>NC_142052.1:9350000-11750000 GCF_982192425.1 Myodes glareolus | reverse complement strand
GATTGAAAGGGGAAGTGGAGAAGCAGGGAAGGGAGCGGAGAAAAAATGTAGAGCTCAATAAATATCAATTGAAAAAAAGAGTTTGGATTTTTCTAATGCAGGATTTTAAAAAGCAATCCGGTGGTAATGTGAGTTAGGGTACAGTCATTCAATGTCCTTGTCACTTAGATAGTTGAATGTCTTTCACACATAAAAGTCAGTTACACATAAATGGGTGGACACTGTAATATTGTGGATCCTTTATTGTTAGCACAAGTGAATCATCTGGTTTGCACTGGGATCCTATGATAGTCTTTTAGTATCAAGTCAAGTAAGTTCATCAAGGTGAACTTTGCTCCTCTTTGAGGATATATTAAATTTGAACTCAAAGTAGAAATAGAAGAGCGAAGAGAAGAGGAAATTAATTCTTATAGAAAACAAGGAAAGAAACACAATTTTCAAGAGGGTCATGAGAAGAACTTGAATAATTAGAAATCTTAGGAGAACACATGTTAGTTTTACATCGCTGTGATGAAATATCTCAGAGAAACATTCAAAGCAGAAAGGGTTTATTTTGATTCATGATTTTCAAGATGTTGGTCCACAGGCCAGGCTGAGGAGCATCATGGCTGGGATTATGTGGTACAACCCAGCTGTTCACATCATGGCCCTTAGGAAACAAAGGGAGGCAATGAAGGGAGACTAAGAAAAACATACCTATGAGGATAGACCACCTTCCTGGAATGAAGTTCCACCTTCTAAATTTCAGTGAAACCCCAATAGCCCAGCAGAGTGGTAATCCACCACTGGATCAATCCACTCATTAGGTCAGAGCTTCATGGCCCAACCACTCCCCCAAACCCAGCCTCTAAATCCTACTGTATTGGGTCCAAGTCTTCAACACAGAGAGATTCACATGTAGGAAAAACACAGAGTGGAAAAAAGCAATTGCGAGTCCCCTGAGAGGTACAGTGCACTGGCTGAAACGGAATGAGCGTGAATGTGTTAGGGGAGATGATCTAAGGTGGTGAGGTAGAAGAGTAGAGAGACAACTGTGCTACCATCCTTAAAACCTAATAAATTCTTAGATGGGATGTAAGAGGCCGTTATAGCATTTCCAAAGCCGAGTCATAAGGTGAAAAGTTTCATGAGGTTCAAACTGGTAGGGCAAAAATGTACTACAGTCATGTTCTAGAGTGTAGGGTGGCTAAGGGTGAAGGTGTGGGGTGGTACGTGCCTGTACGCCAAGCATTCCAGCGACTCCAACTGGGATATTGAAAGTTCAAAGCCAATGTGGAAATATATATTGAGACAAGAAAAAAATAAGGAGGGAAAGAGGAAAAGAAGATAGTTGTTATAGCACCTTCAAGCCCTGGGTCTGATACTTCTGTAGACCTGCTCCCCCCCCCCCCCCCCCGGGAACTGAGAACAGCAGGACTATTAACAACTCCATCAGTTCGTGTGAGGATTAAATGAGTTTATCCTGTTGATGTGCTTGGTGCAGTTTCTCATATGTGACCAGTGCTAAAGAAATGTTAGTTATCGTTGTACCTTCAGGTGTGCACAGGACAAACATAGGAGAGATACAGCCTCTAGAGACACAGCAAAAGCACAAGCAAGACTAGAAAGGCTTAGGATGAATGTGAGGATTTACATATGTTTGCCCCAGGTAGACTACAGGTGCTGTACATGAGGACAGCCAATTAGAAAAGAGAAAAACAACCCTCCCCTGCCTAAAACAAACAAACCAAAACCAAGACGAACAAAACAACTAGTGAACTAACTATTAGAAGGTCTATAACAATATTAGTTTTTGTTTAAATCAGTTACATGTACCCTCCCAAAAGAGTTAAAGTAAGGACATTTTGGGGTAAAAAGTGAAAAAAGATGGCTTTGAAATATATTAAAGGAAGAAGTAACACTTTCACACTTTGCAGAAACAACAGCAGGGTTTTCTTTTTCTCAAGAGTTGCAGGAAGTCCAGAGGCAAGGGTCCAAGTTAGATAAAGAAAGAGCTTACAAAGCAACCACTCTCCTATTTTACAAAAGAATGAGACAGAGGACTTAAAACTGCTCTGTGAATTAGGAACATTGCTCTTCTGGCCAGTTTGGGAAAAAAATCTCAGAACGAATATAAAAGGTGAACACAGAGAGAAATAGCGACTAAAGTAATGTGTTAAAATTATGTTTAATAATCCAGTTGAACGGTAAGAATTTCAAATGCCCCGGAGAAACGTGGACACTGATTTGATAGCTAAAAGCTCAAAATTTCACGTCATTTCAAATACCATTGCTACACTGAAATGATCCGTTTCTATACTGGAAATCTTCCTCTTTGTTTCTGGTTGGTTTAGTTTTGTTTTTTGATAAAAGATAAACAGGTATACCTGAGAAACTATGAGATATTCTAAAGAGCATCTTCCGCACAGGGATTCTTTTCAAGGAAGGGAAATTTTAGTGACTGGGCAGGGTCTGCATTGTTTAATTGACTATCGGATGTTATGCATAGAATGTGTCCTTTAAGTTTCCACGTGCAGAGAGTCAAGTGCAGATCTCTACACAACTAACTCCATATATGGACGCGTGTGTGGCCATGTAGTGAAGCGACTCTTATAAATGTGTCTCTGATGTTTCCTGGGATATGAGTTTGTCAACTCGACCTTTGTGAGGGGAGCCCAGGGGGTGCATTTCGTCTAGAAATCCAACCTGTTTTGCAATTTCTCCTGCAATAATCCTTGAGTCAAGCTGGGCCGGTAGCTGGTTAACCTCCTGGTCATTGGTCATGCTCCCTGACTGGGCGGGGCTGTGTCTGGGCGTAGCTTGAGCACACCAAATGTACTTTCCTGTCCTCAGAAAGCCCCAGCACACTCAAGCAGCGGTTTCCAGGAGCCGCTGTCCCCATCTTCCCAGGCTCCGCTACACTCAGGGTCGCATCTTCCAAATTCCAAGACTTGGCGAACTTTGCGAAGGAAAGCGAAGGTAGAGACAGTTACCAGAAACGGTTCCTTGCTCTGGATGCCAGAGCCTGGTCCCGGGGGCATGGACCTCGAAAGTCCGTTGGGAATAAGTGGCCACATAGCCAAGTCGTTCCGGAAGCCCCCAGGCAGTGTTTTGGCGCCAGCCCTGGGCGGGGCGGTGGATCCTGCTGCCCAGCTCCAAGCTGTGGGGCGGGTGGAGGAGCGCACTGGGGCCGAGGGGACCCGGCAGGAGGGGCGGCAGGATTCAGAGTCCACAACACGGCCCACGTGAGTGACTCCAGAGTTCCCCGAATCCGGGGCTGAGTTACTCCAGACCCAGACCAGGAGCATCGGGGCGGGGCTCCTCCTCACTGCTGGGCTCCACGGGGCTGTGAGGTCAGCCTAGGCTCTCGGCCCCGCGCGGGCATGTATTTGGCTGATGAACTGTGGTTTCTCCCCAGGTTGTGATGGAGCTTGAAGAGGACCTGAATGGACGAGCAGACAAGAACTCGAAGATGGGCAAAAAGAGGTAACCAGATTGTTTCACTTTCATACTTAATATGTCTTGTACATTTGAGCAATTGGTTTGTAGCCTCCGGGACTGCCCTAGATGATTAGTGGTTGGTATTTCAGCCTTCAGAAGCAAACCAGCCACTGGAAGGAACTCTGCTTGGAGTAGCCCTTCAGATGTGTGTGTGACAGAGGGAGGCTCCTGTTCAGCCTCCAGGCCGGCCACCGCTCACACCCTTTTAGTTTTATAACCTCAGGTTTATGAGCACTACCGATGCACCTGTGCCATATGCTGCTTGGGCTCTCTGCCGTAGTCCATTATTTTGCTTCTGATAAAGAAACTCTGTAGAAATCACCTGTTTGTGGCAAAAGAAAGAGAGGCGAACGTTACGTTTTGTTTAGCTCCCAGTAGCTTTTTTTATATAAAATGGTTGTATTGCCACAGAAAGAAAGAAGCTATGCCTTGCATCCAGAATTCTCCAAAGGCTGATTAACTGATTAGAACTTCAAGGATGGGGGAGAAGTAGGAATGTTGCTGGTCTAGAACCTGCTCACAAATTATGCCTAGGCAGTCTTCAGCCCCTATAGTACCCTCATTATTAACCTGCCTAGGAGTCCTACAACTATGTCCCAGGCAAACAAATCCCAAGCATCCCTTAACACACACCTTAGAATGTCATCAGATACCATCTGAGACTGAGTACTGACTGCCTGGTGAACCCACCAAACACACTGAAATGTGCTGGCTATGACTCTTCCTTTTCAGTCCATCAGAAGGGAGATCAGAAACAAGCTCTCCTAGAGACATATCTGGTTTCTAAATACCATTACTCAGCACACACCTCCATCTGGGCTCTGTCTGAAGCACATACAACCACAGGACAGCTGTCCCTTAAGAAAAAACAGTGTCACAACAAAAGGGGGATTCTATTTAAGAGATACGAAAGAGACATGACCAGCAAATGTGTGGTGAGTGCTAAATCGGAGTTCACTGAAGACAGAGAACACACTGGGGAACTTTGTGGGTTGGATTCGAAGTCATCTCAGCATTGAGGTTAAGTGTCTTAGGTATGATAATGATAGTGGAATATCTGAATAGTCCAATAATATTTCTAATATTTTCAGCTTAATAGTTTTGCAGAATCTTAACAATTTATAACACTTACACTTTGTATGGATAAATAGTTGAATATTAGCAATTTATGAATCTAGGTCAATTATATACTAACCTTGGCAGAAAATGGTGAACTAAAAACAGTACTACCTGGATTATATGCATTTACATACATTCTTCACAAAAAGTTATTTTTTTTTTTGCTTGTTTCACGGTATTGTTCAAAACCAAGGTCCTGCACACTCTATACAAGTGCTCTAAAATGATGGTTGATACCTTTGTAAAGATTGTGCTGATGGGGGTAGAGAATAGTCCGCTAGGGATGAGAACTGCTGTAAAAGTACATTTTCAAACCATACACTATCCTAACAGTCTGAGAAGTGTCTTACAGTGCGGAGCTCAGCCCTGTAACTCAGAAGTTTAAATCTTGGGTTTTGTTCCCACTGTGGGATTTCGTTCTTCTGCAGTCTTCTCATCCCTGAGAGAAAAAGTTTGCCTTCCTCAGAATTGTTTACAAATTGTGTGGGGGATGCTTACTCAGTGCCTGGGATGTTAGCATAACATTTTCAAATAGCATCGATTTCAGAGAATGGGAGCATCAAAGGCATAGAACTAAAGCTAGGCTGTTTATGGCTATTGTTCTCGTCTCTTTCTGGGTTCTGGGATACTGAATGTGCCTGTAGAGAGAATGGGGTAAAACCAAACATGAAGATGTTTATGTGTAGAGCGTCCCTTGTCCATCTAAATCAAACCAAGTGCAAATGACCTCTCTTCTCCTTTAGACATTTTTTTTTAGCACTGGGATGACGGTTCCGTCTGTAAAATGCTTGCCGTGTAAGCATAAGGACTTGAGTTCTAGCTACAAAAACCCACATTGAAAAAGCTAAGCGTATTATCTGTGCCTAGGATCCCAAGGTTGATGCCCAACAGTCTAAGCAAATTAGACTGTTGATTATTGTTGATTAGACTAAGACCCATATTCAGTGAGTGTCTGAAAAGTAAAGTGGAGAGCGACTGCGAAAGGTACTGAGTTTTCCTTTTAAACACTATTTTGTCAAAAGAAGAGAGAAGACAAATTTACTTTTTGAACTTAAAAACACATGTAAAAATAAGGCTTTCCGTTCTAACAGTGTTTCTACACAGAAATAAGGAAACTGTGTGGTGAGTTTACTTTTCATCCTAGGTGGCAGTTACATGTACTGAAAATGACTTAGGGAGTCATCTGAATCTGGGTTCAAAATGTGAACTGAGCCTTTATGTCTAAGGACAGCTTTCTGCCTGTTTACAGAACGTCATTTCTAGACTGCATTTCTTTCCATAATGGTTCACTTAGTGCTGCACATTACCCTTTCCTAATGAGATTTCCTCTGAGGCTGATTTAATTATTCTGTTTCTTAGGCTACTGTGCTCAGCATCTGATCATCACTTTGTTCTATTAGGAAAAAATAATATTCAATCGATAGATAGGATGCCTAGTGCTACAATTGCTCATGTGACAAGGCAATCAATACTAATTGATTGTAATTGGAATAAAAAAAACAAAACATTAATGTTAGTGTGTGTTTTTCTCATTGTAAAAAAGTGTGTGTGTGTATGTGTGTGTGTGTATACACATCATGGAAAATTAATAAATATCTAAGGTACAAAGATCCCAATTTTCACCAGTAACCACACTGGTTTCTAAGATCTGTGCAAACATATTTACATTTAAACCTCATGTCATACTGTTAAGTTTTATTGACTAATATAGTCATGAGTTTTGTCTTGTCATTCAGCAAAATCTCTGTAAATTGGTTTACTAATTTAAGATTTGACATAATTTTTAAAGTTTTATATAATTATTCTTTTGTATTTTCAGTAAGAAGGAGAAGAAAGAAAAGCAACCAGTGGTCAGTGTGTTTACAATGGTGAGTTTTGAATTTCTTACTACAATACTTTCAAATTTATCTCCTCCTTCTGTTGTCCCCTAGAAAAGAAATAATTCATCAGTTTAGTATTTCCTTGGAGACAGTAGTAATGGGGAGGTAAAGCTAGACTGTTTTCAAAGGAAGGCTGTTTATAATTTGGCATATGGATTGTGCCTTCGAAGGCTCCCCTTGTGGCTTAGCAGACACGTCTTCTTGCCTGAGTTTCAGTATTACCCTTATGAGTTATGCCTCTGTGATCTCTGGCCTCCATAGATATCTTTCCTTGTCGTGATCTTTGCCATCTGAAAATGGGAGATGGGTACATTGCGTGACATTTTTAATGCTCCTTACACCCTGGCAGGGTCAAAGTCCCAAATGGTTACAATAATAAAAAAGTGACAATAGCTTATTTATTATGATGATTTGGCATATGCCATTATTCTTCTGTGCTGAATGGTTGAAAAATGTAAAACTTGAAAGAATTACATAACTATTTAGTTTTTCTGGTTGCATGCTAGTTGTTTGGAAGCCTTTTAAAAGCTCGTACGACAGGAATTTTATAAGTGTGGCCTTTTTAAAAAAGTTGTCTCTGTTTCCTGGAGCACTTCCTTTTTTTCTAAGGTTCCATGCAAACTTACCTGAACTCTCCCAGGCCTCGGAACCTGGGAGAGCGCTCAGCCATTGGAACCTTGCGGCACTCTTAGAGTTCACCCATCCATAGGAGATGGAAAGTGTGTCTTTGTACATTCAATATAAAAATAGATTTAGATAGGAAAACAGTTTTCTGACTTGAAGACTCTGGTTATCTTATTCCATCTACGTCTTCTTCTGCTTACGTTTGTTCCTGCATGGCTCCTTTGGTTACGCATTGCCACTCCTCTTTTTGCCCTTGTCATTATTGTTGCTGGTGGTTTTATTTTGAGACAAGGGCTCAAGTATCTTGGTCTCTAACTCCCTGTGTAGTTGAGGATAACCTTGACTCCGTGATCCTCCTGTATTTACCTCCAGGGTGCTGAGGATGCAAGCGGACCACACAGGTCATCACAGAAATAATTCTTGACTCACCAAATGACAGCCTTTTGTTTTAGATTTTATTCATCTTTTAAAAGATTTCATTCTTATACTCTTGCACAGGAGGAAAAAGTTTATGCTAAACTTTTATATTGGATTCATTTTTGAAATTTAATTTGTAAATTTACTTTGATATGAACATAGTTCTGTCTCATTGTTTGGGTTTTTGTTGTTGTCCTGTTTTGGTGCCAAGAATCCACTCAGGGCTTTTGTGCATGCTAAGCATACACTACCAGAAAGCTGCACCTTTAACACTGTAGTTTATTTATTCTAGTTTATAGGTTATAATTCCTTAAAGACTTGAAATGTTTATATTCCAGAAAATGTACCCTAACTACTATACAGAGGTAGTGCTATCGATATTGAATTCAAGCCACAGTGAGAGAGAGAAAGAGAGGGAGATCCATACAGAGACACATACACACAAATAAAGCATTTGCATGTGAAGTCGTGATAATCTCACATGTACAGCAGTATGTACCAGTCATTGTTACAATTGCTTCCCATAAGCCGGGCGGTGGTGGCGCACGCCTTTAATCCCAGCACTTGGGAGGCAGAGGCAGGCGGATCTCTGTGAGTTCGAGGCCAGCCTGGGCTATAAGAGCTAGTTCCAGGACAGGCACCAAAAAACTACAGAGAAACCCTGTCTCAAAAAAACAAAAAAACAAAAAACAATTGCTTCCCATACAAGCTCATTTCATCCTTAAGCATTTTCTTGCCCCCAAATACCTAATGGGGTGAGGACGAAGGGAAAGCCTTCTAAGCCTTTTGAAGAGGTGCTGTGCATCTTTCGTGTTGTTCTAGTTACATTGATACAAAGCAACATGCGGAAGAAAGGATTTCCTTCACATTTCAGGTTATAGTTTATCACTGAGGGAAGACATGGTAGGAACTTGAAACAGAAGCCGTGGTGGAAAGTTGCTTGCTGGCTTGCTTCTACCTCACATACTTTTCTTACCCGGCCAGACCCACCTGCCTAGGGATGGTGCCTCTCACAGTGGGCCAAGTCTTCCTCTATCAAATATCAATCAAAAAATTGCCCTACAGATATGGCCATAGGGCAATCCAATGGAGACAGTTCTGCAGTTTGGTTCCCTCTTCTTGGATATGAAACCAACCCAAATTAGCTAATACAGGTATCTTTCTCTTGTCCCAAGGAGTTGATGTAGAAAACCAGACCCTAACTGCTATATAAAACCTATAAACATAGGGATATAACCAGAAATTTTTAGGGTAAGATTCTAATACTATTACAATGCTTATTAGTAGTTTCTAGGTAAGAGTTAAACTGTGTGTATTGAGGATTTCAAAGAGCCCGAGTCTAACGACTTAGTCAGATGACTCAGACACAAGATAATGCCCTACTCACAACTAAGATGTACTCAATTAGCAATAATTCCATCTTAGATAAACCTCGTTGGCTATGACACCACCTCTCTGAAAAGGCACAGCTAAGATTTATTAGCAGAGGAATGCAAAGCAAGATCAGGAATGACTAAAGTCACTTGGTGCAGGGTTCAGAAGAAGTCAGGCATAAGCTCCCAGAGTTATCTACTGCAAACACCCATGTCCTCAGCAGGGAGTTGGAAGCGGCAGTAATAGAAGCACAGGGCTTTCTGTCGGTGACGGCTTCAGCCACAGGGCCAAGGTTTTCACTGGGGGCTGAGCATTAAGGGACTTTCCATCAAGTAGGTACCAAAATTGCAGCTTCACAAGGAAAGCAAGTCATTCAGCGTAATCCACACTGCAAATTGGCCATGGTTACCAGTAACAATGATGGAACCTTCCCAGATCCACGTTCTAGATGGCAACCAAGTACCAACCATCTAAGTAGTTCTTTCTAGACATTCCTGAACTCTTTCTGCCTCCCGAGTTAATTTGTGTTTAGTAGGAGAAGTTAGGAGTCTTGAGAGAATAGTTACAAAGAAAACAACTCCCTCAAAATTTTTTCTAGCTTTCACTTTATGTCAGATCTAATTTCAGTCTTCACAGAAACACAAACGTAGAATAGACTTGAAATCAAGTGGGGAAACTGGACACGTGAAAGTGAAAACAGGCTAAAGGCAAGTAGTCTGCAGTTCCTCTGAAGTGAACGCCTCAGAGATTACACATGCCGTTATCATGATGGCAGATTTTACTCGAAGCCTTCTACATAATGCATCACCTTAGCCACCATTGCGCTAAATAGACGATATCACCCGTGTCAGGAACCAGTCATTTGTAAGTACCTTCCATGCGCTGTTTGATTTCAACCTGTGCTGTGTGAGCTCCTCTTGTCCTGATGCATTGCTGGGCAAAAACGCACACTAAGAAGTTAAGTGCTGAACCCCGAGTCACAGTTACGTAACTGTTACAGCGGAGGGCCCAACTTTTGCCCAGCTCTGCATGTAGACTATTACTTTTAAAAACTGTAGTTGTTTATGACAGCTTACGATTGGTTAAAATGTAGCCTTTCTGAAGCTGAAGAGTTCTTTGTTAATGCTCTTGTCTTCTGACCATCTGGTCACTGAAGACTTTGCCACATGGCTTAGTGTCTTCCTTTCCACGCCTGATCCTCTTACTCACTGTGTGACTTTTATTGTCATATGAATAACCAATCCTTGACCTTTACAACATCAACTACCTCACAACCCGACGTGAACTTGGATCTGTTCCCTCCTGTTTTTCATGTTCACGCTGATACCCAGTTTTTGTTTTTTTGTTTTTTGGCGTGTTTGTTTAGGCAAAGTCTTGCTGTGTTGTCCAAGCTGCCTTGAAACTAACTTATATTTCTTTTTCCTTAGAAGTAAGTGTTCATAGGTGTGAGCCACCATGCCTGGGCCAGTTCTTATCACACCTCACTTACTTGAACTTCGGTTCCTACCTCGTATGCCCTTTCTAGGCCAGATATAGCCATCATCCACCTTCTTCCACATCCTCACTCTCTGAACGGGGTTTCGCTAGAATGACAAGTCTCTTCAGTCTTTGTTGACAATTAGCTTGAATGTTTTAGCATTTGATTTCTCTTCCTACCACTTGCTCAGTTCAGTGGGCATTTGACTCCTCCGTCTGTCCTAGACACCGTCCTTGTCACAGGCCACCAAACTGTTTGTGGGATGCTACGGTGTGGTTTACTCCCAGAGTCACCTTCGCCTTTTAGCAGCTCCTCATCCTTTATCCCCTGAATCGTTGATGAGGCTGGCATCCATCTGCTTCTACGCAGACATTTCCAAATGATATTTGATCCTCTTCCTCACGTCTGTCTTCTACCCGCTTACAGTGATAGTCTCTTCCAGTTGACACCACGCCTCCTTGGCCAGCTTCACTTACCTGCTCCAGCCACCATTATGTTTTAGTAACCTTGCTGCCTCAGATTCGGTATTCTTTGACTCAGTTATTACGTCCCCACTCATACTCTGCATTTGTCATTTATACTTATGGGTGAGGACCTGCGTCCTCTCCTTCTAAGAAAGTGTTGGAGAAGGTTGCTTGTTGGTTCCTGGCTGCTCATCAGCTCAGCCCCGAAATAATCACACAGAAACTGTATTATTTAAACCACTGCTTGGCCCATTAGCTCTAGCTGCTTCTTGGCTAACTCTTACATCTTAATTTAGCCCATCTCCATTAATCTGTGCGTCACCGCAAGGTCGTGGCCTACCAGCAAAGTTTCAGCACATCTATCTCAGGCGGCTGCTCCATGTCTTCTCTTGACTCCACCTCCTTTCTTCCAGCATTCAGCTTAGTCCCCACCCCTCACCAAGGCCTGTTCCCCTATAGCTCTGCTATAGGCCCAAAGCAGTTCCTTTATTTATCAATGGTAATCACAGCATACAGAGGAAAATCTCACATCAAGAAAACTTCTGTCTATAACGTCATGATCAAATATATCAGTTTCAATTACAGTGTCTGGTTCCTTCTGAGGAGAGTTTCTCCTTTCTTATCTCCCTATTGACACTGCATTCATTCTGCCTTGCTGCTTCAGAAGCCACGGTCAGATAGGCTTAAGACAAACTTACGCTCTTCTGGTTCCGAAGTGAACTTAAATCAAGGCGTCAGGAGGATTTCATTCCTTATGGAAGTTCCTAAGATTGCGTTTTCCTTCCCATTTTGAGTTTCTAGGGGGCCCTTCCATTCCTGTGCCCCCTCCTTGTGCCACTCAGCCTCCTGCCTTAGAAGCATCTCTGTGATTACAGAGGGTCTATCTGGATGCCCCAGGATAATCTTCCCAAACCCATAACACTTGTGGTCTATTTCATCATGTAAGAAAGAGCATATCCACAGACAGGGTCCCAGGGTTAGGTCGTACACATGTTAGGAGTAACCTCCCGATTCTCTCGTTCCTGGCAAGGCTTTCTTCTCTCAGCCACTCTTTCCTATAGTGTCCGTGCTCCGGTTTTGTGCTTCTCAAGACCTACTTGCCAGAGTCACACAAGATCACGTCAGTCCCTTCCTTCAGATGTTGTAATGCTTTTCTTCTCTGCTTCAGGCTGGTAATGCTCTTTCCTTTCTACTGAAGGGGACTTTGGGAGCAAAAACCAAGCTGTTTTCTAATATACAAATCACTTATGGTATGACTTGTCTTATTTATGAATTAATCATAGAAAGAGATTCTGCCCTCTCTATTCTTACTGTAGTGTTCATTCTTTAATGGACACCAAACTCATGTCTACCCAAGCACCTTTGCATGTATACCAAACAAATCCACTCAAGCATCTTTGCATATGCTCTTCTGAATGCTTTGTTGAGAGATCCCCACACGATAAACTGCGTCCTTCTTGTTACTGAGGTCTTGTCTCAGGGAGGTGTTCCCTGAGCTGCCAGTCTGAACTCACTGACCCTGTCAGTCCCTGTCTGAGTCTGAAGGTTTAGCCTCTAAATGCTTAACCACTTCCTCACTTCTGACATTTCTTCCTGAATGTGTGCGCATGGGTGTCTTTACGTTTTGTTCTCTTTTGCTCCTCAAAGGTCTAGAACAGTGTCTAGAGACTTAATAGGTACCTAGATACTGAGTGGATAGTGACCATATCAATTTCTAATTACCAGCTGCACACAGTTTAAGCTTTCTAAGGACAGGTGACATGTTCTCCACCATTACTGCCAATACTTAGAACCAAATGTGAATCTTCCTGCGTCTTGTTGAATAAGTTTCAAAGGTTGGATGAGTGAATGAACCCACTGAACTTCCTCTCTAACCCAGGGGTCACAGTAAGGTCACACTGGTAAGCATACTAACTCTTATCTGAACTGTGTTCCTGCCTGTACTATCCACGTTTCCCTGGGATGATTCGTCTTCAGCTTTCAACACCAGTTACCTGTGCTTTGTGCTCACGGTTTACTCTCTCTCTCTCTTTTCTGTCAGCCTCTAACCAAGTATTTTCCACCTCCCTTTTTATTTAAAAATCCCTCAGCTGCACGCAGTTAATACTTTTATCCAGTCCCGTGTTGCACCTGATATGTTACAACTTTATCTGCTTATTTTTTTGACTGTAAATTCTTATTGTGATGTTTATAAACCAATTATTGTGATGGGGTATTTTGTGTTTCATACTACCTTCTTGATAAAAATTTCTGCATTGCATTGTAATCTTTGTAACATCTGCGTGATTTTTTTTTATTTTTATAAGTACCAAAACTGAGGCTCAAATTCTTTAAATTATAATATAATTACATAATGTCCCCCCACCATTCCCTTTCCAACTCTGCAGGCCCTGGCCTCCTCTTTATATTAACTGTTTGTATATATACTCATATGTTAATACAACCTGCTGGGTCCATTTAGTATTGTTTGCATGTATATGATTTCAGGACTGACCACTTAGTATTGGATAATCAATTAGGGGTTCATCCCTGAGAAAGACTAATTCTCCTCCTCTCGGCAGTTCTTAGTCCCCCTAAGTTCTTTGCCTGGAGGTGAGGCCCCCATGGAACTTTCTCCATTCATGTTAGCATGTTTATTGGCATTGTCCTGGTTCGGGTCTTGTTTGGGCAAGTCTTACTGAGTTATCATGAGTCAAGTCTCCCCGTCATTTCTAGGAGACACACCCTCCCAGCAGATTTCCTGGTCCTCTGGCTCCTCCAATCTTCTGCCCCCTCTCTGCAGTGTTCCCTGTGAGACTCAAGGTTACTAGGAGATCCTCTACTTGCACACCCCCAGTCTCTTTCCTAAAAAGTTGTAAAGTTGAGACATTTGATGGAAGTTTTCATTCTACTCAATGTTTTGTGACTCCTTTCCCCAAATCTCATCCTTTCTTCCAGACGACACAAAGAAATTAGAGAAAGCTGACTTATCTTTCTATCTCTATTACAGAATTCACTCTTAGCTCATTCATTCCAGTCTGAGATGAAGAGAAATACCTATTCATGCTTTGTAAACCATATAATTTTTGCCAAGTTTTACTATATAAAATTTCAAATATAAAAGGGTAGAATATGAAACTTCAGACTTTTACACGCACCATGTATTACTAATGATTATTAACATGCTGCCTTGTCATGTTGCAGTTACATCCCCAAGTTTCGTGGTATTTCATATGTAGCTTTCTCATTTTATTAATTTCAACGGGTTTTCTGTAAAACTTTTCCTATAAAATATATTTTCCCTACTTAGCAAAATGAGCAATACTTTCTTAATATTATAGTTTTTATATTGGAATTTTCAAATTATCTAATAATTATGTTTTATGGTTGGTTTGTTCAAATTAAGACAGTGGTGACGTCATTTGTTGTTTTCTCTTTGGAATGGCCTGAAAGGGATGAACCCGTGGCCTATAGACTGCCCCACCTGCTTCTCTGGTTCTGTCACTTCCTTGTGACATCATTAGAGTTTGTTTTCCATGCTTGCCTAGGGGAACATTATATCCCTTAGGACTCAGGACATCAAATGTTAAGGTATTCCCCACCTGTTTAAGGTGATCTCTGATCATCACTTGTTTAACATGGTGATGACAGTGTGTATACACCTTCCCTAGCAACGAGAAAGAACCGTAGGGCATCATGACACTATCTTGCTTCATTTACTGATTTTGTTTTCTACAGCTGAGATCCTTTCTCAGGTTCTGACACAATTACTTCCTTTGTTTCATAGGTTATTGCCCCTGCTCACTCCTGTGTTTTCACCATGTGTCTCTGTCTGGCTTACCTGTAACCTTAGGGCATCATTTTCATCACATTCTGCTAGTTACCTTTTCTTTCCCTCTTTTTATCCCACGGTCAAGAAAAGTTAACCGTCTATTTCTGTTGCTTTGTTTCCAGATTTGTCTTTAGTCTACACATCCCTTAGTCTTTCTACATGGCCTAATCCACTCCTATGGCTGCCAGTATAAAGCTCTGCCTCAGATGGCGATATTTTACTTCCTGGATAAGAATGCAAACCTTGCTCAGGAGACTTCCCTGCTCTCATTTCAAACACTCAACTCTTCCAGTTTTCCCCACCTCCGTGGAGGGTACCTAGTAGTTAATGTGCTTTATTTTTGTACTTTCATAGATCAAACCTCAAACTTGAGCAATTTTAATCTTCTCAGAGCCCATGGGACTCTTTCTTGCTTCTACTTGCTCTTCTTTCTGGCTAGAATGCCTTCCATCTTGCTTCTGAACACCTACTCGTCCATCAGAAGTAGAAGGCAGTGCCGTTTATCCCATGATGGATTTCCACCGGGAGGAGAGTGATCACTGGCTCCATCTGATGTCCATTCTTTACTCTGCTGCCAAAGCATGCAGAATGTCCACTGCTGGTGCCTTTTGCTTTGTCTTTCTCTTGCTCCTCAAGCTTTATGAAGTTAGGTATCTTGGGTACGTGCTCTGTAGCTTGTATCTGTCATTTAGGTAAGTAGTCAGGAAATATGTGCACATGTCACCTCCCTTGTTTTGATTTTGGCCAATGAGAAGTTCTGGAGGTGGAATACTGAGGATGGTGGTAATGAGTGAAAGTTTTGCCTATCAATTACATTCCCTTCTCATTCTGAAGAGTCTGGTATTTGGTGTATTTAATAGATTCTTTTTTTAAAAAAAAAGATAATTTAAGTCAGGCACTGGTGGTGTATGCCTCTAATCCCAGCACTCGGGAGGAAGAGACAGGCAGATTCCTGTGAGTTTGAGACCAGCCTTGTCTATGAAGCTAGTTCTAGGACAACCAGGGCTACACAGAGCAACTCTGTCTTGAAAAACAAAGCAAAACAAAAAAAGGATAGTTTCTGCCTGATTATTCCTCTATATTTTTAAGGAAGAAGACAGTTGCTTAGATAAAATAAAGAATGCACTGGCAACCAAACATGAAATATGCCCAGTCACTACTCTTTCCGTAAGGGTTTAATTTGTAATAAAGATGATGTTTTGAAAATTATGCCATTACCCCAGACTTAATCTCATTTGGTTACATTCCCAAGATGTAATTTAAAGGCAAATACCTAAGAACTATAGCGTTTAATGTATTTTTTTTTTTTTTACTCCAAGCCTTAGGTTTCAGTAATTGTTTCATAAAACTTGTTTTGTTCAGGCTCCTGCTATGTGGCGCACCTCTAAGTTCCAGCTAGAGCTCTGTTCCTCCTTGTTTTTCCACGTGTCCTTTCAATGCATATCCTCACTTAGTACCGTTAAGTGTCTTTCGGATTAGTTTCTGTTTCACTCTCAAGTAAATATAAGCTTTAAAATCTTGGTTTCTGTGTTTTTGTGTTCCTAGATCCCTGATCTTTTCCTTTGTTTACACTTCCTGCCTAGAGCTAAGGCTCATTACCCAAGTTCCTCCCGGTGGTAGAGAGCTCCTGACTATAGTTACATGTAGACGCATGACGACACCTGCTCTGCATCTGTCTGTAGGCTCCCAGCCAGCTTGCTGCTGTCATCTGATCCCTATTCTTCAAGCTTCCTCATTTCCTGCTTAGACTTTTAACCCAGTTTTCCTCCCCTAATTACAAACATGCTACCTGTAGCTAAATGACATCACGTGACAGCCATTTTTCTCAGGGGTTGTTTGCATACTCTAGCCTCGGTACTTTGTTTTTTCATTTTCTCTTGCATTTTTTCCCCTTCAGTTCTGCACCAGTTTCTTGAGTTATTCACCGTTGTGAACGGCCCCCTAGACAGACCCTGGGCTCACTTAACTCTTTCTTATGCTGTTCATCCTTCATCACTGCTTGGATCCAGATAAGCCTTGCTTTGCTTCTTGTGTCTTGCCAGTGACTAGAGAACTGGCGTTAATCTGCAGTACATTCACTGTGATCGTATTCAACCCTTAGAGAATGTGCTCTTGGGAAATAGTCAGTCAAGTACGTGCTTTTCTGTTACAAATATGTTGAATTATTTTCAGCTATAATAATACCATTGTACAACAGATCTTTAATCAAAAATGATTTTAAAAAGTAGTACAGTGCTTCCTCAGTGGGGTCTTCAAGGAGACCTTTGGCCTTCAGAATTTTTTCCATGAAGTTGTCTCTACTCTTTGAAACTAGAGCAAGAGTTATGATATCTATGCTATCAGCTCGGTAACAACTTTGATAATTCTTGCATATAAAAAGACAAGACAGATTATTCTACTATGAAGAATTAAGACAAAACTTAATAAATGGATCAAATGCCCATTGTTTTCTCAAGCTATTGTAGTAATAGGGTAGAGAGAAAAGAGGCAGAGGCAGGAGAGTAGCGTGAACCAGTAGCTAGTAGTCTGAAGAAACATTTGGATTTGAAAGAGGATTTGGAGGTAGAGGAAGACATTCACGGAAATGCCCGATGCCCATGCCCTTGTTTTCTTCTCCCTCTAGTTTCGCTATGCAGGTTGGCTGGACAGGTTGTACATGCTGGTGGGAACTCTTGCTGCTGTTATCCATGGAATTGCACTCCCGCTTATGATGCTGGTGTTTGGAGACATGACAGACAGCTTTGCAAATGTAGGAACCTTCTCGCCAAACATGACTAATGGAAGTAAGTATTGTTTGTGGTACTGATTGTGTTAGAAGCATGCACAAATCACTGACCTAAAGGTATTCTTCGTGGGGTCTTACCAAGGGTGCATGACTGTGTTTGGAGGTCTAGGCGGTGGAGGGGTACACGCCAGCTCATTCTTGTAGGGAGCAGCCGAAGATGACACAAACATTAGAGTAACCAGTGGAAGTGTTGGCAGAGATATGTAGAAACTGAGAGGTGATCTCTGAAATTAAAAAAAAAAACAAAAAAAAAACCCTCATAAAGCTCCAGGAAGAAGCACAGGAATCTCCTCAGGCCCTTGAATGATAAGCTCGGATCATCATGAGAGACTGTGGCAGATTGAACGTGGGTAAAATAGAAGATTCTAAGATGATTGTAAACCATTTGATCTGAGAAACTAGAAGAACATCATTCTCAAATAAGTTGCAAAAGATGAAATTTCAGTGGATTTTAGCAGTAGTAAATGCCAGCAATTGTGTTTTGTATGTTGTTATAGGTTAGGCTTCTTTAGGAGCAAACCCAGGAATGGAGAAATGGGACCAAGGAAAGGATAAAGAGTTTTGTTAGACAGGACTTGTGAGAAAGTATGAGATCCTGGGCTCAGGAAATGTTTGATTAAGATAGGAGCAAGAGTTCATCCTCAACACCACGAAGAGGTAGAGAATACTGTGTGCCAAAGTCCAAAGGCGAGGGCGTGAGGAGGTGGGCTCTGAGGAAGTTCTCGCGATAGCAGATCCTTTCGCTTGCCAGTGAGTTGTTCCAGTGGATTCAGAACCACCCTTTGCCAGAGACCTGTTTTCAGCGAGGTGTGGCTGGAGTGTGGCTGAGGTCAGGGGTTGGGGAATCTAGCATTGACCTTGAGAATAGGCAAGCAGGCAGGCACCAGCCTTATGTTAATGAAGGGCTGCAAATTCTGACTGCTTTCTCAAGCAGAAACTTTCCTCGAGCTCCCAAGAGGGTGGAGATCCTTATCCAAATGGCTGACCTTGGAAAAAGACTTCTGGGGAGCAGAGGCTATACTACAATCACCTAGTCTTACTGATCTGGGCCTGTTCCCTTCATAAAACTCACAAAGGGAAGGTCCTGAAGTCTTAGTCTTTTCCCATTATCCCCTACCGTTCTGATTTCTCTGTATTCTCTATGTTTATTAACTGAACTCTTGTTTTAATGGCCTCAGGCTCTGGATCTGGATTGTGGGTATTTCATCCTTGGGATCAGGTGTGTCTAGTAAATCTCTAGCTTTCCTGTTCTTGGTTTAATTAGGAGGGCACAGTGGGATTCTTGATTCCAAAGTGACGGGGATTTCTTTTTCTCCTAAGAATTATTTTGTTTAGGGAGGCTACCATTGTACACATTTTCATCCTTTACCAAAGCCTGAACAAAATTTCCTAAGGGGAAAGGCACTAATAGTGAGAATCACTAAAATTGAAAGTAAACAGGTGCCGGAGAAGGGTCTGCAACACTGAAACGCTGGACCTTTGTCAGGCAGCAATGGTCGCCGTACGAGCCACGCTAACGGATAGTACAGAAACCTGCATATATTTTTCTTCATAGGCATACATCTTCATGATAAAGTTAAACTTATACATCAAGCACAATAAGAGATCAATGACCGTAATAATAGGATCGCTATGACGATGTGCTACATTCAAGGCTGTGTGAACGTGGTCTCTCTGGCTTTCTCAAAATAACTTACAGCGCTGTTCTCGCCCCCACTTCCTCTTGTGATGACGTGAGGTATCACAGCCTCACGACTGGCTGCAGGAAACTGAAACCACAAAACGTCTAAATGTGGTGAAGAGACTTTTACACTTCAGTTTTCTCATGCTTTTGAAATTTGCTTCACAAGGACAGAGACGAGAGCGGGAAAGTTGAATGGACTATTGGGAGGATTTGTAATCTACCCACCTGATTGGGAAAGACAGGCTAATAGCGCTAAGATTCAATCTTTAGGTCACCTCAGCCAAGCAGAGTTGAATTCTTACGAAACCAAACTACTCCAAGACTACGACTCAGCTTCCACACAGGTGGGGAAATGCTGAGAAGGACAAGGCTGTAGCTCAGCGGCAGAGTGTTCACCTAGCAATCATGAAGTCCTGTGTTCAGTTCCTAGGACTACCCGACAAAGAAATACCTTGAAAATAGATTGATAGTTCTTGGCTTACAAAATTGCTTCAACATTTGGAATCTTCTTTTTACTTAAGGCTAGGGGTTAAACCCAGGGCTTTGCATGTTGACACCTGGATTTGAAGTCTCTGGTACATGCTGTGTACTCTTTTCCCCGGAAATGGGCATGTAAATATTAATAGGGGCATTTAGGGAATCTTTGGTAGTTGTCTTGGGTCCTGGAAACTACTTTGTATTCTTAAAGAACCTGTAGTTTACCTAAGATAGGGCTACTTCAATTCTGCTAATAGAAATAATGGTTTGAGCTAGAAATTTTTATAGTAGCTTTGAGTAATGTAAAATTTATATACTTTTCCTCCCACCTTCATAATATTCAAAGAGCTTGCAAAAGATCCTGTGCCAACAGCAAAATGTCATATTTCCTTTGTAACATTCACCCAAGGAAAGTCTTCAGTGTTTTCTGAGTTCTTTAGATCCTGTAGACCCTATGTTTTGCAGCAAACTGCAGAGTTGGCTTTCCCATTGGCCTCTAGTGGGATAATCTCCTCTTCCAGAATTCTCTAGCAGTTCAGCAGACACAATGCATGCATTTATGTCATTCTAACCTCTCCCAGTGTTTTGTGAAGTCTAAATACAAACACTGCTCTACCAGTGTGAGAGGTGCTAACTAGACATGCTGTGGACACAGTATGAGGGGAGAGTGGTTGAAGTCAGCTGTCAATAAAGAAATTACTCAGTTGTTGAAATTTGACCTAGTTTGAGAAGAAACTGTCAGGTGGCTTCTTAAAGCTCGAAGAACTGACTTCTGATGAGCAACAACCAGGAGTGCACGTTAAGTTCATCTACTTCCCTTTGCTGCGACAAGTCCTGAGAGAAAGCAAAGGAAGGAATTGTCCCATTTATTCCTACCCGGTTTCAAAGATTTTATTTCAAGTTTAGTTGGATCAGTTGCTTTAGAGCAGAGGAAAAGTAGAAATTATGGTATCAAGAGGACATGAGGAAGATGGGCTGCTCATCTCATGATGACCAGAAGATGGCAGATAGAGGGACAAACACAGACACTTGGGGAGGGGGAGGGTCCAGCCCAAGGCCAAGATACTCTTCAAAGGTGTGCTCCCAGCTCCCAGCTCCCAGCTCCCAGCTCCCAGCTCTCAGCTCCCAGCACTCACAGCTCCCAGCACTCACAGCTCCCAGCTCCCAGCACTCCCAGCTCCCAGCTCCCAGCACTCCCAGCTCCCAGCTCCCAGCACTCCCAGCTCCCAGCTCCCAGCTCCCAGCACTCCCAGCTCCCAGCACTCCCAGCTCCCAGCTCCCAGCTCCCAACTCCCAGCTCCCAGCACTCCCAGCTCCCAGCTCCCAGCTCCCAGCACTCCCAGCTCGCAGCTCCCAGCACTCCCAGCTCCCAGCTCCCAGCACTCCTAGTGACTTTATTCCCTCACTTCCTGTTTCTTTCCATTAGTCCCCACCCTTTAAGATTTCCATCTTCCTCAAGAATGTCTTCAAAGTGTGAGTCCATCTGTGGATTAATCCACAGCTCAGGTTAGGGCTGTCATGACCCATTCATTTCCACCAGCAAAACACGACATTTTTTTCAGGGCCACTGTATGCTATGTCATATTTTACGTAGTGGTCCTTTTTCCAACTCTATGTCTCGTATTGCTTCATTTCTCCATCACCTAGACATGAATTGTTTCTGACCTCTTTAAGGACACAAGGAACCTCTTCTGACAGGACTACTTATTAATAACTTTACATAAGCCACTTATGCATGAGGACAGACAGTGCAAAGGTCTGAGTGCTCATATCCTTCCATATCAACTGGGCCATCACGACTCTTGCTGTAATGCTGTTGGGAGGCAGTGGCTTTGGAAGGTGGTCAGGTCTTGGCGAGAGGATCAGCACCCAGTCATCAGCCCAGCTCTTGAGAGGGGAGAAGCTCAAAGGTGGGAGATTCTAGCTGCTATTTCATCTCTGTTGCTGGCAGTTAACCCACTGTGCTGAGGGCGGGCTCCCCTCAGGACAGATGTGTGGGAAATGGATCACCTAGGCTAAAGGTTCAGTTTCTCCTGCTGTGGCTGATGGAACGTCCTGAAATCTGGAATCATAATGTTTGAGAGATAAAAGAGGCCTTGTGGATCATACGTATCTATGTCTTACTATGCCTTTTTAATCAGCAAACTCTCTAGTGACATCTGTCATGAAAATGCACCAGGAAAAAGATCTCAAAGAGAAACTGAAAGTAATAGAATGAATCCAGAGCTGGGTTCTCTTCTGTTGGCCTGTTCTTTTGGCACCTTCCACGATACTGAGCTCCCTGTGAGAATCCAGCCTTCTCGTGCCCCAGCTACACCCTGTGCCTGCAGTCTTCCTCACATGCAGCTCTGTCTGCCTTACTATGTTCTAATTCTTGCCTGCCTTTGCCCAATTTTCCACATGATGTCTCAGTGAGTTTTTCAAAAACAGAAATCACTTCGGTCCCAGTGTTTTCCCATATCGTGGAAGAAGTTCAGTTTGCATTCAGTGGCTCATGTGACAATGCTCTGCTCAGCCCCACCTGTCCCATAAATCTCATTCTCCTGGACTTCATCTCGTGGTTGACTTGGGGTATTTATTTACTTATTATTTTGGTTTTTCAAGACAGGGTCTTTCAATAGCTATGAAGTCAGTCCTGGAACTCACTCTGTAGACCAGGCTGGCCTCTAGTTCACAGAGATCTGCTTGCCTCTGCCTCCCAAGTGATGGGATTCAAGGCGTCCGTGGTGGTGGCTTTTATTTTTTAATCATGTGTCAATTGCTATGAAATTCTGTGACAGGGTGAGCCACTATGCCATGGTGAAGTCATTTGAGAAGGGGTCATTTTTTTGGGTTTATTTGTGAAGGGGGGGTATTTTCCTGTAGGGAAAAATAGTAAACAATAATCAGGTTAAGGAAGAAAATGCAAAAAGTGCTGAAGAAAATGTAGATAACGTAGACAGAATACTTCGAGAACAGTAAATTCCTTGGTGTGCTCAGAAGTGGGTTCTATGGAATCAGAGAGAGTTCTGGAAGGTGGGACTGGCAAAGGGCTGGGAGTTGAGTCTGGAAATTCGCATAATGGATGTGATATTTCAGAACCTGACTGTGCAAAAATCCCCTTTTATTTTATACAGCATAGTTTAAATGCTGAGTCCCTCTTTATCTAAAGTGGCAATTGTTTAGGATAGCTTAGATGTTTTGGTGTAGCTCTCACCTCCCACTGGTTGCTGTCTGAGAGACCAGTATATCTGTGTTTTCTAGACTGATGGGGATTGAACCAAGGCTTTGCACATGGGCAGTCTCTACCTCTGAGGTACACTCCAGCCCCACAACAAACTGATGTTTGGCACCATCCACACAGGAATTGACTCAAGCTTTTTTATTCCCCTCCCTTGTGAGCACTAGAATCTGAATTTCCCCAGGTCTAAGGAGGCTCTGGGTGCTGTCCTGTGGCTGTCTTCTCAATACACTATGTAACCATTCCATTTCTGAGGTCTCACTCTGGGGTCTGCATAGGTAGCCAGATACTGGCTTCTCTTTCCTGGATATTCCGTGTCTGTTCTTTTTTGTTTGTTTGTTTGTTTTGTTTTGCATTTTGGGACAGGGTTTCTCTGTAGCTTTGGAGCCTGTCCTGGAACTAGCTCTTGTAGACCAGGCTGGCCTCGAACTCACAAGAGATCTGCCTGCCTCTGCCTCCCAAGTACTGGGATTAAAGGCGTACGCCACCACCAGCCAGCCTTAGTGTCTGTTCTTTCATCAGTTCCCAACTGTGTCTTTTCTTTAAGGCATGAAGAAAATATTTGAGTCTTAAAAAGTACAGTTTTGTCCCATAAATTTAAAAAATATTTGGTTTTGGTCATTTTCCTCCCCAACTCTTAAAGGAATAGGGTTGGGGCACACAAAAGCCAAGAAGAAGCCTACATAATCCTGATATCTATCTATCTATCTATCTATCTATCTATCTATCTATCTATCTATCTATCTATCTATTCATTTCTATGATGGCAACTCTGCTGGAACAGTGATTGCATAGTTCCATAGCTATTAGAATTGAGAAGAAAGATATGGGTTTAAAAATATCTAGAAGCAGTAGTGGTGCTTGCTTTTAATCCCAGCACTCAGGAGGCAGAGGCAGGCAGATCTCTGTGAGTTCAAGGCCAACCTGGTCTACAGAGTGAGTTCCAGGATAGCCAGGACTGTTTCCACAGAGAAACCGTTCTTGAAAACAAACAAACAAACAAATTTAAAAAATCTAGAAGATCTTAGTTAAAATTTCAGAAGGACTCTTCTGTTGTGCGTAGTGTATACTATGGAAAGATGGCAAAGGGATAAGTGCAGGGCCGTGTCACAGGTTTTATCCTTTGTAGTGCGAGCTATCGCTGAAGACAATAAGTGAAATAGACGGATTATGTATTATCACAAAGGTGAGATGCTGTGGCAACATGAATGATGTGATCTGAGCAGAAAGATCAGGGGAGGTGTTAGTTACAGTCAAGGGTACGAGGATGGGGAGAACACAACTCGAGAACTTCACGAAATCCATGGACTTGAGTTTTGTGCCTGGTGATAGTTACAGGTCTATTTTCATTCTTCTTCATGTTGATATCCAGTTATGTATGCCAACACCATTTGTTAAAGATACTTTTCTTTCCATTTGATATCTTTTGCTTCTTTGTCAAAAATCAGGTGTTCGAAGGTGTGTGGGTTGATATCCGGGTCTTCTATTCAGTTCCGTTGCTCCTCCTGTCTGTTCTTATGCTAATACCAGGCAGTTTTTAGTACTGAAGCTCTGTAGTAGAGTTTGAAGTCAGGGATTGTGATGCCTCCAGAAGTTCCTTTATGATATAGGATTGTTTTGGCTATCCTGGCTTTTTTGCTTTTCCATATGGAGTTGAGTACCATTCTTTTGAAGTCTGTAAAGAATTTTTCTTGGCTTTTGATGGGCATTGCGTTGAATCTGTAGATTGCTTTTGGTAAGATCACCGTTTTTACTATGTTAACTCTACCTACTCAAGAGCATGAGAGATTGTTCCACTTTCTGGTGTCTTTTTCAATTCCTTTCTTCAAAGATTTAAAGTTGTTTTTGGGCTGGAGAGATGGCTCAGTGGTTAAGAGTACAGGCTGCTCTTCCAGAGGTCCTGAGTTCAATTCCCAGCAATCACATGATGGCTCACAGCCATCTATAATGAGATCTGGCACCTTTGTCTGGACTGTAGGCATACATGCAGGCAGAATGCTGTATACATAATAAATAAATCTTTTAAAAAAAAGATTTAAAGTTCTTGTCATATAAGTCTTCCACTTGTTTGGTTAGAGTTACTCAGAAATATTTTATGGCCTTTGTGGCTATTGTAAAGGGTGATATTTCTCTGATTTCTTTCTCAGCCCATTTATCATCTGTGTAAAGGAAGGCTACTAATTTTTTGAGTTAATCTTGTATTCTGCTATATTACTGAAAGTGTTTATGAGTTGTATAAATTCCTTGGTAGAATTTTTGGGGTTGCCTATGTAAACTATCGAATCATAGTTTATTTCTGTTTGCTGGGTTTTAATGGAAAGCAAAGAAACATCAAGTGTTTATGTTTGTTTTGTGTCATTCCAGCTGACTACAACGCTTCAGACATTTTTAGCAACCTGGAGGATGAGATGACCACGTAATTATCCATTATCCTTATTGCTATTACTCTTTTCTGCATTGTTATAGTTACGGTAATGTAGTTATAGTTTGCATTATAATAGTACAATTAGAAGTTTTGAGACTATTAGTTTTCATGGAAGATCCATTATAGATATTTTTTAAAGCAAAGTGTTTATATCATAAAATGTTCTAAGTTAAGTTTGAACCTCAATTAGACTTACATATGCAGTTGCAAAGATAAAATACCATATGCAGGGGAATTAGAGGAGTGGAAAGCCCCTTCACTATGTTTGAATTCACAATAACTGTTTTCAGTTGTTCCCTAGTGAGTAGTTTGCTTCCTGGCTATTTCCAGTCATGATATAATGATAAGTAAGATAAGTAAACAGAAGTCCTTTAGACTCCACAGCTAATGCTAAGTAGGAAAAAACAACATCCCCGAAGAAATAGAGTCACTCTGGCCTTAAATGACATGGGCAGACTTTTTATTTTGTTAATGATTTATGCACATTGACATTTATTCTGTGGGCTAGCTTATAACAGATGTACAAAGGTATATGTTGGTGAATCAGATGACAATGGCTCTGTACTTTACTATGATTTCTCTGATAGTTGTAAAGAAAGTCGAGATATAGCATTTGGAAAGATGAAAATGAAATACTTATAAATATTTACTATAATGAGGCATATTTTTAATGTAGGGGAAAGTCTACTCTCTTAAATAGTAAAATTTACTAGTCTTAAAATGCATTACAATGAAGCACATCAGTATTTCATCAGGTATAAGTTCTACTTATTAAATGGAACTTGCTTTGAACTCTTTCTTGCATTATCATTTACACAGTAATTAATTATACAGTTATCTATTAACTAAAATTTAATGTTCCAATAACATCTTTAATAAGTATAGTTTATAAGATACAGCTTGAATGATGATTTGCTTAGCAACATTCTGATAGGTTGATCTTGAAGTTGTAAACATAACATAAGAGGATAGTTGTGTGTTATACATCTATTTTTAAATCTAGTACTTGGTGTAAGCATTCTTACTCAAAGATGGCAAGTAAAGAACATTTTAAAATATGCCAAATGACATCCTTCAGTTAATTTTAGGATACTTGCTTTGAAAGAGATGTGGTTTGATGGTAGAGCATCCTGGCATGGATGAGACATGAGGTTCCATCACAAGCACCAGAAAAACAATTACAAGACACAGGGTTTCTATTTAACCTACATTCAGAGTGCTTAGGGAAGCCATGAGATCTTTAGCTATAGAAACACAGCAAGAAAACTCTTGCTCAGCTTTTCTAGAAGACCTGGTTAAATGTTTAAACTGGGAGGGAAGCCATTTGCTTTATTGAACATTTTAGATTAGCTCTCAATAGCCAGTTGAGTAGATAGCATGGGAACACTATCAATTTTATTTGTCATCCATCTTCCAAGCGCTGCTAAACTTATAGTTCAAAAGAGCAGGAGACCATCTTCACCTCTTGATTCTGCTTTCTAACAAGTTCCATCACATCTTTCCCTCTCCCAAGGTGCAAAGACCACCCGAGAGGCTTCATCAGTTGATACCGATGTAATAAAAGCAGACAAGACTCCAACTGTTCATATTAACTTATGCGCCTGTACACTGACGATCTTTCAAAATCACTGGCATCTTCTGAGTAGTTACTGTGCACCAGACCCTGGCCTGAGGACATTTCAGACATACTGTATTTCTTCTATTTTTTTCATAATATAGTGGAAGCTGGGGTTGTTAAGCAGCCAGCCTAAGTTTACATTGTAGTTAAGTGAAGAACTGGGATTTGCCCCAGTGTAGCGATGACTGTTAACCATTCCTCTACATTAGTACAGACATAGTTGCACGCTGTCAAGGCAGCTCTGCTCCTCACAACCCCTTCCTGTCTGTTAAGGATGATGGGATACCCAGAGAGCTGAAGTAGTAAGACTCAGTTGTGTTCCAAGAGAAGGACTGGTCAGAAAACAGCACTACAGTGGTCTTGTTTTTCAGGTACGCCTACTATTACACCGGGATTGGCGCTGGTGTGCTCATAGTTGCCTACCTTCAGGTTTCATTTTGGTGCCTGGCGGCTGGAAGACAAATACACAAAATTAGACAGAAGTTTTTCCACGCGATAATGAATCAGGAGATAGGCTGGTTTGACGTGCATGACGTTGGGGAGCTCAACACCCGGCTCACAGAGTGAGTACCTAGTTTTATGCTGAAGTCAGATACACTTTTGTTCTCGATGCTGTGAAGTAGATCCCACCACCCTGTTAGGAGTGTTGGTGCATCACTGAACAGAGTAAACCCTTGTGAGCAGTGCCTGTGTCTTACACAGCTTCCTGTTCCCAGTGCACTGGCAGAGATGGGGGCGGAGCTGCTGCTTGCCTGGCACTCAGTGAGGGACCAGACTGGCAGAGTCAAATGCAGAGTGAGCAGAGCAGTGGTTGCGGGGAGGAGCAGTGTGGGCTGTCCAGCCCCACTGAACACCATTCTGCTGGGGCTCCATGGTGGCCTTGGAAGACATTGGGAAGAAGGAAGGAGCTCCTGTGTATGATTCACAGAAGACACAGTGAACTGAACGATTCGTGTTCATAGAGAACAGTGCCATATACACACTTCTCTGAGCAGTCTGAAAGTTCACAGTGAATTGTCTTAGATGTCCCATGTCTATATTCTGAGGTCACGTTGGGCACAAAATACTGTTAAAAACAAACCTCCTACTGGAAATGACAGCTTTCCTTTATTACGGATCCCCAGAAAGACCAGGCAAATACAAAGATCCTAGGCACAAGTTAATGTGGTCCTTCCCAACAAAACAACACTAGTCTCAGTAGAAAAATCCTGTGTTTGCAGTTCTGACATTACTTGTAACACAATCTTTCTTCTTTTAGTGATGTCTCCAAAATTAATGAAGGAATTGGTGACAAAATTGGAATGTTCTTTCAGGCAATGGCAACATTTTTTGGTGGTTTTATAATAGGATTTACTCGTGGCTGGAAGTTAACGCTTGTGATTTTGGCCATTAGCCCCGTTCTTGGACTGTCAGCTGGCATTTGGGCAAAGGTAGGTGAAGTCTGTGAATCTGGATTTTAAGCTCTTTCCCATGGTTCATGGAAGAATCTTTGAACCATAATAACCCTGGATGTGAATTTTGTATGTGATTTCACACTTTCTGTTAAAACATCAGCAGGCTAAGCTGAGATAACCCCATAGTGCTTCATGCTGTCCTTGGCCATGAGAGTATTTCTAAAAAAGAAATGAAAAAGAGGGAAGGAAATTTTAAGCTTATCCTTGACCTTCATGGGAAAAGATGTGATCCCATAAAGTCTGTAAACATCAATCTTGGCTTCTTTTCTATTGCTATGAAGAGACACTATGACCAAAGGAACTTATATAAGAAGAGCTGGGGGCTTTCTTACAGTTTCCGAGGGTTAGTTCATCACCATCATGGCAGAGTACCTGACAGTGGCCAGGCAGGCATGGCACTGGAGCTGGAGCTGAGGGTTCCATGTTTATCTGCAAACACAAGGCAGAGTGGGGCGTGGAGCCCTAACTGGGAATGGGATGGGTTGTTTAAACCTCAAAATCTACCCCCAGTGATGCATCTCCTCCAACAAGAACACCCCTTCTAACCCTTCCCAAACAGTTCCACCAACCGGGTACCACGTATTCAAATACATGAGCTCATTAGGGCCATTCTCATTTAAACCACCACCATCATGAAGTATCACAGTGCCATTTTCTTCAGAAATAGAGGTTCAAATTCAGGGAAGGCTAAACGCCTCATTCAGTTTTCAGTTTTAGTATTTTGTATGTGTATAGATTTGTTTATTCTTTTTGTCATAGGTACAAATGATTCTGTACACATATGCTTATGTGTGTGAATATACACATATATATTTAAATCTATTGCAGTACAAGTCGTTGGTGGAAGTACTGTCCAGCCATGGACACATGTGAATCTGTAGTCTCTAGTTATCTCCTTCCGTCATGGAAACACAGACGTTCTTTTCACTTCATCCACATGCCTCTCATAATTTTGTGATTAATCTTCCATGTCTGGGTCAGCATGTAATTTATTTTATGAAATCATTTGATGTAAATGGCGCTATGTGATGGAGAGATTGGCTCAGTATTTAGATTTTTGTGAGGTTACATGTAATAAAAATTATAAGATATGAAAACCCAACCAAAATGAAGCTTTACACATAGTAAGTCAGGCTATAGCTGGTGAGAAGTTTTTGGATCAACCCCCTTTCTAACGGGTGCTGTTTTGTTATTGCAAACAGTATCTCCCTTTATTAGGCATTTTCTAGGTTCACCAGATACAGCTGAAGCATAGGCATTAGCTCATTTAGCAGACAGAGTAACTGAAGTCCTGAATGCTGCTGATTTGCTACTCGGGAACATGATGGAAACGGTGTTACCGATGGTTATCAGCCAAAAGCTGCAAAGCACCTTTGTCTTAATTGATTTTTCTGTTTAGTAGAACATTGATCAAATTAGGTCAAATTCTTTACAACAGAACTTAATGAAAAACTAAAGTATATTGATATCTACTCTAAGTTGGGAAAGCAGACCATTACTTAATTTTTTAATAATTAATCTTGCATTGCTTCTGATACTATTTATTTAATCTATGCTCTTTGATAATCTTTTGATATGATTTTCTGCATTTTTTTAATCTTGGGTTTTGATCATATTAAAAAGGATATGTGTCCTGCTTCCCTAATATGGACAAAATGTCTAGAATGTGATAGAAAGGCCCCTGTCATGCCCTCAATCAGGAAATGGACACAAACACCTCCCCCACCCCCCACACTTTACTGATCTACACACTGAGGTAAATAAGATATTGGAATTACCAGAGTATGATTTTAAAATAACTACCATAAAAATGTTTCATTTGTTTAAATTCCTTTAAGGCAACAGCAAAAACTCAACAGCTGAAAAATAGGAAATTATTTAAAAGATAAAAAACGGCATTAGCAAACTGAGAGAGATAACAGCAAAAAGAGTTATGCTGTAGAATAGGTTCAATCTATGCAAATGGAGATTATAGAGTAGAAGTATAGAATATTTAGAATAAGTGAATCTGAAAGACAGAAAATGAAGAGAGCCTCAGGGTCATGTGAGACAAAATATTCATATCATCACCTTGAGTCTCACAAGAAAAGGAAAAGCATAGAGCTTTAGGAAGAATTGCAGACACAGTGACTGACAAACACAATAATCAGATGCAAGAAATTAATCTGATCCTGAGCAGGATAAAATCAAAGAAATCCGTAACAGAATACATCATAACCAAAAGTTATATTACAATAAAATCAAAAGGAATAAGAAAGTTTTTTGATAAATCAAAGAAGGAAAAAAAATAATCCTGCATTGGGGAATTTGACTGATAGCAAGGTAAATCCAGCTGTATATGAAAATAATTAAGTATTATGACCACATGAGATTTATTTCCGCTATATAATAATGATATGGCACTTGAAAAATCTATGTAATCTGCCATACTATATGCTAAAGAAAATAAATGATCATATCATCTAGCAGAACATTTGACATTATCTAGCACTCACTGATGTTAACTCTCAGAAGGTAAGAATAGCAGAATGTCAGCTCAGTCCTATAGAGGCCTCTTAGGCAACCCCTAGAGATACCTGAATAGTAAACAGGCATCTTCGCCACCGGATTGGGAATAAAACAAGGAAATATATTCTGACTTCTTTTTCATTGAAGCCCTGGAAATCTAGCTGCTGCCATCAGGCAAGAAAAGTAAAAAGACAGATAGATTAGTGAGGAAGAAATAAAACTATGGATTACATGATTTTCTATAAGAATTCCAAGGAGTCTTCAAAGTAACCTATGTAAAAACTGTGTAGAAAGGTCACAGAATACCAGATCGACTGCATTTTTTTTGCAGATAGTGATAAATGTGTAGAAATTAATGCTGAAATAATACCTCTCATAATCATTCTGATATAGTATAAAACTTAGGTAACTTCTTGAAAGTAAAAGATTTGTATCCTGAGCTGGGCAGTGGTGGTGGTCCACACCCTTAATCCCAGCACTCAGAAGGCAGAGGCAGGAAGATCTCTGTGAGTTTGAGGCCAGCCAGGTCTGCTAGTGTTAGCTTAGGGCTCTACATGGAAACCCTGTCAGAAATAGATTTTTCTCCTCACATAATATCTTGATTACAGTTTTCCCTCCTTTGACTCCTACCAACTTCTCCCCACCTACCCTCCCATCTGGATCTTTTCTGACTGTCATTAGGAAACAAACAAGCTTCTAAGGAATAATAGTAAAATATAATAAGATAAAATCTAACACAGTCAAATTGGACAAAGCAGACAAACAGAAGAAGAAGTGCCCAAGAGAAGGCACAAGAAACAGAGACCCACTCGTTCACAGATTCAGGATTCCCATAAAAACACTAAACTGGAAGCCATCATATATACGCAAAGGACCTGGTGCAGTGTTGTGCCAGCGCTGTGGATGCTGCTTTAGCCTCTGTGAGTTCGTATCAGCTTTGGCCACGCTGGTTCAGAGGGTCTTGTTCTCCTGCTGCGCTCCATCCCCTCTGTCTCCTAAACTCTTTTTGCCTCCTCTGCCATGGGGTCCCTAAGAAAATGCTTTCTTTTCTTAACATATCTCTTATAAGGAAAAAAATTTATACTATTTTTTTTCATATTCATGTCTCCATATAATGAAGGGCATAGGTGAAAAAAGATTTCTTGAGTTGAGAAATATTTTGGATAGATTAATAAATTAAAATAGCTCAATTTAATGCCTAATCCAAAAATATTAGTAACCCTGTTGGTGGCGACCTCCATTGTGAGCGCCACAGGGAGTGAAGAGAAAGGGAGAAGCATTGCTAAAGCATTGTCGTGTGAGCCCCAGGATTCTGCAACCCTGCTTGCTCAGGGACAGTGCTCACCAGCCTCACTCAGATCCAGAACAGGATGGCTTTGAGACATCTTCGAGGTCTGGATAATCAGGGGGGTTTGTTTCAGGCATCGATGAAGACAGATACCTTCAGGATAATATCTACATGTAGACATCATTGCTAAATGTCCGTTTCCCTTCATCACCCTGCTCCTGTGTCTATGGTTGCTCCTCTTGTTTTGACACACAAGAAAAGAAGAAATGTACTATGAAAATAAAAAGGCTTTGGGTCTTTTACTGACAAGAAAGAATCGATTCCTATTACTTAAATAGTGAGAAGAAATTATATACTGAAAGGAAGTAGTACTGTTAAGTCAGAACTTTGTGAAGTAGTTGTGCCTAATACTTATTTAGATGCTTGATAACTTTGTCATTCCTGTCCAAATGGCAAGCTTGGTCCTTTTCCCATACAAACTGATTCAGCTGTCATAATAGTTCAGATGTTTCAGAGATCACTCCAGTCGTTAATCCAAGCTTTCACCACGTGGACTCAGACTTGAATCCTGGACATTCCACTTACTACCTAATTACTTAACCTGCCAAGTTTCCATTTCCCTCTATATAAGCTAGGAAAACCTATTTCCCTTTATAATTGCAAAGGCTAAATGAGATCCTATGTGTCTGAGGCAACTAGGAATGTGTTTATAAGTGCTCAGGAATCATACTGACAGATCAAAGAGCATCATTGAAACAAACAAACAAACAAAAAACAAAACAGAAAACAAAGGAAAAAATGTTCCTGGTAGATGAGAATGCTGTTTTTCCAGGCATCACCAGCAGAGGAAACTGTAGCTTGGTCCTCTCCATTCGTCTAGTCTTCCACCCTAACACTTCTGAAATAGGGTATTGCTAAGAGTTGCTGGGAATACCGCATGTCCTAGTCATAAAACCATTTTCTGTAATGGCTTATGATTATATTGTGGTGACTGGTAAATGTTTTCTTTTCTGAAATTTAACATCTCCCAAAGTTCCAATTGTTGCTTTGATGATTATCCATGAAATACTCAGTAGGAAATTTTGTGTTTCATCTAATTTGTTTTATATCTTCATTCTCAAAAAATAATGGAAGAAAAAGGAACTTTAGATAACACACACACACACACACACACACACACACACACACACATGTGCTAAAAGAATATCATGGCCAAAGACAACTGAAAGATTTTAATTCTTCACATGTATTAATATTCAACCAACATTTGTTTATTTATAACTCTTAATTTTTTTAATAATCTGAAGTTGCATTTTTATACAGATATTATCTTCATTTACTGATAAAGAGCTTCAAGCATATGCAAAAGCGGGAGCCGTTGCCGAAGAAGTCTTAGCGGCCATCAGAACCGTGATTGCATTTGGAGGACAAAAGAAAGAACTTGCAAGGTTTGAAGTTTTTTTCAAGTTGATCGAAATATTAATTTTGTGATTCCACATGCCATTTGGGATGGCAGTGTTAATTATATTTTTCTTACTTTCTTTTTTTAAAAAAGAGTCTCTAGAATTGTTTTCATTTTATTTATTTATGTTTTAATTTTATGTGCATTGGTGTTTTGCCTGCATGTATATCTGTGTGAGGGTCCCTGATCCCCTGGAACTAGAGTTATAGACAGTTGTGAGCTGCCATGTGGGTGCTGGGAATTGAACCCCAGGTCCTCTGGAAGGGCTGCCATGATTCCTAATCGCTGAGCCATCTCTCCAGCCCCATAATTTTCTTAAGTAAGTCAATACATAAATATTGTGACATCAGTAAAATTCTGGAAAACTGACCATTGTACTTGTATTCTTCTTATAGCTGTTGTTCAAAGACTATTCTAACATTTTCTAGATGGTTATTGCCATAAAATAATTTCCTAAGGCTGACATGTGTTTCATGTCTCTGATGATCATTATTTCTCCCATTATACTAATTCTGGATTGATTCTCTTAAGAGTAAATGAGTGTTGCCGGGCGGTGGTGGCGCACACCTTTAATCCCAGCACTCGGGAGGCAGAGGCAGACAGATCTCTGTGAGTTCCAGGCCAGCCTGATCTACAAGAGCTAGTTCCAGAACAGGCTCCAAAGCTACAGAGAAACCCTGTCTTGAAAAAACCAAAACCAAAACCAAAAAGGGTAAATGACTGTTTCACATAAGATCTGTAGGGACAATTTTCAAAAACTAATTAAGATTCATTTTTAAATTTATGTATATATGTGTGCCCCCCCCTTCTGTGTGTGCACCAGTGCCTATGGATGCCCTAGAATTGAAGTTACAACTGTTTGTGAGCTGCCTGACTTAGGTGCTAGGAACCAAACCTGGCTCCTCTGCAGGCATAGCAAGCACACTTGATTACTGAGTAGTCTCTCTAGACACTGTAAGAACATTTTTAGCTGCTGTCTTTCTTGTTCAGGCTCCTGCATAGTTGAACTATGATCAATAACATTCAAAAATGTACAAAAATTAAAAAAATCTTTTTATTAACTGCTTCCTAATATTCTGAGAACTTTTCCTATTTACTAGATCTCCGAAAGTATGCTAATTTATTGAAATTAACAATATTCGTCAGATCCATTGATTTACTAGCAGCAGCACAGTATCTTTGAAACTTGATATCCATCATGACAATATCTTGGTGTGTTATTTTAATGTTATGAATATGTGAATTAAAAATAGAAAATCTAAATTGTACTGTTTTGGAGGTTAGATATTGTGTGATAAAGCTATAAGAAGAGAAAATGTAGAAGTATTTGTAAATCATAATAGTGACTATATTTGGGGGAAAAGGGAAGTTGTTCAGCGAGAGTAGGGCATGTGGCCAGAGCCTTTCCAGTTCAGACAGCGCTGTATCTTGTTCTTACATGAACAATCACTCTAGAGTCATCTTTTACACTGTACATATGTGTTAGGAGAACTCTTCCTGGCATGCTATATTTCACTTCTGCAAAGATAATTTGTATTAGCTATGAGTCATAGTTCAAAGAAGACAGTATCGATGATCTGCTTGGTTTAGGGCAAGATTTTCTATTTTTTTCTTTAAAATATGATTGGTAAGAACAATGAGAAGCCTTCTTTAATGATGGGATGGCATTCTGTCAGATGTAGCCCATATCCTCATGAAGTATAAATTCATGTGAGAGGGGAAATGGGGGATAAACAACTACAAAGGAGCAAATATTTAGTGAGCGGCTGGAGGATGTGTGATTTAGAGACAAAGTGTCATGAGAGTCAAAGAGGTACACTTCTCAGGAGCGTTAAATTATAGTTTTTAAATGTTCCAGAAAGATCAAACAACTATTCTAAGGTTGGAAATTTTAGCTATGGTGGTCAGAGAATCCCTTTTGAAGGAGATTTCATCTAGGTTAAGACCTGAGGTGAGAAAGGTCTTCAAAAGCAGGGATAGGGGTTGGATGGGCAGGAAGAACAGTCTACCAAAGTCTACGAGGTGGCAAAAACTTTGGTGTAGTTTGAGATATATTACAATGCATGTGAGCCTGAAGCTTATGTCAGTGGAGGGTGATTGGGGTGTGGGCAGGATGTGGGAGCTATAGAGAAGAGATGGTATTTTATTCCAAGGGTATGGGCTAGTCCTAAGGTGTGAATCCGAGGAGTTTTTATATCTGTTTCTCTGTCTGGACGGGCCCTGGTGATGAGAACATTCAAAGGGTGGGATCAAAGTCAGCAATGGGATTATGTTAACCTGACCTAGAGATAGGGACCAAACAGTGATTGGAAGACCTGGGAGTTGGAGTTTAACTCAGAATTAGAATTGACAAGATTTTGTAAACTTTTTAAGTTTTATGTTTCAATTCATTTGCTGCGGGGTGCGCATGTCAGAGTGTGCTGTATGTGCTTGTACTTACACATGGGTGCACACCAGAGTCACAGGAGAACTTGCAGGAGTTGCTTCTCTTCTTCCACCAAGGGGTTGCATGGATCAAACTCAGGTTGGCAAGTTTGGAGGCAACAGCCATCCTGCTGGCAGAGATTATTATTAAACCAAACATATATATCTTTAGATTTTCTTTCTAGTTCTCTTTCATATGCTTTCAACATCAATCTTTATCTGGCTTCCCCTTCAAAATAACTGGTGACGGGGAATTTATCTCTTTTGTAATAAAAGTTTAACTATAATTGTGAAGGCCTTTAATTCAAAAGGACAGTGTTGTTCTCAAAAAGTGCTTTCTTTCTGGTATGGGGGCCTGTGCCTATCACCCTAGCACTTGGGGAGTTGAGACGAGAAGACCCCAAGTTCCAGGTCACCCTGAGCCTCTAAAGTAAGACCTTGACAAAGAATGCACCCTTACCCAAAATTTGTATGCGTGTTTTTTCCTCACGTGTTTCTTATAAGTGTTTTCCCATAGGTATTGATTTGTTTGCTTAACCAAAACTGCTACTTGCACAATTATATAAACAGCTACTTGCATAATTAACACCTTTCTTCATGATAATTGAGAATGTTTTCTAGGCACTGTTTTGTTAATTACGCATTCATTTTTAATTATCATTTCCCTGCTAGAGCCTCTAATGAACGGATGATGTTTATGTCTGGCTTCACATCAATGACATGTTCATTTACAAACTAATCTTTAAAATGACCTGTGTAAGCACAGTATTGCTTGTTTATTTTCTCTTCTATCCCTTTGTTTTCATTTATCTGTATCTATCTGGTATTTGTATCTACCTGGTATCTGTATGTGTTCCCTAAATCGCAGCATTAGGAAGGTTGAGAACCACTGTCTTAAGGTATTCTCTAAGCTTTGCACCATGAATAGGTTACAGAGCTATTGACAGGCTTTTTTTCTGTCTTTGATGCATGTTATGGTCTACCATCCTACATTTCCTTATACAACAGGGGGCATTCATAGGAAGAATGCATAGGCAATATGTGCAAAGTGCACTAGTAAAAAGAACAAATTAATAGGTCAGTGGTTTTAAAACAGCTATGGGAGAAATTTCTATAGGTTATGTAAATGTAAAAATTTTGTAGGGCACTTCATAGCTTTAACTATGCCCTGACATGTGTTATCCTGTGATCGATCATTCCAATAATTCCAGAAGGAGACAATTTAGGAAGCAATCTGTCCAAAAGCTTCCCTAAATTGTAGAGACTTAAATGATCTTCTTGTGTTTAGGATTTTCTAACAATCAATCTTTTATTAATTAATTTTTAAAACTGTATATTTTGAATGAAAGATAGTTGCTTTTTGTGTCTTCTCTCTTATGTATGAAATAATACACGTCCTAGAAGCTAGCTAAACATCGCTTCACTGGTTTCACTGTTTCTAAGGCTCACATAAAAAGAACTTTTAGGCTGGGAAGTGGTGCTGCACACCTCTAATCCCAGCACTCTGAAGGCAGAGGCAGGTGGATCTCTGTGAGTTCCAGGACAGTCTGGTCTACAGAGTTCCAGGACAGCCAAGGCTACACTGAGAAACTCTGTCTCCAAAAACCAAGGAAAGAAAGATGGAAAGGAAGGACGAAAGGAAAGAAGGAAGGAAGGAAGGAAGGAAAGAAGGAAGGAAGGAAGAAAGGAAGGAAGGAAGGAAGGAAGGAAGGAAGGAAGGAAGGAAAGAAAGAAGGAAGGAAGGAAAGAAAGAAAGAAGGAAGGAAAGGACTTTTAGAAGACTCCCATAAGAAAAATACTCTCTACACACCCCAATATCCCTTTCTACAAGAAGAGGATAAATAGGAATAACATATCATAATGTCAGTACGTGGAGAAAATGCATGTGTCCTGTAGGGTTGGGCACATTCTAACTGACCGATAGCAATCATGTTACACTAAGACATTTCCATCAGGCTTATAAGTCCACATAATTGCTTCCCATCTTTCTGCCAGGTACAATAACAATTTAGAAGAAGCCAAAAAGCTTGGGATAAAGAAAGCTATCACAGCCAACATTTCCATAGGCGCAGCTTTCCTGCTTATCTATGCATCGTACGCGCTGGCATTCTGGTACGGGACGTCCTTGGTCATCTCGAAAGAATACTCCATTGGACAAGTGCTCACTGTAAGTTACACATGGAGCAAAAATGAAGTTCTAATGCAACGGAGTGGTATCGAAGAAAGTATACTTTGAATAAGTGTTAAATGCCAGAGATATGCATTATTAGGTTAAAGAGTGGAAAGGAAAGGAAATGCACCAATTTTGCCTGTAGATCTGTTGTACAATTTCTACTACGGCCTAAATATTAACCTTAGTATCACTTCCATCTGGAGTTCCATATCTCTTACATAGAAATGGCGGCGTTGCAATTGCAACCCCTACATATTAACATTACCAACTTCTGCAGCTTGAATTTTCATTGGATGAAATTTTTTTCTTTGTATCAAACTTGCTACTAAAGTTTTTTACTTTTCTTTTCTAATCCACTATTCACACATAGGAAAGTATGGGTTGATTTATACTCAAACTCTATTAGAGTTCTAAATCCCATCGATTTTGCAAAATTAACCATCACAGTTCTACCCCTTGCCAATTTGATACCCAAATATATAATTTTTTAAGCCACAACATTCCTTCCCTTGTCTTTATAGGCTCAGAGCTGTCCCATATACAAAAGACATTCAGTCTGAAAGTCTCAATAGTCTTTGTTAGTCCCAACAATATCTGTTCAAAAGTATAAATATAGTCTCTTCTGAGACTCAGGCAGCCTTTTATCTGAGCCCCTATAACATCAGATTTTACATATTACATATTCCATATACAATGGCACAGAACAAACGTTCGTATTCCGAAAGGGAAGCATGGAGACAGTGAGGAAAGACCACATCCCTGAACCCAAATAGAGAAAATACCAAAGCCCACATTGCTACGGGAGGCATCTGGGCCTTCTGGCAAAATCATCTTGACTCCGAAGACTTGGGTCGTCCCATCCTTCCGATTTCTTCTCTGTAGTACTCATAACCTGTCTCTTGTGCCATCTCTGTCTGACAGTCCTACCATCTTCGACATCTTGGAGTCTCCATTTCAAGTCAGGCTTCACTTACAGCTTTACAGATGGTCCTTCAGGGCCTCCTCGCTAGGAATCCAAACTTGCTCCACACTGCTTTGTCTTAGTGACTTTCTGAAACCTTCATGCCCCCCACCAACCGCTATTGCATCTTTCATGGCTATAAAGCCCATACCCTGTGGATGATGCCGTCAAGTTTGTTGCCAGTTCACGGTTTACTCAGCATCCTTGGGCCACAGTTGCACTCACTGACCTCCGCATACCTTTCAGGCTGGTCATAGAGAAACACTCCCCTAGGAGGTTAGTTTCTAACAGTGGCATTTCCTCAGTGGCATTTCTCCTTTCAAATGGATTGAAGCCTTCAGTGGGTAGGGTCTTCTAGGTGATTCTAGATCCTGTCAAGCTGACAATCAGTATTAGCCATTATAAATATTTTTTGCATTTTAGAATTTAAGCAAGTGTAAAAGACTTTACCCTTGACATTATTTTATTTTAAGATGTCGAAATTATGTGCAATAAAACTGAATATGTATCTTATTAGAAAATTCATTCTGTTTCTTTGTCTTAGGCTAACCACAAGGAGACAGAGTTAACAATAAACCATAATTCTTTGAATCCCTTAAAGTAGTTCTCTTTCTTGGGATTCAGATATGTAACATGAATTTCATAGTTATTCCTTATTTTTTGTTTTTTTGTTGTTGTTGTTCTTATTGTTGTTTGAACTGTGCTTCATATGTGAAGATTTTTAGATATGGACAGATTTTACCAAGATAGTTTTTGTTTTGTTTGTGGTACTGAACCTGGATAAACCTAAATTGCAATGAGATGTGAACTGCTTAATTTTGATATAAAGAATCTGATTTGATTTTATTTTTCCTGAACATTGCCTACCACACGTTTGGACCACTGAGCTGTAGTTCTGTCTCTAGGAATAAGTACTTTCAATCTCATATTCATGGAGTCTAAAGCTGTTTCACAGGCAGCATTCAGGACTGAGACTGCAGGATTTGATTATCAGACCCAAAAGGTTAAAATTCCAACTGCACTGCCTACTAACTGTAAGGTTTGAGCAATCATTAACACTCTTCAAATCTCAGTTATGCCTTCTGCCAAACGTGTGAGAGGAATCATGTGACCTGTTTGTTAGTGCTATAAAGAGCAAGGAATACAGACTCATTTAGCAAAAGCCTCTTCTGTGCAAATTATTGAGCAAAATAATTCCTGAATGATTTAGAAATAAATGGATGGTGTTAGTTCCCATCAACTGTGACAAATATTTTTATCAAAGTAACTCCGAAACTTAGGAGATGAGACCCCATAAAGAATCATCCCGTGGCTTGTGCTTTATAACCTAAAAAATGTTGTCACAACTAGTGTTATCTGATACAACTTGTGGAGAGAACAATAGGGTCTTTTTTGTTTTTGTCCATGAAATAGAAGACTGAATTTTCCAAGAGAATGCCCTGCGGATGTATAACTGGTAATACTAACTCAGGATGTGCACCTTGGTCTCTTCACTTGCTCTTTAGTGTTGGTTTCCATATCACAGTCCTTACGATCTAAATAAAAATTGTTAGTCATTGAAAAGGTAGAAAAATGTTTTATTGTAATACTCAGATAGAGCTTGTATGTTGCTGCCTCACTGGAAAGGTGAGATTAATTCTGCATTGTAGGCTAAATGAAATTATGGGAAGTTTAAAAAATTTTTCATGTTGTAAATTTTTATATTTTTCGGTTGAAAATTTGTATTATCTTTCAGGATATAGTGTGAGGTTTTGACATATGTATATACAATGTGAAGTGATCACATGAAGCTAAATAATCTCAGTTTCTTCACTTTACATTTTTGTGGTGATTTATTTGAAATTTACAATGATGAAATTTTAAGATTTTTCTTAACACCTGGTTTCCTTAGGTTGCCTTGACATTTAAAAATGTAACTCGCTGTATTGGAGGAGAGAGGAAATAGGAGAGAACTGTGGCAAGCCAAGTAACACAATGCTTTTTCTTCACACGTTCAGGTCTTCTTTTCGGTATTAATTGGGGCGTTCAGTATTGGACAGGCATCTCCGAATATCGAGGCCTTCGCCAATGCAAGAGGAGCCGCCTATGAAGTCTTCAAGATAATTGACAACGTGAGTCTGACCTGCCAGCTTAGCCTTCTAGTAAAGGAGTTGCTAGCTGAGATAGTTTCCCTATCAATTTATCTTAGCTAATTGAAAAGTTCTTCATGAAGCCCATTACTGTCACTCAAGTGATCTCTGCCAATTTTCATCTCTGTAGAAGCCCAGTATTGACAGCTTCTCAACGGATGGGCACAAACCAGACAACATTAAAGGGAATTTGGAATTCAGAAATATTCACTTCAGTTATCCATCTCGAAAAGAAGTTCAGGTATGGGGACAGTTTTCTGTTGCATGAAAAATTCTTAATGGTTTCTAAACGGTTGTAGAGGTAAGCATATATGTAAACTCTGCATGCTACCGAATTGAAATGCCAGCAAATAGATCTACATGCATCTCTGCCTGGGCCTTGCCCTAACATTAGCGTCTCGTCTGTCTTGGCAGATCTTGAAGGGCCTCAACCTGAAGGTGCAGAGCGGACAGACGGTGGCCCTGGTCGGCAACAGTGGCTGTGGGAAGAGCACCACTGTCCAGCTGCTGCAGAGGCTCTACGACCCCACAGAGGGCGTGGTGAGTGGTCGCGCAGCCAGCGGCGCTACCTTTGCCCATCCTTCTGACTCCATGGTTCTAAAGTGTGACAACCACACATCCCGTTTCAGGTCAGTATCGACGGCCAGGACATCAGGACCATCAATGTGAGGTACCTGCGGGAAATCATTGGCGTGGTGAGTCAGGAACCTGTGTTGTTTGCCACCACGATCGCTGAAAACATTCGCTATGGCCGAGAGAACGTCACCATGGATGAGATCGAGAAAGCAGTCAAGGAAGCCAACGCCTATGACTTCATCATGAAACTGCCCAACGTGAGTTGTGCCTGCCTCTGTCACCCCAAGGCTCCTGTGAACTTAGGAAACTCCTGTTCATTGGATGAACGTCCTTAGAGGGGAAGTCCAGTTTACTGTGGATTTTCCAGCGCTCACCCTATGGACGAGTGGTAGATACTTTGTTGCCAAGTACTGGGCTGTGTTGCTGGCCAAGCTCCAGTGATGATTACGCCCCAATTTGAAAGGTGAACTGAGGTAGTTTATTGTTTTACGACATTTCCTGTTATTTTGTTCGTTTCTTTATCGTTTTAATTGTAGAAATTTGACACCCTGGTTGGTGAGAGAGGGGCACAGCTGAGTGGGGGACAGAAACAGAGAATCGCCATTGCTCGTGCCCTGGTCCGCAACCCCAAGATCCTTTTGTTGGATGAGGCGACATCAGCCTTGGACACAGAAAGTGAAGCCGTGGTTCAGGCTGCTCTGGATAAGGTTGGTGAGCTATGCTTAAAGGTTGAATTATAAGAATAATAATATTCCATTGTTCATTCTTCTTAATCTTGCCTTAGAGCAGAGACTTTTGATAGCTTCTAATACCTGTTACTAAGGAAATGCACCAGACTTCCTTAATCTTTTTGTTGCTGTTGTTCAATTTCTGCTTCTTCTATATCTTTTTTAAAAAAGATTTCTTTTCTAATTTATATGTATGTGTGTGTTTTCATGTATGTGAAAACGTGAGAAGAGGATGTTAGATCTTCTGAACATAGAGTCAGTGGTGGTTATGAGTCACCAAATGGGGGTGCTCGGTCTGAACCTCAGCAAGAGCAAGAAGCACTCTTAATTACTGCCACCTCTCCAGCCCCACTTCATGTCTGCCTGTCTGTCTTCCTTTCTCTCTCTCTCTCTCTCTCTCTCTTTCTTTCTCTTTCTTTCTTAATTACAATAAATAAATTTTCATCAAAAGGCATGTCAATATCTTTTAATTAAAAATTAAAAATGGAAAATAAATAAAAATGGAAAATGGAGGCTCAAATGAAAATTAGTCTTTATTTTGATCGTGAAAATTTAGAGAAATAGCCCTACTAGTCTGGTTTTGAGAATTTACAGTATTGTTAACCAAAGGAAAATATGAGTAGCAGTCAGTTAGTGCCGCTTGAAGACCATGGAATTGAAAAGAGAAATAGCCCTATTAATCTGATTCTTCAGTGTCAACCAAAACAAAAATCAAATAGAAGTCGTTTAGTGCCACTTGAAGACGATGGAACTGCAAAGCCCCTTTCTCCGGGAGAGGGTGCACTGCGTGATGGGGCTGGAGACCTACTGGTTCATGCAATGTCAGTGACGATGGCCAGACTTTGGTTTTTCGAGACACAGTTTCTCTGTGTAGCCCTGGCTGTCCTGGAACTTGCCCTGAACCCCAAACTGTCCTCAGACTCCGAGATCTGTCTGCCTCTGCCTCTCCAGTGCTGGAATTAAAGGCAGTGCTTTTTGTTGTAATTATTCATGATTCTAAAGCCAGGTTTCTGTGTCTCCAGGCTAGGGAAGGCCGGACCACCATTGTGATAGCTCACCGCTTGTCTACAGTTCGTAACGCTGATGTCATTGCTGGCTTTGATGGTGGTGTCATTGTGGAGCAAGGGAATCACGATGAGCTCATGAAACAGAAGGGCATTTACTTCAAACTTGTCATGACACAGGTACGGTGGAACTCTGGAAATGCCCTAATTTATTTTGTTGATAAACTGGTGTCACTATTTTCAATCTATAGATAAGTGTTACTTTATTGTATAATCTTGGGACACAGGAGAAGAGTACTTTGGGATTTGTTAGAACATGGGCCTGCTCCTTAGGTGTGATCCCATAGCTTAACCCAGGCCACATTACCCCCTTGCTGTCTCAACGACAGTGTTAGGAAGAGTTGTACTTCTAGATCCTCAAGGCAGCCCTTTTTAATAAACAAACACAAGACACTTTGCAGACATTTCCCCAGCCCTGAATAAATCAATGACTCTTTTTTAAAATTGTTTTAAAAAAGAGTCAATGACTCTTTTACACATAAAACCTAAAATAATTATGGCAGCAAAGGCTTCAGTGGCAATATAAGTCTGTAAGCTATAACTCTAATCTTGTTTCGGAGCCCCAAAGTGCACAAATAAACATATGTAGGGGGCAAACATATTTATATTGAAAAATTATGTTTTTAAAGTCTCACATTAAAAAAAAAATTTATTCAGAATTATGAATTGGCACAATCTTAGTTAATGTGATGCAAACCTGCAACATATCTTATACAACACTTTTGAACATTATTTTTTAAGGATGTGATAATTGTTTGGATTGTGAGAAGTTGAATTTTTCCATTGCCTTCGTTTTCATCTTGTGGTTTGTCACTTTTGATAAAGGGCCTTACATTAAAAAACTGTAAACAAATAAAAACAAAGAAGCACTGTACTGTGACTTGATGATTCTCAAGTTATGGTGCATGGTTCCTCCACGCACCTTACCCCATACACTGTGCTGAACTAAGTCATGTGATATAAAAGTCCTTGTTACTTCTAAAAGGGTCTGAAAACTCAATCCTTTCCTTCATGTTTTGGACCTGTCCAAGACTCCTCAGGGGGTGGTACTTTGAATGCGTGTTCTCTCCCCCCATCCCTCTCCTTCCCTCTTCCCTGTCTCTCTCATTCACATTCACAGTGAAGCTCCCTTCTATGCTTTAAAGGGAAGCTTCTCTTAGGGCTCAGTTATACTTAGATCTCCATGAACTGCATTGTTCCTGTCTAATTCTCTTCCTCCCACGCTGAGGGCTAAGCACAGCCTTGAGGACCTCTTGGAATGTTTCAGTTTCCTTTCTGAATGGACCGCTGCTGCCTTACTATTTTTATATAACAGAATCCAGAACTACTTTTATTTTTCTCTTTTGCAAAAGAGAGAAACCAAAGAAGCCTAATTAAGGAAAAGTGAAAAAAACTTAAGTTGACCTATCCACGTTATTAGCCATGTGTGAGAGTTATTTAACCTTAATAGTTACTAGCCACATGTGATTGTAAACATTGAACGGTGAAAATGTACACCAAATTCTGAAGGCTTAGTACAAAAAATGATAAATTTAAAAAAATAACGTTTCATTAATAGTCTAAAACATTTCGATCTCTTTTGAGTTTCTATTCTCACACTGGTTCAAAAGCAAAGTTGATTGAGTCATATATTCCCAGAGAAGAGATGACTGGAGAAAATATGCAGAAGGCTTGCCATTTTTAATTCCGCATATTCACAAAAAAATCATTAATGTTAAGGTTTTTTTCTCCTAACATATCACACATGAAGGACGAGTAGTTTAATTGCACCCCTTCCTTTGATTTAAATAATTCAGTATTTTCTTGATATTTATTTTCAATGATTAATTTCCATTATTTGAGGTTAAACTATTCATTTCTCTTATTTATTTTAGACAGCAGGAAATGAAATTGAACTAGGAAATGAAGTTTGTGAATCTAAAAATGAAACCGATAATTTAGACATGTCTTCAAAAGATTCGGGATCCAGTCTGATAAGAAGAAGATCAACTCGCAGAAGTATTCGTGCACAACATGACCAAGACAGGAAACTTAGTATCAAAGAGACCCCGGTATGGACCAAGATGCAATACTATGCCACAAATCCTCCTCTTGAGCCCTTCTAGTTGAGTGTGCTTAAACTGAAGGAGTGGGAAGAACAACATATTTTTTATAATCTTTTTGATCTGTTCTCCATAGTGTTCCAAAATCCCAAAATGGTGATGTTTTATAGTTAGTTTAGGTGTAAGATTAAAATTTAATACCAAGATATTTAGAAATAGATTGTGAAGAGTCTATGATAGGTGTTTAAGTATTACTGTTTCTATTATGGTTATCCTTATTGGTCAATATTCTTGCCATCTGCTGAATGCCAAGAATTAAATATTTGTGGAAGAATCATTCATTTCTTAAAAAGTAAAGAGGACCCAGGCAGTGGTGACATATCTTTAATCCCAGGACTCAGGAGGCAGAGGCAGGTGGATCTCTGTGAGTTTGAGGCCAGCCTGGTTTCCAAGAGCTAGTTCCAGGACAGGTTCCAAAACTACAGAGAAACCTTGTCTTGAAAAGCAGTAAATAAATAAATAGGCACTATAATGTGTTCTTATTTTTGATGGCAAATATCCATCAACTGATAAGGAATAAAAATAGGGTAAAAGTTATTTTAAAAATTTGTACCCATCTTGTAAGTCCAACCCTTGAATGGTGAAGGCAAAAAGATTAGACATTCAAGACAGTCCGTTTGAAGCCAGCCTAAAATCCACGAGACCCTGCCTCACCAGAAGAACTCTCCACAGTGAGAAATCAGTGAGGGTGTTTTTTAAAAACATAAAACTATCTTGTTGTAATGCATGTGTCTTTTAGGATGAAGATGTGCCTCCGGTTTCCTTCTGGCAGATCCTAAAGTTGAATTCAACCGAATGGCCTTATTTTGTGGTTGGTACATTTTGTGCCATAATAAATGGAGCCTTGCAACCAGCATTTGCCATAATATTTTCAAAGATTATAGGGGTAAGTGATTATATTAATTTTTACTTTACTTATGACTCTAGACAAATGAATGAACTATCTTTAATGCACACACATCTACACACATATCTCTCTCACACATGCATAATGTACAAACATACACACGTCATAGAAACATTTTTCTTCACATGCAACAAACTCAGATGAAAGTATAATTGAAGTTTGGTTTATAAGGACAATTTTGTAAACATCTTTTATATGAATTTCTATCTAGGGTCCCTAATGGTTTCTATTCTAGTGCCCTGGGCACCCACTCACTGACATAATCAATAGAACTGGGGAACTTAATCTCCCATGCTTGCCAACATTGAGCCCTGAGCCAAAGTCAGACTCTGACCTGATGAACTTAACTGATCAATCCAGGTTGCCAACGGGCAACAAACTGGGTTGACAATGACCTGTTGTGTAAGATCCACACATGCCAGCACATGAGCAGGCCCTTAGACTACACTTACTTCCTAAGACTGAAACAGAAGGAGGCAGCTCAACGCTAGTTAGCTTTTCATCTCCGGAGCAGACAGTTGAGGGCTTTTTCTTTCTTCATGCCATAGGGGACTGAACCCACACTCCCACATATTTTAGACATGTGCTGCGCCACTCAGCACACCCCTGGCCATTTCTTGTTTTTATTTGGAGACAAGGCTTTTCTAAGCTGCCCAGCTTGAGGGTAGCCCGGGCACAATTTGAACCTCAGATCTTGCTGCTTCAGTCCTAGCGTTTCAGACACGTGTTCCTGTGCTGGATTCTTTGAGAAGAAGCGCAAGCGAAGGGAAGTTTTAGTTTGCTCACCATTTCCTAGGTTTCAGGCTGAAGTCATCTGGATCCATTGTTTGAGCCTGAGGCAGTGCACTGTGGTGGCAGAAGCCGCCCCTCTTATGGCATCCAGGAAACCAAAGGAAGATAGGAATGAACAAGGAACTAGGCATATTTTCCCAAGACTCCTTCCCTCACGGTGCTGTGATCTACTTTCTCTAACCAGTCCTACCTCCTATATAATACACATCCTATTCTTCCAACCATTGATGAGGCCTGAGCACTCATAATCTAATCACCCATCAGGGTCTAGATCCGCCTGCTAAGGAATAAAATTTACCAAATGAGCCTTTTGTGGGGAGACTTCATATGCAAACTCTGACAGGATCCCTGACGATGAAAGCTCACATGCTGGCTCTACCTAATTTTAACAGCAGCAAAGTCTAAGCGGTCATGTTCTTGGTTTAGTGGCAGATGCAAATCGTGAGACATTGTACTGAAGACACATTTGCCCTACTGCTAAGAATCTTTTGCAGAAAGAAACATCAACACAAGAAGGATAAAACAAGCACTATTCATTGTACAACCAAAAGTCCACAACTCTTCTAGTCTACCTATGCCTTTCTAGATTAAGACTCAAGTTTAACATGTCACTTGAGAAGGGTTTGCTCACTGTCCCATTTGTGTAAGGTAGTTTTATGGGCTATGAAAATACTACGAAGAAGGAAAAACATCTGAGTCTATGGAATACATTGTAGAATACAGGCCAGCAAACATGTTCTGTAAAGTGTAAGAAGAGAAAACATTTCTAGGCTTTGCTGGTCATGTGATTTCTGGTGCAAATAAAGGTAAGTTAGAAATGGCTTTGCCCGTTTTTGACAAACAAAACAAAAACAACAAAAAAGCAACCAACAATGGTGCTTGGGTTTCCTCATTCTTCCCGCAGAGATCTCTCTGGTGACTGATGGCCAGCACATGAGCTCTAGGACAGTAGATAGGCAGGCAGCCATCTGCCTCACTGCAAACAGTGGGCTCTGGGTCAGAAGGCTTGGGTTTGTGTGCTTGGTTCATCTCTTCCTGGCTCTCTTGAGTAAGTTAATGTATGTCTCTGCTTCACTTTCTCTCCGTAAAATGGTGAAAGTAATATAACAGATGCCCCCAGTTGGAAGGATCAGTATATGTGAATGAGTATTCAGTCGTGCCTAGCATAGTACAATCTCAGAATGACTAATCAAGAATAATTGAGTTATTGTCTTCTGAAACTATTTGTCCTTTTTTATAAGCATAAAGTTTTCTGGGTTGGTTTAGGAATATGTCGCTCTCGAAAAACTGACTTGACCCAAAGAAGGAAAGGTATATTTTCTTTCCCTGTTGAGTGACTGTGCTATAAGTACTTTCACCTCCAAACGTCTTTTTTGCACTTCTAACCATGTCTTGAAAGGTTTCCTTGTGAGGCCTCAATGAGTTGGCTGCCACTGCCACCTGACTTTGTGACTATAACTCCTACAAGATATACTAGGAAAGGTACCTTTCTCTCTGAAAGGCTGAATGGATAACACCCCTTTCATTAGCAAGAACACATACATATATTCTCTCTGGACACCTTGAAATACTTTGAAATGTCCACATAGTTGAGCTGGGGCTGTAGAGATGACTCAATAAAACGCTTGCCTTGCAACCACACAGACCTGTGTTTGCTCCCCAGCACCAACATAAAAGCCAGGGGTGGTGATGCCCACTTGGATTCCAGTGCTGGGAGACACTGGACAAACAGGCCAGTCATTCTAGCCCAGCTGACTCTAGTCCAGTGAGAAACACCAACCATCTTACAAAACAATGTGGAGGGTCTGGAGATTTGGCTAGGAGCCATGACCCCTCTTCCAAAGGGCCCACAGTCCCCAGTGCTCCCCTGGTGGTTCACAGTCATCTGTGACTCCAGTTCAAGGGTACCTGAACCCTCTTCTGATCTCCATGGGAACCAGGCAGACGCATGGTGCCCATACATACATGCAGACAGAAACTCATGCACAGAAAAATAAAATAAGGAAATCTGAAACAGAGAGTGGACAATCCTCAGCAGCCACACACCAGCTTGGCCCTCACCCTCCATACACAGCTGCTCACCCTGACAGACACACTCACAGACACGACTTACATCCAGTCTGTTACCGGAAAGTCAGGGGGGGAGTATGTGCTTGCTGTCTTCTTACAAAGTAGTACGGCACCTGTTTCTCTAAGAGGAACACAAGTGCAAAGACTGCTGGGTGAATTTGTGAATGGCAGTCTACCCCCAACAAAGGCAGAGTGCAGGTGCACGGAGGCTGCTTTATATCAGAAGCCAGCGCTATCCCAGTGTGCAAAGACTGTCCCAGCTCCTACGCTGAACAATGTGTGAAACGGGGGCAGATGTGGAATGCCTTCTTAGTGTGGAGCTAACCACCCTTCAAATACTTTTTACAGGTTTTTACAAAGCCGAGTGATGATGAAACCAAACGGCAGGAAAGCAACTTGTTTTCCTTATTGTTTCTGGTCATTGGGATCATTTCTTTCATTACGTTTTTTCTTCAGGTAAGTATGTTAATTCTCACTTCATCCACTCATGTTTAGAAACATGAATTGTCCTTATCATAAGATTATTCCTCTTTTACCATGGCCAATGATAGTCAGATTGTCTTTATCGTTTGATTGCACCCTCATCTGCCCTTCCCCAACCAACCATGCCCCAGATGGAAACAGTGATGTAATCGTATTGCACAGGTTCTTCTGTCTAGCAGGGAAATGGAAGGTGAGGACCCAAGTACAGACTTTGGGGTCAGCCCTGAATATGCGTTTGGAAGTGCATTAAGTACATTCTGCTGGTCAGTTTGAATACTTGGAGAAATGCCTTCCTGTATTCCAAAGCAAACGAAGAAACAAATGAAACCCCCCACGCTGCTCACACTGATTGAAAACTGTTTCAGGGGGCTGGAGAGATGGCGCAGTGGTTAAGAGCACTGACTGCTCTTCCAGAGGACCCGGGTTCAATTCCCAGCACCCACATGGCAGCGCACAACTGTCTGAAGATCCAGTTGCAGGGGATCTGACACCTTCACACCAATGCACATAAAAATAAAGTTAAATAAACCATAAAAAAAATTTAAAAAAAGAAAAAACCTGTTTCAGAAGCTTATCAAGTTCACGAAAGGAAAAGCAAGCGCAGTAATGGAAAAGTCATGGTCTTAAAAATCCTAAGAAATAAATACAAGGCATTTTGCAGCCTGTAGATCATTTGGCTCAAATACAATTGTAAATGAACCAAATGCTCTTGGAGTGTATCGTGGAAAAGCATGAAGTATGGACTTTGGTGTTAGACACAGGCTTGTTTTGCACATAAACACAGTCTAGTAATTTAGACTGTCTAAGCCTCCATTTCCTTATCTATAAATGGGGGCAATGTTGCCTCTTGATAATTAAGAGAACTCATGTGACCAAGTGTTCAGATTGATTTGAGATATTATGTTACTACTTATAAAATAAAAATGTAAGTAATCACTTAATGCATCAATAATTAGTCCACATGTATATTTTTAGCTGAAACTAAATAGGTTTCTTTATTAAACACATTCTAAATATATATTAAGTTATTGGGGTTTTGTTTGGTTGATTGGGTTTGGTTTTTTGAGACAGGTTTCTCTGTGTAACAGTCCTAGCTGTCCTGGAACTTGCTCTGTAGACCACGCTGGCCTTGAACTCACAGAGATCCACCTGCCTCTGCCTCAAGTGCTGGGGTTAAATGTGTGCACCAGCACCACCTGGCTTATATTAGTATTTTAACAGCACACATGTAAATAAGCTCAGCTGAAACTAAATAAGTTTCTTTATTTATTAAATTCTAATATATTACTATTTTAACAGAAAAAAAAAAACGTTGTTCTTAACATAGGAACACAAAGGAAAAATGGTGTTCCTTCACTAAATACTTAAGAGCTCCATTGTAAAACTTGACCTTGGTAGAATGGCACTGCCGGTAAGAGTGTCACAGGTGTTTAAACATGAACAGTTGCTCCATGTGAATTTGGTAAGAGGTTGGAAGTGAGGCAGCTTTAAGTTGGTCACTTCTGCTTTGACAATTGGAATGGCAAAATACAGGAGAGAGAGTAGCTCCCTTCCACTCTGGCTATGGTGCTGAGACTGTCTCCCATGACTGCAAACACATTAAGAGCAGGCAGAGGATCCGCGGACTTCCAGCGTGTAAATACAGCCCAGTGCTGGAAAGCAGAGACTGCCCAGCTGGTCATCTGAGAGAGGACAGGAGCTCAGACTAGGTCCATCCTGCTCCGCACTCTCACAGGCCTTGCTTCCCGCTGTGTACTTGGCATCTGCATCTCTGGCCAGCCTTCTGTGTGACGCCTTCTCGTTCTTCTTAGGGCTTCACGTTTGGCAAAGCTGGAGAGATCCTCACCAAGCGACTCCGATACAAGGTTTTCAAGTCCATGCTGAGACAGGTACGGCTGCTGCGGCTTGCACCCTGGGGTCGGGGGAGTAGGAATTCTCTCTTGTGCTCCATGGACACAGATTGTAGGAGCACTGCCAAGTTCCTTAGATAGAGATCCTGCACGGGTCTCCCTCAGCCTCCTCTTGAGGTGCTGGTGAGCCATTTGCAGATGTAGGCTGTGGAGCTGCAGTTTGGTGCAGGCGGGTACAACGAACCAAAATACTTGAGACTATTGTGTCTCTTAATAACTCTCCATGAGTTTCTTATCTCAGCAGTGAGAGGCAGCAGGAGCCAAGATGGTCCTCTGTACCTTGTCTTAGCCCGAAGGCTGAGAAGTGTTAGAAAGGATCTTCTATGTTTTTGTGCCCCTCTGTCAACTTCTTTTTCCTGCACACTCAGAACATCCTGTCTTGACTCTCTGAACCTGGAGATAGTTTGCACTCATCTTGCCCAAATTCAGATTTGTTTTCAGGGCCCATTCCTCTCTGTTGAGATTCTTTGCTGAGGCAAGACTAGAGGAATAACCTGTGTGAATTACAGTGTTATTAGCTGGTTATGACTTAATACGGATGCCTATTGTTCTGTACATTCAGGTCCCCGACAACTGGCAATATTGTTCGCAGTCCCTTTCAAACTTTAGCCATCATGAAAATGTTGTATGTGACCGTAAATCTTCTTTTTCAAAGTGATGAGTTCCCTCCATAAAATGATGCTCTTGATACAAAGGTGTCCAATGTTTTTACACTAAAATGTGTTATTGTTGTCTACAAACTTGTTGGACCACATTAATAGCATCCTAAGATGCACGAGACTCGTGGGCTATAGATTGGATATATCCACAAGCTATCCCACAAGACTAAAATGTAACACAGAGGTTGAACCTGAATCCATAATGCTCATTCAGTCCCCAGCACTAGGGAAAAAAAAACACCAAGAGTGAAAAATGCCAGGTATTTTTTGTGTGTGTGTTCAACTTTCCAGAAGATAGTCTTTCTCACCCCATCTGCAACCACTTACGTATTTCTAGAAATACTTAGGCAATGGTGTCTTTATTCAAATAGCTAGCTAGTGACAGTCACAGCGGAAGCAGAATCTGGTGGGTGAGAGAGCACCGTTTTATGGGAGTCCCTCCCCTGGGCTCTTCTGTCAAGTCATATTCACCCTCTCATTTTTTAAAGATAGAGTTATTTTTACCCAAATTTGCCTTAAACTCACAACGTAGCTGAGCACAATATTGACCTCCATCTCCCAAGTTCTGAAATCACAAGCTTTCAAGCTGTATTTCTAACCTAGATTCTACTTAAACAATCTCAAAGCTGACCTTGCTACAGCACCAAAAGCCCTATTACCCCATCAGCCTTCAGACCAACTGTCAGGTTGATTATATGTTGAGAGCTGTGTGGATGGTGTGTAGGAACAGTACAAACTACTCAGGAGAGCTGGCATATCACAGCCACTGCTTATGAAGTATGGTACTAAGTTTTGCAAGGCATTCAAACCTGAATGGCCTCGTTCTTCAAGGATGTCACATTCCAGTGGAAGGACACGTAAGTACCCGAGTACTGAAAAGTCAGTTGATACAGACTATAACAGGCCATTTTCTAGCTTTTCAAAATAAAAAGCTAGTACCTTCCTTAATACAAATTGCCAATTCAGGTAACATCTTAGAAACTAAAGCTATTTGTGACAGACATCACAAATTCATAATTAAAGATCACAATGTTTTTATTTTAAAATATATGAGGATGTGAGAAAGCTTAGCCATTAAAAGTGCTTGACCTGAATTTGATCCCCACAGCCCACATCATTTGGAAGGACAGACCCAACTCCCATAAACTGTCCTCTGACCTCCATATATGTGTCATGGCAAGTTCGTACATCCACATACAATCAGTCATTAATAAATGTAAAAATATGAAAATATATGACATTTTACTAATAAAATCCCTTTTCATGTTGCATGCGCGTTTTAAAACCTAGATTGCTTTTGATTTGTTTTAAATCAGTTGATGTATTCTGCCCTGACTAGTGTTAACTATCAGGTTTATGTTTTCTCTTCTCATATACTAATAAATGCTTCACACTTTAATATTTCCAAACTTGAACTTTTTATTCTTCTTGCCCTGAAAGGCTTACTACTTCATGTCTACTCTCTCTCTCTCTTTTTTTTCAAGACATCGTTTCTCTGTGTAGTCCTGGCTGTCCTGGAACTCGATTTATAAGCCAGGCTGGCCTTGTTTAGACATTCACCTGCCTCTGCCTCCAGAGCGTTGGGATTAAAGGTGTGTGCCACCAACACCCAGTGCCATACCTCCTTACTTTTTTTTGTCTCTCTACCAGTTGTTCCGACTCAAATCTTGATGACTCCCCTTTGTTTAACGCATCAGCCTCCTAGCTGGTTTTGTTAACTCCTTGCGCATCCCAATCTAGAGGCAGCCTGGGTCTTTCAGGGGAGAGTCTCTATATGGTCTCTACAGTTGCCAAAGGCTATTCATGGTATGCATCCCCCACAGAGGTCATCTTCAGGGCACCATAGGTAACTGCATAAAGGTTGAGGAGGAGAGACTTAGGGGACTCCCAACAGGACAAATTAGACTACCCGCAGGGTGAAATTCCCTTGTGGGAGCAGATCAAGAATGCCTCAGCCTCAAGGCCTTTGCAAGTGTTGAATCTTCCTCCTCTTAGATGCTTTCATCCCTTCCTTCATTTTGGTCTCTGTTCATGTTTTTGGAAAGAACTTCCCTGTCTCTTCCCTACTCTGTAAAGCAGCACCTTTCTCACATCTTTGTCTTTCTCAGCCCGTTGTTTTTCTCCACCTTGTTCATTACTACCTGAGACGGTGTATGCTTATTTCTGTGTGCCTTCCAATTCTAGAAGGACGTCGTGAAGACACCAGCAGCTTTGCTGTTAGTGTTCGTTGTTCAGCACTTAGAGTCAGGCTTTAAACGAAGTTGAGACTAAGACACACTCTTGGCATATGGAATAACCTATTTTTGTTTGTTTTTTTAAATCCTTTTCTTGTCTATTTACTGTTACATCCTGAATGCTAGATGAAGAGGATACGAATGCTAAACAGAAGCGTCTCTGTCACCTTCCGCCTAGAGCTAAAGACTCATAAGTAGGACTTTAAGATTACAAATCTCTTTGTGTCACAGGATGTGAGCTGGTTTGACAATCCTAAAAACACCACCGGAGCGCTGACCACCAGACTCGCCAATGATGCTGCTCAAGTCAAAGGGGTGCGTACTTCCTTTCTGCGGGTGTTCATCTTGATGCTGTTTGAGGCTGAGCGTGAGACTGGTTTCCTGGTAGCCATTTTAAGATACGGTTACTAGACATTTGTATTAATTACTTTGCTGTTGCTGTGGTAAAACACCATTACTAAAAGCAACTTACAGAAGGAGGAGTGTATTTGGATTTAAAGTTCCAGAGGGATAAGAGTAAATCATGGCAGAGAAGGGTGGCAGCAGGTGGCAGGCATGGAGCAGGAACAGGACCTGGGAGGTCACATCTTTAACTGCAGACACAAGCAGAGGCAGTGACCTAGAACTCGTAGGAGGGTTTAAACTCTCACAGCCCCCCTCCAGGGATAAACTTCATCCAGAAAGGCTGTGCCTCCCATAATGCTCTCCCAACAGTACTATTTGGTTGGAAGCATCACCTGAGCCCCTAACATCCTTATACCCAAAAAGTCTGGAATGTTTGGGTCCAGGCTTCACCCCAGCCCCTGGACACCTCTATATCCAAGGAGTCTGAAATGGTTGGTAAGAAGTTCCATTGCAGCCTCCTCCTCTGGGAGTTGCCTCAGTCCAGACTCCACCTCTGAGAAAGCCCAACAGGGACCCCTCCCGAGAAAGGCTATTTAAACTGCCCCCCAGAGAACAAATACATGGTCTTCTGGTCTTCCTTTCCCTCTCTGTGGTTTTCCCAGTCTTCCTTTTTCCTCTCCATGGTTTTCCCATCTTTCTTCCCATCTCCTCTCTGGGGACTGGAAGGCCACCCGGGAGGGCTGGCATCCATTAAACATGGGTTTTTCTAATTTGGTTTGATTTGGTCTGATTTGGATTATTGTGTCTGGCAGAGAGATTTATCGGGTGTAAAAACCTTTCAAGTACCACCAGCTGGGAACCAAGTGTTAAAATGCCTGAGCATTTGGGGAACATTTCTCATTCAAACCCCCACAAGTTCTATCCACAAATGTATCAAATTCTTTACAATAAATATGTTAAAATTCAGAGACTATATACCATATAGTGCATAGATTACATACCATATAATGTATAGATTATGCACCATATATTGTATAGATGATATGCCATATAGTGTATGGATTGTATACCATATAGTGTATGGCTTATACATCATATAGTGTATAGATGATATGCCATATAGTGTATAGATTATATACCATATAGTATATGGATTGTATACCATATAGTGTGTAGATGGTATACCATATAGTGTGTAGATGGCATGCCATATAGTGTGTAAATTATATGCCACATAGTGTATAGATGATATACCATATAGTGTATAGATCATATACCATACAATGTATAGATCATATACAATGCAGTGTGTAGATCATATATAATGCAGTGTATGGATGATTATATGCCGTATAGTACATAGATCATATACCATACCACATATAGATTATTATATACTATATAGTGTGTAGATTATATGCCATATAGTGTATAGATCATATACCATACAGTGTATAGATGAACATATACCATATAGTGTATAGATGATTATATGTCATACAGTATATCGACCATATACCAGTGTATAGATGATGATATACCATACAGTGTATAGATAATATACCGTATAGTATATGGACGATTATATGCCATACACTGCATAGAGGATTATAAGTTGTGTAATGTATAGATTATATACCATATAGTGTGTAGATGATATACCATACGGTATATAAATCATATACCATACAGTGTATAGATGATTATATACCATATAGTGTATAGATTATATACCATACGATATATAAATCATATACCATACAGTGTATAGATGATTATATACCATACAGTGTATAGATAATATACCATATAGTATATGGACGATTATATGCCATACACTGCATAGAGGATTATAAGGCATGTGATGTATAGATTATATACCATACAGTGTATAGATGATTATATACCATATAGTGTGTAGAGAGCTGTAAGTTTTCTGTTATGTTTGTCGTGTCAGAACTAACATGCAGAAGATGAATACTGAGAATAGTTACTTAGGGAAGGAAATATTCTTGGCACTCCCACCAGGATCTCTGTTTTCCATGCTCTATCTGAATTGATGTTGGGAGGAAAAGGGGTAGTGTAGTTGTTATCTTAAGCTTAGGGGACATTACAGTTCAGTAGGAAACAAAAAAAAAAATTCTGAAAGTCCATCAAAGAAAATGTAAAGCACTGTAAAACTAGCATGGACAGAAAGAAACTTGAGCAAACTATAAACCTGAAAATGTGCTGTGACCTCAAGCCCCGGCAGATGAAAATGCAAACTGTTGAACAATCAGGTTTTGCTTGTTGGCGGAAGTGACAGGTTCTCCTCCAGCTACAGTTTTTATGCAAAAGTCTGTAACATGGTGTTGGTCTCCACTGTGTGACTCTGGCTTGAGCCCTGTCCGCCTTTTGTTTCAGCCTTCCTGAAAAGCAGAACTATGCAGATTCCTCTGTCTAGTAGATGGAACCTAATAGCAGGTCCCATCGGAAATTGAATATGATATTTGAAAGCACACATAACTGCGGAACTGCAGCACAAATCTTAAGAATTACTGTTTTGTGCAGCTCTTTTTTCTTAAAGCAAACAACTGACAAACTCATGCTATAGATACGGGTGTATAAACTTAAGGAAACAAACTGGACACTGAGTGAATCTAAAACTTCCTCAAACAGACAATTGTTTTGCTCTTGTAGAATCTACACATTAGGTCATATTATCAAAAAGTAACTTGGTACAGGTTGGAGGGAGGCTATAGGACCAAAGGCAGCCTCATTTGAGGAAGAAAGCCTTTGGTGACGTGGTATAATCAAACAAGCAAGGAAGGAAGCATTCCTGCATGCCTCTAAAGGAGCACGCAATCAGAAGAGTAAGGATAAAGAACCTGAGGTTAGACCGTTCCCACATCTCACAGCATAAAAACACCAGATGGAAGTGTGAGGAAAAGCCCGAGTTTGTGGTCAGCGTCACATCAGGAATTGGATAGGAAGGCACTGGTAAGTTTGAAAAGTGGGAGTTATGTGGCTGTCATGTGACTAACAGCCGAAGGAGACAAAAAGAGGAAGAGAGAAGCTATTGAGGTCATGTAGGAGAAGTCTCCTAGAGCGGTCATAGCTGATTCCAGATATATTTTAAAGGTACAGCCTACAGAATTTGTTGATTAGATTTTGAGAGATAAAGTGTTTGACCTACACAACTGGAAAAAAACCATGAGGTTGTTCTTGAAAGAAATTGGAGCGTGAGGGTTGGGGAAGGATAGAGAGCTTTATGTGTGACTTAATTAGTTGTGATACCCACATTAGATGGCCGATTGAACATGTCAACAAGAGAGGACATTTTGTGTGTCTAGACTTTAGCAGAAAAGTCTGCTCTGTCAATACTCACTTGTAGATTGTTTTTCAGTGGGATGATAGCTTTTAAAGACATGAAAAGATGGCAAATAAATCATGTGAAGAGCAAGTCTTGAGTTCTTAAGTGTCAGGGGCGTAAAGGTGAGCAGAGACTATCAGGAGACAAGGACATACAAGAACCAGGTCACTGGTTGTGGCACACGCCTTAATCCCAGCACTTGGGAAGGAAGAGGCAGGAGGATCTCAGAGTTTGAGGCCAACCTGGTTTACAGAGCGAGTTCTGGGACAGCCAGGGCTACACAAAGAAACCCTGTCTCAAAAAACCAAAACAAAAAGAGAAGGGAAGAGTGGTGTTCTGGAACTGAAACCGTGACAGTGCGGTAAGGAGGGAGCAGACAGGCTGTAGACGGCTGAGTGCAGCATGGGGCACTGCTGCTTGACCCAAGGACTGACAGTCAGGGTGGGAATAAAGCCTGATAGACCTGGTCTTCAGAGAAGGGCAAAGACAATGATCACAGCTGGACATAGGGCTAGAAGACTTTGGGCAAAATATGAAAGAGCCATGGGTTAACAGAAGAAGACATCGAAAGTTTACTTTCTACTTTTTGTATACTTTAAATTGCCGAAATTGTTTGATTAAAACATTTAGTTCACTTTGCCTATGCATCAAGGAATTTATCATCTCTGGAACTATCTTGATTTTGTGTGTGTGTGTGTTCCAAAGCAAGGCCTGCATATGCCTAAAAACTTACAAGCCCGGGGAACTGTCTCTACTGTCTCTATCGTGTCCAGGGTCGATGTCCTGAGTACTTCGGTCCTTCAGTAGCTTCTGTGTGGGATGGTAGATGCTGGATTGTGCTGCATTATCCATGCTACCACTTTCAGCCCGGTTTCCATTTCCTACTAAAAATTTATAAATGCTCATGGGAGTTGTAGTCCCATCTACTGATTATGTCAGGTAAGTCTTAAATGATATGGGAAGGATGGCGCCAGGATTCAAAATGGAGCAGAGGTTGTGGTTATTAATCAATGAATCTGCTCAGTTTTGGAGTTGGAAGAGATTTGTCAGAAGTGACCGAGATGCCCCATGGCCAGGCTAGAGTCAGTCATGCTGAAGTGGGAAAAATAATCAGGACTGGTAAAGGATGTGTGCTATTTGCAGAGAAACTGGGTGTGGAATCCACAGCAGGGACACGAGATTGTGTTGCCAGAGAACTTCCGAGTAGTGTAGATTCGGACTACACTACTTGCACTTGTGTTTAACTGACTAGATTAACTGCTGGTTTCCAGTTGGAAACTGCTACAAAGTTATGAAAGCCATGCATCATGACCTTCCCCGCATTGTACCAAAGGTTCTGCTTCCTCTAAACCATGTTTTCTAACTTTCAAATGTTCATTTTTTTTCCCCCAAGAAAATAAGTGTTTCAAATAGGCCCAAATAAAAGTCTCTGAGTGCATAGCCCAGCCTGGTCTACAGACTGACTTCCAGGACAGCCAGGGCTGCACGGAGAAACCCTGTCTCGAAAACAAAACAAAAACAAAAGGAAAAAAATAGGCCCAAATATGTTTGAACACCTTTATTGACACATACCTTCCTTAAATTATAAGCTGTTTTATACCTAAGCGACCACCATTACCAGTTTAATAGAATTGCCAGATTCTTAGCATTCTGATTGCTGGGTTTGGTTAGTCATCATGCTTTGGTACATAAACATTTTCTTGGCACTGAAAGCTTAGACCAGATAGAAACATGTACTTGCATTTTGAGTTATTGCTCTACATTCGGTATTCTTAAATCATGGACATCTTCATTTTCGAAACCAAAACCTTCCTACAAGTTCATCGCTCCTTTTATTTCATAGGTGAGAAGATTCTCATGAAGATGAGTTACCATCCTTAAAAATGTACTAGGACATATTTTAGGATATAAAACATGTCCCTAATTTTCTCCTCTTTTTCAGGCTACAGGATCCAGACTTGCTGTCATTGCCCAGAATATAGCAAATCTCGGCACAGGAATTATTATATCCCTAGTCTACGGCTGGCAGTTGACTCTTCTGCTCTTGGCAATTGTACCCATCATTGCCATAGCAGGAGTGGTGGAAATGAAAATGTTGTCCGGACAAGCACTGAAAGATAAGAAGGAACTAGAAGGTTCTGGGAAGGTCAGTTAAACTCAGTATGATTGGCTATCTAAGTAGAAATAATATTCTTTCCAGTGATGTTTTGTTACTCTCTGTTAGAATGCCCTAACAATGTCTGTGTGTGTGTGTGTGTGTGGTGGGGGGTCCTGTGGGTGAACATGTATGTGCATGTTGTGTGGAGAGCAGAGAACACCCTGGGCATGATTTCCCAGGTATGGACCACTTTGCATTTTGAGATATGGTCTCTTGCTGTTGGAGATAGGGTCTCTCTGCCCACCCCTATGTCTCCTGCACCAGGATCGCAAGCATACGCCACCATGCGTAGCTGGGATGTTTTTAACCCGAGTTCTAGAAGTTGTGCTTGCAAGGCAAGTTCTTTACCAACAGAGCCATCTCCTCAGTCTACGACAATATTTTAATAGCTGCCCTTTGGGCAACATTTATTATACTTATCTCAAGATTAGAATTTGAAGAACGGTTGGAAACATATCCTTAGTTTCAAATCCTGACACCTGCTTTTCAGGGTTTTGTTTGTTTGAAGCCAGTGGCCAGTGTCTTCACATCCCTCCCTTCTCATCCACTCCTTTTCTTCGTTACATCTTTTCTTTTTCCACCTCTTCCCTCTCTCTCTCTCTTAGCTAGTGTTTCTATGGCTGTGATGAAACACTCATGACTGAAGCGGTTTGGGGAGGAAAGGATTTGTTTTGCTCGCAGTTCATTATCAAAAGCATTGAGAGCAGGAACTCAAACAGAAGAGGACCCTGGAGGTAGGAGCTGATGCAGAAGCCATGGAGGGGTGCTGCTTACTGGCATATTCCTTTATGGCTTGTTCAGCCTCCTTTCTTATAGAACACAGGACACATCAGCCTAGGGATGGCACCATTCACCATGGGCTGGGCTTCCCCTATCAATCAGTAGTTAAGAAGATGCCTCACAAGCCTGCCTACAGTCCACATATGGAGGCTTTTCCTCCCTCTCTGATCACTCCAGCTTGTGTCAAGTTGACATAAATTAGTCAGCACCCTTTCCCCTCTATTCTTCTGTCTTCCTTTCAACCCGGCTTAAAACTATCCTTGTATTCTGAACGACTGGGGAGATCCACAGTGGAAAAGTCCCAAGTGTATTTGTTCTCTCCGTTTTAGATTATTTAATATAGTCAGTTTGGAATTCCTCTGGTACCTCATACCATTTGATAGCCCTGCTGTGGCCCCAGAGCTGCTTTCTCCACAAACAGCACAAGTCCTTTCCCTCCCTCCCTTTCCTCTTTAGCGTGCATCCTCCCTTTGTCTCACATCTGTTTTCTTTCCCTCGTCCTGTTGTTCTATACACCCAGCTATTTTATTTTTCATAGCTCAACAAAGATTTGTGTGTCATTCACTTGGTTCCCTGGAAAATGTTTTGCTCCTTACATGGACTCTGTCAGATATATTCTGTTATTACCTCATTTTTCAGGTGAGGCTGAGGGACACACACACAGACACACACACACAGCACACGCTGCCTTAGAACCAGTCACTCCTGGAACCAGGATTCAAACTCAGACATTGGTGCACCTATTAGCTAGAAATCCAAGTTCTGTTATGATGAAGCATAGTGAGGCAGCATATGCCCTCTGCAGAAATGAAGATCAGAACAGGATTGACCCCTGGCATTCCAGGTACCAAGAAACAGAGCAGGAGTCCAGGTGGTGAGAGGGCTCTGGTTTCCAGACGAGGTGCCCTCGAGCCAAGCACCCGCTGATGGGAAAGGTGAGGAAGGGCCCAGAGACACTAAAGACACTTGGTTTCTCTGTATGTTGAGACCTGTTGCTCTATTTTCATTGGTTCTTTCATGGAAATGACGAAATGCCTAGCTTCAGTCTTTTCCAGCCAGGGTCTGTGGAGTTCACCCTCTGGAGAGGTCCCATCCGTCTGTCATGGAGACCTAGCTAATCTTGGGGTCTGGCTGTGGTCTGACTCAATACTGGCCCTGACCGAGGAATCCACGCCATGCACTTGGCAGTGCACGTGTGTGGGATCCCGGAGCAGATCCAGGTGATGGGCGACCCCACTCATAGCCTGTCTTTGTGGTGTGATGTCAGAACATGCAAATAAGCTCTGCTGTGCCTATGACTGGGGTTTGATATTGTTCTAATTCATTTACATGGGATACTGGGTAGTTTTGTGTAATATACACATTTATATTTTTAATATGGAATTCAAATTTAACCTCAGTCGATTTGGGGTAGGAAGAGAAGCACAAATTTGTTCCTGAGAAACACGTTTTCCTTTCTTCAGAACAACTCAGTAAACCGCCCCTTCAAAGGATGCTGTTTACTTTTCTTTGAACTTTAACTTCCTCCTTGCTAGTGTTGAGGGGGTCTCTATTGAAGTTGTGAGGACAGGATGTGACGGCTTCTTGAGGCGTTTCCTAATTGCCTCATTGTGCATCAGGATGAGAAGACCGCACTGGGCAGCCACTACTGTCCTCACACTGTGCAAACTCTGTGCCCCGGCACTGAGGTTACAGGCATGCATGACCTTGTTGAGCTTTTTTATGTGTGTGGTGGCAATTCAAACTCAGGTCCTGAAGACTGTAAAGCAAGCATCCCTACCCACTGAGCCATCTCCCCAGCCATAGCTATGTTTTGTAATATTATTACTGATTCAGAAAACCTCTTCTGTTTCTTGGAACCATTATAATTCAAAATGTTCTTAATATGTGTAAATGGAAGATTGTCTTTGGGGAGTTCCATTGAAGTTGATAATTTCTTCCAACATCTTACCGTCAGTACTTCCGGAATTTTCTAAAGTCAGTATGTATTATGTTTGAAATGTGCAAAGCTTATAAAATAACTTTCTTCCTAATTACCTTCTTGGTGGGTCAAGGTCAGAGAAAAATATTTTAATTTTTCAAGTAAGTGTTTTAAGAAATTTGTTCATTTTTTTTCTACTAGTTTTTTTTTGGTACTGGTCTTCAAAACTGACTTAATTTATTATGAAATATTTGCTGTCATCATTGATAATTTGTTAAGATTCAGTGAGGTGTAAATGAGAATTCACACAGATGGCTTTTAAGTAGCTAATTTCACTAGGTTACGAGAATGTGTCTTTTCTAGGATCCGTTCAGATGAGTGAAACCACCAGGCAGAGGCACAGAATCCTAACCAGACTTGCATTTCTGGAGACATACTATTTTAGAAGACCTTTAGAGACCTCCTGGTCCATATCCCCCTTTCAAAGATGCTAATGTGAGGCAATGGTGATATGAGTCCCACGGTGGTGCAGGCAGAATTCCTCCCTATGGCCTACATGTTCTGGATAAGTCTCCACTTCTCTTCACAAAGAATTTAGACAATGGTGACAGCTATATCCTAACTAAATAGCCTTGGCAGCAGTAAAATGCAATTAAAACACAACTAAATATTAGACACCCTCTTGAAAAAATTATATGTCATGCTCATCAAAAGATGATATTTAGCTGGATGCTGGTGGCGCACGCCTTTAATCTCAGCAATCGGGAGGCAGAGGCAGGCTGATCTCTGTGAGTTCTAGGCTAGCCTAGTCTACGAGAGCTACACAGGGAAACCCTGTCTCCAAAAACCAAAAGAAAAAAAAGATATTTATTAAAGGCAATTTATTGCTTTTGACCTCTTATCACTATTACAATGCTATTTTTAATAAAAAGAATTGAAGCCATTGTTAGTAATGCCTAACTGGCCACAATATTAAGTAGCCATTAAACACTCATTATTAAGCCAAGCATGGTGGCTCACACCTTTAATCCCAGCACTTTTGAGGCAGAGGTAGGAAGATTTCTGTGAGCTTGAGGCCAGCCAGTTCCAGGGCAGTCAGAACAGGCAGCTGTTACACAAGAAACCCTGTCTCTCAAAAAAGCAAAAAAACCAAAACCCCAACTCATTATTAATGTATATTGAAAGAACTTGAAAAATACTGTTGAAATTGGTTAGGCAAAATAGAGAATTCAGTCTCATATTGTTAAAGATATATGCGTACAGGAAAAGCATGTATAAGCTACTTTGAAAAATATATTAGTGTGTAATTATTATTTTCATCACTCTCTGAACATCTTTTAAGCTTTATGGAGTTACCATGAGTGACAGTTTCACAGAGAAAAAGTCATGTATAAATATCACATTTTCAAAAAAGTAACAATAAATGTTTTTTTAAATATTACATTCACAGAAGACAGACTCATTTGAAAGCTGCCATGTGGCTTCAGATAAATTCTTCTTGCTTGGTGTTCCAACTTCTCTTTTTGTATGGAGGGCCAGGCTAAATTACTAGGTCTCTCTTAAGGGTGTAAAATTCAGTTTCATAAGTCACCATTCTTTTTCATACAGAAGACAGTTATCGTTCAGTGGTACATAAGAGATACATTATAATAGGTTAACTCTATTAGTAGAATTCATTTCCCGTGTTTGACTTTGTGCCTGGTAACGGGTGAACTTTTACAGATCGCTACTGAAGCCATAGAGAACTTCCGCACTGTCGTCTCTTTGACTCGGGAGCAGAAGTTTGAAGATACGTATGCTCACAGCTTGCAGATACCATACAAGTAAGAAGCCCTGAAGAGTGGGCCAGGGCTCGGTGGGGTTTTCCAGTGAGGACTTCCGTTTTCAGGACTGCTTTTGAGAGGCAGTAGAGTGAACAGAAGAAAGTACTAGAAGGAACACCTGAGACTCTCAAGGGAGAAGAAGAGACCCAAGCTTAGGCAGGGGCATCTGTGAGGTAGAAGCAGTGAAGATCGGGGACACTGGGGAGGACAGAGACGAGGACCATGGGTAACGCCTCTGGTGTCCTGTAGGGATGATGACCCTGCTATTTGCCGTATTAGGGTGCGGGGAGGGTTCTCTATGGAGGTGTTGTGGGGATCTCTCCAGGATACTTTCTGCTCCTTTCTTTCCTGGGGAGACCTTCTCTTCTCCCTGTACCCCAGCAGTACCTATGGCAGCTCTAAAAAGGTGACCACGACACTGGCGAGGCCAACCTTGGAGTCATAATCATGACAGGTCTTCTTTTTCTGAGGAAAGAGAATATGAGCAAAGAGGTCAAGACCATGATGGGGACACCCACTGAAACAGTTTATCTGCGCTAATGGAAGCTCACCAACCGCAGCTGGACAGGGAAGGAACCAGCATAGGACCAAACTAGGCCCTCTGAATATGGGTGACAGTTGTATGACTGGGGCAAACTGCGGGGCCACTGGCAGTAGCACCAGGATTTATCCCTACTGCTTGTACTGGCTTTTTGGGAACCCATTCTCCTTGAAAGGATACCTTGCTCAGCCTACACATAGTAGGGAGGGCCTTGGACCTTCCCCACAGCAATGTGCCTTATGCTCTCTGAGAAGTGGATAGGGGAGTGGAGGGGGGGGGGGGAATAGGTGGAAGGAATGGGAGGAGGGGAGGGAGTGGGAACTGGGATTGGTATGTACAATGACAAACAATAGTTTGTTTTCTTTTAAAAAAAATAAATTTAAAAAAAAATTCCAGCAAGAGGCCAAGACAAGAAGAAAGTTGGTGGGGTTAGCAGGACAGGAAGGTCAAAGGGCTTCCCATCCCCACCCTGTTCCTGCCCTCACCTCACACCCAGGATCATTGTTCAGACATTCCTGGAATGTTAATGGTTTGTAAAGCCTCCCTGGCTCCAGGCACTTAAGTGCCTTTTGCTTCCCACACACACACACACACACACACACACACACACACACACACACAGCGCCCTCCACTGCTTTGAGGAAGTGCACCTCAGCTAGATCCCCACAGGCAAGGACAAGCCTGCTGCCCTGCCAACCACAGCTGGAGGGTGTTGGGTAGATGTGTTGATCCCCAAGTTGGGAAAAGGGAAGGACCATTCATTTGTTAATGTAAAACAGGCTCTTCTCAGGGTTACAGGTCAGGTTATCAACCCACTAAGACTTAAAAGTCCTACACTAAAGATGGAGACACAGTTGCGTCTCAGAGATGAGACCAGTTCTAAGGAATGGAGTCCATTGTGTCTGTCCCTCGTGTGCCCCACCGCCAGCCCCACAGGAAGTTACTTGATGACTGAGAGATGAAGTGGGGTAAATTTGGGTTCTCTTCTTTCCAGAAACTCTTTGAAGAAAGGTCACATCTTTGGGATCACATTCTCCTTAACCCAGGCCATGATGTATTTTTCCTATGCCGCTTGTTTCCGGTTTGGTGCCTACTTGGTGGCTCATGAACTGATGACTTTTGAAAATGTTCTGTTGTAAGTATTGTGCTCATATTTATAATCTAACCCTGAAAGTCAATCTAGGATGAGAAATTGTATAGTGAAGTGTCAGGGAGGACATCTGGGGGTTAAGAAAGTGGCATTTTGCCTCTGAGAGTCCGTGTGACACCGCGAACACCCCACATTTCATCAGACACTCTTCTATCCTGTGCTGACTCACACATATCTGATCATTCCAGAGCTGTGCCTAGACATGTAGATTCAGTCAAGGCTCTCCAGAAAGCCATGCCTTTGGACAAAGGTCTTATGTATGTTCAGCAAGGAGGTGAATGGCTCCTTTAAAAACCTTTCCAACAAGGGCAGCTATGAGGTGGGCGATGTGCCAACTCTTACCAAACCTGAGATATTAAAGGTAAAGAAACACATTCGGGTATATCGATACAGACATACACATGCGTGCACATGCGCATGCATGCACACACAGAGAGACAGACGGAGAAAGAGAGAGAGAGAGAGAGAGAGAGAGAGAGAGAGAGAGAGAGAGAGAGAATAAGAGAGCATAGAGCATAGAAAGTTTCCCCATAAAGTGGGGAGATTACTCAGAAACTAAAACCCTCCTTTCTCCTAAAGGGCTGGATATTTTTGTTTGTTTTTGTTTTTAAGTGTTACGGGTAGCCTTGCATCAGTTTACCCCACATCATTTCCGATTAGTCAGCTTAGACAAAGGGTTGCTGAAGTCCACAGCTTTACCTAAACGCGTGTCAGGACCAGCCTTGACCATATCAGCCCCCCCCCCCATGCTGGAGGAGAGGAAGCCTGCCAGCCTTTTGTCTTGGGAAGGAGGGTAAGGGCGAATCCAGAAGTTATTATTGTTACTATTTATCAGTGGCCCCTTGCCTTGTTTGTTTACCTCTCAGGGGTCTAATTCTTAATTCCTCAGAAGCTGAAGGAATTTTTCATTGACAACGGGAGATCTAGACTAGAATTTTCCTTCTGTGTCTCTGCAAACATGGAGCGTTATACTTTGGTCATGAGAAGAGAAGCCTGCGAGAAATCACACTAGTGATGTCACCAAATATATCGCTTGGTCGTCAAAATGATAGATGAACTTCTGAGCTTCCAAGTGGTGGCAGGCCAGGCCAGACTCTTCCCCCGAATAGTTCAACATGGTTAGTGCTGTTAAGGGTTTGCATTGCACCCCAAACCATATAAGCCCGGCACTGTAGTGTGTTAATACACCATTTCTGCCCTGGTTAAACATTGAGTTAGTCATACATTGTAGTTAATTCAAGATTTAAATTGTTCTCCTAACATACATGAATCCTGGGGGTTTGTATGATTTTGCCCAAAGACCAAAGTCAGACACTCCCGGAACTGGGACATTAATTTGATCATGCTTTTGATTATTTTTTTACCCCAGGATTTTTGAAGTTGCTGGCATGAGCCCTATGTCATAGGTTAAGAATGCAGCAGTTTCTTGAAAGCGGCATCATAGCCGTGTATTCGGAAATAACGTCGTCTTTATTGCTTGGCTCACATGCTATCTAGGAATCAATAGTGGTAACAGTATGCATTGCCATAGTTACAGTGTGCAGTGACCAGAATCTAAACTTCAGTGACATGGAACTATAAACATTTATTCTGCTTGGAGTCTCTGGGTCAGTTCTCCTTAGCAGAGCTGGATCCTGTTGTGATCCATGCTGTCTGCAGTGAGCTCAGTAGCCAGAGCGAGTGAAGGAGAGGAAAATAAAGGGGAAGAAAACATGCTGAGTCACAGGACTGGAATTGGCTGCAGGGATTTCCACCACATCCTGTCTGGGAAAACACGCACAAGGCCACCCCAGGTTCAAAAAGGGATAAACAAATTTGTAACTCTCAGTAGGAAGAAGCAAAGGTCACGTAAAGAGTTGAGGGTAACGGGAGGTGAGGGGGGGGGAGCTGTCCTGCTGATGAGAGCATATAAGGCAAAGAAAGGGCTTTTTATCTTTCACCTTTAAAACTGCAATGGCTCCCTGGTCACAGAGTGCCACGTTGACCACACTGTGGCCATCACAGAGTGCCACGTTGACCACACTGTGGCCATCACAGAGTGCCACGTTGACCACACTGTGGCCATCACAGAGTGCCACGTTGACCACACTGTGGCCATCACTGCACATGCCTGTCTTCTCTTTTCCAGAGTATTCTCAGCTATTGTCTTCGGTGCCATGGCAGTTGGACAGGTCAGTTCTTTCGCTCCTGACTACGCCAAAGCCAAAGTGTCGGCATCGCACATCATCATGATCATTGAGAAAGTTCCTGAGATTGACAGCTACAGCACAGAAGGCCTGAAGCCGGTGAGTCTGTCCTTCCGGTGGATGATCCAGCCCTAACTTCTCAATGAAGAGATGCAAAGAGGAAATATAGTAAAATTGGTGCTTTAATTTTAAAAATTACATGCTGTTGCTAAGACCTAGATGGGCTGATTTGAATAAATGTTAATACTATGTATTAGTAGTCATTACTTTTATAGAACAAAGTTACAGGGAGATAAGACTATAGAAATCCAGTTCATAGGTTTTTGTATCCAGTCTGGGAGAGTATATTGGTGTTGAATTGATAACTCATGCTGTAAAACCATTACCTCTTTAGATTTAATTCCAGAGACGAAATGAAGCTTGACTGTGGTACAAACTCCCTTCCAACACCCGGAACTAGGAGTTCCCACAGTAACCTGTGTTTTCAAGATTGTGGCGATCAAACTGTGTGTCACTGTTCTCATTTTAGAGTACATTGGAAGGAAATGTGCAATTTAGTGACGTCATGTTCAACTATCCCACCCGACCCGACATCCCAGTGCTTCAGGGGCTGAGCCTGGAGGTGAAGAAGGGGCAGACGCTGGCCCTGGTGGGCAGCAGCGGCTGCGGGAAGAGCACAGTGGTCCAGCTGCTCGAGAGGTTCTACGACCCCAGGGCCGGGACAGTGGTGAGCACACGTTTGTGTTCCGAACATTTCAGGTTTTTAATCATCTAAATGGCTGGAAGTGTTTGACCATTGGCCACAGTGTTTTTTTTAACCTTTAAGCAGAGCCATTGTTAAGTAATCTGACAGCCCAAGCGGCCAATCCATGCCAACTACACTGGCCAGTTGACCCGGCTTCTCTCTCAATACCCTGCCCCTCTGTCCTCTATTGCAAGCAACATTTGACCACCTCTCTCCCTTGCCATGGTGAGATTTCATCTGACAGTGTAAGAGCTGGCAAGACCTGGAGTAGCCAGAAAAATAAAGAGTTTTGAGAGCTGGAAATGGGGTGAAAAGTCAAAGGTAGGATGCATTTCAGTGAAAAAGTGGCTTGCAAAGACCCAGATATGGAAAGATGAGGACTGAGAAGTCAGGATACAATATGGCCACTTGTGGGTTACTCCCACCTCTCACTCTGCTCTCAGTGAAGAGTTGGTGGTGCAAACAGGTTGGCATGGATGAAGGATGGTTAGAGAGGGATGTGGGGATGAAGAAAACCACGGTAAAAGAGGCAAGGAAGCACAGCGGCAGGAATGGGAGACGATCAGGGAACTGGCGAAGATGAGTCCCAAGCATCTTCAAGGCCAGATAAGACAGTACTACTGACCACACAGAGGACATCTTCCATGGCACAACAAAACGCACAGGGCTCCCATAGTAAGATGGAGAGTGACTAGGAGTACGGAGGGATGCCCTTTCCCATAGTAAGGTGGAGAGTGACTAGGAGTACGGAGGGACGCCCTTTCCCATAGTAAGGTGGAGAGTGACTAGGAGTACGGAGGGACGCCCTTTCCCATAGTAAGATGGAGAGTGACTAGGAGTACGGAGGGACGCCCTTTCCCATAGTAAGATGGAGAGTGACTAGGAGTACGGAGGGACGCCCTTTCGGCTTCTTGACTAAAATTTCTCTGAGGGAGAAATCAGGATTCCATATGCAACAAAACCCTGCGAGCCTGTGGGAAAACTGTCCTAGATGCTGGGCATGAGAGAGAAATCCTATAGGGAGTAATGAATTTTAATGATTACAATGAGCAAGAAGTAGGAAAAGAGCCAAAGAAACAGGATTCAGATTCAGAGCAGCGAACTGTTACTATGTATGCGATTAGCTATGAGTGTGCAGAACATCACAGAAGCATTAGCAGTGACCCATTGCTCCAGGGGCCTCGGCAGTACTAGTAACTGAGACAAAAAGAGAATTTTTTCACCTGCCATCCGTGGTTCTTTCAACTTCCCCACAATAATTATTCACCGCTACTTTGATTTTTTTTTTTTTTTGAAATAGGGTTTCTCTGTGTAACAGCCTGGCTGTCCTGAAATTCTCTTTGTAGACCAGGCTGGCCTCTTTTCTATTCTATTCCAAAACTGTTATGACAGGAGGAAGGATTGTAGGAGCCAGAGAGATCAAGGACACCACAGAACCATCTAAGCTGGGCTTACAGGGGCTCACAGAGACTGAACTGAAAACCCAGGAGTCTGCACAGGACGTAGGCCCTCTGCATATGTGTTACAGTTGTGTAGCATGGTCTTCTTGTGGGACTCCTAACAGTTGGAACAGGGGCTGTCTCTGACTCTGTTACCTGCTTTGGGACCCTTTCCTCCTACTGGGTTGCATCATCCAGCCTTAATAGGAGAGGAAGTACCTAGTCTCACTGTAACTTGATATGCCAAGGCTGGTTTATATCCATGAGGGCCTGCCCATTTCTGTAGAGAAATGGAGGAGGAAGAGTGGATGGGAGGGTGTGTGTGGTCAGGATGGAAAAACAAAAATACACACACACACATACACACACACACACACACACACACGTCATGACTTTACTGCATCAATTCTTTACTGGTTACAAGATCTCTGATCTTTTCCTTACTGCCTTTCTATAAACTATTTTCTGATTTTAGGTTTCAGTTTTATTACTGATTTTTGAACACAGGACTAAATAATGTTATTACTACATTCAAAATTAGTGAAATGTTGGTTCTCAAACTCTGATTACATTCTCAAATATAAACAATTTATTTTGTTAAACATATTAAATATTTTTGTAAAGAGTTGTAAGGTCCGGCTGTTGATAGTTTATGCCTATAATCTCAGTATTTGAGAGGCTGAGGCAGGAGAATTCCCATGGAGTCATTGCTAGCCTGAACTACCGTGCGAGTGCCTGCCAGCCTGGGCTACAGAGTGAGACCTTATCTCGCTCTGTAGAGTTACAGAGGTAGTGAGAAACAAATCAAAGTGCCTTGATACATACATATGAAAGTGTAATAATTAACTCATTATTTTATATGTCAACTAAAAAAAAATCAACCAGAAAGCCTTTTCCTTAATCTCACAGTAACCCAAGAGTTTTTTACTATGAAATAATGGCAGCTAATTGTCTAAATCTGAACTGTGCTGATCCTGAAGTTGGACTGTGAACCCTTGCTCTCAGTTTGTAGACGGCAAAGAAGCAAAGCAACTGAACGTCCAGTGGCTCCGAGCCCAGCTAGGCATTGTGTCCCAGGAGCCCATCCTGTTTGACTGCAGCATCGCCGAGAACATCGCCTACGGAGACAACAGCCGGGTCGTGTCCCAGGATGAGATCGAGAAGGCGGCCAAGGAGGCCAACATCCACCAGTTCATCGCATCGCTGCCTGACGTATGTACCTTGGGCCTGGCAGTTAGCAGCTCCTCTCGGTTGTTCTTTGTTGCTCCCCCTCCCTATCCTGGGGGTGAAACCCAGGGCATTGCACATTGCAGGCACCCCTAGGCCTGTCGTCAGAAACCCGGAAGTCTGGCTGCCCAAAGGTAAAGAGAAATTAGAAATCAAAATAGACCTTACCAGCAGAGAGGCATCTATTCATACTTCTTATCCGAGTTAGAGGTTATGTTTGCTCAGTCGCTTAACTGCCATTGTGAGGAAGCAACACAATGTTAGACTTTTTCAAGTAGAAGAGACGGGGACTTTGAGAACTGGAGCAACCCTTAGGGCCGTAAGCTCAAGGATCCACAGTGGAACAGTCCTTTAGTTTCTTAGCTTAGGGTCCAGCAGTTTCCGGTCTGGGGATCCACGTGAGCGTCCCCTCCCAGGTAAAGAGTGGACAGGCAGCATCTAGTTTCCGTGGACGCCGCACTGTTTCTGCAGAGAAAACGGGCACAGTCGTTCTGTAGCTCCCCTCAGTGACCCATGTGACCGTATGGAGTTAGGCCAGACAAGAGATGTCTGCCCATGCTAGAAAGAAGGGTCTCTGAATAGAGCTGAGTCACTGGGCATGGCTGTGGTATTATATAATTTGGAATTGTTGTACCATCCATTGTAGGGTCCTGAGCTACAGTCTTAGAATTGACTATCAAAATCTTTTCCTGGGCTTTTATCTTATGGACTTCTCTCATTTCTTCCTGTAAGTTAGATAAATTGAACCGCTCACCTTCCTGTGTATCTTCTTAGATCTGACATAAATATTACACGCTCGCGTATCCTCACTAGTTATGTTTGTCATTACAGGAAGTGCTCATGATAAAATAAGGCTTGCCTGCCTCAAACTAGCCAGACAAGGATGACACAAGGTGGCCCAAACACTTCCCTAAAACTTTTTTCCTTTGGTCTTCTCACAAATAACTGCTACCCTCAAACACATTGCCTGGGAAAAGGCCTGCCCCTTCCTCTCCTCAGTATTGTCTAGTCATGAATTATTAACAGTTTGAGGTCAAAGTACAGAACCTAGTCACCCTTTACTAGTAAGAGTCACCAGCTCTCAAAGCCTGAATGTGGATGAATATCACCATGGAAGTTATTAAAAGTACGAAGTACCCGGCGCCACCCTATCTCTGGTGAAGAAGAATATTCTGGCAGTGGGGCCAAAAGCTCTGAGACTTAAAGCCACGATAATGCTGTTGCCGGCTACAACACAGAACCACTATAACTATAATCTCTTAAAATAATTTTGACCTCTGGTATTTGACAACTGCAAGGCCCCACCTCTGGCCTTGGATCTTTCTCTCCCTGTTCCTCAGATCATGTCTGTGGATGTCATGGTTCTTGTTCTCAGTGTTCAAGACTAGCCTGTTCTCTAAGCGCCCCTCTGTCAGTGATTAGACTAGAATCTGGCTTACTCTGCCCCTCTGTTTCCTCCTTCCTGTGGGTCACAGTACTGTCTTTATGGACCTCACACGGATCACCAGAGTTCCTGCCGTCTGGTGACTCCACAGTCACATGGGGAGGGACACATCAGAGCACCTCGATTCTGAGGCAGACAGCTCAGCGGTGGAACGCCTATGAAGCATCTGCCCAGACCTTACTGGGGGCCTTCTCTCCGGAGGCTGGAGAGATTGTTCAGTCATAAAGTGCTTGCAGCACAACCCTGAGGCTCCGAGTTTAATCCCCCGCACCCAGGCAAAGAGAAGGGTGGGGTACGAGCTTCTTATCCCACCCAGCCCTGAGAGGCACATAGAGGATCCCTCAGACATCACATTAAGCCAGCCTGGCCTAATCAGTGAGCCCTAGATCGCGGTGAGAAGCCCTGTCTCAAGAAAAGAGTGAACAGTTTCCAAGGAGCACAGCACACGCATGCGCACACACATGCACACACACACACACACACACACACACACACACACACATGCGCGCGTGCGCACACGCACGCATGCACGCACACCAATAAGAAAGGAGAACATGAACTTAAATATAGAACATGAATTAAGAGTCAAAATTCAGGTATAAAAATTAGAACCCACATTTTGATTATAATCTCAGCATATTAAGGGCTAAAATATAGGAAAAGTATGTTTCTAGTTGAACACGATGCCACATCCTCTGAACACCCTGTAGCTTCTGTCTCTCACGTCATATTGACTAGTGATGCTAGCTATGATGGGAAACAGGATAGGAAGAATTTTGCATGAAAAGTGAAACCAAAATTTTTTGAAGAACATTTATTTGACTTTTCAAGGTAAAATATTAAAGTATAATTCCTTAATATCAATTAATTAACATTATTTACTTGTTGGTGACAGTTCATAAAAACAAAGACCCAAATGCTAACATCCTAAAAATCTCTCTCTTTTTTTTAACTTTGTAATACTTCACAGGGCGTCAAGTGCAGATTCTGAATAAGACAAGCCTTGATAATATCATACAGCTGTTTGAATTTCCCGCAAATCTTGTCCTAAACGTAATGAGACCAAAAGGTGAAAGTTAGTATCACTGCAAAATTCCTAGACTTAGAAATTTTGGTCCGCTCACATAAAGCACACAGTTTTCAGGTATCTAGTTTCAGCCAGGATAAAATGAGGTGATGGCACACATCTGTCCTCCCACCACTGGTAAGAGGCAGGAGGAGTTCAAGGACAGGCTGGTCTGGGTAGTGAGTGTGAGACTCCCCTGGGATACAGAGTGAGACCCTAGGAGAGGAGACAGAGAGTTAGCACAATGGCTTTGGAAGGAGAGGAGTTTGCTGCCATGCTGGACACGTGACTTTGATCCCCAGGGAGGATCTAACCATTACTATTTGCCCTGTGATCCCAGGCAGACAGACAGACAGACACACAGACACACACACACACACACACACAGAGAGAGAGAAACACAATGTAAAAACACATAAAAATAACAAGGATATTAAATTCACCATTTTAAAACTGTTTTGTTGTTCTCTTCTATGAACCCATTTTAACTTGTAGGACCAAATTTTCTAATTATTATATATACATATGAAAGTGTGTGTATAAGTATGTACACACATGTATATATATAATGAGTGAGCCATAGATTTTGTTTTCATACTTGGATTTCGACTGTTAAATCCATGTTTTATATTATATATTATGTATATTAGAAAATTATATATTCTGTGTCACACTGTGTTTGCACTTCGTCGTCAGCTCTGTTTTCATTCACAGAAATACAACACCAGAGTAGGAGACAAAGGGACTCAGCTGTCAGGTGGGCAGAAGCAGCGCATCGCCATAGCGCGCGCCCTCGTCAGACAGCCTCACATTTTGCTCCTGGATGAAGCAACGTCGGCTCTGGATACGGAGAGCGAAAAGGTAAGGATTGGAGTTGAGTCTTTCTCTGCCACAGTAGAGAACGCTGGGCCAGGTAGCTGATTGTTGCCTGTGTGGGCTCCCCATGGAGTTAAAATCTGTCTGCAGCTGGGATTTAGGAGCCCTGCCTGAAGTGATGAAAGCAAGAGTAGTCTTGGACTCTGTGTTCTGTGAAGTCTGCCTGCAAGCTGCATGCTGGCAGCAGTCGGTTCTTGCAGCCTGCATCTCTGCAGCAGCCTGTGAGGAGCTGAAGGGAGACAGGGCCAAGGTCTGACCATGCCCTAAGACACAACTGCTGGTGCCTTCCAGCTTGAGAAAGGCTAAGAGTCCACTGTCTGAAAGGCAGATGCTCAGAGGACGCTTCTTCTGCTGCGATGGCTTTGCCATGTGCTCCAGCTTCCTGATGCGCTGTGGAGCTGGCAGGAGGCCAGCTTGAGGGATGTTGTGTGGCGAGGGCAGAGAGTGTTTGTAAGTGGTCGGATGGACTCTGTTGACGGCCCTTACCTTGAATTGGATGTCTCCTGTCTCAGAACTCACCCAAACTGGGGCTCACTTCTCTGATGGTGTAACTAATACCTTGGTTTCAATCTCTGCTTTCACCCCCACCACCACTGGTGAAGGACAGAGTGTACAAATCCTGGGGCTGGTTATGGAGGGGGCAATAGGAAGAGGGCAGCCTTTGTCCTAACTCTCGGGTGTGACTGGTCAACAGGTGGTCCAGGAAGCCCTGGACAAAGCCAGGGAAGGCCGCACCTGCATCGTGATCGCTCACCGCCTGTCCACCATCCAGAACGCAGACTTGATCGTGGTGATTCAGAACGGCAAGGTCAAGGAGCAGGGCACCCACCAGCAGCTGCTGGCGCAGAAAGGCATCTATTACACAATGGTTAGTGTGCAGACTGGAGCAAAGCGCTCGTGAGCTGTGACCATGAAAGATGTTAAATATTTTTTTAATATTTGTATTAATAAACAGCATTTAATCAAAGTCAAAAAGAAAGCATTTACTAGAATAGCTAGTTATCTATTTCTTGTCGCAAGGAAAAGCATTTAGTCCAGAGTAGAGTCTCCAGAGACTATATATTAAAGGGACAGGAATAGATATATCATCAAATGGAGAGTAATCATTTAAATTGCACTATAAAATATATAAAAGAATTAAAAGCAAATGTTTGATAATATATACTTTTATTTATGCTTTCTCATTTGTAACTATAATTGATTTCCTTGCTAAACAAATTGTATGTATCAAAGATTACTGGAATGTTTGTATAAAGTATATATAGTAAAACTAAACTTTTATATTCTTTGAATTATCTTGTCTAAAATATATGTGAAATTACATATTCTATCAGTTGGAATATTGTAGATACTTTTAGCTTTTAAGAAGTAGTCTATTATGGGGGGGGCATGCCACTCTCTGGGCAGAGTGCCTGATGCACAGACATGAGTACCTGAGTTCACATCCCTAGCACTTATATAAGCAGGTGTGGTGGCATGCATTTGTAATGTCAGTGCTAGAGGCAAAAGCAGGCAGATCCTGCAGGCTTGCTAAAATAGGGAGATGCAGGTTCATTGAGAGACCTTGTCTCAAAAATAAGAGGGAAAAGAAAAATGAGAACATCTTGATATCAATGTCTGGCCCCTACACTCCTACATGGACAAGTATACACAGATACTCATGCAAACACATGACATGCATGTGTATGTACAAACAGATAGACAGACACATGCTGGCTGTTTGAAATTGAAGAGATAAAATAAGAAAGGAAGAAGAGGTGCCCATAAAGTTCATCAAACAGTGCTTCCACCAGTTTTGCCCAGAGCAGATTCATTTTGCAGCGATCAGTAATGACTGCAGACCCATACCTAACTCTTGAATGGACAGCCATAAATGAGATATCACTGCCTCCAAAGCTCACGGAACATTACAGAAAAGGAGGCAGAAAGAATGTAAGAGCCAGAGGAAGGGCTGGGGAGACGCATAGCATCCTGACTTGTAGGAATAACATGGCTGCTACATTCTTGAACTCATAGTAGCTGTGATTGTCTGCACAAGACGACCTACAAAAGGCTGGACCAGTCAACACGCTGACATCAGAGGGAAGGGGCTCATGAGGCTCCATATCACTCAGCGGGCTTGTATGCAGTTAGCGGGTGGCTGGAAAGAGAAAGACATTTTCTTTAGTGGTTTAGTCACTAGTAATGCACTCCCTACCAATAACAGACCCTCACCTGTGTTTCTGTAAGCAACCCCAATGGAAATTATTAAGTTAATCTCTCTGTCCTTCATTTTCTCTCTGTGTCTCTCTCTCTCTTTCTCTCTCTCATACACAAAAATCCCAAAACATTAAAGGAGGACTAGCCAAGAAGATGAAGGGGATTAATGAGTGGGGAGTGGGAAGAAAGAGCAAACCTGGGTGACTGAAGGATGTTATGGCCTTGTATGAAACCACCAGAGTGAAAGGGAAAATGAAAATACCCCTAGCTGTAAACAGGGGATCTTATTAAAGGGCCCTAGGGACTCCACTGGAAAATGCTTAGACAGGATAATAGTTTCAGCAATCAGTAGCTTTTCTCTACACCAGTATTAGGAACATGCTGAGAAAAATCAGGGAAACAGTCTTATTTATAGCAGTCTCAAAATAAAGAAATCAGTAACATGTAATACCTAAGAATAACCCTGGTCAATGAAGTTAAAGACCTCTATACTGAAAACTCGGAAACACTAAAGAAAGACCTGGATGACAACACCAAACGAGCAAAGACATCCCATACACACAGATTCTCAGAGCTCATCTGGTGAAGGCTGCCTTACCAAAGTGACCCACAGACTCAATACTGTCCAAATCATAAAGTCAGTGAAATACTTCGTGAAACTATGAAAATGAATCCTAAAATTCCTATGGAAGCCCAGAGATCCTAAGTAGCCAGAACAATCCTGAGCAGAAATAACAGTGCTGGAGTTTCATAATCCCTCATTTCAAGTTATACTATAGGAAAATTCTAACAAAACTGCACGCATTGATGCAAATACAGGCCTGTGGATCAATGTAGTGGACCGTCCAGAAATAAACTCATGCAGGTAGCCTGTGTGACTTCTCATGTAGGTGTCAGAAAACACAAGTTAGGCAAAAGACAGTCTCTCCAATTAGTGGTTCTAGGAGAACCGGATTTCCACGTGTGTAATGACAGTGGATGGCTCTCTGATGCTCTGTAATTTAAAACACATCAAAGGCTTGAATGTAAAAACCTGAGCGTTTGGAATTGCTAAAGGAAAATATACATAAAACACTTCAAGATATAAGCATAGGCAAGGACATGCTGAAGTAGACTCCAGCAGTACAGATAATTATCAAAAGAATTGATAAGTAGGGTTACATGGATTAAAAAGTTTCTTCACTGTAAAAAAGCATCCACAAAGTGACAAGGCATCCTAAGGATGAGTGAACTCTCTTCCAGATAGGCATCTGACAAAGGATTAATACCTATTAAGAACTCTGTTTATGTCAGAATTTATAAAGAACATAAAATTATACCCAAAAAGTCAGTCAAGAAGTAAGTACACAAAACAAACAATTCTCAAAAGAAGCACAAATGGCCAATAAATACAAAATATGGAACATATATAAAGCTCATATGTAAGCTCAAAAGACATGGAATAACCATAATGATCTTGAACAAAAATAATAAAGCTGAAAGTGTTATAATAATTGACTACAGGGCATATTACAGAACCATAGTAACAAAAACAACATGGTACTAGCATAAAAACACACACACAGACCATTGGAGCAGAAAAGAGGTCTCAGGAATAAAGCCAGCCAACTGATGCTTAAGCAAAACATACAAGGAGAGGGACTTTTCAGCAAATGGATACCTACATGTGAAAGACTGAAGCTAGACCCCCTATCTCTCACATATCAAAATCCATTCCAAATAGGTAAAAGACTATTTCATATGACAAAACACCTCAAACTTTGAATCTACCCTTGAAGAGAGCATAGGAGAAGTGCTCTGAGATGTGGACACAAAGAGCAAGTTCCCGGGCTTCCTGATGCCAGTAGCTCAGGAAATAAACCTAAGCTTAGGCAAATGCTGTTGTATTCAATGCAAAAGCTTGCACATCAAAAGAAATAACCCAGTAAAGAACCAGTCTAAGGCAGACCTTCCACAAAGCTAAGTGCCTTACCCTCTCTGAGGATTGGAGGGGGGTTGGGTGAGAGGGTGTGTGGGGGAAATGGGAGGAGGGGAGGGGACTTGGATTGGTATTTTTAAAAAATCTAATAATTTTTTTTTAAAAAAGAAACAATCTACACAGCAGGAACAAAGTCTTTTCTAGCTGCTTTACAGATGGTTACCAATCCAGATGATATAAGTCATTAAAAAGCAATAACAACACACCAAGAAATCTAATTTCAAAATTGAAAAATAATCTAAATAACGATTTCTAAAAGATCAAAACCAAACAACCATATGGCAAGACACCCATAGGTTGCCATGCTTGTCCTTGTGATTTACAGAATTCTCAGCTGGGTAGGACTGTTGATTGCTTTCTCTCTTGGCAGCACGCGTAGCACCTTCAGAAACAATGAGTGCTAGTCTCTACAACTGCCCAAAATGCAGCCAGCAGCTGACTGTGGGCTGTGCAAGTCCAAATGATGCATCTAACACAGTCCTATGTGTTAAGCTCAGGGGAGATCTTGGACAAGGGGAAGAAAGAAATGTAGGAGCCAGAGACTTCTGCTGTGGCATCTGCTATGAGATTTTCTCTTCTATGTATGACAGGGAAGGTATACCCATGAAACCTCACCATTATGTTCTCTTAACCAAAACCTGGACAATGACAACACCAGTTGACCTACCAACATGGATGGGGGAAATCTCACAGGGCTCCACTCCTAGATCAAGAGCTACACGCAATTAATTGGAGCTGAGAAAGGGACAATCAGCCTTCTCCAGGGATGATGAGGCTCCAGTAGGTGGACCAACCCCAAGCAGTCAGCTCTAACACATACGCAAACATAAAAACAATACAAAATGAACTCAGCGCTTTCTCTATATGTGTGTGTGTGTGTGTGTGTGTATACATATATAAGTAACAATAATTAAAGATGAAGAAGTCAAGAAGGAGGGATATAGAACGATTTAGAGGATGGGAAGGGAGAGGAAATGGCATAGTACTCATGTATGAAATTCTAAACAAAATAAAAATTTAAAAAGAAGAATGACATGATCTCATTTTGTGGAAAGTGGATGTGGAGACCTGCAGGTTATACAAACTAAACCAGATTCGGAATAGATACCGAATGAAACTGTGGGAGAGATGACAAAGGGGCAATGAGAGGGAAGGAGGGGTCTAAAAAGAGGGAGGGAGGAAGGGCCGCATAAGGGAATAGGTGAAAAGGAGAAAGCAGACAGGGTGTTGCCCACACATGCAGATGTATGACAGCTGAAGTGTGGCTTCTGTGTGGCGGAAAGAAGGACATGTGCAAAGCACAGTGACACACGTATGAAACATCTTCATGAAGCCTGCTATTCTGTAACTCAACTGAAAAGCTAATAAAAGTAAAACTGAAAACTGGCCAAAGAACAGGTAAAAAACGCTGACCGTCCTCTATGCACCAGAAAACTCTAAGTGAAAACTACACCGAGACTCCACCTCGAACATGCTCAATGGACTATCATTTTCAGTAATCAATAAGAAGAGTAGATGTTGTCAAGGCTATGGGAAGTAAGAAACCTTTATACACTGCTGCCGACAATGTAACAACCATGGGAAATAGTATATAGCTTCATGGAAACACTAAAAATACAATTACTAGAGCTAGAGAGATGGTTGAATGGTAAGAGCACTTGGTGCTCTCACAGGGGATGTGGGTTCAGTTCCCAGCACCAGTGATGACTCACAACCATCCATAGCTCCAGGTCCAGAGGATTCGACCCTCTCTTATGATGTCCAAGGACAGTAGGCACACACGTGGTGCACTTACATACAGGTAGACAAAACACTCAGACATAGAATAAAATAAATCTTTAAAAATACAGTTGCTATTTGGTTCAGCTATCATTCCTGGACATATATGCCAAAGGAAGTGATTCAGCACATACCTTAGTTACTTTCCTCATTGCTGTGAAAAAAAAAATACCTGGCAAAATCCACCAAAGGAAGTAGATTATTTTCATTCATGATAATACAGTCCACTGTTGCATGCAGCAAGAGTCACAGGGAACCTACCGTCAAGAAGCAAAGAGAGATTAATGCCAGTGGTCAGCACCAGGGCATAGGATGTGGGAACTTTAGAGAAGACCAAAAATGACCTACCAGTAGAAAAGTCTTGAGTTCAGCTCTTAGCACCCCTCATGGAAGGCAGAGATGAGGGATGTGCTGTACCCCCAGCACTGGGAGGTACAGCGAGGTAGACGCTGACCAGCCAACCTCATCTACTCAGTGAGCCCTAGGTAACAAAGAGAAAGTGTCAGAAAGCAAGATTGGTGGTCCCTGAGAAATGACATTTGTGGTTGTCCTCTGGCTTCCACATTTACCCTGTGTTCATGAACATACACAAAGAAATAAAACAAAAAAAGAAAGCTATAAATCTCAGCCAGTTGGTTCCTCTTTGACTTCTTCCCACTATAACCTGCTTCAAGGGTGACAAAAATGTGTGGCTAGTGAAAGCAACAAACAGTCTGTAAAGCATTTTCCAACACTCCGGTGTCACCTGGAGTCACAACGGCTCAGTCTTCCTGGATAGAGACCTGGCTCCAGAACGAGCCAGGTGCCGCCTACTCAAAAACTAAGTTTAAGTAAAATGGAAAAAGAAACCAGAACTGCTAAGTGGCCATCAGAATCCTCCTCCCTTGGAGCCTTTTGACTTGTGCCTCTCTCAGAAGCTGCAAGTCTTGGAGGGAATTGGGACACAGTTTGGGGCAGTAACTGGGAAGGTTAATGCAGCTGACTTGGTGTCTTTAAATGGGTGCTACCTGGTAGCTTCGGTATCCCTAGTCAGCGAAGACTAGTTCAGGCTTTGAGCTGTATTACCTTAAACTCCCCTGATTGGTAAGGTGGTGGTATCTTTACTCCACTCAAATTGCTTCTCACGCCGGTGCTGGTCTCAGGCTTCTTGTTTTCAATCTTCTGTGAGGTCAGGACGGATGCCCACGGCAATTCTTTGTAAAATTTTGTAGAAACCTGGAATCATTTGACGTTTGTTGAATTTCCTAATAAAACAGTTGAGCTTATAAAAATAATTTCTTAGTCGGGTGGTGGTGGTGCACACCTTTAATTCCAGCACTCGGGAGGCAGAGATAGTTTGATCTCTGTGAGTTTGAGGCCAGCCTGGTCTCTAGAATAAGTTCTAGGACAGGCTTCAAAGATACACAGAGAAACCCTGTCTCTAAAAACAAAACAAAACAAACAAATAAAAGATTTCTTCTGCTCAAAAGAATATGCCAAGTATGTTTATTAGGTGCACAGTTTCTAGCAAACTATTTGAAGGGGGAAAATGGCCAAGTTCAGCAGACAGCCAGGTTAGACAATTTTGGCAAAAAGAACACAGGATGTTTCAGACACAGCTTTGATAACCACAGCCCAGGGGTAAGAGTTGGATCACCGGAAACTACAACTTTGACTTCTTCAAGGCCCTGGCTCCAGTCACAGAGAGGACCTTGCACATCTGCTCCAGGACAAGGACACAAAATTTAATGTTCCCTTTGTCGTTTCATCAGGATCATTAGAAAGCCTTGGGTTGTCCTTGATCCCCACAACACAAGGGTTCGCAACAATACTTTTCAAGATATTTCTGTAGACACACAAGAGAGAGATATGTACTTGGTTTTTCCAGCATGTTGTTGACATATGGTCAACATACTTTTCATCAGTTTGTTACTATTCATTTGCATCTCTTTATAATGTATTCTTCCCTGTAAAAACTTTGGGTTTGTATGTAGTCAAGGTATTTTTTTTTTGACATGTATGGTTGGTTTATAGAGTGCCTGGAAAAGCTTTCTGTAGATCTGAGTGATGAACACCCTTCTGTTTATCTCTAGTATGTTTATTTTCTTTTTGATACTTTCATATTTGAATTTTATAGAACTTCATGTGTGAGTCAGCTGACAAAGGGCTAATTGATGCAAACAGCTAATAGTGATACTAGCGTTAAGTAGGATTTTGACATTGATTTATCAGATAGTAATATGTGTATATTGTGGTGGTTTGGGGAAAAGCCCTCAAAGGGAGAGGCGCTCTTAGTGGGTGTGGCTTTATTGGAGTAGGTGTGGCCTTGATGGAGGAGGCCTGTCACTGCAGGGGTGGGCTTTGCAGTCTCATCTATGCTTAAGCCACACTCAGTGCCCCTCATTCATACCTGTTGCCTGTAGACGAAGACGTAGGACACTCAGTTCCTTCCCTAGCACCATGTCTGCATACAGGCTACCATTCCCACCATGATGAGAATGGACTAAACTTCTGAAAATGTAAGCCACCCCAATTAAATGTTTTTCTTTATAACAGTTGCTGTGGTCATGTGTCTCTTCCCAGCAATAGAAACCCTAACTAAGACATATATATTTGAGTGTGCTGAGAGGTCTCCTGATTTGTGAGCTAGTAAGTACTGACTAAAGTCTCATAAACCTCTTTCCTACTTAATAGACCTAATATTCTCTATTTGCTCTGCTTCAGAATGCTCTTCCGAAATAACTTTTCTTCTTTACAAATATTACAATCCCTTTGGCATAGTTTTCTTCAAAATCCTTACATAGATTCTGATTTGAACTGTACCACATTTATATTGGATTAAAGTAATGCCTTTATGATATGATGTCTTTCCCTTGTCTCGTCCTTACTTGGCAGAGTTTTGTGGTATTTATCTGAGTTCCAGATTGGCATTATGACCAGGCTTTTCTATTCTCTGTATTTCCTAGATAGTTATAATTTTACACAGAAAATCTACTAATTTGTTTAAAATAGATCTTTGTAATGTATTTATACTTTAAACACATTTTCAGTTTATTTTTTTATGATTTCCCAGATAACTAGTTCTTTGTATAGTACTTTGAACACTGAGAGGCATCTAGTTGAATCAAGAGATATTAATAAAATTGTTATTATTTTCACCATTTCTTATACAAATGAGTTATCAGGACAAGTGAAACAACTTCAGAACCTGGGAGAATGACCCTAAATTCCATTAATAAGAATAAGCAAGCACTGGACATGGAGTTTCTTCGATGCCTGTCATCCTCTTTTGAAGCAAATTGGTGCTGCCAGGAGCAGACATGTCCCACTCTCATGAAAAGCCTTAGGTTATTAAACATATTAAATGCCATATTCTATAGATTTCTGAATATTTGAAGACAATCTATCTATCTAAATAACTGTCTGTATGAAAACATACCTAACATGACTATTAGTCTGACTATTATAAAAAGTTTAACTATTATAGGTGATTACTTATTACTCTGTATTTCTTAATTATACAATGTACTTTTAAAGATGCTGTATAAACGCAATACCCCAAACAAGAATAGAAACATACATCCAGTATAACAAAATTAACTAAAAATTTGTATCAAAAAGCAAAAATACATAGCAATGTAAAATATTTTGAGATTAATAGTTATTTTCTGGATTAAAGTAGATTTAATAATCATCTCATTCTATCATTCCTATATCATTCCTTTTTCCCTTAGAAAAAGATCTTTGAATTTAATTCTTTTGTTTAGTTATTTTTCCGACTATGACCAATAACAACTTGCAACCAACTCCCCTAAACAATGACAAACATTCATAATCCATTGAGTATCCAAACCCACCCATACCCCATCTCTTGGGAATGTGGGCATCATTCTCTAGATCACTTCCTGTTATTTGTGGGTGCTGGTATCTCTGGGGAACCTTGAGAAAATCAGGATAATTTTAAGTCTTGACTGGAGTAGTTTATGAGGCTGGACCATCTTAGCCGGCAGCCTTACAAGCTCTTTTGGATGCACAATTTTGAGGAGACTGCAACAGAGGCATTTTGAGATGATGGATCATTTGAGCCATTCATTTTCATTGGTGTCTGGTCTCCTTGCTCTGAAAATCCATAAACTTTTAAAGGTAACATACAAATCTGTATTAATACAAGTATAGACTGTATATTGTACATAAACTAGCCAAAGATGATTTTTTTAATGCTTGAGCAGGTAACGTATACATTATGTACATGTCTTGTAGTTTTTTTAGGTTTATTTTTTTGTATCTGTAGCAAGAATTTTCAGGGGGTCTTCCCCAATCTAACCTGCTCCATATCAACCTGGTATGAATCCATAGCCTCTCATTTCCTGTGGGAATAAAAACACGGCCTCTTTCCTAAAGTAGCATATCTTTTGACTTCCATTTTGGAGTCAAGACATTTTAAAATATGCAAGTCAGCTTAATCTAGTTTTTATAATCCAGTGTGAAAATCTAAAGACTACATAATAACATACAGAATCCAGACTCTGTGTATTTCCCATCTTTACATGGATTACTATATTTTTTGTTACTTTACTCCCTTTTTAAGAATTTTACTTATTTTTACACTGTTTTTTATTCTATGACTGTCTAGATCCTTCTCTTTACTCTCCTCAACCTATGTATGTTTTTAAACACACTATAACTCATTTAGGAGTTTTTTCCCATCTGGATCTATCTTTACTGAGCATCTATGTTGTTTTCTGGTCACATGAGACAAATCTTAAGCCGGTACGTCAATCACCAGCGCTGCTCAGCTCAGTGCGTGGCAGCAGTACATGGCGGTCGGTGGCCAGCTCCATCCCACAGGAAGCTGCTGGTAGACATGTCTCTGCACAGTGGCTGGCATTGAAGGACCCCAACTCATTTTAGCCACAGTTATGTCATTTTGCAAAGAAGCTCAGTTCAGAGAAGGGCCCCCGGAATGCTGAGCAAAGCAGGATACCTGAGGTCAGAACGAGGACAGCCTTATCAGGCTGCAGGACAGGGGATTTATGGTCAGACATTTGGTGAGATACCCAGGACAGCCTTATCAGGCTGCGGGACAGGGGATTTATGGTCAAGACATTCTGGCCTGAGTGGAAACAAAGACTTCAAAAGACGACCATATGCGCTTGAGATAGGGTCTGGTCAGTTATCTGGTTTCTTTGATCCAGGCCAAGGACCACGAGGCCTGCCCTCAAATTCACCCCTCTCCTCATTCAAACTGGCCAATGGGACCCCTGTAACCGCGTTTTTGCTTCTGTAACATTGCTTCTGCCTATATAAAGATACCCCAAGACGTAGCTCGGGGTGCTCAGTTCTCCATGTGACTGCAGCACCCACAGGCCTGTGAACAATAAAGTTTGCCTCTTGTTCTTGCATCCAGTGGCTCTCGGACCTGGTTCTTGGGCACGGGTCTCCACGCGTGTGAGACACCCTCCGGGTGCTCTTTCAGCATGAGGCTGTGAGGCTAGGAAGCCACGCTTTGCTCCATTTTTGTGTGTTTGTAATCTTTTAAAAAAGCTTTCTCAAGCTTTATATGGATCTCTGTTGCCTGGTGGTTGGTGCTGTCCCCCCAGCCAGTTTGCGGTTAACCACACAAAGACTTATTATTAATTATAAATGCTCAGCCAATAGCTTAGACTTACTTTTAACTAGCTTTTGTAACTTGAATTAATCCATTTCTATTCTTTTATGAGCTGCCCTGAGGCTCATTTACCTCCTCTATGAACTTCATGTTGCTTCTTCTGCATCTGGCTCAAGACTTCTCCTGACACCCGAAACTCCGCTCCTCTTCTTCCCAGCATTTTCTTTCTCCTGAAAGTTCTGCCAAGCTTTCGAGCAATCTGCTTTTTATTAACAATGAGAGCAACACATCTTCACAGTGTACAGAAGGATTATTCCACAACAGGTGAGGGAGATGGATCTCTCTGAGTTCAAGGGCAGCCTGGTCTACATAGTGAGTCGCAGGACAGACAGGGCTACATCTCAAAGAACAAAAAGAGAAAAAGAAAAAAAAAAGGACCACCCTGTTTTGCAAGTAAACAGCCACCATCTGTCAGCACCAACTGTGTCCAAAACAAACAAACAAACAAACAAACAAAAAACAATGGCACCACACAAGTCCCACTGAATGTAACCTCTTCAGTTGGGACTAAAGGAGATAGCACCTAAGGCTGAGACAGGCACACCCACCGGAAGTGAGGACACCTGCAGGACATTTAAACAGACACCAAACTGCCTGTTGCCCCGACAGACATTTGACAGTAAATATTACTAATTAAGATTAGAATGACAGAACCTGTGGTTGCTACGAATACCAAGTGAAATCAGGCATATTCAGTACATTAAAGCCATCGAATTGATGTGGCCGTGAATTTGCTATTACTTGGTAATTTCAGCCGTGGTGGAATGCCGCCATGACCGCCAACGTTTCTTACCTGGCGCTCGTGGTAATTAATTTCACTCGAGCTCAGAAGTGGGAAAAGTCTCGGTGGGTAGATCTTCATGAGGAGGATGTGGGAGAACAGCGCTCCCTGCAGGCTGGAGCGCGAGCGAAGTTCTGCGCAGGACAGAAAGCCCTGGAGCTGCAGATACAAAACTAGAGAAGAGGCTTGCGACACGTAGTGGGTCAGGCTCCAGAGCTGTCAGAGGTGCTTGGATGGCACCGTCCAGGCAGCTGAGCGTCACAGAAAGGCATCTTGTGCAGATATATTTCTGGCAACGTTTGGAGGGAGACTGTCTGGAAATTCGGAATGTGAATGAGAGGGATTGAGATCAGAGGCAAAAGCCAAGCACCCGGCCTGTTTTTACAAAGCTCATTTTTCCTTCTTATTCTCCAAGCCTCGGGCTGACCCTCGGTGGACTAGACACCTTGCAGCCTTATTCTTTCGTTAGTTTACCCAGGCGGTGGGGGACTGTAAAGTGGACAAGGTGCTCAGGGCTTTTTCCTTAGTAAACTGCGGAGTGTAAGGGAAGAGACAGGGGTGGAAGTAAGAACACTACAAGACAAAACCAGCATTAGTGTGTATAAATCCCTGAACAGCCTATCGAGCAAGGCAGGTTGCCTCGTGCGAGACACAGCACTGCTCACTCAAAAGAAACCCGTCCATCTTGAATATATCACTGTTCGCTTTGATGCTCTGTGGTCAAGGTTGCTCGTGGACTCCATGTGTCATAGCTTAAGAAATGTTGCAGTCTTTATCAGTGAAGACTTCCTCTCTTCCGCTGTACTGCTTTCGTTTGGGGGTAGAAAAGATCACTTAGAATTGTTTGATCAAAGAGGAGAAAGGTTATTAAGTATAGTGATCAACCCCAGGGATAGTTGGACAGAAGCTACTTTTGAAGAGATCAATAAATAAGAACAAAGGCTCTGGAGCCACAGTGCCCCAAGGTTAGGAGCCTGGCTGCGCTTCCAGTGGATGCCAGCTCAATGCCCGGCACCCACAAGTGGCTCACAGCCATTTGTAACTTCAGTCCCAGGGGGTCCAGCACCCTTTTCTGGCCCCCATGGGCACTGCACACATATGGTACACAGACAAAACATATAAAATAAGTAAAAGTTGAAACAAAAAAGAAGATAGCTCTAATACTGATAATTTATTTTATTATATCCAGCCTCCCCCCCACCCCCGCTTTCTGATTTTTTTTCAAGACATGGCTTCTCTGTGTAGCTTTGGAGCCTGTCCTAGAACTTACTCTGTAGACCAGGCTGGCGTCAAACTCACAGAGATCCTCCAGCCTCTGCTTCTTGAGTGCTGGATCTTTTTTTTTTTAACTAAAGAAATGCAGGTTTATTCAGGTATAGTGGTGTTCACGTGTAATCTAGACACTACTTGGGAGCAGGAAGACTGGGAGTTCCAAGTCACTCGTCTATCATAGAGTTTAATTTTGAGGCCAACTTTGCAGGAACCACTGTCTCGAGAAAATAAGAGAAGGGAGAAGAAAAAGAAGGAGGCAGGGAGCAGATGGAAAAAGGGGAGAGAGCAACGTCCAAGACTCATATCTGAGGAAAGATGTTTTTAATTAGGTAATCATCTACATCTGATAAATAAACCATCAAAGGACCAAACTTAAACGAGAGAAGAAAAATACAGTTACCTGGGCAGAGCTGTAGCAGGAAATTTCTCCCTGAACTTGGAAGTCATAGTGTGCTCTGAGAGTTGAATTTAAAAAAAAAAAAATTAAAACATATGGGCCCAGCAAGATGGCTCAGTAGGTGAGGTTGCTGTCATAAAACCTGATGGCCACCTGAGTTCAATGACCTCCAGAACCTACAGGGTAGGAAGAAGGAGCTGAAACCCCTATGTTATTCCTGAGCTCTGTAAACAGGTCATATATTCATGCCTAACACACACAGACACACAATCATGAATGAACATGAATTTCTTTCTTAAAAAGCTAAATATATCTTAAAAGTAAAAAAAAAATTAAAAACCTACACATAGACAGGAATAAGAAATGGTTTACTCTTCAGCCACTTGGGAGTGATTGCCTGAATGACATGTTCTAACATGGAAATGGTCACATGAAGTTTTAACACTCAGTGAACAAGACTTTAAGTGAGGCGATTTTCACAAGCATTGGTGGAGACATTGAGAAGCTGAGTCACAACAAAGAGGTACAATCTCTTATAGGTCTCCGAGACTACCTGGTGACATTCTTAGTATTTGCTTTGGTAGAAGCCAGTGAGCAGCTAAATTAATACATTGAAAAAGGTTTCACCTGATAGTCAAAAGGATGTTAGGTCAAAGGCAGAAGTGGCCAAAGAATGAGGATTAAGGACTTAAAGGCAGCCCGGGATAATTGCTCCTAGATCTGTAACATTCCAATTCTTCAGGTCACTGAGTTCTAATTATTCAATGAGCCTTGTAGAATCTTTCACACACACGTGGCCTGCTCTTCTGTTTCTCCCCACCAGCTGGGAACTCAGTTTGTTCCATGGTTCTCAAATAGGAAAAAAAAAAAAGTCTACTGAAGAATTAAAGGGGTTGAATAATTTGGGAAAGGTTTGAAAAAACTGTGTAAGTATTTTGAAAAGAAACTCCAGAACGATTCTGTGTGACAAAAACAGACGAAAGTTACTTATAATTTTTAAAATGATTTGCAGATATCAAAGGCATGTTTCTGTGGAGCTAAACAGTGATTGAAAAGAGCATTCCTGTTAGCTATTCTTAAGAAGCCATGAATGATTTCACTTTCTAGTTAAGTCTTCTGTAACTGAATTCGGGGGTTTATATCTCAATGAAGCCCAAACCAGCAGAGTTTCAACATAAAAGAGGAGGAAGATGTGTTAGCTACCAGTCGGTAGAAACAGCCCTGTGACTATTACAAGAACTGTATCCTTCTCGAGCAAAGTTCAACACACAGCCATATAGGGACGTGTTTGGGGTTAGCACATTGCTCCACATACCCAATTCAAAGAATATACTATTGCGCATGCTCAGTTTGCAGTCATGGTTCCAGAACGGACGATGGTAGAGATGAAGACCCCTGTAGCTGCAGATTGTGTGCAGCACAGCTAGCTTCCTCAAGATGGCGGGCTGGAGCAGTTCCGGCTATGCTAAGCCTCCCTGACGAAGTTTACAGCTCTTGCCAGACCACGCTGCTGGATGTGCAGTGGCTAGCATTCTCTGCCCGCTCTTGTCTGCCTTGTGGGATCCATGAATAAAGCATCTAGAATCTCCTCAGAGACTTCTTTCCTGCCAAAACTGTAGTGGCTACCAAAGAAAAGGCCACGCTGAAGGTGAGTCAGTATAGAAATTTCCCCATGGCCTGCCACACTGATATGCTAGCACCCATGCCTTAACTGTGGTTGTTCATTTATCACTTTAACTCAAGCATACTAATCCCATTAACCAAATGCTTAACATGCTGTTATGGTTTAAAACTCTAAAGTTGGGTCTTTTTGTCTAAACTGACTTTAAGTTTTCCAGAGGGTTCCTAGAAATCCAAAAGACACTGAGCAGACCTTCATCTGTGTGATGCACCTACTCAGCATTCTGGACTTGTATGGATGTGGATTCCTAAAAAAAATCAAAGCTGTGTTAGTGTATGAGTTATATTCTAATATTAAATTGTTGTGTGCTACAAGTATTAAACTCCTTTGCTGATTATGAATGTCATCCTGCCTTTAACTAGTTATTCTAAGTCATTTCTTATGCAGTTTCTAAAATAAAATTTATTTTATAAACAACCGAGTTTGTTTGTTGTTGTTACACAAAAATATTTCTTGGTTTAAAATTGTTACAAAAATTGTATATAGTTTTGGTCCTGTTAGTTTTGTTTTACATTTCATTTTTAAAAACTTTGTACCCAATGCCTGTCAAAATTCTGCAAAAGTACAACTCTTGTCAATAAGGCTCATATAAGCCTTTGAGTCACTACCCATTGTACAAATTAAATTTAACAGCAGGCTACAGAATTTCTACAAAGCCAACACTCAAAAGACATAGGATTAAAGGACTTTTTTCTGGATGTCATTTTAATTGAAAATGGACACACACATCATATGTTTACTTTACATAGTGACAGTTTCTCTTTTTTTTTCTCGTTACAATAACACTGTGCACATTCCTTCATATTATGGCTGGATGAGGCAACCCAGTAGGAAGAAAGGGTCCCAAAAGCAGGCAAAAGAGTCAGAGACAGCACCCCTGATACTTTTAGGAGTCCCACAAGAAGTTCAAACTACATAATCATAACATAAATCCAGACAGAGCACATGGGTGAGACAGGCTTTCTGATTTCTGGTGCAGATCCTGTGCCCAGGTTAGTTGATTCTGCTGACTGTTTTCTTGTGGCATCCTTGACCCCTCTGGTTCCTACAATCCTTCCTCCTTCTATTTAGCAGGATTTTCTGAGCTCCACCTAATGTTTGGCTGTGGGTCTCTGTGTCTGCTCTTCTCAGTTGCTGGATGAGGCCTCTCTGATGCCAATTATGCTAGACTGTGTTCTACGAGTATAGCAGAGTATCATTAGGAATCATTTCACTGACTTTCTTCTTTTTTAAAAAATAGTTTTTATTGAGCTATATATTTTTCTCTGCTCCTCTCCCTTCCCCTCCCCTTCCCCTCTACTCTCTCCCATGATCCCCACGATCCCAATTTTCTCAGGAAATCTTATCTTTTTCTAATTTCCATGTAGATCGGATTTATATATGTCTCTCTTAGGATCTAGGTTCTCTGGGATTGTGAATGGTAGGCTTGGTTTTTTTTTTTCTTTTTTTTACTTTATGTCTAAAAGCCACTTATGAGCAAGTACATATTATATCTGTCTTTCTAGTTCTGGGTTGCCATACTCAATATTGATAATTCAGGTGAGCATTTGTTTAATTTCCATGTGGTTGTGGACTTTCGGAAATCAGTGTAGATGTTGAATTCTAATTTTAAGCCATGGTGATCTGATAAGATATGTGGGGTTATTCCAAGTTTTTGTATCTATTGAGGTTTGCTTAGTTAACAAGTATGTGGTCAGTTTTTGAGGAGGTTCCATGAGGAGAAAGTATATTCTTTTGTGTTTGGATGGAACGTTCTATAGATGTCTGTTAAGTTAATTTAAATCATAACACCTGTTAGTTCCCATATTTCTCTATTCATTTTCTGTCTTGCAGATCTGTCCAGTGGTGAGAGTAGGGGGTTGAAGTCTCCCCAGAGTTCAATCCCGGAGGTTGTTCAGTGCACTGCAATCTCTGAAGTCGTTTGGGCCTGTTCCCAAGAAGGTCACTTGCTTGAGACTGCTTCCACTGAAATCGCTGGCTTTGGTCTGCTCTGACAGAGGTGGCTTGCTTGGACCTGCCCCAGTGGAGGTCCCTGACTAGGCCCTGGTCCTGCAGAGGTCTCTGATTCAGGCCTGCTTCCTCAGTACCTGCTCCTGTGCAGGTCACTCCCCAATTTATTTTTAAAATTAGATTTTTCTCTTTCATCAGCAAACATTCTGCTTTGTTCTCTGCCTCTTCTGGTACCACTGAATACAGTGTTCAGACAGCCCAAGAAACTGTGGCTGTCTCTACTGAATCCAAAAAAAATAAAAAAATTAAAAAATTAAAAAAAGGTGCGATCCTGTCCCTATGAATCCTCAGACTGAATGCCTGACTTGTTTTTTTGGTTATGTTTGGTTTACTATTAGGTTTCTGGGCTGTGCGGCCTTTGGTTGCTGGCACTCCAGGCACTACCCCAGCACATCTTGTAGGCATGACAAACTATAGGTTTTGTGACTGGGTTGGTGTTCCAGTACCTCCACTGGAAGCCTTGTCTGGTTACATAAGATGGCCCATTCAAGCTCCGCATCACCCATTTCTAGGAGTCCTTGGATTTCCATGGCACTAGGTTTTTACCTTGTGTAGTATGAGGGGCCGGCTTGTTGGGGTTTCTGTCCCACCCAGTACCCCAACAAGCCAGCAAGTCCCAAGGAAAATCACACACAAGACTCCATAAGATTATAAACTGATTGGCTCATTAGGTCAGGCTACTTATTAGCTCTTATGACACCTATTACCCCATTATCCTTATCTACTTTAGCACATGGCTCCGTACCTTTCTCAGCTGGGCAAGTTACATGCTGCCTCTTCAGTGGTCTGCGCAGGAGTGCTGAGGGAGCTCTGCTTCCAGAATACTCCCAGTCTCTTTGCTCCACTCCTACTTCCTGTCTGGCTTTCCCACCTATACTGCCTGCCTGGCCAATCAGCGTTTTATTAAAATATGATTGACAGAATACAGACAATTCTCCCGCATCATTTCCCTCTTTTTTTTTTTTAAACAAAGGAAAGTACCCATAGTCCATTTGTTGGGAATGTGGGCGTAGTATTTCAGGCTACTTCCCGCTGGTTGGGGGCGCTGATAGTCTTAAGGGGACCTAAAGAAAATTTAGAGTTATAATCAAGTCATGACTGGAGTATCCTGTGAGTCTCGATCATCTCAGGCAGCAGTCTTGGATCAGTTCTGGATGTAGACCTCTGTCATCTGGGCCATCTGTTCCTATTGGAGATTTTTCAGGTGGCCTCCCTTGGTCAAAGGTGATTATTCTTAACTCTGAATAAATCCAGAGTCTCTCGTTTTCTGTGGAAACAAAAGCAAAATCTCTTCTCCAAAGTAACATACCTTTTGACTTCAGTTTTGAAGCCAAGGTATTTTCAAAATTCCTATCTTGGGTTAGTTCAGCAGCATTTATAAACAAAAGTCTTTTAGCAGTTGTTGCTCCTTCCTCAGCAATCAAACAATTTAAAGAGAGCATAATAGCATACAGTATGAAGATTCTCTGTGCATTTTCCATCTTTATGTGGCTTTATTTTAACCTCTATTTCTTTTATTTTTACTTTTACTTTTTGAGACAGGATCTTTGTATATCTTTGTCCTGGAATAACACTGTAGACCAGGCTGTCTTTGAACTCACAGAGATCCTCCTGTCTCTGCCTCCCCAGTGCTGGGATTAAAGGTGTATGCTACCACACCTTGAACTCACAGAGATCTGTCTCTGCCTCCCAGGCATTGGGATTAAAGGCGTGTACTACCACACCTTGAGGTCACAGAGGTCAATCTACCTCCACCCCTTGAAGTCACAGAGGTCAATATGCCTCTGCCTCCCAGGCATTGGGATTAAAGGTGTGTACCACCACACCCAACTACTCTCTTTCTTTCCTTTTAACTTTAAGAACTTTAACTTTTAGCCTGCATATACACACTGTAAACCATTTAGAGGTTTTCTTCCTCTTTGAATCTCTCTTTACTGTATATTTTTCTTTTTCTGACCATATGAGTCTTTAATTTACTAAGCAATATGGAGAGCTGTGGCTTTGACGGCTAGATCCAGCTCATTCCTTAGCTTTTCAGCCTCAAGGCTGAGGTACCAGCCAGAGCTGTGTTCACTGCCACAACTCTATGGCGTTTCAAGGTCCTTACCAGCAAGCAAGCTGCAGCATTCTGCTCACAGACCATAAATCAGTCGGACTGCCTGCCTGCAAGAGTCAGAGATTGCCCGGGCAGGACAGCCCAGAAAGCCGGCATTTTAAAACAGCACAGCTTTTTTCCTGCTACGGCTAAAAACCGAAAAGCATGCATTCAGTTTTTCACCAACACCGTTTAAGTGTTTCGTGGCAGGACCTCTTAATGAGGTACAAAGTTTTACAGCTAAAGCTGAGTCAGGAAGCCTCTCTTAGATGAGAGCATTTGCTTGCCTCTAGCAAGCAGAGCAGACCCGAGAAATTGCTGCTACCAAGAAAACATGCTTTACTCTATTCTTTCCCAAGCTTTCTCAAGCTTTCTGTGGATTCAGTTATCCACGTCTGGGCGCCATATGTAGTATGAGGGGCCGGCTTGTTGGGGTTTCTGTCCCACCCAGTACCCCAACAAGCCAGCAAGTCCCAAGGAAAATCACACACAAGACTCCATAAGATTATAAACTGATTGGCTCATTAGGTCAGGCTACTTATTAGCTCTTATGACACCTATTACCCCATTATCCTTATCTACTTTAGCACATGGCTCCGTACCTTTCTCAGCTGGGCAAGTTACATGCTGCCTCTTCAGTGGTCTGCGCAGGAGTGCTGAGGGAGCTCTGCTTCCAGAATACTCCCAGTCTCTTTGCTCCACTCCTACTTCCTGTCTGGCTTTCCCACCTATACTGCCTGCCTGGCCAATCAGCGTTTTATTAAAATATGATTGACAGAATACAGACAATTCTCCCGCATCAACCTTGCCCCTGAAATTCTCCTCAACTCCAATCATTTTCCCCGGTACTCTCTCCCTCCACTCTCCCACCTGATCCCTCCTGTTCCCATCCCCAGTTCACCTGTGAAATAGAACAGAATAGAGTGGAATAGAACAGAACCCCCTTTTTAATGGGGCAGGAAGAACAGCAAGTTCCAAGTCTTACGCTGCTAACATGGCCATAATCCTGCCTGACTCTGTTGCCCTGTTTTTTTTTGTTTGTTTGTTTGTTTTTGTTTGTTTTGGCATTTCATGGACTCAGGGGAATGCAGGACTGCATGTGATGGCCTCTATGTTCTTCCCAAGCCCAACCATCTAGAAGCACTGATATGTGTAAAGCACCCTATAGTAGAAACCACGCTAAACAAGGTTAAAAGCTTCTATATTCAAAGATTTCCAAGATCTTGCCTGCATCACTTCAAACTCTCCCCAGCTCCATTCTCTCTTGGTTGAATGTCACTTCCTCTAGCAGCATTATTTGTAATAACCAGAACCTGGAAACAACCTAGATGCCCCTCAACTGAAGAATGGATAAAGAAAGTATGGCACATTTACACATTAGAGTACTACTCAGCGGTAAAATACAATGACATCTTGAATTTTACATGAAAATGGTTGTTAGAAAACACTATCCTGAGTGAGGTAACCAGACCCCCCCCAAAAAACGAATATGGTATGCAGTCACTCATAAGTGGATTCTAGCCATAAACAAAGGACATTGAGCCTATAGTTCGTGATCCTAGAGAAGCTAAATAAGAAGGTGAACCCAAAGAAAAACATATATAGACCCACCTGGGAATTGGAAACAGACAAGATCACCTGACAAAATTTGGGAACATGGGAATGGGGGGGGGTAGCAGGAGTGGGGGAAGGGGAAGATTGAGGAGAACTTGAGGGAATGGGATGGTCGAGATGGAGACAGAGATGAGAGCAAGGAAAGAGATATCTTGATAGAGGGAGCCATTATGGAGTTAGCAAGAAACCTGGCTCTAGAAAAATGCCCAAGAATCCACAGGGATGAACCCAGCTGAGACCCTAAGCAATAGAAGAGAGGGTGTCTGAACTGACCTTACCCTGTAGTCAGACTGATACAATAATATGATCTTAAATATCACCATAAAACCTTCATCCAGCAACTGATGGAGACAGAGACAGAGACCCACATCAGAGAACTGAACTGAGCTCCCAAGGTCCAGTTAAAAAGTGGAAGGAGTGAGAGTATGAGCAAGGAGGTCAAGACCATGAGGGGGTCATCCACTGAGACAGTTTGCCTGAGCTAATGGGAGCTCACCAACTTCAACTGGACTGGGAGTGAAGGAGCATGGGATCAAACTAGGCCCTCTGAATGTGGTTAACAGTTGGGGCAGACTGAGGGGCCACTGACAGTGGCACTGGGATTTGTCTCCACTGCATGTAGTGGCCTTTTGGGATCCTACTCTCTTTGGACATAAACCTTGCTCAACCTAGATGTAGTAGGGAGGGCCTTGGACTTTCCACAGTGCAGAGTGCCTTGTCCTCTCTTAGGATTAGAGGGGGAAGGGATGGGAGGATGTGGGGAGGGAGTAGTTTTGGATTGGTATTTTTTTAAAGTAATAAAATAATTTTAAAAAAAGACAAAAAAAGGTAAAAATAAATGCCACTTCCTCAGGAAAGTGTCCCCTGACCGAGCTATTTAAATCTGTAGTCTTTCCTTATCTGCAGCTGCCTGACTCCTCCCTCAAATTTGTCCCCAGAGCACTTTTTACCTGGGAACACACAGAATCACTTGCTAAACTTCTGTCTCTCTCCTAATTGTGACATCAAACATACCTGAGCAGAGGGTTCGGTTTGCTCAACCTTGAATTCTAGGATAGATCATAAAATCTAACAGGGCCCAATGTTATTGAATGAGTGAATGAATTCCTAGTTTAAAGTAAATTTAAAAATTAAATAACAAATTTAAAACAAAATATTCCCTGACTTAGTACAATTGTAAAACTCACGTGTAACCAACCATGTGCTGGCCTATCTGAACACCATCTCTTATTTATTAAACTATATTTTAAATAGATTTTTGTTAAAGCAACACTTTTTCTAAAAGTTCATAGAGTGAACGCAGGCTCAAATTTGTCTGATCTAGTTTCCACAAAATATATCATTTGAGGTTACGTAAATTCAAACTCTATGAATCATTAGGCCGATAAAAAAAGAAAATCAAACAGGGATTGACACTTGCATGAACCCCTCTGCCCCTCAAACGGTCAGAAGCCTTTTAAGGTGCAGATTACTTCATACCGGAAATTCTTTAGTGCTCATGTCTGAAGTCAAAAGATTTGGCCAGAAGAAGAATGGTTAAATAGGATTGATCCAATTAAATACTTATTGGATATAAAATGAATTTCCCTTTAGAAGTAATCTCTGAAATGTATCCACTGAACACACACACACACACACACACACACACACACACACGTAAGTTCATTATTTTATTTTGAAACAAAGTGTTTTGTAAGTAAACGACTCATCAATTTATTAACAAAAACAATGCAAGAAAACAGTTAGAACACCCAGTAACAGGCCACCATACATTCCCATGGCACTCAACAACTGGGTGACTTCAGTCCCCGTGAGAGCACATTACCCACTGCTGAATGAGCAAACTTAAATTCACAACACCTGAAGTTCACTGTTTCAGCTTAATTCTGGATTGTCTTTTTTAACTTTCTAGCTGGTAAATGGCTTGCTGGATAAAATGCTTGCCACAGAAGCTTGAGAATCAGAGTTCAGATCTCCAGAACCCACGTAAAACCAGGAAGGAAGGGCAAAGAACCCAGCACTCGGGAGGCAGGAACAGGCATTCCCAAAGCTCGGCGTTTGCGGGAGACCCTATCTCAATAGAGTAGAGAGAGACTGAGGAAGATAACTTTGTGCCTCCAAATGCCATGGACCTACACTCATAGAACATGAATGCACGTGCATGTGTACACACACACACACACACACACACACACACAGAGAGAGAGAGAGAGAGAGAGAGAGAGAGAGAGAGAGAAAGACAGAGACAGAGAGAGAAGCATATTCTGAAGGGTGGTGGAGAAGACACCGAGCCATAGTTCTTCCACAGCAGGAAAGCAGAAACCATAAGCAACTGCCTCAGGAGGTGGGTAGCCATGGGTGACCCTGGTAACAAATAGCAGGAAAAAGACAACATGGTGAAATCCACTGAGGAGGGTGGGTAAGAATGCAAAGAGAAGAGGCAGGCCTGAGCACCTGGTACTCAGTACCTGATGTTCCGTTCATAGAACAGAAAGGGAATTTGGGCAGAACAGAACTCCCCACACACAACAAATTGGCAGCAACGTGAGCTGAGGGGCAAGTTGTGTGGGAGAATGGTCTGTATTCTGTCAATTATATTTTAAATAAATGCTGATTGGCCAGTAGCCAGGCAGGAAATATAGGTGGGACAACCAGACAGGAAGTAGAGGGAGGTCAATGAGAACAGGAGAATTCTGGGAAGGAGAAAGCCCATTCCTCTGGAGTCCTGACCCGACCATAGAAGAAGAAAGAGGTGACTGCCCTGCTGAATAAGGTACTGAGCCACATGGCTAACACAGATAAGAATAATGGGCTAATAATGGACTATATAAGTTATAAGAGTTAATAAGAAGCCTGAGCTAATGGGCTAATCAGTTCATAACTAAAGTAGACCTCTGTGTGATTTCTTTGGGACTTTATGATTGTGGGAACTGGGCAGGACAGAAACCCCCGACAACAGGAATTCTTCCCTCAAAGCAGGTGAATGTGACAGTCACAGGAGGCTGCATGCTGGGGACAAACAGCCTAAGTAAACATGTGACCTGGAGCCTGTACAAGCTAGCATCAGAGAAGAAACTTCATTATTTCTCTTAGGAAATGCTGAGGGCCATCTTGCAAAAGGAACTCTCCTCTAAAGATATGTCAAAAACGGTATCTCGGTGTCATCATGGATGACTCGCTGCTTTGACAGGGTGCCAGTAGCCACACAAGACAACCTTGACTTTAAGGCATGCATGCCTCTGACACAAACTTGCTGATGCTTTTACACTGTAGATAATGCATAGACTAGATCAATTGTCAATTAAGTTTATGTGTTGCTATCCACTAACTCATGGTTTTGAAGTGTTACTCAAAAGTTGACTGAAATACTTACCCTCTCTGACATGACCAGATTAGAATCTGGATTTGATAAAACCAAAACCAAGGATTTCAGTATAATCCTGTTATCTAGTAAGAGCTGAGGTAGTCGTTCTAGAAGTATTGCTAACATTACTGCCCTTCACACATATTAACCAGATCCTCCTAAGAGGGAGGAGACTTCGTTATAGAATACTTAACAATTGCTAATGTCTCAGGATGCACAAATTCATCTCTGCAGGACCTTGACTCGTTGACACAGAATTCTTGGAAATAGAGGTAGCAGAACAGGCAAGCTTGAGAACTGGGCATGTTTGGGGACCAGGGAGATGGAGAGAGGGAGAAGGTGGGAGAAAAGTTTCTCTTTTCATGAGAGTTCAAGTAGAAAGATCCTACTTGGAGAACAAGCTGGACACAGCAGAAAGAGAAACAGAATCTGTCGCCTAGGGACGCCATTCCTTGCATGTTTTACTGTTCTCCTCTCAAGGCAATACGGGCCTGGGGTGTGAAAGCAGACCTGCCTTTCTGGCCAACAAAGGACAAAATGTGTAACTTTAACACTATTTGGTTTAACCTTATACTCAGCTACAAATTCCCCTTTTTGGCAAAGAATTCAATTTGTGTCTAAGACAGGAAAGAATTAAGATAATTTATTGTCTTTGATTTACCTTTGGGCTGTGTGGCCAGGAAGGATTAAGTAAGCAGCATTTTTGTTGTTGTTGGTGGTGGTGGTGTGTCTGTTTGGATAGCTTTGGCTGGGAGTGAAGATTTAATGGTATTTTACTATCATCAGCTTTGTGACCCGTTTAAAGCCCCTGCCTGTGGTTCATCTTTAACTTGCAGTTTGGTTCAAGCATATTCATGTCTTTACCATGGCTGAAAGGTTTCTGTGGACTTATTCCTGATGGCTGGAAGGCCAGCACGGAAAAATGAGTTATAAGCAGTGTATAGATTTTTCACTGTGGCATTTTAAACCTGTCTCCTTTTAAGGTTTTGTTTTGTTTTGTTTTTAATGTATTTTAACTCCCTGTCTGCCAGGGTATCACTACCTATGATCACGGCACTGATCTCAGGAAGCCAACATGCTGATGTGGTACTCATGTCCCAACTGGTACCCAAGAAGCCTCTGCCTGCTTGGGGCCCTTCATTCCTTCCCTCCCGACACTCACATATGGGAGGCGTCTGTGTTCCTTTGCACTGGAATCTTCTTGGAGTCTTTTCCAGACCAGGCTAAGAAGTCCATCAAGACGCATTTTCACTCTTTCTCACAGAACAGACTCTTTCAGAATGTATTCAATTTGGACTCAAGCCAGAGAACAAGAGAACAAAAGGACAAGCCACTCTAGAGATGATGGGAGAGACACAGAATGTACAGGAGGGCCTGAGAAAAACCTCCTGAAGAATTAAAGCAAAAAGTCAAGGGAAAGCCTTTTGGTTTCTGTAAATTTGTTGTTAGTGAATACTCAAAGGGGGCCCAGGTCATAAGTGCTGGCGGCACAAGTATAGCCCGAGTTTGGATTGCTCTGTCCATGTTTCTAAGGAGCTAGCATGCTCACATGTTTGTAATCCCAGCACTGGGGAGGCAGGAAAAAAATCTCCAGTGTTCACTGGCCAGATATCCTAGCTACATTGGTGAGCTGCAGGTCAGTGAGAGACTCGATGCATTCACATGCAATGTGCCCACGAACACATATGCACACTAAACAAACAAACAAAAAAACTCAAGGGGAGCTAGGATAGGAGTGTTCATCTCCGCATACAATTATGGCCTGTGAATTCGTCACAGTAGCACCCTGTGCTGAAAAAAAAAACCTAACAACAATAATAAATAATAAATGCAATTTCATTAAATTTACCGAAATTAAAAAGCAAAGAATTAGAGTTACGGTAGCTCTGTGGCACATGTGGTGCTCACACACAGTTTGTCCCGGTTCCTCAAGAGGTTGACGCAGGAAGAAGTCCAGTATCAAAGTGGGTGACAAAGTGAGACTAGATCTCAAAACAAAGCTATGTTTGGAGCCGGGTGGTGGTGGCGCATGCCTTTAATCCCAGCACTAGAGTGGATCTCTGCGAGATTGAGGCCAGCCTGGTCTACAGAGCAAGTGGCAGGACAGGCTCCAAAGCTACACAAGCTCTGTCTGAAAAAACAAACAAACAAACAAAAACTATAAAACTAAAAAAACAAAACCCCAAACACAAACAAAAAAAGCTACATTTGTGCATCAAGAGACAAGAAGAGCTAAAATGTACAGCTAAAATACTGGCATTTTATCTCTGGTATGTTTAATGTACTGGGAGACACTTAGTTATTGAGATTTTTAGAGGGACAAGATTGTTCACTGTTAAAATTGAGTTATTTGGTATATGTCTGCACATAGATTTACTTAAGATGAGGTAGGACAGTGTTCTCCAGCTGAATTTAATTTTATTTCAGATGCCAAGCATTCAAGGAAAATAAGACAACTCAGTTTACTATAGTATTTAGAGGATCCCTAATACTGGAAATTACATAAAGTTCTATACAACAAAACTAAGCAACAAACAAGAAACACGGTGTTTCTAGCTACCTGGCAGAGTGGCAAGTCTGCAGTTTCTCGACAGACAGAAGACCACTGCCATTCAGCACAATGGTTAGCACGTAGCAGGGATTCAGTGATGTTTGTAGGACACTGGCTGAGCGGAAGCCCGCATTTATGGAGCAACACCCTGCACGTCATCTTAATGCTTAACTCAGTTAACTTTGAAACAATTAGATTAGTAGTGCACACTTCTGGGTGTGCCAGTGGGGGCTTTCCTGGAGAGGATTAGATTGTAAGACCTCTGACTAATGACTCCTAATTTATGGGGCCATGGTTGGAAAGTAGGGGTAGGACCTAGTCGGAAGAAGTACATCACTGGGTATTACTGCTTGCCCTGGCTTCTTCCTGTATTACCTTTCTCTGCTTGGGGATGAATGTCTCTGCTCTGTTACTCCCTCTCCGCCATTATAGACCAGGCCTTCTGAAACCATGAACACGATGAAATGATCCCACCCTTTAAATTGTTTTCTCAAGTATTTTAGCCGCAGCTATGCAAAACTCACCAACAGAACCCAAAAACATAACTTAAAATATTTCAAAAATTTTAAGAAATATATAAAAAGGAGCACTGTTCCTTGCAACAAAAGCCTGCTTATAACCTTATCCCTAGGCTGCATTTGGCTGAGTCAGCCTGCTCACCACTTTCACCTGATGCATGTTTGTAAACACATGCTGTATGCAAGGCACTGCACGTGCTATGGCATTTGAGTGAAGGTCTGGAACAGAAAGCGGGCATGAGCCAGACTGTACAGCTGACTTAATGGGAGAAGACTTTCAGATCGAAGCTCCAGTTGGAGTCGCTGGCCTGGGACGAGTGTGTGCTTGGATGTTCAAAGAACAACGCAATGATTAGAGTCGGTCCCTTCAAAGGGCTTGGGATTAGCAGTTAATAAAACGTTAGTTATTATTATCCCCATAAGTCTGAATAGGACGGAGGGTAGCAAAGATGCACTCTTTAGTGCTGGAAGACCACGGACTAGCTGGTGAAACAAGTCCATACAAGTGAATGAAGGGCGGTGCAGACTGTGAGGAAGGATCCTTTGTAACGTAGAAAGGGCCATCAGAATGAAGGTGTGGGACCTTTGCACAGGCATAGGAGAACTCGAATAAAATAGTCCCCCGCTAGCTCAGAACTGGGTCTAATGAAGGGTTCTTTATTTAGGGGGGACTCACAGATCACAGTCCTCTGCAGGGGCGGGCAACCGGAACCAAATTCAGCAGCCAGACAAAAGAGGAGAGAGTGAACCCAGAGATTTGCTATCTGTCAAGTACAGAAAGAAGAAATATCATTACCTACCAACAGACAATGAAGCTCTCTTCTGGACATGTCCAGTCTTTTGATACTGGGACACAGCATTGCGATCGACTACATTCATGCTGAAGAACTATAAAAAAAAAAATCTCATAATGCTTTAAGTAAGTTTACGATTTTGTGCTGGGCTGCACTCATACCCGCGCTCACCTTGAGGGCATGGGCAGACATACTGCCCATGGAAAGACAGCAAGGGAATAGGAAACATGTGTGAGTCAGGAGATTCAGAATACATGGCATTGTTGTAGAATATTACTCTACGGTGTGTTACTTTTGTTGACGCTCTGGAACATTTAATGATGCAAAGATGTGTTTGATTAAATAAAATTCACCTGCTGTCTGGAGGCTGATTCAACAACTAGCTGACAGGAGGAAGGAGGAGCCATATGGAGAAGGGTTTATAAGGAGGGGTGAGTCTTCTCTTGGGAGACTTCTTGGGAGATGGAGGAGGAGAGCTTGCTACTCAGCGTCTCTGAGAAACAGGATTCTACCTCAACCTTTTTGAATCTTGAGTTCTTTAGTGGGCCAGAGATTTAGATAAGTTCTCTTAGTGGCTTTGAAAGAGTCGGTGCCTGAGGGAACAGAATTTTTTCTGGTAATGGCGGAGTGGCATTTGCTGACTAGGATAGATGTAGCTTAAAAGACAGCAACCATTAAAAGAGAGGACAAGACAGTTACCCACTCTGTAAGATAAATAAATGTGTGAAAATCTGAGGTGAGTCAGCATTGCTCATGAATCTGAACAGAGAAGACTGAATTCATTTTCAGTTAGTTTAAAAATAGAGGGCAATAATTATTAATTATTAAATGATAGGAACAAGTTGTGAGTATGCTATGTCAGAATAAAAGAAGAACATGTGTGTCCTTCCACAATGTCAAATTTGAATAAAATAAATTTATAAGGAAAAGCAGTTTCACAGACAACAGATCGGCAAGTAGTCCCAAGCTCCCTGAGAGCAGACTGAACAAAACAGATGATTTTACTCCAATCTTAATTACTCATATTAACTCGCAGAAATGACATTTTTACAAGGTAAATCTATCTATCTATATGGAGACACAGATATGTATGTGTGTAGGTTAGAGAGGGCTACAGGAGCTACTAATGGCTACAAAGAAGTCAGAGCAGAGTTCAAAGATTCTCCAAGGGGCTGGAAAAGCAGAATTTGGGTATGTGAGAGTCTCTGAGCGGGGTGGATGGCAGGCTGGAGGTTTGCTGGAGATGCTGTGGATGGGGTAGGGCTAGGCTGCAGAATCAGGAGTGAACTGCAGAAGCAATCAGATGCGGTAGCAGGAGAGGGAAAGGACAGGGCTGGATCCAAGGGAATGAAGGGGTAGTGAGCAGATGGCCGGCAGAGAGATGAATGGGGTCGACAGACCTGAACTGCAGGGACCAACCTCAAGTGAGGCCTGTGGGGCAGTTGTGAATGCTCCGCCTGTTGGTCCAGTGACACACACACCAGGGAATGGAAAGACAGGTGGCTGGGCTGTTGCCCTTGCTGTGATAGGCCTTCTTTTTTATGCAAACCATGTTGGGGAGCTGCAGCCCTCTTGTGTGCTGGATCTGGCGTTCCTGCAGTGCCATTGACTTTGATAAGTTTCTGCGTTTAGGAGTAAGTTATTCATCAGTCTGAATCTCAGGAGTCACACCAGACAGATGGCGCCCTGTGACCATCAAGGTACAGAGTCATCTTCCATCCTGAAAAAGGAACTAAAAGCTGTCGGGGGGCGGGGACACACACTGTTGTCATTTGTTTTTGGTTTTACACGATATACAATATGGTGTAACTCAGAGCAGGGCACAGCGTGTGGTCAACAAAAGTACAAAAAAAACAGTACATTGAAAGTGAGGCAGGACAGAAAGATCGGAAAGTTATAGTGACCGAAAGGAAAGCACTGGGGGAAACTGACTCTATTCCAGGGTCTTGTCCTTCTTTTTCTGTTTAGAAACACCAGGAACTTCAGATACCCCTGATAATCTATGTTGATGCAGAGGCCAAAATAATGTATGCCTTTGAGTTTCTAGCACTTCCCTGTTATTCCTAAGTCTAAACTTTATAAATCTTATAAATCTATTTTACGGTAAGGCAGTGGTGGCCTTTAATCCCAGCACTCAGGGAGGTAGAGGCAGGGACCCCTGCGAGTTCAAGGCCACCCTGAGGACAAAATGATGTATGACCTTGTGTTTCTAGCACTCCCCTGTCAATTTAAACAGTACCTTATAAATCTACTTTACAACTTCATTTACAAAAGGAAATTCTTTTTTTTCTTTAATTTATTTTTTTAAAAGAAAAAAAAACTCTTTTTTTTTCATTTTACATACCAATCCCAGTTCCCACTCTTTTCCCTCCTCCCATTCCTTTCACTTACCCCCCACCCCACCCCCATCCACTCCTCAGAGAGGGTAAGGCACTTTGCTTTGGGGAAGGTCAAGGCCCTCAAGTACTGTCTAGGCGGAGCAAGGTATCCATCCAAAGAGAATAAGATCCCAAAAAGCCAGTACAAGCAGTAGGGATAAATCCTGGTGCCACTGGCCCCTCAGTCTGCTCCAGCATACAACTGTCACCCACATTCAGAGGGTCTAGTTTGGTCCTATGCTGGTTCTTTCCCAGTCCAGTTGGAGTTGATGAGCTCCCATTAGCTCAGGTAGACTGTTTCAGTGGGTGTCCCCATCCTGGTCTTGACCTCTTTGCTCATAGTCTCATTCTTCAGCTGGACTTTGGCAGCCCAGTCCAGTGCTCTAATGTGGGTCTCTGCCTCTGTTTCCATCAGTTGCTGAATGAAGGTTCTATGGTGATATTTTAGATATTCACCAGTCTGACTACAGGGCAATGCAAAAGGGAATTCTATACTATGTGCCTCCAAAATCCTATAAATATATGTCTGTCACAAAGAAACCTCGTCCAAACCTCCTTTGAGAAGCTCATCTCAGTGTGGAGAACAGATTTACTTCTACTCTGTCTTGAAGCATCTTTGGTGTTGTTTTTTTAATAAATCCAACCTTGCTTCTTAATGCCTTCCCCAAAACTATTTCCTTTGTTGAAGATACAAATCTGATTTTCCCAAATGGAAAGGGAACTTTTTAAGCCCCTGGGGAGAATGGAGCGGAGCTTTGACCCAGCTCCTAATGTTGAAGACGTACGGTAATAACACCCTAAAGTGTCCTGTTCACTAATTCTGCAGAAGGGGCTGGCTCCATCTGGAATGTTAGGGAAGACTACAGCTTCCTCATGCGTTGGCGTGAGGATGCTGGCGCTGAAAGGAATCTAAAGCATGGAGATCACAAAGCTTGGGCTGAAGAGAAGAAGCCTCTGGTTGACAACGAGAGAACCACACTGGACAGATGAGAGGAAAGATGGCGATCTGATCTGCTCCCTCCTACCCTGAAGCGCTTGAGGGGCAGGGAAGGCACAGTTGTCCTCTGCTGCATCCTTCTAGTGCAGCTGGTCATAACCTCCATCTTGTTCCGGAAGGAGACCTCAGTTCATCTCACAATGAGTTAGCTAAAAACAGCTGTGCCTACTTCTTGACATCTGTGAGAACAGAGAGAGCTTGCCACAAGAAACAGCGGTCCTGCCTGGTGGTGGTGGCGCATGCCTTTAATCCCAGTACTCAGGAGTGGGAGGCAGTGGATCTCTGTAAGTTCTAGGCCAGCTTGGTCTACAAAGTGAGTTCCAGAACAGCCAGTGAGTGTGGTTACATAGAGAAACCCTGTCTCAAAATAATCAAAACACCACCTAACAAAAAACCCAAAAACAAACCAAATAAACAAACAAAAACCAGTTCTCTACCACTTCTAATCAGGTGGTCAGTGCTTCACTGGCACGAGACAAGGAACTCGGTCTCAGGTTGACTTTTTTGTGTCACTGAGTTGCCAGAGTGTTAGGTTGCAGTCGGGCACAACTAGACAGAGAAAGGGTGTGTTACACTCCAACACCTGAATCAATCAGAATTCCAGAAAACGTAAGAACTTCATATGCCCTGGGAGAAACGCGGATGTTGAGTCCAGAGTTAAAAAGTACCTATGTACTTTAAATTTTTACTGTGAAATGCCCCATTGTGTAATACTATCACCAAGTCAAAAAACAAAAACAAAAAACCAAAACTGAATGTATATACTTTAGAAAAATGCCAAACACACTGAAGAAAGACTTTCGCAGAAAAATTTTGACCAGCCTTAAAAACACAAAAAGAAAGCAATGCTGCCAGAAGGGGACTTTACAGAATAAGCAAAGCCCCTGATTAAGCAAAGCCCCTGATTGCTTTACTAATTACAGATTAGCTTGATCAGGTAAATTACCCTTTTCAGTGTGATTCACCAGTGAGCCAACTGTGCACTATCCAGGCACATACACTTCCATAGGGAGACGACCTGAACGTGTAGAGACCTGTCTCTGAGGATTCCAATTGCTTTCAAGGTAAGGGAAGCTGGGAAGCTCCTCCTGTTTCGCAGCCCCTCCAGCAGGCTCGCCCAATCCCGCCCACCAGGCTGATTGGACGTGGGGCCCCTGGGCGGCGGGTTTGCGGCTACTTTAGACCACAGCTCTTCCCAACCCGCCGGAGCCTTCCAGTTCCTTCCCGCTGTGGCTCTTGAAGCTCCTAGAGGCTGAGGCCCCCATCTTCCCAGACTCCCCAAAACTCACAGTCGCTTCTTCCAAATTCCACATCTTGGCGGACTTTGCGAAGGAGGTAGAAACACGTGTAGTAAGCTGTTCCCAGGAAGGGTCCGCTGCTCTGGATGCCTGAGTCTGGCAGTGGTGGTGGTGGTGGTGGTGGTGGTGGTGGTGGGGTGTAGGGGGCAGGGGGCCACAGAAATTGGTGGGGACCAAGTCGCGACACCCCCGTGTCGCCCCGGGAGGTCCGGGAGCCCCCAGCCGGTGTTTTGGGTGCCAGCCCCAGGCGGTGGATACTGCTGCTTAGCTCAGGTGGGGGAGCGCGCTGGGGCCAAGGGGACCCGGCAGGGGGTGCGACACCCGTCTACGTGGGTGATCCGGGAGCTCCCCGGATCCCGGGCTGAGTTACTCCAGACCCAGACCAGGAGCTTCAGGGCGGGGCTCCTCCTCACTGTGGGCCCCACAGGGCAGTGAGGTCAGCCTAGGCTCTGGGCCGCCCGCGGACATGTATTTAGCTGATGAACTGTGGTTTCTCCCCAGGTTGTGATGGCGCTTGAAGAGGACCTGAATGGAAGAGCAGACAAGAACTCGATGATGGGCAAAAAGAGGTAGCCGGATTACTTCACTTTCATACTTAACTTGTCTTGTACATTTGAGCAATTAGTTTATAGCCTCCGGGACTGCCCTAGATGATTAGTGTTGGTATTTCAGCCTTCAGAAGCAAACCAGCCACTGGAAGGAGCAGCCCTTCAGGTGTGTGTGACAGAAGGAGGCTCCTGTTTAGCCTCCAGGCCGGCCACCGCTCACACCCTTTTAGTTTGTGTATATCTATCTCCTCAGCTTTATGAGCACTGCTGGTAGCTCATGCACCTGAGCCTTGTGCTGCTTGGGCTCCCTGCTGTGGTCTGATAAACAACCACACAAACACAGAACGTGTCATTACAGGTGAAGCAGCAAAACTGCATTTAGACCTCTTTAGGTTGGTTGTCTGTACTTCACTTAGAACGCCTGAAAATGTCATTGCTTAGAGAAGATAGTTATTCTCCGTATATTTTTTTACTACAGCAGACCGCCTGTGGACAGGAAATTAAAAACATGCCTCATTAGACTAATGTTTACAGGAAATTGTAAACTAAGGTAATAGGAATTGGTGTATATATTAATTTTATTAGGAATCTACAAAGGGAAAGTACAGATTGAAAAATGTAAAATTAGAATGAGAAACTTGAATCTGAAGTCATGAATATCTTTAGTTGTTCACTTTCTGTCCACTGAAAGGACACTGGAAAGAAGCTCTCCTGGTGCATTCTGCTAAAGACACGGATGCTACATAGAACAGCTCATTTCGGCCTGATCTAGGACAGAGAGAATCCACACAGCCTGGAGTAAGGATGCTAACAAGCCAGGAATCAGCAGGACCAGCCAGGCCTGTCAGCAGGCAGAGAGCTTCCTGCAAGGCTGACAAGCCTGAATTTAAGCAGAAGCCAGCTGCAAGTTGCAAGCTGACCCTGACCTCCATAGGCACTTGCGGTGGTGCGTGAGCCGTCCTCCACTGTGCATGAGTCCATACAAAATAAATAAATAAGACGTGACAAACAACAAAACCAAAAACCAGTCATGGTAACAAACTGGAAGAATTTCCACTGGCCAATGGTAGGGAAGTTTGAAGTTCAAAGAAAATGATTGCTCGAAGTGACTTAGAGATGCTAGGTCCAGTATAGCCAGTGCCTCACTGACATCATGAGAGGCGGGAGCAGGGTGAGTGGTAAAGCATTCTAGGAAAGTTCTTTGCAGAAAAATGCAGCTGTCGGGAAGACACTACCGGTCAGGTGAGGGCTGTTCAGCGTTCAGTGGGGAAACGGCCCTTTCCAGGGAGAGTTCCTTCAGCAGCTTCTCCAGGTGATCAGATGCGGCCCCACTGATGGTGGCACAGGCTCTGAACCTCTGCAGTGTGTGGTGGGGCTTGAGGAGACTGCTTGCAGACGTGTTCCATCTGATCCAGCTAGGTTTCTAGGTAGCGCTGTCTAGAGAAAGACACTGTGAGACGCGTTTGTAGTTTTAAATCCCCCCCCCACTTCCCCGTCAATATTAAAAAGTAAAGAAATCAACTTAGGAGAACTTTTGAGTATCCCAGACATAGTAATTTTTCTATCTGTAATAAAAGTTATGAATAAGAAGACATTCTCTTTCACAATAAGTCCATATTTTTATATTGAACATTCATGTTCCATTTGTGCTCAGCTTGAAACCCAGATGTCTAAGGTGCAGTTCATTCTAGAAGGTAATTGCTTAGCATAGTAGCTTGCTTAAAGAACTATGGTCACACATTCACATGTGTACCCGTGTGTACTCTGGTCTTGTTTTGTCCTTGAGATAGGATCTTGCTGTGTTGTAAGGTGGAGGCTGTCCACAGACTCACCGTGTTGCCCAGGCTGGCCTGGATTTATAGATCACCCCACATCCTTTCTCCCGATAGCTGGAATTACGGGTGTACACCACCATTCACATATGACTCTCCATGTCACCCAGGCTGGCCTGGACTTGGAGATCATCCCACATCCTCTCCCTAAGAGCTGGAATTACAGGTGTACACCACCACTCACGTATATTGCATCCAAAGTATTGCATGATGTTCAAAGAGAAAGGTAAGGAAAATAGATGGTTTGATTCTACACATACCTTCATTTTCTCATTGGTTCTGTTGTGACTTCAGAGTAGAGAAATTCCTTGTACTTTTTGCTTAGTGACTCTTAAACTGCTCCTCAGCACTGACTTTGTTATTTATTTATTTTTGTGGTTCTCAGAATCTACCCCAGAAGGTTGCCCGGATGAGCCTCTGAGTGACTTTTAAGCTTTAGTTCTGGGAGAGAGAATACACGTTGTCACCAGTTCTCACTCCTAGTCGATTACTCAGAGCACCTATCAGCTCAGAACTCTGTGTTCAACAAGAAAAATTGATAGTCATTCACGTTGTTAGAAGAAGTTCACAGATATACATTAAAGATAGTAACCTTTCCCTTCAGTACTAGGGATTGAACCCAGGTTCTGCACATGCTAGACAAGCGTCTACTATTGAACAATATATCTAGCCCAGTGCCAGGCAACTGCTGTACCACTGGCTCCATCCTGGCTGAAGTCTCGGAGGTCTGCATCGCCTGCCTCACAACTTGGTGGTTTAGCAGCAGACAGAATTCTAAATCTTAGTTTTGTTCTATCAACAGGACCCAGGACAAGTTAAATAACTCTTCTGCGTGCTTTTTTATCTACCAAAGGTCAACAGTATGCCTTCTTCCGAGTTTTTAATGAATCATTCTAGCTCATACCTAGAATGTCAGATGTTCTCTTAAGTAGCATCAGTGTCAGAGAACAAAAAAGTAAGGAAGAGCAGAGCTGAGATGACCGTGGCTGTCTCTTTTCTTGCGTCCTAGCTCAGGGATCCTGAAGCTGCGGTGTAGCTGCACCAGCGCAGGGCCCATCCTGAGCTCGTGGGTTTGTGTCCATCTTGTCCCACTAAGAACTGGACTTTTCCTCCTTTAAAATGATCCTCTTACTTCATTTAGTGCATGAAAAAAAAACCCCATAAACTTCTAAACCTCAAAGTCGGTTTTAAAACAATGTTCTTTCTAAAAATAGTCTCTCCTAAGAGTGATTTGGCATAGCTTGCCATCCCCGCTGGCAGGGACAGGTGGAGACAAATGTGGGTTGTGAGGCAGAGGAATTTGATTTGTAACTTTGAGTAGCAGTTGGCTTTTTTACATGTAGGAGCAGCTTTTTGACAATTTATTGTTACGTTGTTTTGTTTTGCTTGTAAACCATGGCTTTTTAAGGTTTTATTTGGTCCACTGAAGACTTCAGATGCCTTACAGAATTAGATTTGCCCATAGAGTAATTAATTACTTTTCAAATTAGGATAATTATGTCCAACATCTGATCACTGCTTTTTGTTGTAAAGAGAATGATTAGAAATGCTATCCAGACTGCCAATAAAAATGAATGAATGAATGTATGTCTGGGTAGTAATTGAACTATACCTAGACTTACCAAGAAGGTAATTGAGCAGATTAATTCTGGAACATGGATTATTAGAAAATACTAAATTTTTCTTTTCTTTTCAAGTAGGGAAGTACTATGTAGCCCAGGTTTTCCTCCTATATGTAATCTTTCTGCCTTAGCCATTTTAGTCCTGGAATCACAAATGTGCTTTGCCATGCCCAGCCATAATATTATAGTTAGACTAAAATTAACCAAAAAGGGGAAAAACCCTCTCTCTTTTTTAATGTGTAGTATGTTACTTGTAAATAAATGTGTGAATGAATGTATTCATTATAAAAATTAGGAAATACCTAGATACAAGAAACTATTCTTGTACGAATCCCAACCCCTGGGGTGGGAGCTGCAATTCTCTGAGAAAAGTGCTTGCTGCATAAGCCTATTTTTGTCTCCAGAACCCATATAAAGCCAGATGTGGTAAGATGTGTGTGATACCAGCACTCTAATGGAGAACCATTAGACGCGGAAACAAGAGAACCACTGGAATCTGTGGGCCAGCTGGCCTGGCTAATCCAGTGATGAATAACAAGCGCCCTTGTCTCTAGCATGTAGATAGCGAGGAATGACACTCAATGTTTCCCTCCTCCTACATGCACCTTGCATGTTTATGCCCCCCATAGTCATGAGAACACACATATACAAAGTGTAAAGAGTTAAACATAGAAAGACAATAACCAGTGATAATCATATATTTAAATGTATAAAATATGTGAACATTTGTATTTGCACTTTATTAATGATAAGACTGGATGAGTACTGTGTAGACACGTTTGTCCTAGTAAATGAGTTCTGTGTAGACATGTTTCTCCTAGTGAGTGAGTTCCCTGTAGACATGTTTCTCCTAGTGAATGAGTACCCTGTAGATACGTTTGTCCTAGTGAATAACTACTGTGTAGACACGTTTGTCCTAGTGACTGATTACTGCGTAGACATGTTTGTCTTGGTGAATGAGTACTGCGTAGACATGTTTGTCTTGGTGAATGAGTACTGCGTAGACATGTTTGTCTTGGTGAATGAGTACTGCGTAGACATGTTTGTCCTGGTGACTGAGTACTGTGTAGACATGTTTGTCTTGGTTAATGAGTACTGTATAGACACGTTTGTCCTAGTGAATGAGTACCGTATAGACACGTTTGTGTCAGTGACTGAGTATTGTGTTGACACGTTTGTCCTAGTGAATTAGTATGCTGTAGACATGTTTGTCCAGTTCTCATTAGTTTTATAGCAGACTGGTACTTTAAAGTTTTCATAGCATTTCTGAACCTTCATATAATTCCTTTGTTATGTTCTTTAGTCAAAAGGAGAAGGAAGAAAAGAAACCAACCGTTGGCGTATTTGGGATGGTGAGTTTGAGATTCATTCATTGTTTCAAACACTTATGTCACAAAAGAGATATTCCACATGGCATTAGGCTTTCTTAGGAGGTGGAGCTGAAGGTGAAGTTAACTGATTGGATTTAGCTTATTTTGTCTGTGTGTTGGTCTGCAGGCCAGCAGAGGGCGCTGACAGACGGTACTGAACTACTTGTAGTGGCCGGGAATTGAACTCGGGACCTCTGGCAGGGCAGGTGGCGCTCTTAACCTCTGAGCCATCTATCCAACTGTTCACTTGCTGCTTTTACAGAGAAGTAGTGTTCAGTTGCCACACCCACATCAGGGAACCCTCCACTTCCTATAGCTCCAGCTCTATGGAATCTGATGCTCTCTTCTGGCCTTGGACAGCACGCACATTCATGCCCCCCCCCCACATATGCACACAGATAAAAGTAAAAGTAAATTTAAAAAGAATTGGTACAGCCCAGGGTGAGATGATTGCCAAAAGTTCAGCACCGGTGGAGGACAGCTTGGTGTGCGACAGTAGCAGAGACAGTCTGAAAAGGGCTGGAATTTGGGGTCTGTTTAGAAGTACCATCCATGGTGTCATGTGCTCACTGTGCGCCTGCTCTTCTCCCTCCTAGTTTCGCTACGCGGATTGGCTCGACAAGCTCTACATGGCCCTGGGAACACTGGCTGCCGTTATCCACGGGACTGCACTTCCCCTCTTGATGCTGGTGTTTGGTCACATGACAGATAGTTTTACAAAAGCAGAAACCAGTGTTCCATCCAACATTACTAACCAAAGTAAGGATTATCTGTGGTACCGAAGTTATCGGAATTTCACAAATAACATTCCCTTAATGTACCATTTGCAGGGTTGTGTTTTGTGCCGTGAAAGGTGGCGGGTCGGAGCTCCAGCTCTTGCTTGTAATGAGTTTGAGAAGATCATGTTAATGGGCACTAGAACACCCAGGACAAGTGTTGGCAGAGATATGTAGAAAAGGAAGGAGCTCTGTGAAGTCAGAACTGCCTTTGACAACTTCAGGAGGAAGTACAGGAATCTAATCCACTGTGAATGGTTAGCTGCTCTAGTTATGAGTCCGGGGCTTGGGCGTAAGCGAGGACTGAGGATGATGCTGATGGTTTAGCCTGAGAAACTGAAGGACGTGGTTACTCTCAGACGGGATGAGAAAGAGGAAGGGAGAGACATCTGTGCAGTTTCTTGTGTGTTCATGTGTTGGCCTGTCAGAAGGCAGACCCAGGATTGAAGAAATGAAACAAGGTCCGAGACAGTTGTTTATAAGAAAGAGATGATTTCAGATGATGCAATTTCATGGTTCACTGCAGGAGACTGAAACCTCAGAAAGTCTAACTTTGCATAAATAGGGGACTGGCAGAACTTAATTTACTCAGCGAGACTGGACTCAGGAAAGTGATGGATAAGGAGAGATGTAAAAAAGCACCCTGGGGAGTGAAGCAATGAGTGAGCTGTGGAAATCCTCCCCTCATCTAACACAGACATCCTTGACTTGGTGGGCACAGGCTAGCTCTGAGCTTCAGTGTGCAGGTCACTGTTGGTCCTGCAGAGATTGAGATAAACTACTGGAAGACTTACCGGTCTGTTTGTACTCAGTTAACATGTTGGTGAGTTACAGTTATATATTTAGAATTCAATGATATTCTTAGCTTACAAGGACCCTTCATTTTTTTAGATTGGTTTTAAGTATGTGTGTGTGGGATGACATTCAGGTGAACATGTGGACTGAAAGTTGCAGGAGGCTGTGAGCCGCACAGTATAAATTCTGGGAATTGACATTGAGTTAGGATTAGGGTTAGGGTTAGAGTTAGGGTTAGGGTTAGGGTTAACACTCCTAACTGCAGAGCCATCTCATCTCTAGACTTTGAAAATTTAATGCAAGAGACCAAACCCCTGACTTTTATATCATTTGAACTCATTTTTGAGGTGCTGAGAATTGAACCTGTGGCCTCACAGATACTAGGCTTATTATCTCCCACTGGGCTATCTTCCTAGCCTGATATTTTTATTAAGTCTATGATAAACATGTGAATGTCCATATTGCTCACATTGCAAGTCGTCCTTTTTCTTCCTTTCCCTCCCCTCTGCTTGAGTTCCTCACATATTATAATCTAACATTTTGTAATGACTGTAAGATTCAATATGTGCCTTTTGTTGACCTAGCAGTCTTGATTATGATAATTTTTCTAATATAGTATTTACCATATAGCCACATAAGTGTACACATATGCTTAAGCAGTATTATTTGTCTGTTTATGTGGTACTGGATCAAACCCAGGGAATAGTGTTTGCTTGGTAAGTAGACTCACTGAGTGATGTTTCCAATAACAGTATGATATTGAAACAACCAAAATGTATGCAGATTTAAAATTGATACAAGCATACACTGACAAGAAAAGTTGGTGCTGAATTCACATTTGTTGCTTTTTAAAAAGTATTTTTAAAGTTTTTATATACGCACACATATATTAAAAAATTGACAACTTGCACAAAAATATTGACTAGTAGTTATGTATGTCTATGTGAATGTTTAAAGTTTGTGGTTTCTAATGTATTTGGTTCAGACAATTAGCTCTTCCTAATATTGGATCATGCTCTGTTGTAATAGGAAGTTGATGTAGGAGAGGCTTCTGTATTTCTGTTGCTTTCATTGGCTAATTAATAAAGAAACTGCTTGGCCTGATAGGTCAGAACATAGGTGGGTGGAGTAGACAGAACAGAATGCTGGAAAGAAGGCAATGAGGCAGTCGCCATGACTCTCTTCTCCGAGACAGCCACAGGGTAGAATCCTCCTGGTAAGCCACCGTGGTGCTACACAGATTATTAGAAATGGGTTAGATCAATATGTAAGAGTTAGTCAATAAGAGGCTACAGATAATGGGCCAGGCAGTGTTTAAAAGAATACAGTTTCCGGTGTAATTATTTCGGGGGGGGGGGGGGTAAGCTAGCCAGGATCCGGGCGGGAACACAGCCCACCATTCCATATTACTACAGGAAGTCACTTGTTTGTTCCTGACTGCTAAGCCCTGAAATAATCACACAGAAATTGTATTAATTATAACATTGCTTGGCCTATTAGCTTATGTATATTTCTAGCTCACTCTTATCTCCTAAATTATCCCATTTCTATTATTTTATATTTTACTATGAGACTCCTGGCCTTCAGGTTCTGCCATGTCAGTCTCTGGTGGCGGCTCCATGGCTTCTCCTGACTCCACCTTCTTTCTCCCAGAATTCAGTTTAGTTTTCCCCGCCTACCTCTATTCTCCCCTACCAGGCCCAAGACAGTTTCTTTATTAACCAATGATATTCACAGCATACAGAGGGGAATCCCACATCACTCTGTTCTTTATGACAACTGTGAAATAACCATGAAAGAGAAATACAGTATTAGTGTTTGCATACGTGCCCATGGCCAGTCACACTGATATTTATTTGTCACTGTGGGTTTCTTCTTGAAAATGAGAACCATTGAATGTAAGCTTTGTGTAGTAGCTCATGGTCAACACGGAACGGTTTGGATGGATGTCATTAAAGCTTGGATTGAAACTAAAATTGAATTTTACTGAGTCACTTGGTCCTATTTTTGTATAGATTTTCAAGTGAAACACATTTTTTATATAATTTATTATCATTGGAGTGCAAAAAGGCATAAATGTCCCAGCTCTGTTTTCTGGTTGTCTAGGTGAAATCAACCATACAGAGAATGCCAGCAGCAACCATCTGGAGGAAGATATGGCCACGTAATTCAACACTTTCTTTATTTTTTCCTTAATCTTTTCTGCATTAATCTGGTTATAATGATCTATAAAATTTTTCACTCATATATTATGATTTGAAGTTGAATTACAAATCATTGCACATAGCTTTGTAATTATTAACATGCCTCTTATACAGTAAAAAATTATAATAATATTGGCTAGCAGGGAAATTTTAAACTTGGCATCTAATTGTAAATAATGAACTAAAGCGTCCTAAAATAACTGGGCGGTGGTGACACACTTTAATCCCAGCAGTTGGGAGGCAGAGACAGATGGATCTCTGTGAGTTCAAGGCCTGCCTAGCCTACAAAGAGAGTTCTAGGACAGCCAGAGCTGTTCCACAGAAAGACCTTGTCTTGAAACACAAAGAAACAACCCCCCAAACAAAACAAAACAAAACAAAACAAAATTCATAGAATTGACAAATGTTTAATTTTTACCTTGGTTTAACTTGGTTTAAATTTTGCTTATAATTTACATGCTTTGAAGTTTTCTGAAGAATACCTTTGAACAAATCCATGACAATATTCAGATAATTTGATTCTACATTATTCTATGGATGCTTTGACATGTTCCTTGATTATATTTGAAAGAGAAGACACAAATACTCTGACCACTATTGTATAGAGGCATTATTCTTTTTATACTGTAATAGCTTTAAATCCCTCTTTTTTTTTCTTCTCTTTTGGGACAGAGTCTGACCTCTTGATACAGCCCAGGGTGTTCTCAAGCTTATGGCCTCCCTTCTGCCCTAGCCTTCCAAGTCCTGGTATTACAGTCAAGCAACAAAGCCCAGTTAACAGCAACATCTTGATTGTTTAAAATATATTACCAAGGCTAGGAATGATGACCCATCTTAGCACTGTGAAGGTATTGGCAGGAGGGTTGTGATTGAGACCAGCCTAGGCTGTGGGGCAAGACCCTGTCCTTTAAAAAATGACCAAAAGTCTGGAAGAGTGAACAAAGGAATGAAACTCAAGAGCTTTCCAGTTGTTCCCTAACCGTAAGATAGAGTTTTTAAAATGGGGTTACTCTTGCTGTATCATTAGCCCATGAAAAATGATTAATTCTAGACTCATCTGTTAGGGAGACGCTTTCTAGTTGCCCCATATCTCTTTGGAAGTTATGAGCTATAACAGGGTGTGATATGTTTGCAGGATTCCTGACAGGTTGAGGGTAGAGCTGTGAATACCACATGAGGGACTCCCTTCCTTCTAAGTAATGTTGAGGCTTCCCATGACACCCTGCAGTTTTTCAGGAGAAAACAAGTAGAGCGTCTCCTTTTCAAGATGAGGACATCTGTACCCTGTATTTCATGTTGGAAGCTTTGCCTTTTATCTGAATATGAACTGATCGCAGAAGCCGAGGTTTGCCCTTGTGAATGTGTCGACTCAGAACATGGGAATGTCAGTGCACCTTTTTCTTAGTTGAATTTGAAGGCTTTCATTTTTCATTATTTCCGTTTAAATTAGAAGGGCTGCTCTTTGGTTCCTTAAACATTTTAGGGTAGTTCGGAATGGCCAATTGGGCAGGTGTCGATAGTATTCATTTTTAGGTGTCGCTTGTCTGCTGAGCTCTGTCAGTTCAGAGGGGCAAGGAGTCACTTCCGTCCCTAGCTTCCACTTTCAGACAGGTCCTGTCACATGTCCCTTGACAAGCAGAGGCAGCCTGGGCGTGGGGCTTATCAACTGATGTTGATGTAATAGAATCAGGACTGCAAGGGCATATGTCAGCAGACTTCCAGTATACCAACCACTGTTCCATAGTAACTGATGTTCTCTGGGTACTGGCCCAAGCACCTTTCAGACATATTATATATCTGTTTTTACCTCCATTTTACCAGCTAGAAAATTGGAGCCTAAGATGCTAAGCATCCTGCCTGAGTTTACAGGGTAGTTCAGGGAAGAGGCGAGCTTTGCCCCAGAGCCGTTCTTCTATATCATCTCAGACATGGTTGCACACTGACGTGGCAGCTCTGCTCCTCACAACCCCTTCCTGTCTGTTAAGGATGGTGGAATACTCAGAGAGCTGAGGAAGTAAGACTCAGTTGTGTTCCGAGAGAAGGACTGGTCAGAAAACAGCACTACAGTGGTCTTGTTTTTCAGGTACGCCTACTATTACACCGGGATTGGCGCTGGTGTGCTCATAGTTGCCTACATTCAGGTTTCATTTTGGTGCCTGGCGGCTGGAAGACAAATACACAAAATTAGACAGAAGTTTTTCCACGCGATAATGAATCAGGAGATAGGCTGGTTTGACGTGCATGATGTTGGGGAGCTCAACACCCGGCTCGCAGAGTGAGTACCTAGTTTTATGCTGAAGTCAGATACACTTTTGTTCTCACTGCTGTGAAGTAGATCCCACCACCCTGTTAGGAGTGTTGGTGCATCACTGAAGAGAGAAAACCCTTGTGAGCAGTGCCTGTGTCTTACACAGCTTCCTGTTCCCAGTGCACTGGCAGAGATGGGGGCGGAGCTGCTGCTTGCCTGGCACTCAGTGAGGGACCAGACTGGCAGAGTCAAATGCAGAGTGAGCAGAGCAGTGGTTGCAGGGAGGAGCAGTGTGGGCTGTCCAGCCCCACTGAGCACCATTCTGCCAGGTCTCCATGGTGGCCTTGGAAGACATTGGGAAGGAGGAGGGAGCTCCTGTGTATGATTCACAGAAGACACAGTGAACTGAACGATTCGTGTTCATAGAGAACAGTGCCATATACACACTTCTCTGAGCAGTCTGAAAGTTCACAGTGAATTGCCTTAGATGTCCCATGTGTATTCATTCTGAGGCCACATGTACCATAAGGTACTGTAAATGACAAAATCTACCAGAAACAACCTGTCACGTGAAATACGTACAAACACTCTAGACATATTAATTTATATCAGAGTCAATGATAACAATATAAAACTGGATAAATTCTGTGCAAATCTGACATTATTTGTAACACGATCTCTTTTTTCTTTAGTGATGTCTTCAAAATTAATGAAGGAATTGGTGATAAAATTGGAATGTTCTTTCATTCCATAACATCATTTTTAGCTGGCTTCATAGTAGGATTTATACGTGGTTGGAAGTTAACCCTTGTGATTTTGGCTGTCACCCCTCTTCTTGGACTGTCATCTGCTATGTGGGCCAAGGTAGGTCAATCCAGAGTTCAGAACCCTCCCCAGGACCTCATGGGAAGGCCTGATGGTGGACTTGCTACTTGCTTTACTTTACTCTTCTGTTTAACAGTCGACAGGAGAAGCTGATCCAGATCTACTGGGCTATTACTTGGGGAAAGTATACGAAAGAAGGAAGGGGACTTGGTGTGTTCTCCGCCTTCATAGAAAAGACGTGCTTACCTGGAAATATCAGTGCTCAGTAGAGAGGACAGTCCCGTGTTCACTGTGAAGTGTCAGCCATAGAAGTGGCTCTCCCATGTCTACACCGCCCTCCGGTGGTTTCCAGGGTCTACTCTCTGGGGAGCAGCCTCAGGCCATCGGGCTTCAGTTGTTCTTTTACCCAGAGAGCCCTCTGGCTAGCCTTTGCTGGTCTCATGTGGGCATGAGACTGTTTTCTTAACCCTGAAAAGTAGGAAGAGCTACAGGGTCCCAGGCATATCAGGCACCTGACCCAAAGGTCCCTTTGTGTCCAGGATTCTTTTCCTTGCTTAAACTTTGGGTCAGTTAAAGGGTACTGGTAGGGGATCCAGTCCATGTTTTCTCTCCCCAAAGATACCTGATATTCAAAGATCTCGCTTTTTGTGTGACTTCTGTACAAGCAACATCTTTATATCTATCTATCTATCTGTCTGTCTGTCTGTCTGTCTATCTATCTATCTATCTATCTATCTATCTATCTATCTATCTCTCTATCTCTGCAAAAGCTAGAGTTGCTCCACACTTTTAAATGATACCAGATCACACTTTGACAGGTAATGACTTCATTCACTAATAAGGAACTCCTGGCTTACGCGAAAGCTGGAGCAGTTGCCGAAGAAGTCTTAGCGGCCATCAGAACTGTGATTGCATTTGGAGGACAAAAGAAAGAACTTGCAAGGTTTGGGTTTCTTTCTCTAGAAATGTAAAATTCTGCGTCATTGCTAATATTCTGAAAAATTGCAATTCTAATTATGCTTTCCTAATACATGCCTTCAGAAGAAGGGGTTTTTATGTTCAGTTTACTTCTGGAAATGTTTGAAGGCCTGTGTTTTTCTTCTTACAAAAGAAAGAGATGGCACAGAAACTACAAATAAGGAGTGTCTGGTACACAGACAACCTATTAGTCTGAGAAATAAAAGACTCTAAGAGGGTTATTGGAATTTATTTTTTAGAGACATAATATGCTTTGATAGGGCTGAGGAGAGGACCTGGGTTCTTAGGGGCTCAGCCACCTGTAACTCCAGCCCCAGTGGACCTTTTTTGAGCCTCCAGGGACATCTTTGCTTATACCTACCCTGTGGTGGTTTGAAAGAAATGGCCCCCTAAGGGAGTGGTACTGTTAGGATGTGTGGCCTTGTTAGAGGAAGTGTGTCATTGTGGAGGTGGGCTTTGAGGTCTTGTAGATGTTCAAGCCACCAATGTCTCAGTTCACTTCCTGTTGCCTGCGGATCAAAGAAGGAGAAGTCTCAGCAACTTCTCTAGCACCATATCTGCCTGCATGTCATCATGTTTCCTGCCATGGTGATAATGGATAACTAAACCTCTGAAACTATAAGCTACCCCCTTAAATGTTTCCCTTTATTCACGGCAATAGAAACCCCAACTAAAACACTCCCCCCCCCAAACATAGTCTTTAAAAATGTGCTTTGATAAAAGAAATGTACTGAGGAATATGAGGAGGGCACATCTAGATGTACTCGAAGAAGGTCTCTTGGATGAGATTTCAATTAGCCTGAGACCTGAGAGAGGAGAATAAGTCTCCCATAGTGAGGGTGGGGATGGGGTCTGGGGTAGCAAGACATCTCAATCTCCCAGGCTGGCAAAACCTTCAGTATGTTGTGGAATCTATCATCACAAAGCTTCTACTTCTGAGGCAATCAGTCTGTCCCACTTTCCCTTCAAAACATCAGCTATGGGAGGAAAGCAGCTCCTTTGGAATGGAAATTTAACCATAATTGTGACTGCATTTAATTCAGAGACACTTTACTTTCATGTAGCCCTATTTGTTGATAGTTTCTTTACTTCCTGAGTGGCCGGATTTCTGTTTTGAGAGTCCTTACTTAGGCAGATATACTCAAGACACGCCCTACTTTTTTCTCCAGCAGTTTCAGACTTGCCAATCTTATGTTTAGACTGTTTTCTCGTGGAAAATTTTGTTTCTCTTTCAATTATGGCAGGTATTTTTTTCTGGGTATAATAGTCTTGGTTATTAGCAGTGTTCTTTCAGAATTCAAACTATATCACTCCAAACCCCTCTGGTTTTTATATTTTCTATGGAAAAAAAAATCAGTTGTCATTCTGGTTGGTCCCTTGTATATGGTTTAGGCCTTTTCTCCTGCACCTTTTATCCCCCTCACCTGCCCTTTCTTTCTGTGTTTTTAGTGTTTTAGCTATAACACGACACGGGGAGTTTCTTTTCTGTCCTGTCTCTTAGGTGTTCTGTGTGTGTTTTGTACCTAGATACACACCTGTTCTCCTAAATGTGGCAACATTTCTTCTATGCTTTTTGTTGAAAGTCTTTTCTGAGCCATTCTTGTTCTTCTGTGCCCGTCATTCATAGATTTGATCTTTTCATGGTATCTCAAAGTTCTTGCATGTTCCGTTTATGTGTTTTGTAAAAAATAAAAAAGTGAAAAAATTTTCAGTATCTGACTGGATGGCACAATTCCTTTACCTTGATTCCTGATAGATCAGGTTCCATGTTCATTACCCAGTCTCTTGGGAAGGGTTTTTCCACTTGCCCTTCGATTTGACTTACTGAGTTTTGTGTCTTGAGCATCATTTTGACTTGATTTTTCCTCAGTATTTGTGTCGTTATTGAATTGTATTTTCATATCTTCGGTGACTTCCACAGGTGTGTTCATGTTCTCCTTAAATTCTATGAATGTGACTATAACTATATTTTTTTTAATTCTTTGTTTGGAATTTGAGCTAAGTCCCTGCCGGTGCCATCCCTTCCCACGAGATTGGTATTTTTTGGAGGATACCCGCTGTCTTGGTTTTTAATCTAATTTTTGGTTTTGTGTTGGAACTTGTCCATCTGGAGTTAGTTTCATAGCAGAAATTGTTTTTTATGCATCACCTCTCTTTGGTGAGGGATGATGACCTGGCATTTTTTTATTGGGGTGTTGTGGCTGCTGTCACTGCTAAGACACTTCTGTCAGTTTGCTCAGGTAGGAAAGAGAAGAAGCAGGCTTGGTAGTTCAGTAGACTTGTGTGTCCCTGGCATGCTGGCAGAGTACATAGCTCTGCTCTTCCATGAAATGTAAGCTTCACCCAGGTTGTGGTCTTTTGGTAGGAGCCTGCGGTTTCTACCGCTGCACCCCTAGACTGTCACATGCTGTCACATGGTGTCTGCAGCTTCCCCGGCCTGTACCCTCTATGTATTCATAAGCCAAAATCATTGCTGTCGAACAGTGATTTTAATAATTGCTTCTATGGAAATGAGATAAAGCGTGTGACTTGTTTGTTTCTAAGAGGGAACACTTTGCTGTGTGGCCCCGTCTGGCCTGGAGCTCTCAGTACTCTTGCCTGGGCTGCCTTGGGTCTGGGACTGTTGGTGTGTGCACAGCTCTTAGGCTGAACTTTTTTAAATATCAAAAACATGGTGTAACATGTAACAGTTTCCAAAGTGCTCTCCTCTGTAGAATCACCCAGTTTGTTTTCCTAGTACCCACAAGGGAGCAAACTGTCTTTAAAACTTTCTTAAGGGGGGCTGGAGAGATGGCTCAGAGGTTAAGAGCACTGACTGCTTTTCTGGAGGTCCTGAGTTCAATTCCCAGCAACCACATGGTGGCTCACAACCATCTGTAATGAGGTCTGGTGCCCTCTTCTGGCCTGCAGGCATACATGGAAGTTGAACACTGTGTACATAATAAATAAATCTTAAAAAAAAGAAAAACTTTTTTAAGGTCCAGAGGTTTAAGTAGCTTTTTTATGTTAAGATTTTCTAGCATCATATCTCCAATTCATTAACTATCTGCTCCTCCTCCTTCCTGTTCTCCCTCTTTTTTTGTTCTTCATCCTTTCCTTCTCTTGTTTTCTGAATTCATCTTTCTTCCCCCTTTTCATCTTCCTTCCCCTGCTTCTTCTTGTTCCCATCCCCCTTCCCCAAAGAGGACAGGCTGGCCTTGAACTTGCATTCCTCCTGCTTCAGCCTCCTTAGTGCTGGGATCATAGGCAGAGCCACCCTGAGCAGTGGTTTTCCTTGTGGTGTGTTTGTGTGTGTGTGTATGTGTGTGTGTGTGTGTGTGTCTGTGTACGTGCACAATAATATGTGCTTTTGATCCATTTTTATTATTTCATGATTACTAAAGCCAGAAAAGATTTAAGCCTGAGTTACTCTTCAGTGAAGGAATAAAATAACAATACATCTCAGGGGCAATGTATGGAGACAAGAAGAAAACATATGTGCTACAGGGCTGGTACATTCCAACTGCTCGAGTAACTCCCTTGTTACATTGATCCAGTTCCTCGGTCTTTATGAGTCCATGTAATGATTTCTGTTTTTTTTTTTCCAGGTACAATAAAAATTTAGAAGAAGCTAAAAATGTTGGAATAAAAAAAGCCATCACAGGTGGCATTTCCATAGGTATTGCCTACCTATTGGTCTATGCTTCATACGCACTAGCATTCTGGTACGGGACCTCTTTGGTCCTCTCAAATGAGTACTCTGTTGGACAAGTGATTACCGTAAGTCATATGTGCTTTGCAAAGGATTCACTAAAAGTGCGATTTCAATTGAGTACTTTTAATTTAACCTTAGAATAATATGTTTTGAAACCTATTAAATACTATAAAGAAACATTCATTCGGTTACTTGGTTCAAGAGTGGAGAGGAAATTAGATGTATCCAAAAATCAATATTGTTGCCTTTCTTACAGATATCTTTAAAAAAAAAAGACTTATTCTTAAGTTGGGCTGTCAGAGGGCAAAGGCAGGCAGATCTCTGTGAGTTCAAGGCCAGCCTGGTCTACAAGAGCTAGTTTCAGGACAGGCTCCAAAGCTACAGAGAAACCCAGTCTCAAAAAACCAGGAAAAAAAAAAAGCAAACTTATTCTTTTTGTTTCAATGTTGCATTAAAGAATAAAAAAAGTCTTCCTGTTGGAGTATTATAAGTATTATAATAATAATATTATAATATTATTATAAGTATTATAAGTATTCAGTCTTAGTCACTGAACCATTGCCGTGAAGAGACACCATGACCAAGGCAACTCTTATAAAAGAAAACATTTCATTGGGGGTCTGCTTATGGTTTCAGAGAGTTAGTCCATTATCATCACGGTGAGGTGCACGGTGGCACACAGGCAGACATGGTGCTGGAGAAGTTGTTGAGGGCTACATCCTGATCCAAAAGCAAAGAGATAGGAGAGGGGAAGAAGTCCAGCACAAGCTTTTGAAACCTCAAAGTCTGCCCCCAGTGATCCCAGTGGTATACTTCCTATACTTCTCCAACAAGACAAACCTACTCCAACAAGATCACATTCTCGTTCTTATCATCTTGTTAAAGAGTTCCACTCCCTGACGACTAAGCACTGAAATAGGAGTCTCCTGGGGTCATCGTTACTCAAACTACCCAAACTAAGAATGAGTCCTCTTGAATTCTTCACTTTTCTCCCTGTGTCTGCTCTCTTGTTAGTTGTGATCTGATGTCTTTCTGTCTGTACTTACAAAGGGCTTTGCTCTACATCCATTGAACAGCATAGAAAAACATGGTACTGGAAAGGAATGAAAAATTCTTTTTTACTAAAAAATTTAATAAAGATTTACAAGTGATGGTGCTACTTTACTGACCCTAACTAGCACTCAGAACTGCAGGCAGACATTATCAACCTATACCCACTTATTGCCTCCAGTATTTATGCTGGATACGTTTTCTTTACAACTGCTTTCAGGTTACTGTCTGGTTTTAGAAAATTATTACCATAACACACACACACACAGACTTTTCTGGGTCAGAAATAGGAAAAGTAGATAGTTTAGAGCTACACATTTAGCTTCGGTTGTAGAAGCTAAGTATATCTGAAGTCCAGGGCATGGTTAGGTTGGTTACATTGCTTTCTTAAAGGCATGTTAAACTAAACTGGATGAATACACAATGGAGAAACAAAGTGACTATGCTGTTTTAAATGGTCTTAAGGCATATTATTAACTTGGTTGCAAGGTCTGGCAAAATTTAGTATCTGAAGACATAAAGTATTTTCAGAAAAGGTGATTCCCAGCCCTGTAGCCTAAATACCATTGACATTGACCACCTCTTCTCTATGAGCCTACATTTAATGAAATGGTCTCCCTTTGACACAATCGTGCTAAGTGCTTCTCTTATTTTCTGATTTACTACTCAAAAAATGAATAGTAAATAGTAAAAAACTTTTGAATGGTAGCCTCACGGTTTTGTAGAAATGTAAATTGTTGTTCTTTGTAACTGAAAATTGTATTTAGAGGGTTTTTTTTTTGCCTTGTAGAACTGTACACAAATACAGGTGTAGGATTTTGCACCAGACCTACTGGCTTCAAATTCCAGCTGGACTTTACCAGCTCTGATTTGGAGCAGCTGTCTAAACTCTTATGGCTTCCCTCTGATGCCAAACAGATGTGACAGGAGCATGTGCCTTAACTTCTGGTGTGGCACAAAGACTCAGCGGGATCCACAGTTGCATTCCCGTAGGGCTCGGAGATGAGTAGTGACATCAGTTCTTGCAAAGCTCCAATACAGCAAAGACGAGTCTTATGTAGCAAGAAGAAAGTGTTTTGAACAAAACAAAAAAAACCCCAGAAATCCAAATACCTGTTCATTAGATCTCAAAGAGGGCACAGTGTAAGGAGGTGAACTGGGGACACTGAGTCTTATCTAGCTGTGTGCCGCATAACTGAGAATGCATTTGCAGAGACAGTAGCATCCGATGCAGCAGATCAACTTGACCGCCAAAGGTGTGAAGAGAATGTCCTGAAGATTGCAGTACTCATCCGGGTACAGACCTGAGCTTCTTGTGTTTATTTCAGGTTATTCTTGTGAGGCTCTAAGTAAAAATGCTGAATCTTTGAAAAAAAAACTTTCTATTAAATATGAGTGCATCGAAAGTATACCATTGTGTGATGAAGCAAGTCAGACTAATTCTAAATTCTAAGCACATTAAGTGTTTAAACTTAAATTTATATTATTTATTTTAATTGAAGAGTCAACAAATATTTGCCCTTGGTGGCTACAGTATAATATTTTGATATTGTATATAGTATAAAAGGGTTAACTGTAGCCTAATACCAGGATTTGAACTTGAATGTCTTAGTCCTAAACTTAAAATGTTTTAGTACTCAATATTCTTGCCATTTATTCTACTCAGTATTTTGTGTCAATTTTTCTTGTCATTTTGAAATGAAATTGGTTATATTAGCAGAAAAAGGAAACGTGAGGAAAATTGTGCTGAGCACTAAGCGATTGCATGTGTTGGTCCCCTTCTTCAGGTCTTCTATTCTATATTATTTGGGACTTTCAGTATTGGACATATTGCCCCTAACATAGAAGCTTTTGCAAATGCAAGAGGGGCCGCCTATGAAATCTTCAAGATAATTGATAACGTAAGTCTGACTGGCCTGTTTATTCACCTACTTAAAAGATTGATTAGTGATCAAGTCAGTTTCACTTTTACTTCCTCTCTCTACAAAGTGTCTCTACAGAATAGTTATTGTAACCTGGTGATCTCCTAACATATACTTCTGTTTAGGAGCCAAGCATCGACAGCTTCTCAACAAAGGGACATAAACCAGACAGTATAATGGGAAATTTAGAGTTTAAAAACGTTCACTTCAGCTATCCATCTCGAAGTGGAGTTAAGGTATGGCGACAAATGATAAATCTATGATCCAATAATCTGTTGGATAGAGGCATTCTTTTAGATATTGTAAAACAGAGGCAAATAATCACATGTATGTTACGTATTTAAACCCAGTACTGAATTCAGCTTTCCACTGTCCTATCTGTCCTAGGAATTGCCCTAACATTAGCTTCTCGTCTGTCTTGGCAGATCTTGAAGGGCCTCAACCTGAAGGTGCAGAGCGGACAGACGGTGGCCCTGGTCGGCAACAGTGGCTGCGGGAAGAGCACCACTGTCCAGCTGCTGCAGAGGCTCTACGACCCCACAGAGGGCGTGGTGAGTGGTCGCGCAGCCAACAGCGCTACCCTTGCCCATCGTTCTGACTCCATGGTTCTAGAGTGTGACAACCACACATCCCGTTTCAGGTCAGTATCAACGGCCAGGACATCAGGACCATCAATGTGAGGTACCTGCGGGAAATCATTGGCGTGGTGAGTCAGGAGCCTGTGTTGTTTGCCACCACGATCGCTGAAAACATTCGCTATGGCCGAGAGAACGTCACCATGGATGAGATCGAGAAAGCAGTCAAGGAAGCCAACGCCTATGACTTCATCATGAAACTGCCCAACGTGAGTTGTGCCTGCCTCTGTCACCCCAAGGCTCCTGTGAACTTAGGAAACTCCTGTTCATTGGATGAACGTCCTTAGAGGGGAAATCCAGTTTACTGTGGATTTTCCAGCGCTCACCCTATGGACGAGTGGTAGATACTTTGTTGCCAAGTACTGGACTGTGTTGCTGGCCAAGCTCCAGTGATGATTCCGCCCCAATTTGAAAGGTGAACTGAGGTAGTTTATTGTTTTACGACATTTCCTGTTATTTTGTTCGTTTCTTTATTGTTTTAATTGTAGAAATTTGATACCCTGGTTGGTGAGAGAGGGGCACAGCTGAGTGGGGGACAGAAACAGAGAATCGCCATTGCTCGTGCCCTGGTCCGCAACCCCAAGATCCTTTTGTTGGATGAGGCGACATCAGCCTTGGACACAGAAAGTGAAGCCGTGGTTCAGGCTGCTCTGGATAAGGTCGGTGAGCTATGCTTAAAGGTTGAATTATAAGAATATCAGTATTCCATTATTTGTATTTTTTCTTGTCTGTGTGACTGTGTATGTGTGTGTATGGATATGCATGTTTAGGAGCACTTGAACATGTGTGTGCATGCATGGATTATCTTCCTTAATCGATCTCCACCTTCTTTTTTGAGACAGTGTCTGTCACTGAACCCGGAGTTCACTGATTGGACAGCGCAGACTCACCTATGAGTCTTAGTATCTTTCAGTCTCTACCTCCCCAGAGCACTCTTGTTTTAAAAAATCTATTTATTTTCTAATAATGTTTTTATTTATTCCTTATGTTGGACTAGACGTCCAAACATCAGGAAGGAGTTGCTCCAGACACCACTCACATAGCCACAATTGATGCAAAAGCAAGAGGATTTTTATTCTGTCATGACAGGGCCCTTCAGGTTCGGGATATGAAGGACATCCGATAGCTGTTACAGCCCATCTTTTAAAGTGAAAAGCCACAGACACAAGGGGGGAGCCTGTAGGTTGTTTTCCAACTTATTAGATTGGCTTATTTAAAAGGTTACTAGTAGTGATCGGTCTATTCCAGGGCAGGAGAATAGCTGTGTGGTCAGGTGAGATAAGGGGAGCATCTGTGGGCCATCCTGACCTTGTTTCAGTGACTAAAGCAATACATCAGTAACTGAGTCAACATCTGTGGGTTGTCTGCCTTAATTCCCAGAATGGAGTTATGTTTGAAGATTATTCACAAGGACACAGGAGGATGAGCAGTCCACCATGTGTGTGTGTGGGCGACTGTCCTGTTTCCAAGACAGAGTGAGTGTAAGGTTTTAGAAAAATGTCTTAGGGTTGAGGGGGCTTACAAATGCATTTGGAGTCTTTCATTTAAGAATTTCATACAATATATTTTGATCATATTCTTTGTTGGTATTATTGTTTTATGAGACAGAGTTTCCCTGCGTAGCCCAGGCTGTCCTGGAACTAGCTTTGTAGACCAGACTGGCCTTGAACTCAGAGACCCACCTACCTCTGCCTCCCAAGTGCTGGGATGAAAGGCCTGCGCCACCACCACCTGGCTTTGGTCATATTCTTTACTCAACCACAACCCCAATTTCTCCCATATCCTTCTTTACCTTCCTATCACCATACTTCATCTTCTCTGTCTTCTGATTCTTAAGACAAACAAATCCAGAGTCCAGTTTGTGCTGGCTGACTACTCCTGAGCACAGGGCCTGCCCTGCAGTGTGGTTGATACACAGTTTTACTCTATTGAAGAAAATGGATTTTTTTCTCTACTGGAGCTATCAGTTAGCTCATTGGCTAAGTGGAACTTCATGCCCATGAAATCATAGACTGTTTTCTGTAGCTTTGCTGGTTTTATGTTGTCAAAGCACTGGCATTCAGTAAGCATAAGTAGAATGAGTGAGTCTTTGTAACAGCTCAATGAGGCTTCTGTCCTGCCTAGTTCCCACCCACAACCGACAAGTCCCAAAGAAAATCACACAGAGGTCTCTATAAGATTATAAACTGATTGGCCCATTAACTCAGGCTTCTTGCTAACTCTTATAACTTATATCAACCCATTATTCTTATCTATGTTAGCCACATGGCTCAGTACCTTTTTCAGCAGAGCAGGTCACATCTTGCTTCTTCGGTGATCTGGGCTGGACTGGGAGGAATGGGCTTCCTTCTTCCCAGAATTCTCCTGTTCTCATCGCCCTGCCTCTACTTCCTGTCTGGTTGACCCACCTATACTTCCTGCCTGGTCAATCAGCATTTATTTAAAACATGATTGACAGAATACAGACAATTCTCCCCGACCATGTCTTTACATATAGTTAGTTATTCGTGTATCTAAAGCCAGGTTTCTGTGTCTCCAGGCTAGGGAAGGCCGGACCACCATTGTGATAGCTCACCGCTTGTCTACAGTTCGTAACGCTGATGTCATTGCTGGCTTTGATGGTGGTGTCATTGTGGAGCAAGGGAATCACGATGAGCTCATGAAACAGAAGGGCATTTACTTCAAACTTGTCATGACACAGGTACGGTGGAACTCTGCAATTTTCCAAAATTATCTTGGTGATGGCATACGACTATTTAATGCTATGGATGATTTAATATGATTATCTTGAAAAGCAGGAAAAGTACTGTGGATATACAGGATCAAGCAAGTGTTTTGTGTTGCTTTTTTGGGAAAGAGAGAGAAGCTTAAAAAGGGTAATTAACATTTTTAACAAGGTTTAGAGATGAGTTACTCATGGTAGGAGCTGCTGTCCACATGTGGCTACTGAACATTAGAATATTGGTTAATCTGGAGTGTGAAATGTTTTAAGTACAAAATGAACACTGGGATTCTGAAGGTCTAGTATAAAACATGCAAAATATTCCAGTAGCTTTTTGTATTGCTTCATGTTAAATGCATAATATGTTGGATGACAATAATATCTTGGATTCTCTAGATTAAATATATAGTTAAATTGATTTTTATCCATTTTCACATTCTCTAATGTGGCTGCTAGAACATTTTAAATGGCAGATGTGGCTCACGTTACGAGATACACCACATTGCCTTTGATTGCACTAGTTCAAAGTGAACTTGATTGACTGAGTGCCCCAGAAAAGCCCGCTTCAGTTCCTTTCTGTGGCTGTGATAAAGTTGCCAGGACCAAGCACAGCTTAGGGAGGACGGGGCTGATTCCATCCTATGTTCCATCCTTGTCATGAGTTCCTCATCCAGGGAAGTCAGGCCGGGGACTCAGGCGGGAAGCTGGAGGAGGAGCTGAGTGCGGGGGCCACGGAGGAGTGCTGCTTACTGACTTACTCCCTCTGGCTTCCTCTGCAGTCTTTCTTGGACTACCCAGGACCACCTGCCAGTGTGCTGGGCCCACCCACTGAAATTGTAAATCGAGAAAATGCCCCACAGAATTGCTTAAATGCCAGTCTAATGGGAGCGTTTTCTTCATTAAGATTCCTGCTCCCTAGATGTGTAGGTTTGTGTGCAGTTGACCCACTAAGCAGCACAGAAATGGCGAAGCGTATTATATTTGGTGGCAATCCTTGTCACTCTGCGGTTTACATTTCGTCACATGAGCAAGCAGAGCAGCTTAGTCCCTTTATGTCCCAGAAAACCTTGGAACTTTCCAGATTTTCCTAATGCTGATGTCCATGGACCCTCGTCTAACCAATTTCTGTCTTTCTTATTTGTTTTAGACTACAGGAAATGAGATTAAACAGGAAAGTGAAACTTATGAATCCCAAAGTGACATTGATGCTCCTGAATTGACTTCAAAAGAATCCACATCCCCTTTAATACGGAAATGTAGCTACAGTCCACAAGACCGAGAGAGAAGAGTTAGTGTGAAAGAGGCCCAGGTATGGATGTGGCTGTAGTCGTGGGGCTAAACCCTCCCCACACCTTTCCTTGTGTGTTAATTGGGTGAGCTAGGGCCAGGGTAGGAGGAAAACAAGATACAACTGTATAAGACTCTGTCATGTTTATAGATTATTCCAGAAATCAAAACCACAGCATATTACAGTCAGTTCAGAACTTAAGAGTAAGAATTCTTAGGACGTTTTTAAATTTTGGATTTCTGTAAAGAAACTGTAGTCAGCTAAGGGCTTGGCTGTGACAGGCTACTCAACTGGAGCAGCTGCAGGGAGGAGGGAAGGTTTGTCGCGTCTCAGAGTTTGAGGGTGAGTTCATCATGATGGGGCTTAAGAGTGATGCATGCCTGTGTTCGGTTCCCTTGCCTTTGAGTCAGCCCCACAGTTAGGTCTTCTCACAGCGGCTAAGCAGATCTTAACCTGGATAATCCCTCGCTGTCATGCTCTGACGCTTGTCTTCTTGGTTATTCTGATTCCTATTAAATTGACGATATTAGCCATCACCGTCAGGATTTCCTAAAGTCAAGAATGCTGAATAAATCTTAAAGCATTAGTAAAATAAGCTGTTTTGTTTTGTTTCATTTTTGTGGTGCTAGGACCTCATACTTTTAGTTTGGCACCTTACCAAACGAGCTACATCTCCCACCCCTCAGTTTACGATCTACTATAGCAAGTAGACACAACTCTTCCTGTGTGCCATTGTACTCGGAGCATACATGGAGATTCTGAACAGGCGGATAGTGCTGGAGTCCAACCATGTATGTTTAAATAAACATATAACCTTCAAGATTATGTTTATGAGAGTTAGAAGCACATATTTTTTATAATCTCAGATGTCCATAATAACAGAATTATTATGTGTTAGGCAGTTTAATAATTTTTAAAAAGAGTGAGACTCTGGTGGTTCTGCTAGTATTAAATTTTCTATTCTGTTTGTTCCCCATAGTAAATATTCTTATCTTGTGAATTCTAGGCCAAGAGTATTGATAAGAACATCTTTGGTTTTTTGAAAAAAGAATGAAGCTATCAGAGTTAGCTTCAAGAGAGTACTACCAGTCAATAAGGAATCATATTATATTCATTAATGATAATATGGATGGATGGAGCTATAGATGATAGACTTAATTATCAATTTTTAAATAATACATCTTTGTATATGAGTATTTTGCCTGTATGTGTACCATGTATGTGTCAGGGGTACCCCTAAAGGCCAGAATCAGAGTCCCAATGTAAGATGCAGCACAAGAGACCCTGGCAGGTCCCACTGCAGGTGGGGTACCATGCAGTAAACAGAATAGACCATGCAAAGAGAGCTTGGGGAGTATGGAGTTATATTTAGGAAGGTGGTATTGGGAGGATACGGGAGAGGAAGGGAGAGAGAGAGAGGGCGGGAGAGAAAGAGGAGAAGGCCAAAGTGGGCTTGCCTGGGCTGAAAATGAGAGATTGTGAGTGGATGGAGCTTGTCTCTTAAAGGGACAGTGTATTGCCTGGGTTCATCCGGCCAGGTGACAGGGCAGACCAGCATAATCCTAACACGTAGACTCATAGTTAAAGACAATTATGAATTGCCTTGTGGGTGCTGGGAATAGAGCATGGGTCCTCTGCAAGATCAGCAAGTGCTCTCAACTGCTGAGACATTTCTCTAGCCCCCACATTATGAATTTTGTAAACTGTCCTGCTGTAATGCATGCGTTTTCTAGGATGAAGATGTGCCTCTTGTTTCCTTCTGGCGGATCCTAAAGCTGAACATAACTGAATGGCCTTACTTAGTCGTTGGTGTGTTTTGTGCTGTTGTAAGCGGGTGCATGCAACCTATGTTCGCCATAGTATTTTCAAGGATTATAGGGGTAAGTGTCCGTGGCCTTTTGTGTATTTGTTGTATTTACTGATGAAGAGCGAATGAACGGCCTCTATTTGTACCGTTGACGATAAGCCTGAAAAACACGACTCTACACATGGCTTGAAGAGAGGAGAATAGAAGTCTAATTTGTAAGAGGAAATCGAATTTTTTTATTTAAATTTTTAATTATTTTTGATGCAAGAGTAATCATTTTCATCTCCTTTAACCTTCCCTAGCTCCTTAGATCTACTCCCCACTCACTCTCAAATTCTTTTTTTAAATATTTATTTATTTATTATGTATACAATATTCTGTCTACATGTATGCCTGCAGACCAAAAGAGGGCACCAGACTTCATTACAGATAGTTGTGAGCCACCATGTGGTTGCTGGGAATTGAACTCAGGACCTTTGGAAGAGCAGGCAATGCTCTTAACCGCTGAGCCATCTCTCCAGCCCCCCACTCTCAAGTTCTTTCACTCTTTCATAATTATTATTGTTCTACACACTCTGAGTCTGTTTAGTGGATGAACACAAAGAAATGAGGATAAAAGACAGTTGACAGAATGAGCTGTCCTTTGGGAGTGGAAAGAGTGTAAGAGCCAGAGAACCAAGACACCTGCTGCTGGATAACATGGGAGCTGTACCCATGAAATCTCAACAATATAATTGCCTAAACAAGACCCATATAATGACATACCAGTCAACATGCCTGTGTGGGCGGGGACATTTCACAAGGCCCCATCATCAATCAATGGCTGCTAAGAGAGGGAGACTCCATTTTCTTCAGGGATGAGTTCCGTGATACGGTATCCAGTCCCAAGTAATCAAACAGCTTGGAACACTTTGAAATCTTCGAATAGTAAAACAATGAGTTATTGAACAATGGTGTTCCTTACCAAACTTCCAAGTGGAGAGAATTTATTACAATGCATTTCATAGTAGGATAGCACGCATTGATTTCTATGGACCCGGGAAAATGCTGGGTGAGTCTGTGAATGGCAGACCATCTCTGTCATGAAGGAACAGATGCAGATGCCTTAGAGGGCAGTGTTCTGGAAGCCACCCTTGTTCCAGGATACAAAGTCTGTTTTGTCCCCCACACTGAGTTGAGACTGGGATGGCCTCCCTGAGGAGTGCCTTCCTCAGCCATAGAACTAACAACCCCTCAAATATTTTGTCATAGGTTTTCACAAGAGATGATGACCCCGAAACCAAACAACAGAATTGTAATTTGTTTTCACTGCTTTTTCTGGTCATGGGAATGATTTGTTTTGTTACATATTTCTTTCAGGTAAGTGTCTACATCGCTTCTGTATTCATTTTGAAAGATTTTGGACACAAGTGCTTACTTTTCCTGTTTGTATAGTTCCTCTTTCATCACCTGGACTGTACCAGCCCTGTGGCTCTGACTCCTCTTCTTGCTCCTTCCTCCCCTCTACCCTTTTCCCTACTGCAGCCCTCGACCTGATCACAGTAGGGAGTGTTCAATGTGCTATAGTGATTAGAACAGAGATGGAGACATGAGAATGGGAGCCCGGGGTTAGTTTAGCATCCATCCCCTGTGTGTTTGGTATCTGAGTTCCTGGCCAGCCTTCTGTGTGATGCCTTCTTGTTCTTCTTAGGGCTTCACGTTTGGCAAAGCTGGAGAGATCCTCACTAAGCGACTCCGATACAAGGTTTTCAAGTCCATTCTGAGACAGGTACGGCCGCTGTGGCTTGCACCCTGGGGTCGGGGGAGTAGGAATTCTCTCTTGTGCTCCATAGACATAGATTGTAGGAGCACTGCCAAGTTCCTTAGATAGAGATCCTGCATGGGTCTCCCTTAGCCTCCCCTTGAGATGCTGGTAAACCATCTGTCGATGTAGACTGCGGACGTGAACTCTGTTTGCTGCAGGCGGGCACAAGGAACCAGATTGAGTTGGGACAAATGGAGTCTCCAGAGTAGATTCTCCTCTAGTCTTTTGGTCCAGTATTGAAAAATGCAGAAACCAAAGTCATCTTCAATAGTGCTCATTCCCTCTTCCTTCTTTCTCCTGTGAGCCTGGGATACCCCGCCCCGCCCCATGCTTTTCATTCCACAGATCCAGGGTCATTACCGTGAGCATCATCCCTCACTGCCTGGTTTCTTTGTTCCTCAAAGGCTAACAGAACCCACATAGAGTGTTAGCTCCCTGCCTTGAGAGGACAGAGTGCATCTCACACTTCACATCTTCTCAAACAGACAGAGAGCATATTTTCCTTAAAGAAGAATTTGGATTTGGGGAAAGTGTCCCAGGACAGCCCCGTTGAAAGAGGAGAAATTTACACATGACTTTAAAACCTTTATGATCAATTGTCATTTACTATTAAATAAAAAAAAAAATGTTCAGGCATCCTAGCCCAAGCAAGCCCAAGGCACTTGAACCCATCTCCAAAGCATTAGTCTTCCATATGGACAGTCACATCTCCTTGGCCGTTGTTTTGTTGTTATTTCAAGATTTATTTTATTTTTTGAAATTATGTATATGTTGGGAGGGGGATGACATGCACAGGAGGGTGGGGCCTGTAGGCCGCTGTTCAGACTGAAACCTAATGACCACTCCTGTTTAATGACCAGTCAGTTGCTCCTCAGCCTCCTCGCTGGTTTCATGGCCGCCATCCCCATCCTGGTCTGGAGGCAGTGTGCATTCAGCAGGGAAGTCTCTAGTCTCCACAGCTGCCAAAGGCCATGTGCAGCTCCCATCCACCTCAGCTGCAATGGCACCCCTGTCTTCAAGACACCATAGGTAACTGCACAGCGGTGGTGGAAGAGAGGTTCAGGGGGACCCCAATAGGACAAAAGAATCCACAGGGAGAGGCTGGTTTAGAGACAAATACTGTGGGCTTGTTGTTTGTGTGTTTGGGCTACCATAGCCTGCTAGCTTTTGTTAAGACAGAGTGTGCCTCGGCTCGGGTCACTGCAAGTGCTGCATCATCTTTCTCTTGGACACACTCATCTCTTCCTTTCTTAGAATGTCTGCTCCCAGTCCCCTTAGAAAGTCCTTCCTGCCACTTCCCTGCCTTGTCCCTTGCCTCTTTTGTCCTTCTTTAATATGTTTTTGTCCGGAGTGTTAAGTCCCGTTCAGACAACGTGAATTTGTTTCCTCATGCCTTCTGTCTCTGGAGCTGAGGCTGAAGGATGACAGCAACATGTCACTCTCCACTGTTTAACCCTTGGAGTTCTGCTGGAGACAAGGAGACATTTTTATATAAATTAACGAATAAAACAGTCCAGTTGTGTGCTTGCATATTAACTCCCTTCTGTCTATTGAGCATTAAATTCTGGATACTAAATGTGGGGGATATGTCATAGGGGACACGGTCACTTTCTCCTAAATCTCAGAGTTCCCTAACTAGGGCATTACGGTGAAAGAATACCTCTGTGTTACAGGACATAAGCTGGTTCGATGACCCTAAGAACAGCACTGGCGCCCTGACCACCAGGCTCGCCAGTGATGCTGCTAACGTGAAAGGGGTACGTGCTTCCTGGGGGTGATGTCATTATGCCGTTTGATCCGCAGCATGAAATTCCTTTCCCTTAGAGCTGTTAGTGGCTGTCTTTAAGAAAATGTCAATAGGGGTTGGCAGAAAAAAATGTAAATATTTATTTAATCCATTGGGGTATCACATGCACTGTAGCTAGGTATAAAATTAAATATATATTGAATGGTATATAACTTATAAGAATTCCTTTGATAAGGTCTACCGAGAACAGTTATTAGAAAAGACCCACTGTGTGTGGTATCCTGCCCAGAAGGCTCATCTGAGGTGTGACTGTTGCTAACAGAAGGGGAAGTACTAATAGTGCATCTCGCACGGTCAGTCTGTCTTACTGCTCAGTTGATCAATGGACAGTTGTAATCGCTACTCAAGAAGGACACATGACCTCTTGTCAGGATGTTCTAGGCATACAGTTCAGAGAAAAAGGAAGAAAAGCTTCCTTAAAATGATGATAGGAGACAAAACACATATTAAAAGTTAGAGAAGGAATAGCTTTGAATTCTCACATCAACAGATTTTGATCTCTGGCTGAAGTTACAGTGTCTTCCATACCCGCCACTTCATCACAGTAGCCTTCAAGAAGATGGGGTGAAAATGCAAACACGTTCATTGTTGTGTCTCCCTCTGCCCTGAACTTGCTTTAGTGATCATGCTTTGGTCCATAAAGATGTCTTTGAATTGAGGAATCAGTCATGGCTGGGGGGAGGTTCAGAAGGAAAGAGCACTTTCTCTGCAGTTCCACAACACTCAACGTAAAAAGCCAGACATGACTGACTGCATATGCCTGCAACCCTCAGCACTGGGGGGACAGAGACAGGGACCCCAGGAGCTTGTGAGCAAGCTATGGTTAATGTTTTAAGGCAGGAAGGCTTAGAGAACAGGAGCAGAACCCCTCCACATCCTGCTCTGTCCTCCACATGGGTGAGTACGCCAGCATGCTCATGTACATGCACCCCACAAACACGCGCACGCACCTCCAGGCAAACACACCAACGAAAGAAAAAGGAATCAGAATAGAGAGAAAAATCAGTTCTGGATTATTGACCCACTGTCCTATTTTTGCAGAAGTCGGGGAAATCCTCATTTGAGAGACACAATTTTAGGATCCGAGAAGAAAATTCGTGTCTTCACATGAAAGCAAATTCTCCTAAGTCTCAAGAGTACATGTATTTTACAGTTAATCTAAAAACGTGTCTCTACTTCCTTATGTTTTCCAGGCGATGGGTTCCAGGCTTGCTGTCACTACCCAGAATGTAGCAAATCTCGGGACAGGAATCATCATAGCCTTAATCTATGGCTGGCAGTTAACACTTTTGCTTGTAGTGATTGTTCCGCTCATTATTTTGGGTGGCTTTATGGAAATGAAGCTCATGTCTAGTCAAGCTCTGAAAGACAAGAAAGAACTAGAGGTTTCTGGAAAGGTGAGTCCAACACAGCGCGGTTCTTCTCTAGCATAAAAAGTGTGTAGGTGGTGACGCCCACCAGTTCCCTGTTGCTGGCTGGGCCCTGAGGATGCCGTCCTAACCATTCTTCCAGCAAACTTCAGTTTCCTGCAGATTCATATCTGAAGAAAAGTGGGCAACACCTCTCTCAGTTTGGAGACTGGCAGATGCTTTTGGTGGCTTTTCTGGCTTCAGGCTGCTGCCTCCACTTTGCCCTGCATTCCCTTCCATTCTTCTCTTTTCCCTCTTTTCCTTCTCTCCCCACCTTCTCTGTCTTTCTATCTTTCTTTAAGCCATTCCTGTAGGCGGGGGACATAGGCACATTTTGTTATGCACATTTGGAGAGAAGCAGTATGGAAAAATTACTCCACTTGAGACTACTGCTTTCCTCTTTTCCATGCCCCCCCCCCTTCTCTCACATCTGCTCTCTTCCCCTTAGTCCTGTTTGTTGTGCACCCTTAGCTATTTTTTTCACAGCTTAACAAATGCTTTTGTGGGACTTACTGGATTTCCTGGCAAATATTTTGTTTCTTGTACTGACCCGACCAGGTATGTTCTGCTAAAAAAATTCATTAGGTGAGACCGATGGACACACAGGCTGTGCTCTTCAGGCCTTAGAATCAGTCTCTCCTGGAGCCAGGATCCAAACTCAGGCAGTGGTACTCCTATAGGTTAGCTGGGAATCCACATTCTGTTATGGTGGAGAATAGTCAGATGTCACATGCTCTCTCAGAAATGAGAGTTTGGAACAGGGCTGCCCCCTCAAATGAGCCCAATGTCTACTAGTGCTTGATTTTCCAAATTCTCAAGACGTAGGGCCCAGCCCAAGGATTTGGGCTCCCAGTGGGTGTGTGTTTGGTACTTTGTCTCCTAGCCAGGCACCTCACTGACATAAATGATTAGGAAGGTCCCAGAAGTTAGTCATTACCCAGGTTCTTCCTCCTGTTTCCCTGCAGTTTCTCGGAGAGAAATCCTTACGGCCAGCTTTCTTGCCTCCAACTATTGTTTCCAGGGTCAGCCTTCACAGTGTGAATGCCCTCAGAGTGTTCTGGCTCAAGCAACCTAGTCCCAGCTTCCTGAGTAAATAACTTCAGCTAACAGTGTGCTTGGGTTCTTTATTTCTGTGGTGAAGACTTTTCATTTGAAGAAAAGCATTGCGATTTTATAGCACTGGTACGCTTCAAATGTCCTAGAGTGATGGTGGGAAGATGACCAATCCTAAAAACCAGACATCTGGTACAGGCTTGTGAAGGTACAGGCTTGCTTCAGCATGAGTGAGGAAAGGGGCACAGTTGGAGATGGATGTGTCTGCCTATGGCAGATCTTCAGAGTCACGGTCAGGTTCTAATTCAGTGGTAGATCCTTAGAGGGACTACAGGGCATAGAGACCCTGGCGGTGGCTATTCCAGCCATCTACTTCATATTAAAAATCAACCTCATTGTTATAATTCTCAGGTTACTATTTACTATTAAATAGATGGCCTATAGCCACCATCACCTTATGAGCTGTATGTGTATTCTCTTACTTAAGGCTGTCAGTAACTGTGCAGAATTGTCCCTATTGGACAGATGATAAAGTCCAAAGTCTAGAGAGATCCTGGATTGTGTCCAAAGCCACACGGTAGTGGAGGTCTCACTGATCTAACTCTATAGACTTCTCCTCCTATATTCTACATTCTTCACACGATCCCATCCTCATATCTCTTAGATACAGATTGGGTCATGCTAGCTCTAGTCTCCTGTATTCTACATTCTCCACATGAGTCTGTTCTCATATCTGTTAGATACAGACTGGGTCATGCTAGCCTGTACTTTAAATCTTGCAGTGACCTCTAACGAGTTGCACACAGTCCAAGCTTTTTTCCCGGCTGCAAACCCGATGTGGTCCAGTCCTCAATGACTGTTCTTTCCTTGCACCCTAGCCTTCATTGTGCACACTGCTGCAGCCGCCGGGGGCTGTGCAATTCCTATCACACGACTCTGCTTCCCTTGGATCTCATGGACGACTCATTGACATCACTCAGGTTTTTGAGTTGTGTTTTCCGAGGCCACACACTTATTGAATGTGTGCCTCCTCTGATGTTTCTGTCCTAGTTCTTGATTAATGAGTGGTGTGTATTCCTTGCTAAAACTTAAGTTCCACGAAGGACAAGCCTATGTCTGATAATTTGCCTCTAAAGAAATGAGGTAAGCTTGAGATTTTTAAGCAGTTCTGTGTAATTTCACAGAACACTTACTCAAGTGTGTGATGCCCAGGGCTGCTCATATTCCAGCAATGGAATGTCAGGGCCTTCTCATGTCCTGATAGTATGGTGTTGCAGACTGTCCTTGTTAGCCGGAGTCATGGTGTCTGGGAAGACAGGGCTGCTCACCATTCTCACTCTTTCTGTCAGACTCATAGCTCGACTGTCTATGGCTTGTGCTTGGCTGTGTGCAGTCGTGTTCTTATGGACTAATGAGCACTACTGAAAACATGGAGGGTTTTTCAATCTTGAAAGCCATAAGCAAACATTATTTTTTGAAGGCAGGAGGAAGAGGGTAAAGGGATATTTTTTTCAAAATCACGTATTTTCCTTTCTCCAAAATTATTTAGTAAATGATACTTTCTGAACGAAACAGTAGTATTTTTTTTACTCTTCCAACTACAAATTCTTCATTTAGGGAATTACTTAGTCTTTAAAACTTGTGGAGATTGAAGCTGTAAGGGTGCAAGCTTCTAGTTCAGGTTTTTCCTAATCACTTCATTGTGCCTCAAAAATGAAGAAATAATTCTGTAGAATAGAATGTGATTTCACTGACCATATGAAGCCTGTGTCCAAACTCTCATTTTTCTCAGCGATACCCCGGTGCCTTGCACAGAAAGTCTTTCCGACATTTGAATTTGACCGTGGAACTTGTTTTCTATCACCCTTCGCTGTGGTTTGTTCAGTTGTCTGACTAACCCGGCACAGCGCTCCTATTTATGTGAACCCCTGTAATTAAAAATAGTTTAATGTAGCTGAACAAAGATTTTCTGGATCATTTTTTCCTCTAACATCTTACTTTCTTTATTCTCAGGATTTTCTAAAGTGCATATGTGTTTGGTGTGTGTATGCAGTTGTATGTTGTATGTGAGTATGGGTGCTGTGCGTATGTGTGAGGGGTCAGGCTCGGGTCATTTCCCAGGAGCCATCCTGCTTGTCTTTGAGTCCGAGTCCCTCCCTGGGACCCAGAAACCACTGGTTAGATTAGACTAGCTCAGCAAGTCCCAAGGACCCTTCTCTCTCCACTTCCCCAGTGCTGATATTACAAGTAGAGTGAGAGAGAAAGTGTGTGTGTGTGTGTGTGTGTGTGTGTGTGTAGTGATCATCCAGAAAAATGATCTGTGATAGCCATACCTTCAGATTTAAGTGAGCCTATAAAGTGTGCAGCTAGCAAACCAAAGTACAAGAATAATAGCAACTCGCAGGTAGATAGAAGCAACAGACAGCTAGCAATACATCAGCAAATAAAATACTCAAAGCATACAGCAGAAATGACTGAAGCAGACTGCTTGAGGGAGCAAATAAAGGTAACAGCAAGTCAGAGCTTAAAGTATTGAGTAGGAATTGACTGGAGAAGAAGCAGCCGTGCTGAGCTGCCCACTGTTCCTCCCACAAATGAGCTGCTTCTAGAGGACTGGGTTCCCAGCACTCACTCAGCAGTTCACAGCCATCTGTAACTCCAGCTCCAGGGCATGTGATGTCCTCTTCTGTCTGCCATGGGCATGGCATGCAAGTGGTGCACAGACATTACATGCAGACAAACACACTGATATTGATAACATAAAATAATTTTTTTAATCTTCATATTTAGATAATTTGTACAGGATTCAGTGAACAATAAGTGGGTTCCATATTTGGGGTATTGTTCTACAATTATGACATAATGGGATGTGTCCTTGTTACAATCAGGTCTGACCGGTGAAAGAGCCTGAGAGAAGACTATCTAAGAGGAACTTCTCTTGGTGACGTAGAGTTTTAGAGCTAAAGAAATGGTAGAGAGCTTCTATCTGTCCCCTTCGCTTTACAGATGAGAAGCCACATACAAAGTAAATTTGCAGGAAAGTAGAATTGGAGTAGGTCATGTTAAGTAAGAAACAAACAAGTCTGTTTTATTCCATGTGTAGAATACGTTAGAAGGTGAGAGAGAAATGTCTGGACCCAGGAAGGGTTGAGGAGAGGGTGGAGAAGTACATGGACATGACGTGAATATATGGAAATACCAGAGAATCCTGTTCATCTGTACAATGTTTGTTGATGACAAACAGCGTTTACTGTCGTTAACCTAGTGATTGAACTTTCAAAACCTTTTCCTAAGTAAATTATTTCATGCCAGTAAATCCTCACATTCAAAGATATCTGTGGGAATAAGAATTGGAAGTGCTGCTAGGGCTGAAAACAGGCCGCATTGTTAAGGTTGTCTATGGTACCGCACTGCATGTATTCAGTAACCCTGGAATGCTCTTTTCCCAAGACAGTATAGATTCAGAATCCACTTTATCATTAGTGATGTGTAAGCTTGGGGGAAGAGCACTGTTTACGTGAAGGTCTAAGATGCTGACGTGGAACGGTTTATTTTGTAGCATATTCCAGATAGGTCTTAAAGCAATGGCACTTATAGATAAATATCACATTTTTAAAAATACGCAAAACAAAACAAAAATGTGTAAAGGCAGGTATCACAGTGCATGGCAGTATTAACGGCACCCAGACTGAGTGGGAAATTCTCAAGTTTTAGGTCAGTCTTGCATATTTTCCTAGACCCTGTCTCAAATTGAAAGACCCTCAGTATGGGGAGACTCTCACTCAAGTCTCCGGATAACACAACTCCCCCAGTAACTCATGAGAGACCGTCCTTGCTGCAGTCGCACGAAGTTTATTTGACAGGATAGGAACCACTGCAGTGGGGCTGAGACTCATAACCCACCTGGGGAGGAGTTCGACCCCGAGTACCTGGGAGAAGGGGTATTTAAGGGAAGAAACCACAACCCAGTAATCCAAAGGGGGTAGGGAGGGCGTCATTGGAAAGTTCCCAAAATACCAGTGTTCACTGAAAATTCTGAAAATACCAGTGATAATCACAAGGGGGTAACTCCCTGTTTCTCAATATTATTCTCAAGATTACAATCTAACTTTATCTTCAGCTAGTTCCTGAAACAGAGTCACTGAACCGGCTAATCCTAGATTTTTGACTCTTCTCTTCCTGCTAGAGGGGTCTGGATTTATCCAGGTCTTTCAAAATAAACAATAAACAAGCTAAAGCAATTGAAGTTTGAAATAAGTCCACTGTATAAGAGCACTGTAAAGGACATACTGAATCCTCAAGTGCCTCTTTTAAAACCAAGTAAAGACAGTGAGTGGCTTTAGGCCATCTCTATAAAGAGGGGGGACAGATTAGTGGATGTCCCATACAGATCTGAAGTCCAGTTTGAGAAATTATTTAATATTCTTTTTCAGTAAAGAAGATGCTCATAGATAATACTACATGCTAAATACATTGTAGCAAATTACTTTTATTAACGATATTTATAGATTTCAAAAGAGATCCTGTTGGGTCTCCTGCCTGTTGTTTTACAGATCGCTACTGAAGCCATAGAGAACTTCCGCACTGTCGTCTCTTTGACTCGGGAGCAGAAGTTTGAAGATATGTATGCTCACAGCTTGCAGATACCATACAAGTAAGAAGCCCTGAAGAGTGGGCCAGGGCTCTGGGGGGATTTCTAGTGAGTACTTCCGTTTTCAGGATCGTTTTTGCCAGACAGTAGAGTGAACAGAAGAAAGTACTAGAAGGAACGCCTGAGACTCTCAAGAGAGATGAAGAGACCTGAGCTTAGGCAGGGGCATCTATGAGGTAGAAGCAGTGAAGGCCAGGGACACTGGGGAGGACAGAGAAGAGGACCATGGGTAACGCCTCTGGTGTCCAGTCAGGATGATGACCCTGCTATTTGCCGTATTAGGGGGAGACTTCTCTATGGAGGTGTTGTGGGACACTGAGGGGATCTCTCCAGGATACTTTCTGCTCCTTTCTTTCCTGGGGAGACCTTCTCTTCTCCCTGTAACCCAGCAGTACCTATGAGAGCTCTAAAAAGGTGACCAGGACACTGGCAAGGCCAGCCTTGGAGTCTCAGTTCCTCTTCTAGGACAAGGCGAGAACTAGACCTTTCTGAAGGTTTCCAGGCACCTTTGTCATAATCATGGCAGGCCCTCTTTTTCTGAGGAAAGTTTTCATTTGAAATCCCAGGAAGTTGCCAGGTGGTGGTAGTGGTGGTGGTGCACGCCTTTAATCCTTGCACTAAGGAGGCAGAGGAGGGTGGATCTTTGTGAGTTCAAGGCCAGCCTGGTCTACAAGAGCTAGTTTCAGGACAACTAGGACTTAAACAAGAAACCCTGTCTTAAATGAGGGAGGGAGGGAGGGAGGGAGGGAGAGAGAGAGAGAGAGAGAGAGAGAGAGAAGGGAAGGAAGGGAGGGAGGGAGGGAGGGAGGAAGGAAGGAAAGAAGGAAGGAAGGAAGAGAAATCCCAGTAAGTGGCAAAGACAAAAAGAAAGATGGTGGGTTTAGCAGGATAGGAAGGTCAAAGGGCTTCCCATCCCCACCCTGTTCCTGCCCTCACCTCACACCCAAGATCCTTGTTCAGACATTCCTGGAATGTTAATGGTTTGTAAAGCCTCCCTGGCTCCAGGCACTTAAGTGCCTTTTGCTTCCCACACACAGTGCCCTCCACTGCTTTGAGGAAGTGCACCTCAGCTAGATCCCCACAGGCAAGGACATGCCTGCTGCCCTGCCAACCACAGCTGGAGGGTGTTGGGTAGATGTGTTGATCCCCGAGTTGGGAAAAGGGAAGGACCATTCATTTGTTAATGTAAAACAGGCTCTTCTTAGGGTTACAGGTCAGGTTATCAACCCACTAAGACTTAAAAGTCCTACACTAAAGATGGAGACACCATTGCGTCTCAGAGATGAGACCAGTTCTAAGGAATGGAGTCCATTGTGTCTGTCCCTCGTGTGCCCCACCGCCAACCCCACAGAAAGTTACTTGATGACTGAGAAATGAAGTGGGGTAAATTTGGGTTCTCTTCTTTCCAGAAACTCTTTGAAGAAAGCTCACATCTTTGGGATCACATTCTCCTTCACCCAGGCCATGATGTATTTTTCCTATGCCGCTTGTTTCCGGCTTGGTGCCTACTTGGTTGCTCATGAACTGATGACTTTTGAAAATGTTATGCTGTAAGTATTGGGTTCTTAAATAGATAATTATTTGATATATTGCTTTGTTCCAAGGTTTTGAACCAACGAAATTTTATGGCACAGCAGATTTGTAAAAAATACTTCTAATTAGTAAAGGCCAGAGGAACCTTGTAAAAAGAGAGCACTTTAAAAAGATCCCATGCCATCAAACTGGACCCTCTGAATGTGGCTGACAATGGGGCAGACTGAGAAGCCAATGATAATGGCACTGGTATTTGTTTCTACTATTGTTCTTTAAAAACAAATATTGTTCTTTAAAAAGAATATGATGATGGGATGCCCCAGGAGGCCTGCGAGCCAGGCAGAGGTCGCCGCCAGGGCAGTGCAGGGTCCCCGGGCAAACGACAGAGTTAGGCGGCTGGATGCGGTGGACGGCAGAGTAAATGGACAGAAGGCTATACATAAAGCTAAACATTTATTATTTAAAGGAAAGGGAGATATTTATTACTTAAAAGGAGAAAATCAGAGAGACGTAAAGAGAAACATAGGGAGAGATAGAGACACATGTGTACACACCAAGAGCCGGAACAGAGAGAGAGAGTGTGTTAAGATGGCGGCGAGGAGGTCAGAAGTCACTGGGGTGGGCGTGGTTAGTTCTTAAAGGCACCGCAGCAAAAGAATAACATTTACTGCATGTACTGGCTTTTTGGGATCCTAGTCTTTTTGGATGCACACCTTCCTAAGCCCAAATGGAGAGGGTAGGGCCTTGGACTTCCCACAGGGCAGGGTACCCTGCCCTCTCTTAGGACTGGAGGATGAGAACAGGAGCAGGAGGGTAGTGGGAGGAGGGGAGGAAGTGGAAATTTTGATTGGTATTATTTATAAAGTAATAAAAAAAGATTAATTACAAGAGTTGGGGCAATGGGGAATGGAGCAGAGGAGGAGGACAAATAAGCTCAAAGCACGCACACACACACACATACACACACATGTATGTATATATGTGTGCATATATGAAAATGCCATAAGGAAGTCCATTACTTTGAATTCTAATTTAAATCTTTAATAAAATAAATGTATGTGAATTATGCCAAAAAAAAAAAAAGATCCCATGCCAGGCCGTGGTGATTTATGCCTTTAATCCTAGCACTTGGGAAGCAGAGGCAGGCGGATCTTTGTGAGTTCAGAGAAACCCTGTTTTGGGAAACCTAATCCCACCAAATAAAAAAGTTTGAATAATATATGAGGGAAATTAACTGTCCATGTGTCTTATTGCAGTATATTTTTTAGTATGTCTGTAGAGCCAGTGTTCTGGAATAGTCTGTTTTATGCTTTTCCGGGCTCGCTGTTTATGACATACTGAAATGCATATGGAGAAAGGCAGTGACTGGTCACCAGCAAAGCAGAAGGCCTCTTGACTGATGTTCCAGTCCATGACGACACTGTAAGCTTAGCAATAGATTTAGTCAAACACGGTACCTATTAAAACAGAAGATGCAGGTCAGTTTAGGGAAGTGTCTAGGCATAAACATTGACGATAGACCTGACATCGCTAAGGTCCTTTCTGGTCTGTGCTGTGAATAGCAGTGTTAGAAATGCAGATGCATCTTAGCAGCTGTGTGGCATGATACATAAGGAGATTTTTTTTCACATGTTTCATTGGTTTTGTGAGAATATGATGCCATTCCAACAACCAGCCACATTGGGTCAGTGACATGGAATTAAAAACATTTGTTTGTGCATCAGTCAGTTGTGCTGATCTGAGTTGGGCACAAAAGCTCTCATCCAACCTCCCTTCTGTGTTAAAGGAAGCTATAAATAGTTGGCTTGGGGAATGTCAGGGATGTCCTCTCTGTTCGCTTTATCTCACCGCTGCCTTATGGTAGCGGGAGGGAAGGGGAGAAAGAGAATATGCAGATGAAAATGATTGAGCGTGGGGAGCGCACAGACTCCGGGAGTCACAAACCTCCAGCTGACAACCCTGACTTCTGCCGTTCTTGTTGACTGAAGTAAGTCCCAGATGGAAAGGGTTGCAATCCACACTTCATTTTCAAACAGAAGTATTTGCGAAGGTCAGAGAGAGAGAGAGAGAGAGAGAGAGAGCGAGAGCTGAAAGTGTGGACTGTTGGAACCAGCCACACTGCTTCATTGAAAGCTGTTTTGTTTTTCAGTCATTTGCTGTCTTTCTTCCCAGTGAGTCTGCTGCTGTTTTCATCCTGATTCTCTAGAAGTGCCGGTTGTGTTTTGGAATATGTGCTGATGAAAAATGAGAACTATGCATAAAGAGCATCTTGAGGTGATGCGCTTTGTTCTCTGGGTGCAATACTTCCTTCGCGGTGAATGTGATAAAATATCCTGGCAAAGGCAACTGAAAGAGACGGAGTTATCCAGGCTCACAGTTTGAGGGGCTACACTCCATCACGACAGAGGCGTGGTAGCAGAAATGTGGACAAGGCCAGCAATCGGGAGACAGAGAATAGACTGGAAGTTAGGACGGAATGTAAAACTTCAAGGCCTGTCCCCAGTAACCCACTGCTCCTGCAAGGTTCTCACTCCTAAAAGTAAAACAACCTTCCAAACAGAGCTGCCAGCTGGGGTCCAGGTGTTCAAATCACAACACTGGGTACCTTTCCATTCCTCCTTAAAATTTAAAATATGACAATGAAAAACAATGAATAACTTCCTTAGTCATTGTTCTGATGTGGACAAACAATATTGACATGAAGCTATGGAGTCAGAGAGGTCAGCACTGCTCTGTTTGATAGTGTTCAGAAAGAAAGTTGTTTTTTGTTTTGTTTCTCAATTTGTAAATGAAATCACGAACACATGAAAGGAAGCAAAACAATCTCATGATGATCTTTTTTTTACAAAGCATGTGAGGAGTGTGCCACAGCTGCCAGATGTTGGTATGTGGCAAGGGACAAAGGCGAGGGCCTTAGGTATGGCCTCCGAGATCTGAGAGAGTGGAGTGGGTGTTGTCTGGCCTGCCCGGAGAGGAGCGTGTGAGTGCAGCTCTTCATTCTTGTCTGAAAGCCACGGCTCTTGGCGCTGTTCTAATCCACTGCAATAAAGGAGGAGTCCTTCGGGGAGCCAGGACATCTTTCTAAAGGGTTCCCACTGACAGTAAAGCGAGAACCAGAAGTTGACCACGGGCTGCAGGAAACATCATTCTCTCTTCCTTAGGGAAGCAGAGCGTGGGAGAAGGAGGCCAGCTCCCAGCCGTGGTCCTTCAGCTTCTGCTGGACTCGTGTGATTGTTATTGCGGCTAAGCGGGTGGTAAGAGGTATCATCAGAGCTGGCTCTGAAAGGGACCGTTGTGGTGTTTTCATAGTTACTCTGTATATTTCTTCTCTCTGCAGGACACTGGTCACTCAGCATCCTGCTCCTGGGTGGAGAACTGTCAGCTTGCCTCCACAGCAGCCATGACTGTGTGCACACATGTTCCTTTTCCTTTGTGTCTCAGGGTATTCTCAGCTGTTGTCTTTGGTGCCATGGCAGCAGGAAGTGCCAGTTCATTCGCTCCTGACTACGCCAAAGCCAGAGTGTCGGCATCGCACATCATCATGATCATGGACAAAGTACCTGAGATTGACAGCTACGGCACTGAAGGCCTGAAGCCGGTGAGTCTGTTCTTTCAGTTATGTGATCTCTAACCCCATGGATAAAGTGGTTGAAGAAAAATTTAATGAAATATGTACTTTTTAATATACTGATTATAATACAAAAATTTCTAACCCATGGGTTTATTTTATTAAATACTAATGTGTATAAAAACCAGTACACAGAGAGATAAAAATGCTCTCCTCTTCATAGGCAGATTATGGAAGAAACGCTTTATTGCATTTGTGTTATATATTTGGATGGTGTTAACGCCTTGTGGCATTAATACATTGATTTTCTTTTTTAAAGTTGTTTTAAATTCCACTTTTATTTAGTTGTGTTTGTGTGTGGATGTTCACCTACCAGAGTGCACATGTACAGATCAAAGGACAACTTTAGGAGTTGGTTCTCTCCTTCCACCACGTGGATCCTGGGGATTAAACTCGGGTTGTCATACTCAGCAATAAGGTCCCTACCCACTAAACCATCTTGCTGGCCAAGGCATTGATTCTTTTAGAGTCCACTTATTCAGTTCTATCATTTTGAAATGTAGGCCAACCACCATAGAACTCTCACTGTTAGGAGTCCTACGCCCTTGAGTGCCTACGTCAGAGGGGACTGGACTAGCAGGCCCCAAGCTATTGCTGGAGACTAGGGTACTAGGTGCTCGTGTTAGGTGTTTATTGCTCTAGGCTTTAATCACCAACTGTCCCAGTTTCTGAAACTATTCCAAGTCTCACTGACCAAGAGCAGTGGGCGGAGCAGCATGTCGGGCTTGCTAGGTACTGCAGCTGCTGGGCAGGACTCCAGCATTAAGACCCTTGGCTCCTGCAGCAGTTAGCGTTACAGGTCTGGAGCCTATGGTGCAGGACTTTGGGCCTCAAAGCATCGCAGTTCTTCTAACAGCGGAAGCCTAGCGTTTCTCACCTGTGGTCCTCTCCTCTCTCCCTGCACCCCCCAACCATGTCAGCCTCTAGAACTCTGCGGTGACACTGCAGCCGTTGCTCTGCTGATGAGAAAGAGCGAAAGTCACAAGCAAAGACCTGTCTATCAAGACCACGATGACACTAATTACAGACCTTCTGCTGGGCCACAAGTACCAGTACTGGTACCACTAGTATTCCCCTGCTGTCCTGGTTGAACATGCTTGCTGGAGATCCTTGTGACTTCCACAGCAAGCTGTCTGAAGCAGTTATTGCGGGAAATAGTGCTTCCCCACCCCCCCATTGAAACTGTGCTCTCACAGCAAGCAGCTGTAGTTGCAATACTTCTTTCTTCAGACAGTCATGTGTTCAGGGCAGCCAAAATGGCATGAAGACAGTCCAAGCAGTTGTCAAAGGGGCTGCCAAGCTGATGGTCTTCTGCTCGAGGAAGCCAGATAGAGAAGGGCCTGTCAAACAGCCTGTTGTTGGACTCTTTTAAGTCATTCATGGGAAGGATTGAAAGGGAGCATACAGTCAAGACTTAGTACTCAGCACAGATAACAGTGTTCAATAGCATTTAACAGTACTTGAAGACCACCCCAGCGCTCAGGGCAAGGTGGGTCCTCTTGATCTGTTTCACCTGGCAGCTGGGCACAGCTAGGGTCAGCTCTACTCTGTTTTCGTGTTGCTGGAATCAAATTGACTACTGCTGTTATCATCCTAGAATTGGTTAGAAGGCAATGTGCAATTTAGTGACGTCATGTTCAACTATCCCACCCGGGCCAATGTGCCAGTGCTTCAGGGGCTGAGCCTGGAGGTGAAGAAGGGGCAGACGCTGGCCCTGGTGGGCAGCAGCGGCTGCGGGAAGAGCACAGTGGTCCAGCTGCTCGAGCGGTTCTACGACCCCAGGGCCGGGACAGTGGTGAGCACACGTTTGTGTTCCGATCATATTAGGTTTCATCATGCCAATGCCTGGATATTATTAACTCTTGATTATAAGCCATGTTTTGTTTTTTCTCTCACATCTTTAAATAATAACCCCACTGAGAAACATCCTCTAGCTAAGGTTTGGTGTGTACGCTGTACAGTCAGCCCTAGACACCTTCTCCATCAACAGGGCTCCTCCGTTTTCCTTCACAAGCAGCCTGCTTACCATGCATCTTCCTTGCCAGAGGCAGACATCAAACATTATAGTAGCTTTTGAAAGAGAAAAGGGGTCTAGGAGTGACAGGAGACGAAAACCAATCACTGTGTTTCCAGAAGGGAACGATGTCGGTGAGGACAAGAGGGCGTTTGTAGCAGGCTTTGTCTTTGGGCTGCCGGCCAGCTCCCAAATAAAGACATGGAGACTTATTATTAGTTATGAATGCTCAGCCTTACCTTATGCTTGTCCCTCTAGCTTTTTAAACTTAATTTAACCTGTTTTCTTACCATCTACATTTTACCTCAGGGCCTTTTTCTGTCTTTCATTCTGCATGTCCTCCATTTCCTCTTCCTTCTGTGCGTGGCTGGCTGACGGCTGCCTGACCGGCTGACCCTGGGTCTTTCCCCCTTGGTCTGTCTTCACACTCCTGCTTCTTCTCTCTGCACGCCAGACCTGCCTATCCCTCGTCTGCCTAGCTATTGGCCATTCAGCTTTTTATTAGACCAATCAGGTGCCTTAGACAGGCAAGGTTAAGCAGCAGCACATCTTTACATAATGAAACAAACACAGCTTAAGCAAATGTAACACATCTTTTTACATCATTAAGCAAACGCAGTATAAACACACATAACACATCTTTGCCTCCTTAACGCAACCTTCCACAAGAGGAGTTTGGGTAAGATGAGGACGGAGAAGCGTGGTGACATGAAGTGGCAATTTAATGGCCTGTCTGTACCACTCCGTACTCTCAGTCAATAGGCAATGGGAAGAACAATTTAGCCTGCCTGAAGGATGGTTGGGAGGAAACATGGAGATTTAGGGGAGTCAGTCAACACTGGAAGAGGTAAGAAACAGCGGGGTGGGAGCCCTTGAGGGAGCAAGCTCAAAAGGAGAAATCTGCAGGCCCCTGGAGATGGCTCAGCAGTCACGAGCACTCACTGCTCCTGCACAGAACCCAGGCTCAGATCTAAGCACCCACAGGGTGGCTCACAACTGCCTGTGACTCCACGTCTAGGGGACATGACTTCTTCTGGCCTATTTGGCCTCCTGTATGCACATGGAACACATATATGTGCCGAGTCACTTAAACATAAATATAAATGAAGTTAGTATTTTTTAGAGCATTCTTTGGCTGTGAATTTAAATCAGTGTTGTAGGACATAGGAAAAGGTGGGAAAAAAACCCAGAATTTTGAGCAGTGAACTGTTATTATGTGTGCGTTTAGTTTAGGTTGTCCATATATTCCGAGCTTACAGCTGCTGCAGACATAAAAACAGTGACCCAAACACTGATGCCCATCAGCTCCAAGGGACTGGCTGCAGTAATGACACAGAATTTTCAGTCTGACACCCATGGCTTTTTTAGCTTCTACAGAGTAATTTTTCCAGCAAAGACTTTACTCAGATTATTCTGTAAGTTATCAATGTCTTGTGTCTTTTTACTTTATTAAAACATTTCACTGAATCCTGGTTTTATGCTTTTAAGTGTTGTTGTTAAAAATTGACCACAGAATTCTAAAAAGCCTCCAGTGCATTCCGATCACTTAGAGGAGACAGTGTTAGGAAGCAGAACTCTGTGCCGTGTCCTCAACCTTTACTCTACACACATGCATACATATGAAGGGGTTTACAGTCCAGCTGGTTCAACAGAAACTCTGCGAATCCAACATTTGTTCTGTCCCCAAGACTGAGTATCTCAACTGGTCTTCAGAATCCTGAAGAAGCAGGTTGTACTTACAGTGAAGGAAACGATCTCGCTCAAGAGTGAGCTTTCAGGCAAACAAAGAGCAAACACTTCTCTCTTCCATGTCATTAATGGAGGCTGCCACCAGGAGGCGTGTGTGGCCCAAATTAAACGTGGATCTTCCCATCTCAAAAGATCTGGAGTAAAAATGGTTTAATTGAGAAAAGTCGCTCACAGGTGCACACTGAGTAGGTTTTAATTAATTCCAAATATAGTCAAGTTGACAGCCGAGAATGATCATCACAGTGGGATTGTGTGCATGTGTGAGCCAAGCACAGGGCACTGGCTCTCCTGGAGCTGGAGTTAGAGCTGGTTATGACAGCGTCTCATGTATCCCACACTAGTCCTGTCTCCAGCTAAAGAGTGCCGAGACTATAAGAATATAGGTATAGGACAAGTGTTTTCTTTGGTGCTGGAGATAGATCCCAGTACTTCGTGCTGGCTAAGGAAGCACTCCAGCAGCTGAGCTACATCCCTGGCCACCAACACCCATGTTTTCTCAAGTGCTGTTCACAACAGCCAAGTTATGAAGGTAGCCTAGGTGACCATCACGAGATGAACTGATAAAGAGCAATGTGGCTTCTATAGTCAATGGAATATTACTCAGCTATGAAGAATGAAATCCTGTCATTTACAGGAAAAGGGTGCAGTGGAGAGTTAAGTTATATAAACTGGATTTTCTCTTGTATGTGGAAGTTTGGGTTTGCTATGAAAATTAACTTCAACATAGAAGATACCACAGCGGGGGTCTTTCACGGTGACCTTCGCAGAGCTGTTGTGAAGATAAACCAGAGACTATGTGTATTGTCCCTATCTCAGAACTTCAAGTGTTCTAGGTGCTTGATATTTATACTCTATTTCAGAGTCCGTCCACATGCAGTCATACATGTGCAGTGTGTGATTACTGCACTAGTGAGCAGTAGATGGACAGTCTGTAGTGGACAGAGCTAATCCTTTGGATTAGCCTGGCATTATTCTAGACCAAGTTTTGCTTTCTTAGGTAGGCCTTTTCTTAGGCTAGGATCTTGTGAGCAATTTCTAGAAATTCCCCAGAGTTCCTGGGCCTCCCGTCAGTCCACTGGTGTACCTCTACCACAGATGTGCCCAAGTCTGTTCTATATTCTGGCCTTCCAAACATGTCTTTCTTAGAAGAAGGATTCTTTGGCTAATATTGGTTTTAAATAGTTTCTAAACCTTGTGTGTTTTACAGTTATAATTAGGGCCAAGAGTGTTATTGCATTTGGTGGAGTGCAATTCTTTAAGATTTACTGGAATCATTCAGAGTTGCCAAAAATATGTGTTTTGTGCCCAGGGGTATAGACATAGAATAAATTTCTCACTTCTTCAAATTTCCATTTGTAAAATATAATACTCCCTGAGCAAGATCCCTGTTTAGCTATCTTCTTATTTGACTTTCTTGCTGTGTGTCTGTGTGGAGATAGAATTTTGCTACATAGTCCAAAATGGCCTAGAACTCAGCATGTAGCTGAGGGTGGCTTGACCCTTCTGTCTTCTGCCTCAGCTGCCTCAGTGTTGGGGAAGTAGGCTCGCACTGCCACGCCTGCCACATCCGGTTATACTTTTCACTGCTTCTCCCCATCCTTTATTTCCACTTAGACTTATAAAAATGCTTAGGAAGTGGGAGAGTAGATGCACAGAGTAGTTTCTATGGCAGCTGGACTTGGTGGCAGCAAAGTGGTATGCCTTCTATCCATATAACTGCCCGGCTCACAAGCAGACATTCATCTCTGTGGCAAAGATCTACCCTAGTTCTGGCCAGTGCTCTCCACGGTTCCAGGCAGTCACAAGGTAAACAGAGAACACGTATGAACCAGTACACACTTGTCACCATTGTTTGACTGTTCAACGGAGGTACTCACGTCTTCATTCACAGCTCTCCCTCACTTGAACACCAAAGAGTGTTTAGCAAAGAATATCTCTTGAATTGACATATCTATATTGGGAAAGGGTTTTATCAGAAAACCTATGCAGGGCCCTCCTCAGCTCCTGCACAATTATCTAGGCAGTAATTCTCAACCTTCCTAATGCTGTGACCCTTTAATACAGTTCCTCACGTTGTGGTGACCCGCAACTATGAAGGTGTATTTGTTACTACTTCATAACTGTAATTTTGCTACTGCTGTCAATTGTAATGTAAATATCTGTTTTCCGATGATCTTAGGCAGCCCCTGTGAAAGGGTCCTTCCCCAGGGTCACAGCCCACATGTTGAAAACCGCTGATCTAGGGGAGAGGTGGCCTTTCCTTTCCTACTCTTGGCTCAGTATTAAATATACTATGAATCCTTCCATACACTTGTGTATTTGTCTTTTCTCTCTCTCTCTCTCTCTCTCTCTCTCTCTCTCTCTCTCTGTCCCCCCCCCAAGCTGTTGTCCCTTTTCTAGGCCATGGCCCCTTCCTCTATCTTCAAAGCTGACCGTAGCTACCTCAGAATAATCTGCTCTAGCCCCCTACGCCACAGCTAAACCTTAGGAATACACTGTTTGCACCAAGATAATTGGGACAATCATTATATTTTAGAGTTAGCCAATTAGTAGCTTTAATTCCATGAACTACTTTAATGCCTCTTTGACAAAATACATTCACATTTTTACGGGATCAGGACATGACTATATGTAGAAGGAGGGCCATTCTTTGCTTATTACTGCACGAGTCAAAAGCCAAATTTAAATCATGAGAAATGGGGTATTTCCCCAACGTGCACACTTACGTATCCTCGAACAAGCCTTAAAAAACCCAAAGTAAAACAAGCAAAACTCCTCTCATCTCATGGCAGCCCCACAGTCTTAAAGTATAAAATAACGGTGCTGTTTTGCTAAATCTGAGTCCTACTGACTGTGAAGTTGATCTGTGAATCCATATTCCCAGTTTCTCGACAGCAAAGAAATAAAGCAACTGAACATCCAGTGGCTCCGAGCCCAGCTAGGCATTGTGTCCCAGGAGCCCATCCTGTTTGACTGCAGCATCGGCGAGAACATCGCCTACGGAGACAACAGCCGGGTCGTGTCCCAGGATGAGATCGAGAGGGCGGCCAAGGAGGCCAACATCCACCAGTTCATCGAGTCGCTGCCTGACGTATGTCTCTCTCCGAATTAAGATTAGTAAAGGAAATTTAGCAGCCAAAATATACTCCAGTATATACAGAGATCTGGCTACAATTTCCCGCGCCTGTCAGATATTAAGTTGACTTGACTGAGCGTATGAGTCCTTGTGAGGGAGGAACCAAGTGTCACCCCCCTCAGGAACTGTCCAGGAGGAGAAGGCCTGTTCCAGACCCATGGCTTAGGGGCAGGAGGCACCACTGCACCAGGGGCATAGTCGCCGTCCTCCAAGTCTGAGTGAAGGACTGGGCGGCCATGTCTATATCTTCTGATTCTGAAAAAAAAAACCAAACAAACAAACAAACAAAAAAAAACAAAAAAACAGCCATTGCTATCCCTCCCGTTCTCCGTTTCTATCCTGTCCTTCACTGCGCATCTCCTCTGCAGGCTTCCAGCCTCACTCTGGAGTTAGGCCAGGCAGGCAACTGGACCCACGCCAGAAAGACGGCTCTGTAGCTGGGGCTGCGTCATTGGGAAGACTGCGATATTGTGTGATTTCTTCCCATTGTGAGTTTCATAGGCCCCCGGCTACACTTATGCAATTTAAATGTTCCCTGGGCTGTTGTCCCGCGTGACTACTTCTCCCTTCTTCGAGTGAGTTAGATAAATGGCAACACTGGCACTATCTTAAGCCCTTTTAGGTATTTTAGTTTTCTTGTTTTTATTTTTTGTGTATGGGTGTTTTGCCTGCATGTTTACCTGTATACCACATTGAGACTTGGTGTCCACAGAGGCCAGAGGAGGACATCATGTGCCGTGGGCCTGGAGTTACTGACAGTTGTGAGCTGCCATGTGTGTGCTGGATATTGACCTAGTACTTTTAACCACTGAGCCATCTCTACAGCTCCAGGTCTTACCCAAATAATATACCTCCTCCAATTATCACTAGTTAAGTCACTTATTACAGGAAATGCCCTCTATAAAATAAGATGTAATAGTCTCAAGCCATCCAGGACAGAAAAGGCCTCATGGGCAAGAGCAAACGGCTCTAACTCTTCCCGAGTTATGTCTCTTCATGTGGCTCCTCCACAGATAGCTGAGCCTGCTGCCCACACGACGGAGAAGGAGATCTGTCCCCTTCCCCTCCGCAAACCAGCCCAGCCATGGTGACTGACTCTTGAGACTGAAATACTCAAAGGACAAGCCTACAGAGCCCTAGTATTACTAACGAGGTTCATTGCTTCTCAAAGCTTGAATCTTCCCCTTAGGAGTTGCTACAAATGCAGAATTTTCAGTCCCTATATTAGCTCTTTTGGATGGAAAAACAAAAGGATAAAAACCTGTCAGTCAGGCCCAGCCATTTGTTATTCAGAGCCCAAGTGACAGTGACGCAGAGTAGACACACAAGGACCAGCTTTCTGGACTCCTGATATACCACTCATTAAATCCTGTTCTCTGAGCATCTCCTTCTGAGTGGTTAGTCCTAGCCTTACCCTGCCACAGTGTGTCTCCTCATTCCTACAGAGGTAACAGCACCATCCTCTCTGCTCCCCAAGGATCACTACTGAGTCAATATAGTCTGGTAGCCCTGCACTCACTCGGTCCAGGACACATCAAAGCATCTGGATTCTGGGGCAGTCATAGCTCAGGGGTGAAGCCTATTCCAAACATCATTCCGTCCTCACCAGAGTTCTTCTCCACAAATGCTGAGCTTGTTCTGCCCACCATGGAACTGGAGTTGCCAAACAAAATGAAGAGGCAGCCTTGTGTTGAGCATGAATTTTATAGTTAAGGTCACAAGAGTCAGAGTCGTGCGTGGGACTGATCCTAGCCTGCAAAGGCTACAAATAAGTAAGGCTGTGTGTTTCCTGGTTCTACACGGTGTCACCTCCTCTCCTGCTTTCTGATATTACAGTCTTTTAGCCCGTGTCTTTGTCATTGTACATAATAATTTGTGACAGCTGTCTGCTGTTGAGATGGATAGGGAAGGGGTTTGGAAGACTCTAGAATCAGATAAAGAAGGACCTGTTTTAAACTTAATGGAATTCCTCATCCGATGAAAAGCATTTAACTGCTGGGGGTAATTTAGTAGAAACACCAAAAGGCTAATAGTCTAAAGATTTCTTCACTCAGTTAAAGTCATGCAGAGGGTGCCACCTGCTGGTGGCCAAACATTTCTCGTGTTGTGAGCAGCTGTTCAAATCATTTCCTTTCTCCTGTCAATCTTTGTTACAGACACAATGAAGCAGGGAGATGGGACAATTGGGATTGCCGATTTCTTTCACGGAGAAAGCTGGGCGTATAATTTTGGGATCCAATTTTCTGCTTTCAAAAGGAGAGATTAAACCTACCAATTAGAGCTGTTTTCCGGGTTGTCTAACTGTTTAGCTTTCTGTGAACCTATTTTTAGCCTCTGAATCTAAATTTATCGAATTTTCCTATTTACTGTGTCACACTGTGTTTGCACTTCGTCGTCAGCTCTGTTTTCATTCACAGAAATACAGCACCAGAGTAGGAGACAAAGGGACACAGCTGTCGGGTGGGCAGAAGCAGCGCATCGCCATAGCGCGCGCCCTCGTCAGACAGCCTCGCATTTTGCTCCTGGATGAAGCAACGTCGGCTCTGGATACGGAGAGCGAAAAGGTAAGGATTGGAGTTGAGTCTTTCTCTGCCACAGTAGAGAACGCTGGGTCAGGTAGCTGATTGTTGCCTGTGTGGGCTCCCCGTGGAGTTAAAATCTGTCTGCAGCTGGGATTTAGGAGCCCTGCCTGAAGTGATGAAAGCAAGAGTAGTCTTGGACTCTGTGTTCTGTGAAGTCTGCCTGCGAGCTGCATGCTGGCAGCAGTTGGTTCCTGCAGCCTGCATCTCTGCAGCAGCCTGTGAGGAGCTGAAGGGAGACAGAGTCGAGGTCTGGCTGTGCCCTAAGACACAGCTGCTGGTGCCTTCCAGCTTGAGAAAGGCTAAGAGTCCGCTGTCTGAAAGGCAGATGCTCAGAGGACGCTTCTTCTGCTGCAATGGCTTTGCCATGTGCTCCAGCTTCCTGATGCGCTGTGGAGCTGGCGGGAGGCCAGCTTGAGGGATGTTGTGTGGAGAGAGCAGAGAGTGTTTGTAAATGGTCAGATGGACTCTGTTGACGGCCCTTACCTTATGTCACACATCTCCTGTCTTGGAACTCATCCAAAGGGGTTAATTTTTTTCTCATGTATTAGATCCCTCAATATCTCAACTTTGTTATGGTTCAATTATACCACTGTATTTTTACCAATTATTATTGTTGTTGTTTTTCAAGATACAGTTTCTGTGTTTAGCTCTGGCTGTCCTGTAACTTGGTCTATAGACCAGACTGGCCACGAATTCAGAGATCTGCCTGCTTCAGAGATCCCTGCCTGAGTTGGGATTGAAAGCATGTTAATGTTTTATTATAAACAATGGGTGATGTGGTATTTTATACAGCTTTCTCACTGCACTTTGCTCACTCCACCCATCATCCCATCAAATAGTTCCCCTTTTTAAATTTATTTTTATTGATTTTATTGATCTATACGTTTTTTTCTCCTTCCCACCTGCCTCTCCCCTTCGTCTTCAACCCTCTCCCATGGTCCCCATGCTCCCAATTAACTCAGGAGATCTTGTCGTTTTCTACTACCCATGTAGATTAGATCCATGTATGTCTCTCTTAGGGTCCTCATTGTTGTCTAGGTTCTCTGGCATTGTGATTTGTAGGCTGGTTTTCTTTGCTTTATATTTAAAAACCACCAATGACTGAGTACATGTGATAATTGTCTTTCTGGGTCTAGGTTATCTCACTCAAAATGATGTTTTCTAGCTCCATTCATTTGCCTGTAAATTTCAAGATGTCGTTATTTTTTTTCTGCTGTGTAGTACTCCATTGTGTAAATACACCACATTTTCCTTATCCATTCTTTGGTTAAGGGGCATTTAGGTTGTTTCCAGGTTCTGGCTATGACAAACAATGCTGCTATGAACGTAGTTGAGCACATGTCCTTGTGGTATGATTGTGCATTCTTTGAATATATACCCAAAAGTGGTATTGCTGGGTCTTGAGGAAGGCTGTTTCCTAATTTTCTGAGAAATAATACTGATATCCAAAGAGGTTGTACCAGCTTGCACTCCCACCAGCAATGCTGGAGTGTTTCCTTTACTCCACAACCTCTCCAGCATACGTTATCATCAGTGTTTTTGATCTTGGCCATTCTTACAGGTGTAAGATGGGATCTCAGAGTTGTTTTGATTTTTATTTCTCTGATGACTAATGATGTTGAACATTTCCTTAAGTGACTTTCGGCCATTTTAGATTCCTCAGTTGAGAGATCTGTTTAGATCTGTACTCCATTTTTTGTTGGATTATTTGTTCTTTTGCTGACCAATTTCTTAAGTTCTTTGTATATTTGGGGAATCAGACCTCTGTCTGATGTGGGGTTGATGAAGATCTTTTCCCATTCTGTAGGCTGCCTTTTTGTCTTGTTACCGTGTCCTTTGCTTTACAGAAGGTTTTTAATTTCAGGAGGTCCCATTTATTAATTGTTTCTCTCAGTGATTGTGTTACTGGGGTTATATTTAGGAAGTAGTCTTTTGTACCAGTGCATCAAGTGTACTTCCAGGCTGGCTTTATGTTCAAGTTTTTGATCCATTTGGACTTGGGTTTTGTGCATGGACAGATACGGATCTATTTTCATTCTTCTACATGTTGATATCCAGTTATGCCAGCACCATTTGTTAAATATGCTGTCTTTTTTCCATTTTATATTTTTCTTCTTTGTCAAAAGTCAGGTTTTGTAGGTGTGTGGATTAATATCCAGGTCTTTAATTCAATACCATTGGTCCTCCTGTCTATTTTTATGCCAATACCAGGCTGTTTTCAGTATTGTAGCTCTGTAGTAGAGTTTGAAGTCAGGAATTGTGATGCCTCTAGATGTTCTTTTATTGTACATGATTGTTTGGGCTATCCTGCATTTTTTGTTTTTCATGTGAAGTTGAGGACTGTTCTTTTGAGGTCAGTAAAGAATTTTGCTAGGATTTTGGTGGGCATTGCATTGAATCTGTAGATTTCTTTTGGTAAGATTGACATTTTTATTATGATAATTCTACCTACATAAGAGCATGGGAGATCTTTCCACTTTCTGATGTCTTCAATGTCTTTTTTCAAATATTTAAAGTTCTTGTCATACAAGTCTTCCAGTTGTTTAGTTAGGGTTACTCTGAGATATTTTATGTTATTTGCGGTTATTGCAAAGGGTGGTGTTTCTCTGATTTCTTTCTCAGCCCACTTATCATCTGTGCACAGGAGGGCTACTGATTTTTTTGAGTTAATCTTGTATCCTGCTACATTACTGAAGGAGTTTATGAGTTGTAGAAGTTCCTTGGTAGAATTTTTGGGGTTACTTATGTAAACTATCATATCATCAGCAAACAGTGAGAGTTTGACTTCTTCATTTCTGGTTTGTATCCTCTTGATCTCCTTTTGTTGTTTCATTGCTCTAGCTAGGACCCAAGAACTATATTGAATAGATATGGAGAGAGTGGACAACCTTGTCTTGTTCCTGTTTCATTAGGATTGCTGTGAGTTTCTCTCCATTTATTTGATGTTGGGTGTTGGCTTGCTGTATACTGCCTTTATTATGTTTAGGTATGCTTCTCCAAGACCTTTATCAGAAGGGATGTTGTATTATGTTGAAAACTTTTTTAGCATCTAATGATACGATCACATGGTTTTAATTTTTCAGTTTGTTTGTATTGTGGATTACAATGACAGATTTTCATATGTTAAGCCATCCCTGCATCTCTGCAATGACACCTTCTTGGTCATTGTGGATGATGGTTTGCCAGTATTTTATTTAGTTTTTTCATCAATGTTTGTGAGTGAGATTGGTATGTTTTTCTTTCTTAGTAATGTCTTTATGTGATTTAGGAATCAGGGTAATTGTAGTCTCATAAAAAGAGTTTGGCAATGTTCTTTCTGTTTCTATTGTGTGGAACAATTTGAGGGTATTGGTATTAGTTCTTTGAAAATCTTGTAGAATTCTTTGCTGAAACCATCTGGTCTGGGCTTTTTTTTTTGGTTGGGAAACATTTAATGACTGCTTCTATTTCTTTAGCAGTTATACGTCTGTTTAATTCGCTTATCTGGTCTTGGTTTAATTTTGGTAAGTGATATTTATCCTGAAAGTTGTCCATTTCCTTTCAGTTTTCCAAATTTTCAGGGTACAGGTGAGCATTAATTTCCATGTGTTTTGGGGCTTTCTGGAATTAGTGTTGCTGTTGAGTTCTAGTTTTAAGTCATGGTGATCTGATGACATACATGGGGTTCTTCCAGGTTTTTTGTATCTATTGAGGTTTGTTTTCTTACCAAATATGTAGCCAGTTTTTGAGAATGTTCCATGAGGTGCTGAGAATAAGGTATATTCTTTTATGTGGATGGAATATTCTATAGATGTCTGTTAAATCTATTTGAATTATAACATCTATTAGCTCCCTTATTTTTCTGTTATTTTTTTTTTTGTCTGACTGACCTGTCCAGTGGTGAGAGTGAAAATGTTAAAGTCTCCGACTATTAGTGTGTGGGGTTTAATGTGTGATTTAATATTTAAGAAAAATGTGTTTCTTTTACATATGAGAGTGGCCTTGTATTTGGGGCATAGATGTTCAGTATTGAGATTTTCTCTTGATTTCCTGTAACTAATATGAAATGGCCTTCTTTGTTTCTTTTGACTGATTTTAGTTTGAAGTCTACTTAGTTAGATATTAGGATAGCTACACTAGCTTGTTTCTTAGGTCCATCTGATTGGAAATTTTTTTTTTGCAACTCTTTACTCTGAGGTGATGTCTGTCTTTGAGGTTAAGGTGTGTTTCTTGAATGCAGCAGAAGGACCCATTCTGTTTTTGTATCTAATCTGTTAGCCTATGTTTTTTTTATAGGTGAGTTGAGTCCATTTATATTAAGGGATATTAATGACCAGTGATTGGTAGTTCCTGATATTTTAGTTTTCACTCTTGGTGATGTTGTGTGTGTTTCCCCCTTCTTTGGGATTTGCTGCTGTGAGATCATATATTGTCTGTGTTTTTGTGCATGTAACCAACTTCCTTGGGTTGGAGTTTTCTTCTAGTACTTTCTTTAGTACTAGGTTTTTGGCTAGGTATTAGTGAAATCTTGTTTTGTCATGGAATGTCTTCTTTTTTCCTTCTATGGTGATTGAGAGTTTTGCTGGATATAGTAGTCTGGGCTGGCATCCATGGTCTCTTTATGTCTGCATAACACTTGATCAGGACCATCTGCTTTAATTGTCTCCATTGAGAAGTCAGGTGTAATTCTGTTAGGTCTGCCTTTATATGTTACTTGGCATTTTTCCTTTGCAGCTTTTAATATTCTTTTTTTATTCTGTATGTTTAGTATTTTGATTATTATGTGACAAGGAAAGTTTTATATATATATATATATATATATCCTATCTATCTATCTATCTATCTATCTATCTATCTATCTATCTATCTATCTATCTATCTATCTATCTATCGCCAGTCTGTTTGGTGTTCTGTAAGCTTCTTGTATCTTTCTTTAGGTTGGCAAAGTTTTCTTCAATGATTTTGTTAAATATATTTTCTGTGCTTTTGAGTTGAACTTCTTCTATACTTATTATTCTTAGGTTTGGTCTTTTCATGGTGTCCCATATTTCCTGGATTTTTGGGTTAAGCTTTTGTTAAATTTAATGTTTTCTTTGACTAACAAGTTTATTTCCTCTATTGTATCTTCAGTGCTTGAGATTCTCTCTTTTATCTCTTGTAGTCTGCTGTTTATGCTTGCATTTGTGGTTCCTGATCGTTTTCTCATGATTTCTGTTTCTATAATTTCCTCAGTTTGTGTTTTCTTTATTGTCTCTATTTCAGTTTTGAAGTATTGTATAGTTTCTTTCTTATGTTTAATTGCTTTTTCTTAGTTTTCTTTAAGGGATTTGCTGATGTCTTCCAATTTTTTGTTTTTTTCCCTCCATTTCTTTGAAGGAATTTTTCATTTCCTCTTTAAGGGCCTCAAATAAGTTATTATTTAGGTTATTTTCTTCTGCTTCATCTATATTTGTTTGTTCAGGTCTTGCTGTTGTAGGGTCACTAGATTTTACTGGTGCCATGTTGCTCTTTGTGGTGTCGCATGTTGGTTACCCATCTTTTCCTCTGATTGGTGTAGTTGGGGCTGTCCATGACTCTGGTGATCATCTTCCAGGTTCCAGTTGATCCTCGTGGTGCAGTCAGTACCACCATTTCAGTGACCTGATTGGTCACTCCATTTTCCTGGAGATTGCTCAGTGTTCCTGGGGTTTGCTCTGCTCCCGTGCAGTTCGCTGTCTCAGGTCTGCCCTGGGCTAGGTTGCCTGCTTTCATAAATGTCCCTGGTTGGACTCAGTCCTGCGGATTTCCCTGAGTTGGGGTGGTTGGTCCCACAAAGGACTCTGGCCCCAATCTATTCCCTTGGAGGTCCCAGACATGGGTGTTCCTGGACCTGCAGAGGTCCTGGCTCAGGCCTACTCCCTCAGATGTTCCAAACTCAGTCTGGACCCATAGAGAGGTCTATGGTTCCTGCCTACTCCCTCGGAGGTCCCTGACCAATGCCCAGACCTGGAGAGGTTCTGGCTCAGGTCTACTCCCTCAGACGTCTCTGGTTCCTGCCTACTCCCTCGGAGGTCCCTGACCAATGCCCAGACCTGGAGAGGTTCTGGTTCAGGTCTACGCACTCAGAGGTCTCTGGTTTCTGCCTACTCCCTTGGAGGTCCCAGACTCACACCCAGACCTGCAGAGGCCTAGTTCCACAGAAGTTTCAGACTCATGCCTGGACCTGCAGGTGTGCTGGCTCAGGTCTACTCCTTCAAAGGTCCCAGACTCACACCCGGACATGCAGAGGTCCCTGGTACTTGCCTACATCCTTGTAGGTCCCAGACTCACGCCTGGACCTGCAGACGTCTCTGGCTCCAGCCCACTCCCTCAGAGGTTGTCTCCTATACCTGCTCCTGTGTAGTTCGCAGTCTCAGGTGTGCTCTGGCCTAGGTGGCAGGCTCAGTCCTGTTTCCATAAATGTCCCTGGTCTGAATCTGCTCCCACTTACACAGAGTTCGCTGTTTCAGGCCCTCTCTAGCCTAGGTCACTGGCTCAGTCCTGCTCCTGTGGATTTTGCTGCCTCAGGCCTGCACTGGCCTAGGTCCCTGGTTCAGTCATGTTTCTGTAAATGTCCCTGGTCTGGATTCACTCCCACTTATGCGGAAGTTGCTGTCTCAGGCCTGTTCCTAGGTTACTGGCTCAGTCCCCTTTCTTCTTTCACATGAAAAAATATATATTATTCATGTAAAAGCTATAGTTGTTACACCTAGATCCCCACATGAGAGAAAGCATGCATCATTTTGTCTTTCTTACATCTATTGCCTGCTTTTATTTTCCTCTTCTCCCCTTGGCCCTTTCCAACCTCTGTATAACCTCCCTTCTACTTTTGTAACACATACACACTTAAATATATAAAATCTGTATTTAAAAAAGATCTCCCATTCCATTTTCTTCAAATGACACCACTTAATTCTCCCTAATGGCCAAATATAACTCCATTGTATATATGTGCCACATTTTATCTGTTCATGTGCACCTAGCCTGGGTCCATATGGTAGCTATTAGAAATAGTGCAGGATTATAGATATGCACGTATCTCTGGTATTGTCACTTAGAGCCTTTGGGGACATACTCAGGCACAGGTATAGCTGATTGTATGTTTCTCTTTTTGTTCTGAGGGTCTTCTGCACTGATTTCCCAGTACTCATTCCCACCAGCACTGCTTCATGCTCTTACTCTTTTTTTGGTCCTACCAGCCTATGTTGTCTTTGGTTTTCTTAGTGTCAGTTTCTGACTTCCATGTGATAGGATCAGCAAAGTTTTAGTATGCTTTTTCTGAGAACACAATTAAAGAAGGGCATAGTAGAGAAATCCTGGGGCTGGTTATGGAGGGGACGACAGGAAGAGGGCGGCCTTTGTCCTAACTCTCGGGTGTGACTGGTCAACAGGTGGTCCAGGAAGCCCTGGACAAAGCCAGGGAAGGCCGCACCTGCATCGTGATCGCTCACCGCCTGTCCACCATCCAGAACGCGGACTTGATCGTGGTGATTCAGAACGGCAAGATCAAGGAGCAGGGCACCCACCAGCAGCTGCTGGCGCAGAAAGGCATCTATTACACAATGGTCCAGACCGGAACAAAGCGCTCGTGAGCTGTGACTGTTTGAAATATGAAATATTTTTAATATTGGTGTTTAAAATATGGCACTTAACCAAAGTTAAAAAGGTGAATGATGTTAACGGTAATTTCATTGAGATGAGTCTTTGGAAGCTTTGTAATTAAATTAATTGAAATTGAAAAAAATGTCATCGAATGGGGTCAGTGTTTTTAATTGCATTATGTGATCCATAAGAGGGCTTAAAGATTATTTAAATAAAACTTGTTATGATTTAATTTTTAATTTCAACCCTAATTTGTTTATTGATTAGAAAAGTTGTAAAAAGTACTGAAACATTCCATATAGTGTCTATAAAAACTAATTTTTCATATTATTGGAGTCATCTTGTCTATCATGTGTATGAATTTATATATTCTTCCAAATAGGATGCTGTAAATAATTTCGCTTTCTAAAAAATGGATTTTAAGGACCTGTCTATTTTTTGTGAGATGGTTACATAATTTAAGTAATTTCCATTGGGGGTATCTTTCACATGGAGACTCACAAAGCCACCTGTTTAGCTGCCTCCTGGACTGGGTCTGCTGGTGTCTGTATTGCTGTCCCTGGTGGATCTCAAACCCAGCACTCAGAGCAACCTGCAAGTGTGGAAAGCAGAGGCAGAGCTATGAGGTGGGAACTGTTCAAAGGTAACGTAACTCTCTTTTATTGCTTTAATAAGGAGCTCTTCAATGATTCTTATAATTTTGTAAGTTTAATTACTCCTTGATAACAGTTTGGTCTCTTCCAAAGCTGACCTTCTTGATGGGAAATGTTTACAATGTGCCACGATTGTCAATCCGCCAAGAGGCAAACGTGAGAAATCAAGAAGATATCACAAAAAGTTTAACCTAACACAGGGTAAATGCAAGTGAGAATCACAAGCTCTAGGGCTGTGTTTATCACAGACAATTGGTATCTTTAACATATAAAGTGCTCATAAAAAGAAAAAAATCTATGGGCAAATGATATGATCAAGTCATTCCCAATGAGAAATGTATGACAAAAAATGTTCAATTTTAGTAATAAAGAGTACAGGTTAGGGCCGGAGAGATGGCTCAGTGGTTAAGAGCATTGCCTGCTCTTCCAAAGGTCCTGAGTTCAACTTCCGGCAACCACATGGTGGCTCACAACCATCTGTAATGAGGTCTGGTGCCCTCTTCTGGCCTGTAGATGTACACACAGACAGAATATGGTATACATAAAAATAAATAAATAAATTTTAATAAAAAATAAAAAAGAGTACAGGTTACAGTAGCTGACTTGCTTAGTAACTTCCTCATAAATAGAAGGTATCCTTTCTTTCTTTCTTGACATTTTATGGGTAAATGTTTTTATTTTTCTCTTTTTTTTAAATTTATTTTTTTAAAAAACTACCTTTTCTCATTTTACATGCCAAATCCACTTCCCAATCTCCCCGGCCTCCAGCTCTCTCCACTGTCCTCCAGCCCCATCCCACCTCCATCCACTCCTCAGAGAGGGTAAGGTTTCACATGGGGAGTCAGCAAAGTCTAGCACATTTTTGCTTTGAGGCAGGACCAATCCCCCTGCCCCATATCTAGGTTAAGCAAGGTATCCTTCCAGAGAAAATGGTTTCCAAAAAGCCAGAACAAACAGTAGGGGTAAATTCTGGTGTCACTGCCAGTGACCTCACAGTCTGCACCAGCCAAACTGTCACCCCCATTCAGAGGGCCTAGTTTAGTCCTATGCTGATTCCATCACAATCATGGTCTTGATTTCTTTGCTCATGTACTCACTCCTTCCTCTCTTTGACAGAACTTTGGAAGCTCAGTCCAATGGTTCTCTGTGGTTCTCTGCATGTGCTTTCATCAATTGCTGGATGTAGATTCTATGATGACATTTAAGATAGTATCAATCTGAATATGGGGCAAGGCCAGTTCAGGCACCCTCTCCACTATTGCATAGGGTCTTAGCTGAGGTCATCCTTGTGGATTCTTGGAAATTTCTCTCGTCCTAAGTTTCTTGCTAGCCCCATAATGGCTCCCTCAATCAAGATATCTCTTCCCTTGTTTTCTGTCTCTGTCCTTCACCCATCTCAACCATCCTGTTTCCTCTAGTTCCCCTCCCTACTCCCCTTCTCCCCTTCTCTTGCCCTTTCACCCTCCTTTCTCCCCCACCCTCATACTCCCAATTTTGTCATGAGCTCTTGTCTACTTCCCCTTCCCCTTCTCAGGGGCATCTATGTATGTTTCTCATAGGCCTCTCCTTGTTACTTAGCTTCTCTGGGGTTGTAGATTATAGGCTCCATATCCTTTGCTTTACAGCTAGTATTCACCTATGAGTGGGTACATATCATGCTCATCTTTCTGAATCTGGGTTACCTCACTTGGAATAGTTTCTTCTAGTTCCATCTGTTTGCATGAAAATTTCAGGATGTCATTGTTTTACTGCTGAGTAGTACTCCATTGTGTACATGTACCATGTTTTCTTTATCCATTCTTTGGTTGATGGGCATCTAGATTGTTTCCAGGTTCTACTATTACAAATAATGGTGCTATAAACATAGTTGAACAAATGTCCTTGTAATATGGTTGAGCATCCTTTGGGTACATGCCCAAGAGTGGTATTGCTGGTCTTGCAGTAGGTTGATTCCTAATTTTCTGAGATACCACCATACTGATTTTCAGAGTGGTTATACAAGTTTTCATTCGCACCAGCAATGGAAGAGTATTCCCCTTACTCTGCACCCTCTCCAGCATAAGCTATTATTGGTGTTTTTGAGCTTCAAATGTTGCTCTAAGAAAAGCAAACATCCGTACAACTCTCAAGCATGATGGAGGTGAGATGACACTTGGTAAACTTTAAAGTTCATTGTAAGGGGCCCTGAAAATATCCTATGAATTATCACTTTAAGAAACACTGAATAGCAACTCAGAAATGTCTGCCATTTCCTTAAAATGATTATTAAGTTTATTTTGGGTGGGCACTGTATGCCACAGCACACAGGTAAAGAAGACAGGAAAATATCTACAAGTCACACATTTACTTTCTTTCCACCTTGTGGGTGTTGACGATTAAATTCACATTATCAGACTGAATTCAGGCTATCAAGTTTGGTGGTGTCTTTACTTGCTAAGCTATCTCACTCGCCTACATGTACCATTTCTGAAGTCAAATTTAATTTTAGTATAGATATCTAAGTTTAAGTAGTTTTTTTTTTTAAGCCAAGCTTGGTCCTGTATGAATCCAAGCCCTGGGGAGACTAAGGCAGGAAGTTTGTGAGTTCAGACCAGACTAGACTCTGTCTCAGAGTGAAAGAAGGAGTTGGGTGTATTAGCACATACTTTTAACACCAGTAGAGCTGAGCAGATCTCTGACTTCTGAGACAGCCTGGATTACACAGAAAGTTCAAAGACAGCTAGGGGTGCACAGAAAAGCCCTGTCTGCAGGGGAAAGAGGAAGAAAGAAAGGTTGACAAAAGGGTAGTGGGAGAAAGAAAAAGGGAGATACTTTCGTCACTAAGTGGCTAACACGCAAGCAGAAGGCCAGAGTTCAATCCCTAGCACTCCATAGGAAGCTGGGCATGGTGGCACATGCGTATAATACCAGTGCTGGGAGACACAGATCAGATGATCCCTGACACTTGCTGCTCAACTAACCAAATCAGCGAGAGACCCCATCGCAAGACAAACTAGACGGCTCCTAAGGAATAACATTTAAGGTTGACATCTGTTTTCTATTTGTGTGTGCGTTTACACACACACACACACACACACACACACACACATTCATATACTCACATATTCACCAGCAAATGCATGAACATGTAAGCACATCAGCACATACCACAAAAAAAAAATCAGCACATACCACAAAAAAAAGCAAAAGAAAAAGAGGAAGCAAGAGAGAAGAGAAGAAAGGGAAAAAGGAAGAGGGGTCTTTTGTAACTAGCCTTTGTGTGGTTCTTATGAATCCTGACTTGCATTCAGTGTCTTTATAATTATTTCTCAGAATCTCCCGTAAATAGAGACTGAAATTATGAAACAGCTGGAAGACATTGGGAATGCTCCACCTTTTCCCAAGTTCTCCTGGTTTTGGTTAGCTCTTTGGATAAAACTGGGGAAAGTGAGGCCCTAGCCAGCAACCTCTGACAGAGCAGGCCTGAGGCAGCAATCCCCACAGGAGCAGGTACAAGGGAAGAACCGCTGAGGGAGCAGGGCTGAGTCAGCGACCTCCACCAGGGCAGGCCTGAGGCAGCAACCCCCACAGGAGCAGGTACAAGGGAAGAACCGCTGGGGGAGCAGGGCTGAGCCAGTGACCTCTTCAGGACTGGGCCCAAGCCAGCAACCTCCACAGGAGCAGGCCTGAGCCAGAGACCTTTGCACAGATAGGAGGGTGGTAGGGAGGGGGATGACAACACTGGATATAAATCAGCAACCTCTGAGGGACCTCTGCTGGAACAGGCCCAAACCAGCGACTTCTGAGGAGCAGGGCTGAACCAGGGACCTCTGCGGGAGCAGGCCCAAAGCAGCCACCTCAGTGGAAGCAGGCATGAATGACCCCAGGATCACTGAGCAAACCCTAGCAGCATTGAGGGAGCTCCAGAAACATCAAGTACTCTCCAGGGTGACTGGAACTTTGACCCTGACTGCACCATGTGGAGCAACCATCTGAGCCTTGGATTCACTAGCACCTGGAAGATGATCACCAGAGACACAGACAGCCCCAACTGCACCAATTAGAGGAAAAGATGGGTAGACACACTCAACACCACAAAGAGCAACACGGCACCAATAAAAACGAGTGGCCCTAGAACAGCAAATATAGATGAAGCAGAAGAAAATGGCCTAAAAATAATTAGGTCATTAGGAGAATGTTTGAGGCCCTTAAAGAGGAAATAAAAAAATTCCCTCAAAAAATGGAGGAAAAGACAAATGAAAAATGAAAAGAAATCAACAAATCCCTAAAGAAAACCAAGAAAAAGCAATCAAACAGGTAAAAGAAATGATTAAAGACTTGAATAGCAAATTAGAGACTATAATAAAGAAAACACAAACTTAGAGAATTATAGAAACAGAAATTATGAGAAAATGATCAGGAACCACAAATGCAAGCATAAACAGCAGAATACAAGAGATGAAAGAGAGAATCTCAAGCACTGAAGATGCAATAGAGGAAATAGACTCATTGGTCAAAGAAAACATTAAATCTAACAAAAGCTTAACACAAATTATCCAGGAAATATGGGACACCATAAAGAGACCAAACCTAAGAATAATAGGTATAGAAGAAGTAGAAAAACTCCAGCTCAAAGGCACAGAAAATATATTCATCAAAATCATAAAAGAAAACTTCCCCAACCTAAAGAAAAATATGCATATGAAGATAGAAGAAACTTACAGAAAAACAAACAGACTGGATTAAAAAAAAAGTCCCTTTGCCACATAATAATCAAACACTAAACATACAGAATAAAGAGAATATTAAGAGCTGCAAAGGAAAAATGCCAAGTAACATATAAAGACAGACCTAACAGAATTACACCTGACTTCTCAATGGAAACAATGAAAGCCAGAAGGTCCTGGTCAAGCATTATACAGACATTAAGAGACCATGGATGCCAGCCCAGACTACTATACCCAGCAAAACTCTCAATCACCATAGAAGGAAAAAAGAAGATATTCCATGACAAAACAAGATTTCACCAATACCTAGCTACAAGCCCAGCACTAAAGAAAGTACTGCATGTACTGGCTTTGTGGGAGTCTAGTCTGTTTGGATGCTCACCTTCCTAGACCTGGATGGAGGGGGGAGGACCTTGGACTTCCCACAGGGCAGGGAACCCTGACTGCTCTTTGGACTGGAGGGAGAGGGGAAGGGAGTGGGTGGAAAAAGAAGGAAATGGGAGGAGGTGGAAATTTTTAATAAAAAAAAAGAAAGTACTAGAAGAAAACTCCAACCCAAGGAAGTTGATAACATACACAAAAACACAGACAATATATGATCTCATGGCAGCAAATTCCAAAGAAGGGAAAAACACACAATAACATCACCAACAATGAAAACTAAAATACCAAAAACTACCAATCACTGGTCATTAATATCCCTTAATATAAATGGACTGAACTCACCTATAAAAAAAAAACCACAGGCTAACAAATTGGATACGAAAACAGAATGCATCCTTCTGCTTCATTCAAGAAACACACCTCAACCTCAAAGACAGACATTGCCTCAGAGTAAAGTTTTGGGAAAAAATTTCTAATGAAATGGACCTAAGAAAGAAAGTGGTGTAGCCATCCTAATATCTAACAAAATAGACTTCAAACTAAAATCAATCAAAAGAGACAAAGAAAAACATTTCATATTAGTCAAAGGAAAAGTCCATCAAGAGAAAATCTCAATACTGAACAATTATGCCCCAAATACAAGGACACCCTCATATGTAAAAGAAACACTACTAAAGTTTAAATCACACATTAAACCCCACACACTAACAGTGGGAAACTTCAACACCCCACTCTCACCACTGGACTAGTCTGTCAGACAGAAAACTAACAGAAAAGTAAGGGTACTAACAGATGTTATGACTCAAATGAACTGAAAAGACATCTTTAGAACTTTCTCAATAACTGACCACATACTAGGTAACAAAGCAAACCGCAACAGATACAAAAAAAAAAAAAAAAAACAAAACTGGAAGAACCCCATTATGTTATCGGATCACCATGTCTTAAAATTAGAATTCAACAGCAACACTAATTCCAGAAAGCCCACGAACACATTAAACAACGCTTACTTGAATCATCAATGGGTCAAGTAAGAAATTAAAGACTTCGGGCTGGAGAGATAGCTCAGAGGTTAAGAGCATTGCCTGCTCTTCCAGAGGTCCTGAGTTCAATTACCAGCAACCACATGGTGGCTCACAACCATCTGTAATGGATTCTGGTGCCCTCTTCTGGCCTGCAGCATACACACAGACAGAATATTGTATACATAATGAATAAATAAATATTTTTTTAAAAAAGAAATTAAAGACTTCCTAAAATTTAATGAAAATGATTACACAACATATCCAAATTAATGAGACACAATGAAAGCAGTGTTAAAGAGGAAAGTTCATAACACTAAATACCTATATAAAGAAGTGGGAAAAATCCCACACTAGTGAGTTAACAGAACATTTGCAAACTCTACATTAAAAAAAAAAGAAGCAAACTCACTCAGGAGGACTAGATGGCAGGACATAATCAAATTGAGAGCTGAAATCAGCAAAATAAAAACAAAGAAAACAATACAAAGAGTCAATGAGACAAAAAGTTAGTTATTTGAGGAAAGTCAACAAAATAGGCAAACCTTTATCCAAACTAACCAAAAGGTAGAAAGAGACTATCAAAATCAGAGGTGAAAAGGGGACATAACAACAGACATGGAGGAAATTCAAAGAATCATCAGGTCATATTTCAAAAACCTATACTCCACAAAATTGGAAAACTTAAAGTAAATGAAAAACTTTCTGTATAAATATCACCTACCAAAATTAAATCAAGACCAGATAAGCAAATTAAACAGACCTATAACTGCTGAAGAAATAGAAACAGTCATCAAAAGTCTTCCAACGAAAAAAAGCCCAAGGTCAGATTGTTTCAGTGTAGAATTCAACAAGACTTTCAAAAAAGAGCTAATAACAATACTCCTCAAAATGTTCCACAGTATAGAAACTGAAAGAATATTGCCAAATACTTTGTATGAGGCTACAATTTCCTGATACCCGGTCCACATAAAGACATTAGTAAGAAAGAGAATTATAGACCAATTTCACTCATGAACATTGATGCAAAAATACTCAATAAAATACTGGCTAATCAAATCCAAGAACACATCAGAAAAATCACTGACCATGATCAAGTCAGCTTCATCCCAGAGATGCAGAGTTCATATATAAAAATCTGTTAATGTAATCCACCATATAAACAAACTGGAAAAAAATGATCATTTCATTAGATTCTTAAAAAGCCTTTAACAAAATACAATATTCCTTCATGATAAAGTCTTGGAGAAAGCAGGGATACAAGGAACATACCTAAACATAATAAAGGCAATATACAGTAAGTCAACAGCCAACATCAAACTAAATGGAGAGAAACTCATAGCAATCCCACTGAAATCAGGAATAAGACAAGGTTGTCCACTCTCTCTTACTGCTAGAGCAATAAGACAACAAAGGGAGATCAAGGGGATACAAAATGGAAAAGAAGAAGTCAAATTCTCACTATTTGCTGATGATATGATAGTTTACACAAGCAACCTCAAAAATTCTATCAAGTAACTTCTACAACTCATAAACACCTTCAGTAATGTAGCAGGATAAAAAATTAACTCAAAAAAATCAGTAGCCCTCCTATATACAAATGATGAATGAACTGAGAAAGAAATTAGGGAAACATCACCTGTGATACGCACTCCTTGTCCAGCAAGAAGGAACGATCACAAAATCAAGAATCCTTCTCAATCACAATTTATTGGAGCACTCAGTTGAAAAGGGGAAAAGGAATGACGAGAGAGAGCGAAAACCCCAAAGGCAGCCGCTTTTCTAGGGTGAGAGGCTCGAATGCTGATTGGTTGATGCCATTCTGCTAGGGCCCAAGGCCACAGGACAGGTCAGGGAACCAAGGCTCTGAAATGCAAAACACAGGCCCCAAGCACTCTGGCCTGCACGGCAGCATCAAAGGATCTGTATACCTCCAGGCTGTAGGACCGCTGGCACTATCTCGCCAAGGCGACATCCTGGTGGCTCCTTACAATCACCCTTCATAATAGCCACAAATAGCATACAATATCTCAGAGTAACTCTAACCAAACAAGTCAAGACCTGTATGGCAAGAACTTTAAATCCCTGAAGGAAGAAATTGAAGAAGACACCAGAAAATGGAAAGATCTCCCAAGCTCTTGGGTAGGTAGAATTATCATAGTAAAAAGGGCAATCTTACCATAAGAAATCTACAGATTCAATACAATGCCCATCAAAATCCCAGCAAAATTTTTCACAGATCTTGAAAGAATGGTACTCAACTTTATATGGAAAACAAAAAACCCAGGATAGCCAAAACAATCCTGTACAGCTGGAGGCATCACAATCCCTGACTTCAAACTCTACTACAGAGCTACAGTACTGAAAACAGCCTGGTATTGGCATAAGAACAGACCAATGGAACCAAACCAAAGACTCAGTTATCAATCCACATACCTATGAACATCTGATTTTTGGCAAAGAAGCAAGAAATATAAAATGGAAAATAAGAAGGCATATTCAACAAGTGGTGCTGTCATAACTATATATCAACATGTAGAAAAATGAAAATAGATCCATATCTATTGCCATGCACAAAACTCAAAGCCAAATGGTTCAAAGACCGCAACATAGAGCCAACCACAACCACACTGAACCTCATAGAAGAGAACATGGGAAGTACACTTAAGCACATTGGCAAGGAGAACACTTCCTAAATATAACCCCAGAAGCATAGACACTGAGAGCAACAATAAATAAATGGGACCTCCTGAAACTGAGAAGCTTCTGTAAAGCAAAGGACATGGTCAGCAAGACAAAATGACAGCCTACAGAATGGGAATAGATCTCCACCAACCCCACATCGGACAGAGGACTAATCTCCAAAATATATAAAGAACTCAAGAAATTGGTTATCAAAAGAACAAATAACCCAATAAAAAAATGGGGTACAGACCTAAGCAGAGAACTCTCAGCAGAGGAATCTAAAAAGGCTGAAAGACACTTAAGGAAATGCTCAACATCTTTAGCAATCAGGGAAATGCAAATCGAAACAACTCTGAGATTCCATCTTACACCTGTAAGAATGGCCAGGATCAAAAACACTGATGACAACTTATGCTGGAGAGGTTGTGGGGTAAAGGGAACACTCCTCCATTGCTGGTGGGAGTAGCTGGTCCAGCAACTTTGGTTGTCACTATGGCAATTTCTCAGAAAATTAGGAAACAACCTTCCTTAAGACCCAGCAATACCACTTTTGGGTATATACCCAGAGGATCAAAGGATGCTCAATTGTACGGCAGGGTTACCCACTCATCTATGTTCATAGCAGCATTGTTCGTAGTAGCGAGAACCTGAAAAGAGCCTAAATGCCCCTCGACCGAAGAGTAGATAAGAAAAATGTGGTGCATTTACACAATGGAATATGACACTGCAGAAAAAAACAATAACATCTCAAAATTTGTGAGCAGATGGACTGATCTAGAAAACATCATATCGAGTGGGGTAACCCACACCCAGGAAGACAAATATCCCATGTACTCACTGATAAGTGGCTTTTAGACAGAAAGCAAAGAAAAACCAGACTACAATTCACAATCCCAGAGAACCTAGACAACAATGAGGACCCTAAGAGGGACATACATGGATCTAAACTACATGGGATGTAGAAAAAGACAAGATCTCCTGAGTAAACTGGGAGCATGGGGACCCTGGGAGAGGGTAGAGAGAGAAGAGGAAGGGAGAGGAGTGGAGAAAAATGTATAGCTTAAAAAAAAAACAATAAAAACAAAAACGGGGAGAAAGTATGGCTCCTTTAAGTTAAATTGGACATAAAGTATGATTGGAAATTCTGGTCAAATTCTTGCCTCATCTGTTTGGGAATTTTAAAGGTCATGTTGAAGAGAGATTTCCCATCCACAGCCAGATGACTCAAAGGTTCCCCATCTGTGCCACTTGTAAATCTTCTTTTGCCAGCTGTGTGACAGCAGGGGTTCCTCCACATCTTCACTGAGGGGCAAGGCAAATCAGCACATCTTCCTAAGAAATGGTTCCATCTGTGGGCTAGCGTGGGGCAGGGAAAGAAAATAAAAATGTTTTTCTTTCTGTTCCACTTCTTCCTGGAAAATTTAAAGTTATCTTATGGTAGTCATTCTAAAATAAGTTCTGTACAAGGTAGAAAAAGGTGGCTGACTTTGAAATGCTATATCACCTTTCTTATGGGAGGTCTTATCTTTAACTGTGGAAATGAGACCTGAAACTCCCCATGGCTTAGACTTCTCACTGACAGCTAAAAAGATCAAAATATAGTAGACAAGGCATAACCTGACATTATGACAGCAGCTGATAGGTCACTGACTATAGGCTACTGGGAAATTTGCCTCAGAACTATAAGAATGCTGTTATCTTTTAGCTTCCGGTTATTATTGTTGTTGTTGTTTCTGATTTAGTAGAATGCTACTGTTTTTATACGCTGTTTCTTAATCCATGGAAAGAAAAGAATCGAGCACATCTACACTGAGCCATAGATGCCAGATACAGCTTAGGGATGGTGATATATTAGGCTTCTTAGTGGCATTTGTAAATTAACAGCGATAATGCCCCGCTGGTTACAGTCGAAGGAATGAATGAAACCTTAGTCACAGAAATTTGACTACCATTCAGTGGAAGATTTTCTAGCAGTGACTCTGTGACCTCTAAGTCTGGGCAGACCACGGTTGTCTTTACAGCGCAGTGCTAGAATGTTTGGGTGTCACCGGCTATGGAATATTTCTCCTGGAGCATGGGTTTTCTACTGTGAAAACAACTATTCTGGAATCTGTACAGGACCCATGCCTGTCCCAGGAAGAAATCTGGGTGGATTGCCTGCCTCTCCTCTGCCAGCTTTTGTTTACTGATTCCATTCATTGAAACAAAACTTTAGAGCTGGACAAGGCGGCACATGCCTACAGTTCTAGCTCCTCCAGGGACTGAGGGGGAGGGGACCTTACGAAAGCCAAGGAGTTGAGACAACCCTGTGTAACATAGCAAGACCCAACCTCAGAAAACAACAACCACAAAACACAAGCCCTGAGAAAAGTTCATAAAGGTACATGTCCAACACATATGAGAATGACTTCCAAATACCCTGTCCCCGGCACTCATCTCATTATACTCTGGCAATCAGAGAAGGACCAAGGCTGTAAAAGTGGAGCGGATGCAATCAACAATGGTGTCACGGTATTTCACTTGTATTTTAATAAATAAAGCTGGCCTGAATCTCAGAAAAGTAAACAGCCACACTAGCCACCCTTACAGACCAGGCAGAGGTGACAGACACCTTTAATCCCAGTAGCCACACTAGTTTGCCATAGAAACCAGGCGGCAGCAGTGCACGCCATTAATCCCAGAGCTAGAAAGTATTATAAAATGGGAGGAGACAGTTCTCAGTCTCAGTCTCATTCTGAGGTTTCCTGGAGGTAGGATCCTCATTTTTGGACTGAGGTCGAGGTAAGAGCCAGTGACTGGCTGCTTTGCTTTTCTAACCTTCAGGTTGAACCCCAATATCTGTCTCTGAGTTTTTATTAATCATGCTTCACAATGTTATCAATTTAACTTGGCATATTCCTTATCTCTTTTGTAACTGAATGTGGCACTGCCAAGCCAGAAGTATACTATAATTACTTCATACACTAATACAAAGAGTAAAATTTTATTCCATTTCACATGGCTCACTTCCTGAAGTGGGGAGGATAATCCAGGCCAATCAAAGAATTTACTGGGCAGAGTACATCCTTTATGGGTCACCACCCTCTGTGAATTTCTCTGCCTAGAAGATAGCCAAAGGGCATAAAAAGAAAACGTGCCAGTCCTGCAGGCCACACATGGATGGGCAAAAGGAGACCTGAAGGAACTCAGAAGAGGAAAAGCACACTGACCTAAGGATGATGTGGTGTTGCACATCTGTAGTCCTACCATGTGGGAGACTACAGTAGGGGAATAATGGACTCAGGTCAACCTAGGACACATCTCCAGAACAGACTTTGTGCCATAAATCACGAGACACCTAAGTGTTAAGGCACACATCTGTAACCCAGCACTTCAGGAGTGGAATAATTAGGGTCAAACGTGGTGGCTACATACTGAATTTGAGGACAGCCTGGGCTACATGTAGAATTGAAAGAGGAAGGGAGGGAGGGAGGGAGGGAGGGAGGGAGGGAGGGAGCGAGGGAGGGAGGAAGGGAGCGAGGGAGGGAGGGAGGGAGGGAGGGAGGGAGCGAGGGAGGGAGGGAGGGAGCGAGGGAGGGAGGGAGGGAGGGAGGGAGGGAGCGAGGGAGGGAGGGAGGGAGCGAGGGAGGGAGGGAGGGAGGGAGGGAAGCAGAAAGAGATTCAAATGCATGATTTCTAGGATAAGCTATTAAGGAAGACTGGAGTAAAAGGCTGTAATACTATAATTGAAAATGCAGTTATACATGGCTATTGGAAGCCCCCTCAAAGAAAGACGCATAAAATATGACCCTTGGCATCAAAGGGTTTACTATCTACTTGGAACATGCCCACAAACAGTGAATTCAATGCAAAGTCAGGGCTTCTGACTTCTATAGGAGTTACAGAGTATATTTATAAGGAGAATAAACACTGATGGTTATTCTAAACTATAAAGGGTGCACACTCAGGTGGTGATATGTAACATTGGTGTTAGATTCCACATCATAAAAGGACAATGTCAATCATTTCTATTTTAAAAATTAACATGATTTACAACTCAAGATGACTTGGATGCCTTAAGAACGCCTGGAATGGTGAGTACCCTTTTCTTCTTACCATATTTTCACAGAGGACCAAACATGTTGGCAAGCTGTGTAAAATCTCATGCAGTTACTTTCAAGACTGGCCTGCATCCATCCCAGGAATCCACAGAAGATGCCTGGCATAACTTTTCTTCTTCTTCCAAATATACTTGCACTTTGTTCATAAGTTTTAGGGCCTCCTGGTTAAAACATAAAAGCACAGGTTTCATTTCGATTTCCTGAGTCTATGTGTACCTTAGTTGGTTTCCTCTTTCTAAGTGTATATTAGCACCAAGGGTTGCCAGATCAGCTCGGTTGATAAGGTGCTTGCCTTGCATCCCAAATGCCCAGGGTTCAATCCCCAGCACCATCTAAACAGGCACGGTGGCACAAATCTATAATCTTAGTGCTCAGGTTGAAGAAGGAGGATCAGAAGTTAAAGTTATCCTTGGCTACCTAGCAAGTTCAAGGTCATCCTTTGATACATTAGGATCTGGTTTCAACAGAAATTAAGACCCTCTAAATGGTTTCAGTTTTTATCTTCACCATCCTCACTGCTGATAGATCTGTCACAGTGACTTCCATTTGACAAAGAGTCTTCTGAACAAGCCTTTACTGAAGGTCATGAAGATCTCATTGTCCGTTCATTTGTTCACCAAGTATTTATTAAATAATTACTGCATGCTGAACATTGCACTAAATGTGGATGAGCCAATAACCAAGACATCATCCTTATAGGGAACCACGGCGATTGCCTTCTGAATTCTCTATCTGCATGGCTTACCTATTTTGGAATACGAAAAGTGAGTGGGCTTTAAGGTTTAGAGAATTGATATTTTAATTCTTTAATTTAAGCTTCCTTAAGTCATTGTATGAGTTTAGTCACTGTAAGACAGCACGATTCTAGTATATACTAACTACAGTGATTGGCTTCTTTCTTCTTGTCTGTATTCCAAATGCGCCCCCTTGTGGTGCTGTTTGTACTTAGCTAGGGCCTGGTACTGTTGGTAAGGAGCCAACTGCAATGACAACTGTCTCAGTTCGGTCCTGTATCCCTCCCTGATTTGACCCCTGACCTTACTGCACACAGGAACTTCTTGCTTGAGATGGAGTTCAGGAGAATGAGGCCTATACCAGGCTTCAGAGCAAAGCAGCTCTCAAGTGAAAACAGATGAGAGAAGGTTTTGTTTTTAAAACCATTTTATTACAGACCTTTGTTTGCCTGTTTTCTGAAACAGGTAGTCCAGGCTAGCCCTGGTCCTCCTGCCTCAGCCTCCTATGTGCTGGAATTATGGATATTATCATAGACCGTGTGTGTGTGTGTGTGTGTGTGTGTGTGTGTGTGTGTGTGCACGCGCGCGCACTTGGATGCATGTGTGTGTTCCCGGTGTATGTAAATGTATGTGTTTGTATGTGTGCATATGTATTGTGGAGGCTAGAGGTTGAAGCTGTCTTTCTCTATTGCTCTTTTGAAACAGAGTTTTCTCACAGAGATTTGCCTGCCTCTATTTCCTGAGTGCTGGGATTAGAGGCATACCACCACTGATGTGGGATTCCCCTCTGTATGCTGTGATTACTGTTGATTAATAAAGAAAACTGCATTGGGCCTATAGCAGGGCAGAACTGACCTAGGTGTGGAAAACTAAACTGAATTCTGGGAGAAAGAAGGCAGAGTCAGGAGAAGCCATGGAGCTGCCAAAGGAGACAGATGCAAAATGCCAGTCAGAACCTTACCAGTAGGCCACGAGGCTCATAGTAAAATATAAAATAACAGAAATGGGTTAATTTAAGATATAAGAGTAAGTCATAAATACACTTTAACTATTGGTCAAAGAGTATTGCAAATAATAAAGTTTCTGTGTGATTATTTCGTGGTGTGGGTAGCTGAAAACAAACAAGCAGCCTCCCCCAAAACTACTACTGCCCAAATTTAAGAGTTTTATCTTTTTTTCCAGTTAACTTTTTGAGTACCCAAACTTAGAGTCTAATGCAATTGATTTTTGTGTAATGAATACAATTTTAGGAATAACATTTCTACAAGTTGCTGGGATTTTTCAGGACCTGAAACCCAGATTTGCTTCCTTGGTCCTCACAGGAATATTCTCTTCCTAGTATTGCAACCTTAGCTTGTAGTAGGTGGCTTAAGAAAATAAGAACAACAGTCAGTCAGTGGGTGCCACATGCTCATGTCTGCTGGCTTCCTCAGGTTCATTCATATCAGTGCTGGAGCAACATGTTAGCTAACAGCTTTAACCTCAACTCTCCTAGCTGCAGAGATCAAAGTGTGGTTGACCTAGATGTCTGAAGGACTCCAAGAGATGATACATTTTGTATTAGACATTTAGTGTCGCTATTCCCGGATGGTCAGACCATAAGTCCACCAGGGAAGAACTAGCATGGGGCCTTCCACACAGTCCTCATGAGGAGCTGTTTAGGTTTCTTCACCATCTTTGGATTGCTGCCATAAGAGAGGGTTTCAGCTGCCAGCTGGGCCATCTCCTTCCTGCCTGGTAAGCGACCATTACACAGGTTTCCAGTCAGCTTGGCAGCTTCTGCCCTCGCTGATTTGTGGATTCCCAGAGATCACAGTGCTCAAGAATGGTAAGATTCTGGAAACTGTCTGGAATTCATTAACTCCAACTTTGTAGGAACTTAGGTAAAGACACAGTTGTGCATTGGAACTCCATTAGTATTTCTCTTAAGTATGCATGTGTATGTGTGTCATCTGTACACAATGTCAGATGTCTTCATCTAGCGCTAGGGTTTCGGTCACACATGCCCCCATACTTCAGGGTTTCGGTCACACATGCCCCCATACTTCAGGGTTTCAGTCACACATGCCCCCATTCTTCTGTGTTGCTGCTCTGAACTCAGATCTCCAAGTCTGTGCAGCAGGCACTTTACCAGCTGACTGAGCTGTCTCTCCGGCCCCCATTTGTGCTTTTTAGTTAATCATTTAATAAAGGGGAGGTTTGATGTAAGAGAAATCGGGTGCTGTTTCTGCATGGATCTCAGCTCTTGCAAAATGAGAACAATTCTGGCAGTGATGCACAGCATTCTGAATATAATTAATACTACTAAACTGTACTCAGAAATGATTAAGGCAGAGGTGGGAGCAGAGCTCTGTCATAATGCGTGAGGTCCTAAATTTTATCCTTAGCACCACAAAAGGGAATTAAAAAAGAAACAGATAAAGATGGTAAATTTCACAAACATCTTTTCCCAAATTTCAATATTTCTTTAAAAATAAAAAGTAACTGTCAGCATTAACATTTAAAATACTTTCCAAATTTTTTATATTAATTAATTACTGATTAATTTATTAATTTTTCTTTGTGACAGGAGTCCCTCTTCTGTGGCCCAGACTGACCTGGAACCGAATATTTAGTTGGTCTTGAACTTGTGGTAATCCTTTTGCCTCAGACTCTGAATATTGGGATTACAGACATAAGTCACCTACCTAGACTTTCCAAACTATTCTATTACAGTTTTTATTTCTGTGTTAATAATGGTGATTAAAAGTAGTATTAAAATATAACCTCTTGAGAATATTTGCTTTGAATATTGTATTAATTGTTACTATTATTAAACTATAAAGTATGTAGTATAGCCTATACAATAGTTAAGGAATATTTTTTCACATCTCCCAAGGATACTTGGATATAATAATTATTTTTTATTGGAAAAATACATATCTGGACTATAGCCATATATAAAGTTGTTTGATTTTTAAAAATAGATTGGAAAATGTGGCTCAGTGATAGAGCCCAGCATGAACTCTATCCCCAGCATCTCAAAAACTAAAAATAGAAAAATAAAATGGGACTGGGACGTAGCTCAGTAGTAGAGTCCCCTGTTACAACCACTGACAATGCCAATATAAATGCAATAAATGGGCTAGGCCAGTGTGCTATTTAATATACTCTGGTGTCTGTGAGAATGCTGTCAGACATTTCATCAGAATTACACCTGACTTCTCAGTGGAGACAATGAAAGCCAGAAGGTTGTGGTCAAGTGTTATGCAGACATTAAGAGACCATGGATGCCAGCCCAGACTACTATACCCAGCAAAATTTTCAATCACCACAGAAGGACAAAACAAGATATTCCATGACAAAACTAGATTTCACCAATACCTAGCCACAAATCTAGCCCTACAAAAAATACTAGAAGGAAAACTCCAACCCAAGGAAGTTGGCTACATCAACAAAAACAAAGACAATTGATGATCTCATAGCAGCAAATCCCAAAGAAGGGAAAAGCACAGAAATTAACATCACCAACAATGAAACTAAATTAACAGGAGACAGCAATCACTGGTCATTAATATCCCTTAATGTAAATGGACTCAACTCACCTATGAAAAGGCACAGGCTAACAGATTGGATACGAAAACAGAATCCATCCTTCTTCTGCATACATGAAACATCTCAACCTCAAAGACAGATATCGTCTCAGAGTAAAGGGTTGGGAAAAAATATTCCAATCAAATGGACCTAAGAAACAAGTGGGTGTAGCCATCCTAATAGCTAACAAAATAGACTTCAAGCTAAAATCAGTCAAAAGAGACAAAGAAGGTCATTTCAAATTAGTCACAGGAAAAATCCATCAAGAGGAAATCTCAATACTGAACATCTATGCCCCAATGAAAAAGAAACACTTCTAAAGCTTAAATCATACATTAAACCCCACACACTGGTAGTGAGAGACTTCAACACTCCCCTCTCACCACTGGACAGGTCAATCAGACAAAAAATGAACAGAGAAATAAGAGAACGAACAAGTTATGATTCAAATGGACTTAACAGATATCTATAGAATATCCACCCAAACAGAAAAGAATATACCTTCTTCTCAGCACCTCACAGAACCTTCTCAAAAATTGACCACATACTTGGTAACAAAACAAACCTCAATAAATACAAAAAATATTGGAATAACCCAATTACCTTATCAGATCACCATGGTTTAAAACTGGGTTTTCTGGAACACATGGAAATTAAACAATTCTCACCTGAATGAACAATGGGTCAAGGAAGAAATAAAGGGAGAAATTAAAGACTTCCTAAAATTCACTAAATGCCTACATAAAGAAACCAGAAAAATCCTACACTAGTAAATTAACAGAAACATTTATAAAAAAAACCTCTACATTAGTAAATTAGCAGGAACATTTGAAAACTTTAGAACAAAAAGAAGCAAACTCATCTAAGAGAACTAGACCGCAAGAAGTGAGAACTGAAATTAACAAAATAGAAACAAAGAATCGATGAGACAAAGAGTTGGATCTTCAAGAAAATCAACAAAACAGACAAACCTTTATCCAAACTAACCAAAAGGCAGAGAGAGAAATTAATAAAATCAGAAATGAAAAGGAGGACATAACAACAGACACGGAGGAAATACAGAGAATCATCAGGTCATATTTCAAAAACCTGTACTCCACAATATTGGAAACCATAAAGGAAATGGACAACTTTCTGGATAAATATCAGTTACCAAAACTAAATCAAGACCAGGTAAGCAAATAAAACAGACCTATAACTGCTGAAGAAATAGGAACAGTCATCAAAAGTCTCCCACCAAAAAGAGCCCAGGACCAGATGGTTTCAGCTCAGAATTCTACAAGACTTTCAGAGAAGAATTAATACCAATACTCCTCAAATTATTCCACACAATAGAAACAGAGGGAACACTGCCAAACTCTTTTGATGAGGCTACAATTACCCTGATACCCAAACCACAGAAAGACATTACTAAGAAGGAGAATTAAAAACCAATCTCACTCATGAACATTGATGCAAAAATACTAAATAAAATACTAAATAAAATACTGACAAATCAGAACCATTATCCACCATGATCAAGTCTGCTTCATCCCAGAGATGCAAGGATGGTTCGACACATGAAAATCTGTCAACGTAATCCACCATATAAACAAACTGAGAAATGCAAACCTCACGATCATCTCATTAGTTTGGCTCCCAACTGGTGTTCTGTGGCACCCAGGGTACACGGCCTAAGGAGTTCTGACAAGGAGCTGAGGGATGTCTGTCAGTGCATGGCGCGTGTCAGGTGACAGCAGGGAGGAGCTTTCAGAGGCCCTGAGCCTCCTCCAGGAGTGACCTTCCAAGGAGAAGCAGTTATGAGAGGAAAGCCTGCGAGCCTCCTCTCGCTGCTCTCGACGCCATTCCACTGAGGGAACTTGTCCGCAGCACCCTGACTGAGCACGGGTGAAGAGCAGGGATTCCCCAGATTTCTCCCACTTAAAAAATAACCAGTGATTGGAAAAGACAGGACCTCCGCCCAGATGGCCCTTTGCCAAGTCCCATCTCCAGAGAGATTCTAGGTCTAGGCATTGAAAGGACTGACCTGTGTCACGGGGCACAGTGGCAGGGGGAAGAAGAGAGAGGCCGGCGCCCATTTACCTCCACACTAGAGGTGGTGGTGACGATGCAGGTGAGGATGTCTGACCTAGCGATGACGGCCTCCTGCCCTGCACACAGAGACCATGGCCTGCCAGGGGGTCCACGAGCACCAGGAGGCTGAGGGAGAAGAGAGAGGATGGAAAACCATGGGATGAGAAGGACGGTGATTCCCAAGAACCCTGAACATAAGTCAGCCCACACCTTCCTGAGGCCCTGACAATGAGCAGATAGGTCCTGAAGGAAGATGAGGGCACAGACAAAGGGAAGGATTACCCAGGATTACCCACAGTGAGTCACCGGGGACAGAGTGCTCAGGGGGAGAGGACAGCAGAGAGACCGCACAGAAGGGGCGGGAATATAGGCCGTCCCCATGGTCCTGGATTAGCAAGGCTCACCCTAGGACCAGGCCGTTCAGAGAAGACAAGGTAACTGAAGATGGAAGCAGAGAACGCTGTGTCCTCCGAGCTAATGGATGATCACGAGGTGTTCGCTGGTGAGAGACACAGCTGATGCAGGTCCAGGTGTCCTGTCTGGTGCAGGCTCTTGGCATCAGGGAAGTCTAGCTGATGAATGCACTATTTCAGTGGGTTGTTTGCTGCACAAAACATCTATGGAGAAGAGAGCTGAGACCCACAAGTTCAGCAGCAGGGGTCACTTTACTGAAAAGAAAGGCAGCTCTGAAAACCGAGAATGATGTGGGAACGTTCGCGGGGGAAGGGTTCATAACCCCACACATACCCCAATGTTCAAAGAATGAAGAGAAACAAACAGGTCCAACCAGAGGGATCTGAAAAGTTCCCATTCAGGGACTCTGGGACCCCTTACTGGGCTCCTCCTCCTGCCTCTCTCAGTGGAGCCACTCTGGTGTTGAACACAGGCCGGGTTTGTGTATTTGGCGCCCCCGGGAAGCAGCACAGTCTTGACAGGCTGGCCCTGATCACCCTTCTCCAGCAGCACCAGTGTTCTGAGTGGAAGATGCTGTCTCCAGGTCAGGGTCAGGACTAGGTGGCAGGGGCATTTCCTCTTTTAGCATGCTGCGGCAGACACACAGGGCAGATGCAGCCTTGGTCAGTGGGGCATGGCTCGAAGTGGGGCTCTCCTTCTGGAGACAATATAGAGGCATGGGGGCCCTTCCGGTCATCTTCTGCCCTGATAATGTCAGGACATTAGGTGTGTCCTCTTCTCAAGACTGGGTGTGGAAAAGGCCAAAGGTGGGCTCACTGGCTCTTCTTTTCAGGTGACGACCAGATGTTAAAGGAGGTACCAGAGATGGTGGAGGTGCAGGGCCAGGGTTTACCACCTTGACTGAGGTGGTGGGGTCAAGCTCCTGTTGTTCTAATAGGTATGTCCTCATTATCTCATTATATTCTCTTTTATATAAGGACTATATGGCCATATATATATATATATATATATATATATATATATATATATATATATATATACAGGATCTGGGTAGGGCTCACTAGGATGTGTCCTTCAGGGTTCTTACCCATGCATGTTGCTGAACGTCTTCAATGTGGGGCCTCCTCTCTGGGGCAACAGTGAGCATTTGAAAAAAGAGATTATCAAGTCTTTTAAAGATATAAGCTATAATGTAATACCTTCCTTTGGATACATTCTTCTCAATCTCTTCCAGGGTCCTTCCTCTGAAGGGGTGGTACCTCGTGGTGATAACAGAGCGCTATACCCAGACTCCAGACACCTGCCTTCTTCCCATCGTAGTCTTCCCTCGGAAGCAGTTCTGGGGCATTGCTGCTCTTGTTCCCACAGCGCCCCTGCAGCACAGGGCCAGCTCCACACCTGGTAGCAAGGCCAGAGTCTCCCAGCTTCACATTGCCCTCTGCATCTACTCTGGCAGGATGTTGCTGGGCTTCCGGGCTCGATGAACGATGCCATGGTCATGGGCAGCACTTTACGGCTAACATAAGCTGCCCGAATATTGTCTGCGCCTTTTCCTCATGCAGCCTGCCCTCTTCCTATATCTGCTCCCTCGGATTTCCTCTCGGAGCCTACTCCATCACTAGAAAAGTATTTAAAATCTGGAAGAGGCGAATGATGTGTGGTGTTTAATCACTTTTAGGACCGCCACTTCAGTCATGACTAGATGAAGGTGTTCGTTGTCATTTCCACCATTTTCATTGCCACCAGCGTGTAAACGTGGCGATGGCAGACCAGTGCCACAGCGCCAAATCCGCCCTGGACAATGGTGTACAACACATTAAATTGCCTGTCTAGGTCCTTATTCCGGGAAAACAGGCCATGAAGCTTGTTGTTACTGGCCTCCTGTCCAGAAACGGTTGTGTCAAAGCCTGAAAAACAATTAGAATGAAGACACCAATGAAGGAGTCCCACAGGTCACCAAAATTAGCTCCCTGGTCTGTAGGGGGGAAAGTGAAGCCCAGCCTACAGTCTTATATACAGGATACTCGTTCTTAAATCTCAGTGACTACTTTTGAGATAAAAGCTTGGAATGTTCCAATGACAGCAGGCTATAGCCTATAGTGATTGTCTCCATGTTGGGCCTCAAGTACCTTTCCCCTTCTTATGAAAATGCAACTAGCATCCCCCAGCTACTGCTTCAGTAGATCAAAGAGACAGATTGGCTTGTTTAGAACTTCCAACCAGCACAGTGGCAGTGGCCTTTGTAGCTGGGTCTTGAAAACTTAAACTGTCAAGTTGGGAGCGTGGGACCTAGCCCCTCGTCTATCCCGGTCCCTGGTCTGGACTCCAAATCCCAACAGGCCAGGTCCTGACCCCATCCCCAGTGAGGGGTCAGGACCACTCCCCAGGGTATTTAAGTGATCCCCCAGAAGAGGAACACGTGGTCTCCCTTTCTTCCTCCTGAGGGTCGTGTTTCTACAGCTTCCCAGTTTCCCCCTTGGGGTCACCCGCGAGTGCAGAGCTCCCATTTAACCTGGATATTTCTTAATTTGGCTTGTTTTGATTTGGCTTGATTGGGAATTCTGCGTCGCAGGGAGCTCACATTAGGAATATTCCTAACATTCTGGAGGTTCAACTGAGATAGGCCAGGCCCTTTCCATGTAGCAGGCCACGTGTTGAAAGGCCCCTAGTCTACAATCTCGAGCGCTCTACGCCAGGCTTAAATCCGACTTCTGTGCTACAGGGGCTGCGTTTTGGTGAGCCCCCTTTCTTATCTATGCTATAGGGTTTTGGGGGACCCATTGGTACTTATTTTTGTCGTTTTGGGATTCCTGTAGAAGTTGTGAGCTCATACCGGGAATTCGAGCCCCAGGTGGCGGTCAATCGTGGAATCAGGCTTGGCTGAGGCAGAGATCTGTCGGTCCTGGGATGCCGGGCGTTCAATCTCCACAGCCCCTTTTGGACCTAAGAGCCATTTTGGAGGATGCTCTGAAATGGACTTAGGCTACGTGGTTAAGAATATACTCTAAATGGGCACCTACAGTTCAAAGCCAGGTCCGCTGTTGCCCCTGTAAGCCTCTTACAAAAAAATCTTTTTAAATTGAGCCTGTCTGATACAAATGAACAGAGCTTACAAATATACGTCCATGGCTTTGGTCTCTACACTTTCACACACCGCCCCCCCACCCCGCCCCTTAGTAGCCCAGTGACTCATAGCACCACACTGCCAGAGGCACTGGCCCCTCCTCCACTCCCTCAAGTCCACACTTCCCAACCCCCTCCCGTGGAGCAACATTCTTTCCTCTTTCCCCTCCCTTTCCCAATTCGGAGGTTCAAGGTCAACTTCCACCCCCCCACCCCCCCCACCCCCCCCCCCCGCTCCTAACTCACCCCTCCACTCCTGGACCCCCTCTGAGTACTGGGCTAGCCCCTCCCATGTTCCCTTTTCTCTTCCAAATGTCTCGGTAGAAAAGCTGCTAGATTCCTTTTCTACTAATGATTCTGTTTCCTCAGTCATTACCAGATATTAGGAAAGAGTTAAGAAAGGTTGAAAATGGTCCCCAAACTTCCATACGGAAATTGGTGAAAACGACCTTTATAACATGAGGGCTGGCTTGTTGGGGTATCTGTTCCCGCCCGGTACCCCACAGCCCGCAAGTCCCAGAGAAAATCAATCACACAGAGATCTCTATAAGTTATAAAGCTGATTGGTCCATTAGGTCAGGCTTCTTATTAGTCCTTATAACTTATATTAATCCATTATCATTATCTATGTTAGCGACACGGCTCAGTACCTTTCTCAGTGTGACAGCTCACATGTTGCCTCTTCGGTGGTCTGGGCAGAACTGGAGAGGGAGCTTCCTGCTTCCCAGAATACTCCCATTCTCTTTGCTCCACCTCTACTTCCTGTCTGGTTTTCCCACCTCTACTTCCTGCCTGGCCAATCAGCATTTTATTAAAATACATGATTGACAGAATACAGATAATTCTCCCACACCAGGCCTTTAAAGTTTTTAATGCCCGAGAGGAATCAGCTGAGTCTTCCCGATGGAGAAAGCTACAACAATCTACAGGCCCAGGCCTTAGCAGCTGCCCTAAGGTCACAGGAAGGGCACAAGGGAAGCCAACCACAGGGCTCTATCAAGTGAGGCCTAAATGGTCACGTGGCACAATATTGCACTATACATGCTCCAAGGCTGTGCCCTATCTGCCAGCAATCTAGACACTGGAAATCACAATGCCCCCATGTGGGTTTGTCCTCTATGCTAAGCCACAGAGGTCCAGCCTCATCACCACTGGCAAGTGAAACTGTGCCAGCCTGATAGGGGAGTTCAGCCAATCGCATTCTGTTTCTGGGGCGTGCCGCCCTCAGGCTAAAGCCTGCCAATAAACCTAACAAGCACGCTCCCACTAGCTCTCTTTTTCGCCTGACTCCTGCGTCTGGACTGATCGTTTGGATTCTGGTGTAAGCTGTTGTAAGTCTTACTTCTGTTTATTAAAGCTGTATATTTTGTATCAAGATAGTCTGGGGACTTTTCATTACCAATCACCCGGCAGTTTCACCAGCCTTGCAGAGGATTGACACTGCCCAGATTTGGTAAATCCCATAACCTTCTCCTAGCCTAGGGTCAAGCTACAAGTGGCGGGTAAGTCCATTACTTTTATTCTCACTCGGGCCTTAAGTTTCCCTCACCAATTTCAGCTGTGGGGGTAGATGGAACCGATTCCTCCCCACTTAAAACTTTGCCACTGATCTACCATCTTGCAGGACATTTTTTTCTCATTCTTTCTTAGCAATACCGGCTTGCCCAGCACATTTACTGGGTGGAGATATCCTTAGCCGCTTCCCCAAAGCTTAGTTCTTCTTTTTGGAACCCCTTTTAACCCCGCCCATCTCCAAGATTCTATTTTACAGGTTCACTCCTCCTGCCAGACCTGTGTCCAGGCCAATCCATAAGGGGCTCTCCACATACATCAGCTTCATGGACAACAACTGGACAAAGATTCACAGGTTAAATTTACCCATGTGCCTACTCATAAAAAACTCTGTTATCTCTTAACACTTGTGGACACTTTTACAGGATGGATAGAAGCATTTCCAGTCTCCAGGGAAACAGCAGGCGTAATGGAGATCATGTCAGAGCTCTCACCATCTCCTGGACAATGGGACTCATCAAACAACCACCAACCAAGCTCTCCATTGAACCTCCCAGGTCAAACTCCTCCACTGGCGGGGTACTTGCCCTATCTCTTCCTCTTAAGGTCCCTTCTCCACTTACACGCCGACAGTTGTCTTCTTGCCACCACACCAGTGGACCCTAATGGCCCTAAGCCTTCCCCGCTCTTCCCAGGGGACAGAGTACTCCATAATCAGTTAACTCCTAGGTCTTTCAAACCTCGATGGACAGGACCTCACATGGTAATCCTCACCACCCTCTCGGCTGAAAAGCTCTTGGGACACCCATGCTGGTACCATCTCTCCAGGCTCAAGTGGGTGTCTACCCAGGACACTTGGTCTGTCCAGCAGACAGGACCTTCCACCCTCCTGTTTTCCAGGATGCCACAATGAAGGGCCTACCTGCTCCTCATTCTGGCACACTCATCTTTAGCGATAACAGTTTTTTTCCTAGACACCTGCCTTTTCATGTGCCCCAAGGAACAGATGCCTGCGGTCTCCAGGATGACAGTTCATGGGATGCCTTTCCAGCCACACCTCTCACTAAACGTGGACACCTAGCTCGTCCCTTCCTCACGCCGCCCCATGCCCGCAGGAAGTAGCCAGATTTGAGTCTAGGCCCTTTTTCCCAAAGAGAACCTAAATGTTTGTCATAATTACCATTCCAATTTTACGTCACCCCTATATCCAAAAAGTCGTGAATCTCAAGTTGGTAGCATAGGCGCCAGGCCCTCACATCTATCCCAGCCCCCAGGCCAGGTCTGGACTCCAAACACCAGCAGGCCAGGTACCTTAAATACCACTCCCCAGGGTATTTAAGTGATCTCCCAAAAGAGGAACACGTGCTTTCCCTTTCTTCCTCCCAAGGGTTGCATTTCTGCTGCTTTCCAGTTTCCCCCTCGGGACCACCCAAGAGTGAAAAACTCCATTAAATCTGGATATTTCTTATTTGGCTTGTTTTGATTTGGCTTGATTGGGAAGTTTACATCGGCAGGGAGCTCACATTAGGAAATATTCCTAACACAAACCATGTCTGGCCTTTTTAAGAATGAGTTGCAGTTTGAACAGGTGTCCTGCAAAGAGACAGAGTCATTAGCAGATTCTGTCAAGGCCATGTTTACAGCCTTCCATTCTTGGGGCCAGGAGGAATAAAGGCAGAAAGACAATAGGGCATGGGGAGCTCTTGGTTACACTGGTCACACTCTATCCCGAACCTCTTAGTGTTAGTCTCATCTCTAAGATAACGGGTACGTACCTATTATTAGAACAGGAACCCCAGGAGCTTGACCCCACCACCTCAGTCAAGCCCGGACACCCTGGCCCTGCACCTTCACCATCTCTGCTACCTCCTTTAATGACCATCTGGTCGTCACCTGAGAAGAAGCACCAGTGAGCCCGCCCACCTTTGAACTTTTGAACACAGGGTCTTCAGAAGAGGACTCGCCTAATGTCCTGGCGCTATCAGGGCAGAGGATGCCCAGAAGGGACCCACTTCGAGCCATGCCCCACTGACCGAGGCTACATATGCCTCCTGTGCTGGACTAGAAGTCCAAACAGCAGGGAGGAGTTGCTCCAGACACCACTCACGTAACCACAATTGATGCAAAGCAAGAGGATTTTTATTCTGTCATGACAGGGCCCTTCAGGTTCGGGACATGAAGGACATCCGATCACTGTTACAGTCCATCTTTTAAAGCAAAAAGCCACAGACACAAGGGGGGAGCCTGTAGGTTGTTTTCCAACTTATTGGATTGGCTTATTCAAAGGGTTACTTGCAGTGATTGGTCTATTCCAGGGCAGGAGCATAGCTGTGTGGTCAGGTGAGATAAGGGGAGCATCTGTGGGCCATCCTGGCCTTGTTTCAATGACTAAATCAATACATCAGGAACTGAGTCAACATCTGTGGGTTGTCTTTGCCTCAATTCCCAGAATGGAGTTATGTTTGGAGATTATTGACAAGGACACAGGAGGATGAGCAGTCCAGCATGTGTGTGGGGGGCAACTGTCCTGTTTTCAAGAGAGATTGAGTGTAAGGTTTTAGACAAATGTCTTAGGGTTGAGGGGGCTTAGAGTCTTTTATTCCCTCCTCTTGTTTTGTCAAATCCCAATCTTGGGATTTTCTGAGGTCTCTCTTGAGAGCCTGATATTGGTGGGTCAGTACTAAAACTTGGGTAATACTGAGTCATTCACGAATGAACATCAGAAGTTGTTATTTCCTGCAGTCCTGGGACTGGGAAGAATCTAGCTGGGATTTTTAGGGAGGGAGCTGGGAAATGGCGGGGCCTTAGGGCTTGGTGTGGTGCTTAGGACCCCTGCAGGAGGGGGCTAGTTCTGCTCCCCCCAACTTGTCGAGTTTGCTCACCCCCCCCCCAGACAAATATATCAGTCTACATGCAGAATAAGAGTCGTTTGGTATTTTTTTTAAGAGTCCTTTGTTTAGCTTTGGGTGTGTTGAAGTTTTTATCTGGAGTGTCCTGAGTCATCCTGTGGAGGTGCCGGCTTCACCTGAGAAGCGTGGATCCAGGTTGCAATGTCATCTACTTTGAGAGCGGTGGGTGTCATGAGGAGCATGGCATAGGGTCCCTTCCAGGGAGGTTTAAGGCTCTGGGACTGATGTCTCCGAACGTATATGGAATCACCAATGGATGTGAAATCTCTGGTGTCCAGGCTGGTAGGCAGCAGCCAGAGGTTTCCAGACCTGGGCTTAGGATGATCGGGAGGGCCTTTAGGTGGGCAGACAAGTCTGGGAAGAACAGCATCAGGATTATGTACCTCATCCACCTTAGTGAGCAGTGGCAGCCCTCACATAGGATCTCATAAAGAGTGAGTTTAAATCACCTTGGGGTGTTTTGAACCCAGAACAGGACAGAGGGAGGGAGGTCTGTCCAGTCATTTGTTGCTGGTCTCTAGGGCTAATTTTGTCAGAATTATTTTTAGAATTTTATTTATCCTATCTATCCGACCTGAGCTTTGGGGTTGGTAAGGACAACTTCCAATTGATTCCCAATGTCTTGGCCACACCCTGACTTACATGGGCAACAAAGGCCTATTATCGGATACAATTACCCTGGGCATCCCAAACCTCAGGAAGATTTTTTTTTTTATGATCTTCTTAGCTGTCTCAGTCCTGGTCAATGTATGATGGCTATCTTCTTCCTCTGCCTTTGTAGAGCTTGTATCAAAGCCATAAGTTCAGCTTTCTGGGCGAGCCGACATCCCTGCAGGGAGGCTACTGGCCCAGATCATTCACTTCCTGTCCACCACTGCTGCCTCCGACTTCCACTTATGTTCAGTCTTCTGTACCTGGCTCGGCTCGGAGCCCCAGCCTTGTGCCCCAGGCAAGCTTCACCATCATTTCCGGGTCTGCCTGGCACAGCTCAGCCTGCCATTCTGCCAGCCGCCTGTCCTTTCTGCAGATGCTGGTAGGATCCATAGTCCATCGACGCGAGCAGGGCACAGGAGCAGCAGCCTGGTGCAGGAGGGCACCTGTGGTAGCATTGTGAGTGCTCTATTGCAGTCTGACATGGGTGAGGGGAGCGAGACTGCAGGGGGAGCAGCCAGGGTTCATGTGGGCTTTAGGGCAAGCAGGGCACCAAGGCAGTTGCTGGGAGCGGATTTCTCCAGTGGTGATGGTAGGTGGAAGTGGTCATCCTGGCAAGGAGGGCCAGGCGGAGTCAAACAAACAGCCTGCATCTCCTGCAGAACTGAGAACAGCACGGAAAGTGAAAGTCCCTCCTTTGGTCAACAAAAGGCTTTGATCATACATTCAAGGGTGACCAGGGAGGAATGAGTCATTTGTTTGTCCTTTTCTCAAATTTATAGTTCGTAAGGTGTTCAGTTTGTATTCTTTAATTTTTTCAATGGTTGTTTTAGCACAGAGTACTCAGTTCCTGTGTCCCATAGAAAATCTATAGAGGTATCTAATGTCCTTTTTCTTGCCATAAGCACATTGGTCTTTGTCCAAGGGTGCCTCTGTCCATCTTCATTCTTCTGCTGCCCAGGCTCCCTATCTGTCTGAGTAACACTTTCTCTGTCTCCCCAAATTCTGCGAGTTATAATCTTGCAACCAATCTACCTGCTGTAACTTTTTTTTTAATATCTGATACTGACTGTCCATGGCTACCGCTGCCTGCTGACCTTCAGAGGTTGGGTAAAATGCCTGTAAACCTCCATTAAACATTTAAGAACACAGATTATAACTGGCCCCTGGAGAACCTCTTTTACCTGGGTCAAATTAGTGGGGTGCCTAGCAGCCCCTGAGATTTGCCATGAGCCCGGCATTTTGACTGTCAGTTTCTCCCTTTAAGAATTAATTAGACATCATTATGTAGAATAAAAATAGATCCATATTTATCTCTATGCACAAAACTGAAATCCAAACGAATCAAATACCTTAACATAAAATCAACAATATTGAACCTCATAGAAGAAAAAAGTTTTAAATACATTTTTAAACACAGCCTCAGTGGCACAGACAATAAGAGACACAATCAATAAATAAAATCTCCAGAACTGAGAAGCTTTTTGTATAGCAAAGGATATAATCAACAGAACATAATATCAGCCTGTAGAATGGGAAGGTATCTTTATAAGGAAATTAGGAACTTAGTCCTCATAAGAACAAATAATCCAACAAAATTATGTTACAGACCTAAACTGTAAACTCTCAACAGATGAACTTAAAATGACTGAAAGGTATTTAAATTTTTCTTAAATATAACATCCTTAATTATCGGGGAAATGCAAATCAAACAACTCTGAGATTTTTATCTTATCCCTGTAAAAATGACCAAGATTAAAAATATTGTTTGATAATTTACACTTAAGAGAATGTGGGATAAAAAACCCTCCATTTTTTGGTAAAAATGCAAACTGATACAGCTACTTTGAACATTAGTATGGTGAATTTTCAGAATTAGGTAACATATTACCTTAAAACTTAGCAGTAGTCCTTTTGGGCCTACTTTACATAGCAGAATTATTTCATCATAGACAGAATCTGAAAACAACCCAAAATGTACCTCTTTTATATCAATAAGAAATGAGAATTATCATGTTTTTAAATAGCCATAAACACTATAAAGAGTCAAAAGGGCCATTTTAACTCAACCTCATCACTCAGCAACACCACCGTTGCCGTTGTAATGGGGTCAGACTCTTCAGCTGATCTTCGCCATTTCGGGCAACTCGGGGCCCCCACCTCATCACAAGCATTGCGAGCAGTCAAGTGTTAAATTTAGATCTAAACATGGGCTGGCTTAGAAGCTCAGCTGGGCTGTTCACATGGCCCTGGCCTGGGGCCAGGGCTCCTATAGTGATAGTTCTTGAAGACAGTGTAGTCCTGAACTCATTCATCTAAACAGAGCTGGGATTTTTTTTTTTTTTTTGACACACTGCATAGTAAGAAATATAGAAATCAACAATCTGTAGATTTTCTATAAGCACATTTTTTTAAAGTGACTCAGCTTAACGTCCCCCAATTTTTAAACCAGAAGCTTTACCCTGGATACAGCACCGGCTACCTCCCCTGGGCAAGGGCCACAGAATTTTGGCACCAGGCTTCACATGGCACCTGTGGAGGGGAGGCTGCCAGTCAGTCCCTAGTACCTTAGTTTCCAGGGAAAACAAACTTTCTCTTTGGAAAGGAGACCCCCACCCCCAGGGAACCCTACTGGGGATCTTTCTAGGACCTGGCTCTAAGGGGAGAATTATGCGCCCTGGGCTCCAGCGATGATGCTAGGAGTCCGCGCACCAGCGCCAATAGCGGAGGCCTCTCGCCTGGGCAATACAGCTGGAGCCCTTGGCGAGAATTTCCCAGGCCTGCCTTGTCGCCGATGGTGACGGCAGAGGCGGCAGGGCCCGGCAGTCTCAACAGCAAGGGACAGTTTAGCAGCTCAGCTCGGGCAAGGCACATCGCCCCCCCCCATATCTACCCTGGCCCGGGGTTGGGGGGGCGCTCCCCAAAAGGAAGGTCAAACAACAGGCGGTCAGACTGGGTGTCAGAGAGGCAGGGTTTTCTGTTTTGTCACTCCGGCACGGGAAAAGAGACAGGACAAGGACAGACGGCCCTTATCAAAGTCAGAAGGAAGAGGGCCACTGTGCCTGCACCGCGCTCTGTAACAAAATGGTTTGACCCAGAGTAGGGGGCTCTCTGGTGACAACATAGGGAACCTGGTCTGGTTGGCCACAGGAGTCATGCTGGAAGACTTTTTTCTTTTTTCTTTTTTTCATGTAAAGTAGTATCTAGATAAAACGTCTGGCCCTGTGACCCTGTGACTTTAAAAGTGGGCCATTTCAGGAAGCAGACCTCTTGCCAGCATTTCTTTCAGATTTCCACAGCTCGGTCTGCAGCTTCTCTCGAAAGTTAGATTTAGGGTCAGAGAGGTGGTTACTTACTGCCCCATGGTACCAGATTTAGACTCGAGTACAAACATACATACAAAAATAAAGACACGACATAAAACCAAAGACATGAAAAGCCAAAACCAAACTCAAAAATCAGAAGCGGAGCAGCATTGCAGATTCAGATGGAGGCGAGCAACAAAACGCAGTGCCTCCTGGGAACTAGAGGAGTGACCTGGTCACTCTTAGCCCCTTCAGATACTGGCCCTACGTGGGTACAATTTCTCAGAATACCAACGAACGCAAACTACAATAATCACAGAAACAAACAAAGCAAACAAAGACAATAAGAGCGCTTGACCTTACCTCCAACAGGGCCTGCAAGGGGTCCAGAAGCAACTGATTTCCCAGCCAACACACCAAAATGTTGGACTAGAAGTCCAAACAGCAGGGAGGAGTTGCTCCAGACACCACTCATATAACCACAATTGATGCAAAAGCAAGAGGATTTTTAGTCTGTCATGACAGAGCCCTTCAGGTTCGGGATATGAAGGACCTCCGATAGCTGTGACAGTCCATCTTTTAAAGCAAAAAGCCACAGACACAAGGGGGAACCTGTAGGTTGTTTTCCAACTTACTGGATTGGCTTATTTAAAAGGTCACTAGCAGTGATTGGTCTATTCCAGGGCAGGAGAATAGCTGTGTGGTCAGGTGAGATAAAGGGAGAGCATCTGTGGCCTTCCTGACATTGTTCTAGTGACTAAATCAATACATCAGGAACTGAGTCAACATCTGTGGGTTGTCTTTGCCTCAATTCCCAGAATGGAGTTATATTTGAAGATTATTGACAAGGACACAGGAGGATGAGCAGTCCAGCGTGTGGGGGGGGGGGGGGAGCAACTGTCCCGTTTCCAAGAGAGAGTGAATGTAAAGTCTTAGAAAAATGTCTTAGGGTTGACAGGGCTTAGAGTCTTTCACCTAGGTCTGTGATAGCTTGTTAGAAGAGGAAATGTCCCTGGCACCTAGACTCTGATGTGAAGACAGCATCTTGATTACAGTGCAGCTTGTATCTCTAAGATAATGGGCACATAGCTATTATTACAACAGGAATCCCAGGAGCTTGACCCCACCACCTCAGTCAAGCCCGGACACCCTGACCCTGCACCTCCACCACCTCTGCTACCTCCTTTAATGACCATCCGGTGATCACCTGAGAAGAAGTGCCAGTGAGCCCGCCCACCTTTGGAATTTTCGACACAGGGTCTTCAGAAGAGGACACGCCTAATGTCCCCACGCTATCAGGGCAGAGGATGACCAGAAAGGCACCCATGACTCTATGGTGTCACCAGAATATGAGCCCCACTTCGAGCCATGCTCACTGACCGAGACTACATACGCCTCCAGTGTCTGCGGAAGCATGTTAAGAGGAAATACGCCTGGAACCTAGCCCTGACTCTGATGTGGAGGAAGAATCTTGATTACATTGCTGCTTACATATGTAAGAAAATGGGGCCATACCTAATATTAGAAGAGGAACTCCAGGAGCTTGATTCCTTCTCCTCAGTCAAGCCCAGAAACCCTGGCCCTGCACCTACACCATCTCTGAAACCTCCATTGATGACCATCTGGTCGTCACCTGAGAAGAAGTGCCGGTAGGCTGCCCACCTAAGGATTTTTCCACACTGGGTTTTCAGAAGGGGACACGCCTAATGTCCTGATGGTCTCAGGCCAGAGGATGCCCAGAATGGCCCCCATGCCTCTAGAGTTTTTCCAGAAGAAGAGCCCATTTAACTGACAGAGCTACATCTACCTCCTGTGTCTGCCGTAGTATTTTAGAAGAGGAAATGCTCCTGGCACCAAGACCTGACTCTGACGTGGAGACAGCATCTAGATTACACCCCAGCTTACATATGTAAGATAATGGGGCCATACCTAATACTACAACAGGAAGCCCAGGAACTTGACTCCACCACCTCAGTCATCCTAGAAACCCTGGGCCTGCACCTCTACCACTTCTGCTACCTCCTTTAATGACCATCTGGTCGTCACCTGAGGAGAAGAGCCAGTGAGCCCACCCAGCTTGCACTTTTCCACACAGCGTCATCAGAAGAGGACATGCCTCATGTCCCCACGCTATCAGGGCAGAGGATGACCAGAAGGGTCCCTATGCTTCTAGGGTTTTTCCAGAAGAGACAAACTTTGAGCCATTCCCCCCTGACCGAGGCTACATCTACCTCGTGTGTCTGCGTGAGCATGTTAGGAGAAGAAATGCCCCCAGCACCTAGACTCTGAAGTGGAGACAGGTTCTTGGTTACATGCCAGCTTATATCTCTAAGATAACGGCACGTACCTATTATTAGAACAGGAAGCCCGGGAGCTTGACCCCACCACCTCAGTCAAGCCCGGAAACCCTGGCCCCACACCTCCACCATCTCTGAAACCTCCATTAATGACCATCTGGTCTTCACCTGAGAAGAAGTGCCAGTGAAACCGCCCACCTTTGGATTTTTCCACACAGAGTCTTCAGGAGAAGACACGCCTAATGTCCTGACGCATCAGGGCTGAGGTTGCCTAGAAGGGCCAACATGCTTCTATGGTGTCCCCAGAAGAAGGACGCCACATCGAGCCATGCCCATCCATCCGAGACTACATATGCCTCCTGTGTGCGGTAGCATATTAGAAGAGGAAATGTGCCTGGCACCAAGATCTGACTCTGACATGGAGACGACATCTTGATTACACCCCAGCATACATATGTATGATAATGGGGCCATACCTAATATTAGAACGGGAACCCCAGGACCTTGACTCCACCACATCAGTCAAACCCAGAAACCCTGCCCTGCACCTCCACCATCTCGGAAACCTCCATTTATGACCATCTGGTCGTCCCCTGAGAACAAGTGTCTGTGAGCCCACCTAAGGACTTTTCCACACAGCGTCATCAGAAGAGGACACGCCTAATGTCCTGACGCTATCAGGGCAGAGGATGCCCAAAAGGGTGCCCATGCCTCTATGGTGTCCCCAGAAAAAGAGCCCCACTTCGAGCCATGTCCCACTGACGGAGGCTACATCTACCTCCTGTGTCTGCCGTAGTATTTTAGAAGAGGAAATGCTCCTGGCACCTAGACCTGACTCTGACGTGGAGACAACATCTTGATTACATCCCAGCTTCTACCTCTGAGATTATGGGGACATACCTATTATTAGAACAATACCTATTATTAGAACAGGGAGGTCAAGAACAACATTTGGACAGCTCATGTCAGCCTTAAAGTACTGCCGTGACCAAAGCATTGTCCATCGACACCTAAAATCTGATAAACATCCTGCTAGATATAGAGGACAAAATAAAGGTTGGGGACTGTGGCCTTGCTACCAGATGTGCAGCTGGCACTGTACTAAAAGGCGTTTGGAACCAAAATCTATAACGTCCCAAAACGGGTACTAAGTGAAAGATCTGAAGGGAGGAAGGCAGACGTGTGGAGCCTTGGAGTGGCTCTGTATTTCGTTACCACTGGGTACCACCCTTTCAGAGGAAGCACTCTGAAAGAGGTGAGGAAAACGTCATCACTGGCAACTATGACATCCCAGACGACGTGTCTGCACAATTAGAAAACCTAATTCATCAAATTCTAACAGTTGCCCCAGAGAGGAGACCCTTCATCGAAGCCATCATCCAAAACCCATGGGTCAAGGGTTCTAAAATAAACATCCAGAGGGAGCCCTACCTAGATCCAAAGATAATAGACAACCTAATTGATCATGGCTTTCCAAGAAACATCATCCTTGAGTCCCCGAGGAACAGGAAACGCGATAAAATCATGGGGATGTATTTACTATTAAAAGAACTGTCAGACCACAGGCTTCACTCTACCACCTCAGCCACGTGGGCGGACCCTGCCCCTGCACCATTTCCAGTACCTCCTTCAACAACTGGTCGTTACCTGGAATGAAGCGCCAGTGAGCCCACCTTTGGCCTATCAGGGCAGATGATGATCAGAAGGGCCCCATGCCTCTGTGGTGTTCCCAGAAGAAGATCCCCACTTCTAGCCATGCCCCACTGACTAAGGCTGCATCTGCCCCACGTGTCGGCTGCAGAAACGACATGTCCCTCCATCTGGACCATCTGTGGCTAACAACATCGGGTGTTTCAGCGCACTGATAATGGCAACCAGGGATTGTTGTGGAAGACTCTGCTGCTGAGCCAGGGGGCCAAACAGGCAGGCATTGTCTTTGACTAACAACAGAGTGGCCCCACTGAAAGGGACAGGAGGAGGAGCCCAGGAAGGGATCCCTGAATGGGAACCTTTCACATGCCTCTGGTGGGATTTGTTCTTTGAACTTTGAAACATTTTCAGCCAAGCTCCCTTACCCTCCATTAAAAATTCGAGCACTCTTTAACTTGTGGGTTCCAGCTCCGTTCTCCATTGGAGATGTTTTGTGCAGGCAAATAACCCAGTGAAATACTGCATTCATCAGCTAGACTTCCCTGATGCCAAGAGCCTGCATCAGACAGGACACCTGGACCTGCATCAGCTGTGTTGTGTCTCTCACCAATTAGAGGTTAGAACTAACAGGCTAAGCAGTGATTTAATTAGTACAATTTCTCTGTAGTTATTTTGGGATTAAGTTAGCCAGGCAGGCAGGACTAACAATTGGGCCCTCTCCCTATAATAGTCCCTGGCTTGGAGTTGGTCCTGCAAAGGTTTCTGGCTCAGGTCTACTGCCTCAGAGTTCCAGGTTCAGGTGTGCCCAGAGCTGCAGAGGACCTGGCTAAGGCTTACTCCCTCAGAGGTCACAGACTCACACTCGGACACACAGAGGTTTCAGGTTCCTGCCTATTGCCTTTGATGTACCAGAACAATACCTGGACCCACAGAGGTCTTGGCTAGGACTACTCCCTATGAGGTCCCAGACTCATGCCTGGCCCCAAGACATCTCTGGTTCCTGCCAACTCACTTGGAGGTCCCAGATTCATGCCCAAACTGGCAGCAATCCTGGATCAGACCTAGACTCTGACGCGGAGACAGCTTCTTCTGCGCAGGACACCGGGTGCTGCTGGAGAATGAGAAGGGCAATCGGGGCTTGCCTGTTAAGACTGTGTTGCTTTTAGGGGCGCCAGATACACAAACCTGGCCTATGTTCAACAACAGAATGGCTCCACTGAGAGAGGCAGGAGGGGAGCCCAGTAAGGGATCCGGTTGCACCTGTTTGTTCCTCTTCATTCTTTGGACATCGGGGTATGCGTCTGTGTGGTGGGGGGAAGGAGGGTTATGAACTCTTCCCCCAGAGCATTCCCACACCATTCTCAGTTTTCAGAGTAGTGATCCATGCTCTTTAACTTGTGGGTCCCAGCTCCCTTCTCAGAAGGAGATGCTGTGTGCAGGCAAACATCTGAAATAGTGAACGAGTGCATTGATCAGCTAGACTGCCCTGATGCCCAGAGCCTGCACCAGACAGGACACCTGGATCTGCATCAGCTGTGTGTGTCTCTCACCAGCAAAGACCTTGTGATCATCCTTTAGCTTGGAGGACACAGTGTTCTCTGTTTCCACCTTCAGCCACACAAATGCAGAAGGACCTCCTACACCATATTCTGTGGGTGAAATCTCCAATCAATAACGAGCTTCCTCGCCACAGTGGTTGCCCAAGAAGCCAAGAGGTGAACAGGCACAAAAACAGCCTAGGCCCCCCTCCCCCAACAATCACTGCTGCCCAGAGAGGATGGAATCCCCATGCTCAACCCCAGGGGGCTGCCTCTTACTTTCTGAGCTTCCACACTTAAAGTGGTCCTTTTGTCCACACCAGAAGCAAGCCCTTGGACAAGGTCTAAAACTAAGAGGTTCGGGATAGAGTGTGACCAGTGTGACCAAGAGCTCCCCATGCCCTATTGTCTTTCTGCCTTTGTTCCTCCTGGCCCCAAGAATGAAAGGCTGTAAACATGGCCTTGACAGAATCTGCTAATGACATTGTCTCTCTGCAGGACACCTGTTCAAACTGCACCCCATCCTTAAATGGCCAGATATGGTTTGGGGTTCTCAAGACCCAGCTACAAAGGCCGCAGCCACTGTGCTGGTTGGAAGTTCTAAACGAGCCAATCCGTCTCTTTGATCCACTGAAGCAGTAGCTGGGGGATGCTAGTTGCATTTTCATAAGAAGGGGAAAGGTACTTGAGGCCCAACATGGAGACAATCACTATAGGCTATAGCCTGCTGTCATTGGAACATTTCAAGTTTTTAATCTCAAAAGTAGTCACTGAGATTGAAGTACGAGTATCCTGTATATAAAAGGCTGCAGGCTGGGCTACATTTCTGTTCCAACAGACCAGGGAGCTAATTTATGTGACCCATAAGACTCATTGGTGTCTTCATTCTAATTGTTGGTTTCAGGCTTTGGCACAACCGTTTCTGGACAGGAGGCCAGTAACAACAAGCCTCATGACCTGCTTTCCCCAGGAAGAAGGACCTTAAACAGGCAATTTAATGTGTTGTGTGTGCACCATCGGCCAGGGCGGACTAGGCACTGTGGCACTGGCCTGCCATCGCCACGTTTACACGCTGGTGGCAATGAAAATGGTGGAAAATGACAACGAACACCTTCATCTAGTCATGACTGAAGTGGCGGTCCTAAAAATGATTAAGAACCTACACATCATTTGCCTCTCCCAGATTTTAAGGACAGAAAGTTACACTTTCAAAGGGATGGAGTATGCGCCGGGAGGGAATCTGAGGAAGCAGATATAGGAAGAGGGCAGACTGCGTGAGGAAAAGGCGCAGGAAATGTTCGGGCAGCTAGTGTCAGCCGTAAAGGGCTGCCATGACCGCGCATGGTACTGTCCATCGAGACATGAAGCCCGACAGCATCCTGCTCGATGCAGAGGGCAATGTGAAGCTGGGAGACTTTGGCCTCGCTACCAGGAGTGGAGCTGGCACTGTGCTACAAGGGTGCTGTGGGACTGAGATCTACAATGCTCCGGAACTGGTTCTGAGGAAAGGGTATGACGGGAGGAAGGCAGGTGTCTGGAGTCTGGGTATAGTGCTCTATGTTATCACCACAGGAACCACCCCGTGTGAGAGGAAGGACCCTGAAAGAGACTAAAAAGAATACAAACAATGGCACATGTAACATCCCAGTTCACATCTCTGGGCAACTTAAATTTTTCATTAACCAAATTTTAACAGTTGCCCTAAATAGGAGACCCTCAATTAGACATATTCAGCAACATCCATGGGTTAAGAACTCTGAAGGAAACATCCCTAGTGAGTCCAAACACCCAGATCCTGTAATTGTGGACATGCTCCTTTCCCACGGATCTTGTCAACAAGATCTTCGACTCCTTGCCGAATTGCAAATACGATGAAATTATAGGGGCAGAACTAACACTCAAGGAATTGGTACACGAGGAGCTGGGAGGTTGACCCCACCACCTCAGCCGAGCCATCAGACCCTGGCCCTGCACCTGTATGACCTCCTTTCTACATCAGGTTGTCACTTCACACACAGAGCCACTGAGTGACCGCACCTCTGGCCTTTTCCACACCCGGCCTTCACAACAGCACACACCTGATGTCCCACCAGGGCAGATGACCACAGGGGCCCCCACACCTCTGTGCGGTCCCCAGAAGAGGAGCCCCACTTATAGCTACGCCCCCTGAGCCTGACTCGGCTTTGGAGAGTCAGGGGCAGCTGCAGCCCTAGTTTCAGCTTAGCAAAGCTCATTTCAGGAGTTCCCTGAGGAGCTAGACACCGTCCCGTGCTGGTCATTGCTGTGGCTCATGGGCATCCAAGCTCGGCAGGTCTATTATTGCACCTCCCCTCACAAACGTCCTTCCTAAAAGCCAGAAATGACACGAGATTCTCACTGAAAAGACGACTGAAGCGTCATACTTGTGTAGAGTGCCTGAAGAAACGTCACAGGGGCGGGAAGTGTCTCCGTAAGTTTCATTCTCTTTTGTTGTCCAAAAAAGGAGATTCATGAGGTTGACCCCAGCTCCCCCATGATATCGGGGTGAGACTTCACCAGGACCTGTCTGCACAGGAGCACACTGACCATCTAGCGTCATGGCCTGCATCCCCTGAATGAACAGCCTGAAAAATCAATTGAAAGTGCTATGCATGACTGGCCAAATTGCATTTGGCTTTTTCAGTCTGCGTTACCATCACCTAAGAGGCAACCCGGTGGCCAGAAAAGTTGTCGAACACAGAAATAGAAAGCACGGAGAAGGATCTGTGCTACATCTTCATCAGAAACGCCCGTTCTCCACAGGTCACAACATCTGAACCAAACCTGCCTACTCCACAATACGTGGGCACCGATTTTCACTCAGTAACTGAACGTGGTAGAGAGGATCCTGACGGCTGCAGGAAGAAGAGGCGCGAACCAACCTGAACAGATCATAACAGCGATCAGATACTGCCTCAGATCAGTGCTGAAACCACTCACTTGGATACAGACTACAATTTCAAGGCCATTGACATTGGTCTCAATTCTAAGGGTAGATATCGATGCAGAACTGACCCTTCACTGCTCTCATAGTCTAAGAAGAGGATGTAATAAGAATGACGGGTGGAATTCTGGCAGGATCCTCTCTGAGTTTTGAGCAATGGGTACCTCTGCTGCATAGAAGTGTCCCCTTGTTTTCATTTACTTCTATTTTCCCAAGAAGGAATTCCTCCCAGTTCTCCCCTGGTAGAGCCCAGCTCCCCCGTGTTCAGCTGTGCCTGCCCTTTGCATAAGATGCAGCAACTCTCAGAAGCAATGCCCTTGTCACCTGGGCAGCACCTGATGTGCAATCTGCTTTCCCCTGTAAAGGCGCCCCAGGAAGGCTGCAGAAGGAAGGCATGCCTTTCACACCTCTGCTGCTGCAGCTCAAAAGAGATGTGTACTGGTGTCTTCCCGGATTAAATGGTCAGGCCCTCAACCTGTGTAATAGAGCTTCCAGGCAGGCCTTCATGAGGGGAGGCAGGAACAGATTTTGCGATGAGGACAAAGTTTGTTTTTCTTTTAAATTTATTTATTATGTATAGTGTTCTGCCTGCATGCCAGAAGAGGACACTAGATATTACTACTGGGAGTTGAACTCAGGACCTCTGGAAGAGCAGCCAGTGCTCTCAACTTCTGAGCCATCTCTCCAGCCTGAGGGCAAGTTGTTTAGTAGGCACTTAAGTGCAGCTAGAAAGAAGTCCCTGTCCTAGGAGGACCAAGAGAGAAACAGCCCCTGCAGAGCAGGAAGGGTCCTCACCAGGAGCCCACTCTCTGTTCCTCTTGTCCCTGAGCAGTCACTAAGGGGCTGAAGACCAGGACACATCAAGGAAGGGAAACTGCTTTCAAGACACTTGATAAATTTCTGCCTTTCGGGAGTCTTTCCGGATGTGTTTTAGCCTGTGGATTCCCCATGAGAACGGCCAAGCTAGTTTTGAAGAGTCAGACCATGCATTTTTCCCTCTGGCAGGCTTCTTCCGAGTGTGAACAGGCTTTGTACCCATCCCACGTGTCGCCCTAGTTCTGACAGACAGCATTTCAGTGCATGGGTCCCTGTCCTGCTCTTCAGACTGTGACCCCAGCTTTCCCTTCTAGTACTGGGAGTTCAGCCTGAACCCAGTCTTAAAGAATCCCCAGGAACGCATCTCACAACTACTGTGCTCATGTCCTCAACTACAGTGGAATCCTTGACCTGGGTATCATCCCTGTGGGTGCCTATGGAGTCTCTACCAGCTTGCTTATGCTGGACAGCAGGACACTCCAAGTTCCTTCTAGATTCCACTAAAATTCCACTACCCTAGCAAGATAAAAATTACAAGAAAAACGGAAAATATAAGCCAATACCTTAAAGATATAAAACCACAGGTGCAAAAATTTTCAGCAAAATACTTGCAAACCGAAGGAAGGCAAACATCAAAGTGATTATCTACCACAAACATTTTCGTTTTTCCCAGGAAATGTAAGTTTACATACTTAAATTTATATATTTAAAAATTATAGAAATTAATTGAAAGGTGAATATTACACAATATTTTCCCTCGAGAAAGGAAAGCCCTTTGACAAATCTGATGATTCATTAGTGTCCCAAAGACACCAGTACTATAGGGGTCATACTTTAACATAATCAAGGTTTTTAGATGACAAACTCATAGACAATGTCATTCTAAATGGAGCAAAACTCAAAGCAATTAATTACATTAAAATCTGTAAAGAGACAGGACTGTCCATTGTTCCCATTCATTTTCAGCATATTGCTTGGAGCCTGGGACACATCAGTCATGGAAGATAAAGAAATTAAAGGGATCCAAGCAGCAAAAAAAGAATTTTTGTATCATCCATATTTGTAGATGATATAATACATAAATCAAAAACTAAAACCCCTAGAAATTATTAACGCATCCAGAAGAGTATTAAGGAGATGAAATCAACTAACAAAAATCGTTAGTACTTTTATACCTATACTAACAACCAGGCAGAGAAAGTGATCATTTGAACATCCCATGCACAATAGCTTTAATAAAGCTTATGATCTAGAAATATAAGGGAGGCAAAGCTCCTCTACAAAAAGCCTTTAACTTCTTTTCTTATTGAGCGCTACATTTTTCTCTGCTCCCCTCCCTCCTCTCCCCAAATGCGTTCAGTGTGCTACACTGGCAAATTCTTCAAGAAACCCCCAGACTAGGAAAGGAAATTATCTTCATGCTTTTGAGATGTGTGTAGAAACTAGAAATGCCATGAGGAGATAAAGCCTCCTATGTGAGGACCACCTCTCCAGACGAGAGCCGCATAAAGTAAGATAAACCAACCCCAGCTTGTGGCAGTTGGGGCTTGCCCATCCCCCAAAGTTCTGCCCACCAACTGCCTTCCGCAAAAGGGGCGTGTCTCTCAGCCTCCCTTTCACCTTCATTCTCTGCCACCAAAGTATCCCCTGCCTCTGAGCAGGACCAATGGTCAAACACATGCCTGTCCTAGGTTACTTTGCATTAATGTCACAAACATCGCCAAGCAAAGTAACTTGGGGTGGAGAAGGGTTATTTGACTCACATATCCTTACCATTTAATCTAACACTAATCCTAATTGCTTTTAATAATAAAGTCCCAGAGTCAGATATCGAGGTCAATGCTGAGGATCAGGGAAGGGAGGGCCCAAGCCCTAGAGACTTCTTATGCTCAGAAAGGAAGGGGGATCCTGTCCTGCATTACAGAATGATCCTGCATTACAGAATGCATCTGTCTCCACCAAACCTCAGACTGCAGTGAGCTCTTATCTCCTCTCTCCTGAAATTTCTCTCTGCCCAGCCACATCCCTCCCATCTCCACCTCCCGAGTGCTGGATTTAAAGGCAGGAGACACCCAAGTAATGGATTTAAGGGCATGGGACTCCCAAGTCATGAGATTAAAGGTGTGAGCCATCACCGCCTGGCCTCTGGTGGCTCTGAGTTCTGATCTCTGGGCAAGCTTTATTTTTTAAAACACAAACAAAACACTCACTGTGATTGACTATCACTGAAGGGAAGTCAAGGGAGGAACACAACCAGGGCAGGAACCAGGAGGTGGGAAATGGAATGGAGACCTCAGAGGAGTGAGTGCTACTGACCAAGCCAGCTTCCTCTACCTCCCAGGGCATCCTGTCCAGTGTTATCACAGCCCCCAGTGGGCTAAGTCTAACTGTTACAGCTCAGATGGAAAGGGATCCTGGCAGTGAGGACCCCAGCACAACCCAGCTGCCACTGGGACTCCTAGGCCTCTGCCCTCCCTCCCTCCATTTGTCCTTTTGTCCCTCCCTCCCTCCCTCCCTCCCTCCCTCCCTCCCTCCAGGACCTGCCCTGTGCCCTCTCAGCTGGTCCTGCTCTGGCCCCTGCAGCCTCTCTCATCCCCTGGACTCCACTGCCTCACTCCACCACAGAGGCCCTTGGAGGGAGGGCCGGACTTGCTGGGTGCCATGCAGACCCAGACCACCTGCTGCTGTGGGTTCCTTGTGGTCCCCTGGTACAGAGGGGTTGGGGAGGGTGCGAGCCCATACTAGCAGTCCTCAGGGACCTGGTCGGTTTAGGACAGACTTTATGAAATTGCTTGGTATAGTTAAATTTACTGAGAAAGCAAATGCTCCAAAGGGAGGGAGAGGCCCTATTTTAATGGGGTCAAGTGCAAAAGCTGAAACTGCCCCCTGGAACTTCCAGAAGTCAGGACTCCTGTGTGTTCCCCCAGTCCTGTCTCTGGGTGACAGGGATATCACTGTAGGTGAATACCCCTTCAGTAGGTAAACAGATTACTCGCTCCTTGGTCTGCTTACAACCTATCTTTTTTCCACAAATAAAAATGCAAATGACTTCACGATTTTATTTTGGATGACCATGATGAAATAAGGAACAATGAAGGTTTAGAAATTAGGCAATTTTGGCAGAAGAAATAACACACTACTAAATACAGAGTGGTTCACAAGATAACATAAGGAGAACATCAAAGTATTCCTGTAAATTAATGAAAACACAATGCAAGATAACCTCTGGGGCGTACTAATCACAGTCCTAAAAGGGAAACTTGTAAGTGCTTACTTTAGAAAAAAAAAGTCTGGTGGTGGTGGAGCATGCCTTTAATCCCAACCTCTAGAGGCGGCTGTAGGTGGATGTCTGGGAGTTTGAGGTCAGACTGGTCTACAAGAGCTAGTTCCAGGACAGACTCCAAAGCTACAGAGAAACCCTGTCTTGAAAAAGAAAAAGAAGCCATGGGAAAGACAGGCTGTAGCAGAGTTCAGCTATCTAACACTGAAGCTCCTGTCTGCTCAGCTAGCCTAAAAGTCCTAAGTGGGAAACAGGAGGGAATCGTATAAGACAAGAATAGTGATTCCTAAGTAGTGACCGCACTGACATCACTGAGCAGGGAGCTGTGAACACTCACTGTGAAATGGACAGTTGACCGGAGAACTCAATCACACTCGTCTTATATGGGACTCCAGCTACACTGGAGCCATTGCCTAGCAGATGGCAAACCTAGAGTCCTGTGGCTTGAAACCCAATGTGTTTGATCTGAACTTTTATAATATAGTAATCTCAGATCAGTTATGTTTGGGGAAGATGGTAACCAAGTTAGCATCATCTATGATGTGTGTCAAATTAAGCATTATTACTTTTTGTATTCGGAACTACCGTTAAGAATAACCATTGACTGCATATCATATGTGTTGTGAACTCATAATTTTCTAGGTAAATGATTAGTGATTTTTTTAATGACTGAACAATGATAATGGACATTTCACCATATATGAAAGCTACACCTGAAGTGTGCTAAGAAAAGGAAATAAAGTCGGTATGTATAGGTAAGAGGCTCTCTCGGAACATATCAATGAACGGGAACGCATGGTACTGTTGGGCTGTTCAACGGGAATAAACCATTTATTCTTCTACCTCTCCATGGGTGGAGCGGGGGGACCAGCAGACAGGAAGGGACAAAGAGAAATCAGAAGAACTATCCAGAGCTCCCAGTACCGCTCTCCACCATGCAGCAGATGTATCAGATCACGTTATTCTGTCTTGCTCAATCTCCACAACAAGCACACAAATGTGTGGAGGTGAGAATGCAGGCCTTTAAGAGGATTACTGGTTGCCCAAGTCGAGTGGGAAAAGAGATGGCCAGGCCCATCTTGGTCCAATTCCAAAGCCTACGCTGATTTCCGGCTGCTATAGGACGAATCTGTCAGCGCTTCTCTGCTTCTGGCTTTCTATAGAGTCACGACAGCATGGTCTAGTGTCTGATGCCGACAACATGTGCAAACATTGAGTCCACACTGCATGTCACACAAGACATCGAATTGTTATTTCACTAAATGCCAACAAACAAGTTGAAAACTGACACTCAGAAAAGTTAAGAGACCTCTCCAAGGTCACTGAGCTCAGACCAAGGTCACTGGCAACACCAGGAACCCCATCTGATACTCAGACCACATTCCCTGCACAAACTCCCATTCCATTGCCTTCAGCTCCTCAGAAACTCGTTCGGTCATCAGAATGAGTTCACTGCCTCTGAGAAGCATAGGAGAACAATACGCGCTCGGCAGTGCTGTTCCCAATAAACACCCAACATTAAAATCACTTTAAAATGCCAGTAATTCCTTTCACAATATACCACAGTATGATCCACTCTTCTGAGTCCCGGGTCCTCTTTCAATACACGACATGACGTGTTTCCTTTACTGAGCTGTTATTACCTGAAGCCTGCATGTAATCGCCACATAATCACAGAAGGCATATGTGAGAAGAGTTTGAGTCAAAAGGAGCTTTCCCATCACTAAACCTCAATAATCTAGGAAGCTCGCATTTCTCTACAGCAGCTGGAAGGTTCAGCGTCCTAAGAACTGAACACCCAAACCTCCATTTATAGGACCTGAAGTATTCAAGGTATTGAACAGAAGGTCTCCAGGTATCTGTCCCACTTCCTTTAGGTTGGCTAAGTTAAGCAACATCAGGCACACATCAAGGTTTTGGCGATTCTCAAAGCTATATTACTAGTTAAACACCTGATACCGAAGAGCTTTAAAAATAACAAGTAATGTGGTGGCCGCAGAACCCCGATGGCGGTGAGGACTGGGTGTCCCCTAGCGGTCCACTGTGGGTGCGAAAGATACTAGTGGCTGAGAGGAGGAACCCAAATTAAAGGTTTGGGACGGTCCACGAATGAATCCCAGATCCTGGGGAAGAGGGGGCAGCTCTCCCAGCGACGTCCCCCTCCATCCCTGGTCCACAGCTCGCCCGGAGGTGGCAGCTGCCTGGCAGGTGTTGGGAGCAAGGAGCACGGGTGGCAGCACGGAGTCTAGGGAGCGAGCCTGGGGACAGCTGCAGCGCACTGGGGTGGGGATGGGGTAGGGTGGGGGACAGCGGAGCACACTCACCAATGCGGCTGAACCTCTCTGACAAAGTTCTTCATCCTGCCGATCTTCTCGTTAGGCTGTGTCTCAATGAGGTCGCACATTTAGGGGGCGCGGGGCCCGGCAACTTCGCGAAACTGGTCCAGCGCACAGCGCAGACAAGGGCGGGCGCGGGGAAAGAGGCGTCTCGTCCTGCTCCTCCGCCTCCTCGCGGGCCGCGGGCCACAGGTAGCGCTCGGCCGCCTGCGGGGCTCGGGCCTGGGCAGAGGCTGGGCGCGCGGGGGCGTCTTAGGTGGTGCAGTATGTGGAAACTGTTCAACATCCTTAGCCACCAAGAAAATGGAAATTAAACAACATTGTGATGCCCTCTCACCCAATAAGACCGGCTGTCACCAGGAAAACATGACAAAAATGCTAGAGAAGGTTCGAGCACTTTCACGCTGGTGAGAGTGTAACCTGGTGGTTTTGCTACGGAAGGGAGGCACTCACAATACACAAGATGAGCAGCAAATTAATTTGATGAGAATATGGTCCATACATACAGTGGAGTTTTATTCAGCCATAAAGAAGGTGAAATATAGCACCTTCAGGAAAACTAATAGATTATCAGTAACATGATAAATCTGATGTAAAAATAAAAATGATAACATAAGCAACACAAGTCAGACTCAGAAATACACGAACCGTATTTTCTGTCATATATGGACACATATTTATGTGTGTGTGAGCCCATATGTAGGACATATACAGATATGAAATAAGAGAGACTATGATGAGGAAGGAAAGGAAATACATGAGGGAGGTAAAGAGAGAAAGAAAAAAACACAATGCCCCATATTTCCCCTCATATGCAGAATCTAGACTTGGTCACACACACACAAGAGAAAGCAGATAGACACTACTTACAGGGAGAAAGTTGTACCCTGGGGTTGCAGGGGAGAAGAGCAGGGAGGTCAAATACAGAAAGTATAACGATACAGATGAATGACAGGTCACAAAGAAGCCCATGATTTCCATTCCAATTGTAGCAATTAATTAAAAGTGAAAATATTAAATATGTTCTCTTGTCTCCTGCCCACACCAAACGCAACACAGTGACTAAAGATACATTCTTCAAAACTTAACAGTTCATGGTCTTGAAAAAAGAATTATCTAACCAGACATTTTGAGGAATCTTGAATGGCATAATGCCATTGGGAGTAAAATTTCAGAGAAATGACCCTAAACCCATGAGAAAACTGTTAGATTAAAATAGCAGAAACCTTTTCGTATACATGAGAAAGGTAAGGGAAGACTTAATTTTATAAAAACATAAAGGCCAGATAAGAATGAGGTCACTGAGTCAGAAGGGCAAAGCAAAGACTTGGCCAACATCTACAGAAACGACAATGTACAATTACAAACGGCCAACAAATATTTAAAACTGCATTCAGCATCCCTAGTCATCGGAAAAATGCAATTAAACCCAAGGGTATAACCATGGCTTTTTTCTTAACAGTTTTATTTTAATGAAAATATAATTACATCATGGCTTTTTGATGCAACCAACAGAAGCAAGTGACAGAAATAGAATAAGCTGACAGGTTTCTCAAATAAAAACATGACTACAAATCCTAAAGTCACAGTTCACGAAAGATGAAACCAAGAAAGAGAAGCATGGAGTTTAATGGGGAGAGGAAGTAAAAGTCCTGGAACAGCGGTGCCAGTGAAAAGGTAAGGATGACTTTGAAGTTACTGTGTGATCAATATTTAACCAGCATAAAAACATTTAGTGAGTACTGAATGGGAGAAAAGATACAGTTGAAACAGCAATAAACTCGGGTTTGAACAAAATTCTCACCAGACACTTCAAGGAGCGACTGCATCTACATAGAAAAGTTAATCAGAGACAACAATGGCTGCAAAATGGACAGGAATATTGTATAAAGTTAATAAAGTGATCTGACTGGGTGTGGTTAGCCCCCAGAGACAGACATGGGGGGATCTTTGTAAGTTTGAGGCCAGCCTAGTCCACATTGTAAGTTCCAGGTCAGAGTTATGTAGAGAATCTGCCTCAAAACAAAACAAACAAACAAACAAAAAGAGGCAACGATTTGTATCCCTAGTACTGCGGTAGTTAGTGTGCCCAATGAGAGATATGCAGACATTGCAACTTTTATCACCTGAAGCCAAAAAATCAAGGCATTAACCTCCACGGTACTTCAACATAAGGCTTGGCTGAACCAGCGCAAGTAGTACAAGGAGAGAGAGAAAGAAAGAGAATATCATGTTGAGAATTCTTGAATCAATTAGAACAGAAAGTAGACACTAAATAACTCCAAAAGTCACAAATTTTAGTATTTTCCTTACATCTTAAAAAGTATTTGCTACATCTACACAAGTAAGATGTATACATCTTAAATAAATTGAGGAATGAAGGGGAAATGCAAGAAAGGAAGAGGTAAGGAAAGGGAAACTAGACAAGGGATTCTCAAAAAAATACACTGAGTAAATCATCAAATAAGGATAAATTTAAGCCCAACTATATCAAAGATTACAAAAAACATAAGTGAACCAGCTTTGGCAAATAAAAGTTCACAGATTTGTGATGTGGGGGAATCAACAATGTGCTACTGAGAAGATTCAGAAGCAGAAAAAAGAGTGTATCTGAACATACAGGAAGGGGAAACCCTACCATTTGGAATTGAGTTGTGTACAGGGTAAGGTGTAGGGGTTGAGCTTCATTCTCTCCATGTTAACACCCTGGGTTCTCAGTCCCATTTGGTAATGTTGCTCATCAACAGATGAATGGGTAAAGAAATAGAGCATGCACACAAATGGAATTTTATTCAGCTGGACACAGAACGGACATCATGAGATTGGTATGAAAGTTAATGAAGCCTGAAATTTTGTACTGAGGTAATAACCAAGGGACAAAAAGACAAACATTGCATATTCTCTCCCACGTGTGTGTCCCAGCTTCCCTCCACCCCTCACCTCAGTCCCATGTGTTTAACGTGGAGAACCTCTAGAGAGCAGAAAACTAGAGAGGAGACACTGCGCAGGGCAGGGCACCTGAAGGAAGAGGGGCAGAAGGGACACATATGGGCACGGAAAGGGGGGGACACTTGGGGAGCACAGGTTCAAACAGAAGGTGGGGGAGACAAGAGAGTGGGGGAAGAGATAGTCAGAACAAGGGAGGTATGACTCACGCTGAACTCTCAGGTTGCCCTTGACGAGGAGCAGCAGGCCGCTGCTCTCCTGGGTCTTGGTCTCAGTTTCCCTCAGGAGCTCCTCTGCCGCCTGCAGTGCTTCACTGTGGTTTGAAAGGAGGCCACTGGCTGCCTCCTTCAATGCCTTCAGCTTTTCCTGGGGCTTCTGGAACCTCTTCTGAATTCTTGACAATAACTCTTTAGCAGCCCTGATAAACAAAAATGGTTCTTAGGAAGTAAAACTTGGGCCTTGAAACCCTAATAAGAGATTTTCAAATGATCATAGTTCCTTCTAGGAATATTGAGTGACTTACTTCTTGTTTTTATTTATGTATGTATTTATTTATTTATTTAGGCAGGTCTTGGCTATACTGCTTAGGCTGGTCTTTAACTCAAAAAAAAAAAAATCTCCTGCCTCAGCCTCCCTCACTGTTATGATTAAAAGCGTAAATGACCAAGCTTAGCATGAATCCTGATTGCTTAAGACTAGAAGTAATTTTTTTTCTTTATATGTTTTGTGTGCAAGTGTGTGTAATGAGGGAAGAGATGATGCATAAGTGCCATGTCAAATATGCAGAGTTCAGAGGACATTAAGTTCTGGCTGGAAATTGAACTCAGGACCTCTGGAGGAGCAGACAGTTTTCTTAACTGCTGAGCCATCTGAGCCACCATCCAAAGGTCCTGAGTTCAATTCCCAGCAACCATATGGTGGCTCACAATCATCTGTAATGACATCTGGTGCCCTCTTGAGGAAGAGACCTGGTCAGTCATCCTCATCAACTTAGACCATGAAACCCAACATGGACAAGTTCAACAGAACTGCCATATATGGGCTGCCCATGCATGCCTCAGCATCGACTGTAGGCCCATATTTCTATATGGTGTGGCAGCCAGGGGCTAAACCCATAGGCCCCATCTGAGGTGGTCACGCAGCCCCGCAGACAGGCTGTCTCTGCCTAACAAAGGGTCAGGATGCTGTTGCTCCTTTCTTTGTAATTTGGAGGATGCCTTATAGAGAAGCTGATTCAAGCCTTCGTGACAGCTAGCATACTCAGCAGACAGGTAGATGCGGATGTGACAAAACGCCATTCACCTGCTCACCAAGGAGACAGGTCTGGTGTATTTTCCCGCTCAGTTTATGTGTTGGTATAAAAGCTGTTTGGAGAATAAACGCGGGGAGAGATCTTCAGGAGGAAGAAGCCTGAGATGCCCTTCCGTGATGACCATGTAAGCTGTGTCTGGTTACTCCGTGCGCCTCCGTACCAGCACTGTTAGGGAAAACAGTTACCTATGTTGGGGCCCACGGGCTCTAACAATGGACAGGGCTAGATGACCTCACGCACTCCTTCCCGCACTTCCCTGCAGGCTGCTTGTCCTTTTCCTCATCTGAACACACAGCCTTAAAGACTCTCAGCCATAAATCCTGGGAATCCTGGGAGTCCCTGAAGATGGCAGTGGTCTGGCACTGAGTGAATGACTGGCATGTGCACCAAAGCTGATTTCCCAGACTGAAGCTCAGAGCATGAATTTTACAATAATTATAATTAGTAATACGATGACAAGTCATTCCTGCAAGAACCCGTGACATTGGCAGAGGGATTATCTCAGAAACTAGAAAATGAAGGCTAGAAAATACACTTTCAACTCCCCAGTGTTTGAAATAAAGGCCCCGAGTCATAACTTCACTTATAGATGGAAGAGAGAAGTATAGAATCTGATTGACAGTTGTATTCTAAACAGAAAGGACAATGCAATTACAGAACTGGCAGTCCCAGAGGACCCAGTCAGTGGGGAGGAAGAGGGGCTGACCCTGCCTTCCCTGCTTTGTTTCAAATGCATTCTCAAAAAGTGAACGCTTCTTAAGTGGTCTAGAAGCTCTGGTGGGCACAAAGGCTCTATTGTCTCTCTGGGTATCTCCTAATCCTGCTACCACATTTGCACACAGGTCTCACATCTGTCTGTTGAGTGACCAAAGGGTGGTGTGAGGAAGGGGAGTCCCACAGGGTGGCTTTGGATCTCTAGGATTACCAGCCCGGGGAATCTACGTCTTACTAAGCTCCTTCATAGGCAAGGATTCTGTCCTATGTGGGGCAGCAGCAGGAGACAGAGCTGCCACTCGTGCTGGCATAGCTGGGCACTCTGTGGTCTTGTTACCTGCTCTGGCATCTTGCTGCCTTCACAGCATTCAGTTCAGTTTTCTCGGGGCCTGTCCAGACTCTCTGAATCAACATTTGAGTGACTGTATCATGAGATCTTATCCCAAACCCTATCCAACCAAGCCTTTTCTCTTAAGTTCCATCCAAGCAAAGCAACAGGCCAAAGATATGTTCAAGGGCAAAGAAGTGATGAACCTAATGTGCGTGTTGCTGGGGGAAAGCACATAGTGCTTACATTAGCATCCTTGTGGAACTGATCTGGAGCTGAGCACTAGGGAGCCTCCACGTGCAGATCCTGGGACTAAATGATCTGGTCCTACTGTCTACTCTGGTAATATACTGCCCTGAAACCCAGACAGGCAGGGCAGAGTCTGCACGGGCACATACTGTAAACGCAGCTTCCAGGAGGTTGAGACGAGACAATTTTAAGTTCTAGGCCAGCAGGGACACAGAGTGGGACCCTGACTCAAAGGAGAAAGAAAAAGAGAAGAAGAAGGAGGAGGAGGGGAGGAAGAATAGGAGAAGAAGAAAAAGGAGGCGGGGGAGTGGGACAAGAAAGGGAAAGGAGAGGGCGAGAAGTTGTAGCATAAATATCTATATGAAAACACATAGAAATATGGAAAATAACAGAAAATTCTTGCCTAAGGTATCTGTGACATGATAATTTACAATGACAAAATTCACAAAGAGTTCCAATGTTACTAGAAAGAACAGAGCATGAGCGAGTCTCACGTAACTGGTTAAAATGATCCTCAACCTACCTGACGGAAAGACAGTGCCAGCTACCAACCATGTGGAAAAAACTAGAAAGGGACCAGGAAGGAGACTGCAAGCTCCCGAGTCTATGAACAACCGTTCTCTGGGGCTGCACACTGTCCCGAGCTCTGTGGTGCTGACAGTGTCCGTCTGTCCCAGAGTTGATCGTCTAGGTGTTCTCCATTACTCCTTGACAGATCACCCTGTATGTGATCTACATAACAGTTCACTACGCTCTCTGGTTTGCAGGAGGTGAAATTCACCCAAGAGTCACAGGAAAACAGAGTCTACTGCATAGTACGCAGAGATGGACTATACTGGTTTCCCTGATCTGTTTTCTGTATATGGATGGGCAGGCACCCATCTCTTCATTTCCTGGACAGCTGGGCCTCTTTCCTCCCTTACAATATTAATTCTCAAACATCATTCTCCCCACTATTTCCCCTCTCCAGCACCCAATGCCTGGTTCTCGTTGATAGTAGTTTGAACAGTGCTCGGGACTTACTTGAGTTCAAGGGTAGCATTTTGGTGCGACTCTGTGAAATTCCTTTTTTTGTAAGTTCCAGCAGAGAAGAAATGTTCTGGTGCATGCTCTGAAGAGCAGAAATGGGGGGAAGGACGTCCCCATGTGCGGTCTCATTCAACACTGCCACCTTTTCCATGATGTCTACAGAGAAGATACATCACTAGGTAGGCCTCATCAAGGTAGACAGAGGAATCCCGGGCATTTCAGGGTCCCCGTGCTATGGGATGGTCCAGTCTCTTGGCATTAGGAAGCCCAGCCCAACACTGTTCATGTGCTTCATAAGGCTATTGTGACTCTTCCTACCAACCAAGCCAAAGTCCCCACAGGAGAACCCATTCATGCTACCTTTGATGTTGGCATGCAGCTGCTCAATGAACGTGGCCAGGGCTTGAGTCCCATTGACAGTTCTTGTCATTGCTTTATTCACCTGCTGACTGCTTGCTAAGACTCTAGAGAGTTGACAGGGCAGGAAGGACTAGGTTAGTGTGGTTTGATAGTATATGAGCTTCTGAACGCAAGCTGTTGGCTCTTTAAAGGGACAAAATATATCCAGATCATAAAGATGCACGATCATGCAAACCAAGGTAAATATTTCTAGGCTCAGATTTGACTGACTGGATACTGAAATCACCTAAGACACACTCATCATGAGAAAGGATGGTTTAGTTTTACAAGCAGTCTAGATGACCAGCAAAGCTTGTGTCCAATTGTGAAAGCCTTCTTAAGACATTAGCACCCAAGTACGGTCACATGTCACCGAGTGATGAGAAAGGGCTCCTTAGGCGATCTACTGTTGTCATCCACACACACTGTGTGCTTCCTCACACAAAAAGGCATTGTGTGCTTACACCTAAGCCAAGTGGTACTTCTATGTGTGCAAGTGTAACACACACATTAATGTGCAGCCTACTGATTTGCTCCTTGGGCCATGAAGAATACAATCACGTATGATTATAGCAACCTCCAGAGAATATGATAAAAACCAGGAACTCACAGAATAAGGCATGTATGAGCCCGGTGGCAGAGCAGGGATACACTGCCGTCAGGGGAAATACCACCCTGTAAACACCTCGGTTGGCAGCACCATCTGTCACTGTCACTGCAGCAGGATATACTATATACAAGTGTGCTAGACAAGTGTACACAGCCGGCAGCGTGGTAGGCTGCTCACACCAGCACTACTGCAGACACTGAGCAAGGCATGTGCCATGATGTTGGCACAGTTAAGAGTTGACTGAACAACATGTACATTTCTGAGATGGGAGACCAGAATGTCAGTGTCCAGTGCAGGATCTCACACTGACTACCGGAAGAGGAACCTCACTGCCTGGGAGACCAGAATGTCAGTGTCCAGTGCAGGATCTCACACTGACTACCGGAAGAGGAACCTCACTGCCTGGGAGACCAGAATGTCAGTGTCCAGTGCAGGATCTCACAGTGACTACCAGAAGAGGAACCTCACTGCCTGGGAGATCAGAATATCAGTGTTCAGTGCAGAATCTCACACTGACTACTGGAAGTGGAACCTTACTGCCTGGGAGGTTTTATGTCCCTATGAGACAAGAACAAGTTGTTGGGAAGACTGCCTAAGGCCTGAATATTGTAGCCAGTAGAGCTATCCACCTCCAGCCTGCTCAGTAACATGGGGGTCACACCAGCACCTCTTTAGGAGTGGGAGTGAGGCTGTGACCACAAAACTCTCAGTCCCGATGCTGACACAACTGCCCTCAGCTGTCCTTTCTTTTCGGTAATTTCATAAGAAAAGAAGATTGTGATTGTAATATCAAAGACTATAAGATAACAGGATTGGGCCTAAAGGCATTTTCTCCTTAACGCAAAAGAGAAGCTTCTTTCACAATGAGAGAAAAAGTATTTTAATCAGATTATTTTCTAGATAGTATCTGACTGCTGAGGGACCCAAAGTCCTCACTTAAACATGCAAGTTCTTCTCATATCATCTTTGGTTTCAAATTTCCTGGCATCAAGATAGTACTTTCTTCTGCATGCATGACTGTGTATGTCTGAACATATACATATAGAAATCTACAATAAAATATATTTGACAACAGGCCCCTCTCACCCACTATAAATCAGAAGATGTTTTGGTGGTTCACACCCTTCCATGAGGTAAACTAAATAAATAATTTTCTGCTGACATGAAGACCAAGCTAATTTTATCTAGGACCTAAAACCATCAAATTCAACCCAACCTGAAACCCGCAAGTCAAGGACCACTAAATACCGAAGCCATTCCACCTCACAAACTCCACGATGACTGGATTAAGGAAAAGGAGGAAACCTCAACAATCTTTTAGTTCCCCTTAGGTTAAGAAGAGAAGGCAAGAAGCTAAGTGAACTACGCATTTTTCCTTACCAAGCACGGCAACTATGATCTACTTAGGAACCTTTTTCAATACAGAGGATTGTGGGGTTAGAACCGTTTGATGATCGACATCTGGGGCCTCCCAGAACCCACCAAATGGAACCCAAAAGCTCCCAAGAGCTGCCCTGTGATGTGGGAGTCCCCTCTGTGTGCTGTGATTACCATTAATGAATAAAGACACTGCTTTGGACCTATAGCAAGGCAGAACTTAGGTAGGCAGGGAAAGCTTGGCTGAACGCTGAGAGGAAGAAGGGCGGAGTCAGAGAGAGGCCATGAAGCCTCAGAAGACAGATGTGCTGAAACTTTGCTGGTAGGCCATGATCTCTTGGTGATGCACAGATTAATAGAAATGGGTTAAATTAAGATGTAAGAGTTAGTCAATAAGAAGTTAGAGATAATAGGCCAAACAGTGATTTAATTAATACACTTTCTGAGTGATTATTTCGGGTCTAAGCTAGCTGGGGGCCAGGAAGAACAAGCAGTCAACAGCCCTGGGAGGCTGGAGAAGACCTGAAGGTTTCCGGAGCTGCCCAGGGAGGTTGGTGGGAACCAAAAGGCTTCTGGGGGAGGGGGGGGCTGCCCTGGGAGACTGGAGGGGAGCTGGGGTTTTTTTGGTTTTGGTTTTTTCTTTTTCTGTTTGTTCTGCAACACCTTCAAGCTGGATTTCTGCCCGAATCTTCTTAGCATTTTCGTTTAATAAATACCTCTAAGGGGGAAAAAAAGAGGCAATATTACATTGTTTACTGTATCACATTGAAACATTCCATTCTTCAGAGAATTGTGGGCTAATTGTATTTTGATTTACAGAAAGACAATGTAATTGCTTTTTTTCCACCTCCCCTCCTCCCATTTACCTCCCACTTTCCCCTCCTCCTCCAGTCCTAAGAGCAGTCAGGGTTCCCTGCCCTGCGGGAAGTCCAAGGTCCTCCCTGCTCCATCCAGGTCTAGGAAGGTGAGCATCCAAACACACTAGGCTCCCACAAAGCCAGTCCATGCAGTAGAATCTATCCTCCTGGATATTGGAAGTAGACAAGGTTGCCAGGCAAAAGTTGGGAGCATGGGAGTGAGGGTGGGGTGGGGTTAAGGGGAGATAGGGAGAGAGAAGGGAGAAGGGGAGGATTGGGGAGAGCTTGGGGGAATGGGATGGTTGAGGTGAATGAAGGGTGGATATGGGAGCAGGGGAGAAGATATCTTAATTAAGGGAGCCATTTTAGGGTTGGCAAGAGACTTGACTCTAGAGGGGTTCCCAGGTGTCCAAGGAGATGTCCCCAGCTTGTTCCTTGGGCAGCAGAGGAGAGGGTGCCTGAACTGGCCCTACCCTATAGCCACACTGATAAATATCTTGCATATCACCATAGAACCTTCATCTGGCAATGGATGGAGATAGAGACAGAGACCCACATTGAAGCACTGGACTGAGTTCCCAAGGTCCAGATAAAAAGCAGAAGGAGGGAGAACATGAGCAAGGACGTCAGGACTGCGAGGGGTAAGTCCACCCACTGAGATGGTGGGACTGATCTAATGGGAGCTCACCAAGGCCAGCTGGACTGGGACTGAACGAGCATGTGATCAAACCGGACTCTCTGAATGTGGCTGACAACGAGGGCTGACTGAGAAGCCAAGGACAATGGCACTGGTTTTGTTATTGCTTTTAATAGTTACTTAAAAGCAAAAGGGCTCACTCATTCATCACCAACTGTCAACTACAGCAATGTTATTCCTTGCTATCACCCGCTGGGTTGCTCTCAGGCAGACATAAATTCAAACTCTGGTCTAGTAAGCAGACTCCGAACAGATGGCATCATAGACCAAATACTGCTTGGTTTCAGTGTCAAAGTTATAAATATTAATTATAATTGTCAATACACAAAAAAGTACTTACTAAGAAAATTAAAATGTATTCAATAAGGAAAAGACCATTAAGATTAGTTGTAATTAAGTGCTTAATCCATCAAACATCCTAACCCCCTGTTTAGCTATGCAACCCTTTCACAGCGCTGTGAAACAGCTGCATTACTATTTAGGAAGAGTGTACCTTGCTTGCTCAATTTCACTCTGTTGGTAAAAAATAGAAACAATTCAATTCACATTCCTGCCCTCCGCAGAGCACTGGATACGAACACAAAGCGTTGTTAAGGGGATGGATGAATGGACTACATTAGAGCAAACCATTCAACCTTAGTTACAGTCTGAACCAACTATGCACTTCATCTGATAAACTCAGAGTACAGTACTATCCCTGGGACCTAACTGGCAGAGCTCATCATTTCTTGACTGTGTAGAAGATGGCTGGAGTAGATATTAAAATATCTTTTTCTTCCCTTTCTTTCTGTAGAATTCTCTTAATGAATGCAGAATCACCCACCTTTTAAAAGCACATTTTGCTATTTGATAAAAAGTAATATAAAAATATTTCTTGGAGTCCATAAGCTCCTCCTCAGCACCAGTGTGTGTGTGTGTGTGTGTGTTAATGTGAGTGTGTGTGAGCATGAGTGTGCGTGATTGTGTGAATGTGAGTGCATGTGAGTAAATGAATGTGAGTATAAGTGTGTGTGAATGTGAGTGTGAGAGTGAGTGTGAATATGAGTATGAGTGTGTCTGAATGTGCATGAACGTGAGTGTGTGTGAGTATGAGCATCAGTGTGTCTGAAAGTGAGTGTATGTCAGTTTGTGTGATTGTGAGTGTGTGAATGTGAGTGTGTGACTGTGTGTGACTATGAGTGAGTGTGAGTATGTTTGAGTGTAAGTGTGTTGGGGGAGAGCACACACAAGAAGAGCCTTTTTCTGTAAAATACTATTTAGTAATGACCATCCATTGTCTTACTGCATGTCATGGTAGATAGATTATTTTAAATTGTAATGTGAAGGTAAAAAGTATAATTTAGCAATATTTTTCAATTAAATTAACATTCCAGAGAAGGGTACTGTCTCTGATTCAGTTTCTTAACCTTCCTCTCCTTTTGGTGAGATCTTTTGATAAAACACAAACAAAAGACGGACTCTCTGAGACTTTAATTGTCTTCTAAGGAGGAAGACTATTTTGTATCCTTGAACTCCAGTTAAAATAGCAACACATAACAGAAAGTACTTACGTTTGGCATAAACCAGCACTAACGAGGATACGGGACAGATTTATTCCTAGTATCTGTATCTGGATAGCTTTCTCAAATACCCAAAGGTCTGTCAAAGAGGAAGGAGGCTGCTGCTGACTTCCAGAGGGTGGGGCAAAATCCGTGGACAGGAGTCAAAGGAGGTGTCCACGAAGCAGCTCCATCAGAGCTCCCCAGAGACCCCAGTGAGATCTGCAATGAGGACACTGTCACTTGACACCCATGGGGGATCGAAAGGCCGGGGAGACAAATGGCCATCCCCATACTCCTTCTCTCTCAGTGGCAGGTGTTTCTGCCCACCATCTCCACACCCTTAGTACCTACCTGGAAATGTTTAGTTGTGTTTTCCAGACTTGACAAGATCCCGTATGGAGCAGAGGAAACGCCAGTGAGGTTCGGAGACAGAACAGCGTCGCCAATAGTATCCAGGTCATCCAGCAAGGCGCCCACACACTCATCATCACAGGCTTGAAGAGAAAACGGAGAAAACAAAAGCTAACGCAAACAGCCTTTGATCACCGAGCGACCAGGTCACGGTGTTATAAAGAGAACACACAGCGGGGCTCCCTGCACCACACACCTCATTCTCACTCCGGCCACAGGGGAGCCGCAATTCTCCTATAGTAACAGAGACTCAGCAAAAGACACAGGGAAAGGAAGAGCCGAGCCTCACAGTGGCCGAGGCATCACTGCCTTCCCACCACTTGAACCTTTAGAGTGTCCCCACTCATCTAGAATTGGGCCTGGCTGCAAGCTGTCTCAGTATTCCCCTCCAAAGTCCACCCCCGCGGTCTCAGTGTGTGCCAGTACTTCCTCCTCCAGCAGAGGGCAGCAGAGAACACACCCGGAGCGGTGCTTGCTTATAACAGTCACAGAACGAAAGGAAAATATTTCCCAATTCCCTGATATTCATCCCCTCTAACCCTCTCCCTTCACCCACAAAGAAGACACCCCAAAAGACTTTCCCTTGCACTCAACAGGGACATTCATCAGAACTGGAGAAAACCAAAGAGACCCAAAATTTGGGCAATATAGATGACAACCCCTCTTCCACACTGACTGATCCTTGGTTTCAGTAAAAGGAAGTATTAATACAGCTAAATTATGGAATAAAAAGTATTAGCTGGGTGTAGTACATGTTTCTGTAATCCCAGTCAATAAACAGGAAAGTGAAGCAGAATGTGATGTTTGGAGTCAGCCTGGGCCATCTCACAAGACCCTGCTCAATCCAAGTTGGGTTGGCGTATCTGCGCACAACTAAAAGTTTAATGTAGTAGATCCAAGGAATTACAATAAATGTAAAGTACAGTGAGATTTGTGGTATCCCACTGACCCCATGCGTGACACAGCCAGGTCATCAAGGAAAACCTAACATAAGATACACACAGGAGAGCCACCTACACACACAGTCGCTCTCCGTCAAGATGTGTCTTGGCCGGCATTCCTCACAGCGGAGTCCCGTGGCTCCTGGCTTGCAAACACATTGCCCAGATGTGCGGTCACAGTCACTGTGGACAGAGTCTTGGGGGCTACAGTCACACTTCTGGCAGCTGCCACCTGCTGCCCGAGGGTTGCCATGATAGCCTATAGAGCACCTACTGAAATAGGGACAGCAGGTATAGACAGGGCAGTCTGAATCAACCAGAACACACGCACCAGCTCTGCCCAGAGGCCGTCATCCCGTTTCAAATGAAATGCAGAGCCCACACTGTAGCACGAATGATAAAAACCCAGAGACAGAAACTGGGGCTCAACCTAGAGATCAGAAAAGTAAAGCAGCCATTCCGGGGCTCGACCCTGGACTGAAATGGGTGATCCTGCCTCCAGGAATCCTCAGCCTGAGACTGAGCTGAGAGCTGTCTCCTCCCATCTTATATTCCTCTCTAGTGCTGGGATTAAAGGCGAGCACCACCCTCCCCCAGCCTCTATGGCTAACTAGTATGGCTGCTGGGATTAAAGGTGTGTGCTATCGCTGCCTGCCTGTATGGCTGACTAGTTTGGCAAACTTTATTTATTAAAACACAAATAATACGGCACTATAACACCCTCCTCTTAGGAGACCTTGCTATGGAATTTCAATGTGGCATCCCCTCTGCACAAACAAATGTGCAGGGACTCCCAGATCACTATCCTGACTACAGCTCACGTGAGCTACAACGAGCGGGCGTCCTTGTGACCGTTCTCAGTTCACCTTTCACAGTGTTGTCCTTCATAGCCAGGGACGCTGGCATGGCACCAGAAACCACCGTCACCTTCCAAGACACAGGTGGGGCTGAAACTGAAAGAAAAATGGTTTTACAGAAGATTTTAGAGATTAGCTTCAAATCTATATCTTTTTTTTCCCAAAGTTTATTAAATTATAAAAGTTTCCATTTCCGCCCCTCCTCCCAACACCCTCCCACTCCCCCCACTCCCTCTCCTCCTCCCTCTCCATCCCAAAGAGCAGTCAGGGTTTCCTGCCCTGTGGGAAGTTCAAGTTCCTCCCCTCTCCCTCCAGGTCCAGGAAGGTGAGTATCCAAAAAGACTAGGATCCCAAAAATCCAGTATATGCAGAGGAAACAAGTCCCAGTGTCATTGTCAATGGCTTTTCAGAAAGACTCCGGGCCAGCCACATTCCGAGAATCAGGCCACTTTCAGAGAATCTGGTTGGATCACGTGCTCGTTCAGTCCCAGTTCAACTGGCCTTGGTGAACTCTCATTAGATCCGTCCCCTTGTATCAGTGGGTGATGGCACCCCTCGCGGGCTGATTTCATTTTTCATTTTCTTCCTCCTTCTGCTCCTCATTTGGACCTTGGGGGGCTCAGTCCGGTGTTCCAATGTGTGTCTCCATCTGTATCACCATCCATCGTCAGATGAAGGTTCCCTCTGATCTTGCCTTCTTTACTCACGTTCTCTTTCCTTCTGCTTCTCGTTTGGACCTAGGGAGTTAAGTCCAGTGTTCCGATGTGGGTCTCTGTCTCTATCTCCATCCATCGCCAGATGAGGGTTCTCTCCGGGTAGAACTCCTCAGCACTGCTACAGGGATAGCTGGTCTTCCCAGGGCCCAGGAGACAAGAGTGCAGGGCAGTGAGTGGGGGCCCAAATCTATATCTTAAAGTATTTATTCATCATCACGTTCTAAACACTGAGTGATTATACCGGGTGGCTGGACAAGCGGCTAGAGCTCAACTCTGTAGAACAAAAGGAATCGAAGCCTGCGGACAACGCTATGGGACACATGGAGGTCCCTGTATCCAGAGTCTGAAGAGGCATTTGCTGCAAGGTGGCAGCAGGTGAGTGCTAAGTAGATCCATCTCACAGAGCATAGCCAGCTACCCAGGAAAACTTTCCAAATCAATCTGGAGAGAGGGGTTGCCATATATATCAGATAGCGATTGAGCTGATAAGGCACGGGAAACAGGAAGACAATGTTGTGGGTTAGTACAGTTCCACGGACTGCGTTGATGTCCAGAGGACAAGTCACAGAAAACCTACTTGGCGGAACAGGGAAGCATGACTGGCAGCCGCCAGGCAGACCAGCAGCAGTAAACTGATACAGCCCAGAGGGAGCTTTTGATTACTATCTTTAACTGTCCTGGTGCCACCTGGAGGCTGAAGTGGGTAACTGCAAGCTACTGGAACCTGACCCAAACCAAGTGGGAAATCAGGTCTGGTTCCTTGCTGGATGTCCACAGCATGATTTACCAGCCCTGCTTAAATAATCAGGCAGATTATTTAAGGAGATTAATTAATTAATTAATTAAATAATCTCCTTAAATAATCAGGCAGACTTCAAGGAAATGCAAATACGTGGAAGATGAACCAAGCGAGCTGTGGCTTCTTGTGCATCCAGATATGACTAAGGGATTGGCAGGGGGGTGGTTATCCTTCTTTGATGGAGGAAATAAAGTGCATTATTCCACAGTGTGGAAACACACAGTGAATGGTGAAACAGCCACGGATGCACTTCTGTGGTGCACACAGTCACTGGCCACAGATGTGGAATATACGTATAGAAATTACCTTTTCCAGAATGGTGCCACATTATCTATCCAAAAGCATGGCACCATGTAAGTTACTAACTGACGGATTAATGTCATGTATCTTTTCTCAGTGCTTGTGTGTTTCCCTCTAGGCACCTGTATACACATTCACCCCTACTCCCTTACATTGAATATGAACTGGATCACAAGGCTGAACCCATAGCAGGGAGCTCAAATTAGTCTTGAAAATTCCCCAAAGCCTATTTTTAAAACTCATTCCATCCCAACACTCAAGACCAACATGATGCTTTCCTTCTGAAGAGATCCTGCTCAGACACCCCTGAGAAGGTGCGCTTTTCTTTGATGTCCCCACAGGGACAACATTAACAGAGAGAACTCAGGGATTAAGCAAGTGAGCTTAGGAATGCAGGAAGCTGCTGTGTCAGGCTGCCCAGCATGGACTTACCTGAAAAGGGGGCTGGTGAGGACAGGTATACGGAGTGCAGTCTCCAGGCAACCCAATCACCTTCCCATAGTGGCCGGGAGCGCACATCTCGCAGTGGTCACCGGCCGTGTGGTAGCGGCAGTTCTGAAGGTGAGCATTTCAGTGGAAGAGAGAAGCAATGGGAAACAGTCAGATATGACTCTCACCAGGTAACAGCTTTTTAACAAACTGTGTTTCACATCAGCAAGTATTCTTTAATGCTTAAGGAAGACAGGGCATGTTTCTTTATATTTTCTAGAATTCTGGAGGCTTTTCCAGATCTGTGGCCTTTATTTACCATAAGATTACATAAACCTAGAAACTGCTAATACATTCTCCTGGAGCAAAACAGACCCAGGACACCAATGCAGTCAGGACTGAGATCCTTAGAGCTAAAGCAGATGGAGACCAGTGGTGTGCCCGTGTGTCTTCAGGGCTTCATGTGGTTGGTACGAGAAATGACTCATGCATTTGGGCGCTTGCCCCCGTTGTTGGTGCTGTTTATGGGAAGTTATTGAACATGGAGCCTTGATGGAGGAAGCAAGTCACTGGGGATGGCCTTTGGGAGTTTAAAGCCCAGCCCCATTTCTAGTTCACTCTCTGCTTCCTGTGTACAGTTGACATGTGCTCCCTCAGCTTCCTGCTCTGGCCACCTGCTGCCATGACTTCCATAAGGCGAACATATGAACTTTCCCCTCTGGAACTGAAAATCAAAATAAACCCCTCCTTCTGTTTCATCGCAGCAGCAGGAAAACCACTAATCCAGGATTAAATATTCACACACAGGGAGAGAAAACAGAAAAATAACTAATCCAGGATCCGACATCCACAGGCAGGGAGCTGCAGTGGTTTGGGAAGCAAACCAAGGGCGGAGGAAACTCGTGATCACAGAGTGCCACCAGTAGGTTCCTGTAGCAACCAAATGAACATCAGTTCAGATTTTATGTCATTAGTTGAACCAGCGAACTTCAAATCAGAAGAGCATGTAGATGCATTTCTACACTCAAAGTGCAAGCAATTCTCATCACAGGTCTATTTAAAATCTCGGCTGCTCGGTCCCTCACTATTTGCTTGGCCTCAGTGCACAGGGCTCCGCGTATGATGCAGCCAAGGAGGAACAACAGCAAAGTAGAGACCCCACGCAGCCGGTCACCCCTGCTCTACCAACTCCCCTGGTAGCAAGAAATGACAGAGCGAGAAATCACTACCAAGTAAATATTTTTTTTTAAAAAAAAACTATTCTTATAGAGTCTTTGCCACTAGAAAATCATCCGAGCCCTTTCATTTAAAAGTTTTATTCCTGCTTTATCTGCTAAAGATAGGTTTGATTAGGATCTACTCGATCTCTCAAACAGGTCTCCGTTCAGAATAACTATCTGCAATCTCTTCAAAAATAACCTGTAATAAATATTCATTTCACCAACATAGCACAACACAAACAAGGACCGAGTACTAGATGATGACCTAAGACAGAAACAGCTCTAGGCGTTGGCCTAGACGAGCATGAAGTGTTTCCCCTAGCAGACGATGGATCCTGGCTTCCTGGGGCCTGCCGTCCTACAGAGCGAGCCACCCCAGAGAGTAGGGGAGAAACCAGCTACTGAGGACTAGAGTGAGGGAGGCATCCATTGCTGAGGGAGATACAGAAACAAACCCTGCCAGGTTCCCAGTGACAGGAGGAGGTTCCAATGTCTTTGTGACTGAGATGGTGGCAGCCATGTGGTAAGGACCAGGGTCTGCCTGGTTCCTGGCTGTCTTTCAGGTAACGCTGATCACTCGGTGTGAACTGAGGCCAGTTCCCACACAAGCAAACACACCAGACACTGCCCAGTTTTGGGGTCACAGACATCACTGTGGTTGTTGCAACTGCAGGGCACACAAGGAGCCAGCAGAGGGCGGGGTCCCCAGCCACCGCTTTCTGGGAGCTTCCCTCTGTGGTACCCAGGAGCACAGTCTTACAGGGAGGCAAAAGGGGCAAGAAAGTGGACACTGGTTAAAAGCTGGGCAAAGGTAAATACTCTTCAGCAAAGGCAGGTGGCTAAGGAGCTCATGAGAAGTGCACTACCACTATTAGAAATGCAGATGAAATCCACAGCCAGAGCTGAGCATGGTGACTTAGACATACAATCCAGCTGGGGGTAAACTGAGGCAGAAGGACTCCTGTGAATTTAAGTCTAGCTTAGACTACAGAGTAAATTTCAAGCTAGCCTAGGCGACAGAGTGAGACACTGTCTGGAAACGCTCCCACCAATAAAACAAGGGTCTTGTTCATCACAAAACCCATGTCTCCAATCAAAACAGCGAGCAGAACAAGCATTGAGTTTAAAGAAAGTGGGGTGCTCGTGCACAGCTGGTATGGAGGAAAGGCAGTGTGCAGAGTCCTCCAAAATTAAAGATGACACCAGCCATGCCTAAGAAGGCTACTTCAAGGAGAACGACATGGGAACTGGAAGACCCATTCACACTCCCAAATCTTTAGCGCATATCTGACCAGGAAATGAAGTTACTTAAATTGGGGAAAGCATTGATTGCAGATGTTCTTCTAACAAGAATTTTTACAACAATATTTTACTATGAGATGCTAAAGAATGAGCAGGGTTTTTGTTTTTTGTTTTGTTTTGTTTTTTGCATTTTGTTTTGCTTACTATGAGGAAGCACCCTCCCTAAATGATAGAAAACCTGGCAAATCAATTGAAAACAGCACTGAAAAGGTGCGATCCGAGTATGACTTCCTGAGAGCTGCAACTTCTTTGACACAAAATGCACGAGCGTCACCCGAGTTCTTATGTAATAGGCCAAACTTCAAAAGTACTAAAAATATAAATAAGCAAAAGTGTGATTTCTTAATAAGACTGAATGGTTTTGTAGTATCTTGGAAACTCTTAGACTTTTCATGCTTAAAATGAAACAGTTGGAACATTCTGCCAATTAAACGAAGCTCTACAGATGGCATTTACCCTTTTGCTTCATAACAAAAATGATGTGCAATCATTTTTATGGAAGATTACCTAAAGAGAACATTACTGTAAATCAATGACAAAAATATTAGACACACCCCCCTTTCTCCGGGCTGGAATATGCATCTCTAGATGCTTGCACTGACGCCTAAGGTGACAAATGTTCTAGGCCAAATCTTAAATAATAACTGTCGGGTTCCTGCTAGTACGGGTGCACTTGTAATGTATTCCCCCCCCCAAAAAAGCTCTAGGATTCAGCTTTTTGCCAAAAAAGGACAGCAAGTGATTCCCCAAACATAAAAGCCAGGAAGGCTACCTTGGGCTTTGATTTTGTTACGTAAAATGCATTTAAGTGACTCACCCACTTAAGACTACCTCCTCTCAGAAGCTTTAAAGTACCTTCAAGAACCAAAATAAATGCTTTCCCAGAATGCCAGATAAGCTATTCAGCGCTTTTAAAAAATATGTATGTATTTATATGTGCCACTGACTCTGATTGCTTCTTGCAGCCTGAGAGAGCGGAGAACGGTTGCATTGCGTTCCCTTCCACCCTGTGACTATAGCTACCTTTCAACACTCTATTTCCAGAATAGCAACGGCTTTTTCAAAAAAGGTTATTTTAGAAATGTTAAAAATAAGAGAAAATTGCAGAAGACTGTGGAAATAGTTCCTCCCTCAAAGAATAGGGGTTCTATTCATTCTAAGAACAGGAACCGCGTGTTTGTCGGCTCTTCGATGTTTCAAATAAAGTTGTGGATAGGTTGGCTTTGGTGGCCCTGGTACCTGCGAGCTCTGGGGTGGACAGAACGCTAGGCTGCCTGGAGTGAACTGACTGGAAACCAGGGAGGCTGTCAGGCGCTCCTAGTAATTTGGGCTCTAAATGAGTTTGGACAGCACAGCAATTAGCTTCCTAGGAGCCAAATACTGGAGAAGCGCGAGCTACCCTGGTCAGCCAGACATTAACTCTGAGGAATACCTAACGGAAACACAACTTTTCATCTGGCCTGGCTTGGTGGGAGCTGGGTATGCCTGCAAAGTTTTTCCCCAAGTCCAAAAACAGTCTTCAGCGTGCAGCATCCACGGGGACCCGGCTGAGACGCAGTCGACGGCTGGCGGACGATGCCCGGAACAGTGGACCGGGCACGCCAAGGCTTGCACGCGGGTCCGAGCTCATTCCAGCGGCCAGCAGTGCAAGGCTCACCCGCCCACCCTGCCGGCCTCGGCGGCTCCCAGCCGCGCTCCCCGCCCCCCAAGGCAGCCCGAAGCAGAGTACGGACCCCGGCCTCCAGCCCCCGCCCGGACCCGCTGCCTACTTACGTGATGGCCAAAGGGAAGGGCTCCTGGCTCGAGGGGCCGGTCAGGCAAGACTGGAAAAGTGTCAGAGTCAAGGCCAGCAGGCAGCCAGTAGCGGTCTTCGCTATCGGAGATCAGTGCCCTCCTGGCGGGTCTGGAGGCGGCGGCGGGGCTGCACGCTGCGGCCAGGGGACCAAGCCAGGACGCTGACGTCTGCGGGAGGGCGCGCGGGGAGAGGCAGACAGGGCACGGGCGGGGCCGGGCGGGCGGACTCCCTAGCGCGTGGTGGCTGCTCCGTGCCTAGGCTGCCTCGCCTGCGCCACCATCAAGGACGACCATGAAAAAGGTGCTCAGCCAGCCTGCAGCCGGCGCCCGCGCGCTATGCCTCCCCGAGCTCGCCTCCACGATTTAACCACAGTCTCCGAAGGGAGGGCGGGGGCGGAGCAGGGGCAGAGGGGGCGGGGCGGGAAGGTGGAGGCTGCGGGGATGGGGGTGACCAGAGCCGGGCTAGGACTCCTTTTCCCCAGGACGGAGGGCGGGGCGGGCCGAGGTCATTCCAGAGGCCAGCAGTGCAAGGCTCACCCGCCCACTCTGCCGTCCTTGGCGGCTCCCAGCCGCGCTCCCCGCCCCTCATGGCAGCCTGGTGCGGAGTAGGGACCTTGGTTTCCAGCCCCCGCCTATACCTGGGAATGGCTGCTTGAGTCTCTAACCCCAGAGTTGGTGGGTTAGAGGAGGGAGGAGAAGAGGGTCCTGGAAGCTAGACAAAATGGTTGGCTTTAGTTTTAGAGAGAGACCCTGTCTCAAAAAACAAGTGGAGAAGTGGTGAAGAAAGATTCCTAACCCCACTGGTCGCCACATGAGCACAATCAACCACACAATGTACGTATTCAAGCACACACATACACAAAACTAGGAAAGCACCTAGTTCACTTTTGTGGAGAGGAAAATGAGTTCCTCATACACCAACTTGCTGAAGATTATTAATGAATGGTGTATAATTCTGCTGTTTACAAACAAATGTTGCTGGAGGAAAATACACATAAATGGGCAGAACTACTTATAATAAACATAGCAAATACAATCATACATAATTTGATGCAAAGATGTGCTGCATTCTTTTATGTTGCATTTGTTTAACTCTGTGAAGTTGTGACTCTTGGCCTGTCTAAAAAACTTGATGGCCGAATAAAGAGCTGAATGGCCAACAGCGAGGCAGAAGAAAGGACAGGAGGGTCTGGCAGACTAAGAGAATAAAGAGAAGGAGAAATCTGGAGGGAAAAGAAGGAGCCAAAGAGACCAAGGAGAGGAAGACATCAGGGGCGTCAGGGGCCGGTAACCCAGCTACACAGCAAGCCAGGGAGTAAGAGTGAAAGAAACGTTAAACAGAAATAGAGAAAGGTTTAAAAAAAAAGCCAGAGGCAAAAGATAGACGGGATGATTTAAGAAGAGCTAGCTAGAAAGAAGCTAAGGAATGGCCCGGCCTTGATAAGAAAAAAGACCACGTGTGTGCTTATTTGGAGAGTGGAGAGTGAAACATGCCACACAAACGGTCAGTTTACACATTTGCTCCAGCCGGTCAGACACTTCTTACTGGTTTCTTAACATCTTTCAACAACCTTGCAGCTTCTTCCCAGTCACTTCATTTGTTTTCCTCACAAATATTGAACAGGGCTCTCCCTTGTTGGTCTGTTATGTGCTAGGATGGAGGAAGCAACAGACCTAAAGATATTACAAATACATTCTTTGAAACATAACTGGATGTCAACATATAGAAGAATATCTATTGTCATGAACAAAATAAGGCCAACTGGATCAAAGACCTCAACATAAAACTAACCAGAGATAGAAGAGAAAGTAAGAAGAAGACTTGAATGCAGGGGTACAGGGAGACCACATCCTAAATATAATAACCCCAGTAGCACAGACATTGAGAGCAACAGTGTTTTCTAAATCAGTGTAAACTGAGAAGCTAATGGAAGGCAAAGGATATGGTAAATAAGACAAAATGACAGCCTATAAAATGGGAAAATATCTTTACTAACCACATATCAGAGACAGGGCTGGTCTCAGAACTCTAGAAACTAGAAACTAGACATCAAAATACCAAATAATCCAGTTAAAAATGGGGCACAGATATAAACAGAGAATTCTCACCAGAAGAATGTAGTATTCTTTACAAAAGTTAAGATCACTTTAAGCAATACATTACAAGCAATCTCGTAAAAACTGGAATGATGATGTCTTTTGGACAATAGTTTCTAACAGTTCACTATGCCATGAAGTAAGAACTCAGTTCAGCTAAGCAGCATTATTATGTGAGAAGAGTAACAATGCCAAGGGGTATATACACTGGGAACGAACACAAAGAACAAACCCCAGTTGTGTTCCAACCTTATATCTGATAAAACAGAAGGTAGTGATTCTGAGACTCTCTGAAGAAAGGTTTGTAGGCTTCTCGACACCTTAGATTCTGAAAGGTCTAAAGGGATAATGTTTTGTCTTTCACATCATGCATCTAGTGGGTAATTTTCTAACACGATGTAGGCTCAAATCCCATGTTCTTAACAAACGTCAACTTTAAATTGATGTTTAATAAAGAATAAGCCAGTGTAATACCAAACACCAGTATCAGGAGGGGCAATATCACAGTTTGCGCTGGCATGTACTATTGGCCATCTTACTGTATGGCAGGCTACGGCTGGGAAGACTGCCAGTGCTTTCCGTGTGGCAGACTTGGCAATTATGAACAGTAGCATCCACACAGTTATCAAAGCATCAGAATAGAATGCTCAAAAGACAAACATGGCCAGATGCTGCCTGGAATGAGAACAGTTTTCTAATAAAAAAATATTATGAATTCAATTTTCCTCCAAAGAATAATCTAATTACCAGCACACATAATGGGTGCCCAGTGGCCATTATCTAGTTGGTTGACTGCAATCCCTTACTTAGAAGATGGCTTAGTAATTCGGAATCTCCTTCACAGGCATTTCAATGCAAAGGAAAGTCATCAACCCATTGCCCTTCTCTAATCCTAAAAAGAAATTAAGACAGTATAAACGTTGTGGAAACTCACATTACTTCAAAACAGAAGCGATCCATCTGCGAGGAGGACCTACCACTGTGCGGCTGCCGGCCCTTGACCACACTTAGTCGGTAGACGAGAAAAAAAAAAATCTTTTCCATTTCAGTTGTCAATCTCTCCAGGTGATCAATAGTTTTTCTTCTAAATATATTCACTGTGTCGATTATTTTTTACGTCTCCACTGGTCAATTCTGGAAAAAGTAAGTGAATTGTAGCTACATAGCTGACTGCTGAATGTTCCCCTTGACCAGTGCTATTACTTTTTCACAGCTACACTAAAAAACTTCTCTTGGATCGAGTATCTTTATCCTTCTGACTTTTAAATGTTCCCTCAGGGATATGCCAGTAAATTTCTAAAAGAAATCAACCACAGAGTTTCTTTCCTAGTCACACTGACATGAACTTTAATTTTTAAAAGGTCCATTAAGCATTAGAATGTTTTTTTCATATTTAATGAGTCCCTTACTACTTCAACTCTCAGGAGAGGAAAAAAGCATTTTCCAGAAAGGATTGAAATGCTACTTGAGAGGATACACATTTACTCTCTTCTCAGACGCAACTGATGTTCCTTCAATACCCTAACTCACTTTCCTAAAGTTAAGAAATGCCTTATATTTTAAATATTTATCAAAATTAAATTCTTTTAAAATACCAGTAAGTTATAGAATTTCAAATAAAATTTAGTATAAGAGCTTAACAAGTATTTTTCACAAATATTTTTTAATTAAAAAAATTTAATTACAGAAGTTTTCATTGATTTTGTACCAAAGAAACTAAGGAATTTCGATGAATTTACACTGAGACATTAGGATGAAAACATTTCATTTTGCTGTAAGTTTTGAGTAAAGATTCATTCCCATTCTACAGTCCATGGGATTTTTTCAGTTCAAACATTTTAATAAGATCATCCTGAAAAGCCACTACATGCAGAAGAGCTGCTTACAGAAAACGAAAAAGAGGCATTTCTCAAAAAGTCCCGTTTAGCAATTATTTTCATCTCCGATTAACGACTAAAACTTAATAAAGTATAAACGATAAGATCTACGGATGCCTTAAAGACCGCAATCTTCTTTATAAGGCATTGTACTGTGGAGACACTGCACAAAATACATGGCAATTACAGAAAACAATGCTTTCTAGAAATCACCTACAGAAGTAAAGTAGCTGTTCATTTTCTACACAGAATTTAAAGTAAACTAATTCTTTTTTCTATCAACTCATAACAAGAAGGCGCATTGAGGAGCCGCCACCGTCTTATTCCTCTGCCTTTCTAAGAGGACCAGGGGGCTCGACCCAACTTCCTGCTGCAGGAAGCCCCTCGGGGCTCAGCAGGAGCCGCCGCCTGGGCGTTCGGGTCTGGGCTCCAGCTCTCCACCTTCCTCCCCCTTCCTCGGCCCCAGTCGCGAGGGGAGGACGGCGGCCGCACAGGCGCTGAATTTGACCGAGCGGCTGCGGCCGGCGCCACGGCCCCGCCTCCGGCCCTGAGAGCGGGGCGCGGCCGGGGAGGGTGGGGCGCCCGCCCGGTGTGAGCTCGCTCGACCTCGGGCTCGCGCTGCGCTTCCCGCGGCCTCCAGCGCGCGTCCTCCGGCTCCGGGTGGACGGGACGCACAGTGGACCCGAGGTCACCGGCTCGGCGCGAGAGGGAGGCGGCCGCGGCGGAGGAGCCCTGCAGCCTGCGGGATCCAGCCGGTCCCCACCGGGAGAAGGAACCGTAAGGCGGCTTCGCGGCTCGGCTCTGGCCGAGTTCACGCCCTTCCGCGTCTCTTAGAGTGTGCCCGGCGTCCCTTCTGTCCCCACCCTGAACAGACACAGCAGCCTCTCTGTCCCGCGGGGTTTCTCTTGCTCACGAGTTTGCAACCCTCTCGGTTTCCGCAGTGCGTCCCACCCTCCATAAATCTACTTCGCCTGGTCCCTCTGCCCTCTAAAGATTCGTGCCCTCCTTCATTTCCTGGAGAACCCGGAGCTCACTGCCTCCGCAGCCGGGGTTGAGATGTGAGAAACCTCGGATTCCTCCCACTTCGCGGACCCGAAGGACCGAGGAGCGGAGCGAAGAGGTTAAAGGTGCTTTGCTGGATTGTCTTGGGTGGGGGGGATAGGTGCAAATGGCATCGTTGGACCTTTATGTTGGTTGGTTTTGCCCCCCAAACAAAAGAATGGATGCTCCTCTGTACCCTTATTCCTGTCCCTGTTTATGGGAACTGTTCTTACATTGATGTTGGAGTTGGAGGAAATTGGAGCTGGAGTTCTGACGAAGCAGCTCCTGAAGAGGTTTTATTCCCACAAGCTCCGTTCGTATGGAAAGGCACGTTGAAAAATCTTGTATTGCAACGACCCATCCCAGGAAAGCTTTACTTGTAAATCTGAAGAACGAATGTGGAGACGTTTGAAATTTTAGTTAGTATACTTTGGATACTGTTAATTTCTTAGTGTTTTGACTACTATTTTACTAGATTTTTCCCCCACTAAATTTTAGTTTGTTTTTTAGGCTACTTCTGCAGAACTTTCCAGAAATTAGGTTAAAATATAATTTTAATACTGTCAGTGATTGAACAATCGCTGTCATGTGTCTTCATGTATTTACTGCTTTTCAAGGCATTGTGGGAAAGCAAATGATAATCTCAAAATAAAGGTACTCTGTACGTTGCAGGTTCTGTTACTATTCTGTAAGCTACTCTAAGGTAGGGTGGTAGCATTTTTTGGAAACTATTATTTCTTTAAGAACAGTAAGTATGTTTAGTCACCCTCCCTCCCAACATCCTTTTAGCAGTCCATTCTGTAACTTTGCACTTCCCGGGCCTTAGTATTAAGCAGGCTCAGAAGATGTAGCTCCAACTGTCTTCTGGAAATATACTGTGGGACTCCACACTTCTGAGAGAGTTGATTGTCTTCCTCCTCCTTTCCTGAGTGTGTTCACTTGTGAATGAAGTGCATATATTTATACAGCCTACCCGTAGGTAAAAGATCAAAGGTGTTTTCATATATGAGTAGATACAGTTGATGGAAGAAATATGAATTATTCTCCATTGGTGGAAGTGAAAATTTCCTCAGTGCTTTTAGTAGTTTATTTTTCCCTTTGAGGCTCATTACAAAGAATTGGGAGCTCATCCTCTTTGCTACTGGAGTGTGAATGCCTCTGTGTGCTTTACTCACGTGGTTAGGATAGATGGTTTGTGTGTGCACACATGTAGAATACACTCATATGCATAACCTCCTTTTTTTATTTTGTTTTACTTTGTTTCTGAGTCATTTTCCAGACTGTCCTTAAATTTATTGTATAGCCAGGGTTGAGTTATATCCCTAACTTCACAAAACCAGCAATCACCAAGTTCCAGGATGTTTCCTCAGGAGTGAGAAGTCGGATGTAGGCTGTCTGGGGCAGCATGGTGGCTCCACAGTGCTGTCAGCAATGCGTGCTCCTTGCTCTTTCGGTTAGTGGTCCTGTCTTATCGCCTGTGGTCTTAGGTGGCACTCCAGACTGAGTAGCAGCTTCTCTCTATTGCTTCTCTCATCATCCATGCCTCTGGGTGTGTTAACAGCATCCTATCTAGTAATGTCGAGAACGGAGCTAAGACAAGACAAAAGAGCTGTGCCCTCTTTACATCCGCATAACAAGTTCTTTTCTCTTCTTTTAGAAAATAATTCAGATTTGGCTTTATGTGACTTAAAATTGCATTTAGATTAGGAACTCGGAACTTTTTCCCTATAATCTCTTAAGTTGCCACACTTCAAAGGTTCTCATGCGCCCCACACTAAGTTATTTACAAACAGAGAGATGAACATGATTGCTTTATTATCAACTTGGAAACCAATATTTTGGAGAGCACAGAAATTTATCATTGTATCCAATAAATGCAGGTTAATTAAAAGAATTTTATGTGCAATTGTAATATGCAATGATTATAAAACTGAATAATGCTGGGACTGGAGAAGATGACTCAGTGGTCAAGAGCATTGGCTGCCCTTCCAGAGGACCTGGGTTCATTTCCCAGCACCCACATGGCATCTCATAAATGTTCATTTCCAGGGGATCTTTCGCCTTCACACAGACATACGTGCAGGCAATGAAATAAAAATAAATTTTTAAAAACTTCTTTCCTCGCTTCTGTCCACCATGCTCACCTTCTGTCCACCATGGCGTGCGCGCACACGCGCGCACACACAAACACACACACGCACGCGCACACACACACACTAATATAAGTAGTTAACAGAACTGAACAGGGCTCAAGGGCAGAGCACTGGCCTAGCAACTGCACAGCCCTGTGTTTAACCCCAGCACCGTGAAGACAGGTGAACTAACCCTGAGCGTGATGTGGCTCTTGCTCTCCAGGAGTTTACACATAACCTGGCGAGCAGATAAATACTGAGGTACAGTTTTAGGTGCTATGCTAATCCCGTGATCAAGTTAGACATCCTATAACTCAGTGAAGGGTTGGAGAGCTATGATCCAGAGTCCTCATAGTGAAAGTGCCTTTTAAAGTGCTAGCAGGGAATTTTCCCTCTGTGTGTTATTTGGGATGGAATGGCTGTGGGACCAGGTGATACAGAAACTTCCATCTACACAGTGTTCCAAATATGCCACCTTTACGTGTTGTGTATTTTTAGCTGAAGGAAGTAAGGAGATTGCTCTCATTGTGTCTTACCTTTCACGTAAAACAGGCCTTACCTAAGATTCCTGGAAATAGGCTATCACAAAAGCCCTACCCTGCTAAGAGTCAACACAAACCTGAAAAGACAGGTGTTGCCAAGTCCCACCCTCTTCCCTACTGCCAGGACAGCAGACTCTTATCCTCAGTCATTGTCTACACAACTGCCCTCCAAACCTCAAATCCAAAACCAAAAAATTATAGTTAAGTAGGGAAGTCTTCCCTATAGGCATTGGGTGCTACCTGAAGATATTTGTAGTCTTTGGTCTGAAGTCTCCTGTGTGATGTAACCATATTAATAAACTTATATTAATCTTATATTAACCTGTTTATTATATACCTTGTGATAGGTAAAGAAAATATATTCTTTTCTTCTCTCCACAAAGGAGGATCTGACTTCCCAGAGGAAACACTAATGACTGGGAAGAACTGCATTGCACTAGTAAGAGTTGTGGAGAAGCAGTGGCGTGAAGAGTTGATCTAGGAAAAGCCAGACTAACATTGTGTTGAACTAAATAGATTTTCAGTTTTCTGTTATCCTGTAACTCGGTGCATTTCAGCTCACAATTATATAGCAAGAATACCAAGTTTCCACTACTAAGCTTGTGAAATGTTTCCCATGATACTTGTAGTTAAGCCAAAATAGCCAACCATTTCTGTAAATTTCTTTTGAAATTTTGAATTGTTTTGTAAAACAAGACCACATAGAAACATTTGACAGTATCTTAGCTAACTAAATAAACAGGGCTGCAAATAAAAGATGATTATGTAATAGTACATATTCCATCATAAAATTTTTGCTTATATTAAAATTATTTTATTTTATGCATATAGTGTTTTGCTTGCACGTATGTCTTTGTACTATGTGGGTGTCTGGAAACTGAACCTGGGTACCCTGGAAGAGCAGCCAGTGCTCTCAACTGCCGAGCCTTCTGTCCAGTCCAACAACATAGACATTTGGAACGGGAGCTTTTGAAGCTGAGTTTTAGCAGGGAGACAGGAGACTGGTGCTGTCGGTTTCCTTCCGCTGTGACCGTCAACTTAGGATGCTTTATTTTGGCTGAAGGCTTCAGAACATGGTTGCTTGTTTTAGTTGCCTTCTTGTCTTGGGGGAACAGTCCCTTCCTCTGTCATACACACCATGTTATCCTGTCTCTCTGGAGTGAAGTTAGACCCTGCTTGCCTCATAGCTGGGACAAAGCAAAAACAGGAAGCAGTCAGGACCCCAGTGTCGCCTTCAAAAATGATACTTCTGGTCACTGGATCCGACTTGCTAAAGGTTTCACCTCCTACCAATAACGCCACAGTCTGGTCAGCAAGTCTTTTAACACATAGGCCTTTGCAGGGATTCTTACCCAATGCATACCATATGCAAAAATGACAAACATGAGATGCAGGGAAAAGCAAATACAGGCTTGGGCTGGGTTTATTGCTCAGGGGTGGTGTGAACATGTTGGAAGTCCGGCTTCAATTCTCAGCGGAAGAAAAAGTTGGTAGTGTTTAGTACATTTCAGTAGAGTCCCAATCCTATTTTTCATATTCCCAGACATAACCAAAATTTATAAAGTTTGTTGGGTACCTACAATGTACTCAACAGAGTGGTAGATTCAGATCTCTTGTTGCACGTACAACACGTGTATCAGTACATTTGTACTCATCAAATGGTTCTACTCTCCAATATTTACCTTAGAAGCTTTCCCTTAAAACTGAAAAATGAGGCATTAAAATTTTTAAAGTTGAGCAGAGTGGTCGAGATGGCTTCGTTGGTAAAGGTCTTGTCACCAAGCTTGATAGCCTGAGTTGTCCCACACTTCCAATGTGTAAGCAGAAACCTATGGGGCATGTGCGCGTATGCGTGCACGGACGGACGGACGGACGGACACACACACACACACACACACACACACACACACACCACACTAAATGTACACACTATAAAGAATGCTCGAAAGTCCATCATTATTTTTAACAATGTACATCTTCTCAAACCCAGGATGGCCTTGTGCTTGATGTGAAACAAAGGATTGCCTTAAATTCCGGATCCTCTGGCCTCGACCTCCCACGAGCTGGGATTACTGGCGTGAGTCACCACGCCCTGAACCTATAGGCTCTTAATGCAAAGACAGGGTAAATCAAGAGAATTAGGAACTCCTGCATGTGTTTGCTCTGCCAGCGTCAGGAATTCTGCCGCGTGGGCGGGGGTCTGACAATCCTGGCCAGTCAGAAGCTTCCCAGCAGGAAGGGGCGGGAGGCGCCAAACGTGGGGGAAAAGAGTCCGGGGAAGGTCCGGTCTTTGGCGCCTACTACACCTCCTCTAACTGTCCGCAATGCTGGTCCCAGGCTCCGAGCTGAAGCTGCAACCCGCCGCTCAGCAGCAGGGCGCGGAGGCACCGCGGCACGGGGAGCTGCAGTATCTGGGGCAGGTGGAGCACATTATGCGCTGCGGTTTCAAGAAGGAGGACCGCACGGGCACCGGAACCTTGTCGGTGTTCGGCATGCAGGCGCGATACAGCCTGAGAGGTGACCGCGGCTAGCCCCCACTACCGGGAGGGACTGCGGGAGGACGAGCGGCGGGCTGGGCGCGGAGGCGCGGGGCTGGCAGCCGCGGTTAGTCTGACCCCAGCTCAAAGAGTCCTAAACTCCGCGTTCCTGCCCTAGAGCCTCAAGGTGATTGCCACTGCAGGTAAACCTGGTCCTTAAGGCCTCTTGTTCCTAACCCCCATTAGGTTCCGACTGGTCGTGCGTTTCCGAGGGTCGGAGTAGAAGAAACCTGCCCAAACCTTGCCCTGAGGTCCCGACTGGTGCTCCTCCTCTTCCTTCCCTTATCTCCTGCTCCCCTTTCCAACTGTTTTAAAAATTGGCGCGAAAATGGCTTAGGCGGTGTTAAAGAGGCACAGAAAAAAGAACCCAAGCCTGAGGCGGAAACTGGGGTTTCCCCCAAACAGCCTTGGCTATTAAAGAGCAACTCAGAGGATGTGTGAGCCTACAGAGTGGCCCCAGGGAAGAAGTGCTCTTTTGGGGTTCCTGGCATCAGGCGTCAAGCCAGGATATACTTATCTCAAGCATGTTCTGGAGGTGGAAACTTCAGCAGTTACTGCACAGATTAACCCAGTGTGCAGGGCCTCCTAGAACAGTGGACTCTGAAGTCCAGTTTTAGTCCCTTTCCTCTGCTTATACTGCAGACAAGTTATTCTACCTCTCTAATCTTCATTCAGCTTTCCCGTGTAGACGGTAAAGAGGGAAGTATTGCTCTCTGACAAAACATATACTCTGAGCCTTTCCTCTTTACCTTGTCTGTTGATTGAGCTCCTGCCCTGCCCCTTTGTCTCTCTTCTGTTTTGCCTTCGGGTTTCCTGGTGGCCATTCCGAGGCATAAACATTTCTGTTTTCAGATGCTAGGTCAGTTTGCTCCCCAAATGTCTGAAAACTTTTTCAGTTTTTACCAGAGTGATATCGCTCTGCCAGGAGCGTGGTGGACTTGGGTGTGAGAGCCTTTAGGTTGTGTCTAGGCCACAGTTTGAGTGTTGACATTACACACCAGTGACAGTGATAGTTGCTCAGTAGTGTGTGTGGACTCCTTCTCTTTGCCATATGGGTACCCCTGTGTCAATGCAGACCTGTGGTTTCACTGACTTATCCCGAAGCTGGGTGGGAGTTCCCAGTTTTCCTGAAGCCACTCCAGGTGTGTGTGTGTGTCTGTGCGTGTGTGTGCTCGCGCGTGTGTGCGCACGTGTGTCTGTGCGTGTCCGCCCCCAGGTCGTTTCCCGCCACAGAGAAAGCTGAATGATGGATGATGGCTCGCTGTATTTTACCACATTTTAACTGTGTTACAAACTGTTTTTCAGATGAATTTCCTCTGCTCACAACCAAACGAGTGTTCTGGAAGGGTGTTTTGGAGGAGTTGCTGTGGTTTATCAAGGTAAGGGTGATGCTGCTGTTGGAAGCTGCCTGTCTTCACAGAACAAGCCTTAGAAGTCAAACTGTGAGCCAGGCGGTGGTGGTGCATGCCTTTAATCCCAGCACTCGGGAGGGAGAGGCAGGTGGATCTATGTAAGTTCGAGGTCAGCCTGGTTTACAGAGCGAGTTCCTGGACAGGCTCCAAAGCTACACAGAGAAACCCTGTCTCGAAAAACCAAGAAAAAAAAGGTAGTAGTAGTGAAAGCTGTAGTTGTCAGCCGTTCCCACGGCACAGGCTCATTTTCTAGTGCTGGCTCTAGATGCTTTTCTGTGTCCTTCCCATCCTGCTTGCGTCACTGACCTGAGCACACTGGGAGAATCCTGCCCAGGCCTCTGGCACTTGCCATTCCCATCACCTAGGGCCTTTCCTTCCATGTGGAGGATGGCTCGCTCCTCCTTCCAGTCCCACTTGACACCCTTGACCTTCCTGTCACCTCTTTGTTTCTCTTCCTAGGGAAACACCATCAGCTGACCTAGAAATCAGCCTTCAGCTTCCCCTCTATTGGGAGGGAGATAAATAAGTGCAGTGTCCTGTGAGTTCCCCAAATGTAGAAAATCTGTTCCTCCTATTTCCTGTTGTGTCTCAGGACCAAATTACAGCCAGCCACCTGGTAGGTGCTCAGCATTATTGATTGCTGAATTGGTAGATACCAGGGTCAAGTAGGTACCTGGGTTACACTGGAGAGGTGTGGTGACAAATGGCAGGAGCCCCAAGTTCCTGCTCTGTATCCTGGTCCAGAAAAAGTGAGGTTCTGCCCAGTGCTGGCTTAGAGTACTCCCGGAGACAAGATGAGTTCTGGGCCATACTACAAGTTCAGCCCCTTCTTTAGAGTACTTGGGATGCTGACTCAGTAGGCAAAGAGGGCCTGAGTTCATCCCGCCCCAGTTGTCACATAAAACATTCGGGTGTGGAATGGAGAGATGACTCAGCGGTTAAGAGCATTTGTTGATCGTGTTCGGGGTGGGGGTTAGGATTTAGTTCCTAGCACCCATTTAACACAGTGAGTGGCTAACAATCTGTAAGTCCAGTTCAAGATATCTGACTCCCTCTTCTACTGTCCTTGGGAACTGTGTGCGCATGGTGTACAGACACATGCAGGCAAAACACACATCCACATAACATAGAAATGAAGCTTAAAAAATGCTGGGTGCGATTGCATGTGTCTGTAACCCCAGTGCTATAATGGGAGGGAGACACAGGAGGATTGTTGGAGATTGCTGGCCACGAGTCTAGCCCGAATAAGCTCTAGCTTTACTTGGAGACCCTGTCTCAAGGGAAAGGATAGGAAGTAATAGAGCAGAACAGCCAGGATCCTCTCTGGCTTCCGTGGGCTTGGGTTCCCATGCACACACATTTTCCAGAAAAGCTAGCTACTGATTACCACTAAAATCTTTAGCCAGATATGACACACGAACAGACCGCACATGGAGTGTTGGACAAGTCCACTTGGAGTGTCACACTTCGACATGGAACGTGTTTTATGAAGGAATTCAAAGCTTCCGATGAGGTAGAAATGTTTTAGGAACTTGGAGATATTTAAACAATTGAAGGGAAGGCTGGGGAGATGGCTCAGTGGGTGTAAAGCCCTTGGCCACCCAAATCTGACAGCCGGAGCTTGGATCCCTGGAGCCCTCATAAGAAGCTCTGTGTGGGCCGGGTGGTGGTGCCCACACCTTTAATCCCAGCACCTGGGAGGCAGAGGCAGGCAGAGCTCAATGAGTTCAAGGCCAGACTGGTCTACAAAGTAAGTTCCAGGACAGCCAGGAATGTTACCCAGAGAAACCCTGTCTTGAGAAAACAAAAAAGCCCTGTTTGGTAGTGCCATCTAATCCTGGTACTTCTATGGGAGACGGAGACGGAAATCTACTGGAAGCTCACAAGCTAGCCAGCGTGGGGTAGGTATTATAGCACCAGAAACAGGAGAGACACCCAACTCAAATAAGGTAGAAGGTGAGAACCAGCTCCTGTATGCATGCACCATGGCATGCTTATGTGTACGTATACATACACAAAGACTTTTGAAAGTGAAGGGAATAGAAGAAATGTTGTGAGGAAATTTCTAATAGGGGTTCGACCATTCTATACTACCTCAGAAGCCTGGCCAGGACCAGCCTGCTTAAAGCTGGGCTGCACGTGGATAGTGTGCCATGGGTAGGGGATGAGTGACACAGGGTCCTCCTGTATGCCTATTCTGTTCTCAATCTTTCAGGGATCCACAAATGCTAAAGAACTGTCCTCCAAAGGAGTGAGAATCTGGGATGCCAATGGGTCCCGAGATTTTCTGGACAGCCTGGGATTCTCTGCACGACAGGAAGGGGACCTGGGCCCAGTTTATGGTTTCCAGTGGAGACATTTTGGCGCAGACTACAAAGATATGGATTCAGGTGAGGAGATATTATTGCCTCAGGTTTTCTGGGTGTTCTTCCTCAAAGATCCATCTCATATGTGGGAGATAAATCCACATCGTGGGAGTTGGTAAGTAACTGATTTGTGAGAAGCCACAACAAAATGTCACAAAGGCCAAATCATTCTCTTGGTGCCTAGCATTTACTGGGCATTATTGGATGCTTGGAGCTTTCTCTACCTGTGTCATTGACCAGTGGTGGCAGACTTGGTCTCTCCTGTCTGTGTTAGGGTTTAGGATAGAAGGAGGTTCCTCCAGGATGAAGTGCAGGAGTTACCCGTAATGAACATTTCCCTTTGCAACGCTGAAGCACTTTAAACTTGTGTGTGGTGTGATGTCTCTGTACCGTTCACCCTTCCCTTCCTGCTCTGTGGGGACAGAGATTAAGAAAAGTCCTCATCTAGTAACTGGCATCTTCCTCTCTCTGGGTTCTGTTTGAGTATCATAGAGACCAGCCTCCGCCAGGTTCTGAAGTTAATGTCTCACTAGTGTGTGTGTGTGTGTGTGTGTGTGTGTGTGTGTGTGTGTGTGTGTGTGTGTGCTCGTGTGTGCAGGAAGTAATAAATTACAGGCTGGGCAGACACCAGCAGCCTGGACAGTATGCTTTTCTTTTCAAGGGTCCCTTCAGCTCCTTCTAGCCAGTGGGAAGAATTTGGGCCTTGTAGTGGTTTGTATAAGAATGCCCCCATGCTCAAGTAAGCCCCTGTATTTGAATCCTTAGGAGTGGTGTTATTTGAAAGAATTAAGACGTATGGCCTTGTTGGAGGAAGTGTGTCACTGGGGATGGGCTTTGAGGTTTTAGAAGCCAGCGCCTTTTATCCTGCTGCCTGTAGTTCTGTGTAACATGAGGGCCAGCTTGTTGGGGTATCTGTCCCACCCAGTACCCCACAGCAGGCAGGCCCCCAAAGAAAAATCACACACAGGACTCCATAAGGTTATAAACTGATTGGCCCTTAGCTCTGGCTACTTATTAGCTCTTATAACATATATTACCCCATTATCCTTATCTATTTTAGCCACATGGGCTCAGTACCTTTCTCAGTGTGACAGCTTACATGTTGCCTCTTCGGTGGTCTGTGCAGGAGTGCTGGAGGGACCTTCCTCCTCCGTAGCCTTATTCTATTCTCTTTGCCCCGCCTCTACTTCCTGTCTGGTTGACCCGCCTATACTGCCTATACTGCCTATACTGCCTGCCTGGCCAATCAGCGTTTTATTAAAATATGATTGACAGAATACAGACAATTCTCCCGTATCAGTTCTGGAAGTAGAACGCTCAGCTGCTTCTCCAGCACCATGTCTGCCTGGATACTGCTATGCTTCTCACCATGCTGACAATAGACTAAACCTCTGAAACTATAAGCAAGCCCCAAACACACCCTTTCTTTTATAAGAGTTGTCATGGTCACGGTGTCTCTTCACAGCAGTAGAATACTGACTAAGACGGGCCTAGTGTCCAAATTCTTCAGTTGTGTTTGCCTGCAATCAAGATGTTTTCAATGCTGGTGATGTTTGGAAGTTGTGGACATCTTTGTGGACCAGGAATGGGTAAATTGGTAAAGGCAGAAAGAAGAGAAGAGGTTGCTGGACTTGGAGTGTGATGTGATAGTGTTAGTGGGCATGGAGTTACCTGAGAAGTTCTGCAAGAGAGTAGTGTGATGCTGCATGGAGTGTGAATGGCTCAGCTGCTGAAGTCAGTGCTTCCAAGCTTGGAGACCTGCGTTTGATCCTCAGAAACCTGTGTGGTAGGAGAGAATCTGTTCTCACAGCTTCTTAGACTACACACCATAGCATATGCCACACATAACAAAATAAAGGAATATAGTAAAAATGCAAGAACAGTTTTAATGGTAAATTTAATGTGTGTGCATACTTTATCTTATTTAGGGTCAGAGTTTGGCTAGCCTGGAACAAATTATAATAGACAAGGCCACCCTTGAACTGTCAGCCTCTGCCCTCCCCAAGTGCTGGGATTTGTCATGAGTGGGTGGGAGCGGCTAGGTCTTCTGAGCCATAGCTGGCCTTCAACTCCTCATCCTCCTGTCTAGGAATGAGCCATCATGTTCACCTTACCACCATTTTTTGTTTGGTGTTTTTTGGTTATTTTTTGTTTGTTTTGTTACGGTGTTTCTGTGTGTAGCCCTGATGATCCCAGAACTCTCTCTCTCTGTAGACCAGCCTGGCCTTGAACTCACAGAGATCTGTCTCCTGAGTGCTGGGATTAAAGTCATAAGCCACAACTCCTAGCTAATTGTCTTATTTTTTCTTATTTTTTATTTGTTTATTTATTCTGGTTTTTGAAGGAGGGTTTCTCTGTATAACAGCCCCAGCTGTCCTGAAACTAGCTCTTGTAGATTTTAATGTTTTTTAATGCAGATAATTTTCTTGTTCTTTCTCCCTTTTTCCCCTACAGGAAATAATTACAATCCGTTCTGTAATTTATCAGATTTTTTGACACGTACAGATTACAAAGTCACCACCACAATCTAGCTGTAGAACATTTCCTCAAGTCTTTAATATTGCCTTCTTGGAGCTGGGATTTTGGGAACCCCTCCCTCAGAGACCCAACTCTGCCAGAACACTGACTGACAAACCTTGGTAAAAATGCATCCAGAGGAGAATCTGTGGAGTTCTGGTCTTCGTTAATAAATCACCTCTCAGCTTCCACACCTCAGCAGGGGACAGGGGATTAAAGGCCATGGACGAGAACTGGAAAAAGTAAAAGATCATAATCTTATTACAGTTTGCCTGGGAGTTGTAAGTCAGTGGTGTGCTTAGTGATGAATTGTCTTGTCCTTTTAGTGGAAGTGTGGGTAAGCCCTAGAAAGTTCTCTATAGTTTGGTATTTGACTGTCTGTGACAAGCTGTCTTCAATTTAAGATCCAGTGTCCTATGGGACAATAACAGATTGTGTTGGTGAAGTGTACAAGGGTGTTTGGTAGGTATAGAAACTATCACATGGGGACGCGGGGAAAATCTGAAACTGCTGGGATTGGAGACGATTGGTATATATTTTTGTTACTATACCAGAATATCTAAAGCTAACTAACTTTGAAGAAAAGAGGCTTATTTAGAGCAAAGATTTCTTAAACTTTTTTCACTGTGACTTTTATTTGAACAAGAAATTTTTTATGTAGCCCGAGGTATACAGGTACACAAACCAAATAGTTATTGCTTATAGGTCATTAAAAATTTACCCTATGATAATTCTTTGTCATACATGTAATTTTAGCATTTATTAATAAAGAATACACTAATTATTTACTAACAATAAAAAGAAATTTTACATGTTAATGAGATGGGGTGTGCCTGTCAATTTTAACAGAAAGAATGAAATCTTGACTGAAAGTAGGTTGTAGGGCATTTTCAGAGTTTATTGATAGTTTGATTCCAGACTTGTCAGTGATGAGCTGTGCACCCAGAACGTGTATTACAAATGACAGAAGCACGTTTGCCATCTCAGGAACTGTCGGCATTTCTGTTTTCATTTCAAGCCAGAATTCATTGAATGATATTTTTATGAAACCCAAGTCCATTTTAAAACCAAAGATTCTACTGTCATACAGTCCAGAGACACGCTAATTTGGGCTGGTGAGACGGCTCAGTGGCTGAAAGCATTTGCTACCTAAGGCTTAACGACTTGAGTCCACTCTCTAGAACGCTGAGTGCAATGAGAAAATTCCTGAAGGTTGTCCTCTGCCCTCCCTATGTGCACTGACATGTGCACTCCTCCTCACACACATCAGACACACAGAGAAAATACTAGTTTAAAAATTAAGAGCAGTCCTCCCATCCAACGAAACCAAAGACAGACTAATTTGAATATATACCAAAGAATGAGAGTTAATATTAACAGCCCTGGTTTTTATAATTAGGTCATTATGATTCTACAAAAGCAGCAAGCTGTATGTACAGTAAAGTGCCACAGTTATAATATTCAGTTTTTAATATGAGCTGAAGTGTTTCAGGCGGCATTTGTTGGTGCTTCGTGTTATACTGACGTGTCCGATGTAAAGCGTGTCTATTCAGACCTGTGTCTGCCGTGAATGGCACACGCAGTACTGGGGAGCTCTCTCAGCCACCTCAGCTCCTTTATGCGTTTAAATTTGGGTTAGTTTTTGCATGTAGCGTGTTTAGTTTTTCACAGCCCCACATTCATTTACCCAGTCCTTTTTTTTTTTAACCCCGAACTCAAAGATAAGGAAACTTAGATCTCAGTCGCGGTGGTTCAGTGCCCACAGTTTGATGACAGTGACCCCAAGGTGGCACAGTATTAGGTGTGAAAGATGAGAAGTGTGTCTCCTTTGGTTCCTTGTGAAGCCACCAGGATTCACTCATGGAACTCCATCCACCCTGATGACTTTCTCATCCTAATCACCTCTTTTTAAGATTTATTTATTTATTACATATACAGTGTTCTGCCTGCATGTATGCCTGCAGGCCAGAAGAGGGCACCAGATCTCATTACAGTCTGATGTAAGCTACCATGTGATTGCTGGGATTTGAACTCAGGACCTCTGGAAGAGCAGCCAGTGCTCTTAACCACTGAGCCATCTCTCCACCCCCCCATCACTTCTTAAAGACTGTGTAATTGATTTAAATTTCTACCCAAAAATGAGAATTACATTTCAACTCATGAACCCTTGAGCGACATATTCAAACTATATCCAAACAGCAGTTAGCAACAGGGGCAATATTAAGGGGAGAGAGTGATATTGTAACAGACTAAATATTTAGAAGACTTGTGTAGAAAAGAACTTAGATTTTAGTGTAAGGACATTGAGCTTAACCCAGCAAGATCTGAGAAATACTCAGATTGCTGGGTGTATTAGAACTATGGGTGGGGGGGGCACTGAGTGGATGCTGTCAGGGTCATCACGTGAGAGGCTGTGACTGATGTGACGTGAATGCGCATGTGCTCTCCTGACAATTCTGCAGATTACTCGGGTCAAGGAGTAGACCAGCTGCAAAAAGTGATTGACACCATCAAAACCAAGCCTGATGACAGAAGAATCATCATGTGTGCCTGGAACCCAAAAGGTAGACAGCATCCCAGTCATCTGGCCAGTTAGCCAGAGGGGAGCAAGGTGGCCAGAGGCTCTGCGGGGCACTGGAACTGTCTCCAGTCACGTGGATGATCAACACAGTCACACTTGGCTCTGTTTCTACCATCAGGAGACCCACATGATCTGTATGCATTTACATTAAAGGAGCATTAAATTGCCTGTAAAGTGCACCGATGGTTTTATCTTTTTCATTTGGAGCACACAGTTTCAAGTGTTAACTTGAAAGTAGAGTATTAAAATTAAACTCTATGGGGGTATAGTGAGTATCCAGGAAAGAACATTTCATATTTCTAATAGATACTTAAACAGAAAGATGTGCCTCAGATTCCAGTTTCCAATGGCCTTTGCAGAAAGAATAATTTCCTTTTATTTGGTGCCATCAATAACAGCCCAAATCCTTAATTTTAGCTCAGCTGGATGAGCATTGCTTCAGCATAAATGTATACTCGCAGAATCTTTATGCTAATGGACAAGCTTCCATCACCTCTGCTGCAGGGCTGGGAAAATGGTCTGACTTTGACAGAATGGGAAATTGAGTTGTACGTATCTGTAACTTCATGGCTTCTTTCGTGGTTGGCTTGTTTTGTGTTTTACCTTTTTTATTGCTGTGTTCTCTAAAACCCTTCCTTCTTTTACCATTGACCCCCTCAGATCTTCCCCTGATGGCACTGCCTCCTTGCCATGCCCTCTGTCAATTCTATGTAGCGAATGGGGAGCTGTCTTGCCAGCTCTACCAGAGGTCAGGAGATATGGGCCTGGGCGTGCCCTTCAACATTGCCAGCTATGCCCTGCTCACCTACATGATTGCACACATCACAGGCCTAAAGGTGAGCTGCTTTCATAAGACGTGGTTATAGCCAATGTAATAAACTAACTCATAGCAGGGAATTCAGTCTGATTAGTATTAAAATTTTATGCATGTAAATAAGACATGTACTGGCTCACCTTATTCCCCTCCTTGGAGCTTTCTGGTACCTTGTTGCCTAAGGAAACTAACATTCATATAGGTAGCTTGTTTTTTTGTTTTGTTTTGTTTTTGTTTTTGAAACATGGTCTCATTCTCTAGTCCAGGCTAGCCTTGGACCTACAGTGATCCTCCTGTCTCGGTGTCAGAACACAGTCCAAGAATGGAGTCTTGAGAACTTTCAGTGCGTGTGAGAAAACTCCAAGAAAACAAGAGTCTTGTGACTTCAGTTTCTTCAGCACACAGACTTGTTCTTGGACTGTAGTTTCTTCAGCACACAGACTTGTTCTTGGACTGTAGTTTCTTCAGCACACAGACTTGTTCTTGGACTGTAGTTTCTTCAGCACACAGACTTGTTCTTGGACTGTAGTTTCTTCAGCACACAGACTTGTTCTTGGACTGTAGTTTCTTCAGCACACAGACTTGTTCTTGGACTGTAGTTTCTTCAGCACACAGACTTGTTCTTGGACTGTAGTTTCTTCAGCACACAGACTTGTTCTTGGACTGTAGTTTCTTCAGCACACAGACTTGTTCTTGGACTGTATTTCATGCTCCTCCCAGGTGTAGCAGATGGGAGGGAGTTTATTTCAGCTGTTGTTATTCATGGGTCTCGATGGGAAAACATGTTTTTGCCATGTGTTTCTGGTCTTTGTGATTGTGTAGTTTACTCACGGGACTCTTAACCTTCAGAGTATAAATTGTCTGATGCTCTGAATAAAGTTGACTTTTGCATAAGACTTTAGGCCCCCCTTTCCCGGGTTCACGATGCCAATTCTCAGCCTTCCAAGTACTGGGACTATGTGTGTAAGCCATAATGTACAACCTAAAAACCTAAAAAATTAACTTTTCCCAAAAAAAACCACTGGAAAAGTTACTTTTGTGGAAAGCTTTGAACTACGTGTGTACCCTGTAGAATGTATTGTTGTGTGTGTACACACGGGGTCCACATTTTCCACAGTGTGTGCGTAGACGAGAGCATAGTCTGCGTGACTTCTTTCTCTTCTCCCGTGTGGCTTCCAGGAATCAGCTCAAGTTGTCAGGCTTCCAAGTGCCGCTACCCACGGAGCCGCCTCACAGCCCTACTCTGTTTGAACATGTGTTCTTAAAGAATTGGAACGAAAATATTGACTGCTGTGTTCTCTCCTGTGGGTCATTTTTAGCCAGGGGATTTTGTCCATACCTTGGGAGATGCACATATTTACCTGAATCACATCGAGCCCCTGAAAATTCAGGTAAGAAATATACCTGTTACGTTTCTTTTTGAGCTTGGTACCTTCTCTTGGCTAAAGATTGGGTGCAGGGCATCCTTTGTATCACAGGCGCTCTGGTTGATGCTGTCCTATATTGAAGTGCTCCAAATGCAGGGCTTTTAATGAGGGAGATGAGCGGGAATGAGGCCGTCATCGGCCTTAGCAACCACAAGCACAGGACTCGGTAAGGTATTAAGCATCAGTACCAGAGAGAAGAGCCAGGAGATATACATTTTAATTCATAATTTTACTTGAAGAGCTGAAAAATAAATGTTTGACTTTAGTTTTATGCTTAAGTACTAAACTTTAAAAAGCCTGTCTTTTAAAATTCCTTTCCAATTCCTATAATACAGCAACCAACAAATGAATTGAAATGGTAGTAAGTATAAGCATATGAGTGTCCATGTTTTGTGAACATTAAGAAAAAAAAGTTAGACTCAGAAAAGTCAAGAATTGTGTCCCTGTGTTTAATGTATTTCTCAGGAGTTATCTGGTGGCTTCAGCCTGTAACCACAGCTACTTAGGCAGGAGCAGGAGCATTCCAAGTTCAAGGCTTGCTGGGCTACAGAGTGGGTTCAACATAAGCCTAGATACCTTGACTAAGACCCTGTCTCAGAATAAAAAGGTAAACAAAGCTGGACCATAGCTGATGGCAGATTACTAATGTAGCTCTCCTGAGGCCTTAGGCGCAATCCCTAATCTTGCAGAAAGAAAAGACAGTACTGTATTGCTTTGCTGTAAAGAAGTACTTTGTGATAAAATACTGTGTTGTTTCAAAAGGAGACACGGGAACGGCTATAAAGTAAAACCATGATTTCATTTTTAGCTTCAGCGAGAGCCAAGACCTTTCCCAAAGCTCAAAATTCTTCGGAAAGTTGAGACAATTGATGATTTCAAGGTTGAAGACTTTCAGATTGAAGGTTATAATCCACACCCAGCGATTAAAATGGAAATGGCCGTTTAGAGCGTTTTCACAGCAGCTGTGAACATCACCAGACGTTAGGGTTGAGCCTGATGCCCAGGGTAAAATCCAGTTTCTCTCTAAAGGGAAATAAACTAAATCGAAACTCTGACAGTGATCTGTCTGTAAGTACCATCAATGTCTAAATGTATTACTGGCATTCAGACTGCCTTTCCTTTACTGTTCACTGAGGTACAGAAGAATACTAAGATTATATACTAGGCACAAACAACCAGACATTTCTGTATATCTGTATGAAGAAGATTCCTCTAAACTTGAACTATGTTACATGTTTACTTATAAATATTTTATATGCTGTAGTAATAAAGAACTGTTTTGCATTTGTCAGTTGAAACTTTTAAAATTTGTTTTTATTGTGTGTGTGTGTGGGCGTTCATTTAGGTCGGAGCACAATTTGAGTAAGTTTGGTTAGACTTGGTGACAAGCTCAAGTTTCTGACTAAAATAGATTGACCCAAAAACCCTGAGCCTTCCTACACATGTTGCTGGGACAGGGGCTCATGTATCCCAGGCCTCAAACACACTCTGCAGCTGAGGATGACCTTATTCCTCATCCTCTTGATTCTGCCTCCTAGTTGCTGGGATTGCAGGCATGGATTGGAGATTGAACCCAGAATTTCATGTATGCTAGGCAAGTTTCCACCAAGTTAGCCACATCCCCAGCCCTCTTGGTTTTTGTTTGTTTGTTTGTTTGGTCTTATTCTACCTTGGCTGGCCTGGATCTCACTGAGTAGCCTAGGCCTGCTAGTTAAATTCTATTTAGTAAGATAGGTTAAAATTTTTCCTCCTACTTGTCCACAGTGTACTTCAGTATAGTTACATTTTATATGAAAATATAATGGCCAGTTAAGATTGTTAGGGTCTGCAGTCGCTCCGAGATTCACCAGACTGTCTTAGTTTGGGTTTGTATTGCTGTGAAGAGAAACCATGACAGTTGCAACTCTTATAAAGGAAAAGGGTAGCTTGCTTATAGTCCAGAGGTTCAGTCCATTGTCATCATGGTGGGACATGGCGGCCTGCAGGTAGACATGGTGCTGTACCTGTAGCTGAGAGTCCTACATCTCGCAGGCAACAGGAAGTACTTGTTTGAGCATAGGAGACCTCAAAGCCTGCCCCCAAGTGACACACTTCCTCCAACAAGGGTACAACTGCTCCAGCAAAGCCACACCCATTAGTGTCGCTCCTTTGGGGGCTGTTTTCTTTCAAACCACTGCAGTGACCATGAATAATAAGATGCTTTTAATTTCTGGGACCAGGTCTGCACCCAAGAGTGCTCCTGAGATGCAGCATCAGCCATGTCAGCCTGGACTTGGAAAGACAAAACCCACAAGATTACATGGATCCTCACTAAACGGAGGCAGGGTCTCATTTTTTAACATAAATGTCTTGCAGGTGTCCTAGTCATCTTTTTGAGCAGAGTAAGCAAGTTTGATTACAAAAGCAGAAATCACTGTCTTATCTTGTGTAGAAGGAATGGCGGGCTGCGTTCCCTCCCGGGTCTCGGCTAGCTTACCCGAAATAATTACACAGAAACTGTATTCATTTAAACACTGCCTGGCCCATTAGTTTTAGCCTCTTATCGGCTAATTCTCTCATTGCTTTAACCCATACTTAATCTGTGTAGCACCATGAGGTGGTGGCTTACCGGGTAAAGGTCCTAACCTGCGTCTGTCTCGGAGAGGAGAGTCATGGCAACTGCTTGTCTCTGTTTTTTTCTCACATAATTTTGTTTTGTCTACTTCACCCACCTATGTTCTGACCTATCAGGCCAAGCAGCTTCTGGTGTGGGAGAATTGTCTGTATTCTATCAATCATATTTTAATAAAACGCTGATTGGCCAGGCAGGCGGTATAGGCGGGAAAACCAGACAGGAAGTAGAGGTGATGCAATGAGAACAGGAGAATTCTGGGAAGCAGGGAGGTTACTCAGCCACTCCTGAGCAGACCACCGAAGAGGCAGCATGTAAGTTGCCCAGCTGGAAAAGGTACTGAGCCATTATGGCTAACATAGATAATGGTAATGGATTAATATAAGTTACAAGGACTAATAAGAAGCCTGACCTAATGGGCCAATCAGTTTATAATCTTATGGAGTCTTGTGTGTGATTTTCTCTTTGGGGCATGCCGGCTGTGGGGTACCGGGCGGGACAGAAACCCCAACAAGCCGGCCCCCATGTTACAAGCTTCTTTATTAATTAACCAATTAAAGTAACAGATAGAAGACTCTCCTACAACATATTTAACAGGATCAGACAATTTAAAAATCTTCAACATCTGATTTAACAAAATGGGTTGGTTGGGAGGAGTGGGCTGACATCCTGTACAAGTTAGGAGTTTACATGCTAGAGGCATTTAGATAGATAGATAGATAGATAGATAGATAGATAGATAGATAGATAGATAGATGCATGCATGTATACATACATACATACATACTTATTGTGGGCTCCTGATCCTCCTACTCCATGTGTCTGGCTGCAGTTCAGCTGTAGGGCTGAACGTGTGTCTGCCGCAACCTCTGCAGAGCCGAGCTACCTCTAGTGATTCCTAGATATGCCTCTCTCCCCTTCTGCTCACCTCTGGGGAGCCCCTGGGGCCTTCCCAGGGCTGGGAACATGCAGGTGACCTAGGCCTTCCCGGGGCTGGGGACATGCAGTTCACGTAGGACCCAGTGTCCTGAGGTCTAGGTATTTGGCAAGCTGGTAAAGTGCCTGAGACAGTCTGACATTTGAGAAAAAAATAAAATAAAAATTGGAGGGTGAGGTGGTGTCTTGAAGCAGCAACTTTATAGCCTGGGACGGTCTTGAATTCTTTGTGATTATCCAGCTTTCTTCTCCCGAGAAGTGTCAGGAACACATTTTTTTTTTTTTTAAACATTTGGCCATCTTGGATGAGTAGGAATGGAACCCTTTACTGGACGGGATGGGGAGGGGGAATCAACCCTGGGGAGGCAGAGGCAGGTGGATCTGAGTTCCAGGCCAACCAGGATTATACAGTGAGACCCTGTCTCCAAATCCAAAACTAACCAACCAACCAAACAGCTAGGCATGGCTCTGCATGCCAATCCTCAGGGAAACTGGGGAGCTGAGACAGTTAGATCCTAAGGGCTTATGGGCCAGCCAGCCTAGCTAATACAGCAAGCTTCTGCCTCAGTGAGACCCCGTTCCAAGGCAACGAGATAAACAGTGAAATAAATGTACATCTGATGCCCTGCTCTGGCCTCCGACTGCACTGACACAGGAAATGCACTTGTACACTCGCATGCATGCAACACACACACACACACACACACACACACACACACACACTTTTAGGGCTGGAGAGAACACTCGGTACTAGACAGCTTGCTTGAATTATGAAACTCTGGCTTCAGTCCCCAGTAAATAAGTAGGAGCTGGAGAGGTCGCCTACAGGTAAGAGTGCTCGCTGCTCTTTCAGAGGACCCACGTTCAGCTCTTAGCACCTACACTGGGTAGCTCACAATCACCTGTCACTACTTTAGTTCCAGAGGGATCCAACACCTCTGACCTCTGACAGCACCCAAACTCAGGAGCACATATACACCCGCAGAGACAAAGAAGCAAAAACTCACACGGGGCTGGGGGTGTGGCTTAGTCGGTAGAGTGCCTGCCTAGTGCTACAAGAATTCCCCAGGGCGGCAAGTTCCCACAGCCTTGGGTGTAGTGGGCCTGGTGTGACCAGACCTGAGGAAAGATAGATGGGGGGGGGGTGGCAGACACCCGGAGAGAGGCAGGCACAATGAGAGAGGAGGGGGGGAGTAAAGGGACTGTGGTGGTCAATAGGTATGTGTAGGGATGATGGAGTCCTGTAGCCGAAAACTGGGTGCCTCACTGACTGGTAGCACATCTGGCTCTAAGCTTGGCCACTTTCCCCCACTTGAGACAGGGTTTCTCTTGCAGCCCTAGCTGTCCTGGAACTCACTCTATAGTCCAAGCTGGTCTCAGACTCAGAAATCTGCCTGCCTCTGTCTCCCGAGTGCTGGGATTAAAGGTGTGCGTCACCACCACTCAGCTTAAACTTGGCTACTTTTAAACTGTACCTTAGGAAAGTCACACCTCCATTAAGACCTGACTTCCCACCACCCTTTGAGGTCTGAGAAATTTCTGGTTGAGGCCACACACCACAGAGGTTTCTTGTACAGGAACTTGGTGTGAATGTTCAAAGCCTGAGATGTAGAAAGTTCCCAATCATGTGCTGTTCCTTCTGCACAAACTCCCAACAGCCTTGTCAAAATTGTGTGGGTTTCCTTGGTCTCAAGCAGTCCAGGCCGGCTTTGAATTTGCTCTGTAGCTGAAAGATCCTCCTAACTCTGCCTCCTTAGCACTGAGATTATAGGCCTGCCCACTTATTTATTTACTAATCCATTACACAATTCCTGTCCACCCTGATCATCTTCTTGATATCTTTTGATTTGGTTTAGATTTTTGGTAAACTACACTCAAATTCCCAAATATTGTTTATAAATGTTTACATTTAAAGGGAGGATACGCTATAGATATTTGCATTTGTATGGATCTTGATCTATTGATACAAATTTAAGGTCAATTTTGTTATATGTACATTTCTGCTCTTGATTAAGGTATTATGTTTGTGCAGCTCACTTAAAAATTTAATATATGATTAATAAATACAGGTTAGTAGATACTTATCTATACTAGTAAAACTTGTAGTCATATTAGTTAGGGTTTCTAGATATATAGAGATATATTTCAGTTAGATAGATAATATTCAAACCTTTCAAAGACCTATGGAATATGGTATTTAAAATGTTTTAAAAACTTAGGACTCTTCTCGACAGTGAAACACATCTGCTTCTGGCAGCACCAATTTAGTCAAGAGAATAATGGGTATCAAAGAGGCTCCTTATGGAGTTGGTTAGACATTTGGGCAAGAAACTGCTCTTGTCTGCTACTTGATGTTATGCTGTATGAACTGGACATGCAGGACCCACAGAAAAATGACTGCTGAACTTGCCCAAAGGTGAAATGGTCTTTCAGGGTTCCTGCTTCATAAAAGAACAAAAAGAGTCTACAGGACACAGAAGAAAGTGACTGACAAACTACCAATATAAGTGGAACTGTCTTTAAAATTTCCTGCTTCATGGAAAAGTCTGCCGCATACTATGGACCAGTAGGCTGAAGATGGGTGCCCCAATGGTACAGAAGAACTCTGGGTGACTGTCCAGGCAGCGAGATGTCTCTATCAATTCTAGAGTTTTGGAAGTTGCTTACAATGTACTTCCTGTTAACTTAGGTAATATATCCTTCTGGAGTCTTGGATGGAGTTAAAAAATAGTTATAGTTTTCCTTGTTTATGACAAAAGATAAAGTAGATATAAATATTGTAACTGTAATTCTTGCTTGATACCTGTTTTGTTATTTGTAATTTTACTATGTTAAAGTTAAAACCTTCCTTTATTTAAACAGAAAAGGGCAAGTGGTGTGGGAAGTCTGAAATATGTGAGACCCTAGAAACAAAAACAGGGGCTAGAGAGGAGTTCAGTAGGCAAGAGCATTTGACGTTCATGCATGAGGACCTGTGTTAGAGTCCCTGCACCCATGTGAAAAGCCCAGCATGGCTGTACCTGTGTGTCCCAGCTCCCTAGAGAGCCAGAATGATGATCCTGCAGTGGCACGGGAGACCCTGTCTTAAGTGAACATGGCTGACAGTGATAGAGGCAGACACCTCATCTCCTGCTCTGACCCCTGCATGAAAAATGCACATAACACCCTCACACGCTTGCACATGTGCACACAACAAATGTACCATTGCACTCCTGCAGGAGTGCACAACGAAGCACACACCTGCACACTCATGTGCATGGAACATACACACGTATGCACATGTGGTAGCCCACGTGTGACTCAGTTTCCATCTGGAGTCAGTTATGACTTAAAGAAGTCATTTTAACTCAAGCGTACCTGCTCTGACTGCATCCTTGAGGACTGTGGATAGCTCTGATGAAGACCGTGAGAAAGAATATCCTGCCTATGAGAATGACCACATTATCTGTTGAGATTTGGGCTGGCACATGGCATGTCCAGTTAGAGTTAGAAGCTACTTGCTGTCAGCTGTATTCTTGGGAGAGAGAATACATCTGCTTGTGCAGGGTGCTGGTTAGCTGACTGTGCCTGCTCTCTGTTCTGCCCTTCACCGCCCTCCCAGGTTCCTGTGGGAGCGGACCCTGGTATACACACACACACACACTAACTAGCCCAAAGCCCTCAAAACGAATTCTATTCCACTGTTTTTGATATTTCACATTTTTTGTTTGTTTGTTTGAGACAAGGTGTCTACGTAGCCCTGCGTATATTGGAACTCACTATGTAGAACAGGATGGCTTCAAACTCACAGATTCACCTGCCTCTGCCTCTGCCTCCTAAAAGCTGGGGCTCAAAGCCTGTCTCACTGCACTCAGTTTACAGAACTTTTCCTGATTATTACATCTGTCGTGGACATTTTCCCTATTAGCTGCTGTATATTTTAATATACAAATTTTGATCTGACACCTGTACATTAAAAATATGAACTTTTAATTCTCTCTGGTGTATATTTGAGCGTGTGTGTGAGTGTGTGGTGTGTGTGAGGAGAGAGAGAGAGAGAGAGAGAGAGAGAGAGAGAGAGAGAGAGAGAGAGAGAGAATCGGTTCTATCTTCTCCCATGTGGGTCTCGGATCAAATCCAGGTCCTCAGCCTTGGTAGCAATGGCACCTGCACTTTTCTGATATTATTAAAAATGCACATAAATGAGAAAATAAGTAAGCGTTAGAAGGAAGAAGAGCTATTATTGGGTCAGATGCTCGGCCGTCGTGATTGCCAGTGGAGCCCAGACGATTCTCTTTTTTCCTCATGGTTTTTTCGGAAGCACGCACTCCCAGTCGTCCGGCCTCCACACCCACCGCCGGGATTACAGTAATGGGTTACTAAAGCTGCCTGTTCAAAAATCACTTAGAGCGATTTTCCCAAAAATCCTTCATGTGGGTGAGTACATACGTTAACTGTTGACGCATAGACAGTTGTTTGTGGAAGCCCTTCCGCTAACCGCCCTTCCTTAATGACTTTCTTCCCAACAGACAGCGTGCCCCACACTGGCCTCCAGGGGGCGCTGCAGCACCATGCAGCTGTGTCTGAACTGGGCACTCCCCTAGGACTATGTTACGTGGATTTTCCTTTAAGTCTTAGGCTTGTGGCCAGTGAAATCGCTGAGGGCACTTGTCACCAAGCCTGACAACCTCAGTTTGTTCTCTTGAAAGTTATCATCTGATCTCCAAAAAAGCAGGTGCACACACACAATAAATACATACATGTAATTTTAAAAACTAATAAAAATTCTTTCCTTTTCTTTCCATATATGTGTGTGTTTTTCTGCCTGTGTGTATGTACAATCTAAATACATATCTATATATACATATATCTATCTACATATACATATACATGTGTGTTTGCCTGCCTGTGTGTGTGCATAATCTAAATACATATATAATTTGTCTACACATATATATGTGTGTTTGCCTGCCTGTGTGTCTGTATAATCTAAATACATATATAATCCACCTACACATGATGTGGGATTTCCCTCTGTATGCTGTAAATACCATTGGTGAATAAAGAAACTGCCTTGGCCTGTTGATCAGGTAGAACTTAGGTAGGCAGGGAAAACTAAGCTAAATGCTGGGAGAAAGGAGGTGAAGTAAGGAGAAGCTATGGAGCCGTTGCCAGAGACAGACACACTGAAATTTTGCTGGTAGGCCACAACCACGTGGTGATGCACAGATTAATGGAGATGGGTAAAATTGAGATGTAAGAGTTAGCAAGTAAGAAGTTAGAGCTAATGGGTCAAGCAGTGATTTAAATAATATAGTTTCTGTGTGATTTGTTCAGGGCTGAGCCGTCAGGAACAAACAAGTGGCCTTCCTATAACATACACATACGTATAAATGTGTGTTGCACACATACACACTCACTCATGTATGAGGACTGTCTGGGATACATAGCAAAACACTGATTTCTTTTTTAAGTACTGGGCTGACACAGTGGCTAATAGCACTGACTGTTTTCCCAGAGGACTGGGGTTCAATTCCAAGCAGTAACATGATGGTTCTGTAACTCCAATCCATTCCAGAGACTTCGGTGGGCTTCTGCCTCCCTAGGCACCAGGCACACACGAAGTGTAAACATTCATGCAGCCAAAACAGCCGAATGCATAAAACAATAAAAGATTTTTTAAAAGGATCCCAAGAACATTCCTTTGGGTGGGGTATACCCATAGATGTGGATTGAGTTAAAATGCATAATGAAGAAAATAGCAATTCATTTAAAAATGAATATTTAACCCATTATGTGCCCAGTTTAATAGACCTTTCTGGTTGTTATGACAGAGTAAGTGACCTTCAAAACCCAAGTTTAAGGGCCAGGGTGCGACTTAGTATTAGTCTTAGTCGGTAGAGCTACTTTCCTTTCTAGATCATTCCTTAAGGAGGATGACCAGGCTCTGAGTAAAGAATCAGTGAGCCGCTTTGGAACCAGGTCTGACCTCAGGGGGATACAAAGAACCCAAATGGCTTTGTATTTCGTCACTCAAACTGCAAGTGACCTGACAAAAATGGCGTAAGTAGGTTTTTATTTTGATTTTGTTAATGCAAAACAGTCTAGAAATGAGGAAATTTTTTATTCATTAGTAGAATAAACTTGTCCCCTCTCCCCTGAAATGTAGCAGATACACAGACGACCTTGATTTGAAAGAACCTAATGAAAGACTGGAAGTGTTGACAGCAGCCCCCCCGGAAGAGCCAGAAGCCAAGGGGGACAAAATAAGCACCCAGCAAATGCTTGCACCCAGCTCTGCACAAAGGCGTTCTTCCTTCCTTCCTTCCTTCCTTCCTTCCTTCCTTCCTTCCTTCCTTCCTTCCTTCCTTCCTTCCTCCCTCCCTCCCTCCTTCCCTCCCTCCCTCCCTCCCTTCCTCCCTTCCTCCTTCCCTTTCTCCCTCCCTTCCTCCCTCCCTTCCTTCCTCCCTCCCTCCTTCCTTTTCCCTTTTCTGCTTTCGGTTTACAAGACAAAGTTTCACTGTGTAGCCCTGGTTGTCCTGGAATTCACTCTGTAGACCAGGCCTACCTCTGCCTCCCCAGTTCTGGGATTAAAGGCCTGAGCCTCACTGCCCGGCCAGAAATGGGACTTTTGATGGAAAGGTTGAGACTTTTCAGGGCACCACTAGGTTCAGTGTGGGGCAGCTCCATCTTATCAATAAAGGAAGGAGGAAGATAGTCTTTCTGGATTTTTTGATGGAGGGAAGAAAGCTTCCCAAGGGCCTGTAGATTCTCCCCTGCGTCGCCCTAGGCCCTTAACCTTTGCTTGAGCAATAATTGGCAAAAGGCACCTGAAGCCGAAACTGTCAGATGGGAACGTGAATGAAATAATCCCACACTAGCTCCAAATAGGCTATACTAAGGCTTTTCTTTATTAAAAGGAAAACTCACGGATTACGAGGAAAGAGGAAGAGGCTCCAACATCCAGGTGTGACATGCAGGAAGAGGTCGAGCGGGAGCTCCCCTGGGATTTTGGTAGCCAAAAACCGTGTCCTACTTGGTCCAGCCTCTCAAAGGCCATTGGCTAAAAGTGGTTCCCATCAGGCACCAAGATTTGGCAATGGATCAGTTTGGTCACCTAAAACACTGGATTTCCAATCCAAAGGGTGCTGTCTGCCTTGTACCGATGATCATGTCTGCCAAATGGTGCCGCGGACTCTCGTTTCTCCCCAGCGAATTTGACCAATAATAAAAGGGCATGCCTAGAATCAAAAGTAGCAACCAAAAGAGACCGGGTTGAACCCACATCTGCAGCTGGGTGCCAGGTATTAAGCTATCTCTAGAGACTCATATGGTGCTCATTGAAGTGTATGTGTGAGGAGGTAAGGGTTGGGACCCAAGATTCCCAAGAGCCAGAATGGGAACAAAGGTGTGATCCTTCTAACCCCTGCAGCACTCAGAGAACCAGGGCCGGACTTCACATCTCCTTGTAATTTGCTGCTCCACTCTGAGGAGCTGACATCCCTGAGAGGCACTGTGGTTGTTTGAATGTTATGTGGTCCCCTTAATCTCATAAGGAGTGGTACTGTTAGGGGGCGTGGCTTTATTGGCGTGGGTGTGGCCTGTTCTAACAAGTGTGCCACTGTGGGTGTGTATAGCATGAGGGTCCGGCTTGTTGGGGTTTCTGTCCTGCCCAGTACCCCACAACCGGCAAGTCCCAGAGAAAATCAATCACACAGAGATCTCTAGAAATTATAAAGCTGATTGGCCCATTAGCTCAGGCTTCTTGTTAACTCTTATAGCTTATATTAACCCATTATTCTCATCTATGTTAGCCACATGGCTTGGTACCTTTTTCAGTTGTCAGCTTACATGTTTCCTCTTCGGTGGTCTGCGCAGGAATGGCTGAGGGAGCTTCTGCTTCCAGAATACTCCCAGTCTCTTTGCTCCACCCCTACTTCCTGTCTGGCTTTCCCGCCTATACTGCCTGCCTGGCCAATCAGCGTTTTATTAAAATATGATTGACAGAATACAGACAATTCTCCCACACCAGGTGTGGACTTTGAGGTTTGCTCTGCTCAGGCTACTGCCCAATGCCATAATCAACTTTCTGTTACCTCCAAGATGTAGGACCCTGCTGCTGCCCCAGCATCACATCCGCCTGCCTGCGGTCAGGCTCTCCGCCGTGAGGAAAATGGACTGAGCCTCTGAACCCCAAGCGAGCCACCCCAACGAAATGTTTCACTTTATAAGAGTTGTCGTGGTCATAGTGTCCCTTCACGGCAATCGAAACAATAACTAAGACAGAGATTGGCACTAGGGACTGGGGTACTGCTGATAGGCCTGGCCATGCTTTTGTTTAAAGAAATATGAACTTTGGGAGTTTGGGTTAGGAAAGCAGTGGAATGCTTTAAACACTGCGTAATGTGCCATCCTAGTAGGAGCATAATGAGCTTGGGGGGAGGCTGACTCAAGAGGTGGCAGAGGAGAATATCCATATCTGACTTATAGATAATTCCTGTGATATATAGTTTGAAATACGTGGCTGCCTTTTGTCCCTGTCTGAAGAATCTGCCTGAGGCTAAAGTGGAGAGTTGTGGATTAATTCTATTGACAGAGGAAATCTCAGAACAACTTAGCATAGACTCTGCTGTATGGTTATTTGGTGTGGGAGAATTGTCTGTATTCTGTCAATCATATTTTAATAAAACGCTGATTGGCCAGGCAGGCAGTATAGGCGGGAAAGCCAGACAGGAAGTAGAGGTGGAGCAAAGAGACTGGGAGTATTCTGGGAAGCAGGAAGCTCCCTGCAGTTCTGCCCAGACCACCGGAGAGGAAAGATGTAAGCTGCTCCGCTGGAAAAGGTACTGAGCCATGTGCTAACGTAGATAAGGATAATGGGGCACCATAAGTTATAAGAGCTAATAAGTAGCCAGAGCTAAGGGCCAATCAGTTTATAATCTTATGAAGTCTTGTGAGTGATTTTCCTTGGGAGTTGCTGGCTGTGGGGTACTGGGTGGGACAGAACCCCCAACAAGCCGGCCCTTATGTTACAGTTATTAGTATCAACTCTAATGAAATTTATAATGAAAGGAGTAAACTGAGCAGAGTAAATTATAAAATGTAAAATTAAGGGGAAATGGAACACCAAAAAGTGGAATAGAACAAAATCCTGTGTTCCAGGAGATAAACAGATTAAGAAATGGGATGGAGGGAGTGGTGCCCTCGGGGCAGGATCATACCCAGCTAAATTTCCAACTTGTGAAAAGGGACTAAAGAAAGTCTTACAGCCCACTGCAGTTGGTGCACACCATCAATCCCTGCACTCCGGAGGCAGAGGCTTTTGCGTTTGAGGCCAGCCTAGTCGACAAAGCAAGTTTCAGGACAGTCAATCTTAGGCCATGAGGGATAGAAACTTGATTAAGATATAATTGAAGAGACCATGTTCCAGCCAGCCCCAGAAAACAGCAGAACTTGGCAGCCTCGGCCACATGGTTCTGGATTTAGAGTTAAGGACAGAAGAAAAGGATTTATGGAATAAAATCCCTGAGGCCAGGTATGTGTCAGGGTGTCCCTGAATGGAGGTCCAGAGAGGCCATTGTACGAAGCTGTGAAGGAGAAGCCTAGATTGCCTTAGGGACCCCAACATGTTGGAGATGGCAAAGTCGTGGCGTTCTTGCCGAGGAGGGCTGCTAACAGGGAGTGGAACCAGCCCAAGAGAAAGAAGTGTGTTGCGCTCACCAAAGAAGAGCAGAGCTGGAGATCTGAAGAGTGCTTTGACATCAGACATGGAGATGCAGAGTTTTCCCATCTATCTGGTTTTTGGTCTTACTTTGGTCCAGTATTTCCTCACTATTCTCCCTTCACTACATTTTGGAATGGTAATGAATATCCTGTGGCATTATATGTTGGAAGTATGTGACCTGTTTTTTTGCTTTTGATTTATGGGGAATTATAGCTAAGAGATCGTATGAGCCTCAGATGTGACTTTGAACTTTGGACTTTTAAGCATTGTTGAGACTGTGATAGACTCTGGGGGCTTTTTAAGTTGGACTAAATGCATTTTGCATTATGATATTGTTATGGGTTTGTGGGGGCCAGGGAGTAGAATGTGGAGGTTTGAATGTGGTTGGTCCCATAACCTCGGAGTGAGTGGCACTATTAGGAGGTGTGGCCTTGTTGGAGTGGGTAGTATTTGGTTGGAACCAGTTCACTCTTGCTTGATCTGGGAAGTCCCATTCCTCTCTCTCAAACCCTGCCCTCTCAGAATCTCCAACAAAGAAGAGGCACCAAAAAGCCCAGTTCAGCATTCCTGGACCCTGAGGGGGCTCCTCCCCTGAAATTGCCAGCAGCCCAAGACCCCACCGAAAGCAGTCAGTTTTGACCATAGTTGGGCACAAACCCGACTGTGGCAGACAGCCATCATCCCTCAGCCTGAGCTCCCTGCTTTAGCTAAGGTGTGTCCTGCCCCGATCTCTGGGGCTGGAGAGCTCATCCCGGAGTTTGCTTTTGCTCAAATAAACTTGTTCTTTTGTTCTATTACTTTTTCAGTTCGGTTTGATCTGGCTTACTGCATTGGCGGAGAAACCTATTATTGTGACACAGAAAACCTATTAGGTATGGCCTTGCTCTAACGAGTGTGTCACTGTGGAGCGGGCTTTGAGGTGCCCGATGAGCAGGCTCTCCCCCAAACCTGCAAGATGGAGGACTTCCAGCTACCACTCCAGCACCTTGTCTGCCTGCAGGCCGCTGTGCTCCCTGTCATGTCTGCCTGCAGGCCGCTGTGCTCCCTGTCATGTCTGCCTGCAGGCCGCTGTGCTCCCTGTCATGTCTGCCCGCAGGCCGCTGTGCTCCCTGTCATGTCTGCCTGCAGGCCGCTGTGCTCCCTGTCATGTCTGCCCAGAGGCTGCTGTGCTCCCTGCCATACGATAATTGACTAAGCCTCTGAACTGTAAGCAAGTCACCCTAATTAAATGTTTTACTTTCTAAGAGTTGACGTGGTCACGGTGTCTCTTTCCAGCAATAGAAACCCATATAAGATAAGCACCCCTACAGATACGGCTTTTGATGTCAGATGGGAGCAGATGAAGGCAAGGAGGGCAAAGAGGAAGCTAGGACATAGAGGCAGGCGGAGGACCGGGCCGGGAGGCCAGGACGCGGGGAACACAAGAAGGGACAGAGCAGTCAAGGACTTCAGGAACAGGGCTGGGGTGCCAATGTCCTGCAAGAAGGGAAAATCCTGACAGACCTGGTGTTGCGGCCAAGAATCCTGTAAGTGGGATTCGATGCTAAAGTACAGAAGGAACCCTCAAGTCAGAGAGCTTTCCAAGCTGGGGTCCTGGATAATGAAATGTGCTGAAACCTCGGGATCCCAGGTGGCGCTGTTAACCTGACAATGTCTTGCTCCTTGGCATTTTATTTCAAACTGCAGCAAGGACAGAGATGGGGGAAAAAGCATCATGGGGAGCACCGGGGATCTAGCCTGATAACGGAGATAAGAGAATATGTCAAGTTCCCCCTGAGGAGCAGCTGAGGACTGAGCCCTGAGACCCAACACTTGAGGCGGGGTTCAAATTGTCTGGGTCCCTCCCTTAAGTACAGCGGTGGCATCCCAGCCGGCTGCCCAGACCTTTTTCTATGGCACTTCTCGTGAGTCTCTAGATTGGATGCTATAGATCTGCCGATCCAATCCGTGAGGGCACAGCCGGTAGCGTCACACAGGAAACATCCAATTGTGGGCCCTGGCTCCGTACGGCAAGACAACAGAGTTGGGGCATTGGGGCAGTTGCACTACAACTCCCAGAAGGCTCCAGAATGTCGCAACCCACAGCTCACAGAGCTGAGCCCCAGTGCCTTATAGGAAGTGTAGTCCTAGATCCAGAGGCTCGCCCACAAGTCCGTAGGGATGGCAAGGCAGCGAGTTTCAAAGCCTTGAAGGCTCTTGGGAAAAGGCATTTTCAGCTAAATGTGTAGCGCTAGGCGCCAACATGGAGCCAGAATACCCAGTCACCTCAGGTCCAGCTCATCGGGAAATGAGTCCAGAGGGCCGCTGGAAGCTCCCTTGGCTCACACGAATGGGTATGCTCCAGAGACTTTTGGCAGGAAGCCTTCCAGTTAAGGGGAGGGAAAAGGAGGAAGGCTTGCCACATCAAAGGGACAGCCCATGCATGGCCCTAGGGAGTCGTTGGAGGCTCATTTTTGTGGCCAATGGCCCAGAGGTTCTCTCATCAGGACCCAGAGCCGCAGAGACTCCTGAAGCACAGAAAGTTTCCGTGCTTCTGGCCACGGCTATTCATTATCAGAGCTGCGGCTCCTGAGCTCACCTGAATAGCCTTCAGCTCGTTCTAGAAGCGCAGGATGAGCCCTGGCCCGTTCTCCATGGTGGGAATGTGGAGTTGCTGAGGAAAAGGCGCCATGAGGATGGGGACTTCTCCCTTTCTCTCCCGCCAACCCCGGCAGCTCCGGCTCACCTTGCATTCATATAGGATTTGATGCACTGGGCAGAACTGACAAGCGGTGCTTGAGCCGAAGACTTCCCGCACGCGGCCCTGTTCCAGCGCCCGCTTCAGTTGTTTCAGGGTGACCTTGTGCTCGGCCACCCGGAACTCGCCCTGCGGAACAAAGGGACAGAAACACTGTAGTCCCCAGACACCTGCCCTGCAGCCTACCACCATCACTCTCTCCCAAAGGTTGCTGAGAAAGACAGGTCTAAGCATGGGACAGGGAACAGGGAACATGGCAGGGGGCCCAACTTCCACCAAAGTTCCACAGCTCAGGGCTATGGTCCTAAGATGCAAGTGCCACCCATGCCCTACCCAAGTCCTAGCCAGGTCCAGCAGGCGTAGTTGCCCCACTCCAGACATGATGATGCCATCCAGTGCGGGGGTTGCCAGCTCCAGTACTAAGTCAGGGACGACAGATGGATGTCACTGCCTCCCGCCCTTAAATGACCTCCCTTTCTCTTAGAAGCAACCTGCCCAGGACCCGGAGACCGTATACCCCAGTAGGAATTAGGCAGAGCATCATACAGGGAGTGGGTTGGGTCATGGGTAGGCTCACCACCCCCCCCCCCCCAGTCCTCGTGAGTCCAGTAGATGAAGATGTTCATGGTGTCCACCTCGGTGAGCTGGTGGTCCGGCCTGTACAGCCAGAGGACTTGCCCGCAGCCCTTCTTCTGGGCTTCTTGCTGCAGGGCCACAGTGGGCCCATAATTCCTAGAGGGCTGCCTGGTCAGACTGGGCAAAGACCCTCCACACTCCCCATAACACAGTCAAGGAGGAGTCTCCTTCCCCAGCCTACAGCCCTCCTGGGAGGGCTTCCACACCTACAAGACAGAATTCTTTTTTTTTTTTTAAAGATTTATTTATTATGTATACAGTGTTCTGCCTTACGTATGCTTGCAGGCCAGAAGAGGGCACTAGACCTTATTACAGATGGTTGTGAGCCACCATGTGGGTGCTGGGAATTGAACTCAGGACCTCTGGAAGAGCAGTCAGTGCTCTTAACCTCTGAGCCATCTCTCCAGCCCCAGAATTCTTAACCTAACAGTTAGGGTCAAGTTTAGCACCCTGTGGGGCTGGTGTGCCCCCTTTTCTGCCTCTCCAGCCCCACGCAGTTGGGTGAGGCTTCTTTCTGGGCAAAAGGCTTGGGCAATGAGGGTGGAAATTGGTACAAGATCTACAGAGAATAGTTTAGTAACGCTGTTCAAAATGAGCACACCTGCCCTTTGACTCACTAGAACTGGAAGTTGGGCAGAGACACCTTTGCATTCAGAGGAAGTGCTATGGGCACCTGGCTGTTACTGGAACATGCCTCATCCTGTCTCAGGGCTGCAAAGAAGCCAGATGTCCAACAGCAGGGGACTGTTTGAGGATGCCTCTGTCAGTTGGAAACGATGCTGCAGCAGCCAAGATGGGCAAGGCTCCGGAAGGAGTGTCAGAGGAAAATCACGTTGCTAGTCTTTCAGCTCCAGCTTAGGGTTTTGTTCAATAGCCCTGGCTAGCCTCAATGTCATTGGTGTCCTCGTGCCTCAGCTTCCTGAGTGCTGGAATTATATTACTTCCCAGAGGGCCCGAGGGCATCTTACTATATCCAGGCTGGTTCCGTCCCTATTCAGACTCCTCCAAAGCTCCTCATCTCTGTGGCCCTGATGGCATCATAGGCCTCCTCGGTCCCACTGAGACCCCCCCCCCCCCAAGTCTGCCAAACCAACTCATCTGTCTGTGTGAGCATCTTTGCCATGGGAACCCCACTTCCTTTTCAGAGCACCGAGTTTCAACAAAGTCAAAACCTGCTCATCGCAGGAACCGACTGTCACCTAGTTTGGGTCCCAGAACACAGGTGATCTCAGGAAAAGGTGATGGAGCGACCGAGGAAGAAACATGAGAGGTCAGAGAGGTGAGCTCAGTCGGGTGCACAGCAGAGAGGCTGCAGGGTGGGTGACAGGAGCAGCTGCTGCCACTGACAGAGAGTTCAGGGCCGAACGGGCCGGGTGCAGCGTCAGGTTCTTGATGGGCTGGATCCCTGGAGAGCTCCAGCCTGTCTCCTTGGTCCACTCCACCATCAGCATGTGGTCTGTGAATATATTTCCAAACAGCAATGGCTGGCTGGGGTCTGGCTTCTTTTGTGGCTCCCTGGTCACCTGAACTTGGAGGTCTGCAGCCTGAGAGGAAACAACAACCAGACAGCTCAGCAGCCTGGAGTCCCCAGCCTGAGAGACTAGAGCTTCCATGGCCCCAGCCTCGGCCACAAGAGGACCAGGCTCCACGAGCCTTCCGAGAGATGCTGCATTATCTCTTTACAGCACCTGAGAGCAGACGACCAGCTGACCCCAGGGCGAGATGAGACCTGGCCTCCCTCCAACACAGCAATAGACCCCAGGCTTCCTTCCCACAGACCCAGGGCCCCCCTTTTACCTTGAAGTTGGAAGACACACATCTTCTAGGCCCACACAGATGCCAGAGGACAGGGAGAAGTTTTGGGGCCCAGACCTGGGATAGCAAGGGAAGTAAATATGACCAAGGCAAGAGCCAGGAAGAGCAGACATCCTGGCACCCGGCTGCCACCTCCTGCTGGGGAGGCTCATGAGGCTGGCTCTGTCACAGTCCCAGCACATTCTTGACGGACCCTGTGCTCAGCTCATGTCCCCACCAGGATGACTATCCCTAGAAAGAGCAAAGTCAGTTCCTGCCCCTCCGCCATGCAGGGCAAAGTCGACAGAGGCATGCCTTCTACTAGAGAACTTTGGCCATAGCTTGTTACCAGCTTAGACAAGACAACCAGGGAGCAGGTAAGGGGACACGCCTAGCTTGGGGGGACCCAAAGTCTGATGAGAGTTAGAAAAGACTGGATCCTGCTTATAGCAGAATTGAGCAACCCAGACCCCAGAGCCCCTCCCTTAGACCCCAGTGTAAAGGTCATGTGCTTCTCCATCAAACCTATGGATCCAGAATCCAGCTTGCCTTCCTCAGACCTAATGGTCCTCCTTAATCTTCCTCCCTCAGACCCACAAGTGAGGGATTCCAGCTCTCCTCCCACAGCAATGGGGGTCCTAATGCTTACTCTTAAGGAATATCAGTCACTGGCTGGCGTCGCTACAGCCCCAGCCCCACTGGGCAGCCACTACCGTGCTCGTCACTGTCAGTGGCTGAAGGGGACACATCCCTGCTGACCCTCCCTGAGTACAAGGGAAGCTGGACTGGTTATGTCCAGGAGGCCCCTTCCTCTTGACTTCTGATGTCATGCTTTTCTCTGCAGACCTAGGGAGGCATCTGGGTCCTGAGTTTGAGGAAGGCAGGACAATAGCCTCTTCCTGCTGGGAGAGCTGATGGTGGCCATAAGAGGGGGGTGTCCAGCAAAGGTCACAGGTCAGAGGTCACAGGTCAGCAGGTGAGTCTTGGATGCCATGTGGATGAGGCTGGGCCATGAAGTAGACATTTTTTCTGTTTTTTTTTTTTTTGCGGGGGGGGGGGTGTTGAGACATGGTCTCACTGAGTTGCCCACTACCCTCAAACTCACTCTGTAATCCAGTCTTAAAGTCATGATTTTCCTGCCTCAGACTCTGCTCTAGCTGGGATGATAGGCATGGGTGCCACCATACCTGGCTCAGGTAAGATCTTGGTGTATGTGCATGTATACATACGTGCACCATGTGAAGGTGAACATGTGCATTTGTAGGCACGTGCTTATGGAGGTCAAACTCATATGTCATTCTTCAGATGATGTCCATCCTGGGTTCTGTTCATTGTTTGCTTTATGTGCGTTGGTGTTTGGTCTGCATAGATGTCTGCGAGAGGGAGTCAGATCCAATGGAACTGCAGATACAGACAGCTATAAGCTGCTATGTGGGTGCTGGGAATTGTACCTGGGTCTTCTGGAAGAGCAGCCAGTGCGCTTGGCCACTGAGCCACCTTTCCAGCCCCCCATCCTGCTTTTTGTTTGTTTGTTTTGAGACAGAGTCTCACTGTATAGTCCTGGCTGTCCTGAAACTCACTCTGCTGACCAGGTTGGCCTTGAACTCAGAGATCTACCATCCTCTGCTTCCTGAGTGCAGGGCTTCAAGGTGTACACCACTCCTAGTCCACAGCCCAAACTGTTTTTTGAGACAAGGATTCTGATTGGGTTCTGGAGTTTACCAGTTTGCCGGGACCCTCCAGTGTCCACCTCACCAACAATGATGTTTTAAGAGTGAATCGCTGCACCTATTTTTTTTCAACTGGGTTCCAGGGATCAAACTCAGGTTTTCATGCTCATGTGACAAGCATGTTACCAACTGTGCCCACGGCTCCCAACCCTCAGATGTGTCCTTAATGGTGCAGTGACCGAGGGCTACTGGGGTGATCTGAGAGTGACAAACCTTCTATATCTCTGGGTGGTGACATGAAGCTTCCCCCACACTCCACCCTACATCAGACACTCAGAGTATGGGGAAAGACAGCCATCTTGGGCAGGGCAGCCAGCATGGAAGCAGGAGCAGAGGGAACCAAAACGTTGATTTTTTTTTTTTTAATAGAGTGAGCCAGAGAAGCTGAACAATGCAGAAAAGAGATATTGAGATGAAGAAATGAAAAAAATTGGAGCTGGGGGGTTTATTCAGTTGGTAGAATGTTCGCCTAAGACGCAGAAGTCCCTGGGTTTATTTCTTGCTGGCAGCACACAGACCCTGCAATCCCAGCGCTTGGGAGGAAAGTGGGAGGAAAGGAAGGAAGATCAGGAATCCAAGGCCGTGCTTGATTCTGTAGCAACGTTGAGGACAGCCTGGCTTATCTAAGACCCTATCTTAATGATAATGAAATAAAGGAGCTGGGTGTGGAGGGGGTACACTTTTAATCCCTGCACTGGGGAGACAAGGACAGGCAGATCTCTGAGTGCAAAGCCAACTGGTCTAAAGAGGGAGACCTTGTCAAGAAGAAGGAGGAGGAGGAGGAAGAGGAGGAGGAAGAGGAGGAGGAGGAAAAGGAGAAGAAGAAGAAAGTCAAAATAGGAAAAGAGAGAGAGAGAGAGAGAGAGAGAGAGAGAGAGAGAGAGCGAGAGCGAGAGAGAGCTATTGAGGTGACCTATTAGGTAAGAGCACCTGTCCACAGCCTGAGGATCCGAGCTTACTACCTGGCACCCACTCCTAGCCAACTGAAGGGCAGAACTGACCTCTGCAATGCACCACGACCCATGTGGGCCCACACACGTGCACATACTGAATAAATACAAATGTAACAGGGAACGGGGCCGGTGAGCAACACTAGGAGAGGAGGGCAAAGCAGAGATCCAGGCAAACATATTCTAAACTTGGCTTGATGCTAGGCACCTAGAGTCACAGAACTCTGGAGACTGAGGCAGGAAGATCATAAGTTCGAGCCCACACTGAGCTAAAGAGATCCAGGAAAAAGCAGGTAGAGAAACATCACACAGCCCCGGGACGCTGGTCCAGAGATTATTAGCCTGAACTGGTCACAGAGCTTTGGTGACAATGAAGTGCCACCTTTGCCTTTCTAGGACAACTCTAAGGCCAGCAGCCTTCTCTTGGCTGAAAGAACACCCTGCCTCCACCTACATTATGGGATTTAAGCCCAAAGGGGGCACCTGAATGGCAGGGAGGAAGTGTAAAATGTTAAAAAGAAATTAAAGGGGGGCCGGGTGGTGGTGGTGCACACCTTTAATCCCAACACTTGGGAGGCAGAGACAGGCAGATCTCTGCGAATTCAAGGCCAACCTGGTCTACAGAGTGAGTTCCAGGACAGGCTCCAAAGCTACAGAGAAATCCTGTCTCGAAAAACAAAACAAAGCAAACAAAACCCAAAGAAATGAAAGGGGAGTAGGCAGGGCAGGGCGCCATCCTGTGACATGGTAGTGTTCCCTTCGTGTCCTGGACCTGAACTGCTGAACCCCGACACAGCCCAGCTGCGTTCTCCATCACTGAGATCACCGTGCAGTACTGTCCCGACTCAGGTAACTGTCCCTGCACCATGCTCGCGATCAAATCCCAGCACTGATCTTCTCATAGCCCCGGCTGCCCTGGTTGCAGCCTGGCCTTCCATCAGTCCAGCTCTCTGTATGAGAGCCCCTGTCGCCTCACGACGGTCCCTTGCAGAGCCAGGAGCTGTTCTAACACAACGTTGTTTCTAAACACATGTTCCCCCTCTGCAGCCTAGGATTGTCCTTGGCAAGCCCCGGGGTTGTTTCTTTCAGACCCAATTGCATTGTTCCAACGCAATCTAGACTAACTAGTCTCTGCAAGATAGTCCTTGCCAAACCCGAGTCAGCAATGTCTCCCTTATACTACAGGGTTTTACCACGTGGGCACTCACCACTGGGCACTCCTAGCTCTGAGCAGGTTCTTTTTACAGGGTAAAACTCTAAGGGTCCCATTAGAGGTGACTGGCCCAGTATGGCAAGGTTGTACCCACCCAAGGCCACCATGCCGTTAGAGCCTAAATTGTTATTCCTGTCATAGCCCAAGACTAGAACATTTCTGACTGTCTCTAAGAACTGGGAGACTTAAAGATCTGTTCAGGAATTCATAAGCCTGGACTAAGAGCCTCAGAGAGTCAGGTACCAGCTAACAGCAAACCTTTTCCCCAAGGTTATGTATGGTCCAACTGTTGGCGTTCTCACTTATGAATCATGTTTTCTTAAGATCATAGACTCTCCACAAATCTGCTGCTTGACACCCTCTGTGAGCACCGGGTAACTCTTGCCTGGAGACCTTTGACGTTTTGACATATGGATTACAAGAAATAAGACCTTGGGTCCAACTCCCTGCCAAGACCTAGTCATATGCCAAGCCCCAGAGGTTCTGGCCCCTCGTCTAAATGAGCACAGAGCAACTGGCCCTTAAAACCTGCAAGCTGCATGCCCCAGCCAAAACTTCCCCCACCCAGTCCACCCCGTGCTTCTCCTGTTACAGCCCTCCTTCACGTTCCTCACTTCCGTGAGGATCCTCACGTCAGGTACCTCCCGCACCCCACCCGTGTCTATCCACTCTGCCTCCTCTTAAAGACTGATGATATTCCTTTCCAAGGGGCCCCATCCGCCTCTGCGTCCCGCAGCGGAACCCGAGGCCAAGAGGAAAGACACCAAGCCGGCAAGGCTGAACGCTAGCGGTCCCTCCGGAGGTGTGCCCCGGCATCGGGCTCCTCAGAGGCCCCAGCGCAGATCCGCCATGCACCACCTGCCATAGTACCGCTGCGGTCATGATCCGTGCAAACTTAACTGTGCCTGCATGGGGTGCAACCTGCTAAAGATATTCCGGCCTCGCGCTGCGCACGCCCCCTTCTGCAGATGGCTGCTCTCGGCTGGCTAGCCTCTCTTCAGCCAGGCCTTCCTGAGTTATAGAACCTCAGGGACCCAGCTCTGCGGCAAAGAACACACACTGGAAACCTGGAACCGTTTAAACCTGGCACACACGCGCTCCCTCCTGGCCTCCACCCTGCCCTGCTGGGCCCCAGCCACACTCATGCTTAGTGTTCTAAAGGCCAAAAGGGTCCAAAGAAGGTAGATGGATCCCTATAGGAATGAATGATCTAAATGAAATTAAGCAAGCTGTCATAAATTATGGCTTGCATTCAGCATTTCTTAGGGAGATGATAAAGACATGGGTTTCTAGCATTAAGGTGGCACCACATGACGGGCTTCAGTTAGTTTCAGCAGTCCTGGGTGGTGGGCCCCAGTTTATGTTTATATGTTATTTCAGAGAAGAAGCTAAAATTTTAGAACAACAGGGAAAATCAAAAGGACTTGAAAGTTCCCAAGATCAAAGTCTTGGTGAGGGCACTTATGCTGACCCACAGGCTCAAACTCTTTACAATGAACAAATCTTGTCCCTATGCCACATAGCAGCCTTAAGTGCTTGGGACAGGATTCAAGAACTAGAAAATTAATTGAATCATATACCAGGGTTAAACAGGGTCAGAGAGAATCTGCTACTGAATTTTTTTTTTTAACAAAGATTAACTAAGGCGGTACAAATAGGGGTAACCGGCCCAGATGCTAGACGAGTACTTAATTGAATCTCTGGTTTTTGAAAATTCCAGCTTAAAATGCAAAAAGATACTTGAGCCTTTAAAAGTTAGATGAGCACCTATGGATGTATGGATCCTGCATACAATGAACATTGAGACATTTGACTATAATACTTAATCTTGGGTAGGAGTTGCAATTTCCAAAGGAATAAAGAGGCATCAAAATGCCAAATGTTTTAATTGTGGTAGAATAGGACATCTGAGAAGGGATTGTAGACAAGGAATTTCTAGGAATAATATCTCCTCTGGAAATGGCAAGAATAGGAGAGTTTAGTCTTCAGGTATATTAGAAGGTGTGGCAAAGGCCAACATTGGACCAATGAATACAGATCAAAAAAGACATACAAGGCAATCTGATACCATCAGGAAAATCCTTGAGGGGCCTCTCACAGGCCCCCAAGCCAGAAGTGGCCCAGTCATTCCCAGTCATTGTGGAGGATATGTCTCACCAGGAAAATTAAAAATCCAGATCCTTCTGTCAAAGGATCTTTCCCTGTTCATTAGCTCCAATAATTTCCTCAATCATTTCAAATCTTTTTACTATTGGCTATTGTAAAGCCTGAGTCTCCTGACCTGTATATATTTCTAGTGATCTTTTGAGGCACCTAACCTCTGGTCCTCACTCTGCACATGTAATTCCAAGGCCTGAAGTCTCCTTTATTGATAACACCTCGTCCTTAGACATTATTTGGATAGCGTGCAGATTGCCATCCTGGAGAGGTACTCTATCTGCTAACCTTTCTGTTTCACATTGCATTTAGAAGGATTAATCTGATCCTCTGGATCTGGGCCATCATGTGGGTGTTAGGATTGGACCTGGTTCCCTGCAAGAGCAGCCAGTGCTCTTAACTGCTGAGCCATCTCTCCAGCTCTGATATTTGAAATCACATCTTTTTATTCATTTCATGAGTCTTTGTCTGTGAGTATCTCTGTGTTTATGTGCATGCCACACTACCTCCCTCATATAGTCCTGAGTTAGAGCAACCTGTACCAAACTGGTCTACACAGAGCCCATGTGTGGGGAGTGTCTGTGAGATGGCTGAGACTAATCTCACTGGTGCTAAATCCTGCTGTCCCCTGCCTGGAAGAAGAGGATGGGAGGGAGTCCATCCTCAGAGACTTAACCCTCTCTGGTCGCTGCCTCTGCAGTGAATAGCGGTAGCCATGATTAAAGCTCTGGCCTTGGATGAGAGCCAATATGGTGTCCATGTCAGCTGAGGAGCTGGTCAAAGGAGACGGAGAGGCTGGGGCAGCTGGGGATGCGAGGACAGAGTTAGTAGATGTTTCATTCTCTCCTTTCTTCTCTCCCTTACCCAGCATCTCCCCAGGTTTTAGAACAGCTGGTAAACGAGCGACTAGATGCTCGCCATATTGAAGAATCAACCAGTCCTTGGAATTCTCCTGTATTTGTTGTTAAAAAGAAATCTGGTAAATGGAGAATGGTGGCAGATCTAAGAGTTGTCAATAAGGTTATTCAACCTATGGGCCCTCTAACAATCTGGAATTCCTCTGCCTTTTCTATTACCAAAAGGGGTCAATGAGATTCCTTGCCAGCAAGGGGCACTGCTCCTGTGGCAGAAGATCCAGCAGAGAGGTAAGTGTGCTCCTGACCTGTGGCAGAAGCCCGGCAACAGAACACAGACATTCCCCAACCTCTTTATCACCCTGGTCATTCTGCAGGGGCTGCTTCACCCTGCTAAGCCCTCTCTCCTCCTATCCCATCCCAGCTTTCACCCAGGAACCCCTTCCCTTCTTCCTCCCTTCCTCGGGGCCATAAGATCCCCCATTTCAGTCTGTTTGGGCGCTGGGACGGTGAGTGCAACTGGGCAGGAGGGAATTCCTTTGTTCCAATAACCTGCCTGCAGCAAGGTAGGCCTTTTGTCAGCGAGATTCCTGGCCAGCAAGGGGCACTGATCCTGTAGCAGAAGATCCATCAGAGGGCGAGGTCCCTGGCCAACAAGGGAACCTGACCCTGTACCAGAAAATCCATTGGAGAGCATTTGAAGGAAGAGATAGGCAGGCGCCAAGTCAAGAATTCCTCCAGCAACCTGAAAAACAACATGAAAACACCAGATCCCAGCAATCTAACTACAGAAGGACTTGAACACCCTATTCCGGAAGAAGTGGAAAAAAGTGTCATTATGAAAGCAATAGAGTCTTTATTACCCAAAGGATGGCCTCTTATAGTTATTAATTTGAAAGACTTTTTTCACTATACCTTTACAAGAAAAGGATAGAAAAAATTTGCTTCACAGTGCCTACATATAATAATTCTCAGCCTACTAGGAGATAACAATGGGCCATCATTCCACCAGAAATTCTCAATAGTCCCACTCTGTGCCAATATTTTTTAAGTCAGCCACTGGAAATAATATGTAAGCAATTTCCTAAGTCTATATTTTACCATTCCATGGATGACATTTTTCTGATTCAAACATAGATACTTTAGAAAGAATGTTTGAAGAAGTAAAGAAAGTTTTGTCAAAATAGAGATTACAAATTGCTCCTGAAAAACTACAGAGAGGAGATTTTGGCAATTACCTAGGCTATAAAATATGTTTACAGAAAATTAGAACACAAAAGGCACAAATTAGAAGAGACCGGCTGTGGACTCTTAATGACTTTCAAAGATTGTTAGGAGACATTTCTGGTCTATGATCAGCTGTTGGGACAACACCTGATCTAATAATTTATTTAAACAAAACCTTAGATGGTAATAAAGACTTGAATAGTCCCAGAGAATTAACAGCTGAAGCAGAAAAGGAATCGACAGTTGTTGAGGAAAAATTACAGGAGGCACATGTGGATTGGGTGAATCCAAATCTTAATTGTATTTTAGTCATGTTGCCTTCCAGATTTCCCCTACAGGAATTTTAATGTGGAGGGATGATATTATCTTAGAATGAATCTTTTTACCACATAAACCATGTAAAAATAAAAACTTATGTGGAAAAAGTCTCTGAATTAATTATAAAAGATAATTTTAGACTTTGTCAGTTAGCAGGTATAGATTCAGCAGAGATTATAGTGTCTTTTACTAATGATGAAATTAAAAAAAGGTATGGGAAAGATGCTGAACCATGGCAAAGGGCTTATGCTAATTTTTTTGGAGAAATTAATAGCAATTATCCCAAAAGTGATAGACTTAACCTTGTAAAGAGAAATTTCTGGATTCTTCCCTGAATTGTACATGATGTTCCAATAACTGGAGCCTGTGCCTTTTATACTGATGCAAATAAATCAGAGAAGGCAGGTTACAAATAAGAAGAATTAAGTAAGGTGGTGGAATAAAGCCCTTCTAATTCTGTCCAGAAGGCAGAACTATGTGTTATTCTAATGGTGCTAAGGGATTTTAAAGAACCTCTTAATATAGTTACTGGTTCACAATATGCAGAAAGAGGATATTAATTTGTGAGTCTACCCCTAAATGAATAACCTTCTATTATTCTCAATTCTGAGCTAATGTGGGATTTCTTTTATGTGTCCATCTTCAGCATTTGGTTATTCATTGAATAACGAATGTTTATCATCATTTGGGGGATGGTTGTTACAAGTTGTCATAGTCAGGAAAAAAGCTGAACAAAGGAGACTAGATTCAGGGATATATTTCTGAAGGGAAAGAGTGGGAATATAGTATAGAAATGATGAGATAAAAGGGTGGGTTGTTGAGTCTACTTTTGAACAATCACTAGTCTCAAATATTTTACAGTGGTATGAATTTTTGTATATTGATACAAATTTGAAGTTATTTTTCTTATACTGTATATATGCTTCTATATTGGACCTATGTATGGCTCTGCAACTCATTCATAATAGTAAAGTTCTATTCTTTAAAAAGTATTATTATAAACTATTTAAGATAATTAAGATAAAAAATGCAGGTTAGTCATCTATAGTTCGTCATCTATTATAAAACTTATAGTACTGTTAGGTATGTTTTCAAGGCTATAAAGAGATATATTTCACATAGATAAATTGTTTTCAAACATTTCAGAGTTCTACAGAATGTGACATTTAAAATATTTTAATAACATAAGACTTTCTACGACAGCGAGACACATCTGCTCCTGGCACACCAATCTTCTTCAAAAAAGATGATGGATTTCAAAGTATTTCCATATGGAATTTGCTTTCATTGTGGCAAAGTTATCCACTGGGTAAGAAACTGCCCTCACCTTGACTGCTGATGGTATGCTGTCCAAACTGGACAAGGAGGACACAAAAGAAAGCGACTGCTGAACTTTGTCAAGGCAAGGTAGGTCAGTCTTTCAGAATTCTTGCCTCACTGAAAATTCTGCCAAATATTCTAGGCCTGTAGACCAAAGATGGATGCTCCAGCACTGCAGAGGAACAGTGGGCGGCTGTCCAGTCAGCTGCTTCTGTCATTTCTGTAGTTTTGAAAGTAGTTTTCACTGCACTTCCTGTTTACTCAGTACTTTCTCTGAATTTGCCAAATATATAAGGACTAAACATTGTGAATGCAATTCTTACTTGCTAATTGTTCTTCTTTTATATAGTTCTACTCTGTTAGAGTTAAAAACCTTTCCTTTTTATTTAGACAAAGGGAGAAAATGTTGCGGGATATTTGTAGACTATGTGAAGGTATATTGCTATGATTGTTTTTTTTAAGGACTGAACAGCCGATAGCTAGGTCGGAGGTATAGGTAGGACTTCTGGGCAGAGAGAAAGGAAGTGGGAGATGAATCTAGGCACATAAGAGACACCAGGAGACATGAGATCAGGATGGACGGTAGGTGACAGAGCATGGATTAATAGAAATGGGTTAATTAAGTTATAAGAGCTAGGCAAAAAACAAGCCTAAGCTAGGACCAAACTTTCATAATTAATAAACAGTCTCCATGGCATTATTTGAGAGCTGGATGGCAGAACAGAGAAAGACTTGGTAAATGCCTCTGTCTGCTGAGTGCTGGGATTGAATGTGAGCTCCACGCAGCTCAGTGAGAAGCTCCTGTCTGCAGTGTGTGACAGCTAAAGACCAAAATGCTGAGAATTAGTGACCGCTGCATGTTCAGCCTGGGATGAGAGATCTATACCCCGTGCATGGTTCAGGGGACAGCACAGAGGAGAAGGCAGAGTGAAGAAGATCTGGGGGCAGAGAGGAATCCTGTGAGGTGCTGTCTTCTGGACATGGCATGACCCCTGCTTTACTAACTGCTGCTATGGTTTCCTGCAGGAGACTCACGCAATGTATAGTAGTTGTCATTCCAGTGTGAATGGAGAGGAACTCATGAGCCCCCAACCTGTGCTGAAGAATATTGGAAACTGATGGCTGCTGGGGATAAAGGAGCCATTTTTTTTCTGGAGTGTTGTGACTGGTGAGTTGCCCATGCCTTTCTGGATGTACTCAGCAGGTTGTTTAAAAACAAGCAAGGAACGAAGGGAAAGAGGGAAGGAGGAAAAGAGGAAGGGAGGGGGAGAGGAGGAAAGGAAGGAAGGAGGCTAGAGATGGAGGAGAAAGAGGACCCCAGGAGAGAGGGATATAGGTTAAGGGCATAAGGATTTGGAAGAGGGGAGGAGGGGTGAGTATGTCAAGATAGATTTATTATATATATATATGAAATTGTTCAAGAAATATAAACATCTTTTAAATGCATACATGTGTGTGTCTATGCACATGTTGGCATGGATATACATGTGTTCTTAGAGGCCAAGAGGTTACCAGATGCTTGGAGCTGTAGTTATAGCTGTGAACCTTTTAGTGTGGGTGTTTGGAAACCGAACTCTGGTCCTCTGCAAAATTAGCAAGCACTTTTAACTGCTGAACCATCGGCCCAGGGCACTCCAAATTATTCTTTAAAAGGTGTGGGACCACACACGTTTAATCTCAGTGCTCAGGAGGCAGAGACAGAAAGATCTCTGAGTTCTGGACCAGCCTGGTCTACATAGCAAGTTCCTGGCCAACCAGGATTATATTATGAGACCATGTCTCAATAAATTATAAAATAAAATAAATAGCTGGGTGGTTGTGGTGCATGCCTTTAATTCTCACACTCGGGAGGCAGAGGCAGGTAAATCTCTTTGAGATAGAGGCCAGCCTGGTCTACAGAGCAAGTTCTAGGACAGGCTCCAAAGGTACACAGAAAAACCCTGCCTTGAAAAGCCCCAAATAAATAAATACAATACAGGTTACAAGCTCAAAGTTGAGGCCCTGAGAGTCAGGAAAGAACCATGGCCTACCTTGGTGGCCATGGCCCATGGTCCCAGCTTCCACAGGTGGGGGAGGGTAACTATGGAGACAGACAGATCAGCCATTAGCATCCCGAGGTGTGGGACTGAGACCATCGCCCCAAGTTCTCAGTGGATCTCGGGGGCAGAGGCACAGCAGTGGTGTAGGATCACGAATTTTCCCCCTGCTCCTTGAGGTGCAAATTGCAAGGACTGTTTATGTTAGCCAGCCAAGCTTCCTGCTAATTTCTGTGCTTGTTCTGCTCCGGCCTGGGGATTTAGCTGCAGGGCTTTGTATTACTTCTGGTATGGTAATTTCCCACCTGCCCCCCCCCCCCCCCGCTGGGTGGGACTCCCTTTACTGGGGCAAAGGTATATTAACCTTGCAGAAAGCTAAATAAATTGGCATTTGGCTATTTCTTGACGAATGACCCAGGTCTCTTTGTGTATGTGTCTCTGTTCAATCCCCAGACCTTCGCCCAAGCTCGTGGTAGGTACAGAAGGTGTGCGAACCGTACCGGGAGAGGGAGACGCAGATTCGGGTGGAACACAATGGCATGTTCATAGCATGGCAGAGCACCTCTGGTAGTGTGTCTTTTCTCATCTTGTCCAGTTCTCCCTTCCTCCTCCTCGCCCCTCTCTTTCCTCTGAGTTTTCTCGTGCTGTTCAATGCCCAGCCCTCATTAAGCTAGGAAAACTTAAGCTCTGCAGAACCCTGAACTAGGAGAACACCTTCGATTCTATGGAGGAGATGGTGTGTGTGGGGTTGTACAAAACTCTGGGGTCGGAATGCGGTATGTGAAGCCTCAGCAGATGTGTCCTGCTTTCGGCCACCCTCTCTGGCCCCTCCTCCACAAACCTGGTAAACATTGTTAAGCTCAGTCTGTTCCTTTTGATTGCTGTGGGCACTGGAGCTGAGCAGGTACAACCTGTTCTTACCATTGAACATGAGCACAAACCAGCACCCTCGGAGCCTCCTAGTGGGAACCCAAAGGGGTCCGCGGCTCATCCCACCATTCACTCCACCATGTCTTCTCCCTTCCATGTTGTTTCAACCGCAGCCTGGATGCTACAGCCTCAGAGGCTCTGTCTGGTCCACTCCATCCTGAGACAACCACACAGTTCACATAGTGACCATCTCAGCTTGCCTAGGAATGAGGGGACCCTGGTAACCGTCCCCGGTTGCCACATGCCCTCCAGTCCTGTAACTGATATTGCAATATCACGCCTGTAATGAGATCATTCTGAGTATAAGGGCACCCTGACCACCAGGACCCCTTTCTCTCTTCGCAAATGGGCCAGTGACAGTAAGTGTGACCGAAATAGTATTTTGAGAGCAAAACCCTCTCCATGCCTCCTACCCCTTTTTATTGTCTTTTGAGTCAGGATCTCATTATGTATCCTTGACTGTCCTAAATATAGACCAGGTTGTCACTATATAGACCAGGTTGGCTTCAAACTCGCCAAAGATCTGCCTGCCTCTGCCTCCTGAGTGTTGGGATTAAAGTTGTGCATCATCACACCCAACTTCATGGCTCCTATTGCTCAAAGAAACAAAACAGAAGAAGAGATTTCTATACTCATGGGATGAACTTCTAGGGAGAACCTTGTGCTGCAGGCTGATCAGTGAGTTTGGCATGGAACATTCTAGAATATGATTCGGAAGCTCGCATTATACAGCCAAGATTGGCCTTTAACTCCTGATCCTCCTGCCTGTACCTCCTAAGTGCAGAGATAACCGGTTGCACCATCATACTTGCTTCACGTGGTGCTGGGGATCCAAGCTGGGCAAGCATTCTGCCATCTGTGCCCGAGCTCCACCTCCTGGGTTCTTCACATTCTCTTTGGCTACCTCCAAGCAGGCCTGGAAGGCTCTGGAAGATTCTGAGGAGGCTGTAACTGTCCAGGTAGATGTGGATCTGTGCCTATTTATTTTCTACAAGAACAGAATCCTTCTAGAGCAGTGGTTCTCAGCTTTCCTAATGTCGACCCCCCCTTTTAATACAGCTCCCCATGCTGTGCTGACCCCTACTATAACATTATTTGGATACTACTTCATAACCGTAATTTTGCTATTGTTATGAATTTTAATGTAGATACCAATGTTTTCTGATGGTCTTAGGCAATCCCTATGAATGGGTCATCCGACCCCAAAAGGGGTTGCTATGCACAGGTTGATAACCACAGTTCTAGAATCAGGACAGGAAGCCAACAGGCACAAAACAACGTGCTCATGATGAAATGAGGGACACACACCAATTGCAGCTGTTCCTGTTTCACCTTGGTCGGGGTGTATGTCCCCAGTAGGTTCAGCTCCAGCAGCTGGCAAAAGTCCTGGGCAGAAGTCCTCAGGCCACAGTGCAGGTTGGTCTAAGGGGAAGAGAGGAGGGAGGCCAGGCCAGGAAGGGAGGAGGGAGGGAGACGGATCAGCGGAGAGGCAGAGAGCTAGGGAGCAAGCCAAGGAAGGTGGCTGCATAGTGGTGTGTGCAGCAACAGTCTCTGCAGAGCAAGCATGCTGGCCCAGGCCTGCCAATCCAGGACTAAGGCACTGAACCACGCCCCAGCCCATATCTGCTCTCCCTACTGTGGAAAGTGAGTTTCCCTGCACCACCTACAATAGAATTTGGTTGTGTGGCCCTTGTTGAATAAGCATGAGCCTAAGGAAAGAGGGACACAGATAATAGTGAGCCCCCTGGAGCTTTGAGAAGATTTACCATGACGGGAAGAAGAAGAACAGCTAAGATGGGGAGCCCTGCCGGCCAGGGCCTGTCCTCTACACCCCCAACTTGGGAGGGGACTCTGGAGGGCCTGGGTGCTCTCTGAGCCTCCATTTCCATGGGGATGCGTTGTCTTACGGTGCAGCTGTTAGGCTAACGGAACCCCCCCCAGACTGCCTCACCACCTGGTGTCTGACCTGGGGTGTCCTTGTCACCGCAAGGGCCTGGGCCTTCAACAAAGCAGGAGCCGTGCAGGATCTTCTTTTGTTTCCACAGAGGACGAGAACCTGTGGGATCTTCCCAGACTAATGTGGTTAGATGGACTAAGATTCCTGAAAGGTTGCCATAAACACCCCCCAAAATTACTTCACCCAACTGCTGACTGAGTTGAACCTAGCACATAGGATATACCATAAAAACCTGATTGACAGCACCCCCAATCAGCAGGAAGTAGTCGGGAGAAGAACTAAGCCTATATTCCCAAATATTGTTTATAAATGTTTCTTTACGTTTAAAGGGTATATGCTATGAAGATTCACATTTGTATGGATCTTGGTTTATTGATACAAATTTAAGGTCAATTTTGTTATATGTATGTTTCTGCTCTTGAATAAGGCTTGTATTTGTGCAGTTCATTTAGAATTGTAATGTATAATTAAGAAATTTAGGTTAATAATCATCTATAATAGTCAAATTTGCAGTCATGTTAGTTAGATTTGTTTAGATGTACAGAGTTGTATTTCAGATGGATAGGGATTCTTCAAATCTTCAACGACTACAAAATATGGCATTAAAATGTTTTAATAACTTAAGACTTTTCATGACAATGAGACACATCTGCTCCTGGCAGCACCAATCTACTTCGAAAGGAAGATGGGCCTTGAAGAGGCTCCTTATGGAGTTTGTTTAGCCATTTGGGCAAGAAACTGCCCTTGCTTGGACTTCTTGATGAACTGGACACACAGGACCTGCAGAGAAATGAACTTGCCTAAAGGTGAGATGATCCTTCGGGGTTCCTGCTTCATGAAAGAGTCTTCCAAACATTTTGCAGAACACAAAAGAAAGTGACAAAAAAAAAAAGAAAAAGAAAAGAAAGTGACTGACAAACTGCCAATAGAGGCAAAACAGTCTTACAAATTTCCTGCTTCATGGAAAGTCTGCTGTATACTATGGGCCTGTAGACTGAAGATGGATGCCCTAACAGTACAAAAGAACTTTGGGTGACTATTCAGGCAGCGAGATGTCTCTGTCAATTCTAGAGTTTTGAAAGATGCTTACAAAGCACTTCCTGTTTACTTAGGTGATATTATATCCTTCTGGGGTCTTTGATGGAGTTGAAAAATTTATAGTTATAGTTTCCCTTAGTTATGATAAAAGATAAAGTAGATATAAATATTGTAAGTATAATTCTTGCTTGATACCTGTTTTATTATATATAATTTACTATGTTAAAATTAAAGTCTTCCTTTTTTTAAACAGAAAAGGGGAGGTGATGGGGGATTCCCCTCTATGCTGTGATACCATTGATAAATAAAGGAACTGCTTTGAGCCTATAGCAGAGCTATAGGGGAACAGAGCTAGGCTGGGAAAACTAAGCTGAATGCCGGGAGAGAGAAGGCAGAGTCAGAGAGAAGCCATGTAGCCCCGCTGGAGCCAGACAGAACTTTAGCTGGTAAGCCACAGCCATGTGATGATACACAGATTAATAGAAATGGGTTAAATTAAGATGTAAGAATTAGCCAATAAGAAGCTCGAGCTAACGGGCCAAGCAGTGATTTAATGGATACAGTTTCGGTGTGATCATTTTGGTCTGGGCAGTGGGAACCAACAAGCAGCCCCCTCCTCCAACAATCAGGGGACACTCACCCCTAAGTCACCCAACTTACGGTAGCAGGCATGATTCACCACACAATCCAGGTGGCCAAATCGAGAGAGGGTCTCAGAAATCAGGATGTGGGGGGAGAACAGACAGCGGGTGATGGGCAAGAGCAGGCTCGGTGGAGGAAGATGAGGTAGAGTGAAATGGGAGGGAACCAGGGTCACAGAGGAGGCCAAGGAAGAGGAGAGAAGGCAGGAAGCGAGAGACCAGACCAGAAACCCGAGCACCAAGGTGCACTTGCAGCCTGTCATGGTCATGGTTTCTATTGCTGTGAAGGAACCGGGACCGAAAGCAACCTGGGGAGGGAAGGGTTATTTCTGCCTACAACTCTCAGGTCACACTCCATCCCTGAGGGAAGACAGGACAGAGGCTCAAGGCAGAGACCTGGAGGCAGGAGCTGAAGCCGAGGCTATGGAGGAACACGGCTCACTGGCTTGCTCCCTCTTTCTCATACCAGGCAGGACCACCTGCCCAGGGATAGCACGACCCCCAGGGAGCTGGGCCCTCCCACAGCAAGTATCCCACAGGCTCGCCCACAAGCCGTCTTCGCTATTGAGGGTCCCTCTCCCCCAGTGACTCTAGCTTGGGTCAAGTGGAGAAGACAGTGACCAGCGTGCCACTGTAGGAGACTGTGAGGGCAGAAGACCGGGTTTCCAGAATAAGGGTCTACAGACCCGGGGGTCGGGGAGGAGGGGAGCAGACAGGCAGAGGCAGCGACAGAGAGAGACAGAGACCCAGACTGGGGACAGACTTGGGGGTCACAGAACAGGTTCAGAGTGCAGGGGAGTCAGAGATTGTTACAGAAGACTTGGGTTTCAAGTTCTGCTCATCCTAAAGACCTGGGGTCGGGGCGGTCCTGTGTGCACTGAGCTGACCAAGAGGTTAAAGAGAGGGGTGGGATTACTGGAGATGGGGCTAGGGACAGGGAACGCTCACCTGCGAATCTCCTTCCTGAGTCACATCACACGGGACAAACACAGTGCCCAAGAGTTCCTGCTACAGAGCTCGGCCCCCGCCCCTGTAAGAGAAAGACTCTGGGTCTGATGGAGGAGAGTTGAGCCTTGGACACCAGTCTGAGGGTAGAGGTCTGGGGAGGAGCTTGCACTCCCGAGTCTCGGGAAGGAGACACGGGTCCAGGCATGTGGGCCTGAGGGAGGGGGTCTAGGCGTGGATCCCTGCGTCGTCGATGGAGGGAAGGCAGGGTTGAAGACTGACGCTTACCATCCTGGTCACAGAAAACCAAATGAGCCCACTGTCCACTGCCAACAGAGGGAGAAACATTACCGGCCCTGCAGACTCGGATCGCTGCCTCTGCTGCCCCCTTGTGGCCACCCGGAGCACCTGGCTCCCCTGCGGCTCTCCTGACCTGTCTCGTGACTGTCCTCTCAAATGGCAGAATCTTGCGACAAATTTCCTTTTCTCATCAAGCCTTTGCTCGGCCGCCATCCTGGATTCTAGGAAAATCCCAAATCTACAAGAAATATATTCCTCAAAGCTGTTGTCTGTGGCTAGGCAGGGGAAGAACTCTTTTTGGTTTTTCGAGACTTGGTTTCTCTGTGAACCTTGGCTGTAAAAATAGATTCAGTCTGTAGACCAGGCTGGTCTGTAGACCAGGCAGAGCTGTCTGCCTCTCCCTCCCTAGTGCTGGGATTAAAGGCGTGTGCCACCACTGCCCAGCCAAGGGAAGAACTCTTGACAACAAACAGTCTTATCAGCACCTCGAAGTCATCATTCCCAACAGTCCAAACTGATTCATCTAAGACTAAAATTGAGGGTTGCAGAGATGGCTCAGTAGCTAAGAGCACTGATTGCTCTTCCAGAGGACTCAGGTTCAATTCCCAGCAACCACGTGGTAGCTCACAACCGTCTGTAACTCCAGGTACAGGGAATCCAACACCCTCATACAGACAGAAAAACAACTCACAGAAAAAAAAAATAAACAAATCGCTTAAGAATAAATAACCATTAAAAAAACAAACAGAAGGAAACCGAGTGTCTTCCTTCCACTCTGCGAACCTGTCGTCCCCTACAATCCAGACACCAGGCAGGAAGACCCTCACTCTCCAAGGATCACACACCTGTGGGCTCTCTTGCCTCAGACCTGGAGGTTGGGTTCTAGCCCTTATTTCTCAGATCCAGTTTCTTGGACCCAGGGGTCCCCACCCTGATAATCTTCCTTCAGACTCAGGGGCCCCTCCCCCAGCCCCCCTTCTGATTGGCTCCAGATCCTTAAGAACAGTACATCTTCCACTAGAAAACCAGGCTCCAGCCTCCTCCCTCAGACGCTATATTTTAATATCTGATTTCCAACTTCCTCACCCTGTTGATCCCACACATGGAGAATAAGACCACTACCACAGTTAAGAACTGGCCAGCCACTGCCTTCTAAACTGAGTTACAGAGAACAGCAGCGAGTCCACCTCTTGGGCTTTTTAAAGCAGTATTATACAGAAAGGAGATAGAAGGAACAAAAGGAAATACAATAAAGAAAAATTAAAGAATGACATGATCACCCACCATGTAATTAGGGGATGGATCAGGGAGGGTCAGGGTATTCTCAGAAACAAATCAAAGTCATGGGTTGGGGGAAGATCAGGTTCCAGAAAACAGAGCAACTCAACTCTCACAGTAAATAAAAACTTATTTTTAACAACACAGAACAAAGGATCCTGCCTTCAACATGGAGTCGGGCAGGTTCCTCTTTTCCGCCTTGACTTATGTTTCCCTGACAAATCTTTGATAGGAGGATGCATTAATAATATTGTCCTGCTCAGCAGCAATGATCCGAGAACTGCTTCCCTGGGGGGGGGGGGTGATCAAGTTAGTGCCACATTAGAGGGCACAGCATCTGATTATGGTAATTAATAGAAGTCATTAACAGAAGACCCATGAAGGGGAGGCATGCTTGGGCCGTATTCGCCAGTCTAAACTTGTTTAAGAGATTTGTCTACTTCTTTACGTAGATCATCAGTTTGGTTGTCAATAGTGTGAGAGAAATCAGAGATAGTAAATCAGCCTTCCAGTAAACTGCTGGCAACCAAGATTATGTTTAAGTAGCAGGGACTCTATGGCAGCTCTGTTTTGTAGAACAGTGACTCTCAGATCTCCCGTTTTTTGATTAGTTTCTGGTAATATTTCTGCTGCAATATTAGTGGTTTCTAAAATTAGGTGGGCTTTTTAGAAGCTCTCTTTGTAGACCAAGAGCAAGTCCTGGGGAAACATAAACAGTAAATAAAAATCTTTCAAAAGGGGGCTGGAGAGATGGCTCGGAGGTTAAGAGCACTGGTTGTTAGTATTCAGACATGTACACTAGCCTGCCCTTGAGGTCCTGGCAGGCTACGTCCTCAGTTGCAGCCACTAAGAGCATCTCCTCTGCATTCATTATGTTCCCTTTTAAAAGGGCCCTGCCCACCTTCCATCTCTGTTTTCCCCTTTGTCTCTCTCTGTCTGTTCCTTTCTTTCTCTCTGCTTCTCTGTCTCCTTTCTCTCTCTCTCTCTCTCTCTCTCTCTCTCTCTCTCTCTCTCTCCCCCTCCCCCTCCTCCTTTTGTGTTCCCTTTCCCCTAATAAAAATCCTCCATGTGGGGCTGGAGAGATGGCTCAGAGGTTAAGAGCATTGCCTGCTCTTCCAAAGGTTCTGAGTTCAATACCCAGCAACTACATGGTGGCTCACAACCATCTGTAATGAGGTCTGGTGCCCTCTTCTGGCCTGCGGGCATACACACAGACAGAATATTGTATACATAATAAATAAATAAATTTTAAAAACAAACAAACAAACAAAAAAACAAACCTCCTCCATGTGAACTCTATTGCACGGCATCTTTCTCTCACTTATCGCTTTTTCTAAATTATGTCACTGGCTGCTCTTCCAGACGTCCTGAGTTCAATTCCCAGCATCCACATGGTGGTTCACAACCATATATAATGAGATATGGGGCCCTCTTCTGGCCTGCAGGCAGACATGCAGGCAGAACACTGAATACATAATAAATAAATAAAAATCTTTTAAAAGAACCATAAACAGAGGAAAAATACATAAATGGAAAGGTCAGCCACAGCCTTTAAAACATTTGTACGGGTGTGTTTCATTTTGTCCCCATATTCTTTGTATAATTTCATAAGAAACCCCTATTCCATATAATCTCTTTCTAAGAGTTCAGAGAGGGATCCCCTCTGACACAGAAGAAGTTTTCTCATTGGCTTTTTAGTGCTAAATGGACCCGAGGTTACAGTTCATATTATTCAGGGTTACTCTGGCTATGTTAAATTCAACTGAAGTGATTAATGAGTGTTTCCCTCCCTTCTTATTTTAGCACACCTGAAAGTTCCCTTATCAGAGCCCTTCAAAGGGTGTTTGATTATACTGAAGTTATTACACTGGCATTGGTCAGTTAGTCCATCCCAAGTATCCGCCATCCATCTGCCTGAAGACTGTTGCTTCCCCTTCTTTTGTCCTAGCTGTGGGCCCTGGTGGCAATCTTTTTCTTTTGCATAGCGAGACGACCCCAGGGGGCTTCCTATGATAGAGGTGCCTCCCATTTGTCCTGTCAAGATGCTGTTAGGGTCTGTTTGCGTGGGCTGACGATACAGCAACAAAACTGTTAGCCTTAGGACAGCCGTGAAGGAAATGTCAGCAGCGGGAACGCAGTCAGCTTAGACAGTCAAACCTTAGAAAGCTTGATTTCTAACAGTCCCTTTTCCGTCACTTCCCACCTCTGGGGGTTGGCTCCTCTTCTGTGGGTTCCTCAGGGTCCTCCTTGAGGTGCGAGTGAAACACCATGTTCTGCTGGCGGCATTCACTGAGTGAGTGACCTCCTCCCTCTCTCTGCATTGTAGTCCCATTGGGGTCTCCTTCTTGGCAGAGCAGGGTCAGTCGCCTCTGCTCTCTGGTCACCAACTATTGAAGCAAATCTGGGGAGTGCTTCAGTTGCTTTCATGAGAATCTCTTCCCTTTCTTCTGTAGAGAAGAGAGTACAGAGAATCTGCTGACAGTTGTCCCACGTGGGGAGCTGATTGAAAAGGACAGAATCAATTAGAGAAACTGAAGAATCAGGGTTAGGGCTGGAAGGGGGTTCTGGTTCTTTTAGTTGCAGAGAGATCTGTGGTGGAGGAAGGGACATACTAGTAGTGATTGTCAGGATTCAGTCATAGGGGAACAAGGACTGAAGGAGAGGCCACCCGAGAACCAGAAAGGGCCATATGGGACTCCTTGGTGGGCATGGAGAAGGGCAAAGCCGGGGGGGGGGGGAGAGCCATGGGAGGAAGACAGAGGGAGGTGGGGAAGAGCCGTGGGAGGAAGACAGGGGGAGGTGGGGGAGAGCTGGGGTGGGGGGAAGACAGGGGGAGGTGGGAAAGAGCTAGATGGTGAGTTGGGGTGGGTGCAGATGGGAGGCAGAGTTAGGTCTTGGTGGTTGGGACTGGGGTGGTCAAGGTGAAGGCTGAGGTGAGGAGGGGAGAAGGGGTAAAGATGGTTATATGGAGGGAGAGGGGTTCTTCCCCCTGTAAGTGTTGCAGAACAGTCTTAGAGTGGGCTCATTGGGTCCCAAAGGGTCTGTCTGCCAACAACAAGGACTTGGCCACCTTGCCCATTACACCACACACGGACCTTTATCCAGGGGTGCGGTTGGAAGTTGCTTCAGCCTAAGGCAAGATGTATCCAGTGTTGTCTGAGTGGCCGGTCTTACCAAGGGCTACACTAACCACTGCCCAGACTATCTGAGAATCCAAAGTACCCTGGGAGGGACAGTCAACCCCGAATGTGTCACAGAATATTCAGGGTTTGACTCTTAATTCTGGTAAAGTTCATCAACATTCTTTAGAACACTGTTTAGAGGGTTGTTAGACATGGTCGTCTCATTACCCATACTGTCTGTCAGTTAAATCATCCCAAGTCCAAGATAAAACCATTTAGCACAGAACGTACCCGCAGCAGGAGTACAGTAAAAAAACAAAACCAAAGACAAGACAAGACACATAAAGAAAAGACAAACAGGACATAAAACCGACCAAGAACCTCGGGTGGGCAGTGTGATGTCTCACTTTTTGCCCTGGATAGGAGAACATGGGGTCCAGTCAAACCCCCTCCACATCCCAGACATGGATCTCACAAAATAGAACCGGACTACAACAACTCACCAGGACGCCCCTGTAGGTGCTTGCTGCTTTTCTCAGCATGAAGTTCATCCCATAGTCTGTGACCCCAAGACAGTCTCCAGAGCTTGGGACATCTCAAGACACGAGGTGGTCCCTTAGAATCTGGGTGGGTGGTCTGAAACTCACTGGAGCTCTCCAGAAAATGTTAACCCCAAATGTGAGAGTAAGATCATTACCACAGTTTTAGCCAAATTTAAGCAAACTTGATATTTCATTGAGGTGCACCCAAGAGCTGACCAGCGACTGTCTCCAAAGTCAAGTTAAAGAGAACGGTCCCGAATCCATTTCTTGGCTCCTTTTAAGGTGTAGAATCACAACAAGTAGGTTTACAGAAGTAAGGCATTGGGGCAATAAGGAAATACAGAAAAAAAATTCACAAAAACCCCACGTGGTCACCATGTGATTAGCGAGGGGTCAGGGAGGACCAGGAAGGTAGGGTATCCTCAAATACAAACCAAGGTTTGGGGAAGGTCAGGTTCCAGGAATCAGAGAGCAACTCTTAAATGCAAACTTATTTTTAACAATACAGCATAATGGCTCCCGTCGTCAAAATGGGGCCAGGCAGGGTCCTCAGTCATCTTGTTCCATTCCAAAATCCGCAAGAGCTCAGCTGCTCTTCACAGAGACCACTCTAATGAAGAAAAGCCTCCACAGGATTATGAGTAGTTGGATATTTGTTATGATCCATAATAACGAAGCTGGTAGGTGGTGGTGGTGGTTTGAATGAGAAAGGCTCCCCTAGGCTCCTGTGTTTGACTACTTGGTCCCCAGTTGGTGGGACTGTTTGGGAAGGATTAGGAGGTGTGGACTTCTAGGAGGAGGCGTGTATGGGGGGTGAGGGGTGGGCTTTGAGGTTTGAAAAGGCTTCACCATTTCTCTCTCTGCCTCTTGGTGGCTGTCGATCAAGATGTGAGCCCTCGGCTATTCCTTGTGCACTGTGCACTTTGAAGTATAAGCTTTAGTCATGGCGTGTTACCACAGCAATCGAAAATTAACAAAGACAGTTGTTTGTATGCTAAGTGTATTGTTCTGTGATTAATGGATCTCATTTGTAGTTACAAACAATAACTAGAGCAACGAATTTAAAAAAATCAATTTTGGAAAACACTTTCATTAGATAGACTACTAAAAGTGCCACTCAGTGTAACCAAAGAAACACATGAAAGCAAACTTCAATCCTACGCTAGCGTTTATTCTCTTAGTGCAAGATTTTCAGCCGCTGTACCTAACTAATCTATGCAGCTTTCCCTACTGATTCAGAAACTTGGTTGGATGGTGCCCCCTAGTGGCCATTTTTGGCACAACAAGCAAAAATAATTTTCCACAGTTTTCCATTTCTTTAGAGCAAGTATCATTTTCCAAATTGGTAAAAAAGAGGTAGAAATCACAGCGGCACTAAAAATTCAATAGTGTCAACCCACCGAAGAACAGAAGGCTGTTTTTAAAACAGTAACATAGGAAACAGCCCACAGCGATCAAGGAGAGGTTGCTGGCGCCCACATTGACAGCTGGGCTGGCTCTGGCTGAGGTTTACCACCGGAGTTTTAGAAAAGTTATACCTATGACGTTTTGTTTTTATATTTTGTGCGCCTGTACGCTTGTGCGTATGTTTGTGTGTGCATGCGTGTGTGTGTGTGTGTGTGTGTGTGTGTGTGTGTGTGTGTGTGTGTGTAGGGGCTAGAGATTAAAATTGAGGGTCTCTCTAAATCACTTTTAAATCATCACCATCATTATCATCATCATTATTGACAGGGTCTCATTAAGTAGCTCTGGATTGCTTGGAAATATCCAGGTCATAAAGATCCAAGATCCGCCTGCCTCTGACGCTGGAGTGCTGTCACTGGGCCACTACGTCTGGAGACTGCCTTACGTTTGAGACTGGCTTTCTCTCTGGAACTTGGAGGTTTATATTTGGCTACACTGGGCGAGCAGTCAGCTCCAGGGTCTCTGTCTCTGCCTCCCCAGCAGTGGGATATCAGGAGGTCACAGACACTCTCAGCACTTTGGTGTGGGTTCTGGGGAACCGAGTTCCGGTCCTCAGGATGGTACGGAAAGCAGAGACTGATTGAGCACAAAAGTGCTTTGACTTGTAACAGGACCCTCTGGACAGGGAAGAGACAAATGGATCCTTCTTCATTCAAGGAGAGATAAAAAGTGCTTCACTACAAGAAGGCAGTTGTAACCCCTCCTGAAACTGTCTTCGTCCGTCCGATTCCCCCCAGGCCAGGAGGAGATTTCCGCTCTCCAAAAACGATGTAGTTTCCTTCAACAACTAAAGGGGAAATGCACTTTTAAGCCCTTTATCTGATATAAACTTGTGATCGGCAGGCATCTTCCTAGCATTTTGTTCTCCACGCTTCAGCCAATATTGACGTGCGGAACCTGTGAACTCCGTGGACCCGGCTCCGCGTTCGGACTTCAGAGGTTCCTCTGTTGGAAGGAGACAGCAGCAGATTCCGAGGAGCAGGAAAAGCCGACTGCGGACTTGAAAGACGATCTTGTTTTTTATTTTACCTTGGCATTAAAAAATGATGGCTATTTTACTAGGGCTTTTAAAGTGTGTTTTGTATCTCCCCCCATCCCTTTCTCGCTCTTTCCAGTGGGGTTTCTCTGTGTAGCCCTGACTATTATTCTGGAGCTAGCTCTGTAGACCAGGCTGGCCTCAGACTCTCAGAGATCTGTGTGCCTCTGCCTCCCGAGTGCTGGAATTATAGGTGAGCGCCATCATGCCCAGCCCCGTTAATTCTTCATCTTCTCTCTCTTCAAATTCAGAATTCGGATTCCTCTCAGGTACAGACTTTTCTCCTCACCCAACTAAGCGTTTTTGACCGGAGGCGTTTATTGTGTGATGTGGGGAACAAAGCCCTGCATATAAGAAAACATTTATGAAGATTAAAGGAAGGACTGTATCACCTGGCCCTGCCAATCATATGAAAATATTAAGAGAACATTGCAAGCACTTTCCCCTTTCTTCCCCACCCCCTTTCCTCCCCATCCCTCCTTTCCAATAAATATTTTTAGATATCTACTAAAAAACAAATTGTTTTCTTGCCCAAAACGAAAGAGCCTCTTCCAAGCAGGCATGTGGCTGTTGAGAAAATCTGAGGTTCTTCTTGGGAGTCGATGAAACCCTTTTAGGTAGGTAGATTAGCTCTTCGTACACTAATTGGGGCGGGGTGGTGGGGAGCTTCTCTAGGCTGTTCTTGTAAAAGACTAAACATCAGAACTCTGTCACAGCCTCTCAGCTCCATCGTGGAAGAAGATGTCTCGGAGAATAAAAAAATGTTATTTGCACAAATGAGAAGATCCCAATTTTATAAATATTGTCCGATGAACATAAATAAATCAATTAATTAATAAAAGGGCAAGTTTCTAAACAGAGACAAGTAGGATTTAGCAACACAATCCTAACTTGAGAATCTCAAATCCTCCAAATGCAGAAATGGAGCCAGGGCACAGGCTCTGTGGTTGTTGGAAAGAGCCATGCCAACAGCAAACACAAGAGCAGCCCCACTTATCAAAATGATGGAATAATTGCTTTAAAATCCACACGAATTTCGTGAATGATTTTAATTTCATTGTTCAGAATTAATGTTCCAAAGTCAAATGTTTTATCCTATAAGGCTGTGCTTGTGTTCCTGGCCAAGGTCCCCTTACTTATCCGAGGAATTAAACCAGGCTGGTTAGAGGGTCCACAGCAAAACATAAGCTATGGAAATTTTATTGAGAGCAGTCAGACATTTTATATCTTCACCAGAAACAGAATATAATGGCAATTGCCAGAATCAATGCAGTCGTGGTTGGCAGAACCCAGTGACATTCGCAAGCTATACAGGGCGCACTTGATTTGCGTCGGAGACCAAAGGTTCCACCAGGCTTCTATGCTCCCTTTGCTGCTGGGGATCAGACAGAGGAGCCCAGAGCAGCTGGAAGCTTCACTGCCCGAGGGAGTGTGCTGGTCCAGCAAGAACTGCAGAATGGAAGGACAAACTTGATGCCCCCGGAGTCATAGACTCTCAACCTGCAAAGCCTATGACAACGCCTCTCCAGGCAGCCGGGCCAGGCCCGCTCCATGGTTCTCTACAGCATCCAATATGTCGTTAATGTGAAGCATATTGATATTTATTGGCAACGGTGCATGGAACTATTTCTCTTATCAGATTCCAACAGTTCAAATGTATTTTTTTCACCTATTGACTTGTCTGATAACACTGACAAGCTAAAATTAATTTCAAAAATTATAAAAATTGATATAAAATAGTGAACTAATAGCGAGTTCCATAATGCATTTCTGTTTGGCTTTAATGAAAATCTTCTGAACACACTCTGACATTCCCAAATTACTTCTCACCCCACAGGTATCCAATTATTAGTCTATTAACATGCAGATCAGAAATGGTGTCTTTAATGGATCTCACCAAGCTATCAATTAGAAGGAGACCACCCTTGAAGTTGAATATAGGGTGGGGCATTTGCTAATATATAATTTTTCTAAACTTTGAAACCCCTGATAGTCTTTCATACAATGTAATTTGTAACAATTTTCTCATTTAAGATGTGTATCTTGGAAAAATAAAACTCACAAAGATTAAGTGTAATATGAAAATTAAAAATCCTTGGTCACGTGTTGGTTAGTACAATGATACGGGGCTTCACATGTTTCCGTATGTTTGTATGTATTTATTACTTGTTCTTCCCTTTGAGACAGGAGCCACCATGTTGCTCAGGCTGGCCTCAAACTTCGAATCTTCCTGACTCTGTCCTGAGTGCTGGGATTACGGACAACCAGTGCCATGTCTCGACAAAAACATTTGTTTCTTAATATCAAAGATTGTTACAAACAGTTTACATGTAATGTACCACAGCACTCGTGCGTATTTGTACATTGGAAAGACGGTGCTCAGGGCGGCGATCGCATAGGAGAAAGGAGACGAAGCAGGTAAGGATTGTATAGAGTGCAGAAGCACAGTTAGTGAGCAAGATGAGAAGCTACGTCTGAGCCAGTGACGAGCCAGTCTGTCATGAGTATCAGGTCCTCCCTCCTTCAGCCTTCTCTGTAACCTGCTAAGTTCCATTTAAATATAACCAGAAAGTGTTTCCCAGGTCTATCTCTCAGAATATCATTGGTGAGAAAAATCTGGAGAACAATTATGACAAGAGGCCAGCAAAATTTCTTTCTTCTTTTTCAGTTAATGTCAAGTTTATTTTATAAGAATACGTATTAAGGTTAATGTAAAAAGGTTGAATTTATAATAGCCACTTAAAGACAATTCTTTTCTCTCCACCACTTGTCTTTATTCTATTACTCATATTTTAGGATATCCTTCAGTCTAAAACATATCTCATTTCAGAGGATCTGAACTATACACGTTTGTGTTGCAGACAAAATATCTTTGTTTGCTTTAAAATGTTTCAAGCAGAGTAGCTCAAACTTCCACATTTACAGAAACCCATACTGCAAGGATTGACCAATACCTCCTAATATTACTTACTCTGTTCAGATAGCAAATGGAATTCTTAATGCTTATGTTTCTAATCCTTATACTTTCCTTGTGTTATCATTCTGACCCTCAAGTTAAAACTTGTCAAATTCAGCCATCAGCATTCTAGCCACTGTTTATGGCAAATAGTAATAACATCAAAACTCCAATTCCCATGAATTAAACATATTCAAAGTACATTATTAACATATTCCAAGTACAGCAAGATTGAAATACTATGCCTTACCTTTATTTAAATAGACAGACCCATCAGTTTAATCCTACATCTCCATAACATAGCAGTGAACTAGCGTACCACACAGGCTGCGCACGTGGAAGAAATGAAGAGGACACAAGACATCGCCTTTGCTATAAGGGACAGGAAAATAATAACAAATCTAGGTGCATGAGGGGGCAGGTAGGAAGGCAGCAGCAGCAAGCTCCTGCAGGCAGGGCTTGCAAGCCCGCCTCAGACCTGGCCCCGGTGCCCACTCAGCAGCCTGGCCCAGGCATGATCAAGGTCACCCAGACCTTCAACATCCATGGCACGCTGCAGCTCTCTAAGTTCTGCCAACCCTATAGTGAAGATCGGCAACAGTGGGTTATCAGAGAGACGTCTGTCTGGTGTCTAAGTGGGGTAAGAATGTTCGTCATTCTTTAGGATGATTATTGGTTGGAGGATCTGCCAACAAACCATAGACATTACGCTTTGTCTTCTGTGTGGGTTCCTCAGAAAGTGAACTTGGCATTTTAGATCTGATTCAAGTATTTGTGGAAACATTAGACAAATACTTTGAAAAGGTCTGTGAACTGGATTCAATACCCCATGTAGACGAGGTTCACAATAATCTTGCAAATGGGGGACATTATTGGAGACCAACATGAATGAGACAAATTGGGGAAATCTGAGGCTGGCTGAACAGGAGCTACAGCCCACGGTGTAGCAGCTGTAAAGAGTATGAATCTTCCTGAGAAACTTCCAAGGTATTTTGGGAAGTAAGTTCCCGGATATAAACTGTCAGTCATTTCAAAACCGTTGCTGTGGGAATGGAGGGGGGCGGTGACTCCATCAGTAAAGTGCTCGGTATAAACCGTGAAGACCTGGGTCTGATTTCCCAACACTCATGTAAGACAAATGCAGGGTGGCCTATGTTCATAATCTCAGTATTGGAGTTGGAGAGATTCTTTTTATAGTCAAGAGCATTTAATACTCTTACAGAGGTCCCAGCACACACGTTGGACGGTTCAGAATTGCCTGTCACACCAGTTGCTGTGGAATCCCACACATGCATGTGGCATGTATTCATGCATACACAAAAACATACAGATAAAGAAAAGCAAGCATAGTTATCATTTAAAAATTAAATCAGCACCCAGAAGGCAGAGATAGTAGGATCCCTGGGGCTCAGGGGAGAGCTAGCCTAGCCAATCGGCAAACCTCAGGTCTTGGTGAGAGAATTTCAGGAAGCAAACTGGATGGTTCCTGAGGAGCAACACCAAGGTTGTCTGACCTTTATATACAGGAGCACAGTCGTGCCCGTGTACACACACAAAGATGTCCACGCACACGCGCGTGCGCGCGCGCGCACACACACACACACACACACACACACACACACACACACACAATGGCTATTCTTGGTTGTCAACCTGATTGCATTTGGAGGTAACTAACGACAAAACTGGAGGGCACACCTGTAAGAAATTTAATTTGAAGTAGGAAGATCTACTTCTTACCTGACTCTCTGAGATAGGAAGACACCCTTTAATCTGTGCCACGCTTTTACTGAAAGCCGACGTATGGACATGAAAGAAGGAAAATTATGCTCTTTGCTTGCTAGTACTGATTCCTTTGCTGGCATTAGAGCCTACTCCTGTGGGACCCCAGTGTATACTGAAGACCAGCGGAGACATCCAGCCGTGTGGACTGAGCAGCTACTGGATTTTTGGACCTTCCATTCACAGCTGGCTGGATTAGCTGGACTGTAGCTTATAAATCAATCCAATAAATCCCTTTTTTATTTATATGTCTCATTCTATACAGACAGTTACTTTAGAGAAGCCTAACATAATGTGTGCATGTGTGTGTGTGTGTGTGGTGTGTTTGGTGTGTGTGGTGTGTGGTGTGTGTGTGTGTGTGTGTGTGAGAGAGAGAGAGAGAGAGAGAGAGAGAGACACACACACACACACACACACACACACACACCAAATGGACAAAAGAGGCTGTATTTATATATTTTGTTTATACATATGTAATAATAATAATTAAAGAGGCCATGAATTTGAGATGAAACAAGTGTTGAGAAGGAAAAAGAGGAAGAAATGTTATTTTAATTATAAATTTAATTAAAAATAAGTCAAACATTCAAAAAAATCACCAGAAATTTTATGTTATAAGCTTATCATAAAATTAGAAGTCACATATATATGGCACAATATAAAACACAATACTGGTGTTGCACATGGTAACTGATTGATAATAATTTTTGAGTATTCTCTCTCTCTCTCTCTCTCTCTCTCTCTTTCTCTCTCTCCTCCTGTGTGTGTGTGTGTGTGTGTGTGTGTGTGTGTGTGTCTGAGAGCACATGTGGAGGTCAGAAGGCAATCTTTATAAAATCTGTCCTTTGAAACTGTCTCCAGACCGGTTCAGTTCCATGCCCTTTACTGACCCAGGGGCATTGCTAACTTCACAAGGGATGTCCTGGTAATAATGTATATTTCTACGAGTATCTGTAAATACTTGGATCATCCATGTGTAGTGGCATTTCATTTGTATTTTAATAAATAAAGCTTGTTTGAAGATCAGCGTGTAAAACAGCCCCACTGGTCAGCCTTGCAGACCACGCAGTGGTAATACTCACCTTCAACCCCAGTAGCCACACTAGTTGCCATAGAAACCGGGTGGTGCATGCCTTTAAACCCAGAACTAGAAAGGATTATAACACAGGTGGAGACAGCGCTCAGACGCAGACTCATTCTGAGATTCTTGGAGGCAAGATCACCATTTCAGACTGAGGTAGAGGTAACAGCCAGCGGCTGGCTGCTTTGCTTTTTGGATCTTTATGTTGAACTCCAATTTTTGTCTCTGAGTTTTAATAATCATGCTTCATTTTGGTGCCCAACTTTGGGGACACAAATTAAAAAAAAAGCTGTTTGCCTGAGGCTTTTTAGCCACCAGCCCAGGCCAGAGCTGGATTGGAATTCCAGCTCTAGGAATCTGAACACAAACCTAGCCATCAGGGTTTGGGGGAAGCTCTAGCAACTCTCTCTGGCCTTGTCTTTCCTGGTTGCCACCCCACGGGGTACCCACACAGCTTCCCGCAGCTCCCCCAGCTTCCTGTGGCTCCTGAGGTCCCTCGGCTTGCCCTCAGCCCCGCATGAGTGCAGCTCCCACGTGACAAGCGCAACTTCCTCTGACTCCTTCGACCCCTGTGCAACTGCTGCACGACAGCCCTGACCGGTGTCTCTTTAACAAAATTCTGTTCAGTTCAGTTTTAATTTCTGCTTAGAAAATACACAGGTTTTTCTGGCCCACATTGTTAGTACACCTCAGAAGTCTCAACTAAACCAGGATTTTAACAGAGGTAAGTAATCTGCTAACTAGAATTTCGGCCTGAGGTAGATAGAGAAAAGAGCCAGTGACTGGCTGTTTTGCTTTTCTGACCTTCAGGTTGGACCTCAGTTTTTGTCTCATACTTCAGCCCTGGATATCTGGACATGGGCCAATAAATAATATGCCTCCTTTTTGAAAACTAGCAATGGTAGTTGGAATCAACGTTTTTTGTATTGTTTTGTTTTTTGTATTTACCATGATTTTTTCATTGTCTCGTTTTACTTTGTTTAGTATTACTTGAAATTTACAACTTAATTCATGGAAAATAAACATTTTAATAGAGTTGTATTTAAAAAACTATTTTTTTCATACAATGTATTCTGATCATGTTCTTTCCCCTCTTCAACTTTTCCCAGATCCACTCTGCCTCCCTCTCCACCCAACTTTATGTTTCCACAACGAAGTTTCAAGCTTCCAAACAACCAAATAATGAAAATGGAACAAAAGCCATTATATATAAAACACCAAAATAGAAAAAAAGATAAAATATAATATATAATATATAGTATGTATTATACAATAAATAGATATAACAATAAAAAACCACGTAATCTGTTTTGGGTTGACTACTTCTTGGTATAGGGTGTCCCTTGGAGTGTGATTGCTTTACTCAGTGACATACTCCATTGGAGAGAACGGATTTCCCCCCTTGCCTGGAGGCATCAATTGCAAATAGCTTCTTTGTTAGGGTGGGATTTTGTCCCCACTTCCTCTTCTCAGTGCTGGGAATCTGTCTGCTTTGAACACATATATGTCTCATGTGAACTGTCACAGTCTCAGTGAGGTCATATGTGTATCAGTCCTCCTGTTGTGTCTCAAGACGTTGTTTTCTCTGAGTCAGTTATGCCTCTGGCTCTTATGATCCTTTGGTCTTTTCCCCACATAGATCCCCGAGCCTTGGGAGTAAGGGTTTGATAAAGATATCGCTTTAGGACTGAGTGCTCATTGTTTGGGTGTGGTTCTCTGATAACGACCATCTACTGCAGGGAGAAGGTTCTTGGAAGAGGGTTGAGTCAGGCACAGGTCTGATGGGACCACAATATGCCATCAAGAGTTATTTCTTTGCTATGGTCCTTCAGTCGAATACTAGTGGTAGGTTTTCCCGGTAGGTCACATGACATATTTAGTCTCACGTTCTTGGCCATTTTATCAGTGTCAGGTCTGGCTTCCATCTCACTAAGTGGGTTTTATATTCAATTAAAAAGTGCTGGGTTACTAACACAACGTTTGCATCACTATCGTATCAGTATGTCTTGCAGGCAGGACATTGTTAATGGTTACATAGGGTGGACATCTGTACAAGTAAAATTTAAAATACCTTAAGTGTAGAGCTTTTTCATCATGGATATAGGAAATGGTAAATAAAGATAATAGAGAAGCCAAAGTCATCATGAAGTTTGACTTTGCCTCTTTAGTCATCTAAGGAAAATGAATAAACAAACATAAATAGACCCACCAGAAAGGGCCTCTTCTCAGAAGAGTTGAAGAGCGTACACTCAGGGCACCTTCTCTGGTGGCAGGATCCTCACTGACTGAAGACTCTTGGTGCATTCAGACACTCACACCTCTACGAAAAGGAAGTCACAGGGATGTGTCAGAGGACACACTCACCACTACTGGAGCTGGGGATGCTTCGGTTATCAACACACGAGGAAGAAGAACAGACCAGGAATTCTCAGGCTTCTGAAGGTTCAGCTTTTCATGTGTGTTATGAGTCTGTAAGGACAAGTCTAGGACTTGTCCAGGAGAAACAAAACTAACTGAAACATGCAGAACATATGTAAGAATGACATGTGCAGAATGATAACCAGACAGGCGTGCTAATCAAAAGTAAGAGTGAGGTAATGCTTAAGAGTGGTATAAATATGGGGTAAAAAGGACCAGAAGACATTCTCAAGATGATCTGCTAGAGACTATGTCGGAGAGGCGCCAGAGAACCTCTACAGCATCGAGAATCAATCAATCAACGAGACACCGAACCAGAGATCTTCCAAGAGCCAGAGAACTAGCTCTTGCCAGCGGATCAAGACTTGCTGATCCAGAGGTCTATGTCGAGAGCCACAAACTGCCATCAGGTCATACACCCCAATGCCTTACTAGATAGAATATAGTAATGCCTTGCCTAGGATTTAGAAATATATACTGACTGAGGAATGCCACCTCGGTGTGATAGAGTTGAAGTGGAAGTGAATGTGTGCTTGTGTGATATTATATCTTTGTTTGTGATAGTTGTTTGTTGGCTGTGCCAGACGATTGTAAGATCTTGAAGTACCTATACAATAAACTTAGTTCGGACAAAGCAGAGAACTGCAATCCTGAGTGCCATTTACTTGCAGACCTCTAAGTAAGGCCAGAAGGCCCTCTCAGTAAGTGCTCGCAACAATGTGGTAGTTCACGCTAACATAACAAGATCCGTGTTCCACACCACAAAAAAATGGAGACACAGGAAACAAGAAACCAAGTTTCTGAAGAGAGATTATTCAATGAAATAATTTTGAACCAAAAGATGGTTAGAATAATTGCAGTTTATTCAAATAATTGAAAATATACCTTTCTTTAAATAAATTTTTTTGAGTCTGGACCTAAAGGAGAAATAAAACACCAGACTCTCCATCTTTCTTATTAACAGAGAGGCCAAATGAGTCTGGAGAGAAGGTTGGTTAGAGTTCCCAGCTCCTAGAACAAAACTGAGAAATAATGACCTTGGCTTTTGGGGTGCGTGTGTTATAATGTTCCTGAACTAAACAAAGAGTATTCAGGTCCTACAGAGGCTGCTGAAAACCCAAGGGTCTAGTGACTGTAACCGTAAGACTGTTCTACCTCCTGAGGATCACCCCTACATTCAGGTCAGGTTAAAACTCATGGCAGCTGAAGGGCAAAGCAATATCTACAAGCTTCTCCTCTGCTCCTTTACCTTCTGACCCAAGACCCCAAACTTTGGCTGTACCATTCCTGACAATGTGTTTCCACCTGCTATGATTTTGAACTTTCAGCTTTAATGTCTATTCGGCTCTGAATCCTAACTATCTCGGGACCAGGCAATTGCAAATGCTACCCTGAATTCGGTAATCTTTAACAAACTGAAGGCAACGTGCCTACAAATGTGACACCCGTCAGTTGTTGACAACAGCGATGGAAGAACAAAGAGCTCTGTTCAAGCAGGAAAGAGGAACTGGACAGATCAATAGCAAGCAAATCAGGCCAGCCGTGTTCCAGGTAGAGCGCCTGTGTAAACAAAGTGATTTTGATCTCGATTGCTTATCTAAATGCATCTGGGTCTCAGTCTTTATTCTTCCTTGGGAGGAGACACACTTTTGCAGCCCACTTCCCGAGGACCCTGCACAACTGCGGAGGCAGCAGCTCTGGGCGTTCCTTTGAAGTCTGTACTAAGGAGGCCTTCCGAGCACAGCTGAAAGCGGGCAGCGCCATCATGAAAGGATGCCATTAAAGCCAGGAAGCCAAAGCCTGCTGCAGCAGGCTAAGCCACCCATTTGCTTATTTTACACATTAAAAGAATATCGCGCTGACCTCAATAATGTTGTTCAAAGGGTCTCTGCTTGTTTACACGGGAGCTAACCAAGCTCTGGGCCAGTATTGTGTTTTATGCGTCCTATCAATGAGTTTTAGTGATTTCTTTGAATAAAAATTTTAAAGGGCCAACTTTAAGCATACAGTATTTCATTGAATCCAAGGAATAGATTCTTAGAGTTAACTAAAACAATACTTACGAAAAAAAGCAACCATCAACAGTGCTCAATACTCTGCAGAATGGGGTGGACTGGAACAAACACGTCTCCCAAATTCCAAACCCGACTCTACATGCCTTAAGTTCTAATTCCAATTAATTTTCCTAGTACACATTTTCCTATTCGACGTTCGGTTTTACACATAGCTTGTGCTGACGGTGCAGGAGAGCCATCCGTGTCTCTCCCCGGGCCTGTGGTGGAGCGGATACTGTGACTAAGGAAAGCTCCACGCGGCGTTCTACAGCTGCTGTTGGCAAAGGACCAAAGAGAACAATGAAGAACAGCGATCGCCCGGAACAGATGGGTGTCTCTGAGTGGCTTTCAGTCGGCTGAGCACCATTTCTGTGGCTTGAGGCTCCCTTACCACCTCCCCTGCGCCCCGCCCCCGCCGTGTGGACCTCTGCTCTTTATCCCTCCCCCCCTCCCTCAAGCAGCCTACCTGGTCATTGCTTGCACATCACGCTGTCTATGTCTTGGAGAACCAGAATCGCCTCTCACAACACAGCGGAGGAGGCCAAAGAAGTGAGTAGGTGGCAAAGTGGTGTTCAGGGGCTGACTCGCTCGCTATTTACCCCGGGGAATGTGAGGCATGAAGGGTACTGGCCTGAGAACCCAGGGCAACGGCTGAGAATTCGGGAGTGGACACTTTAGAACAGTCTTCATGGAAAAGAGCATCCCTGTGGGCGTTCTTAGTAAAGCATTTGAAAGACACAGCGTGAAGAGGACCTGTAAAACAGCGGAGATGACTTTACCACCTCGTTGGATTGATTACTTGTGGAGATAGGGCTAACGAATTGAGGACAAATGGAAGGAGCCAAAGTCAAATGTGAGCGCCCTCACAAGGCCCCTCTGCAGTTTATAGCAGGTGTCCTAGGAACAGGCCGAGACAGGCATGTTTAGAGCAATAGAACTCCATTAAAAGCAGAATAGAATACCTTGGTCTACAGCTTCTTAACTCCTTTAAGCCTGCCCCACAACCCCAGACTGCACCGCCTTCCCTGGGCTTGATATTCTTTCTGGTCTACAACTTCAAAAGACTTCAGCTTTACCAGAGGCTAGACCAGATCTAGAAACTCACAGAATCAACTACCTAAACTCAGGGGCTCACAGAGACTGAAATAACAATCACGCAGCCTCCGTGGGACTGACCTGAGCACTTTATATTTATGTTACAGTTTCGTAGCTTGGTCCTCTTGTAGGTCTCCTAATAGTGGGAACTGGGTTTTTTCTGACTTGTTTACTGTCTTTTGGGACCCTACTCCTCGTACTGGTCTGCCTTGCCCAGCCTTAAAACATGGGGAGGTGCTTAGTCTTCCTGTAACTTGATATGCCATGTTTTTTTGATCCTCACAAGAAACCTGCCTTTTCCGAAAGAGAGATGGCGGGGAGTGTATGGGAAGGTGGGAACAGCTGTTGGTATGGGGATGAGGGAGTGGGGAGGGGATAAACTCCAACTGGGATGTGAAATAGATAAGTGAATTTAAAAAAAATAAGACAAAAACAAAAGCAAGGGGAAAAAAGCCGAGTAGAAAGTTCTGGACCCTTCCAGAATGGCAGCTGTGGAGTCCTATTTGGTGAAACTCCAAGATCTCGGTCAATGCCATAAAGTCTGCTTCATTGGGCTGTTGGAAACACTTGACTTCTCTGAGATCCCTGGCATCTTGTTTCTTAGAGACTTTGCTGGGGAACATCTATAATCATTTGTTTCTCTAATTATTTGTGATATAACCCATCCCCCACCTTTTTATGTTTTTAGAAATTCTTGCCTTTCCTTGATGACAAAGCTGCACTGAGAATCCTTCCGTATGATCCCAGTCAGGGTGGCTGTCATTAAGAAGGAAAATGACAGCAAAGGCTGGGGAGGATGGTAGGGAGGGACCACCTGCTCACGGCTGGGCATCATAAACTGCTGCAGCCACTACAGAAGTCAGTAAGAAGGTGTCTCAGTTACTTTCTCACTACTGTGACCAAGCATCCTCATAAAAGAAAACTTAAGGGAGAAAGACTTTATTTTGGCTTACCCTTGGAGAGGGCTGTATTCCATCATGGTGAGGAAGACACGACAGGAGCAGGGGAGGCCTGGTGGCGTGAGCAGACACTGGTATCACACTGTATCCCGTCTCAGGACGCAGAGAGCCATGAATGCAGGCTAGAGCTCAGATCAGTGCCGACATTCTGCATGGTTCAGGAGCCCTGCCCAGATTCATAAGGGTCTTTCAACATGAATCAACGCAATCGCGATCACTCCAGCAAGCCTGCCTGCAGGGCTCCTTCCCGTGTGATCCGATCGACTTGGCCGTTAAGTGTGCCCATCACTAGAGGGTTCTCAAAAAACTAAAAGTAGGTGTACATGTTTGATCTTATTCCTCCTGACCTGGTGAATTTTTTTCCATGTATATTGTAGTTGGAGGCTGCTTGTTCATTTCCGGCCACCCAGACCCAAAATAATCACATAGAAACTATATTAATTACAACACGGTTGGCCAATCACTTAAATGTATTGCTAACTAGCTCTTTTTTTTTAAAATTTACTTATTTATTTATTTATAAGAATTTCCACTTCCTCCCCTCATCTCAATACTCTCCTGCTCCCCCCACTCCCTCTCCTCCCCCTTCTCCAGTCCCAAGAGCAGTCAGGGTTTCCCACCCTGTGGGAAGTCCAAGTTCCTCCCCCCCTCCCTCCAGGTCTAGGAAGGTGAGCATCCAAACAGACTAGGATCCCAGAAAGCCATTACATGCAGACGAAACAAGACCCAGTGCCATTGTCAATGGCTTCTCAGTCAGCCCCCATGTCAGCCACATTCAGAGAATCTGATTGGATCACATGCTCGTTCAGTCCCAGTACAGCATGCCTTGGTGAACTCTCATTCGATCAGTCACCCTTGTATCAGTGGGTGAACGCACCTTTCACGGTCCTGACTTCCTTTTTCTTTCTTTCTTTTTTTTAAAATTTAGTAATTTATAAAAGTTTCCATTTCTGCCCCTCCTCCCAACACCCTCCCACTTCCCCCACCCCCTCTCCTCCTCCCTCTCCATTCCTAAGAGCAGTCAGGGTTTCCTGCCCTGTGGGAAGTTCCTCCCCCCTCCCTCCAGGAAGGTGAGCATCCAAACAGATTGGATCCCCAAAAATCCAGTATATGCAGAGGAAAAAAGTCCCAGTGTCCTTGTCAATGGCTTTTCAGAAAGACCCCGTGCCAGCCACATTCAGAGAATCGGGTTGGATCACATGCTCGTTCAGACCCAGTCCAACTGGCCTTGGTGAACTCTCATTAGATCATTCCCCTTGTATCAGTGGGTGAACGCACTCCTCACGGTCCTGCCTTTCTTGTTCATGTTCTCCCTCCTTCTGCTCCTCATTTAGACCTTGGGGGCTCAGTCCAGTGCTCCAATGTGGGTCTCTGTCTCAATCTCCATCCATCAACGGGTGAAGGTTCCCTCTGGAATTGCCTTCTTTGCTCACGTTCTCTTTCCTTCTGCTTCTTGTTTGAACGTAGGGAGTTAAGTCCAGTGTTCCAATGTGGATCTCTGTCTCTATCTCCATCCATCGCCAGATGAAGGTTCTATGGTGATATACAAAATATTCATCAGTATGGTTATGGGCCAAGGCCGGTTCAGGCACCCTCTCCTCTGTCCAGAGAACAATTTGGGGATCTCTCATTGGACCTGGGATCCCCTTTATACTCAAGTCTCTTGTAAACCCTAAAATGACTCCCTTAGTTGAGATATATACTTCCCTGATCCCATATCCATCCTTCCTCCCTCCCCCCCATCCCAATCCCCCGAGCTATCCCCAATCCTCCCCTACTCCCTTCTCTCTAACCCTCTCCCCTTCTAACAATCCCCCTCCTCCATGCACCCGAGGTTGCCTGGCACTCTTGTCTACTTCCAATCTCCAGGAGGATAACTACATGATTTTCTTCAGGTTCATCTTCTTATTTAGCTTCTCTAGGATCACGAATAAAAGGCTCAAAGACCTTTAATTATGGCTAGAATCCACATATGAGTGAATACATACCATATTCCTCTTTTTGGGTCTGGGTTACCTCACTCAGTAAAGCATTTTCTATGTCCATCCATTTGCATGCAAAATTCAAGATGTCATTGTTTTTTACCGCTGAGTAAAACTCTAATGTATATATGTTCCATACCTTTTTTAACCATTCTTCTATTGAGGGGCACCTAGGTTGTTTTCAGGTTCTGGCTATTACAAATAGTGCTGCTATGAACATAGTTGAACAAATGCTTTTGTGGTATGATAGGTAATCTCTTGGGTATATTCCCAAGAGTGGAATTGCTGGGTCCTGAGGGAGGTTGACTCCCAGTTTCCTGAGAAACTGCCACACTGATTTCCACAGTGGCTGCACAAGTTTGCATTTCCACCAACAATGGATGAGTGTTCCCCTCACTCCACATCCTCTCCAGCATAGGCTATCATTGGTGTTTTTGAGTTTAGCTATTCTGACAGGTGTAAGATGGTATCTCAAAGTGGTTTTGATTTGCATTTCCCTGATCGCTAAGGAGGTTGAGCATGACCTTAAGTGTCTTTTGGCCATTCAAAGTTCATCTGTTGTGAACTCTCTGTTCAGTTCAGTACCCCAGTTTTTAATTGGGTTAATTAGAGTATTAGTGTCTAGTTTCTTGTGTTCTTTGTATATTTTGGAGATCAGACCTCTGTCTGATGAGGGGTTTGTGAAGATCTTCTCCCAGTCGGAAGGTAGCCTTTTTGTCTTACTGACAGTGTCCTTTGCTTTACAGAACCTTCTCAGTTTCAGTAGGTCCCATTTATTCATTGATTCTCTTATTGTCTGTGCTACTGGGGTTCTAGTTAGGAAGTGGTCTCCTGTGCCTATATCTTGTAGACTACTTCCCACTTTCTCTTCTATCAGGTTCAAAGTGGACAGATTAATGTTGATGTCTTTAATCCATTTGGACCTGAGTTTTGTGCATGGTGATAGATATGGATCTACTTTCATTCTTCTACAGGTTGACATCCAGTTATGCCAGCACCATTTGTTAAAGATGCTTTCCTTCTTCCATTGTATACCTTTAGCTCCCTTGTCGAAAATTAGGTGTTCATAGGTTTGTGGGTTAATATTCGGGTCTTCTATTCGATTCCATAGGTCGACTTCTCTTTTCTTATGCCAATACCAAGCTGTTTTCAATACTGTAGCTCTGTAATAGAGTTTGAAGTCAGGGATGGTATGGCCTCCAGAAGTTCCTTATGATTGTATAAGATTGTTTTGGCTACCCTGGGTTTTTTGTTTTGCCATATAAACTTGATTATTGTTCTCTCAAGGTCTGTGAAGAAGTTTGATGGAATTTTGATGGGGATTGCATTGAATCTATAGATTGCTTTTGGTAGAATTGCCATTTTTACTATGTTGATTCTCCCAATCCAGGAGCAGGGGAGGTCTTTCCATTTTCTGGTATCCTCCTCAATTTCTTTCTTCAAAGTCTTAAAGTTCTTGTCAAATAGGTCTTTCACTTCCTTGGTTAGAGTTACCCCAAGATATTTTATGCTATTTGTAGCTATCGTGAAAGGTGATGTTTCTCTGATTTCCCTCTCTCCTTCTTTATCCTTTGTGTGTAGGAGGGCAACCGATTTTTTGGAGTTGATCTTGTATCCTGCCACATTACTAAAGGTGTTTATCAGCTGTAGGAGTTTTTTGGTAGAGTTTTTTTGGGTTGCTTATGTACACTATCATATCGTCTGCAAATAACGAAAGTTTAACTTCATCCTTTCCAATTCGAATCCCCTTGATTCCCTTATGTTGTTTTATTGTTATTGCTAGAACTTCAAACACTATATTGAAGAGGTATGGAGAGAGTGGACAGCCTTGTCGTGTTCCTGATTTTAGTGGAATGGCTTTGAGTTTCTCTCCATTCAATTTGATGTTAGCTGTCAGCTTGTTGTATATTGCTTTTATTATATTCAGGTATGATCCTTGTATCCCCAATCTCTTCAACACCTTTATCATAAATGGGTGTTGAATTTTGTCAAAAGCTTTTTCAGCATCTAATGAAATGATTATATGGTTTTTTTTCTTTCAGTTTATTTATATGATGGATTACATTGATAGATTTGCGTATGTTGAACCAGCCCTGCATCTCTGGGATGAAGTCCACTTGATCATAATGGATGATTTTTCTAATGTGTTCTTGGATTCGGTTTGCCAGTATTTTATTGAGAATTTTTGTGTTGATGTTCATGAGTGAGATTGACCTGTAATTTTCTTTCTTGGTTGTGTCTTTGTGTGGTTTTGGTATCAGGGTAACTGTAGCTTCATAAAAAGAGTTTGGCAATGACTCTTCTGTTTCTATATTGTGAAATACATTAAGGAGTGTAGGTATTAGCTCTTCCTGGAAGTTCTGGTAGAATTCTGCATTGAAACCATCTGGCCCTGGGCTTTTCTTGGTAGGGAGATTTTTGATAACAGCTTCTAGTTCTTCATGACTGACAGGTCTATTTAGATTTTTCACCTGGTCTTGGTTCAACTTTGGTATATGGTACTTATCTAAAAAAATGTCCGTTTCTTTACATTTTCCAATTTTGTGGCATACAGGTTTTTGTAGTAAGATCTAATGATTCTCTGAATTTCCTCTGTGTCTGTGGTTATGTCCCCCTTTTCATTTCTGATCTTATTAATTTGTATTTTCTCTCTCTGCCGTTTGATTAGTTTGGATAGGGGTTTGTCGATCTTGTTGATTTTCTCCAAGAACCAGCTTTTTGTTTCATTGATTCTTTGGATTGTTTTCTGTGTTTCTATTTTGTTGATTTCAGCCCTCAGTTTGATTATTTCCAGTCTTCTACTCCTCCTGGGTGAATCAGCTTCTTTTTTTTCTAGAGCTTTCAACTGTGCTGTTAAGTCTCCAATGTGTGTTTCTCCGTTTTCTTTAAATGGGCACTTAGTGCTATGAACTTTCCTCTTAGCACTGCTTTCATAGTGTCCCATAGGTTTGAGTATGTTGTGTCTTTATTTTCATTAAATTCAAGAAAGACTTTAATTTCTTTCTTTCTTTCTTCCTTGACCCAGGGGTGATTTAGTAGTTGACTGTTCAACTTCCATGAGTTTGTTGACTTCTTGGGAGTAGCATTGTTGTTGAATTCTAACTTTAATCCATGGTGATCTGACAAGACACAGGTGGTTACTAATATATTTTTGTATCTGTGGAAGTTTGCTTTGTTACCCAGTATGTGGTCAATTTTGAGAAGGTTCCATGAGCTGCAGAGAATAAAGTATATTCTTTCCTATTTGGGTAGAGTGTTCTATAGATGTCTGTTAAGTCCATTTGATTCAATACCTCCAATAATTCTCTTATTTCTCTGTTAGGTTTCTGTCTGATTGACCTGTCCATTGATGAGAGAGGTGTGTTGAAGTCTCCTACTATTATTAGTGTGTGTGGTTTGATGACTGCCTTGAGTTCTAGAAGTGTTTCTTTTACATATGTGGGTGCCTTTATATTAGGGGCATAGATATTCAGGATTGAGACTTCTTCCTGATGAATTTTTCCTGTTATGAGTATGAAATGTCCATCTCCATCTCTTCTGATTGATTTTAGTTTGAAGTCGATTTTGTTAGATATTGGAATGGCCACACCCGCTTGTTTCTTAGGTCCATTTGCTTGGGAAACCTTTTCCCAACCCTTTACTCTGAGTAGGTGTCTGTCTTTGTGGTTGAGGTGTGTTTCTTGTAAACAGCAGAATGTTGGATCTTGTTTTTGTATCCAATCTCTAAGACTGTGCCTTTTTATAGGTGAATTGAGTCCATTGATATTAAGTGATATTAATGACCAGTGGTTGTTGACTCAGGTTATTTTTTTTTGGGTAGTAGAGTGTATGAGTTTCCCTTCTTTGAGTTGTGCTTGTGAAGGGTCGCTAGATGTCTGAGTTATTGTAGGCAGTGTTGGGAATGTTGGATTCCTTGGGTTGTGATTTTCCTTTTAATATTCTCTGTAAGGCTGGATTTGTAGCTACGTATTGTTTAAATTTGTTTTTATCCTGGAATATTTTGTTTTCTCCATTGATTGTGAATGATAGCTTGGCTGGATATAGTAGTCTGGGCTTGCATCCATGGTCTCTTAGTTTCTGCAGTACCTCTATCCAGGACCTTCTGACTTTCATGGTTTCCATAGAGAAGTCTGGTGTAAGTCTGATAGGTTTACCTTTATAAGTCACTTGACCTTTTTCCTTTGCAGCTCTTAATATTCTTTCTTTAATCTGAATGCTTTGTGTTTTGATTATTATATGGCGAGGGGATTTTTTTTTTGATCCAGTCTATTCGGTGTTCTGTATGCTTCTTGAACCTTCATAGGAATATCGTTCTTTAGGTTGGGAAAGTTTTTGTCTATAATTTTGTTGAATATATTTTCTGGACCTTTGATCTGCAATTCTTCTCCTTCTTCTACCCCTATTATTCTTAGATTTGGTTTTTTTATTATGTCCCAGATTTCCTGAATGGTTTGTGATGAGAATTTGTTGGATTTGCTGTTTACTTTGGTCAGAGCGTTTATTTTCTCTATGGTGTCTTCATAATCTGAGATTCTTTCTTCTATCTCTTGTATTCTATTGGTTAGGCTTGTTCCTGAAGTCTCTGTTTGTTTACCTAGATTTTCCAAATCCAGCCAGCCCTCGGTTTGTGTTTTCTTCATTGCCTCCAAATCAGTTTTCAATTCTTGAACTGATTCCATTACCTGTTTGATTGTTTTTTCTTGGTTTCCCAGGGTATCGTTTACGAATTTACTCATTTCTTCAAACTTTTTGTTATATTTCTCTTCCATTTCTTTACTCATTTCTTCAATCTTTTTGTTATATTTCTCTTCCATTTCTTTACTCATTTCTTCAATCTTTTTGTTATCTTTCTCTTCCATTTCTTTAAGTGAGTTATTCATACCCTGTTTAAGAGACTCTATTGCTTTCATAATGACACTGTTTACCACTTCTTCCGGAATAGGGTGTTCAAGTCCTTCTGTGGTAAGATCACTGGGATCTGGTGTTTTCATGTTGTTTTTCAGATTGTTGGAAGAATTCTTGCCTTGGCGCCTGCCCATCTCTTCCTTCAGATGCTCTCCAATGGTTCTTCCCTCTGCTGGGTCTTCTGCTACAGGATCAGTGACTCTTGCTGGCCAGGAATCACTTTGCCTGCAGTACTACCTTGCTGCAGGCAGGCTATTAAAACAAAGGAACTCCCTCCTGCCTGGGTGCACTCACTACCTGGTCCCGGTGGCACCCACACAGGTTGGGTTGGAGGATTTTATGCCCCGGAAAAGGGAGGGAGGAAGGGAAGGGGTTCCTGGCTGAAAGCAGGGATGGGGTAGGTGGAGAAAGGGTTTAGCTGGGGGAAGCTGCCCCTTCCGAATACCTAGGGAAAGAAGGGTGGCGGGAAAATTGTGTGTTCCCTTACCTGGCTTCTGTGGCGGGTCAGGAGCACACTACCCCTCCATTGTATCTTCTGCTACAGGATCAGTGCCACTTGCTGACCAGAAATCTCCCTGCCTTCAGTCTTACCTTGCTGCAGGCAGGCTATTAAAACAAAGGAACTCCCTCCTGCCTGGTTGCACTTACCGCCTGGTCCTGGTGGTTCCCACACAGGCTGGGTTGGAGGATTTTATGCCCCGAAAAAGGGAGAGAGGAAGGGAAGGGGTTCCTGGCTGAAAGCAGGGATGGGGTAGGAGGAGAGAGGGCTTAGCTGGGGGAAGCCACCCCTTTGGAATACCCAGGGAGATAAGGGTGGTGGGAAAATTGTGTGTTCCCTTACCGGGCTTCTGTCTTGCTAGCTAGCTCTTATACCTTAAATTAACCCTTTTCCATTATTTTGTATTTTATCACAAGGCTTGTGGTTTGCCAATAAGGTTCCCGGGCTACATGTTTCCTTTGGCGGCTACCTGGCAACTCTCTGACTCTGTCTGATTTTCTTCTCTATTTCTGCTTGGAATTCCTGTCTTGCTCTATTCTGCACTGCAATAGGCCCAAGGTAGCTTCTTTATTAACCAATGGTAATAGAACATATTTACAGCATACAGAGAAAATCCCACATCAGTATATGGGACCTTATTTATCATGCATCCTTATTTGCCTAAGGGTAAATGCTGGTGTTTGTAGGCCAACTGTAGAACAGAGGAAAAAGGACTCAGGTACATGGCTGTTATGACTTATCAACAGTCCTACCAGGGAAGTGAGCTTTAGGAAAAGTCCTGGAGAGTCCAGTACTCAGCAAGGCCTTCATAATGAATTGTCAACTCCTGGTGGAGGTGGGGCAGCCACTAGGAGAGTCCTGAGACCAGTATTATTGCTAGAGGTCACCAGTGAGCCTTTAGGAAAATGCTACGCAGGCATGAGATTTGCAAATGCACATTCAAAATTCTGATCAGAATATATACATTTATATAGAATTGATGGTGATATTCACTCATGAATTCTCCTGAGGATTGTACTGTAATTGGCTACAAAGGGACTTTTCTTTGGACCGCCAACTTTCAAAAAAAAAAAAAAACGAAGTGGAGACTTAATTTATTACAAAAGCTAAGCCTTAGCTTAGGCTTGTTCCTAACTAGTTTTTATAATAAACTAACCCATATCTTTTTATCTATTTCTTTTACGTGGCTGGTTACCTTTGTTCTGCACTGTTCATCCTGCTTGCTCTCCATGGGGCTGGTGACTCGGTTTTCTTCCTCTCTGATTTCTCTCTGTCCACAGAAGTCCCACCTAACCTCTTCCTGCCTAGCCAATGGCCATTTATCTCTTTGTTAAACCAATCACAGAGAAAAACATCTTCACACAGTGTAAACGAATAATCTGTAACAAGTCGCTTTTAACTATCCACTATCGAGTATTCTAAATTGATTCAGACCACCTATACATGTCCGAGATTATTGTGTTGATTTATTATTGATTCTCAATGACATTTGCTGATGTGGATCACAAATCATCCAACTCCTTAGTAGTTTTGTGCAGTTTCAAACACACACTTCAGAGAACTACGGCCTCAGTCGGGGTTTCAGGGGTCTATTGTTTAGAACTACTTGAGATAGTTACTGACAAATAGGGTGAATTAATACATTTTCCAAGCCCTTTCTCAGGGAAGGAAGGGCAGTTCCTGGTGGAGCTGTTGATGGTCTTGTTGAAGTACATAGATAATTTAGACAATGTCTGGACTTCAGATCCAACGTACAGAACATTGCTAGCTCTCCCTTGAGACCAGAGTAGAAAATGGTTCAGCAGGGGTTCCTGAAGAGGTCCAGAGTGCTCTGCTGTTTGACTCCTTAATTTACCAGGCTCTAACTCATAAATGGCAGTAGCTGCAGAATAAGATGGAACTTCAGTTCCATTCATCCGTAACGGTGAATTCCAGTGAGTGAATTGGGATTTTGGAGCAAGATCATGACCCCCTCAGTGGAGAAGGATGCTCCACGTAAGAGTGACTCCTGGCATGAGACCATGGCACAGATGAGGCACACATGACTCAGTCATGAGGCACAGAGTGAGATTATGTCTGGAGCGACCCAAAATAAGCTGAGTTCTCTTAGACTCTCAAAGTCATAAAGTTAGAAGTCCATCACAAATACTAGGTGGTACATTTTGGGTCAAGTCCAAGCCTGGCCAGGGTGTGCATACCTGCAGCCTAGCACTTGGGAAGACACAGGTGGTTCAGACCTGTGTCGTCTTCTCACGTGGATTCCTTTGGCAAGTTGAAGGGAGAAAAGAAATCCCAAGCTTGATTATAGCTAAGTGGTCTCATGATGTGATTTCACCTTGAAAGGATTTGCTAGCAAAGATAGTCACTGAAGAAAAAAAAAATCTTCCTGATGAGTGAAGTCATAAAGGGGAGAACCTGGTCACGCACTCTGTGGGGGAAAAGTCAGGCTCACTTCTGGACATTTGCTAATGCTAAAAGCTGACAGAAGACCAAGAAGAAGGAAATTGAATGACCAGAAACAAGAAGGTGTTGGCCAGGAAGGACACTGGGGCCGGGATCAGACAGAGAACACATTCAGCAATCACAGAGATCTAACAGGAAGCCCTCAGGATGGAGTAGCCACTCAACAGTGACATAGAGAGGGTGACATTAGCCACCCTGTCACTGACTTGCCAGTTCTGGCATGATAGACATGAATATAGTGGTATTGCCATATTTCTGGTATTATTTGATCATGAACAAAGACCTGATTATGCTCCTGCTTATTGGTCTTTGTCTTTTAATTGGAACTAGCTCATATTTAATCAGTGCATTCTCAAAGTTTACAATTTTTTTTTACATCTGCCCCTTTACTCCATATTTAATCTCTTAAAATATGAGAAGATCTCACCAATCACGGAATAAATGGGTTAATAAGTTTACCCCTTTCGGTTCTATTTGCAAGGATTTGTGGATTGAACTCAGGCAACAACCAAGCACATTTCCTGGCTGAGTCATCTTGCCAGTCCTTTGTCTGCCCTTTGACTGTCTCTGGCCTAGTCTCTGTAAAGAGTCTAGCTCTAGAAAATGCCTTGATCTTTGTGTATGGTAACTTCAGACATCTTTCTCCAAATTGCAAACACTGCATTTTGTCATGGAGATACCAGAACTACATTATTTCTGGGAGATGAGAGAAGGGAGTGTTTTCTTTAGCTCCTTAATTATTTTAAGTCTCCTTTTTGTTTCTTCTTTTGACTTCCTTCCTTTCTCTCTTTCTATTAACAGATCTTTATTTTTCGTTGTATAAACTTGGTTCATTTGAATAAAATCATATTTTAAGTTACTTTATTTTAGAACAGTTTAGGGCATCCTAATTTTCTAGACAGTGTTTGCTTTTCTTCTAGATTTAGACACACAAAAATTCTCTACTTCAAACAGTACTTAAATAGTACTCAAACAATGAATACTTAATTTATTTTCTCTAAAGAAGTCTAATGGTGTAATAAGATTATGAAAGCATATATGGACTTTTGTACTTGTGAAATTTGTAACCTCGCATTAGTCACCTAATCACAAGCATAACCAAGGGAATGTGTGGTGTCTGAATGAGAAATAGAGTACTCTTTGACCATAAGCCTATGTGATAAACCAAGCTCAGGGTTCTAATTAGTTGTAATAACAGGTGGAAAGACCCAGGAAGAACATCTGGTTATAGGATGCATTCCATGATGCAGAAAATGAGATAATGTTGGAGGGACAGGGGAGAGGCCCCTGGGCAGATGAGTGAAAGGAAAGATTGTGTGAGGGGAAGTTAAGGCAGGAGACGTGGGGTATACAAAGGTTTGGGTCTTTTGTAGAAAATAAACAAATGAAGAAACAACTAACCACAATATCACAGCATTAAAAATTTTCAATCTGTGAGTGAATCATGAAGACATTGGAGATGGAACCTTACTTTCATAGCTGCTGCAGAAGAGAAGCCAACAAGAAAAAACAGAGGACAAGAGAAGAAGTAGGGTCGACAACCAAATCCCCACAGCAAGAGAAGGACTGAGGTCAACAGCCTGGAGTCCAACAGTAAGAGCAGAGGTGAGGTCAACAGCTGGATCCCCACAGCAGGAGAAGAGCTGAGGTCAACAGCCCGGATCCCCACAGCAAGAGAAGGGCTGAGGTCAACAGCCCGGATCCCCACAGCAAGAGAAGGGCTGAGGTCAACAGCCCGGATCCCCACAGCAAGAGAAGAGCTGAGGTCAACAGCCTGGATCCCCCACAGCAAGAGAAGAGCTGAGGTCAACAGCCTGGATCCCCACAGCAAGAGCAGAGGTGACAGTCAACAGCCTGGATCCCCACAGCAAGAGCAGAGGTGACAGTCAACAGCCTGGATCCCAACAGGCCAATGGAAGCAAGGAGAGCTGAGTTCAGGCTTCGTGTCACATCTCCTGCTATAGCTTTGGCAACAGAAACTACTGAAGACTTTTATGCCGAGCATGGCAGGACCAATGTGCTTTCCGTACTGTTGGCCGACGAGACAACTGTGCAGATGATGGCTTTGAGAACAGCACAACAACAATGCCATTAAGAGGCCGCTGCAGAAGTGCAAGTAAGAGCCAGCGGGGTCGGAGGGAGGGTAACCGTGTTCAGTATTGTAGCAGCTAGACTTTATTCTGCCCACAAATCCTAGCTACCAGTATATGGAAGTAACACAACAGTATGTGGCTTTCTTCTAAATGCCCGCAGCAGACAGGACTAGGCTCTTGAAAGGGAGTTCTCAAATCATGTAAAGACTCTCATCAGTTGATAGTAACAGTTTCTTCAATTTTTCTGTTCAAACAAAAAAATTAAATTTCCCAGCTCAACAGAATAAAGACTGCCTCTACAGGAGACTCTCTCCCCACCAGAACAGGAATTCATCTGATCACCCTGGGTTTTCCCAGAACCTGGTAAGGATTTGCACAGAAAATGAAAGGAAGTCGGTTGGCTTTGCTAATAGCCAATCATTATTGTTGTAATTGTTTATGTTCGAATGGTCAGGTGCAATTCTGAGTACAATGAAAAATGAGAATTTCTTGGTTTTCAAAAATACAAAGTATTGAAATTGTTAAATATTTCTGCACATATTTTATTTGCAGCAATTTTTATTGATAGATGAAATAAGACCAAATATAGACCCTGTTGAGACAAATTGTTTACTTTCCTGTACTACAATTATGACACCAGACCAGAGTTTTTGGAATTTATTTGGTCAGATTCTAAACACTCACAGACCTTTCCTTCCTGCTTCTATCAATTTTCTTGAGTGATTAACTTGGATATCTGCGGCCTTCACGGCTGCAACTGTGAGCTGCAACTCTTCCTCTCTTAGCTCAATGGGCAAACTCTAGTCAATGTCTGAGCTGGGCTTGCTGCAGAAACACGGGAAGATTTCCAGACTTGGTGGAGTCTGCTCCCTCCTTTAATTTTGTAACGATTTTATCCCCAGTTCATTTTCTTCGGCTTCCCTACTTGTCTTTTTTAATGTATGCCCATCAGTTCTAAGTCATCCCATTATGCACGCGGTATGCATGCGCACCTGTTACTGCTGTTGTTTGATGTGTCTGCCATAATTAGAGGTTATCATTTCCTTTGTCTGTTTGCACATGGAAACTCCATGTTCAGGCTCAGGAATGTTCCAGCTTCTTTATCCTTCAGTCTAACTGTTCTCCCCCTCTCCTTGAGAACTATTTTAAGTCCGTCTCCTGAGAGATAACCTGTATCAGCTCCCACTGCTTTCTGAGCAGGTGACTTCATACCTATTTCATCAAGGAAATAATAAGCATCAAAAGAATCCTTTTTTCTTTTTTTAATCCTTTTTATTCAAAAGCTAGTGCCTATAGCCACTGTCTTTTCCTCTTGTTTATGCGTTTTAGTTTTCATAAGGTAGTAGGTTCTAAGCTCTGCCTCCACATGACAATGTGTAAATATACTCTTGCCTGGACTGAAACACTTGTTGATAAACACAAGAAGTTAAACTGATATTTTCAATATTTATTAATAAGGCTGATACAACAGCCTTTATACAGCACAGTTTTCATAGGTTATCAAGATACAACTTGTGTACGGTCACAAAACCAATACATGTTTTTACATAGAGTGAAACTCAAGACAGATTTACAAGCATTTTGTTCTACACAATTCTCATGTATTTTTAGGTCAGTTTACACAATCAATAGCCCAAGAATTTGCATTTGTTCATTAAAATTTTTCAGAGTGTTAGGTAGACAAAGAAATAATAAAAAGATTGGCAAATCACCAAGAAAGCATGCAACACATGGTCAGAAATGGGACACATCTCCAAGTACTTCATATTTTATTGGAAACAAATTTTGTTAGGCTTTAAACTTTTCTTAGACAAGAAACACCCTTTGAAAGAGACGTGTTGGTAAGATATTAGCACACACATTGGTCAGTATGGGAGCACCGGAGCACATCACTGAACACAGACACGGACACAGTTGGATGGGAATCACAATCACATGCTGACTTCCAGAGGGTGAGCTGAGTTCAACAGCTGCTGTGTTACCAGAGGTCTAGCTATATACAGGGTAACAGATTCAGAAAATGCTCTCAGGCTACCTAGCGGATAAAGAACTCGACTAAACGATTTTTGTTGAATGTGCATCTTTAACAACAGCCACACGAGACATACAGAAAACATAGATGTGTCATATTCAATGAGACTGTAAGTTTCACTCATTCATTCTTGTGTTACACTAAAGGCAAACACCTATTCAGGGAAAAGCTCCTCATGAGGTACCGAGCTTTCATTCCAAACTCAAAAGGAGGGAAAATCTCTCCCGTCATACATATATTTATAAACACATGTGGCTGTAGTTGGCTAATTTTGGACTATTTGACATTATAGCAATTAAAATAAGTTTTTAAAAATATTGTTAGTTATGATTTAAATAATAAAGTAAAAAAATACTATAAACATCTTTATGGTATTTTAATGGAACGAAGCATTGGTTAAATCATTTCTCATAAATTGGGCACAATATAGTAACAAATATTTATTTTACTTCACATCACTGCCACCACTATTGCTACTATGGCTACCACCAACATCATAACAGCCATTCTATAATGAGAATCAATATCAGCTGGTTACCAGCTATAATTTTTCCAGGATACAATTATGCTAGTGTGTGTGATTCCCCAAATCAACCTCATAGATATGCAGAGGATGTATATTTAACTATCATTAATTACTAAAATATGGACAGTATTAAGGATCAAGGGCAATTACTATCTCTTACTGTTGAGTATTGTTCTTTAAACAGAAATGCTAATCAAACAAGTTCAGTGTCACCAAAATTTTTCTTAATATTAAGTAAAATCAGAGAAAACACCAAGTTCTTGCTACAAGTGTCACGTGAGCATCTGTAGCAATGATTCTATAATTCCCTGTTTTTATAAAAATTCACTCTGTGCTTTTTGTTCTCCAGTTGAAAGATTCCTTACTACTAATCTTTAAACCAACAAGCGACTTCCATCTTTGACGACTCAGTGGACTAGTGGGGAAAACAAAATGCTTCTCAAGGTGTAAGTGCTGCAAGAAGATTGAGAACCTAGTGGTCAGAGATTATAAACTTTGGTATTGTTGAGATAGAAAAGCTAATTCTAATAAGAAAACATAAAATAAAAAAATGGAAAATCATGTGTTGTGTTATTTACCAAAAAAAGTAAAAAACCACTAAGAGCCCTATTTGCAATTAAAAAAGAAAGAGTTCCGTGGTGAGAAGGGCGGTCGGCCTCCCTCCAAGTGCGTTTCTGTGGGGATTGGTGTTGCATAGAACAGGTCCAGTTACAACCTAGGAGTCTGGTCAGCTGCACACAGGGCACACTGGCAGGACCTGTTTCAAGGGGAATGCTGGTGCATGACAAGAAGTCCTGTCGTTGACTCTCTCGATTGATCTCATTGATCTAGCCCTATTGCTAGTCCTTTGGAGTGGAGGGGCAGCCGCCCTAGAAGGGCTTCCATTATTTCAGGCGTAAGAGCTACTCCTGTTGATTTTGCTCTGGTGGGCCTTCCGAGTGTGTACGTTGTGACAAGAATGGAGCAAGCTACTCAGCTGTATCACCTTTCACCAAACCCTTTGGTACCAGAGACTGTAGAGCAGGCCAAGAGATGGACCTGAGTTGCCTGTGAAGAGATTTTGATGTTCCACATTCTCTTAGACCCCTTTCCTCCCCAGTTGTGACTGGTTACAGGTTTCCAGTAGGAGTGTCTGCTGGAAATATCCATGGCAACCACCAATATATCTAGTAGTCTCTAAAAATAAATGTTAGCAATATTCTAGCTTCGAAAATTTGCTTCCCCCATGTTCACTTAGAAGACTATCAGTGGTAAATGGTATTGCATTGGGAGGGGAGAAGAAAGAAAATAGGGGAAAGAATATGTTGGTATTTTAGGACAAAGAAAAGTGAACTTCAATTTTTTTAATGAGTGTAAGATACATAATTTGGCATATACTAGAAATGTTTACTTCTAGGGTCTTGCATTACTTTTAAATTTAACGTTTTTCTCTAAAAATGAGAAAATTTAATATCCAACCAACATTTTTGAAATGATTTCCTACCATTCCATTAAAACCTCATCTTAAATAAAGTAACAATTTTTTACTTCAAATACTCTGCAAAGTAATTTTGTTTATTTTGGGCAGGATGTGGTAGTGGAATAAGAGCTGTGGACTTCAGAAAACTTTGTATGACAAATAACTTTTATTTAACGTTCTATCTTTTTCAGGTTAAATGGAAGTCTGTTTAAATGGAAGTTAAATGAGTCTTGGAACAATTTACTGTTTTTATTCATGCTGACGCTTATCCTTGGTTGGAAGTTGCTTCTCACATACAAAATTTGTGAATTAAAAAGCTACACAATAATTGTCTTTCAATTTGTATATAAAGCAGTATCTGGGAATGTGCTTTCCTAGTTCCTAGACCTCTTTATTTGAGCATCCTGTTAGGAGTGATCAGAAAACACCATTATTTAGGGGGAAGTGAATTTGATCTGCGTTTGAGAAGTGGTAACATGCAAGATCAGTAGCAGAATCAGGACGAGATGCCAGGACTTCAGCCTCGGCCGAGCACAGCTCCTGCAGGCTCCGCGCTACCTTTTTTTTTTTTTTTTTATTGACCCTGGTGGTTGATCGGGAGAGAGAGAGTTTCGTTTTGGCGATTCACACATTGGTTGTTTGGTTCTATATTATTAAAATAGATCAAACATATTTTAATTTCCAACATTGATTTTTTTTCCAGCCTTTCCCAACATTGGCTTTCCAACGATGATATTATCACCAAGAAGAAAGCAGAACAGGAGAAAGGACTTGAGGGTGTTGTCAGGGTGCTCATGATATGGTTACTGGGTATAGAGAAAAACCACAGAAAAATTAGAAAGTGACAACGGTTTAATCAATGTCATATGATAAATATGATTCCTTTTGCCAGAACAATCATTTGATGTCTCTGACAACACATTATGCAGGAGGAAAGAAACATGTAGAATGATACATGTAGGGCAGCTCCTCAGTGAATGAGCAAACCTACTCATAGGACACACCAATTCATCCAGACGCCTTGATGTGCTGAAAGTGCCTTGACCTAGCGGAACGTTATAGAGATTGCAGTGGTTTCAACCAAGGGACATGTTTTGTGGGTCAGCATTCTCTTTTAATGTCCAGTCACTAGTTTTTTGTTTCATTTCTAGGTAAATACAGTTTAATTTTAACCTACGATTATCTTCACTCTTCACTATTTTAAGTTACACCAAAAGGAGATGTGCTTCTGCCGTACAGAATCCAGACCTAGCGCTGTATAGCTTCCTAATGTGGACATAGGGAAAACATGCACAGTCCAGTCTAAAATCCATTGTTCACAACTCCTGCTTCATTTCCCCCATAAACACAGTCACCTTCTGGTCCTGTAGACAACTCATAGATGCATCTTAGGTCAGAATTCCAAAGCAGGAAGTTTTTTGAGAATATAAGACAAAGAGTTTTGTACTTTTCAAAACTGAGCTTCACATGACCCGTCCTTTGGAACAAGGTTTCTGTGTGCACCAACAATTGCTTTCACTCTACCTTTGACTGCCATAGAAAATCCTCTGTGCCTCTTCATTAGCTCAGGCTGCTCCAAGACTCCCACATCAACACGTCAAACTTCCTTCCGCAGCTTCTCTTCACAGCTTTGAGAAATCCAGGGTCTCGGGCCTATTTTCCTCGGTTTGCTTTCAACACGTGAACTTTAGGAGTCACGTTGTATTCCACAACAACGCGGTGTGTTGGGTTCTTGTTTCCTACCCCATGTTTGCCCCTGAAAACATGGATCAACACAGTAATGTTCAACTCCAGTCTCCCTCGGAGGCTACGGAGCTCCGCTTCCTCACCCTGAGCAGACAGCTTCAGTGTGTTTGAATCGGCGTGACTAAAAGTTTGTGCCAGTTCACTATTCTCTTCCTCAGATCCACTTTGTCAAGCCAGATGCAGGCTTCTCCAATCAAAGTCTTCTTCATGAACTTCCCTCCATTGGAGAACAGCAAAATCTAGAGAGCAAGGTCAGAATTATACGTGTATAAATGGATACACACACATGTACATTTTTCAACTTTTCAAGACTTTTACCATCAAAGAATAACAAGGAAGAAAGGGAGACATGAGGATATAGTGTAAATACTTGAAAGAAAGAGGAAATAGTATTAAAATATCTATACATTAGTCCAGATTAACATTTCTGTGAAGGATAGGCAACTATGACATATACCAGGAAAGTTATTCTAATCAGTTATGCTTAAATTGATGCAAAATTTGATATTTAAAATCTGGAATTTCAGATATAACTATAACTTCTGTTTTTTGATTTGGGAACTTCTCATAATTTTTTTAATCACTAGAGTCCCTATGGTCATATCAAGTCAGTTTCATAAAACCTCATTATGTTTTTTTTCTGAAAACTTCCCTTTCTTAATTTCTGGATGACACTTGTGTTTTCTGAGGCTGTAGAGCTTTGTCCTTAATATTTTATTCCTTCCAACCTTCATATTAGCTAACTCTGTCAGTGAAGCTTAACTTTGTTTTCCAAATATATATGCATGTATAAATATATATTTATATACACACACATAAATATACACACATGTGTGTATATATATATATGATTATATACATATTTCTAAAACTTTAATTTACATGTATGTGCATCTGGCGAGTCCAGAAGAGAGTGTCAGACTCCTGCAGCTGAAGGTAGAGGAGGTTGAGAGCCGGCTGACATGGGCCCTGGTGGTGAACTTGGGTCCTCCGGAAGGGCAGTATGTACTTTGAACCACCGAGTTATCCTTGCAGCCCTGAACTTGCCTTTGTTCCTTGTGTTTATCTCCATCATGAAATGGCTTCATATAGCTGCATCTATTCCCCTCTATCCACTTTTCTCCCCCTTCCCTTGTCTACTGGAGGCATGCTATGTGAAATTAATTCTGCTAGATGGCAGGGGGAAAGATAATGAAAATTAGGCCTTACCATAGAGAAATAGCGGCAGGTGTGCACATACATTATTGTATAGGAGAAATTTTGTTGAGTTGTAAAATAAGTAAAACAATTCGTGAACGTGTTCTGAAGTATACTTAGGGTTCTCAGTCAAAACATATGCTGAGAGATAGCGATACATAAGAAGGAAGCTTTGAAGGAGAGGAAATATGAGCAAAGAACTCAAGGATTAACTTAAAAAGACTCAAAAGTGTCTGGAGTACTGACTGAGTGGGAAAGCGACGAAGAACCAAGTCTAAACCAACATAGCTAAAGCTCACAGTGGAGGACTCTGAATGATGCAAGAAAAATGACGTTTTACCGACAGCTTTAATGAAAAGCAAACACAGTTTAATAAAGAAAACTCTGGCAGCAGTGTGCTGAAATGAAAAGGTGAGACACCAGAGAGAAACAGACCAGGTGAACTACCAAGATGCTGCAAATACCAGAGAAATGAGCCAAGAGTGAGTGTGGGAGCAAGAACAGTCCACCTAAATTAGCAGAACAGAGGTCAGGATTGGCTGGTGATTGGATGGACTGAACAGACTGAGCGGGTTCAAAGGGGTCCTGCGGTGATACTTAGTGGTTAATTATTATATAGTAAATGATCAGTATTTAAACACTGAATAACTGAATGAACAACACATAAACGATATAAATGAGAAAGCTGATCAGTGATATAGGACACAGTTACCTGAAGAGAGTGACCTGCAGGACTCAGGCTGAATCTGAAGGTTTCGTTGAAGGAAGGCTCTCGGTCATGTCTGCATACCCTTGTCTTCTTCTTGATAACCTTCTTTTGAGTAGAGATGTTGATCACGTATATTTTCACATATAAATCTGAAAATAGGAGGTAATCCCGGTAAGTGTCATTGAGCAGTCATAGTGCTGTCTGTTGCACGGTGACGCACACAAGCACAGGAATTGTACAAATTGCACACAGTTTGTTGCAGAAAGCATACAGTGATTGGAAGTATACAGTTTTCTTAGAAATTTGAGTCTGTTTTCCTGTTGTTTATTAAATGTATCTCTCCAATTTATATGCTTAAAATCTAGAAGACTAGGAAATTATAAATTATATAAATTATAATTTATAAATTTATATTTATAAATCTCTCTAATTTATATGCTGGAAAATTTTTTTATTTTAGGAAAACGATTTTATTCTTTAAGTGAGAAGTAAGTAGATTCTTGTTTCATAGTTTTTTTCCTAATGCATTTCATGCACACATAAAAATTTTGGTAGAATTTCTCAGAATATTTAAGACATGTTCTAGTGAATTAGTAGATATCTTGATTATTGTCATGGAACTAGGTACCTGGTAAATGATCCGGAGACTTAAATTTGTAGGTAATATTTCTGCACTGGAGAATTTCAACTATTAGTTGTTCGCCGTCTGTTTTCATTTCCTTTTTCAGGGCTAGCTTGATTTCTCCCATGACTTGAGTTTTTGCTAGAAGAATTTAACGAAAACAAGTTGAGGAACCATCAGCGCTACTTTTTAAATGCTTAGCTTAGCCACTTCCATATGTTCGCTTCCGGGATTTTTATCAAGTATTAAACACTTTCCTGTATGTTACGGATATGAGGCGCAGTCCGAACCCTCAAGGACTAAATAGTTTCATGAGATCATATCATTCAGATACTTGTAACAAAGCATGCTAAATATGACGGTAGCCTAGCAACCAGGGAGATGAAAGAAACTCTAAGCAGGTGTACCACTCAGCTGTAGAGTCTTAGGTTTGAAGAGGTAACTGATGACCTTGGAGGAGGAAAGACAAACACGGAAATCACAAAATTCTAATATACTTTATAGGCATTAAAAAGGCTTTAAAATGTGGTATATTCTTCGTCAACAGTTGTGTAGCATCAGGGTTGCTCAAGAATTCATGATAGCATAACAAATCTCACTGGTTGAGTTTCCATTTCCTGTTTCCTTTGTAACATATAGACAGTTGTGATGTGTAATGATAAAACTATATAAGGCAAAAATACCACTTAGGTAAAAGCAAGCCAAGTGGGCAGGGTTGGGAGACTGGGCGGTGAACCGGCTAAGCCGTTAGGCTGTCCACCCAGGAGGCCTGGAGTCCGATTCCACATGAGCGCCAAATGAAGAAGGACGCTTAGAAGAAATCCCACACTAGATCAGAATTGAGAAATAGATGGTTATTTATTTAGGGGTAGACTCACAAATCAGAACCCTCTGCTTAAACAGAGAACAAAAACCGAATCCAGCAGCTGGAAAGAGAGCCAACCCATTCTCTACATCGGCTTATATAGTATAAGAGGCCATGCCCCAGTGGGTGGGTAACCACAAGCTGTAAGACTTCCTACAGCAGATATAAATTGTAAACCGATTCATTTTAATTTCTTTTGCTGTTTTACCTTTCTTTTTAATTGAAGGAACGTTTCCTGCTGCATCAAATCTGTTATTAATCTACCCATTTCTCTATTAATTCATGAACCCATCCACCAACTCATAATTTGGTCACTGTTCTACTTTGGGATTAGCTAAGCAGAAGGGGTACAGTATGTATAAAATGCTGAAGCATGACTGTAAGTTTATTTTTAAGTGAGAATCTTTCATTTCTAATGCTTATAAACATAATCCACATAATCAAGACTCTTTTGAATTTTTAACAGTACAAATATAGCCTACAAAAAATGCTTGAGAGCACATTGCTGGCAGCTGTGCCTAAAACAAAATATAGACGGAGAAATTTTAAATAATCGTCTAGGCGCACAGGATTTTTCACCCACTGGGAAGAGATATTTTAATTAGAGATTTCAATGGGCGAACAAATGAATAGGAAGAGAGATTCTGAATTTTATAGTGACTTGGTTTCAAAGAGAATGTGACACAGGACCTCGTCCTGGGAAAGAGCTAGAGCTGGGAGGAGGGCGAGGACTAACTGAGATGCAAGGGAAAAGGAATCCTTCCGGAGAGAAGGAAGAGTATGTTAGCAAACAGGTCTATCACACGGGAAATCCAGGCCTGAAGGACAGCCGGGCGCTCTTCACTGGGGCCACATTCGCAGCTTTGTTTACATACTCAGAGCACAGGCACCTGTTGGAAGTCTTTCAATACAGCTGCCAACAATGTATGCGCAAACTTTTGTTTACAGGATATACATTTATACTTTTAAAAAGCCAGAAGGTCCTTGTTTATAAGGATTCTATCTCTCAGCATTAGAGTTTAAAATTCTAATTTAAAAATAAAGTATAAAGCTAAGCATTTTAAATAACCATTCATCCAGCACAAAGGGAAACAACATATTTACAAGTAGACGAGGAATATTGTTTTACGTACTTTTTAAATTTTCAAAACACTTGGTTCAACAACAAATGTAACCTCACAAGTTCTACAACAAACCCACAGTGACACACTATTTTCACAGAGGTATGTGATGTTCATTCAGGGTTGAAAATAGGAAATCTATTTTGCTACCCATTTTGGAAAATTATCCATAATTTTGATACTATGTCAAGACTTAACTAGGTGTAGTTTCTTGAAGGTTATGGCCAAAGTAAGATCAGTGGAAATGGACACTCCCGAAGTTCCAATTTAATATAAAATAATGATCAGAAAACTGTGAAATTATTTTAATAATATTATTATTAAGAAGATTAAAAAGTGATTAAATTTCTTACTCCAAAAGCTAACAAAAAAGCAAAAACAAAACAAACAAGCTAGAAAGTAACAGGAAAGAAATAATAGAAGGCAAAAATAAAAATCTGTGAGGCAGAGAAGTAAACAGATTATAGATATTAACATATCAAAATTCTGGCATTCTGACAAACATTAGCTCTCTAGAAAGGCAATAGTGAATTAGTCTACGGCACGTGGACTTTACGTATGACATTTTAAAGTTCTGTGTTGTAAACATTTTAGCATCATGAGTACACTCTAATACTGTTTGGTTTACATTTTGTTCACAGTTTATTGCAGACCACAAACCATAAATCTCATCCAGTGTATTTACTTGAACCTGAGGAGGCCAGAATTCATTTTGGTTAGTTAGCTTATTTCTGAAGCATATCTCCCAATATAGCTCAGACTGGCCTAGAACTCGTGATTCTTCTGCTTCAGCCTCTGAAGTGCTCTGCTTTCAAGCATGACGCATTATGCCTGGCATGTTCTTTGGACATTGGAAGTGAGAATAAATTTGCACCAAGCCCGATGACTTGTGTGTTTCCTCCCCAAAAGCCACAGGGCAGACTAAGAGAACTCTCACAAGCTTCTGACCTCTCCACGCGCACTGCGGCACACTGCGGCACACTGCGGCACACTGCGGCACACTGCGGCACACTGCGGCACACTGCGGCACAGCCCTAGCCTTAGTACATGAATTGGAGTTGATGAAAGGATGGTGCCTCATCTTAATTCAGCTTGTTATGTCATGGTCAGTGGATACCCCTGGGAGGCCTGCTCTTTCTGAATGGGAAATGGAGGAGGAGTGGATCTGGGCGAGAGGGGAGGTCGGAGAGGAATGGGTGCCAGGAGGAGTGGGGGGAGGGCAAACTGCAGTCTGGATGCATTGAAAACACATAAACATAAATACTACCAAAACATTCTTAAAAGAATGGCAAACCTACTCCAGTCCATCCAATCTTTAAAAGGTCTCTCTCAAGAAAGTAAAAAAAAAGTCCAATGTAAAAATGAAAAAGATGGACAACATTTAGATTAATAATAATAATCTTTAACATCAGTGTAATTAGAAAAACAAAAATAGTAAAGTATCAAACATTAGCATCCAAGCAAGGAAAACACTGTAGTCAGTCTCTTATCAGAGAACCTAAAACCGGTTACTTAGAGATAGAAAGACAGGGCCCAGTGAAGTCCAGCTCAGCAGCATCCCTGACTACGCCACGCATTGCAGAAGTTTGCAAGGAAAAGAGAAGAGTAGGCCACAAAAGAGGACCGTGGACTTCAGTCCTAGGTGGATGACCGACCTGGCAGCCTTAGTTCATCAGTACCCGGTTGAGTCTTAGCAGGCAGGTGAAACAGTCACCGTGCACCATAGCTGAAGATCCTTCGGACTATGGAGACATTCCTGTGTCTGCTGGATTGAACACTTTGACCGGTTCTCAAAAGAGGAAGAGAAACCAAACCCAAACAGGTGGGTAAACTCATTACCAATGACTGGATCCCTGTCTCAAAGCTACAGAAAGACAGACAGGTGTCCTCCCTTTATCAAACCATCCCTGAGAGGAAGGGAGGGAAACTCTTTTATTATTTTTATTATTAGTAGTAGTATATGTGAAGTCTATAGAATATTGGGCTTTATTGTGACATTCTTCACACATGCATACAGTGTAACTGGGTCAAATGGTCACTTTCCTTGACCCTCTGTTCTTCCCACGCCCCTGCCCTGACCCGCTCCCTTGGAACGAGAATCTCACTGTAAAGTGCGGTGGAGGAAGAGTCACACACTGTTTGGAGCCAACAGAGGTGGACGTAAGCGAGAGCCTTCAAGTTACCGAAGCATTGCCCCCTGGGAAACACACTTTCTAGGCCAAAGCCGTCTTTCCTGGGCCCAAACTCCACCACCAATTATCGTTGCCTCCTACCTTCTCACTCGAGAGAGAGGGAGATGAAAAACCTGTTAATTAAAGTTCCTGAGCCATCACACTGTCTGCTTGCTTCTGGGGAGTTCAACCTCACATCCCCCGCCGTGCGATATTTGTAAAGCGTTTGATAAGTCTCCCTCTGTGTAAAGACTTTTCCGACCTGCTCTTTAATGTTTCTCATTGAAGAGAGAAAAGGATATGTTTACTGAAGTCATCTTAAAGCAGGTTCTTTTGAGTGACTTTGTCTTCTGAAGCCGACGTCTGTGTGAAGATGGAAAGAAATCTGTGTGTCTCCTGTCTTCACAGGGGGGGCACTGGCTCCAGGTTCCCAGGGCACCATATACATAGAAGATGTGTGATAATATTTTGGAATAAGGGGTCAATGGCAGCAGAAAAGACTTCAAACAACGTCTGTGTCTTGATGTCTTGAAACCCATGCTTCTTTGATTGCATTTACAGAGCAATATTTTAAAGCTAGGAGAAAAATGATTGAATATTTTCTGTACAATGAAAACATAAATATTTGAGTGATAGGTCTGATTAACCTGATTTGAATGACATATAATGTACACATGAATTGAAATATCATCTGGTTTCCTTACTAAATTGGGAGCATGGGGACCATGGAAGAGGGTAGAAGGGGAGGAGAGAGAAAGGGAGGAGAAGAGAAAAATATATAGCTCAATAAAAATAATGAAAAAGAAATATCATCTTTTAGCCTACATGTGTATAACTATAATGGGCCAATTTGAAGAACTAATAATAATAATGCTACTCAGAAAGGGATTCTGCAGTGCGGCACAGACACAGAATTAGAAAGAAAGAGAATAAAGTGGATATTGTGGCACACGCCTATAATCCCTGCATTTGGGAGGTACAGACAGGAGGCTCAAGAGTTCAAAGCCAGCCTCAGCTACACAGTGAGTTCAAGTCAACATGGCATACATGAGACTCTACCAAAAAGAAAGAAAAGGGGGCAATAGAGGTAGAGAGATATAAAGTATATGTTTCAAAATAAGACCAAATAAGATTTGAAGTGAACATGAAAAATACAGCTCATACCTATAATCGATAATCTCGGTTTGAAAGTATTAATGAATAAGAAATATCTGGAAACAAAAACTAAATAAGATTAAAGAATATTACAGGTAGAGGAAAAATATTAAGGCAATATTACATTATGTATATGTGGTAGTTTGAAAAATAATGGCCCCCATAGACTCATAGATTTGAAGGTTTGGTCACCAGGGAGAGGCATTATTAGGAGGTGTGGCCTTGTGAGGGTAGGTTGGCCTTGCGGAGGAACTATGTCACTGGGGGTGGGATTTGAGGTTTCAGATACTCAAGTCAGGTCTAGTGTCTTTCTTCTTGTTGCCTGCTGATCTGAATGTAGAACTCTCAGCCCCTTCTCCAGCACCATGTCTGCCTACATGCTACCGTGCTCAACATTATTAGGATAATGGACTAACCCTCTGAAATTGTAAGCAAACTTCAGTTAATTTTTTTCCTTTCTTTTCCCTTTCTTTCTTTCTTTCTTTCTTTCTTTCTTTCTTTCTTTCTTTCTTTCTTTCTTTCTTTCTTCTTTTTCTTTCCTTCTCTTTCTTTCTTTCCTTCTCTTTCTTTCTTTCCTTCTCTTTCTTTCTTTCCTTCTCTTTCTTTCTTTCTTTCTTTCTTTCTTTCTTTCTTTCTTTCTTTCTTTCTTTCTTTCTTTCTTTCTTTCTTGAGTTGCCATGGTCATGGTATCTCTTCACAGCTAAAGAACACCAATGCAGTATCTTATAATTCTGGAAATACTGACGATCTTATATGCTGATAGGGCTCATTTAGGTGCATTTCACAGACAGAGAACTCTGATTACAGAATGGACAGGAAAGGAATAAGCGCTGTGAAAGGGTGCATTGCTGTCTAAAGGAAACAGTCATTGGGAGACAACTAAGGCCCTGAATATTGAATAGGTTAAAAGACTTAAAAGAATAATGCAAGGAGAAGAAAGAAAATAACAAGTGAAAGAAGGAGGGAAGGAGGGAAAGAGGGAGGGAGGGAGGGTGGGAGGAAGGGAGGGAGGGAGGGAGGGAAGAAAACTAGAGGATTAACCAGACAGAATGAATCCTATAATGGAAGAAGGATGGATAGAAAGTAGATTGCCTTCTGCTTTAAAGACAACAGTAGAATTTAAAGCTGAAACACAGCCTTAAAATGATACATAGTTAATCTCTTAACACTTTAGTTTCTTAACCTGTGAAATTTTAAAAATAAATTAATGCATAAAATATTTATTGAAATTCATTCACTCCTTTATTTTACATTGATATATCATTTTCAAGTTAATATTTTATAAAGAGAATGAATAATTTAATTTGATTTTAGCAGAACTGGGTCCTATTATCTCTTTAGCTAGATAACACGTCTCAAGCAGTGCAAATGTCAAATTATCCCTATTTTCAACAGCTTTTTGAGCACGTCCTGATGTGTTCTTTTCACTAAAATATGCAGCGATTGCCCCACTTCTTCCTTCCAAAGAAGTTACACACATATTCGAAAAATTTCTTTTTATCCATATCAACAGACCCACATTTATATAGATGCTGAAATACTTAACTCATTTTAGGGAAATATAAGTCACTAAAATTAACAAACAATTATTATCTCACACCAAAAAGAAAATACAGTAAGCAAAATCACCATTTCATAGAAAATGGCCATTTATGTATTTTGCGGTTCTTAAGAAACTTGCAGAACTGTGCAGCGCCTTAAGTAGAGCAATAATATTGATCCTTTGGCTTTAAGTCTAGGGCTCTGCCTTTCAGAAACACTTTGCACTTGCTGATGGTTACAACATTGACTCGTGTGTGGGCATATTCACCTGGCTGTGTTTTTATAGCAGTATTAGAATGGAAGGATCTCAGCAGTAATTTTGTGGTTTACTTTAGCCATGTGCTAGGCCTTAAACAACAAAAGATTCAGCCAGAGAGCTTTCACCAGACTTAAACTATGGAAAATGTCCTCTTGAAGTTATTGTCCACATGTACACAGTGGGTCAGAGAGGTGGGGTGCAGACTAAACAGCAAAACGACCAAGAAAAATCTTCTCCAGCAGCCATGCCTGGTGGCACACACCGTTAATCCCAATCCTGGGGAGACAGAGGCAGATGGAGGATTATGGGCAAGGCCAGCCTGATCTACATTATGATTTTTCCAAGACTGCTTCAAAAAAAAAAATACAAAGGACAATTTCTGAGGCATTTATAGAAGACCCTTTGTGAAAATGCTTATTAAACACGCAGTGTTACTTCATGAAGTACATAGCGACTGAGAAAGTGTTTATCTTTAAAGTTTTATTGGTGTGGGAGGATTGTCTGTAATCTGTCAATCATGTTTTAAATAAATGCTGATTGGCCAGGCAGTAAGTATAGGCTAGAAAACCAGACAGGAAGTGGAAATGAGAGCAAGAGAATTCTGGGAAGGAGGAAGCTCTTTCCTCCCACTCCTACCCAGATCACCGAGGAAGCTCTTTCCTCCCACTCCTACCCAGATCACCGAAGAAGCAGGATGTGATCTGCCCTACTCAAAAAGGTACTGAGCCACATGGCTAACATAGATCAGAAAAATGGGTTAATCAAGATGTGAGAACCAGTAAAAGGCTAGACCTAATGGGCCAATCAGCTTTATAACTTACGGAGTCCTCTGTGTCATTTTCTTTGGGGCTAAACAGCTGGGGGGCTGGGCAGGACAGAAAACACAAACAAGCCGGCCCCCTCCATGTTACAGTTTATTTTTTGATTATCTTTCTGCACATGCATGCACATGTGTCTGTGTGTGAGTCTGTCCACTGGTATCCAGAAGAGGGAGGACGAGGATGTCCTCAGTGAGCTGGAGTTATGTGCCATTGTGAAGCCATGAACTGAAGGCTGAAAACCAAATTTGGGTCCTCACAAGAACAGTACTTAACTGCTGAGCCATCTCTCCAGTCCCTGACAAAATACTCCTCTGAAATTACACTTTTGCAATCTCTAAATCTCTCATGTTCAACTAAACGTCATGGTTTGGCTTTGCTTCGGCAACCTCAGCAACTTTTTCCTGTACGGGATCATTTTAGGCAACGTTGTCTTCGGGAGGATTTAAATCAGCAGGAAGTGACTAGTGAGGAAAAGAAGTGAAGGAAGAAGAACGAAGCTGCTTTTAGAGAGGACGACCATGAAATGACGTCTTACTAGACTGAATCAGTCTGATTAGACTTAGAATCGGGGTGGGTTTGTGGTTTTTAAAGTAAGAAATTTTGCCTTCTGTCACAGCGAGGGGGCAGTCACCACATTAGATATGGTTTAAGCATGAATGGCAGACACAGGCGACATCAGAACCTGGAAGGTGGAGGAGAAGGATGGAGGGGTTCAGTCACCCCTCATGCACACAGGGAATTGGACGCTAACCTACGCTTCAGGAGACATCGCCTCACGAGGCAGAACCAGAGTCCTCTCCGACTGGTCAGAGCTCACACGTGATGTAAAGTATGCAACGTTACCCTTTCTACAGCTACTTCCTATTTATAGTAGCGTTAAGCTTTTGAGTTTTCTAAAGATACACAGTTCTGAGCCTCCACTTACTAAATAGCTTCTGTTCTAAATAATATTATATATTCCCTAAACCCCATCATTATGTAAGGTTTTGCTCAACTTCTCTTATTTGGCAGTAGTATGTAAATTCTCTCTCATATATTACTGCATTTGCTTTAACTGTTTTCTCTGTGCCAAATGCACACATGTGTTTGTGTGTATGTGTGTGTGTGTGTGTGTACGTTTTTGATTTATAAATGCCTTTATCATCTAATAAAATGTTGGCACTATTCCTGACATGAATCTTAATAAGTTTTCATCATTTACATTTCTCAGCGTTCATTACCTTAAAACTTATATATTCCATATTATATATTTGTGATTTGAAACAGGACTTCTTGTTGACCAGCATCCATGACCTCACTGTAGCGAGACGAGCCTTACACCCCCTTTCCTTCTGCATGTTCCTCTCTGGTTCTGGGCTTTCAGGTATGCGTTTCCAAGGCTGGCGCAAAATTTGCCTTTAATTGGCCAAACTAATTGTCTGCCCTTGTGGCGTGATGTGTGGTGATGTGGAATGAGGTGCGGCCCCTAACACCCTGGCGTTTATTCCCCAGCATGACCGAGACAACGGAGATTCAGATCTAGGATCAGCTGACAGCTCACCGTCTAGCCGACCTGTGTTCGTCATTAGGTTTGCTCATTTACTCAGAATAAAGAAAACAAAATAAGAAAACTGTGTCCTGAGGTATTCATATGTTAATACTTTAAATTAAAGCACACACACACACATACTTACATGTATACACACACATATAAATGTATATATATTAAGAAAAGAAGCCCTTTCCCACCTTGCTGAGCCTGTCAGACAGGAAGTAAGCTTACTGTCTCTGCTCTCCCACCTCCCTGTTACTTCCTGTCAGGTGTGCTATGCTACCCTGAAGGCTACAAAAATTTCACTTGCCAGGACAAAAAATTGCAATCGCATTCTTTTATAAAATGTACAGAGTCTTTTAGACTATGGAACTCAACAACAACCTATAATTAGCACTTACCTTTCTTTGTGCCATCTCCCCCAGTAGCAAGAAAAGCTCCTAGATTTTAAAGTAAGTGTGGGCACCTTGCAGTCTTGCTTGTATTGAATTTCATGACCTTGTCTTACTATTTTCTGGAGGCTCTATTAAAACCACTGTTGTGTTTCCAAATTTAGTTCTTAGAGATTTAATTCTTGACAAACTACCTTACTTATGTGGAACAATTTATAAATGTGTGTGTGTGTGTGTGTGTTTGTACACATGGTACAAAATACAAGAAATGACATGTTTTTTGAAGGTTTAACCTAGTTAGTTTTCTGTTTCTTTAAAAAGGGAAACAGAATAAAATTAGCTTATTTATTCTGTTTGAAATACTCTCCTGGTGAGGTCTCACGGGATAGCTTCCTGGTAAAACAGCTCGATTATACAGCGGAAACAGGAATAACGAGCTATTTCTCTCTCCCTTTGCATCTCTATAACCAAGAGATGACTGTTGGCTCCAGCACTGCCTACTAATAAATGCTGCAAAAATGAATAAAATAATTATTTTAAAATAAATTTTTGCTAGTATTCTCATATATTTCTAGTGGTTATTATAACACAGACACACAGACACACACACACACACACACACACACATATATATATATATATATACACCAATCTTTGTGGGACTGTTGGCCTAGAAACATTCGGAATAGAGAAGCCATGGAACAAATAAGTAGCCATTGTCTCTGCAAGAACTGACGGATTCCATAAACTCGCCCTTTACTTCAGCCGCAATGGCTCGGTGTGCTGACTCAGTAACACTCACGCTGTGTGCGCTGCTCCCTGTTTGCTCATTAGTCCCAGCCTTTACAGTGTGCAGACTCCTTACCCTTTATCCTTGTCCTTTTAGATCACAGAGAAAACACCTAGACTATGCTAGATTAGTTGTATAACCTCTCTATTAGCTATTGGAAACTCAAAAATAATTATCATTTCACTTTGATCAAAAGAAAGCGATTTAGCTTTCTAATTCAAAATCTAAGCGTTCTTTCCTTAAGCTGTGTTGAGGCCACTAGTGAGAGGCATTTTGGAATTCTTTCCACTCCTCTGAAAGATAAGTCATTGTTTTAGTTTTCATTTTTTCCCCCATTGGTGTGAATATTTGAGCCACTACTATTCAAGCTATGAAGTGGATCCTAAGACATTTTCTTGTTTTAAGGCTGAATGAGAGCTGAGAAAGTAGGTCTCTGCCGTATTTTCACTAATTGCTTTTCCCGGGAGAGAGGGTTGTGCAAGCCATTCTTAGGGCTTTTATTTGCAATAACCCAGAATCAAGAAGATAGATGCATCATTCAATAAGCACATCTTTTTCTGGCCTGCTCTGATTCAAGAGTGTTGGGAAAGTAGGACAAGCCTGCGCATCCCCTCTGCGTTCGGTGTCTTTCTTTCGGAGACAGAGCTTGAATGGACGTAATTTAGGGAGGAAAGCAAGCTTTGCGGACTGATGTCCTCACGTATCTGTGACGGCTGTGAAGACGCTCTTCTGATAACACGCTTCTTAGCATTCATTTTCTTGTGGCTAGAAATAGCCAAGACCTTTCCGTTATAAATGTAATTGGAAATATGCTATTGTCTTGTGTGAGACAGCAAAAACCGTAATTCTCACAAGAGAACTTGAAAACCTAAATGTACATAACTTTGTAAATGTTTAAAATTTTGAAATACTTCCTGAAAGCCTGAGGGAAACGACGCCTAGGAGTGAACGGAAGCTGGTGAGTGGGAACAAGGAGAGGGAAACGGCAGGGTGCAGCTGACATGATGCGAGACACAGCGGGACGAGGAGGAGGGTCCCAGCAAAGGAAGGAAGGTCCGGACAGAAGCACGGGGAGAGAGGAGGGACAAATAACTCTAAGGCTGTTTGATAACACTCCTAGAAATCTTATGGTTTTATATTTGCATAAAATTCTGCACAACATATGTACTTACGCATATACATCTATCTCAGGAGCTGCTGAGGGAGGGAAGCAATTACTAGTCCTAACCAGCTGTGAAGTCTGAGATCCACAACAATGACCTGCGTGGCAGGGTAGCCATGAAGCTGGCAGGGGATCCATGAAGCTCTAGCGAGAGGCACTCACATGGTGGTGGCAACCAGCAGCATCTAACTGGACTCAAGGCCCACACAGTAGGAGAGAAACCATGCCTGATAGTTCACTCCTAGGAAATTCCTGTGGCTAGTGAGGCCATGGATCCCACAAAAGAATTTACTAGTGCCACTTGGTTGGGTTGACATACCTATCTACTTTATTCTAAGTCTTACCTACAGGGTAAGTGTGGGTGTCGCCCTCATCAAAGAGGCTTCTCTTTACAGTAAATGGAGACCCTCACAGAAGCTTTCAACTATATATGATAATTTGCAGGTCATTGAGGGCCCATGGATATCCATGTCCCAACGGACATATTCACTTTCTAGTCCATGCCTCTGTGGTTCATGGAATAACACAGAAAGGGGGCTGAAAGATTCTACCAACCAGGAACCAGAAAGTCTTCCGTGGAACATTTGGTGTGTGGCACTTTTCAGCCAGTTTGGAGGACAACTTGCTAAGACATAGGATATAAAAGAAAATGAAAACATCCAGAGAGTTTCAGGTGAGCTGTTCACAGGCATTTAAAACAACAGAATGCCCCAAGGGAAGGAGAAACCCTTCCTTCCTCGAGGAAGCTCCTTTAGATAGGCAGGAAACAATGCATCATAGCTTCAGGAAGTCCCTGACACTGACCAGGACCCTTAGTCACCTCCCTTCCTAAGAGTGGACTAATAGTAATGACGGCTGAGAGTCACTTTGAGACAGGGCAGCCTCCAAAGGAACTCTAAACCAAGCCCTGCTGCCTGGAAGAACCTAGCCGCCTGAAAGAAGCAAAGAATAAAGACGGAGCTAAGGCCAGCTGCAAGAAGAGGTTCCAACCAACTAGCTACCTAGAAAGGACACTCTGAACTTGCATTTGTAGCCTGTAGTATCTGTGGTCTGCACCAGTTGCTGGGAGTTATCACCCTTGCTGGGGTGAGCTTTGGTGGTGCAGCTGTCCTCATTTCTGCTCCTCCTGCAGCAGCCTCCCACCCGCATACCTGGAAGCAACCCCAACAGAACACATTGCTCACTAAGCTGGACTTCGGTGGATCCATACTCTGTTGCTGACTTCCTGTCTTGGGTGTGCAGACACGTACGTGTCACATCTTCCCAGGATACGTTTGCCACACGACAGCCTTCCACAGACCTGAACAATATCTACAGGCGTGCTAGTATGGAGGTGGGGTGGGGAATCTCACCTGATTATGCCTCTGGACAAAGAACTATAAATAACCTGATCTTTGAGAGAAGGGAGAGTGAGCATATCCCAGGAATGAGCCTCCCTGAAGTGGTCAGTCCTGAAACCATATTCACCCAAACAATAGACTCAGGGGACTTGGAAGGAAAGGAAAGGGGAGAGTGACGCGATTATATTTTAACTAAAAATGTATAACAAAGTAAAGTAAAATGCTAAAAAGGAAAGCCTTTATGATAGATGTGTTAGCCGGGAAGAGAGAAGACCAAGAAATAGGTCAAAGCTAGCTTGCTGTCCTAGGCTGTCCCTGACTGGCATCTTACCCAGTGGTATTGACCTTTCATTGAAAAGCTAAATGACCCAGAAAATGGTGGGTCAATTGCGGAGAATTAGCGTAACCATGTTCTACATTTAGAGAATGAAACCAGACAAGAGTGTAATTCAGCAGACCTCAGAGCTCCTGTGAGGAAGATGGTTTGGCCCTAAGAGTCAAGTTTTCAGAGACCACAGATTGTCTAGCTCCTTCCAGGAATACGTGGTGAGCAGACAGCCAGTTAAGGAGTGTACGTGAAGGGCGGCCAGTGGGAGCCAAGTGCACCAGCTCCTGGGGCTATTTATGTAATTTCTCTCTGATGCGAGGATTAACGATATCATTTTGAAAACATGGTAAGCCCCGTCTTTCCTGCAGTTTAATTGGATGGCTCGCCTGTTTCTGTTGGAAGCCATATACACGACAGTATTCTTGTCCTGTTCTAGAAGGGGCAGTGCCTTAAATGTTCTTTCCTGCTTTCATTTTATCTTTTCCTTCACTGCGATTTTAGATGAAAAAAAGCAAATTATAGCTGCAGCCGCAGTCTTTCCTGTTCACCTCCTCCTTTGCTTCCCTCTGGTGTTCCCACCTCTCTCACTTTCTTTCCTTCCTCTCTCCGGCTTCCACTTCCCTCCCTTTCCTTCTTCGCATATTCGAGACAGGATTTCCTGATGTGACCCAAACAAGCCTCAAGCTCCACCACCCTACCTGCGCCTTCTGGCTGTTGAGGTCTGCAGGTATGCCAACACGCTGGGCTCCGCAGTCTTAACCCGTGTGTGCCAAGAAAGCTGCCATAGGCTTCTAATAGAACATTCGCAATTGCTACCAACAGGAGAGCTGACTACTAGAAAGAGAGCTGACTACTACTCACCCAATCCTGCCTGTGGGATATAGTTTCCATAGGCTACGTCTTTCTAAAAGACTCCCACTTCTGCCTGGGTCCCTCCCGCACACGACAGCTCCTTCCAGGCCCAGAGAACAGCTCCGCCTTGTGCTTCTGTACCTCAGGATGGGAGGTGGTGGATTTTGTCCTGTATAATTCCTATGAACTCCCCTTCCCTTCTCTGTTATTGTATATTTTAACCATCTCTTTGAATGTGTCAGTAGATGCCCACTGGGGTGATGCCTATGTTATGATGTCACCCAGTGCAAAAGACGTTGGATGACTCAGGATTTCCTCCCTCCCGAGGACGTTCTCCCAATTCTATCGGGGACAGTCTTTTGGAATCATGATGTCCTTTTCAGTCTGCCTATCTTTCGGGATAAATCCCTGAGCTTGCACACTGCGGCGTTTGCTCCTCTTGTCTGACCGAAGTGCCCTTAAGACTCGGAGGACTTTCCGTTCTTTATTGTTGCACACCTCATTACCTTTTCCCTCTGCTGACTGCTCCGCCTGAAGGAAAAAGCCCTCTGCAAGTACCATACCTACCTACATGTTCAGGGCAGATGCTGCGCATACCTCACTGACAAACATAAGGCGCAGGTTTCCCTGCCTCCCAAGCAGCCTGGGAGGCAGGGGACACAGCACACCGTGAGAACAGGAGGGAGTAACGAGGCTTCTTCTCCCTGGTTTCGTCTTGACTTGGTTGTTAGTGCTTTCTATGTTTTGGATGTGTTAAAGTAGGCACACTGAGTTACTCAAACTTAGCCAGCTGTTTGACCATGTTCTTAAACAACGGTGCCTACTCACTGTGTACTGAAATCTCCAAAGCCAGGGGTCCAAACACATCTTCCTTATTTTCAAATTATTTCTATCAGGTATTTGTCAAGGCAAACAAACAAACAAATAAAAAACCCCAACCCCCCAAAAACAAACAAACAAAAACAAAAAAAACCCCTTAAGTAACACAAAAGGTATGGCTTTTTAAAAAAATAATCAAAGCACCAATAAACAACCAAATAATAAGCAGTGCTTTTGAAAAGAGAGGCAGTGATTTGATAGATTTTTTTTAAAGGGTCTCAAGTTGCCAGGGTTAAGCTCCAGATTAACCATGTAGAGAAAGGTGACCTTAAACTTAATGCGCCTCCTTCCTGGACCTCCCAAGTGATGAGCTGCTAAGTGGCCTGGCTTACATGGTACAGCCATGTACCACCTCAACATAGAAACACCTCACATAGAAACCAAAGGAACGATCAGCTGACCAGCAATGATTTGTGTGAAATCTAAATTTGGGTGACACTTGGACTAGGAAGGAGAGGGAAAGACTTCAGAAACACTAAGCATGGGACCCTGCAAAGATTTAGCAATTGCCAAATGCACGACCAACCGGAAGAACAGCTGGAAGAAGAGAACAACCAGACCCAGACACACTGAGGACAGCATCTGACTTCTCTTTTTGGTGGCCCTAAGGTTCAAATCCTGGGCCTCACGATTGCCAGGCAATGGAGGTACCACTGACACACCTTCTGGTTTCAAATATAAAATTAGGAGCTAACTTGTTAAGACTGCCCTCACCTGTATCTTTTGGAAAGACCAACCACAAGCTGAAATACAAAAGAATTTTCCACACAGTAAGTTTGTATATTTCAAATTGAAAAATAAATATTGTCTTTAGCAAGTACTTTTTATTCATGTAGCTGTTTTGAGAATCAATTTGAAGTAGCCCAATCTGGCCACAGACTCACTAGGAACCTTGAATATTTAATTTCTAAGGCATTGTTTGCTCCAGCCCTTTGGTCTTGGAATTTTGATCCCTCTGCCTCTGCCTTTCAAGTCCTGAGTTGACAGGTATGTGCCACCACATCCAGCTAAAGAATTATTCTTCATAAATTAAACAACTGCCCGTTTTCAAGTAACAATACTGTGCATTTCTGCTACCATGCCTCTGTGCCATTGTTCATGTCATGGTCACAATTCAGTTTAGGTTGAATTTTAGATAATATTCTAGCTAAAAGAGGAATTGATCACTCACTAGTCAACACTTGAAACCAAAAGTAACTTTTGAAACCAAAAGTGATCTTAAGTACAATGATTTTCACTAAAATCTTGTTGAAATATATGCAAATACTTTAGTAAGGATAATAAACTTAAAACTTTAGGTACAAAATATAAAAGTATCACCCAGGAGCTGCTAATCCATGCTCACGAAGTCACAAGGAAGACACATTCTGGAAACAGATCACACCCAGAGCTCCAAAATATCCTTAAGCCAACAGCTCACATCCCTTTTACCCAGATGACATCACGGATAACTATTTAAAATAAATTTAAAATTGGCTGAGAAATATCACACCCATCTCCAAATCAGCTAAACAGAGCAAATGGATTTACCGTTTGGCTCAGCCAATTATCCATTAATTAAAAGGAAACGAATTCAGTCTACCAGACAATTGAAAGTAGAAAGAGAGCAAGAGAAAACATTTTGCATGAAGAACATTATGGATGAACTGTTCCTGCTCTGTGGCAGGAGCTGAAATAAATTTGTGCTACCGACCCGCTGATTAGAGCACTTAGAAAGCAGAGTCAGCATGTCCCCGCCTTGCTGAGAAACACAGAAGAGAAACAGCCTCTAAGACTCACAATGGACTGAAGCTGCCCAACTACTGATACGTTTGGCTCTCTGGATTAATAAAACATTCATCAATCAAAGAAATTTTGCAAACATGTAAACTAATACATTTGCTAACTTTCATAGGAGATTGTTTTGATAGTTCCATTTCTTCCGATTTGAAGAACTCTTCGGAAGCTCCCCCCCCCAAATCTTTGTAAAGTGTCTCTATTGTTCACATGTGTAAAGGATTTTCCAAATATAGAATTGTTATTTTTTGATTCAACGTGGTCTGAATACATTATGGTCCTATTCTGAATATTTGTTCTCTTTGTATAGCACCTTAGATGCAGAACTCACCCCAACGTGCCTGTCTGAGATTCTTCTTATCGAGAGCTCCCCTCTCACCCCCACGCCCCACATCAGCATATGGAAGGCCTGGATTCATCAAACTATCTATACACAGAACAGCTGATCAACATCGTCACTATACAGACAGACAAGGTGAAGAGAGTAAAATATAAGGATTGCATTTAGCTTAAACTCCATTTGACTCTGAAATCGTGTTGAAAATGCATTCCGAATTGCATGCCAGATGGCTTTCAGTGCACAGCCAAATTCTTTCTCTAAAATCCTATGCAGTGTGGGTTTGTACTTCATCTTCCTTCAGTTCCCCTTGCTTTCATTTTCCACACTACCCTTCCTGGTTAATGTCTTCCTGAATCTCATCTTCATGAATCAAACCTCTGTTAATTGCTGATCACTGATGTAACTGCTCCATTTCACCTGTGTGGTGCCAGGCATCAAGGGCTGGTGGCTGGCATTCTGACTCATGCTTAGAACAAAAGCAGACGCCTTCTAGATACCTAGATCTCCTCCCAGAGGCCTTCCACAGCTGTCCCCACATTTCTTTCTCTGCACCGCATCATTGATGTGAACCACTGGCTCTTTCTAATGAACTCCTTGATGCAGATATGATTCCATCCGTCACGGCAGCAAGGCTGTGAAATTTCCCTTCTGTTTTCAACTGCCTAAGCACAGTGTGGGTCAAAGGTATTCCTGACGGCTTCCTCTATTTTATAAATTATCTGAACTGTGACTCTCTTTTGAGCCTTGTATCCCCCTATTTCCTCTAGTGCAAAACTATGAAAAGAAATCAGGCAGAGATGTGGGGAGGCCCATCTTTGTCACATGCTGTCCCATGTTGCTTAAGCCTTTGATCATGAAGTTTCTTCGTATTGAAACTCTAGCTAGCATTGTTCCTGTTATACCACATATACTTTTAATCCTAAAGCTGTGTGAAAAATTATTTTTCTTGCAGGAAAATGTTCACAATTCAATCTAAACACAGAATAGCTTAATTCTCAATGTGCATTCACCTATATGAGAATTCAGGCCCAATTCTTCACGAACACATCTGTGGAACGAACTCGGCATTGCTCCCCTCCTTCTGTGCTCAGTGTAAAAAAAAAGTATAGACTATAAAAGCAAAGACTTAAACCTTAAAGTCAATTATAAATGAGGTCATATCCTTTTTACTCAAAGCATATGTGGTAACCCCCTTAAAAGCCATGCATTAGTAAATATGAGAAACTTAAATACTCAAGATCCTTGGTTTAATGGGTATGTGCAAAGCATATTGTTTAAAATTTCTCAGTGTTTGTGTGTAAATATTATATTAGGTCCACAGCTGTAACTGTCTTTGGTCCTGCCTTTGGTTTATCTGAGTATTGATTTCTAGGTTCAATTTTGATTAAAAATATCGATTCAATGAATATTTTGTGTTAGTACCTTGCTGGACACTAGGAATAATATATTGTAATTGGTGGGGGTCATTATTTTTTAAAAGATTCCAGAAGAATACTTGGTCATGATGGGCATCTGTGTTAGTTTTGTTACTAAGGGGTACATAACTTTTCAAAACAATGAATCGTCGAGTAGGAAGACATCTTTCAACTGCATCCGTGTCCTGATAAACCCTGTAAGGCAGAACCTGGCCACAGTAGTGTTCCATAGCAACAGTGAGAGCTGTTTGGGCTTCAGAGTACAGTGCTAATTACAGAAGTCACACAGGTGTGCTGTTCCCTGCGGAAGCAAACATCTGCTTTGGATGATAACAGTTTCTATCTGCATCTGTGGAATTCTCACAGGCAATGACCTGGATAGACAGCGGCTCATTTTACAATATAAGACTTAAACAGTACGGTCCCCTCCACCTCACTGTTCTCAATGCCACAAAGCAAACATACAATGAAGGTATTGATTGCTTTGGTGGAAATAACCAACAGTTAGCAAACAAGCGCTGTGCAATTTCTTCAGGGTGCACTGGCTAATACCCATGTGGCCTCCTTATCTCTAAAGCCTGCTTTGTGAGGCTATGACACTGGGTTGACAAAGATGCTCTTTTCTGAAATATTCTGGTTGCTTTCTTTGCAACTCTACTTTTCTAATCACACATGAAACATTTTCCTTTATAGAAAACTGCAATTTTTCGATTTTACTTCTGCTGGGTAAGAAAAATAAAAATATATTTTAAGCAGAGAAAGTAATAGATTAAATGGTCAGAAAGGAAATTTACTTTAATGAACTTTAACATTTTATAAAATTCTGATTTTTTTTGTGCTTAATATCTATAAATGCCTTTTTACTTTGGAGTGAAACAGGTATGTCATAGTCTGCATCAGATGGGCCTTTCATTTCCAGAGATTTTGTAATTTTCTGTCACCATCTGAAGACAGATTTCTTGCAAGTGAAAGACTCTATACAACACTGGTGGGCAGAGCTTTTTAGTGAGCATGTTAAAAAAAAAAAGTACTTAATTTTCCGGGGAACAGTGGTGTATGCCTTTCTCAGAACTGGAGGCAGAGCAGGTGACCTGAACTCTCTGGTCCAGTCTGGTCTATAAAGCAAATTCCAGGCCAGTCAAGGCTGTATAATGAGACCTGTTTCAAAAAACGAAACAAAGCAAAATATAGTACTTTGTTGCAGTAACTACCAGTAAAGAATTTTATTTTCATTGAATTCAATGAAGACTTTAATTTCTTTCTTTCTTTCTTCCATGACCCAGGGGTGGTTCAGTAGTTGACTGTTCAGTTTCCATGAGTTTGTAGGCTTTCTGGGGGTAGAATTGTTGTTGAATTCTAACTTTAATCCATGGTGATCCGATAGTACACAGGTGGTTACTACATTTTTTTTTTTTTTGGTATCTGTGGAAGTTTGCTTTGTTACCGATTATGTGATCAATTTTCAAGAAGGTTCCATGAGATGCTGAGAAGAAGGTATATTCTTTTCTGTTTGGGTGGAATGTTCTATAGATGTCTGTTAAGTCCATTTAGTTCATTACATCTGTTAGTTTTCTTATTTATCTGTTAAGTTTCTGTCTGGTTTACCTGTCCATTGGTGAGAGAGGTGTGTTGAAATCTCCTACTACTATTAGAGTGTGGGTTTTGATGTGTGTTTTGAGTTCTAGTAATGTTTCTTTTACATACGTGGGTGTTTTTGTATTAGGGGCATAGAGATAGAGACAGAGAACCACATTGGAGCACTGGACTGAGCTCCCAAGGTCCAGAGGAAGAGCAGAAGGAGGGAGATGATGAGCAAGGAAGTCAGGATCCCGAGGGGTGTGTCCACCCACTGAGATGGTGGGGCTGATCTAATAGGAGATCACCAAGGCCAGCTGGACTGGGACTGAACGAACATGTGATCAAACCAGACTCTCTGAATGTGGTTGACAATGAGGCTGACTGAAAAGCCAATGATAATGTCACTGGGTTTTGATTCTACTGCATGTACTGGCTTTGTGCAAGCCTAGTTTGTTTGGATGCTCTCCTTCCTAGACCTGGATGGAGTGGGGAGGGCCTTGGACTTCCCACAGGCAGGGTACACTGACTTCTTTTAGGACTGGAGAGGGAAGGGGGAGGGAGAGTAGGGGAGTGGGAAGGAGAAGGGGGGAGGGGAGGAGGTAGAAATTTTTAATAAATTAAAAAAAAGAATTTGAAAGATTTAGACAGCTGGATGATTCAGGGTAATATTGAAAAGTTATATATTTACTGCAATAATACGATCTTCTATTCCCTCATTCACAAAGTTCTTATTGATCCATATATCTCCTTACATATCACTTAAAATGTATGACTTCTTTACAAAGATAAAGCTTCGCAATTTATAGTTCGTTTTGTCTAAGGTTTAGTAAAACTGCAAATAAAATAAAACAGCAGAAGAAACTCATCAACCTGTTCAAATATTTTCTACATTTCTCAAAAGAGTTTTGTATAACATCCATGCATATTTACCTTATAATGCATTGATTTTTGAAAGAAAATTTATTTCCGTAGTTGAACAAAGTCTTCCTGTCCTCACTCACTCTTATGATATTTATGATAATCTTAATTAATTTAGCATTTATAGTAACTCGGCTATGTTTTCCCATTGCTGAGACAATGAGAAAATTTCATGGATTTCTTTACTTTTATTTTGTTTTCACCAAAATTATTAATTACTTTTTCATTGTTTAAAACATATATGTTTCTTTTTTAGGAATTTTATAAATTGTATTTTAATAATATCCATCCATTTTTATTTTGGATTTTCTTAAGCATATTTTTTTTTTACCTAGTAGAGATGCAGATCCATATACTAGCCACTGTTGTGAGTGTACATAAAATATATCCATATAAAAGAGATATTGAAATGCTAGGAGAAGCAAGATTGATGTGACCTTCATATGCTTCCATTATTTCTACCTAAATTAACACATATAAAAATTTGTGGTAAGATAACGCATTATATCTTGTCCCATACTCTCTCTCCCCTCAGCATTAATACATGGTGTGCTTGCTTTTATACATAACCAAGACAGTGATCCTTAGCATAAAAATGTCTCAGCATCCGAACAGAAAACTTTTGCTCTGTAAATAATTACATTTTACATAGGAATGAAAATTGCATAGACAAAATTGTCTGTGAATAACGACTCCAAACACTATGATGATGTAAAGGTTAGTCAGTAAGAATTCTGAGTCATTGACTAGTGCTGTAAAGAAGACAGTTTCTGGGTGACCTTTTGGGTCTGGGTGGCTGGGAAACAAATGAACACTCTCCTGTTACACTATGATGCAGCTTATATGTATTTATATCTGTAATACATATGTATATATAAATAAAATGCTATACTATATCTTCACAGATAGCTTTCTTTATAATGGGCCAAGGTGTTCAAGAAAAGCATAATTAAAAATTCAAGATGGAGTAGAAGATCAAAAGAATCAGCCTTTTCTTTTTTTTTCTTTTTTTTTTTTTTTTTTAAATGAACTGAGAGTTTTCCTGGTACCTAATAAAGAATCGAAAGGCGTAAATTCACCACCAGGAAAACATGGACTCTATCCCAAACCAAATCATGCTGATTCCGTTTTGTTTGATTTTCTTTTTTCCATTGCACTGGCTGTTCAAGTTTCCTGACAACAGAAGGAAGCAAAGGCAGTTCTCTGCATCATGGGGTGCTCTGCGTCTCTGGAGCAGCAAAGGTGACATGTTCGTCATCTTTTATACATACGTTGTTCAGCCTAGTTTCACGGAACCATGAAAATGAGAAATTTGATTATTTTTAAGGTTAGTCTTCTCGAAGACTGAAACAACTTGTCTGAGGTTCTGCTAGCGCCCAAGGGGACATGACTATAAATGCCTCACACTGCATTAAAGCCCCTGTCCTCACACTGCAGTACACGTCCCTGTCCTCACACTGCAATCAGTACACGTCCCTGTCCTCACACTGCAATCAGCACACAACCCTGTCCTCACACTGCAATCAGTACACGTCCCTGTCCTCACACTGCAATCAGTACACGTCCCTGTCCTCACACTGCAATAAGTACACAACCCTGTCCTCACACTGCAAACAGTACATGTCCCTGTCCTCACACTGCAATCAGTACACGTCCCTGTCCTCACACTGCAGTCAGTACACGTCCCTGTCCTCACACTGCAGTACACAACCCTGTCCTCACACTGCAGTACACGTCCCTGTTCTCACACTGCAGTACACGTCCCTGTCCTCACACTGCAGTCAGTACACGTCCCTGTCCTCACACTGCAGTACACGTCCCTGTCCTCACACTGCAGTCAGTACACGTCCCTGTCCTCACACTGCAGTCAGTACACATTCCTGTCCTCACACTGCAGTCAGTACACGTCCCTGTCCTCACACTGCAGTACACAACCCTGTCCTCACACTGCAGTACACGTCCCTGTCCTCACACTGCAGTACACGTCCCTGTCCTCACACTGCAGTACATGTCCCTGTCCTCATACTGCAGTCAGTACACAGTCCTGTCCTCACACTGCAGTACACGTTCCTGTCCTCACACTGCAGTCAGTACACGTCCCTGTCCTCACACTGCAGTCAATACACGTCCCTGTCCTCACACTGCAGTACACGTCCCTGTCCTCACACTGCAATCAGTACACGTCCCTGTCCTCACACTGCAATCAGTACACGTCCCTGTCCTCACACTGCAATAAGTACACAACCCTGTCCTCACACTGCAAACAGTACATGTCCCTGTCCTCATACTGCAATCAGTACACGTCCCTGTCCTCACACTGCAGTCAGTACACGTCCCTGTCCTCACACTGCAGTACACAACCCTGTCCTCACACTGCAGTACACGTCCCTGTTCTCACACTGCAGTACACGTCCCTGTCCTCACACTGCAGTCAGTACACGTCCCTGTCCTCACACTGCAGTACACGTCCCTGTCCTCACACTGCAGTCAGTACACGTCCCTGTCCTCACACTGCAGTCAGTACACGTCCCTGTCCTCACACTGCAGTCAGTACACGTCCCTGTCCTCACACTGCAGTACACAACCCTGTCCTCACACTGCAGTACACGTCCCTGTCCTCACACTGCAGTACACGTCCCTGTCCTCACACTGCAGTACATGTCCCTGTCCTCATACTGCAGTCAGTACACAGTCCTGTCCTCACACTGCAGTACACGTTCCTGTCCTCACACTGCAGTCAGTACACGTCCCTGTCCTCACACTGCAGTCAATACACGTCCCTGTCCTCACACTGCAGTACACGTTCCTGTCCTCACACTGCAGTAAGTACATGTCCCTGTCCTCACAATGCAGTCAGTATACGTCCTTGTCCTCACACTGCAGTACACGTCCCTGTCCTCACACTGCAGTACACAACCCTGTCCTCACACTGCAGTCAGTACACTTTCCTGTCCTCACACTGCAGTCAGTACACGTCCCTGTCCTCACATTGCAGTACACATCCCTGTCCTCACACTGCAGTACACGTCCCTGTTCTCACACTGCAGTACACGTCCCTGTCCTCACACTGCAGTACACGTCCCTGTCCTCACACTGCAGTCAGTACACAACCCTGTCCTCACACTGCAGTCAGTACACGTCCCTGTCCTCACACTGCAGTACACAACCCTGTCCTCACATTGCAGTACACAACCCTGTCCTCACACTGCAGTCAGTACACGTCCCTGTCCTCACACTGCAGTACACATCCCTGTCCTCACCTTGCAGTCAGTACACGTCCCTGTCCTCACACTGCAGTACACGTCCCTGTCCTCACACTGCAGTACACATCCCTGTCCTCACACTGCAGTCAGTACACAACCCTGTCCTCACACTGCAGTCAGTACGCGTCCCTGTCCTCACACTGCAGTACACGTCCCTGTCCCCACACTGCAGTCAGTACACGTCCCTGTTCTCACACTGCAGTACACGTCCCTGTCTTCACACTGCAGTACACATCCCTGTCCTCACACTGCAGTACACGTTCCTGTTCTCACACTGTAGTACACGTCCCTGTCCTCACACTGCAGTCAGTACACGTCCCTGTCCTCATACTGCAGTACACATCCCTGTCCTCACACTGCAGTACACGTCCCTGTCCTCACACTGCAGTACACATCCCTGTCCTCACACTGCAGTACACGTCCCTGTCCTCACACTGCAGTACACGTCCCTGTCCTCACACTGCAGTACACGTCCCTGTCCTCACACTGCAGTACACGTCCCTGTCCTCACACTGCAGTCAGTACACATTCTTGTCATCACACTGTAGTCAGTACACGTCCCTGTCCTCACACTGCAGTACACATCCCTGTCCTCACCTTGCAGTCAGTACACGTCCCTGTCCTCACACTGCAGTACACGTCCCTGTCCTCACACTGCAGTACATGTACCTGTCCTCACATTGCAGTACACAACCCTGTCCTCACACTGCAGTACGCGTCCCTGTCCTCACACTGCAGTACACGTCCCTGTCCCCACACTGCAGTCAGTACACGTCCCTGTTCTCACGCTGCAGTACACGTCCCTGTCCTCACACTGCAGTACACATCCCTGTCCTCACACTGCAGTACACGTCCCTGTTCTTACACTGTAGTACACGTCCCTGTCCTCACACTGCAGTACACGTCCCTGTCCTCATACTGCAGTACACATCCCTGTCCTCACACTGCAGTACACGTCCCTGTCCTCACACTGCAGTACACATCCCTGTCCTCACACTGCAGTACACGTCCCTGTCCTCACACTGCAGTACATGTCCCTGTCCTCACACTGCAGTACACCTCCCTGTCCTCACACTGCAGTCAGTACACATTCTTGTCCTCACACTGCAGTCAGTACACGTCCCTGTCCTCACACTGCAGTACACATCCCTGTCCTCACCTTGCAGTCAGTACACGTCCCTGTCCTCACACTGCAGTACACGTCTCTGTCCTCACACTGCAGTACATGTCCCTGTCCTCACATTGCAGTACACAACCCTGTCCTCACACTGCAATACGCGTCCCTGTCCTCACACTGCAGTACACGTCCCTGTCCTCACACTGCAGTCAGTACCCGTCCCTGTTCTCACACTGCAGTACACGTCCCTGTCCTCACACTGCAGTACACAACCCTGTCCTCACACTGCAGTACACGTCCCTGTCCTCACACTGCAGTACACGTCCCTGTCCTCACACTGCAGTCAGTACCCGTCCCTGTTCTCACACTGCAGTACACGTCCCTGTCCTCACACTGCAGTCAGTACACATCCCTGTCCTCACACTGCAGTACACGTCCCTGTCCTCACACTGCAGTACACGTCCCTGTCCTCACACTGCAGTACACGTCCCTGTCCTCACACTGCAGTACACGTCCCTGTCCTCACACTGCAGTCAGTACACGTCCCTGTCCTCACACTGCAGTCAGTACACGTCCCTGTCCTCACACTGCAGTACACGTCCCTGTCCTCACACTGCAGTACACGTCCCTGTCCTCACACTGCAGTACACGTCCCTGTCCTCACACTGCAGTACACGTCCCTGTTCTCACACTGCAGTACACGTCCCTGTCCTCACACTGCAGTCAGTACACGTCCCTGTCCTCACACTGCAGTCAGTACATGTCCCTGTCCTCACACTGCAGTCAGTACACGTCCCTGTCCTCACACTGCAGTACACATCCCTGTCCTCACACTGCAGTACACGTCCCTGTCCTCACACTGCAGTACACGTCCCTCCTCAACCTCAGCCCCCTACACTCAGTCTAGATATCATGGTCAGTTCACTAGAGCGTGAACAGATTGATTCACAAGTTTAAATAAAAAGGAAGCGGTCTCTGATTGGCTCCTTCTGGGAAATCTGATGGAAATGAAGGCGGCAGTGTGGGGTGAGCCACATCTCCATGGGCAGCTGCTAACATTTATACAGACTCAAAGTTTACCTTTGAGCATTAAGGTGAAAAGAGATGAGATTAAGAGGCTAAACTTATATATGAACTGTGCTTTTTATTCTTGAATTCTGGTAGCACGAGGAAATTGGAAGCTATAGATTTATGTTCCCATAGACTCACATAATTAACATTATTAATTTATATAGCTGTATGTCAGAACGCAGCCCAAGAGTGGAGTCCTGCAAGGGAATTCTGCGTACTTGCGAGAAAATTCCAAGAAAACAAGACAAGTCTTGTGACTTCAGTTTCTTCAAAACACAGAATTTTTCTTGAACTGTATCTTCGTGCTCCTCCCTGATATAATGGACAGGAGTGAGTTTCCTTCAGGTGTTGCCTTGCATGTGCTTCTATAGAAAAATATGTTTTGTCACATGTGGCTTGTACTTGTGATCGGACACTTACTCAGGTGACTCTTCTTAACCCTTGGTAGAAACAGTCTAATGCTCCAAATAAAGATGGCGATTGCTTGAGACTTTAGTCTACCTTGCTTTTAGACCCCAGCCTCCCAGGTTTATACCACCAACCACAGGAGGGGACAGCTGTATATGTTTTCTGCTTAAGACACAGAGAGCATTTTCTATTTTCCTAGTGGGATATAAATGCCTAACTGAGTGTGATTTTCAAGGAACTTTCATCCCCAGTAAAAGATTTGGTAAAAGATTTGGGTAAAAGATTGGTGAATAACACACACACATACAGACACAGACACACAGACACACACACACACACATAATATATAAGAGAATTGATGAATTTATATAGAATCTCTCTCTCTCTCTCCCTCAGACTCCCTCATGTGTGTGTGTGTGTGTGTGTGTGTGTGTGTGTGTGTGTGTGTGTGTTTGTGTTTGGTGTGCATGTACTCACATTCACACATGTATGTGTGTGTATGATAGGACCAGGGAGTGGAGAGGACGTTGGGAAATATCACAATAGGTAGAAGGACTAGAAACTTTGAATGATTCAATAAAATCTTGTTGAGAGCCATGGAAATGTGCTATTTTCTAAGACCCTGAAGAAGCTCATTTTCTCTCAGAATTTACCAGATGAACTTTCCAAAGACAGAGAATCACTTCTCATGTCCCACAACAGGTTCATAATTGAAACCTAAGTCTCCTCTATCCTCTAGTGGTCTTGAGATACCTTGCTCCAAATCACTCTTTTTAAAACAAGGCTCTCTCTCTCTCTCTCTCTCTCTCTCTCTCTCTCTCTCTCTCTCTCTCTCTCTCTCTCTGCTATGTATACAGAGTTCTGCCAGCATGCATGTCTCCACATCAAAAGAGTGCTCCAGATCTCATTACAAATGGCTGTGAGCCACCATGTGGTTGCCGGGTATTGAACTCAGAACCTCTGGAGGAGCAGCCAGTGCTCTTAACCTCTGAGCCATCTCTCCAGCTCCCAAATCATTCATTTTTAATAGAATAGTATTTGTTGTCATTTCTTAGCATCAATTCACTTATATCCTTGTGTATACTGTGATTTGGAATCCTTTTAATATAATATCAACACTATTTATTTTAGAGGTAAATCAAAGAATTAAGTGGAGTAAAATTTAAAAAATGCACTTTGAGTGATATGAAGTATTTAGGAGAGTGGATATAATTGAGAGGAACAAGTTATGAAGGATGACAGATATTAGACTTCATCACAAAACTAAAATGTTATCAGTTATTTAGTTTTTAGATGTTTGTTGAAGTCAGTTTTTATATTTATAAAAATATTATTTGATCATAAAATTATTTTCAAATTTGACTTTATAAGTTTGCTCAGTAATGTTTTTATAAAATTATTTTTACAGTATTTGTTTCTTCTGAGCATCATAGAGTTAGGAATTTCCCTGGTATATGGACAGGTGAAATGGCTCAGCAGAAAAAGGATCTTGCTGACAAGGTTGATGACTGAGCTCAGACTGTGACAAGGTGAACAGAAGGAAGGGACTCCTACAGGGTTTCCTTCCACTTCCTTGTGTGTTCAGTGTTTGCGGCACCCCACTAACTAACTGACTGACTGACTGACTGATTGACTGACTGACTAACCAACCAACCAACCAATCAACCAACTAATCAACCAACCAACCAACCAACCAACCAACCAACCAACCAACTAACTAACTAATTGACTGACTGACTAATTAACTAACTAACTATAAGACAGAATGTATATAAAGCAAAACTCAGTGGATAGAAATGTAATTAAACTATAATATCAAAAATAATAAAAGTAATAAATAAGTTAAAAAAGTAAATTAAAAATTTCATGGTTTAAGTAAGTTGCAGAATTGATATTTCTATTTGTATAATACTTAAACAAACATTTCTGGGGCTTGGCTCAGTCATGAAAAGCGCTTGTTGCTTCTTCAGAGGACCTGGTTTACACATTACACACACGGTGTCTCACAGCGTGAGTGTCTACAGTTCAGTGGGCACCAGGCATGCACACGGCGCACATACCACATGCAGGAAAAACCCTCATACACAGAAGATGAAATAAACATTCCTAAAAATAATCTGATTTCTTCATGTTTCAAGAAAGTATACCTTTTAAAGCTTCACATTGTTGTCAAATTATTCCAAGCAAGGTTGACATCAAGAGAAGATATTTTTCAGGATATCATGAATCTCAACAGTAGTTACACCTCTGTCCCCCTCCCCTCCTTTCTCCGCCTCTTTCCCTTTGATACCAGTCACCCTTCCTTCCTACAGTTTCCCTTTAGCTGCTTTCATGTTCTGTGGGTTTTTTGTATGGGTGATTATATCTATAAAAAATCCATAAATCACAAATGAGAGAAAAGGTGATAGTTGTGTTTAGCATCTGTTTTTTTTTCTCTTCAATGTGAAAAATCTCCAGCTGCATCTATTTTCCAGGAAGGGATATGATTTATTCCATCTTTGTGACCGAATACAAAGCTATTGTGTATGTACACCGCATTTATTCATGTGTTAACCTCCTGGTAGATACCAAGGTTAACTCTTTAACTTAGTTATTTTGAATAGTGTTTCTATAAACATGGACCCCGTGATATGCTGACTTAGATCCCTTGAGTATGTATTAGGATGTGCTATAACTAGATTATGTGATAGTTTGACTTTTAGTTTTCCAGAACCTTCATACTGATTCTATAGTAGCCTAATTTACATCATCAAGAGCAATGTGCAAGCATTTCCTACTGTCCCGTGTTCTACTTAGCAATTGCTGCTTTTTGTTTTCTTGATGGGCTGCCATTCTGACTGTGGTAAGAGGAAACGCAACAAGATTTTTATTTGAATTTCTCTGATGACTAAAGGTGTTGAATACTTTTGTATGCTTATTGGTAACATTATCAGGTGAGGATCAATTATTCTTTTTATTATTACAGTTATTGATTTATTAAGTTACTTTGGGTGTTTGTATTTTATATCATTTACGGTTTTTAAGTTTTATGTTTTATGGAGATAAATTCTACTAGATTTTTGTTCCTTTGTGATATATAGAAGGTTTTAAATCTCATGCAATCTCATTTGACGGTTCTTGATATAACCTCCTGGTTTGGGGTCCTTTTCGTTAGAAGTCCCTGCCTAGACCTGGGCCTTAACACTGCTCCTCATGGGCCTTCTGACAGATACATAGCTTCGGGTCTCACATTGTGGGTTTTGATGTAATTGAGTCAGTTTTCATACAAGATGTGAGAGAAATCTAGTTTCATTTGTCTTCATGTGAATATTATTTTCCTGTACCATTTGTTGAAGATTTTTTTCACCAATCTGTGTTTTTGGAATCTTTGTGATAATTCAGTAGGCTGTAGCTGCATGGCTTGAATCCTGTGTCCTCTATTCTATCCCCTGATCTTTTGAGTCTGTTTTCCATCATCCTCATGGCCCTCTTAAAATATTTTGTACCCTACGGTACTGAATATTTAAATAAAATGGAGGAAGTCGACAAGCAGTTAATAAACACCAAGTTGTTCTTACTCGTTAGATGCTGGCTTACCATCTGGTGATTCTGTCATTTTGCACAGACGAGTTTCTAGTGCCCTATGTAGATTCCGGCACAGTTCAACAATGTAAATGTCACTCACCTTCTGGATCTGCCGCTCCCATTCCTGGCTGTTTCACAGGGTCTTGTCCATTCTGTCCCATCTTTCCTCTGTTTCAAAGAGAAAAAAAAATGACATCTTTGGTTATGATCCCCTTAATAAAATAAATAAAAATAAAAATTGGCTTGTAGCAATAAAATAACATTACATATTCAGAGTCAACTATGGATGATTTGAAAAGCAAATATGCAAGCAGTTAATTATGCTATGTCACATTAATTTTAGAATGGGGACTTCATTATTATTCCTAGTCAGTCTAAACATAATATCACAGAAATCAACACATCTTATTTATAAACTCATTTATAAAAATTGAACTCATGAAATTTTTAGATTCCCCCCATTTTAGAAAATCTTTCAACATACAAACAACTTAAAATTGCTCATGCTGAAAGACTACATAGTTCTTCAAAATTTGTATATACACACAACGGACAAATTCAGTCAAACATACCTGCATCCGTAAACATGTAAGCTTGCATTTAAGTTTTAATTCAAAAAGGAGCTATATCTTTATCATAACGAAGTGTTATAGGTTCTTTAGTGAGCAGACAAATAATTAACTAACACATGGAAATAATTTTGTAACTTAAATCGATATTTCCTAAATGATATAACAAGTGGTACATGAAAAAATTTCCGTCACTTATCACTAGGTAATAAATGAAAACAGCAGGGAGACATAACATTTCTCTAGTATGAACGTTTTGGCATGTCAAACAAATTCTGGCAAGAGTGCGGTGAGGAGACAAGGCTAACACACTATTTAGGGAATTTCAATCAGTACAGCCATTGTGGGGAATGGCAGGGACATTAAATTAAATTAAATGTGAATTTCAGCAGCATGTCACGGTCCATGCAGGATCTCATAACTCCTCAAAGTACTGACAGTAAGGACTACGTAGCCCTAAAAGAAATACTGTTTCACCCACTTCAAGAAAGGTAGGAAGACTATATGAGCCAGAAGACATGGAGGAATACTATAAAATGCTATCTTCTGGATAAAATATGGTGTTTGCTGTCAAAATCTCATAGCAACTGTAAACATCTGGATGACTTGTACACATAAAACTGGAAACGTCGCTGGTGGGGTTAGGGAGGAGGTCAGTTGAGGAGAAGGGAAACAGCATATACGAGATGGTGAGAAGCTAATGGAGAGAGGAATATAATGATGTACTGTATACAAGCAGAAACTATAAAAATACAACACAACCAAAATCGTCTGTAGGACTGTGAGGTCACACGGTACTTTGACTTTTGACCTTTGTCAAGTGAGAAAGTCTTTACTTCAATGTTAATTGAGGGTTCTATGAAGTTTGGGCTCAGTGCCTGAGTAACTATAAATATTCAATATGTGTATAGAATTAACAATTAGATAATGCACTTAGACTTGGTAACTGAATTTAACAAAAGTCTCTCTTAATTTTAGTTTCGGCCTCAAAGCTTTGGTCAAGCCAACTGGATAAACACTTCACAGTCCTTTAAAAACTGTGATGGTAGATGGCTAGCTGGATAACAGGCCGTGGCTACTTCTTGTTGCTTCAGCCTGAGGAAAGGAGTGCCTTTCAATGTATTTAGATTCCATCACAACATGATAGACTAATACTCAAGCATGCGCTGGGTGTGGTAGTGCATGACTTTTGTCCTAGCACGAGGGGGCAGAGGCAGAGGCAGAGGCAGGCAGATCTTTGTGAGTTTGAGGTCATCCTGGTAAACATTGAGAGTTCCAGGATATATAGTGAAAGCCAAAGCTATAGTGAGACCCTGTCTTAAAATAACACCACCACCAACCAAACAGAACAAAACACACACACACACACACACACACACACACACACACACACTCACTTTCAACATGCTAAATGGAAGCATGAACCAAAGAATGCCTTTATATGCAGCCTTCTAGATAGTAATTCTGATACAGAAACACTTATTCATAATTCTTTTTTCCACCAAATGCGTTTGATTTCCTGGATCCATTAAAGTTGTAACTACTCTTATTTCTTAAGAGTCTAATTACTTCTTTTTAAAAACCACTTAAAAAAATCCTCTTGTCATCCAGTTCCAGAAAGGAATCTGAATTGCTTCTGTATGTGATTAAAAAAAAGAAACATGTAAATGTACATATTGGTCTATCTTCAGAATTACTATATTGTTCCTTTGCAACAATTTTAGGTCAAATATTTAAGCACAAAGTTCTCTTTAGGGATTATGTGAGGACCACGTGCATGCAGATTATACAATTGCTAACATCTGTATTTATGTGTGGATGTATATATGTTGGTATGTATAAATTCATAAATACAGATGCTAGAAACTACATATCCGTGCAATCTAAATGCGTGTGTGTACTGTCTCTATATGAATTCCTAGTCATGTTCAATCAGCATATGAAACTTCATTTGCACTTGAAGACTGAGCCTGGGCGGATGTACATTCTAGGAATTGTTCTACCACTGGGCTGTATTTCCTGAAGAGCGTCAGATTGTGTAATTGTTTCATTAAGATGATACTAGTTAGGTTTAATAAACTAATGCTCCTCTGTCTGTCACTGTTAGGGGAAGGAAAGTTTAGGGCTTAGCTGCAGTGTGTGTGCTGGGAGAACGAAGCAAAATGTATCGTGTTCCTGGGCAAAACCCAGCAAAGGATGAGGATCGCGTCAGGACTGCCCATACAGTAGGTCAGAGTGTGGAAGAAATGCCTAGCTCTGTGCTATGTCAAAGTTTATAAAAATTGTTACAGTTTTATTAGCCTTAATAATTAAAATTTGATCTGAGTCAACAATTTTATTTTTAATGATAATACCTGAAAACAGTCTTTTCTTTTAGTGAAAACCAAGTTTCCTTTTTTTTTTTTTTAAAGAAAAAGCATCAAAATGTGAAGGCTGTTCACCCTGAAGAACACATGAAATCTCAGAGCACATGGGCCCAGTGAAGCTAAGTGACGTTCAGGGGGAATGCAGCTGTGTGAAGCAGCCAACTTTCCGAGTTCTCATCAAATCATCTCTACCTCAGAGCATTCAGATAGCAGACGCTGTACCTTGAATGCCCAAGCTACCAATCTATAGCCACTGAACACTTATTCCAGGTCCAACAACAATTGCATGAGACACGAGACGCTGAAGAGAAGGAGCAAATACTATTTCTCACATAGGCCGTGTAGTGACTTGTCTCTGTGTCTGCATGGTGAAATGATTGTCTCTACACAATACTGAGAGATATTTGCTTAATGAGAAAGACACGAAATAAGAAAAAGAAGTGGGGCTATAGTAATCTTTTCACCTCAGACATCGAGACAGACCCTGAGAAGTAAGATGATTTATTCTCTGGAAGTTATAACTTTCACTAAATTCCGTAGTCTGAAAGGTCCAGACAGAACAGAAGGCTGTTAGACCCTTTGTTGTACAGTCTCCATAAATAGCTATGATATTCATAGAGTAGAGAGAAAGGCAATGAACTCATTTAAAATCCTGCTACTTCTTCCAGCAAGATTATCAGAAATGTAATATTAATGATATCAGATTCTTTTTAGGAATGATTTTCAACAAACAGAACTGATTAAGTACGACCGCTCCTATTTATCCCACAAACTAAATTTCTAAGATAAAGTCATATAAGAAAAAAATCTCTCAGATGAACTGGTAACAGAACAAGAATTTCTTTAGGTTAGAAAGTTGTAATGAAAGCCATAAACAGTGCATTATTCAGTGTAAAAAAAATCTGTTTTCCCTATTATTTTACCTTCTTAAGATAAATCAGTATCTAACTATTAGAATTACTGAAGGGATCAGATGGGATATTTCCATAATATTTTGTATGAAAATAATAAATTCCACTGCCCAGGAAGACTTCAGAGCTCTGGAGAAAATGAAGACCCATAACTGTCCTGATCAGAACCGTTTCAGATGCTGTGCGTTACAGCAACTCCACGGTGCCCTGCAGCGCAAAAGCAAGAAGGGGCAACACAGACGTCCGTCCACAAGAACAGCTCTGTCCAACACAGCTCAGCCACAAAAGGTCATTTCTGTATATTGTTCACGTGTCACGAAATAGCCTCCCTTTAAACATTAAAAACGGCAAAAGCCACCATTCAAGGTTCTTACAAAACCACCTTTCAGGCTCTACGAGCTGCGGCCTACTTACAGCTCTGGATACCCTAGCAGGGCTTCCACGCCCACAAGATTAGTTCCTGGGAGGGAATAGAAAGGTCTGCCGGGTTAGATTTTGAAACTGGAGCTGACATAATCTATAAACCATCTAAATCCATTCTATCACAATCTGCTTTAGTTTTGTATATGCGTTGCAAAATTGCCGTCATGAGGCTTAACATATCATGAATGAGCTATATTCCCAGAGAACGAATGTTTCTGGAACAAATTTAGAAATCACAAAAACACTCCAAAACCTCCCATTCTCACTGCAGAAAGGTTTAGAGATGAAAAGGCTTTAACGATTACCCCAGTTTGCCATCTGTTTCAAAGATTCTATGAATTCTTCAAATGTGAAATCTCTCCTAATTAAAAAAAAAAACCCAACCAATCTGTGTTAATGTCAAATATCAAAGTTGGTGTCTGGTCTTTCTGTGATGAGCGAGCCGCTCTGCACTCCAGGCTGGCCTAGCTCAGTTCCTATTCTAGCGGCTTTTATGGTAAACACAGACAGCACAGACAAAGTCAGTGTACTAGTTGTTTGTGTTTATCTTTAGAATTATCTGAGACAATCCAGCCGCCCCTGGATTCTTATGTAGACATCAGCAGTTTAGATGTCCAAGGACCGTGATTCAAAATTGGATAATTACCTTGTTTTCCTCCTGTGAAATGTTAAGAATGAATTACTCACGATGCTGTTAAAATTGTAGCTTTTGTATATTTTATAAAATAACCACTTACATCCTTGGGATAGGAAGTAGATTAGTTTCCCCTGCCGCAGAGCTGCTTCCTTCACTGTCCACGCTGTATCCACTGCCAACGCTGCTGCCCGAGGAGCCGGTGGACACGGAGCTCTCTGCAGGCCGGTGATTGGCGGGCTTTGCTGCATGACGTGGGGAGAGCCAACACCATAGTCAACAAGTGAAGTTCACTTTTATCGCCAAATGTCAAACTACACATGTGTTCAATATTCATAGAAAGGATCGGCAGAGACGAAATGTTCTCTCTTCAACCTGCCTCTCCCTTTCATTTCTTTAGCCAGTAATGCACACTGGCAATATAAAATTCATTCACTTTTTTTTTTAATGTGTATGAGAAGATGGGAAAACACTACCATCTTTAGACTTAGTTAAGTAGTATGTCATTCTTCCATTGTTTTTTGTTATTCATACAACATTGCAATAGTGTTATGGCAAGCAAGAGGTGGTTGGGAAATTTCCCAGAGAAATATTTTAACAGAATTAAAGAGATTAGGCAATTACTTTTCATGTTAATAGTCAATAACAAGATAGTCTCATTAGAAGGGAAAAGTGCACGACAGAACAGAAACTTTACAGGTGACTCTACTAACTATCCAGGTGCTACTGTTTTTAAATCGAAAGGTCTTTCTTTCCCGTAGGTATGTTGTCATTGATATGGGGACTTGTTTCAGAGTTCGCGAGCTTCAGTTATGGATATGAGTCCACAAACCATAGAAACATAAACAGAGCTGTGCTGTGTATTATGCTATTATGCAGCAGGCGCGCAGCACTGGCGTCTGGCAGAGCTCTAGACTGACAGGAGATGGGACGGGCTTGCATGCACAAGGAAGAAACAGAAAAAAGACTGCCTGCAGAAGTTATTTAGCAATTGCTTGAAGTTCGTGATAAGCATCCCTTGCCAGCCCGAGTGACCTTTCGTCTTCCTGGTCTGTGCTTACTCAGTAGACCCCGAAAGCTGAGCAGTTGTGTGTGGAAACAATGCCATCACAGTGATGACCTTAAAAGACGGAGAATAGGAGTGGCCAGAAACAAGGGCCCAGTGGTTTGCTCTCCTTCCTCTCGGGATATTAATTCTTAAGCTCCCACCTCTTCTTTCTTGGTATTAACAGTCTGTGGCTGTTTATTAATGTCTTTGAGCTTACCTGCTATCTGACAATGAATCGATCTGTTTCTAAGTCTATATGTGTCCTAAACTACAGGAACGTTTAGCATCCTTTTCTCAATACACACATCCCTGCTCCATCACTAGTCTCTTAGTTGAATGTGCTCATGCTACTGGGTGAAGGGTTGACAATCATTTCATATTGAGAGATCTATCTATATATTTATGAAGAAAATCTTTAAACATGATGATTCTTAGCCTGGAGGACTTCTAACCATTATAGTCAAATAAAATGAAAACTCAAAGAAATTGTACAGGAAACTGAGGGCAGCAGGCAAGGTAGCTATCAGGTCTTGTAAAGAATTTAACTTTTTCCACTACACCGCCTTGTTCCATTACAGCAATAAAATGTTCTCATAAGCTATCCAATAATTTCATATCTGTTCCAATGATGGTAGAATTCCTTCCTCAGAATAAGGGAACAAGAAAGAATTTTTTAACAAGTCAGTTATATAGATGATGCTTATAAAATGCAAACTGTTACTTAAAAGAAGGTCAGAGCGGTAGTCACCAACATAATACTAGTTACCTACATAGGTCTATATCTGCATAAAATAATAGTTCTAATATTTGCTAAATATTTATTCAGTTCAGTAGAAACTCAGATTGCATATCTAGTATTAAAGAAAAATATTTTAAAGTGCACAATTAAAACTATAAAGTTAACATGACAGGAATATTAAATTATTAATATGTATACACCAATTAAACTGCATAATCAACCAGTAATGATTCAGATTATTTCATTAATTCAGACAAATGAAAGTTATCATGCTTTGAATTGACATTAAATAATCCAACCCATTAGATTTTTAATACTGGATAGTATAACACTGAAAGAAAAACAATAATTTTATTAACCAGAAAGATAAAACCTCCTCAAATCAACCATATTTACTGTTTTAAAGGTAGTTAATAGAAAATAATTTAAATGATTTTTATCTAAAAGCAAGTACACTGCATATCAGAATTGCTACCTTATAGGAGACATCTCTATAGTAACTTCAATTTATTTATAAATGTCAACTTCAAGTATCATGGGCTTCATGTGTTTCCCTCTTTCTTTACATCAGAACAATTCCTAAATCTGGAGGATCCATATGCATGATCAATGTATCATTTATGAGAATGGTCACTTCCTAGTTGGAATGATATTTGTTATATTAATGCCACATTGCTGGGAATCCTTAGATATTTGGCCTCGAACAGTGATCAGCTAATATTTGATGAATGAACAAACAAATGAATATCAGTGTCAGTGATTTTTCCTAAACCAAACACCAAGAATGCCACAATGAATTACAGGCAGTATTTTGTTTTATCTATGGTGTATTTTAAAGAAATTATGCATATAACTTCTTAAAAGTAAACTGATATAGATCCTCCCCTTTCTCTCTGCCAAAGACACCTGTCGAAAGCAAATCTTTGTAGCTTATTAAAACAAGTAAGGACAATTTTTATCGCCTCAAATGTGGAAAAATATAATCAGTTGACTAGATTTTGAATTCCACTGCACTCAAAAAAGGGTTCAAGTCAAGGTATTTAAATGCTAATATTAAACACTGAAAGGCATAGATTTGTGTGCTAATATACTAAATACCGAAAGGCACAGATTTGTGTGTTAATATACTAAATACTGAAAGGCACAGATTTGTGTGCTAATATTCTAAATACTGAAAAGCACAGATTTGTGTGTTAATATACTAAATACTGAAAGGCACAGATTTGTGTAGCAAAAAGTTCATAAGATACCATGAATAGCATATGAATATTTACATTGGATGAAAGAAAATACTATACATAGTGATGTTGTGTGGTTGCAATCACATGCACAAATGCTAGGACTTGTTCAGTTCCTATCCTGGTATACAGGCAGGGAACTTTGAATTTGATTTCAGTCTAATATCTCTTTGTTTTCCTGCATTTTCAGTGAAATAACACAGAAACATTAAAAACTTGGTCTTCCATGAATTTGTGATTTTGGAATCACAAAATAGTCTACATTTGATTTCCTCCCAACTCTTTGAAGTCGAATTTCAGAATTCATATAATGCTGTACAAGGAGGTATGCATCTGTGTGCTGCATAGTAAAACGATCTTTTCACAAGAGAATTGAAGTTTTTCTAAAACGCCAACTTTTTTGGGGATCATTTTGAGATATCTACTTTCGTTTTGAAATGGTGATCACAAAGGTTCCCACTGCAGGAAAGACTGAATAATGCACGCATTCTGGGAACACTTGCTGTTGTGCGCAGGGCAACATCTTAGAGGGCCAATTCCTTCTGGATACACAGTTATTGGGGAGGTATTCCAGGTAAATGTTTTACCTTCTTGGGGACAATGCAAACTGTTTAAAATGATTCTTTCCCTTGTCATTGCCTTTGGCTGTTTTATGTTACAGCCTGTCATGTTTTATTACTTCTTAGTGGCTAATCCTAATTAAATATGGTCCTGTCTCTGCACATCTGTCGTCCTTTAGTTGTCTTGGTTGGATGCCCTGCCCCCTCCAGGAGACGAGGCTATGCAACGCTATCACCCTAGCTACCACATGGTGGCAGCACTGTTCCCAGAGAGCTCACCAAATTGCGGCACACCCTGCGGCTGTGGAACCCTGGCCTTCAGGAGCTGGTTAAGACCTGAAAAGGTCACCTGCTCTTGAACCATCATTTCCCCGTAGGAAAAATAGTCTCTGTAAAGATTAATGACTTATTATATCTCACAGCTAGTGAGAGAATTTAAAGATGCCAATTTCCTTTTATATTACATTTAGTTGTCTCAAACAAACAAATAAAAACTTGAGGGCTTTGGCTACTTTAGAACTCAGTACTTAGTCTAAACTTAGCTTCGTTTTGTGGGACACTGTATCATTGGTCTTACAGCGGGGGCAGCAAAGACCTATGTTTCAGTCTTTCCGGAATAACTCCTGATCCTGGCAGCTCCCAGCCAGTTCCTGAATGACTTGATTTATTCAACACTAAATCTCCTCTTTATAGACATAGTCTGTAGGGCTTTAGGAATGTTAGATATTACAAGAGATGAATCGATTATTATTTTGTTTATTACAGTAGTTTGATAGAACAGAACTGTTTATCTTAAACTATGTGTTCTAAGACACACACACACACACACACATACACACACGTACGCACGCACACACACAGTGCGTTTTAACTTTAAGGGCCTTTTCTTTCTTACTTTTCTGCTTCCCTGTCTCCCTCCCTTCCTCATTCCCTCTCTCCCTTCCCCAGTTCCTCCATTCCTCCCGCCCTCCCTTCCTTTCTTTAACCTCCCTTCCTCCCATGTTACTGCTGCTGTTAGTTTTTGAACTTACTCTCCTGAAGGGATTTTCAGTTTGTCTTTTTTTTTTTTTCTAAAATGCTCACTGCATATGGAATTGAAAATGGCAGCTTTTAAGTCTAAATCTGACTGGCTTTATTCAATCTGTTTCCCCTTCAACTTTGTCTGATCACATTTTTGGCTATTTCCCTTTACAGTTCAGGATGATTAATTTAAAGAGAGATGTTACATTTTATATTTTAGAAGGCAACTCTTGCGTAAGTTAACTTCAGTGTGTTTGTTTTCAAGTCTGGAAACATTTTTTTTTCCCACTTTCTAAAGTGGAAAGCAGCACAGAAGCCTTCCACACTGATGCTCGCAGGAGTATTATTTACACACCCCTTGTTTTCTCCACACTGATGCTTGCAGGAGTATTATTTACACACTCCTTGTTTTTGCAATGAAAATTATTGAAAATAAGTGTCTTTGACACCGAACTCAATCACTTGTAAATCTTGGAGTTGAGCAATTGAAGTAAGGATGTCTTTGAAACATCCTTAAATAACGAATTACTAGCTGACTATCTAGCCGTCATTCTCAGTATTTCCTATACAAATGACTGGCGTGTATTCATATCACTACGCAAACCATGATCCATGAAGTTCTGCTGCCCTTTTCCTTGTGAGACACGGAGACACTAAGGTTACTCCACATTCACAGAGCTGTTTCCAGAGATGGAAATGCAGATAGAAAGTCTCCTTTGATACTGTAGAGGAGTAACAATCTTAATCATGTCTGTATGTCCCTCTTTCCATACTTGCTGACTTCATGAATGAAATTTTCAGGGAATTTCAATGATCAATTTGCTCCCATCTTATCAAATAGTACCAGTAATTTGCAGGAGTTTCCTATGCTCACTAATCATTTACTTGTGCATTATAGAAACAGATTCCATATTCCGCTTGGATTACAGAAGTAAGGGTGTGTTTAACATAGCAAAAGAGAGTGAATTAACTTAGTAACAAGATATGGAGGAGCCTTTCTTATATAAATTATACATAATGGTTAAGATACTATAATAATTGCCTCTATCTTATAATTTTCCTTTTAAGTCTGTCTTTCTTTTCCGAGAAGCATTTAATTCAGAACTGGTTTGGGACGAAAAAAAACCTAAACACATTTTTAAATTAGCTCTAAATTTTTATATTGAATAGTGAAATAAAGTTTGATTAAGATACCTTAAATAAAATTCAGAAAGTCAATTCATCTATCTTGAATAAATCTAATTATAATTTTAGCTGCATTCAGCTAAATAGAAAGAACCACACTAGATCATGGGAAGTTTTGGTTTTTAACTAAGGCTCTAATTCAATAAATATTTTTTATCTATAAAAGACTGATCTGAAGAGGTGATATTAAAGAGTTTCACTTTCATGGATAACTCTTACTTTTTTCAGTACTAATTTGATTTGTGTGTGAAGGAGACATATTACCTTTTTTGTATTTTACTGACAATATCCTTGTGTTACATTGTCTGACATGTTTTTCTAGTAACTGATAACCAGAAAGGAAAAAAAAAAGTCCAGAAAAAAGAATGTACTCTATAGTATTTCAACTGATTGGAAGGTACTTCTAGAAACGGTCATAATAAATATCTTAATAACCAAGATGTTATCCTTAAATGAAATACAAATGGTTGCTCCATGAAATTCAATTTATCAGTCATTTATTTATATCTGAGAAAAGCTCTTATGAACCTCAAGCTTAGCTAACAAGGTCCTAAGAGTAACAACCTTGAACTTCTGACCCTGCCGCCCTCACACACCCAAACGCTGTGATTGCTATTTTGGTCTCCAACCTGTTTTGAATTTTATGTTGTTCTACAGATCGAACCCAGACCTTTAAACATGCTGGGGGAGGAGTTTACCACACTAGCAATCTGCAATGCGCAAAATTCAACTCAAAGGAAAGAAAAAAGGAGTAAGTGGATAATACTACAGCAAACACCAAATCTTCTTCTCCACATTGTTTAAATTTATTTAAGGGTTGTAAAAAGGGAGCTTAGAGAATATTTGATAAATGCATGCGTATTTATCAAATTTAACCAGGAGATCTAGCCTCTTTCCTAATTTTAAAAGACATTATTGTCAATTACTGTCTTCTTTGTTGTTGGCTCCAGTGGATTGCAAAGAGTATGGCAGAGATTTAGAACTGGGCCAGTTCTTACTACTGTATTCTACAAAATGAACAGAGCATTAAACTTACTCCTAGTGATTTATAACTATACCTATAGATTAATGGATCTCTCAACCTTCTCCAAAGAGAATTTTAGTTATAGTAGATGGTGATTATTACAAGACCCACAACAGGCCAAGATATAGTGTAAGAGACTAAAGAATAATCAACCCTTGACGGGCAACTATACCTCACTCTCACCTCCAAGGCTCAGTCACCATTGCTGAGGAAAGGGCAGGAAGAGGATAATGGCCAAGGTCAGTGGAGGACTACAGGGAACTACAGGGAAGCATATATTCTGGACACAGTAGAGCAGCTGTGCACACGCATTCCAGAGGCCGGGACTGTGCACAAACCTGAGTGTCTCAAGCCAGATCCAATTCCAGCACAGAGACGCGACCTGGCCATGCAATCTCGCACATATTTACAGAGCTATTGGTGACTGTGATCTTCCGAGAAAAGGCGGGTCAGCGTTCTTTGAGAATGTCGTCCTGGTAAGTTAAATCTTATTGCAGTGGGAGGGCACACATCCCAGGATATCTGTGCAGCACAGATCGATTTCGATGGGGTTAAAAACAGGACACAGAGCTGAGTAGATGGGGAAGGGGATCTGAGAAGGGATGTCAGAGGGGGTGACTACAATCAAAACACATTATACAAAATTCTCAAATAAATAACAAAAATATTACAAATAATTTTATTTCCAGGTATTTCAAAACATGAGGAAGTTTGGTTGTATATAAACTCAGGTCATTGAGCACAAACCAATCTCCATTTCCGATGAGCTTAGAAAAAAACATACTTTCTCCTACTTCACAATTCTTCCCAGATACTGATAAATCGGTTATTTAATAAATATTACTACCTAGGATAGGAGGACTTCAGACAGGGATTTTAGTCTATTTTGTTTGCTGCAGTATCACCCAACTTGAAGATGTCCCCAAATGTAACATGCTTAAACAAATATGTGTATGGATATGAGTAACAATGGATATGAAAAATTCTGCTCCTTCAGTATCAGATGGTAGGAAACTTTCAGCATTTCTTTTCACTCCGTTTTATTATTGTATTTTTATTTTTCGAGAGAGTGTTTCAGTCTGTAGGTAAGGGTGGCCCAGAACTCACTTTGTAGTACAATTTGGCCATAAACACATGTTCTTCCATTTTTCTTCAAAGAATCAAGATGATAATGTTCATTCTCACTATTTTATGCTAATACAAATATTTTTAAAACGTAACATGAGCAATAAATATGATACACTTGTCTTTCAAGATATAAACAGAAATACGATTTTTTACTGCTATAATGCGTTGTCATGCCATCCTGGGCTTCGGATGGCATGAGACGAGCTGGTAGGTAGCTGAACTGACCAGTCAGAGTTCAGGAGGCGGAAGCAATGAACATGGATATATAGTTATAACTTAATCCAATTGATGCCCAGGGAAAAATTAAACTTTTTATATAAATTGAAAAAAAGTGCTTTTTGAAACCCTTAATAATTATAAATTAGTATTAAATGAGATGTGAGAAAAGATGTCCTGAAATGTAGTAGAAACAACCAAGACAGAGAAAATTAGAGACAAACAGGGTAAGTTGGTTTTGAGGGGAAGGCCTTGCTATTCCCCTGTCATTGGCTATTGTAAAAAAGTATGACTCTGTGCACACACTTGCTTGGTCAGTCTTACACACTTTGGTCTCGTGATTCTTTCTAATCTTAAAAAATTACTTAATAATTGGCAGGACATGGGTTCATGAAGTCCCACCCCTTGTTGAGATGCCAACTTTTGGTTCTTGGGGGAGAGAGAGTTATATTTTTCATGCTCTAGGAGTTGATCCTGCATTCACGCACACACAAGCACCACTAATTGTACTCAGTCAGTTTCAGGCATAAGGAGAGTCATGGAGTTGAGAGAGAAAGTGGTAGAGAGATAGGGCAGGCAGGGATTTTTAGAGAAAGGAATGTGGGGTGATTTTGATCAAAACACAGTATGTGCACAAGCTTAAAAGTACTTACTAACCCATGGGAATTTATATAGGCTAAATATATTGATATTAATCAGAGTCTAAATTATGAAACTTGAAATGATTGACATTATTCCTCGTAAAGTAGGTTATGTTGTGGAGCCATTGTAAACTTCACTGTATACTCGGGGAAAATGAGAATGAAAACTAATATTTTAATATGTATGTTTGACTTTTCTTAAACAGGGCTGAAAAGGATCTCGGGGGCTTTCTTGGTGAGTGCTGACACCAAGGAGAAGATCTGGTGATGAAATGAGTACGGACTGTGGGCACAAACCGATACCATTTAGCAAAAGCTTTCCTGACGATCGTCAATCATCGGGCACCACCATGTGCCTTGATCATTGAAGGATGCCTTTCTTTCATGTTTTATGTCTGCAGAACTTGGCTTCATCCAGAATGCCATGATTCTGGCGACTAGGGTATGGTCTGAGGTAGAAAGTATGTTTAGCACAAAGGCTTGCCTTTCCTCCTTGCTTTGAACAAAAGAAAACCAAAACAACCATTTTATAGCATACAAAAACCTAGAGTAAATATGATAACTGGAAGGTGTAAATAATATAAATTATTATCAAACACTATGTGAAGCCCTTTAAATATAAATTAAGAGTTGGGTGATATTAACCTAATAGTTATTTACTTTAAATAATATCATTAACAAGAACACGTGAAAACAACTTAAAATTAAAAACGTATAAATGATTTACTTATATTGAAAGAAATTTGAGTCAATGAGTTATAGAAATAAGTTTTCTGTTTATCAAGTGAAAATAATGCTTACATAACTAGATAGTGTATAGTTTTGAAATTGAATTGTTCAATTCAGAGAGAGCAGATTTTGGTGCTATGCCTTTTTAAAGAACAAATAAAACAAATGTTTATTTTACCTTCTTGCATTTTTAAGAAAGGCATCCAATCCTGTGACCTTTATTATGTATCTTGCTTAACTTTTTTCTGCTTTTCACTACTTGTAAAATTACTAATTATTTGTCTGTCAAAGTACTGTCAAAGTAGTGGCTGCGTTTTCAGTATACTTGGTCATGCTGAAAAATGGGGGCATGAGTTCATATGAATATGAGCTCCATAATAATATCTATATTACTTAACTTGACACATTTAACAAAATCAACACGCCAACTAAATTCTGTATTTCTGGTGTATTATCTTCAGAAGAAATTTTTTATAGCTTCTTGTTATTCAATTATATATAAATACACAGAACTACAATAAAATAAAATTAATGTTGTGGCAGTATGGTCCAATGTTCATGAAGATCTCTTTCCTCCTATTTCATGCCTACACCTCCTCCCACCTAGAGCAATGGAATAAAAAGTAGTAAAATTTTCTAGTCATTCATGGGTTATTGATATGTGATTTAGGAACTATTGTTGTGTGGTCTAATAGTGCCCCTGGCAATTGCTTCCCTCTTCCTTGGTGGTTCTGTGCTTCTTCTCCCAGATGAAAAGCTCTGTAGTCACATGTTCACGTCCTAGGCTGTCTAGTGAACCTATTGTGTTTTGACTATGCTTTTGGAGTCCTATGATTCTTTCCTTCATTTATTTGCCTGATCAATGTTTTCAAGCCAGTTTGCCCAAGTCCAAGGTAAAGTAATGTATATCTTAAAATCAAGTTTCATGGTTTTTGCTTGCCATAGACCTAAGAGTATTTAATGAGTCTTTGTCTGTTAAAACTAGGACTTCAGCACACTAAGGTTTGACAACATTGAAAACATGTTTTGGTTAGTTTTATACTTAAGGCCAGTGGATGTTGCTAGTCCCATGAAATTAAATGAATAAATTCCCAGGGTTGACCACATCAAATCATGTGAATAGTTCACTGGAAACCCATAACTATGACTAGAAGAGAACAAACATATCCACTGATGGGGAATCACGTGTTCACCTTCAGGAAGGAATAAGACTATTAATTAATAAGACTATCATACGTTCAGAACTACACCGTCACTGCTTGCGACTCTACATGCATATCAGAGACTTCTGACAAAAATCTTAAATGCTTACAAAATATTTGAAAATACACATATAATCATTCTAAAAAGATGAGGAAACTTCCCAAAAGCATTTTGAGTTTCACAAAGAATGCCCCCACCACACATAACAGGCACTGTTGAAAGGTGAACAATTTGAAGAGCTTGAATATTGACTTTCTCAGACTGTTTTGGGACGGGGGAGTATTTACTCTGTTCATATGATTGTACTGTCAATTTTCCTATAATTTCAAACTGCCAAGGATTTTATTTTTTAAATATGACTTTTTATTTTTGTACAAATACATTGATTGAAGAATGTAAAGGTTTTATTTATTATTAACCATGTACACCCAATATTGAGACAACTTCAATCCCCAATGGCCATTTAGTTTGTCTTGCTTTCGACTTTACTTTGCTTAGGGCCCTGTACTTTTCAGAATAGAGCACACTAAATCCCTTCTGATAAAACTGATTGTCTACTTGGGTCAGAAAAAAAAATGAGACATTGGTTATCTACTAACATTTGTAACCATCAATTCTCCTCTTTCCCAGACTCCAAACTCTCCCAACCAGCCACCCACTACCACCTCTCCAAGAAAGCAACTCCCACGCCATGGAACACCCCATAGTGAGCTTTATTGACAGTGGTATTTCCAGCAGCCATGTGTGGATGTTGCTTCGGACTTTCTTCAGACAGTTGGGCCACACCAAGAAACTATTAAGCCTATTTCTTATCTCTTACATAGGACTGTGTCTTCGCAATCTCCTCTTCAATCAGTCTGAATCACCCTTACTTTGCTGATTTGGAGGTAGGATACGTGCACTTACCCTATACTATCTACTTCTGAACCTAAAATGCATACTTCAAATCTTAGTGTCCAAAAAATTGTTTGGAAGTTGCAAATTGCACTCAGAATCAGTAATTACTTGTCAAGTAAGTAACTGTCCAGAATTTAAAAATGTTGATGTTTGTTTGAGTTTAGGTATGATCTTCAAAACTGTATAGTAAAGACCTGGGTGAGGTTTTACACTCCAGCCTGAGCTGTAGTGAATCTCAGGCTAGTCTGGATTATATGGTTTCTCTGCAGGACCTCGACTCAAAAAAAAAAATCTATATTAAAAAAAAGATAAAAATAAAAGTAACCCAAACTTCTTAGTAACCTTTCTTTCTTGGCTGCTAAGAACAATAGAGCTGATGTTCAACCAAGGGCACTGGAAGAAAAGTAAACTAACATAACACTTGCGCTTGCTAAGGTTTTTTTGGCTGCAAATCTGTTATTTGGCATTGGGCTGATTTGGAATAATTAGTCTAAGCCCCCCTTTCAGATCTCCTTGCCTGCAACTAAACTCCAGGAAGAGAGAAGAATTCCATTGGCTTCCTGCCTAACCCTTGCTGAACCATATTTTAGTTCAAGCATAACTCTGCTGAGAAGCTTATAAAAATATTTGAAAATTTCCTTAGGGACACTTTTGTCACCTTTGATTGAGATGCCTGTAGAGAGACACTCAGCTTCCTCTCGAGAGCTACTGCTTGCTGCCCTTCTGGGCTTTGGGCAGTGGAAGCAGCGTCACGTAGGTCAAGAGTGTCAACCTGTTACTGCTACCAGTTCTAGCGACTTCTAACAGTCTATCAGACGTTTAGTGGTAACAAAGAAGTAAACCACAATTGTTTAAAGAGAGAAAGCGTGATTTCAAAGGAACGATTGTATTTAGAATATGCAATAGTTCACAGTCATAGACAAGGGTTATAGAGATAGCTTCTTGCTGTGAGCTCAGCGGCCCACCCCCTGGCACCTGATTATTACCCACAGGACAGGGTAGAACAGTTGAAGGTCTACGTCACCTACTTCTTGTGATACAGCGAGAAACGGATGATGGAACACTTTGTGCAGCGTTCAGAACTGTCGAAATCGACTGCTATTTTCAGAATGTAAATGGGATTCGATGATGTACATTGTGAGGACTGAAATGACAGGATTATAGTCAAGCTTATGAAAATACAACCTCCACTTCTGTGGAAAGTGGAGGAGCGAGCAGCGTCCTTGTATGTTCACAATTCTGGTCAGTTTACTCACCAGACCAATAAAATCACATTTAATTTACATAAATTTAATTCTACAATATGTTTATGATAAAGACCGGGCAGAATTATTGTTTACTTGCATTATATAACACTCATAGATACGGGGAAAGTATATGTATATTTTAGAAAAGAGTTTAGTCATTGATTAGGACAAAATAAATAAGAAAAATACAGTTACTTAGCTTTTCTTCTGATTTGAAATCAGTAAAGAGTGACTTCTAATTCAATTATAGTACTTTAAATGTAAATATGTACTTGAGTCTTCTTCAAATAAAATGAGCTAAATTATTTTATACAATCTTTAAGAACAAGTCTATGATTAAAATATTACAATATTACAAATAATTATATAGTAATAACTAAATCGAAATATAAAAAAGAAGGCAAAAATATGACTGTTTTGACATTTAAAGTCAGTGTAGTATCTCAAGTAAGACGGTGAGTAGCTAGAGATAAACCCTAGTTATTTGATAGCACAAAAGGTATGAAGTAGAATTGCTTTTCCTCAACTTTTAGGGGGTAATGGAGTCTCACTATGTAGACTGTCCTGGAACTCACTGCCTATGTGTCGGGATTAAAGCATGGGGCACTATGCCTGGGAAGCAGTCGCATTTTAAGTATGTTCAGAATTTTCTAGGACGACGAACAAGGAAGAGAAAATTGCACCCTGGTGTCAGCCTTTAAGCTGAGCTGGAAAACATACAGTCAGCGTTGTGTTTTGGCTCTCTGCTTCCTTAGCCATCTGGAAGTCTAAAGAGGCCCGCAGTGATTGCCTCTCTGCTGCCCCAAGCATCTATTGCAACCACATATCTGGTATGTGTGAAGTGCAGTAGATGTTTTGAATTTTCTAAGAATAATAAGAAATTCTATAGGAGAACGAAAGGCACAGTTTTGGTTTACGGAAGAATATGCAAAATCGAGTATTTGAGGAGTAGAAATTATTTAAGAAAAATGCTAATTTTAGATAAGTTACGTTTAGATGTGATCATGAATTAAATTGGAGAAAAAAAATTTAAAGCAACACTGGTTAGATTCCTATCATGGGCAGTGACTCTTACTTATGTGAAAACTCTAGATGTTGGGGTCAAGATAGTCACAGTTATCAGTTTTCTCCTTTCTTACTATAGCTGTGACATCAAAGTTAACTGCACGTTCAAAGGAAGGGCTAGTAGGATCTACCTTCCTCTTTGCAAACACCTGAGAAGGTGGTCAACTAGACCGGACAAGGGGGTGGGGGGAGTTAGGACAGTGAAAGTGGTACCTGCTAGGCCAACTCCATCAATCATTTACGTTTTCATGTGAGATCTGCTTGAATTTGTAAAGCTTTCCCTTCTGACTTAGGTTGCTTCCAGTGTGAAACTGTTATGCTCCCAAATGTTTCTGTCATAGCTCTACCTAGCACGTATCGGTGGCCACATCTTACTTAAAGGAACTAAATGATAAAAAATAAAACCCAAACCGACACACTGATTTTATGATGTATCATATAACAATGGCTCAGAACCCAGTAGTTTATGAATGAAATAAAGAGACTTTATTTATTACACAGGCACTTGGATAGTCACATGCCCAACACAGCTGATACACTTAACAGCTAAGGAAACACGCACAGATGTCTGCTTGTAGGCTCAGGAGAGAACGTCCTCTGTGCCGTGGTGAATGAGTGCATTAACAATTGTTCCTTCGCTTTCCTCTAAGCATTTCCAAAAGTTAACACGACAAATAATAGGCAACAAAAACTGATCTACATTCCAACTGGTAGGCTAACTCGAACTGTGAGCAGTGTAAACTTTTATCACAATGCAACATAGTTTGTAGTCATGCTTGAACAGATTAGGTTAGTAGCATGCATTCCATTCTGAAATATGAATACTGTTAAACTATTTTCCAACAAAAGTCAAAAGACGCCCTGCATAGAAAAATACAAATCACTGTAGTCAATATATTATGAGACTGATCTTGGGACTTACATGGTGACGATGAAATCCTAAAATGCCATGCCCACAAAAGCACATTAAAAATGGGATAAACAGATTTCATTAGACAATCCCTAAAAAATTAAGGATGAGAGCCCTAACATTTGGGGGGGGAGGACATTCTTGCTGTGTGCTTTGAACAGGGCCTTTCTGCTCACCTCCTTCTGGCTTGACTGGTCCATCGGACATCACCTTCCTGAGGGCTAGCTGGCTTTGGTCGTGGTTGCCATTGGCTGGTGGAGGCAGAGTACCAGACTGAGTTCTTTGCATGGGGAGGACGCCTGCTACGCTGTGTCTGGGCTGCTCCCTGGCATGGTTACACTGCCCACTTTTAGGTGCCGCTGTGGCAGTGCCGGTGGGAATGGAAACCCAGAGTGTAGCCTCAGATGGAACCAGCTTCAATGTTACTCATGCAAACACAAGTGTGCTTTCGTTCGGTTGAAACCATGTTTCCAAAGGCCAAAATGACACCACATGCACAGCGCTGAAGGGGTTAAAACTGGCTGTTTCTTGGGAGGTGATGACCAGGGAGATGAGGGAAGCAACAGCTGCCGCGACTCCCTGGCTGTCGCTGCTTGGAGGTGGCAGCCCACCTCGGCCATGAAACATCGGCACTGAGGTTTTCACAGAGCTGCATCAGGAGATGTCACATGTGAAAACTCATCACTTAAGAGAAGTCCGCGGCTAGACTTCAATGGGCTAGCAGCTACTAGACATGGCACTTCTTGACTTTGAAAACTGTTCACTGGTTAGAGGAAAAATAATCTGTACAGGCTGCTATTCTGTACAAAGCGTGATCCAACAGAATGGACCAGATTGCGCCCCTTAATGAGAGCACGTTGTCTCACCACATAATCTCATATGCATATGAAAAATACGTATTTCCGAGACTGCGGATTTCTGCACATTCTTCAGGAGACTAGGAGGCTCACCCATTAGCTCCTTTCCCCATGCATCCTGTTATCAAACATTGCTTCAAATGGCTTTTTACCCTGGGTTCTAGAATTTGACTATTGGTCTCCTTAAGCTTCTGCTTAAATTTGAGTGTTTCCTGGTCCAAGCATCCCATTATTGACCCTACTTAAATATGTATGTGTGTCCCCGTGCTTGCTTTTGTGGGGATAACGCTGGAAAACTGGCAGTCCCTTGTGCTTGTAGTTCCTGTATTCTAAAGGAAAAGGAAGTGCACACAAACACACACACACACACACACACGACACTGCTTTGCCTGCAAACTTACAGACACGACTACCAAGTACTATGAGCCAGGTCGGAGAGATGGTGGGAACAAAGGAGAAACAGCCAGTTTTGTCTATGTAAACTAAAAGAAAAAGAAAAAGTAAAGGGGAGGGGGAGCATATTTATGTATTGATACTGTTCTTACACAGACAAAAGGACAGAGAACAGAGTGAGCAGGGGATGCCAAAAGACAGAAAGCAAACAGGGAAGGACAGCAGGAGAGAAAGGCAACAGATGAACATTAAGCTGCCATGCTGAGGAATTTATTTGCGTCTTTTACTTGGTTGAATGCGGAGTTGTTGCACGGCGGCTTCGGCCGCGGCTATGGCAGCCCCTGCGTCTTCCAGGTGGGTTTGAGTGACACTGGTTTTGCTTTGACTGCGAGACGGTCCGTGAGATCGGAGATGGCCTTCGGATGACGATTTTGAGCTACCAGGACTACTGTGGGATTTCTCAATGGTGGGAACTTGCATGTCTGGTTACAAAAGGATAAAACATGAGTTAAAGTTGCTCCCCGGGCCCCCCTGCTGTTAAAGTCTAGTCGACACGTAACTTGAAACCGTCTAAGATGTACATTAATGTTTTCTTTCATGGGTCAGTTATGCAACTTTGCACCATACAGTAATGCAATTAAGATTTGGAAAGCCATTCAGGAAAGGAAGCGAGGGAACGGAGCCTGGTGAAGGGCCTCATTCATCACGAATGAGTTGTAAGAAGCCTCCGGCAATGGATGCTGGCCTCAGTTGCCCCCTCCCCAGCAGCTCTACTCTTTCTCGTAGAGGTTGGTAAGACAATGGATTTCCTCAGCTGCAGGACACACACTGGTAAAACTATAATGAAACGGTGCCCGAGCGGATTAGAAGGTATTGCCAACTCATTGTTTCAAGAAACTGAGAGGGTGTGGGTGCAGAGACGTAGTCCAGAGCGAGAGGGAGAATGGGATTTTTACAGTAATCATCTTCCAGGAGGTTGAGCATGGCAAAGTTGAAATGGTTCCGTGGAATCCAAACCACATACAAAACATAGACATAAATCATCTTCTACGGTTTCTGTAGTCAGTGGTTCTCAGTGACATTAACTCCATGGCCTCTGAGACGTGACCTCGGCTTCTCCTCCTCTAGAATGTTTCCACACAATCTGTCCTCATCTGATGTACACAAAAACACTCTCAGAAGGAAGGAGTGCTCACCAATTGCCTTTAATCCTTATAAATAATTAATGGTACCTGGTCACCACATGTTTATCATATATAGATTGATAAATTTATCAATTATGAGGCAGATTAGTCTTATGCTGTAGAACTGTTTTTAAAAAATAAAGGGAAAACTCTTTCCAATAAAAATAAGGCTGGGCAGAAAGGGTACATGCCTTGAATCCCAGCACTTGGGAGGCAGAGGCAGGAGGATCTCTGTGAGTTCGAGGCCAGCCTGGTCTACAGGAGCTAGTTCCAGGGTAGCTAGGGCTGTTACACAGAGAAACCCTGTCTTGAAAAAAAATGCTGTGCGTAGTGCTAGGTCCCATGTGTAACATCATGATTCAAATTAAAAATTAATTGGAATCCAACATCCAGGAAAGACTTGAGGAATTTGAATTGCCTTTTGTCTTGATGACATGAGAAAAACTCTCTTCACAGGATAAGTAAAAACATGATGCAAATTTCGTTTGTAGACTGACTGTATGAGAATTCAGAGATCCAAACCTTTAAAAGAAATATAACTAACAGTAATGATGGCCATGTTTTAGTCGACGTACTAGAAGAAATTTTATATTGTTTGATGAAATAACTCAGTGAATTTTCTAAGATCCCATTAGAATGGATTTTCAGAAATACAATTAGCTTATGTAGTCCAATCTCATTTTAACAAAATAAGGCAATGACAATGGTGAAGCTCTACCACCTAAGTCTGTGCTGATATGTGTTTACAGCCCCTTTCTTCCTAAGTCAAAACATTCTTTTCATGATGTCCCATTAATTTTCCCACAGAACTAAAATTGACAATGTATAGTAACCCTAGAGGGACTCAAAGTCAAGAAGGTACTGACTGACCAAACAGACAAACAACCACGTTCTACTTGAAATGTCTCCTACCCTTGGATGGGTCGGGGAAGACACCATGGCTCCTGCTCTTGATGACAGAGGGCTTTGGAGACTGCTGGCTGCTTTGACTGGCGTGAGACTTGCCGTGGTCAATGCTCTCGGTCTGCTCTTTCAGTGGGTACCACCGAGGAGTGTTGTCCAGGTGAGACGTGCTGGATAGATCGATCAGCACCTGGGAAAGGACAAGGACGCAGGAAAGAGCAGGGATTGAGCTGTAATCAGCTTAGTTTTCCCATGACCTAAAACTCACTAAGGATGTAACCAGATGGATAGACACCACCTTAAGGGTGGGGATGCCGCCTTCCTCACTTCACTTCGCGTATTGACTAATTCTTCCTCAGTTATGATACTGAGATGCTTAACAAATACGTGGCTAAACTAAACTACATAATTTCTCTGACTCCTCCCTAATTTACTCGGGTAGCATGAGAAGATCAGCGTCATAAGGCAAGCTTTTTATGTAACACAAGTTGGTTTGGGTTGTTCTTTTATTATTTATTAAAAAGAAACCAAACTATCTTTTTTTTTCATTATACATGCCCATCCAAGTTCCCACTCCTTCCCCTCCTCCCATTCCCTCCTCATACCTCCCCACCCCACTCCTATCCACTCTTCAGCGAGGGTGAGGCACAGTGCTTCGGGGAAGGTCCAAGGCCCTCCCTACAATGTTCTATAAAATAATTTTTACTTTAGAAGAAATGCATGATTTTAACGGGAAGATGGACAAGATCAAAGAATGAAAGGAATAAGTAATTTGCCATTATCAGCTTATTTGTCCAATCTAAAACACATTTTAGTGTTTAAATCCAGACGTGACTACCCGCTGCCGATGAGAAAGCGTTGGGGCACGGCTTACCTAGTACCCCTCCTTTCCTAATGGAACACACACACAAATACTGAGTTTTAACAGCCACTGGCTTCTTAGATTTCATGAGTAATAAATAATGTAGATATATGATCTAGGCTCATATAAACAAGAGTAAATTAGAAGGACTTCAGTAAGCCAATGTTTTGAAATTTGACAGTAAGCCAAATACAACCCTATCATTTAGAATAATTCTGCATACAACCAACTTTAGTTTTAGTGGCTGAACTAGGAAAGAATCTGAAAAGCAGGCTTCGGTGGTGTGGATTGGATGGGAAAGAGGTAGCGTATTTCAACCCAAAGAAACTCTTATTACAGAGACAACACATGCAAGACAGACAGTCCCTATCAAGAAGGGATTGTGTCAGCTTCAGATTTCCTGGAAATCACATACATACAGTATGTGTGAGTGTATCCACACACATAACTTAAGTTAAAAGCACTAAATAAACTTCGAAGTTTTATAACACTGTTGATGGAAACACCCAAAGGTCTGCTCACTCTTCTAGATTCTATTCTTAGATATACATGTGTGGTTTCTAACAAATTCATATAATAATTATTTCAAGTATCTTCTCTTCTACCTAGTTTTAACTTTTAAAACCTTTGAAAATCATTACAATAATATTTAATCATAAATGGCAATAGGAAATGTTACATGGAAGGAGGAGGGATTCAAGAAACTGATATTGCAACAAGGACATGTGCTCAACTATGGTCATAGCAGCATTGTTTGTCATAACCAGAACCTGGAAACAACCTAAATGTCCCTCAACCGAAGAATGGATAAGAAAAATGTGGTACACTTACACAATGGAGTATTACACAGCAGAAAAAAATAGCGACATCTTAAATTTTGCAGAAAAATGGATGGAGCTAGAAAACATCATTTTGAGTGAGGTGACCCAGACCCAGAAAGACAAATATCACATGTACTCACTCATAAATGGTTTTTAAACATTTAAGCAAAGAAAACCAGCCCACAAAACACAATCCCAGAGAACTTAGACAACAATGAGGACCCTAAGAGAGACATACATGGATCTAATCTATATGAAAAGTAGAAAAATCAAGATCTCCAGAGTAAATTGGGAGCATGGGGACTTAGGGGGAGGATTGAAGGGGAGGGGAAAGGCAGGGAGGGGAGTGGAGAAAAACATAGAGCTCAATAAAAATCAATAAAAGAAGGTGTTGCATTTAAAAATTCCAGCTTAGTTTTTATTTCTTTTTTTGTCTCAGATATATTTGTAATCACATTGTGATTTTTTTATTTTCCCGCTAAAACACTACTTATTTAATCTTAACTAAATTAAAAAGTGCATCAAATGGTGAATGGAAAATCACTTCTCAAGTTTCTATTCAAGGAGTAACTCAGGAAATTAACTTACCGGCCAAGAGATGCTGGTCAGGAACGGCTATTGTGTAAACTCAAGAAGTTTATCATCTTCCATCCTTCTTTAACTTGTTGCACAGAGTGACAGTATAGAAAAGCATGGACTTACCTCCCCGAGGAAGTCGTTGGAAGAGAATCTGTCGTAGTCCCACACTGTCACCTCCAATGTCTTCTTCATGAGCTGCGTGCGGATACGGCTGTCACCAACCACATCTCTCCAACATGCATTTCTAGACATTTCTAGATGATTCTTGCCTGGAACTCTTTTCAGTCTATGAAAATGCTTGATAATTTACTAAAGACTCTATGTTAAATGTTGTGTGGAATTATAATGGTTAAATTGTAGTGCAATCTAGTGTTTGATTATAAGGGACCTCATTATTTTGTGAAAAACTTGGTCATACTTATTTCCCGTTCTTCTGTCTTTACTCATTTAACAAGAAGCAGACTATACTCTCTAAATATATGAAAGCCATGAATCCAAAACATTTAGATTTTTCTTTATCCCAATCATTACCAAAATGAAGCATTTTTACTTCTGCAGAATTTAACTTACTTTAAAGAACTCAGATTAATATTCACTTATAACTTCATATTCATAACCACCTTTCAGAGAGCAAACCAGAACTTCATTTTGAAATATTGTTTATTGCAAATTATCTTATTTGGATGGCTTTCCTGTTTCTTTCTCTTTTTCTTCTTGTTTTGTTTCTTGAGACATGGTTTTTCTATGTCATCCTGGCTGTCCTGAAACGCACTCTGTAGACCAACCTGGCTTTTAACTTACAGAGATCTGCCTGCCTCTGCCTCCTGAGTACTGGCATTAAGCAGATACTATTCCTGTTTATGGAAGTTATGGAATTCATATTCTTTTAAATTAAAAAGACATATACACTAACGAACCACTTATTTTTGGTTTTGGTGTCTTATGGAAGTCATCACTACATCTTTTTCACAAAATTTTATATTTTCCTCTTGGGAAAATACATAAATGAAACCCTACACCGTAAATAGAATAAATAACACATTTCATGTATTTCATCTTAGTTTTTCTTGGTGTTTCTTCTGAAAATAAAACATCAGCAGTTGAAAATATTTCCTAAAATGTGTAAATCTGACTGAGTCCATTGAAAATGTTTCATTTTAAAATATTCTAAGAGCCTTGCTTCATGAACCCATTTGTTCACGTTTCGGCTACTTTGTTAAATATGAGCCTTTGTTTTCACCTACCTTTGAGCTTCTCTCATTGATTATCGCTGACTATATTTCTCCTGTCTTTAGTGAGCTCTCACTGTGTTTGGAAAACCTTGATATTGGCCCTGACTTTCCATAGCATTGCCGTCACTGCACTTACATCAGCCAACATCTGTCATTTATCAAGTAATAATTACATACCTGCTCCATGGAAATACTCTTATAAATTACTGTTTGATTCCATTCCGGATTAAGACTTTTCTGGACATATTTAGTTCTCCTCTTGTACTCAGCACTGAATTGGAAGAGAAAAAGAGAAAAAGAAGAAGTGTTTTTTTTTTTTAATTTACATTTTACCTTATCTGATGACTTCTGGTCAAACTAAAGGGCATGTAACATTTGTCAGATCTTTGGCCTCACATCACTGTATAATCATTGCATCTTGAAACTCAATTTTAAGTTGAACAGACAATGACATCTTGAAAATATATTGGGTGTCTTGATTTTGCTTGCACTACTGAGTATGGGTATGTTTGTAAAGAAATTCCTGTAGGATTTTGGACTATACTTTAGAAATTTTGCTTTTTCCTATATGTGGAAAATACTTAAATTCAGTATATAATAACATTAATATCTTTTTGTTTCATACATAATTGTATAGTCTTTAACTTTCTGAGAGTTTGACCTCTAATCCTGTCAGCAAAGCTAAATCATCTCCCCCCACCCTCCCGCCTACAAGGCAGTGAATCAAGAGAAGGGCGTGATGGCCCAAGAGTGTGAGTCCAGCATTTGCAGGTGCAAAGCAGAGCTCAGTTTCCTCGGCTACATAGCTACTTTGGGCCCAATTTGGGCTACATTAGACCCTATTTTCTCTTGTCTTTAAAAAAGAAAGAAAAGGTAAAGCAATCATTACATTTACAGAGAAAAGAAAGGCACATGGCTCTTAATGACAGATGAAATTGCAAGAACTTTCCCAAAGGGACCTCTGAAACTCCCTTACCATTACCATGGTTATGAAGCAGGTTGAAATGCCTTATGCCACTAAGTTACGTTAAAATGGAAACTAAGTTAAATCTTTCATTCATTGTAAATGGGGGCATCTCAATGAATCCCCAGTTCTCCCATTGTCTCTAAGCAATCATTAGCTGCTTATGTAGTCTACACACACTTAACATCTTCTATAGAAAACCTGTCCAAATTAAGCACAATAGCGCATCCACAGCTGGCATGGACTAGTGACCGGAGTTGTAACTAGGCAACTGCTGTGTTTAGCGTTATTGATCCCACAGGCAAGGCCTGGCCTTACCTTCACCTTTTCCTGGCTTTTCCATCTCAGTTTATATCTCATTGATGAAGTAATAGTCTATTTCTCTAGGAGTCATCTGTTTACTAGGAAGTCCTGGTCTTGTCTGAATTTGCTAGCTGCCTTTTCTTAAAGACAGTCAAGACTCCATACCACTGGGCTGGAGAGATGGTTCAGGGGTTAAGAGCACTGACTGCTCTTCCAGACGTCCTGAGTTCAATTCCCGGCAACCACATGGTGGCTCACAACCATCTGTAATGAGATCTGGCGCCCTCTTCTGGTGTGTGGGCATATATGCAGGCAGAATGTTATATACACAATAATAAATAAACTTAAAAAAAAAGACTCCATACCACTGACTCTCAAGGAGAATAAAATGTAATCATTCTAGGATAAAGCTTAACATTTGTGATTTCTGAAAGCTGTAATGTAATATATAGTGAAATTTGTGCTATGGGTTTTGTGCCTCACCGAACTTCATATGCCACCCATGAGAAACTGATTCTAGGGCCTCTCATTTCTAACCATCCCATTTGAGTGTACAGAAATAAGAACAGGATTTAATGTTTGTCATTCAAGATAAATTACAGACACTTTGGAAAAAATTTTTACACAATGATTTTAACAAACAGAATTCTCATGAAATTATGTTTGTATATTTATTTCGTCTAACATTTTGTCACTACCTCATGAACCTTATTATACATACACACCCAGGATAACTTATTATACATACACACCCAGGATATTTCAACTCTACTAATTCTGCTTCTACCCAAGAGAATTTCTCCCACTTGTACAAAAGAAATTTATTCAAAAACATTAACCACAAAGTTAATAAATGAATAAGTACATGTTTATATATTCAGTCAATGAAATATTAAGCAACAGAATGAATTAAATCAAATTCTTAAAAATGATTTTGTTTAAAGTTTTGCAAAAACATAAATATGTCACTGTTAAGTTATGTGAATTTAAAATTGTTAAATAATTTTCTAAATTACAGGATACATTTGTATATAAGACATCTATATTAATATCACAGGAACACTTAGGAGTTACAAATGTTAAATTCAATTTAGTGGCTATTCTAGGTGGACAAGAGTGTGATTTTTTGAAGGCTCCAAATGAATGCATCTTCTACCATGACAACATTTGAAGCAAGTACAGCAAAATGTTGACAAAATGAGAGAACAAGCATTGAAGTATTAGTTAAGGTATAATGTTCAGTAAACTTGGAAGGTTCCAGTTTCAAAACTGTAAAGTTCGTAGCAGAGTATGTCCTTTTATATTGTGCTTGCTGTTTATTTTTGATGATGTCATGGGAACAGTTGATGTGAGACTTTCAGGTTAACAGCTGACCTGTGCACTACCTGGGATCCATAACTGTCCCGCTAGGCGGGGGGACTTAAGCAAGGCACAGACATAATGGAATCATAGGAACACCAGAGTAAAGATAAAATCCAAAATTTGAGGATAATTAGTAGTATTTCTTCATTTAAAAGAGTGAATCTTCTTAATTTTCAAGACAAGCATGAAGTCAATTGCAAACATTTCTTTATTAAAATACAGCTGTGTCTTAAACTGAAATTGTCCTTAGTGCTGCCATGTTCTAAAAGATTTATTAATTGAATTAATTGAATAAATAATAAATAATAAAAATTTCACATCCACATTGAGTAATTCTTGCCACTTTTACAAATACAAAAATCACTGAATACCAGTACAAACGCAACTGGTGTTACCTTATGATTCTGTGTTTTATTCCTACTTGAAGCATTTTATGAAGCAGCCACATTGAAATAATAACTACATTAAGTTCTGGCTGCTTCCTGGTAAGAGCTCTAACTACTTTTTTTGTGTTTACCCACTTAATCTTCAAAGCTTCCATACAAAACAGATTCTATTTATTATCTTATTTAATAGGTAAGATTGGCTGAAACTTGAACTCTAAGTCTTGGGGGAATTAAGATGCGCTAGTAAGGCTACAAGGGTGTTAGGTAGTAGGGTTAGGATTAAGTTAAAAAATCCTTATTCGTAACTCTTAAATATATTACATGAAATTAATATAATAAAGCTATTTAAAAGCATCACTCACTCATGTTTATTTATTTATTTTTTATTTTTTATCTTTTTAAAAACAGGCTTTATTAGAGTTGCCTAGAGATATTCTGAATCTCATGTAACTACTGTGTGACAATTAGGGACAAATGATGACAGGCATTTATCTTTTAACAGAGTCAGAGGTAATCTAAAATGGAATGGATTAACTGTATCAATAGAGTATCTTCATCTTATTGAATTTGATCCTCCAATCTGTCCAGACTTAACCCCCTTTCCACAGTTTTCTTCTTCTTCTTCTTCTTCTTCTTCTTCTTCTTCTTCTTCTTCTTCTTCTTCTTCTTCTTCTTCTTCTTCTTCTTCTTCTTCTTCTTCTTCTTCTTCTTCTTTTTAAAAGAGAAAACTATTTTTATTATCAGTGGCTACTTCTTCTACAGAGCATCTACATAACATCTCTTTCATGTATTAATAGATTAAAAATAACGGCAAGCTTGACTGCAAAAGTACACAGGAGAAACATAACAAAGTCTGTTTATGAGACTTTATGCCACCTGAAATTTTCACATATTTGAAAAGTAGAGCTCATGAACTAGCAAATATTGTCCTTCTAAAGTCCTTAAAGGTAAGTTTAACCTTACCTTTACAAACCTTTTACAAAAACCTTTTACAAACACCACACCAGTATCACTTATCTGATATTTATAAAACAAGATCATATTTTCCAATAGATTAAAATCAGCTCAACACCCACGGAAGTTAGAAAGCTAGCTGTGTGGTGAGCAAAGACATTACAGCAGTATAAGTCTATGAAGTCCCAAACTGGTCCTTTTCAAACTGTCTCCATTTTGTGCACTAACAATGTGAGGCTCAACCCCATTCCTCTTTGCACGTGTATTTGTGATCTTATCATTTCATACTGAGCACTGAGATTTTGAAAAGCTTCTTTTGGCTTTCACGTCTTGCAGCTTTCTTCATAAACTGAGCTATAGCCAGCCAGTTTCATCCTTACACTTAATGCCCATGGCTTTCTACATTTCAGAATTCTGTTTTCTCACTCTGGCAGTGTGAGACTTGTTACCTTCTTTCTTGCCAGAGACTTTTGCTTCCTTCCTCTTGCTCAGCAAATAGCAGCTGGTTACACACGCTGGGCACAGCTATGCGTGTCTGTGCCTGGGTGTTAGCTTGCAGGGCCTTTTCTGAGCTTTAATAGTGATCTGAGGAGTCATTTGTGTTCCCAACCACAACAGCGCAGCAAGACAGAAGACAGAAGCCCCAGATTCCTGACCTGCAGCTCTTAGAGCCATTTCTTGTTATTTTTGTTTGCAATCGTATGCGTTTTGTTGTTGTTCTTATAATTTCTTTCCTCTTTCCAATCTCTGAGTTAAAGTTTCCTAGGCGTACGTTGCTGTCTTTCTGCCTCTGAAGGGAGGTGGGCTAGGTGTTCATTTAGACGTCAGCTCCTCGTCCAAGTTTTCCAGTTCTCTTCTGTCTCAGCTTCGGTTCCTTGTTCTAGTGTTCAGCTTGTGTCTGGATCTCAACTGGATGTGTTCTGATTGGTCATTTCCCATCCCTGCTTCTACATCTTGACTTCTCTTTGTCTCTGATTCTGCAATGAGACTTCTTCCTTTCTCATTTCAGTGGACACTTTAATGAGACCTAGATGTTGAGTGGCTTCTGCCTCATGATGACTTACCTACCTTCGGTGTGCTGTTTTTTTTTTTTTCAGATGAATTTAGTTGCTCCCTTATTTATCTGAAGAATGCTCTTTACCCTGTGTCCCTCAGACTTGTGTCTTCTTGTCTTTATCAGGAAACAGGCTCACTATTTAGCTATCTGAGCCTGCAGCACCTTGAGTTCAGCCTCTTTGCCCCTTAGCTCGATCTTCGCTTCTCCAGCTGTGTGTTTATATTCACCATTATCTGACTTCCAGTGTCTTTCTGCTGACCTTGGTCATCATCCTGAATAATGATATTTTGAGGCTCCAGAAGAAAAGAACACAGCTCAGTGCTCCTTTTCTTTCTTTGTCTGGGGCTCGTTTCTGGGGCTATCCGTCTTGTTCTGGATACCTAATTAACCTTCTTTAGTGAAAATATCCTCTTGATGCAGAGGTATAGCAAAACATATTCTGCCTGTCAGTATTTATGCCCTGAGCTGCGGAGCATTGAGATTACAGATGCATCAAACCCAGTCTTCATTTGAATTTTGGTAAGAGGCATGTGATAGTTTGGAGTCTTGGCTGCTAAGGTAGTACCTCTGCTTGCCACACCCAACAATATAAGTCAATAGCTTTGCTACAGACTACTTTATACAACTTTTAAAAACAATCCTATTTTATTACTTGCAAATTCAAATATATATATAGTATGTTTTGATCAAATCAGATTACCTCCTCTCCGATTTCTCCTTTACCCACTTTTCCAAAATCTATGTGCTTAAAAAAATCCTCACAGAGTTCGCTCAGTGTTGCTTTTATGTGTGCAGACGTAGGGCTGTCTGTTGGAGTACAAGAAGCCTCTCAAGGGCTTCTACCTCCCTTAGAAGCTGTCTTCCCTTGCCCAGCAGCCACCACTGCAATAATCTCTCAGTTTGGGGTGAGAACTCAGGAGCACCAGCAACCCACACTGGGCATATGGCTGGTATAATCTTATGCAGGTCTTGTGACCTTTCCACAGCATTGATTGCTTCATTTAAAAGCCAAAGCAGTCTTCTACAAGATCTTTTCTTTTCTAGTTTTTCTTCTTTCCTTTCTCCTTTCTTCAAATAATTAATTAGTCTATGGGAAGCATGCCATAATATACTAGGCTGGTCTCAAACCTGGGATCCTCTTCAAAAATTTAATTATTAACTCTTTACATTTTCTGAAGTGCATAGCTGGCCTCATAAAGCCATTCTTCTCAAACACTCTTTAGCGCTATCACCCTCTGGTTATCTTGTGATGCTATAATATGATACTATAATTCCGTGTTGAAACTTTGTATAACTGATAAACCACCATAATTGTAAAAGCTATGACAAAATCTCTGGATTTGTGAGCCAAACATAGATAACTAAACTGGGGATCTTGAGAGTGATCGTATGTTCAGTCTGAAGGGGAGAAAAGGGCTACTCTTCTTTGCCTTTCTTGTCCGGGAGGGTTGAGTACCACATTATGACAAATAGGTCATGTTTAACTAATTAATTAGTTAAAGATTTAATTTAAGATTTATAAATATAGAAAAATTATAAAATTCAATTTATCAAATGAACATGGAACATGCATTTCATCTTAAAATATGACTGCATGTCTCCATTTTCTTTTAAATTATTAAGATAAAAGTCAGGTCTGAAAATCCTATTGCAATACTTGCTCCAAGTGACAACATCCACATGCTACCAAGAGAATTTAAAGAAAGTCTGGTGAGTAGTTGCATCACCAGTTATGAAAGTTAACATTTGTTACAATCAGAGGAAAATGTCCTTATGAGAAAAACTGTCCTCTTCCAGCAGGATGCTGGGAGCAAACTGGGAGCTATTTCAGTTCTGCACATTTTCACTTCATAGCTATCCTAGTAAATGTACCGAGGCCGTAGGCCATGCGCTCTCCTTCCTTGGTAGTTCCTCCACTCATTCCCACCCAACCTCAATTCTTTCATAGTATGTGGATATATTTAGAAAAAAATTATAGAAAAATAAATGAAAAGAAATGCTAAAACTGGACCGGTGTGGGTTGTTTAGGGCAACAGAACGTTCATTGTTTTATTTATGGTTAATTGATTATTTTTATGTGCATGAGTGTTTGGTCTGTGTGCCACCTGTGTCCTAATGTCCACAAGGCTAGAAGAGGACATTGCATTCTCTGTGACTGGACTTAGAGACAGCTGTGAGCTGCTGTGTGGGTGCTGGGAACTGAACCCCAGTCCTTTGGAAGAGCAGCCGGTGCTTTTACCTGCTGAGTAAGCTCTCTACCCCTCATTATATTATTTTTATTACATTGCATTTTTTTTTTTACTGAAGAAAGGTTGTTTGGCTTTGTTGCTATTACTATAAAACTCATTTGTATGACCGAGTAGCTATTAATACTCGCTCTCTCTCTCTCTCTCTTATTTAACTGTCTTTGGCTACTAGAAATTTATTACACATAGTATCAGAAGTAATAACAGCAACTGTCACTTACTGAAGATTATTATGTGGCATACATGATGCTCCCCACTTTTGGTTTATCACTAAGCATATTTCACACACACACACTCACACACTCACACACACACACTCACACACTCACACACACACTCACACACACACACACTCACACACACTCACACACTCACACACTCACACACTCACACACTCACACACACACACTCACACACACACACACTCACACACACACACTCACACACACTCACACACACACACACTCACACACACACACACACACTCACACACACACACCCATGAAGGAAGTTATTATTTCTAGTTACAGAAGAAAGCACAACTGTGGCTTCTCGTGTGACATCTCATGGTTTCTAAGTGGCAACGCTGAAATTCAAACCCAGATTCTTAAGGTCTCCATTCAATGGCTTCCATGCCTTGGCATTTTCCTCTCACGCTGATAGTTCCCAAAGGCATGGTGAAAATGAAATAAGGATGAGAGCTTGGTCCTAACTTCCAGACGCTAGTCAAAGTATTCCAGGCTCATCCAGTTGTTACAAAGGGCTCCCCCAACACGCTCTCCTATACATTAAATGCAGGAAATCACCACCCTGACAATGCTCCTGAGTTTCCTTAGATAAAATTCAGGGAGTTTGCAAATGTGGGGGCTGGTAATGTGAGATCTAAACTGACAGCATATCTTTGAAACAGGACCGATTCTACACATCAGCCAAAGAACCTCAGATTGTATCCACAGCCGGAGAACTAGCCACCACAAGAGAGCCAGCACAGTGTCTCTGTTCACTGGTTGCTAATGATGTGGCTTTAAGGAATGAAATTTCTGGGTACTGCTAAGGCTACTATAATAGATCCTAGCATTGGAGATAAATATTTACATCTTTAAAACTCAGAAACAACCTCTCTTGGGTCACAGCTTTCCACGATTAATGAAAATGTCATATTTTAATAACACAGACAAACAAAATGTTGCAAAATTAATAATATGACTGAGGCTAAAATCCTCATCATCCTATTAGTACAGATGGTACATGAGTCTCTTTAATTAAATCACACACTTAATTTATAATGCAGTGGGCGAGGTGCAAAAAAACATCCTTTGGGTTATGTCTTGAGAGGGAGTCTTGGTTGGTAAGATGCAGCCTGTAACAAATCAGAGAAAATCCCTACTACTAAAGCCAAAGAAGTGTGTTCATGTGGTTCCTCATCATTATAGTATGATGATTTTTTTTTGACTTCTAATGATTTTGTGATACAGAAAACATAAATCATGGAAACATTTTAATATCAGATGAGGGAAAACAAATTTGACACTTATTATATTTAAAATGAGATACACACATTGGTCTGGTCCATAAATTCACTTTAAAAAACACTTGCAATATTTTCATTTGCAATAGGAAATCAGGAGAACTTAAGTCGTGATTAGCACATAAGCAGCTAAATGAAATTTATTACAGAGAATACAAGTGGAAATTGTAGTTATATTCAATTTTAGTGTAAAATTTCTTTATCCTTCATTTCTGTTTTCATTAAAGTCTAATTTTCTATGTACTGTTGCGCACTGGTTAGAACTCCTGTTTGTTGGAGGCCTAATTCAACAGCTGTTCACTGGCAGAAAACTATTTGCTATGGCGTAAGCAGACACATTGGCAGAGGTACTTAAGCACACGGTTACAACTCTAGGCAAGACAGCACAGTTGACGCTGAAGAGAACCAACTCTACCTTGCGTTCTGGACAACCATGACTTGACTGCATTGATTCCAGAAGCCAGAGGAAAGGGCACAACAGGAAGGAGTGAAAGACAGGGAGAAAAAAGTTAGGAGCAGAAATAGACAGGAAATACGAGAACAGCAATCAGACGCTGCACAGCCTGAAACCGGCTTTGAGGCGGAAGATAATCTTAGCGCCATAGTGACACAGCGCTCACATGTACAGTGAGTCCCCATTACTCAGCAACCCAGCGATTAGTGATTCTGTGATACAGGCTGGGAACATGTTAGCCACCTCGGAGCTGAGTTCACTGTGGGATGGCTAGTTGGATAAACTCAAGAGGGTAATACTATTATATACACATTTTTTTTGGTCCATTTCACTCTTCCTTTTTTTTAATCCATCTCAGCTAAATATTATGGAATGGGCTGGAACCTTCGTGTTACCTGTCTACCTGTTCTGCTTATTCAACTTTGCAACCTTCTACCAGAGGACCAGCATGCATAGATGTAAGTGTTCTTGTGCAGCACAGACAACGACGCTGAGGGCCACTGATAAGGAAAATAAAGGACAGTATCTTTTACCTTAACCCACTTAAAAATACTTAGCGACAAATTCCTAAGAGTAATTTTCTATAACTTCCTAATGTCTTAACACAAAAGTTAAAACTTTTGTGTTTAAAGAACATAAAAGTCCTCATGTTCAAAATCAAAATAAAGTTTTTATTGTTTGTTATTTTTGTCACGCCCCTCTTAAAAGATGTGGCCAATTTGTAAATACAAATATGCAAACTTGCTAGTTAATTATAATAAAAGATTCTCTTCTTGTGACTATTTTCTTGATTTCTAATAAAAATTACTGAGATTTTCAAAAATCCTTAGGAAAAGAAAATTAGATCAAGCACACCAACAATGTTATCGTTCTAAAAGGAACTGTTTGGGCAGAGGTGTGGGAGTAGAGCAGGGACACGGTGGTTTGTCCTCTCTGCACTGTCTGACTTCTTTCCATTGGCAAATAAAAGTTATGATTGTGTTCTCCTTGAAAAGGAAACAGACTTTCTTATCCACGGGGGTCTGCGTGTGGTGACTTAGTAAGAAGGGAGCAGCACATACATGACTCTAATGTGGCTCCTTTTCAGACACACCAGTCACGGTCAGAACACACATTTGCATGTTTTGGCTGCTTCTAAGTCTGTCGAGGCTTGGCAGCACCATGCAGTCCCGTGAAACGTTCGCGATGTACCTAAAAGCATTCGTTGCTGATGGGTAGCGTGTCCTATAAACACCAGTGGGGTCCTCAAACCAACTAAAATATTGTAAAATATATCAAAGAAACTAATGAATTATTAGTGAATTTTAAATGAATTATCATTTTCAGATATATACTGAAATATTTGCAAAAAGTTAATTGCTGGGATTTCTTTGAAAGTGATCTGGATGTAGGAAGTGTGTGCAAGTAAATGTGGAATCTAATGGGCTAGTAAGTAAAAGTTTTTGAAGATAAAGGATGGTCAGCCCCTAAATGACTCTCTGCTTCTGTGTTATCCTTAAAAATTCCCAAGAAAGAATTAATACTCAAATGTCCCCTTCAGGTTTCAGAGAATTGAAACCAGTGTTGCCGTCAGCTGAGGAAGTTTTCGGTACGCGCCTCCACTTCGGACTGCTGATACCACCACATTAACTTGGCAAGCACAAAGAACTACATAAGGTACAGTGATCTGGGGAGGGCAAATCTCGGTTCCATACTTTCCTCAAAATCTCGTTCAGGCATCATTACTACCATCAATTATGTGATTAATTATTATGCATCTCCCAAGGACACATGTCTTTTACTTAGCATTTTCGTTTGGTGCTGGGGACTGAAGTATTCTAGTTTGCTAGATACAGACTCTGTCATGGAGTTAGACCCCAAGTCCACTTAATTTATATCAACAATGTACATATCCCACAAAAGATTCAATGAGATGTCTTTTATTTATATAGCAAAATCATTACTTCAAACGTTGCTATTTGTTACGATTTTTAAAACATTGATTTGGAAATGTGTCTATAAATAGGGATTCATGAAAAGTCACTCAGTGGATATCAGGTATATCAGATAAAAATATATATACTGTGTAAAAAGAAAGTAAACAAAGTTTTTCATTTAGGGATGTAAGTTAGTTCTTTAAACCTGCCACAATTTCTCAAATGCTTTTAGAATAAATCTGAGCACATAGCACAAGCGCGGCTCCCACAATCAAAGCGCTGCTCGCTCCCAGAGAGACTGGCGTTATTATGACCACGGCTCTCTCAGAACACTTAAGAGCGTCATTTAAAATTTTAATTCAACTGGATCTACTTATTAGAAATAAATACGAAGGCCAAAGCAAACTAAAGCCAGGGTACAAAGGACTATCCAGGTTAGGCCTGGAAATGAACGGGAGATGCTCTGTGAACTATTTACTACCGGCGATACCAGGATGACGATGCCTCGTTACTTACCCTCGCCCCGGAAGTAGGTACACCTTAACAAAAGGGTCAGAGTAGCCATTGTTGTCTCTAGGGACAAGATTTCTTGCTTGAAGAATATGTATGATAAGGTTTCCAAGGTCATAGTTGATTTGAAGCTTTAGGGTGTAGAAAGGATTCCGTGAAAAAACAAACAAACATGTGAAACAGCATCACTTCATACTTCACTGGGGCTCTTCCAATGCGTTACAAGAAGTTACCCACTTCATCTCAATTCTATTGGAAACTAAACAGTTAATGTCCAGTTTAACTGGATGCTCACAGGCATGTCTGGATTTCTAATAAACATATTGCTACTGGACTCTGCACAACTTAGAATCCTGGCCTAGTTAGAGTTCATTTAACAGGAAACTAATACAGTAAATATTTATTATATTTTCATAATGAAAATTTATTCATATCAAAAGAATACACCCCACTTACATTCATTATTGCAATTATTAGGACTTTGAAAATTAAATAACTTGCAAATGTATTACAGAATAGCTTTTACACTTCATAACTGAACAGTGAGAAGAAAGGTTATGTGGAGAGGATTCTATCAGTATCATACATACAAATTTAAAAAAAGAATAGATTTCATTTTTTTCCTAATCTCTCCAAGATTAAGTCTCTAGTTTCTCTTTCTGAACCACTTATAAAGTAAAAATCTGGGGACTTACACTTGGGCTTGAAAAGTTGGAGAGGAATAATGAATCCTATCTACACTGCCACCAAAGAACAAGATTTACTACTGAGATAAATATTTGAGAAACTGTCATAATGAGAACCGATTGAGTTTTCTCTTTGACCATTGTAGGATGCTTGTGTCATATTTAGATTAAGTCTTAATTTGCTTTAAGTTTTCTAAGTAATAGGAATGAAAAGAATATTATTTCAAAGAGGGAACTTATGTGTAAAAATACTAACTTTTGAAAATAATAAAAAACAGTGTTTTCACTGTGATGGGGCAACTAAAATGGGTCAAACTTTTGCTTAAGATTTCAGAATTAATATACATCATCATTTTGGCACAATTTTAATCCGGGGATGTTTTTCATGATTCCACAGAGAAAAGCCCAGGTATCTCAGACACCCGTGACCACTGTGTGAATAACAAAGCAATGCGCCCTCAGGGAAAAGCGAAGACAAGGATTGAAACTGTGTGCTGCCGGGACACAGAAGCATAAAGGGAAACAATCCACATTTAGCTTGCTCTGGAGCTCAAGTTTCAAGTGACATTGCTCTTAGTCTATTTCTCCCTGACATAAAAATCGTCAGGCCACCTTGAGAGACTGGTTATCAAAACCTTCCCTATTCATTCCCAAAAACCCGCAAGGAGGTTCGGGGTCAGACCAGTATGCACATGGGTCATCCTGGAGCACAGGGGCTCCAGGCCAGCACCTTTATTATTATGGCTCTATGTGTGCCACGGGAATAAGGCTTTGCCACACGGGGGAAATAAATGAAATACCAGCCTGCAGGATATTCTAACTCATTGGTTCTCAACCTTCTCAACCACTCAATTTCCCTTTTGGCAAATCTCTATCTCCAAAAGACAAAAAAAATGCTAGTATTCATTGCAGTAGCAAACTTACAGTTATGAAGTAGCAACAAAAACCATTTTATGGTTGGGGTCACCACAGCATGAGGAGCTGCATGGAAGTGTGGCATTATTAGGAAGGCCCAGAACCACTGCAAACTGCTAAGAGGCATTGTGCCAGGTAAGGCTCAATTTCAGAATTTTGTCTTATTGCTGAAGGATTGGATGAAGGAGAAGAAACAAGGAAAGAGCAAACCCAACAGAAACAGCAAACATCAGCCAAAAGGCATGAAGTTAAAACTATAGGCGAATACTAGTAATCAAAAGTTGGAACATTCCTGTGTTGCCTGTGGAATGACGGAAGGCAGGATTGGTGAAAACATTGGCAGAACACAGGGAGAGCAAGATCAGGAATGCTCAGCGACAGCGAGCCAGGCCCAGTTCCACCCGCTCTGTCCGTGAGGCACCCTGGGACGCCCCTCTGCGTTTTCACCGCTTCCCTTTAGCTTTCTCCGGTGTGCGCGCTCACTTCCCAGTCTTTGTACCCTTGCCCTTGCAATACTTTCTGTAGGCTGCTGATACCCGGCTTTTATTACACTTCACTCATCACTCTGCCGCCTACTCGAAACCATGGAACGCTGGCCTATGTTAGGTGAGGGATAATTCACCTCGGCTTGCACCCGAGGTTCTTTCTGGGCGTGTCAGCGTCTCGGAGCTGATTCCATCATTGCTCGACTCTGAATGCAACAGCTTTCTGTGTGATGCCATTTCCAGTAACACATTTTCTCCTTCTCTATGCTTCTCGAAACATTAGTTTATATCTCTGCTACTCTGTGAAGTCCTTTGTCAGAATTTCTTTCACACTGCGTTGGAGACACACCTGCTTTTCCTTACTGGGACCTTGCTGTCCTCTGATAGCTAATTCGTACTGTGTTAATTTCTATGTGACATTTCTCATCTACCTAGAATTAATTTTTGATATTTCCAAAAATATCAAAAACCAAGCTTTAAAAACATTTTACTGCGACTCACAGTAATATATAAACTGTGATAATATCATACAAATACAGAACTCTATGCAGGACTAAAGTAACAATATTTTGTACTTTTTATGGTACTTACCTTATGAATTGCAAAGTTATCGGGAACTACAAAATGAAAAATGCTTCCCTATGATAGCTGTTTATCAATTAGTTAGAAAACAATAATTTAGCAAAAGTTATCACTTGATTCATGGAGTTTGAAGATGGGCCTGCAGGTTTTTTGGAAGGAGAAGTTGTTTGTGAAATGCTGGAACTCAGTAGCTACTGACTGAGGATTTTACAATCTGGAATTTCAAAACCATGACTAGTTTCTACACACACACACAAACACGTACGTTATGCAGTAGCATTACATATGTATATACATATCACATATGCATAATATATATAACATGTGCAATATTGTATATTTTATAAAAAGCATAAGACCCAAACAGACTGTTAGAAATTCAACGAGACAAACAGTAAAAACAGAAAAGATGATAGAACGAGGATATTAAAAGTTTTTCATACCTGAATTTCTCCTGTGATTGGATGAGAGGCAACCTTTGTGGCATCAGTAGACTGAAATATAAAGACCACATATTATATTAATAAATAATTCCTATGTGCTTTCATTTTAACGGTTTTTTTTTTGAAATTAACTTCAATTGGTTTTAGCACACTGACTACAAAATGTGTTTTATCCATTTGGTTGCTTCGGAATTATAGCATCTACTTAAAATTCTCATGCTTGTTTAAGAATGCATAAACCTGATTTTCATTTTGAAAAACGTGTATCGAAGCCATGGTTTTATATCAGCAGTTTTTCAATTCCTTACAAAAATGAATACTTTTTGTTTAAAGCATTTTGCTTAAGTATTTCGAGGTTTTAAAGAGCTACTTAGTAATGAAGCCGTGTTTCCACAAGACTGCCTAGGGGCACAGAAGCTGCCAGCCATCCGCGTCCTCCCACTGAGACCGTGGGACTGATCTAATGGGAGCTCACCAAGGCCAGCTGGACTGGGAGTGATGGAGCATGTGATCAAAATGGACACTCTGAACATGGCTGGCAATGAAGGCTGACTAAGAAGCCAAGGACAATGGCATTGGGATTTAATTCTATTGCATGGACTAACTTTGTGGGAGCCTGGTTTGTTTGGATGCACACCTTTAAAGACCTGTATGGACGGGGGAAGACCTTGGACTTCCCACGGGGCAGGGAACCCTGACTGCTCTTAAGACTGGAGAGGGAGGGGGAGGTGGGGAGGGGAAGGTGGGGAGGGGGAGGGAAAAGGGAGGCGGGGAAGAGGTGGAAATTTTTAATAAATAATAATAATAATAAAATAAATAAATCAATAAAAAAAGAAAGCCATCCACGTTCCTCCTCTGGCTCACTGAACAGTGAAGCACCCGAAAACACTTTCCTATAGACAGGAAATTTAATCTTGAATCAAAATTTATCTTTTTGGAAAAGTTTTCATTCCCCTCATAACTCCTTAGGCAAATGGAGCTTTCAAAGTAGTTCGGAGAGTAGCATAGGGGTAAGATGTGGTGGTATACACTTCTAATCCCAGCACTCAGGAGGCATAGGTTGGTGGACTACTGTGAATTCAAGGCTAGCCTGGTTTAGAAAGTGAGTTCCAGTCTAGCCCATGTTACACAAGGAAATTCTGTCTCATAATCAATAAATAAAATATAAAATTAAAGGAAGTGATCTTGTAAACTAATTCGTGCTACTGAATAAATGATTGTTCCATTTCCTTTATATTTTCATACACAAGCAGAGATGATATCTCTGGCCCCAGTCTAAGGTAGAACGGTAGCAGCCTGGCAGCAGCGTAGCGTGGGAGCCACCTTACACATCAAAGCCTATTCATTGGGAAACTGGCTCTGTTTTAGAAATTGAATGGGAAGCTGAAGTGTCTGCTACAGTATCCTTATCTACTTGTTTCGTTACATTTTAAATATAATTTTATCCCAAAATGAGCATAGAAAAAAGGTAACTCTATTTCAAATATTGTAACCAAAGAATAAAATTAATGGGACCACTGGTGAGGTCCAGGGGTTAGAGGGATCAAATCCATATCTTTCAGTAGTTCAGCTCACTTTGAATTTATGCTTTAATATCACACTGTGTTGGGGCTTCAAAGGGTTAATTAATAACTAAATAATCATATTTATTTAGTATCTATTTAATTTTAAATTAATAAAACAAGAAAATTAAACAGCGAAAAAGTTTCCTTGCAAATGCCTAGACTGAGAAGCCAATGATAATGGCACTGGGATTTGTCTCTACTGCATGGACTGTCTTTTTGGAATTTTATTCTATTTGGATACACACCTCCCTAAGCCTGGATGTAGGGGGAAGGGCCTTGGACTTCCCACAGGGCAGGGTACCTTGCCCTCTCTCAGGACTGGGGGGAGGGAGTGGTGGAGGAGGGGAGGGTGTGTGGGGGAGCAGAAAGGAAGATGGGAGGAAGGAAGAAAGTGGAAATTTTGATTGGTATTATTTATAAAGTAATAATAAAAAAGGGAAAAGAAGACAACGGGTGCTTTCTCGATCAAATATCCTTGACTCGTTTGTAAGTGAACCAGATTGAGGAGGAAAATAAGCTCATGTGTTGTTTACAGTCTCTTGGGGTTCTGCTATGGAGATGAACTTTTCAATTACGGGACATAGTTGGCATATCCATACCGGATATTGTGAAAATGATCAGGTTACCGTGATTTGAATTTAGAGATCCCCTACACTCCTTTTAACTGAGTCATACATGCATTTTGAAGCTAGTTTTGCTAACTGTTGTATTAAAGCAACTACTTCAAGAAAACCAATGGGTTGGCCCTACGGCTCAGGTAATGGAGTATTACTGTGCAATCAGAATCTGAGAAGCTGTGCATTCTCACACGTGTCCTGGAGACATGTAACTGGCATTACTAAGAAGGGAATAAAACCATTTTTACCTGCAGGTTTAAAAAAATACTAGGAGTTATGATACAGATACTTTTTAAATTGGTTAGCTGTAACTATTTCATAAATAGGACTGTCTTATTTATTTCTTTGTGCCTATTATTGGTATGAAAAACTTATTGCAGTTTGTTTTTAATTTTATCATCCTTTTCCCACAATTATATTTTATTCTGTTATATATTAAATATTTTATTCTACTTCACAACTTAATCTACTTATCTTTTTCTCCTCCACTCATGATAAGCCCAAATATATATTCTTCAAATAACTAGCTCAATTTTCAAATTTCTGAGACCTCTTTTTACAGGGTCTTACTGAATTTTGAGGGTATCATGACAGAAAATTCCTATTTAACAAGAACACAAAAAATTAATAGGAACTTTAGTTAAATTACTTACACCATGATTTAGAAGAAATAATTCAGATTTTAAAAATAAAAGCAATTAAAGACTGGCTAGATTTCCAGTTCTAAAACCTTTCAGGACAAAACTGTATACTAAGCTAGCTAAAGCAAAACAATAAATTAAAACAGTCGCTATATTTGCTTGTGGATTCTTATTGCTAAATCAATTGATATTGAAATTCTATTGCACTTCATATATGCATTATGTAAAATTACTAGCTAATATTCTAATAAAGTATATCCTTTCCAGAATAGCTATTAAATAGTTTTAAAACATATAATTATGTGTATCATTATATATGTTTAAAACTTATTAAAATAAGTTCAATTCATATTTTATATATATTATTAAAAAGCAACCGTCCAAACTTTCTATAATGTTTCAGCAATTGCTTACACACAGTTACTTAAATATGGAGGAAAGCTCAACAGTGGCCTGGGGAAGGACTTTGACTGTGTTGTCTGTGAAGTTAACAGACAGTGAAAGCTACAATTGACAAATGGAATTATGTTGAACTTACAAGCTTCTCCCTAGCTAAGGAAACAAACAGTATGCACAGACACATGCCTCAGAACAGAGACCATCTGTAAAATAAGTCTGACAATTAATTTCCTCAATATACAAGGAATATCAAAAACTCAATATTACAAACCAAATAACTATAAAAAGATGAATAGGTAGTAAGTAGGTCTATTCTTTCAGGTAACTTTTACATTTTTACTTAAAAACACACACCACACACACACACATACTCCACACACACACCACACACACATACTGGACACACATACACATACACCACACACACATACTCAACACATACACTACACACCACACACACACACACCACACACATATTCCACACACACACACCACACATACAACACACACACCACATGCACACCAGACACACACACACACACACACACACACGCACATCACGCAAACCACACACTACCACACACACACACATACACACACACACACACACACACACACACACTGCATATATGTCCCAAATTATCAGATTTGATTTGTGTCACTGCCGACGGTTAAATAATCTCTGTACAAGAACTAGCCAATTGAGTGTATGTATGAGTCACAAAAGTAGTTAAAAATTTCTAATAACTGCACTAAAGCAAACAAGAAATATTATAAAAATATTTGTATTCATCCTAAATATTGTCACTTTACCATGTCAGCAAAATAAACATTGTGTTGAGATATTTCAGTCTTTTTTTCCACACAAAGTCATTGGAATTTGGCCCGCAGTTCACACAGACGTCAGCTGAAGCCAGCTGCTTGCGGTTAGCAGTGACTCCTTGGACAAGGGGACACTAGAACCAAATATCATAAACCTACACAGACCCAATTATTGGCATAGGGAAGAATGGCTGCACGGAACACCAGCTGCCAATACCACTTTCCAAATGCTGTCCTACCTGAAGAGCTTTCATCTTCTAAAGCATGGTCTCCAAAGCTAACATGTAACAGTAAGGTAAATTTGGAAATCCATACCCATAAGGAGAACAGAGGTTCACGGTGATCACTGACATTTTCGATTCATAAATATCTTTGATACTGTTCTGTGCAAGTCACTCAACTATAATATGTGGTCGGGGGAACAAAAATAGTTCAGTTTTATGGTGCGTGTAGCCAGCACAGGAGAGCAAATCCACAACCTGACAACCGCAGTCAATTTGTAATTGTCTTCAGAGACACAAAGAGCACCTCTAGAAGGAAGAAAGGAGGATAACAGACAGGCTGGGGAGCTAGGAGGCAGGGAGGAAGAGACTGGGGAAGGAAGGAGAGAAGAAGGAAGCAAGGAAGGACAACAGGAGGAAAAAGAACGAGGAAAGAAAGATTTCTAATATCAGAGAAAGTCCAAGCCGCGATGACTTCGCGGAGGAAATGTCTTGTTACTCAGTATCGTTTCCTGTTGCCCACCACCAACTCTCCATTGCCTACAGAGTGTAGTGGAAAGCCTAGCCCGGCCCTTCATGCCTTTCAACTTGCAACTATCTGCTTCTATAAGCTATCATCCCTAAAGGACCTATGAACATCCATCCTCTAGACATGGGAGTTTCTGTCCAACACTCTTTTCACTCTGTGCCCTCTTTGGAGTGTTGCCCCCTTCCTTCCTTTTACCGAAACTGGTTCTTAATCACGACCCAGATGTCCTCCCTACGTATGCTCACTGAACTTGTCTGAGCATTTCTTCATCTGTAACCGCATCAGCAATTCTCAGACTTTAAGAGCACTGCACACAGCTGGAAAAATTACAAGACCTAGTCCTGAGATCCAGGCGCAGTTTTTGAAATAGTTAAGGCTGTGCAAAAAAAAAAAAATGCAGTTCTAATACATTCTCACATTCTAACACATATGGTGCTGTGCCAAATCTGCTGAAAATGGGCACAGTTTAGGACCATGGGTCTGCTTGGAATGAGAGAGAGGGGGTTTTTCCATCCCTCTTTGCGGTCTGGTAGAGCATGACTCCTGGAACTGAACAGTCATGGGCAAATGACTGGAGCAAAAAGCAGAGCTGAAACTTTCGTCAACGCAGTTCTGATCACTGCATTGATTATAGCAGAGCAGATATAATAACACTCTGCCTAGTATAATTTTTACGAAAAGAAACCTATGTTCGTTCTAGGTTCTTTTGGCATGAATAGGGTAGGGCCCAATGAGAGATGGCACAGTGGACTTTCAGGTAAGAGTGCCACGTCAGGGAAGTCACGTTGTACTGTCCCCTGCTTTTTCTAGGCGGAAGCACCAGTGCACTGTCCACAGCAACTTTAAAGAAAAACTTTGTTTTTTATTTGTTTGTCTCAAATAAAGACGAGCACATGAAGAACAACCCATAAGGTGGAAATGAATAAAATTTAGAAGGGTGATCATACATCACTGCTGTCCCTCCCTCCCTCCCTCCCTCCCTCCCTCCCTCCCTCCCTCCCTCCCTCTCTCCCTCTCTCCCTCCCTCCCTCCCTCCCTCCTTCCTTCCTTCCTTCCTTCCTTCCTTCCTTCCTTCCTTCCTTCCTTCCTTCCTTCCTTCTTCCTTTCTCCTAAATTATTTCTATCCCTTTGCATTTTTACTGAGAGAAATCTAGCAGGATATGTATCTTTTGTTTTCAAGCAGTCATAAAGTTAATGTTCTACATAGAAAGAAACTTAGGTTTCTGGAACAATGACCCCCGCTGCACATCAAAATTACGAAGTACCACATTGTTCAAAGTTTTCTCTCTTAAGAACTGAAATATCTAAAGAGATGTGATTTTCTATAGGGACCAGTTAAGCAGTCAGAAGAGGAAAATATTTGTTTCATTAGATCCTTAGGACTCTTCAGAATATCAATCACTTCACCTCCCAGTTACCTCCTGTCCAGATTAAAGGGCCAGAACTGGCCACTTGCAGTGACATGGGGTCCGCCTCACCTTGCTGCTGCCATGCTTCTTCTTGCTCACAGAGGGCGATCCTGGCTGCCCAGGGCTGGGAACAGAGCTGGATCCTGCTGACGTGGGACCTGAATGAGCGTGAGACCCTTTCTCCACGACTGACGACATGACCAGGGGGGACTGCTGGAGCGAGACCTTCTGCAGCTCCGCCGCCAACTGCTTGGGATCAACCCCTGGGGACTTCGCCTTGTCCACTAGGAGAAAACAAAGGCGTTACGTCTTGGGTCCATATGTCAGACGCACCGTGACACTTGTTGGAGTTCTAGGTGATGACTGAGCACTTTTTAAAGATGAAGTTAAAATTTCAAGACCAAATGTACTCAATGAAAGTTTTATGTGTCTATTTTTAGGGAAATCGAGACGGCCCAGATAGGAGTGTTAGGATGATGAATTACAGGGATCTGAAGATCTATTAAGACTTCAGAAAAATACTTTGAATATTTTATTGAGTGAACTCTGGGAATAACAAAATACCTACTTTATCTCCCAAGAACTTGCTTGTATGAACACATATTTTCTCTTTTCTAAGTCTTCCATATTCTTTATAGAAGAAATTTCACAAAGCATATATTTTGAACTGGCTTGTTTATTTCAGTAACCAAGAGTTCCTAGTATTGTTATAATAACAATAGCAATAGGCCAAGTTGTGCTTCAAAAAATAATTAGTAACTGAAAACTATATGATTAAAAATAACTCCATGGATTGCCTTCACAAGATAAATTCATATTTTAAAAATTTAAAACATGAACTCATACAGTACATATTTAATATAGTTTTCTTGCCTACTCTAACAGTTAAAGATGCATGTTTCCCTAAAATGCAAATAATGTAACTAAAACACTTTTGGCATCGTTCATGATCATATTCTTGTATATAGATTTATAATTTTCTCTGTATCCATGTCAAAACAAACTACTTCTGTATCGGCCTCTTCACCCAGAGTTGTAGTCAGACTCTGGCACCTACCAGCTTTTGGTGGCTCATGCAGTTCCAGGTGCTGGGGGTTTTCCGAATCTGACAACATATTGAGGTCCCTAAAAATGAAGACAGCTTATTAAGAAAGACATGGAGGAAGATAGCAACCGAAGGTCCCTTTCCCCACCTGTCTTGATTTTCTTTCCAGAAGGTCAATGAGAAGTGGTTCATGATACAAAGCAGCTCCCAGGCATGCTCACCCTGCTAGCCCAGTCCATATTAGCAATGTCATTAAAAGTCAAAGCTGATAAGAATGATCATTTAAGGTGAAATCTTTATGGATTAAATGCAAGTCACTTCAAAATATTACACACGTTGGGTTCTGGCCTTCTTTCAAGTGGAACATACTTTAACAGAACCTCAGAAGGGAGAGCTGTGACGCCTTAGAGGTAGTGGCTGGATTCTGGCTATATCCTAACCTTTGATTCAGAGCACAAGAAGGCTGTCGACTTTGAATTCGTTTTATTTTCTCATTCTGAAACTCCTGCTGAGGGGCAAAGGTTCCACCTTAACAATTTAAATCAAAAGAGACATGGCGAGCCAAAAAATGGAAACAGAAAGATGGGGAAAAACTCACAGTCTTACACATATTTCTGCTTCCCCACTTTGCTGATTAATGATGCTCTGCACTTCTTCATATGTCTTAGAGGTTAAGGGGATCCCGTTCCATTCCAAAACCTGCATCCCTAGAAAGACAAATTTGAGTATGAAATCAAACACGTGTGTTATCTGTAGTATTAGTTCACAGGGCACAAAAGATTGTCTGTGCTTTTACAAGCCAAATCAGCACACATTTCAGAGAACACTGACACAGTGTTCTCCAGAGCATCATGTAGTTGGATACAAACTTACCTGAACGTATAATGTATGTTTAAGACAACATGCAAAGTTTGCTTTTAAGGAAGCCTATTAATTCTTACCAAACACATGCATTCTGTTCACACTTCCATAAAGAAAATCATACTGAATAAACAAACAGGTAATTGCAACCATTAGTATTAGATACTGACTTCCACATTCTTTTATAAAAAGGAGTGGTTTAAAAAAAAAGTCACCAGGATTTCCTGATGAGGCTCTCTGCTCTTGTACTCTGTGTCTATTTCTCTGCACGGCAGACGTTTCTGAACAGAACAGCAACAGCGTTATAGGAAGCTCAGCTTTGTGCATCTGTGACCTGTGCGGTAGTACAAGGCTCTGTGTTCAGAAAGGCCATGTGCTCCGCTGTCATCCTGAAAATCTACTTTTTTATTTTTTCACTGAATCTAATAAATTACGTATTCTTCCCGCCTGGTCAAGGCATTTCATTTATGCTTCTATCTGAAAAGACAATTTTACACAAAATAATAATATATTCAATATTTCAACAGTTATACCCAGAGTTTTTGGTTCATTTTGTGAGTTGTCAAAAAGAACCTAAAAGTGCATGTTTGACCTGATTCACATGGCCATAAAATAGAGCTACAGGAGATGGATATACATGGCTGAAAATAATCCAACAGAGTATTCAAATATTTGTGAATGCTATCAGCTTCCTTCTAGAGAAAATATCTGTATGCCATTATATAGTAAATTAAAAATAATATTTTCTGAACATTTTTAATTACACTTCACACTCTGTAATTCCCTATTGCTTACTTCAGCACTGGTTCAATGGGAAAATGCAAATATGATATGGCTGTGTCTTTAATTTTCATTATATAGCATACACTGGGAGACAGGTTACCAGTTGCAATTAAGTGAAGGAAATGCCTTTATACTAGAGTCGAGTAACAGAAAAATCCATCAAAAGGCTCACAGTAACACAGAGAAAGACTTTTCTATAACTTACTCCAAGAAAACTTTATCTTCAGAGGAGTCTTAGGTTTATTTCAACAATCCCAGCTGTTGTATACAGAAAATAAGAACATTATAAAAAGATGTTGGCTCTAAGGATAACTCAGTGCAGAGAAAGCAGAAAGCAAAAACATCTTTAAGGCTAGGAGGAAAACCTACATTTATTCTGAATTGAAAAATTAATGCCATAATAATTTAGATATTATCCCCTCATATTTCTACAGAATCATATTCTGTAAAAATAATCCTAGGTCTATTTTGTCTCTTGTGTTTACCTTCTCAGGCTTTTACATCTTGCAACAAAGGGAACACAGAAAAAACTTAATTATCTAGTGAAATAAAGAACGCGTCTAACCATAATGAAGGAAAACACATTTTATATTGTCAGTAACATTTCCGACCCTATTCTTGCCACAGCATGCATGTGGTGCTTTTAACTCTGAGCTCTGCTCTGCCCCAGGGCGGACACCAGCATTTCTTCCCCACTCATCTCTTTTCACGCTAGCCAGTGCAATGGCGAAAGCTAAAAATATTCTACCAGGTCTTTTGTCCTGGTTTGGTGCCCATGCTGATGTACAAGGACAAGGGTCACTGCTTTCAGCACAGTTATTTATACTTCTCATTCCAATGTCTCTCGGTTCCTGAAGAAGAATGGAATACAACCTGTACTCACTTCATAAAACATATTTAGAATTATGATTTAAATATCATGTGATTTCAAGCCAATATATTTGATTCATCCCAAGAACAAATTAGGGATAATAGCTGTAGAAGCCTCCCAGTAGATACATAAAGGACACTTGAAAGTATTTTAAGACTGTATAAAATTAAGAATAAAGTTGATTTAGAAGAAATATGTATCATCACAGTTTAATACATTTATAATAAGCCTCTGGTTAGTATCATAATGAGTGGGAAAGACCGAGCAATTCTCTCCATGATCTGGAGGAGAACAAGGATGACCATGCCCATTATGTTTACTCAGCATAGGTCTCATAGGTCTTTAAATGCTAGTTCAGCCAGCCAGGCAGCACAAAGACAGGCCAGGCACTGGGGCTAGAGTTTAGCGGCCAAATTCTCACTGCTTGCACACACAATCTTACAACCAGAGAACCACAAATACATTATCAAATAATCATTGATGACTGATAGATTTAGCAAGTCGCAATATACAAGGTCAACATATAAAAATAGCATCACTGTCATGACAGTGTATTAACTAAAACATACAGCAAGGAAGCACTCTTTTATAATGTTATGAAATTTAAAAAGCAAAGCATCCAGGAATAACTTTATTCAATTATGTGAAAGATTTTTAGAATAAAAAAATATAAAGCAGTTATGAAAGCCATTGTTGAGGGCACAAAGAAATGGAAATATGATTATATGGCCACAGTCTTCAAGAATCAATCACTTAAAAATGCTTATGTATCCAAATTCTCCTGCAATCCTACTAAATATCAAAGACACTGTTAAGAGAATGGATAGAGTTAAACACATTTGGAAGTCTGAAAGATCCTAAGTGTGGGTATCCAATTTGAGAAAAAACTGAAGCAGGAAGCATTGTACTACCACACTTAAAATTATTTGATACATTTGTCAACTATAAAACTAAAAAAGCCAATTTATGTAGACTAATATGTACAGAACCTTTTTGAAACTTACAAGTGTTATTTTACTATTTAATAATTTAGATGTATTTTCTGTTTTTTTCTTTTTTTTTTCGAGACATGATTTCTCTGTGTATCTTTGGCTATCCTGGAACTCATTCTGTAGACTAGGCTGGCCTCGAACTCACTTAGATGTCTTTTCAATCTTAAATTACATCTTTTACTTGATTAAAGAAAAATTTCTAGAAAATACTATGCATGTTTGATTCTAGGATTAGAAGCAAACAACAATATTTTCATGTATTTAAGCTATATCGAGATATGTTTTAAGTGACCTGTCAAATGGGGAGTGCCCAGTTGACATTCCCAGTTGACTACAATGACATCCACAGACCATGGCTATTACACTAGTTACCAGTATAGAAACTAAGACAAATTCTTAATTTTGTCCAAATGCACAACAGTAACAGTTTGCTGTTCAAACCTATAAAGTCCGTAGATGACCAGGGGCCATCAGGGAGTGAGACAGCTTGAGAAAGGAGCAACAGAAAGGACAGGTAATGGAACACACGTGGCATAAGCGTGGAGGGGCGATCTTGGGAAGGAAGGGACCGGTAAGAACGGGAGGAGGAAAATGCAGTAGAGGGATGGATTAGGAGACAGTATAATGCACATATGTATGTAAGCGCTACAATGAAACCCAGTCATGTGGGACCTTAAAATTAATTTTAAAAGTCTTATTAAAGTATTAGGTAAATAATGGTGGTTTTCGACTAGTGTTATAAAGTGAATAAGTCCCTACAGATGCTCTAACTTAATCTGTTACAGTTACTGGCTGTATACAAATATAATCTTTGACAGTGTCCTAGGTCAATGTTAAGTCAATAAATAGAAAATGTTTTCAGTTTGTGCTTACTAACACTAAATTTAGCTCCACTGAATGCATCAAATATTCAAATACATAAAACTTTGCGCAGAATACATAACTATGTATGATGCCATTTTAAGTATAATAAGGCAAAATAAATTAGAGATTATTACTTATATGACAATATTTTTTGACGTTACAGACATTTAAAAACTGAAGGTATCAGTGAACAAACAGAAACCTGACCTGAGCCACATGATTTTAGGGTAAGTGATGAAAGGAACGAGGCAGATACAGCTCCTGATCTTTTTCTGTCCCTCTTCTAGGCAGATGCAAGGATCACCTGTCTCTGACTCTGCTGGTAATTATACAATCCTGTTATCTGATGGAAAGTAAACCACACTGGAAAGATTCACGAAATGAAAGCAGGGAATCAGTTTTAGCGAAGAAATTGTGGCTGAGCTTTCCAACAGCATTCGGAACTGTCATTCTGTTTGCTTGTGTGGTCCATGGAAGAAGGTACTTTCTCAAAGAAAAACTGCTCCAAGATGTCCTTAAGTTCTATGGCTTCCGTTGTATCCATAATTTCTCTTTTGAACACCAGGGCACAATAAGGAAATCACCTAGCCTGGAAGAAGATGTCCTTAAGTTCTATGGCTTCCGTTGTATCCAGAATTTCTCTTGTGAACACCAGGGCACAATAAGGAAATCACCTAGCCTGGAAGAAGATGTCCTTAAGTTCTATGGCTTCCGTTATATCCAGAATTTCTCTTGTGAACACCAGGGCACAGTAAGGAAATCACCTAGCCTGGAAGAAGATGTCCTTAAGTTCTATGGCTTCCGTTATATCCAGAATTTCTCTTGTGAACACCAGGGCACAGTAAGGAAATCACCTAGCCTGGAAGAAGATGTCCTTAAGTTCTATGGCTTCCGTTGTATCCAGAATTTCTCTTGTGAACACCAGGGCACAGTAAGGAAATCACCTAGCCTGGAAGACGTGCTCTGGTTTTGACAGGCATTCTCAGGATTATGGGTTATTCTCAGTGTTCTAGAATATACAGTTACTAATCGGACTTTTTTTTTAAAACTTAATATAGTAAAAAAAAAAACTAATGAAAACAATTAAATTTACTACCAACAGTTGAAGAGACAGTTGGCACTGATTACAATTGACTTGTTGAAACAATGTAATGTATTTTTGTTCTTCAATATGAATATTGCAAATCCATGTTTACACAGGGAACATAACAGAATAAGATTTGGTATGGTTTGTGTCCCAGCCTTGAGATTGTTGTGATAGGATTTTTCTTTTAGTTCACAATGATCACTAAAACAATTCAGCATTATGGGCCATTATGTCCTGGAAGGACTGATATGGATGCCAAAGCCAATTTATTATAATCTACTATAATCTATTGTCTTAGAATACTTAGAAGAAGATAAAATCAGAAAGTGACTGAACAGTCAATGTGAGCATAATCTGATGGATCCTCAGGAAATAGTGTAACATGCATAATGCCACGGCCTCATTTTAAGTAGATTTCAGTTCAGATATAAATAAATTTCATAAGTGAACTTCTTAGTTGATTCTGTTAATATGCCTAGGATGGATTTTTTTAAATGACATTCTTATTAAGTGCTCATTAGTTAGCATATTAAAACTATCACATCTGAAGAATGGCATGCCTAGTTAATATAAACAGACCAAATGAAAAAGAATTGGGTATGCAGACACGAGCAGCTAACAGAAGGGACAAAGGATGTTAAAGGAAGTGATGAAACACCCAAATGGCTGCTCCTTCTTCTTTAGATGTCCAGCTGGAGCCATTAAAGGCCCTAACTATTTTTGTCTTTAATCATTTTAAATATTCATTTAATATATTCTTAACTATTTTTAATGCCATGTAAATGTACTTTACTCAGATAATGGATTTTAACACAGAGTATCATCACTTTATTTCAGGAAAATTGTTTCCTAATAAACACAGGTGCTATTAAACGGGTGGCAATGCCATCATTTCCACTGAGCACATGCAAAAGGAAAATATACTTTTAGTTGGTCGATTAAATGCACAGACCGTTGCAAACATTTCTGAGAAGTAATTTTAAAACCCACATAAATGAGTCAGGAGAACTGTAATTGAAAAGGCAGTTTTGACAAGGAATCTAGTAATTCATCTTTAGCATTAAATGGAAGATTTTAATATTTTTATAATTCTTTCTTTCTTCCTTCCTTCCTTTCTTTCTTTCTTTACAAGACAGGGTTTCTCTGTGTAACAGCCCTGGCAGTCCTGGAACTTTGTAGACCAGGCTGACCTTGAACTCAGAGAGATCTGTCTGCCTCTGCCTCCTGAGTGCTGGGATTAAATTCGTGCACCACCACTACCTGGCTTCTTATAATCCTTAAAATCAGAAGGAGAATGAGAGTTGGCAGGGGACTGAGGCTGAGGGAAATGGGAGATGATCCATGTGCTGAAAATTTCAGTTACAGGATAAATGATTTGGGAAGCCAACATTCATGGTGAGCGTCATAGGAATTACTTTACTGTGTCCTCCATATTTGCTGAATAAATCTTAAATTTCATCATCAAAAAAAATTATATATAAGGTGAGGCATGTGCTAATTTACTTAATTATTAATTAAGTTTATGTACACGTATATCAGCTTAAAATGTAATAAAGCAGGGATAGTTTCTGAGGAAAATTTAAAATGCATTTGGCATGTTTAGTTTTGTTTATAACGTATATTATAACGATAAACTGCACGCGCTGTATGAGCTCACCGAGAAGCTGGCTCTGGAAGCAGGACTGAGCACCACCTCCTCCACCAGACTCAAGCATGCTTGTGTCAAAGTGTCGTTTGATGCCCTCATCTGAGAATGGGTGGCTCCCCCATCCCAACTGGGACAGGGAGGACAAAGCACTCAAGAGCAAAAACACTGTATTCTTGAAAACAGCAAGAAGGCGAAGCATTTCCAGCAGATGCTCAGACTGTTTGTCTTACGACATAAAAGTCCCTGCTGTGGAAAGGGGTGCTGGAAGTTCAGCTATGGGAATCTCATTCAGGGACAGAAAGCTCAAACGGGACCTCAGCTGAGCTTCCCCAGTTGGTTTCTGCTGGGTATGAGCATCTCATTTGATGTTTTTATCTTTATCTGCAGCTATTTGTTTATTTATTTGGAAGTCTCACCAGGGGGAACATTCTGCTCTGCCTGGTACTCTCCATGGGACCGCACGGGACTCTCCAGCTTCCCGCACTTAAGTGGCTTCATCACCATGTTTCTGTGGGGTGTTTGGAGACCCCCGGTGTTGATGATTCTACCCCTTTTTTTGCTCTCTCAATTTTCCTTCACTGATTTTTCTCTACTGGATATTTTGAATGTCCAATTTGATGATATTTTTCTATCATCTGCTACCATTTATTCTTTCACTTTTTGTTTGGTATATGCTCATAAAATCACTCAATCGAACACAAAAGCATGACTCTGTTACCCAAGACCCAATCCCTCAGTCTCATCCATAGCATTGCAACAGAACACCGGCTGCATCCTTCCATCCTATGTGCCCAAACCTGAGGATCCCACAGACCACCCGCTCCTGTACTCCCGTTGTATCCTAGCCCCCAACTCAAACGGGATCTCCTACTCAACCACAGACCGTGTCTGGCAGAAAACCAGCCGCCAATACTGCCAGGCATTCCATGTCAACACACTAGCTGAGCAGGCCAATATAAGAGGCAACACACAGCCATCACACTCACTGAAAACATAGACGTGAAAGAGAAACTAAGGAACAAAATACCCACCCAAGAGAGACAAAATCAGAAATCAGCACCTAGACCGATACTCACCCCGAACGCAGAGACCCAGACACCAGCAAAGAACACAATCAATAACAATCAGGGCAATGAGTCTCCACTGGAGCCCAGCTACCCTACCATAGAAGGCCCTGATGATTCCAGCATAGCTGAAGCACAAGACAAGGACCTTAAAACCAACTATGTGAAGATGACAGAATCCTTAAAGAGGAAAGGAATAAATCCCCTAAAGAAATCCAGGAAAACACAAACAAAAAAGCTGAGGAAATGAATAACCCACCCAAAGAAAGACAAAAAGATACGATGGGTTGAAGAAGACAAAACAAAACAAAATTTAAAAAAATGCAAAAGCTGTTCAAGATCTGAAAATGGAAATAGAAGGGACAATGAAACCAAAGCTGAGGGAATTCAGCAAATGGAGAATTTGGAATTCGAGCAGGAACAACAGAGGAGGGCTATGAATGAAAAATTTTCTAAAGTTGGAATGCCCTTAACTGCGGTTCCTCAAGTAGAATAGTCCAGATAAAGTTTGGATTAAGGTGGGGTCGCTATTGTGAGATGAAAAATTTATTAGCAGTGATCTAGGCATAAAGATCCCAGACGATAGTGGGAACTTCTAGATAAACATTATCAACAGTTGATAATGTAGTCTACATCTGGAAATTATTCAAATTAGACTAGAGAAAAATATACACTACTTAAAACTCCAATCTCTGTGATCATTTCAAACCTCTGCACTGATGGGTTAAAAACATGCTAAAATTCTGATCTCAAGGGAAATGGTAGAAACACCAATTCTAAAAATTAGAGAGGTGGACAAACACTGTCAAACTTTTCTGAATATATACTCTTCAGTTGGAAGTGAATAATTCAGTTTTAAAACACATATTGTGAACAAATTGCCACTTATATCACATCTGAAAGATGATACCACTTCTATAAAGGCTCACAATATATTCTTTGATATTCAGAAATATAGAGAGACAAAATCTAAAAGAAGTGAGCAATTCTTAAGTTTATATTGAACACATTAAACAAAGAAATTAAATTGCATAAATAAATCACATAAACAAATATGTTACCTACTACCTATTGAACCATTTTCACACTTACATTGTTTCCTTAGAAACGAAAATTTAAAACTGTGAAAAATTACTCTCATTGCTTTAAACGATGTTTCAACGATATAATAAAATCTTTATAACATTAAATAAGAACAGAACTGCTAGTGTTACGTATTTGGTAATATTAGAGTAATGCTTTATACAAAGAATAAAAATCAAAGCTCTTCTACAACTACTCCACAGTTTCTGAGACCTGGTGTACTCTCAGAGAAGTTTATACAGAAATGCAAGATCCATTTATGAATTAGACATATAGGTATATAACTACTGACAAACAAAATATCAAAACATAGACACACAAAGAAAAGGAGAGAGAAAGACTAAATGAAGGCATTATAAAAGCAAGTAAAAAGAGGGAGTGAATTAACAACATGTGGCTCTTTCCACATTAAATAACCCTATCATGACCAACTGAAAGGCATGTTGTGAAGTCTGAACCTGAAACTGGAGGGGATGTGCATAGGCTGCTTTACTAAGCAGTACCAGTGGCCCAAGCACAACCAAACTTCGGTGGATAAATGCTGTGTATAGTCTGTGTAAATTCTACAATAATAGCTTATCAAAACACCCAAGGCCCACGTGTGTAGGTTCTAACACATTTCATTTAAAATGGCAGAGAATCAGTTCCAAAGGAGCTAAAGACTGCAAGCAATAGCAGAAAAATTTTAAATCAAAAAGTGAAACCAAAGTACTTTTTCCAAATAAATACTTTATTTAGAATAAAGCAGAAAGGTTATAAATATTTTTGTAATAAACAAATGCTTATTATAAAAATATCACTTGAAGCTAGTGAGCTATATGCATATATAACTATATATAGATGTACATATGTATATATATATAGCTGTATATATATATGTATGTACATATATATAGCTGTGTCTGTGTGTACAGACACACACACACATATATGTACATACATATAGCTCATGAGTATTGCATGTATATGTTACAGAATTTGTATTCAGATAATTTGTATTGAGATAATGGTTACATTATCTCAAAGAAAAAACACTATCAGAATAAATTTATTCATAATTTACTGTGTAAAGATGATGAAAGACATGTTATTTTAAATTGTCCACAGGGAGGCGAATAGTATCTAAAAATAAACAGTACCACAAATGGATACTACGGATGTCACTGACCATAAAGTCTCTCTCCTTGCTATTGCAGCAGGAAAGCGTGCATGCTCCTGTCTAAGTTAGTAATCCTGGCTGTGCTCCAGGATACATTGTTGACAAGAACAGGTGGCAGATGGATGTGGCTTGTGAGCCATCTGTAGCTAGAGACCTGACCTTAGCTTCCGCTGAATTTTGTTTCACATTTTCATAGCTGCTTTCAGTCTAATTTTACTTTAAATTACTTTTAATTTTCATAATAAAATATTAAACTAGATTATTAAAGATTTTAAAAATTAAACATCAATAAAAATCTTGACTAATTGTGTTTTTAAATAAAGCAACCAGTAGCTAATACCGACAAAAGAACAATGTGAGCCAAAGTAAAATTATCTTATTGCAAATACATTTTTCTATTATATTGTAGTACAACATTACCATACCAAAATTTCATCAATATTGATTACAAGATTTTCTGATACAAATGTAAACAAATTTGCATAATAATTTTCATACAAATAAAACAATTTAATATGAGTACATTTATTATATTTTATTACCAAATTTCTAATCCTTACCTTCTATAAGTTTTCCCGTGTGTTCTGCACTTCCACCAGGAAGAATCTTAGCAATATAGGCTCCAATTTCTCCACCATGTCCAGGGATTTCTTTGCCACCAACAATTCTAATTCCTAGCCCATTACCTGCATTTAAAAAATAGCGAACTGTTAGTAATAACTAAAGACACAAATATCTATCAAAAGTAGGTTACAGAAAAAGTGGATTAAATAACCAGAAGCCAATTCTAGGAGTAGAAACTTGACATCAATAACAAAATTACATTATTCTGATGCTCAAATAGATAATAATAATACACAAGGTTATTGCCATTTAAGTATAGTCTACAGTGATTAGATTATCATTGAATGCTTTTTCAAAGTTTGTTATATTCATTCAAATAGTAAATGTTCCCAAATGAAACCACACACACACACACACACACACACACACACACACATATTTAAATTAAGAAAGAATATGTTAAGAAAAACTCTAGAGTAAACAATTTAACTATGAAACAAAGAACAATTTACTACCAGAAATATAGTCGTGGCTATTGTAAACCGGACAAATATAATCCCAATGCAGATTCACCTTCCTGTAGCACAAAGACCATAATCAATGGTTACTCTTCACTTCCAAATTTAACTCCTCACTGAGTATTGTTTGTGGCACAAAAATATTGTTCCAGGTTATGAATAACTTATTCCCGATTCTTTACTCCATAACCAGATTGTTCTAGATTACCCATAAATAACTATGATTCTGACAGACATGAACCATTGCAGCCTAAGTTGGTGTGCTTTTCCTACATGAACTAAAAACAAGTGAGTACGTGTGGCTTTTGTGACAAACATCAAAGGTTTTTGTACAAAATGTAATACAAGAAAGCAGATCTTAATCTCTAATGAGGTCACAATTATCTATTAATTTAACTGAATTTTTATTGCTTGATATTGGAAGTACTATTCCCTAAGTTTTTCACTCTCAAAATCCTGCCCCTTTCTCACTTTATTCTTTGAAAGTCACATTTTGGCCAGCATCTGCCCAGTTCAAGTGTTATACAACTAATTATAATACATCAGCGAACCTTTCTGTGTTATACAACTAATTATACTAAGTCAGCGAACCTTTCTGTGTTATACAACTAATTATACTAAAACAGCGAACCTTTCCATCACTTCTAAACAACACGGCCAGGTCTTTCCTGCCCCTATGGACTCTACTGCTGGACATGTCATTGCCATGTCTTTCCAGCCCCTATAGACTCTACTACTGGACATGCCATCGACGTGCCTTTCCAGCTCTTATGGACTCTATTACTGAACATGCCATCGCTGTGCCTTTCCAGCCCTTATGGACTCTACTGCTGCAAGCAAAAGACAAAATAAACTCGTCTTTCTGTAACTTGCTTTTGTCACATCACAGAAAATGTAATTAAACTAGAAGGAACCTGAGGAGAGTCCAAGGTGGTAGTGGGAGTGATTATGTTTAAAGTCTATTAAATTGATGCACAATAATTTCAAATAGTAAACTAAAATATTATAAAAAGGATGGCTAAAAAATTGTTAAATATCTATATATCATAAGAAAATAATCATGGAATTTTTGTTTGTGCAAACATGAGATACTGATTCCCTTATTAGGTAATTTTCAGAGTGCTAAATGCATGTGTCAGCTGATTTCTAGTGTATTTTCAACCTTTAACATGTATGTCCATGTGTGTTTAAAAATAGACAGGAATAAAACCATGAGTTGTAAAATGAAGACGGTTCTCTTTTAGTGTCCTACATCACATTACTGACATCTATAGTAAGGAACTCATAGTACATAAGTGTCTAAAGAAATGCATGCATACCCCTGTATGTGCAAGAAGGTTGGGTACATATGATTTCAGACATTTAGAAATGCTAAATGGAGATCTAGGTGAGCACTTTAATATTGAGATCTGCAGCCAAGGGGAAAGGGAGACTATAATCTTCATAGGAAAATGAAATAAATGTGGTTTTCATATTTTATTAGTAAAAAATTAAGGAAATGAAATATAGAGAATTGTTCCTAGACACTGTTTCTAACTCGCATTTAGGAATTCAGAAATACCTTAACCCAAATATCATTATTCATGCAGTCGTTGTTCCATATTTTATTTCAAGTAATTTGCAAGTTTTTGGAAGCAGAGATATTCCTGATTTAATATTTACACAAAGGGAGATTTTATCTTACACCAGTCAGAATTGACAGAGCAATTAAAAACGTGACAGCTTGTGTGTGGAGCAGGAGAACCTCATCACTGATGGTGGGCGTGCGAACTTGCACAGCCACTGTGGAAGTCAGTCCGGCAGTTCCTTAGGACGCTAGACATTGATCTGTCTCCAGATCTCTCCTCAAAGGATTGTGCAGCATGCCATATACTCACAGGATATGTACCCCACTAGAGAAACACTTGCACAACCATGTTCATTCATGCCTTACTCATAATATCCGGAAACCGGAAACAGCCAAGATGTCTGTTTCTAGAACTCTCTGAAGCTATACTGTCAATTAAGTCTTTATTCCTTTTATGGTAAGTAATATCCATTCTGTGGATACAGTCCTGCCTCACAGAGCGAAGGAGACTTCTGAGACGTTGTTGTCAGGCACCTTTGTTGACCCTTCGTAGTGTATGCTTAAATAAAGATGGTTATTATACGCGATAGGAATGCGATAATAAGAAACGGTGATATCTTCTCTTGGACCCCCCACCAGGTAATGTGGTCTGTCATTTGCTCAAGCAGCTGGGTACAGCGCATGATCTCACCACCATTCATGTAGGAATTCACATTTGCATGGCTTCCTCTTATATATTTCTTTAATTTCTTGGTGTCAATATACGTATTTTTAAAAGTCTGGAAAATATTTTAATTATAGCAATGATATGTTCAAACTTTGGTTTAATGCGCTTTGATATTATTCATCGACAGGGCACGAACTTGTGTGTGGGGTTTCCTATCGCATTAGAAGGGCCAGACCATACTGTTATGCTACGGAGCAGAAGGAAGCAATGAGTTTTACTCATGCTTTGGCACTTGTCAAATATTACCACCCGTGAGCCGCTCCAGCCACACGAGGGGCCGGGCCGCTCCCCCAGGACCTCTAATTGCCAGGTTCCTCCCACAGAACACTCTAACTGCCCAAACTGCTTGACATTGCCCTTTCGCTCGAGAGTAAAATAAGCCCAACCTCTGGACAGGAAATCCTACCGGTCTCCACTCTGGAAAGCTTCACCCTGAAAAGTCCCACCTCCTGCTCCAAGAAACTCCAGGTAAGCCCTGCCTTCTCCTCAGGTCTCTGCTGTTTCTCGCCTGAGCAGAGGCAGTCACTCTCCTGGATTTTTTTCCTCCCAACAAATCTCCTGTATGAGGCTTGTTGTGCGATGTGACTTTCAGTTTTCCTTGGCTCCCGACTGCCAGGATACCTTTCCCTCCCAGCTGTAACGCCTGCACCATCTACTCCGTGTCTTGGCTACGAAAGCCGATCAGAACTAAAAAGCGGCTCTAAAATATCCTAACTAATGAAAAACTTATTTTAATGCAACATTAGGTGGGAATTTCAAAACATAAAATAAATAATATTTTCAGTCATATCAATTTATAGTTTACACTTCAGATTTAGGACTTTAAAATTCAGTCCGTGGCCACAGACATAGTTAACATGAGAACAAACTAACCCAGGTCTAAGGGGGACTGCCATCCACCAAAGACTACAGGGCTAACTTTCTACAATTTTTATTATTAGAGGAATCATTAAATAATTCATAGAAGTTTTAGAGAAAGTAAAGAAAAGAAGGAATTCTGCTGTAGTATGCATTTAGAATCTCTGTTCTGTTCTCACAAAGCAGGCATTAGCTTTCCTTAAGATTCTAAGAATTCCATCCTATTCCCAGGAATTTCCTGGGTTCGTTTGAAGCAATGGGGCACCGTGACTCTTTTCCACAGATTTCTGAGTTCTCTGAACACTGCCGTTTCTGGGAGCAAGTGTGATCCAGATACCTGGAAGTACTGTTCTGCTACCTCGTGGCTCGTTCTGCTGGAGTACAGCAGGATTATCAGGTCTGCAGCTTTCTTCTTAGGCATACAAAAACGCATTTCAATGGAACACTTAGATACTATTGTTTATGAGAGTCTTACATCAGGTCAAATTTCTGTAAACTAATCTTTTGTGTTTTATTTAAATATAGCAACACTGTACATCAAAACAATTCTGTAATTGACTTAAAATCCCAAGGTACTATGGTATTTTTAATAGTGTGTCGACATATATCATAATTGGAGGGGTTTTTTTTGTTTTTATTTTCTGTTCCATCTTGCAGGGTCGTCCCTGTTTATCTGAGGAAGAAAAATAATGTATCCTCTGTTTTTTTTGCTTGTGAGGGTCTGTAGGTTTTTTATGTTTAATTGCTGTTTTTGTCCTGTATTTCCTTGGTGGTCATGTTTCTAGTTATTCTGACATTGAATATGACACATTGAAGTCTTTGACTATTTATTAATTCTGACAATGATTATTTCATATACTTAAGGGCTCTGATTTTTAGCCCAAACATGTTTATAATAATTACATATTCTTGGTGCATTCTCACACCATATATACAGATTTTGCTTTGTGTTATTTATTATTAATTACTTTTGCCATCTTTTGGTTACTATATGAACTTTTTGCAGTCCTTTTATTTTCAACTTAGTTAGGTCTTTGGAACTAATCTAAACATTTAGAAAGCACATTAGCAAATACTCTTTGCTAATGGTGTCTGATTGGTAAGTTTAGTCTACTAACTGTCAAGGAAATAGCCTTTAAAAGAATCATACTGCCACTTTGTTGTCTGTTTTCAGCATACTTTCTAGGTTTTGACTATTGCTTCCTGTATTTTTACTTTATTTCATGTTTATTTTATAACAGTGACATAATTTGATTTACTTTTATTTCTGCTTATCTATAGTCTACTGATATTTCCTTTGTGTTTGCTATGAGAGTTTTATATCTGAATCTACTATTAAAACTGTCAAATATCAAATGGTGCCAATTTATCTTCAGTTACACATGCAAACTGTATGCTCTCTGTTATCGCTCACTATCACAAATTATAGCTATATATATTATATGTCCAACCACATCAGTTCATAATGATTTCATGCCTTTGTCCTCTACATCTAGAAAATAAAAAGTACTACTACAAATCATGTAAAGAAAACTTTTGAATGCTAAAATATTAGAGTGCTATAAAACAAAAACTTCTCTTAATGATTGAACTATAAACTAAAAAAGATACAAATTCTTGACAACTGATGATAGGGGAGTTCAGCCAATCACATTCTGTTTTTGGGGCGTGCCGCCCTCAGGCTAAAGCCTGCCTATAAACCTAGCAAACACTCTCCGCTAGCTCTCTTTTCGCCTGGCTCCTGCATCCGGACGGATCGTTTGGATTCTGGTGTAAGCTGTTGTAAGTCTTACTTCTGTTTATTAAAGCTGTATATTTTGTATCAAGATAGTCTGGGGACTTTTCATTACCAATCGCCCTGCGGCTTCATCCTTTAGCATTTGGAAGTTGAGTAAATCATACAACAAAGAGAGAAGTATACATTCCAGAGAAATTACTGGCCTGAGAGGAAGACCAGTGGAACTCTACTTTGCCTTTCTGGACTACTTCTCTACCAAGTTCAGCTGTCACGTGATTTTAACAAGGTAGAATGAGCCATAAAAACCATAGGCATTGTTGCTATGGAATGGAGCAAGTAGGAAATCTGAAGATTCTCTAGGTATTAAGTTAGGCCACTTATAACTAGATCAGTCATCATTAACAAACTCTCTCCATGCTTTGGGGTAAGTGAAGTCTTGGAATATAGATAGCATAGACCAGGCTCATTCTAAAACAAAGAAATACTAATGTTTTATTACTTGTGTACAAATGTGCTTAGAATTTACTCACACTTGTGGCTGCTTTTTATGATCTCTGTGAAGTATTGTATTCACCATTGCCAGGAAAACAGTTAAAAAGAATAAGATTTTATCCAACTTTCAACTGTTGCTAAAACAAATTCTACTACTGCTTTAGGCGCCCTCTTCTCTTTTACAAAGAGTGCCTTAAAATCTCATTGGAAAGGTTGACCCCTTTGATGCAGCAGTTAGTGAGAGAAAGAATAGGCCTGAATAATACATATTTAAATTTGAATCAATGGCAACCCAGATACTTTGTGGACTCAGTGATGGAGGATTCTTAGAACAGTAGTAAGGATGCTGAGCGTGCTATGAGCCTGAGAGTGTTTGGAAAACAGAAGACAGTACTTGAGCTTGGATATTGTAGTGGGTTTTCCTCCTTTGTTTCTGTGCCTACATGTCCCCTCCATGGATGCCAGAGCAACAGGGTGCACTGAACTAGAACAACCTGCCTTTTTTTTTAGACCAGACAGAGTCTAAGCCACCTTGAATATCTAGTCTAAAGAAGATAACCCGGATATATAACACAGGTAAGAAACTAGAAAATTTAAAAGTAACTTGAGCAATTTCTCCCCAATTTATAAACCAATGTGTTTTTTACATCCTTAGAGGTAGTTGCAAGTCACTTGAGGGAAACTTGTGCCCCGTAACCGGCTATTTAGATAGAACTCTTAGACAAATATAAACAGAAGAGTATTCAAAGACATCACATGAAAATATATACGTAGAACAATCTTGGAATATGACATTAAAATACTTAACAAACAAGCTAAATCATGAAATATAAAATAATCACATATTATAACAAATTGAAATTATTCTATAAATACCATGTATTTTATAATCTAGAAACCAATTAATATGTGTCTTATTGAAAGCAAAGAACAAAGAACACATGATTGCATTACTATACCTAGTCAATATCTTGGGCAAAATGCTGAATACATTCATAATAAAGACCTTAATCTAAATTAGAAGTGAAGACTCAGGTATAATTCTTATAGGTATGGTGTGTTCCTATTGTCCTAGTACAATAGGGACAGGAGACCATCCTCCAACTACCCAGTGAGTTCAAGGCAAGCCATGGTTACAAAAGACCCTCTCTCATACAACATAAGACAAAATGACAGATAAACAAATAATAGGAAACAAACAAAAAATTCCAAGGTGAAAATAGGAAGATGCTTGCACATTCCTATTTGTAACATTGTCATTGTGAAAGAATAAATGTGTTCCTTAAAAGTCTGGGTAGAACAAGGATGACTGCCTTAACTACTGTATTCAGGATCACACAGAAAATTCTACATAGTGTTACCAAACACTGAACATGCAAATTGAAATAGGAATAGAAAATACTTTATTGGCAGATGGCATAATTTTGCATGTACAAAATCATGAGTATTAGATTAAAATTGTAAGAAGAGTAAATGTGTGAGGCTATAAGCTAGAGGTTAATATGCAAATATCAACTTCTACATCATGTCAACAGATTTTCAAAATCATAATTACGAAAACTCTTCACAATTAGCTCAAACAGAATAAAAAAATTAAACACATTTAGTTGAATAAATGCTAATTTTATAGATAAAAAATAAAAATAATAGTGAGAAGTTGTAGAGGAAATCTTAATAAACGAGATGTTGTGTATTCACGGACTGGAAAATTCTGTGTCTTTAGGAAGCAATTTTATATTTGATCTGTACTTTCAGCACAACTCCTATCACACCGAGCAGACATCTGTGAAGTAGGATGTCAAGTCCTTTGGACATAAGCTAATGAGTGGTATAGCTGTGTCAAATGGTAAACTTATTTTTAGCTTTTTGAGAATTTTCAATACTAATTTCTATAGTAGCTGCCACAGTTTTCAATATTAAGGAATACACACATACACACACACACAAAAAATATTTATATATGCAAATGCATAATATTATATATGCACAATATAATATATGTACAGAAATGTATATATGATTGCAATAAAATTGATGAAAAGAGAAGGCATGAATTTAAATGAGGGTGGGGAAGGATATATGAAAGGGTTTGGAGGGAGGAAAGGAAAGGGAACAATGTAATGAATTATAAGCTCAAAAAACACAGGTAGACAAAACAAAACCAGAAATGAATGCAAGAAGATATATACTCTACAAAGATGTTGAGATTTAACACATAAAAACTTTTATAGCTGAGGTGGCAAACAACCCAATAAGAAAAAGTATGTTTGGTCCTCAGTTCACCAGAGCTTATTAGTGGACAGTCACCTGATCAGGGCCTCTGTGTGGGCGGTCAGCTCACCAGGGCCTCTGTGTGGACGGTCAGCTTACCAGGGCCTCTGTGTGGACAGTCAACTCACCAGGGCCTCTGTGTGGACAGTCAACTCACCAGGGCCTCTGTGTGGACGGTCAGCTCACCAGGGCCTCTGTGTGGACGGTCAGCTTACCAGGGCCTCTGTGTGGACGGTCAGCTCACCAGGGCCTCTGTGTGAACGGTCACCTGACCAGGGCCTCTGTGTGGACAGTCACCTGACCAGGGCCTCTGTGTGGACGGTCACCTGATCAGGACCTCTGTGTGGGCGGTCAGCTCACCAGGACCTCTGTGTGGACGGTCACCTCACCAGGGCCTCTGTGTGGACAGTCACCTGACCAGGGCCTCTGTGTGGACGGTCACCTGACCAGGGCCTCTGTGTGGACAGTCACCTGACCAGGGCCTCTGTGTAGACGATCACCTGACCAGGACCTCTGTGTGCATGGTCAGCTCACCAGGGCCTCTGTGTGGACGGTCACCTGACAGAACCTCTGTGTGGACGATCACCTCCTATGACAACTGTCAGCAAGGACAATGACAAGGGAACCTATCATTGATTGAGGGAATAAGACAAGATCAATATGAGAAATGATTATATAGATAGTAAAAAAAAGTCAGTGAAAATATTCCTAATGACATTCTGCTATACTTGCAGACCAGAGCCTAGCTTACTTGTCATCACAGAGGCTTCATCTAGCAACTGATGGGAGCAGATGCAGAGACCCACAGCCAAATTTTAGGCAGAGCTCAGAGAATCCTGCAGCAGAAGATGAGGACAAGTCTCCCCCACCTCCTCTTCTTTCAGTTCCTCCGTCAAATCCCTTCTCCCCAAGAACCGTTGTTCCTCCACTTCTCTTCAGAAAGGTACTATCAGGGATATCAACCAAACATGGCATAAAAAGCGTATCCAGGCTGGACCAGGCAAACTGATAAGAGGAAAAGGGTCCCGAGAGCAGGCAAAAGAGTCCAAAACAGTCCCACTCCCACTGTTAGGAGTCCCATAAGACCAACAAGCTTCTTAGCCATGTATGCAGAAGACCAAGATAAGGTCCAGGCAGGATTCCTGGTTATCAAATAACAAGGTGAACCCAAAGAAAAACATATATAGATCCTCCTGGAAATTGGAAGCAAACAAGATTGCTGGGCAAAAGTTGGGAGCATGGGGGTGGGGGTAGGGTTGGAGGCGAGGTTGGGGAATGGGAGAGGGGGAGAGAGAAGGGAGAAGGGAAAGACTGGTGAGCTTGGTGGAGTGGGAGGGTGGAGATGGACGAAGGGCGGATATAGGAGCAGGGAAGAAGATATCTACATTAAGGGAGTCATTTTAGGGTTGGCAAGAGGCTTGGCTCTAGAGGGGATCCCAGGTGTCCACGGGGATGTCCCCAGCTAGGTCCTTGGGCAGCAGAGGAGAGGGTGCCTGAACTGTCCTTGCCTCACTATCACACTGATGATTATCTCGAATATCATCATAAAATCTTCGTCTGGCGATGGATGAAGATAGAGACAGAGACCCTCATCAGAGAAATGGACTGAGCTCCCAAGATCCAGTTGAAGGGCAGAAGGAGGGAGAAGAAAGCAAGGAAGTCAGGACCGCGAGGGGTTGGTCCACCCACTGAGGCAGTGTGCCTGTTCTAATGGGCGCTCACCAAATCCAGCTGGACCGGGTCTGAACGAGCATGTGATCAAACCAGACTCTCTGATTGTGGCTGACAATGGGGGCACAATGATAATATTGTGTCCCCATTGATAATGACAATGATAATATTGTATCCATGCTGATTTCCTTGGTTTGATGTTAGATTTATGTCAACATTAGGAAAACTGGGCAAAAAACAGACATTGCTTTTTGAGCCATTTTCATGAAGTCCAAAGTTATTCCAAATAAGAAGCTTACAAAGTCTATTATCAGCTTTGATCTATAAATAGACACAAGCAATCTGATGGCTTAGCATGATTGTCAGTGTTCACCTTGGACAAATACAGAAAAATCTGATCCTAAGATCCCCAAGCCTCTATTTTCTCTATACTCAGCGGCCATTGCATTCAAGAGAGCAAACCACAACATAATGTGGCGACCACGGTACTTTCTGAAGTAGTAATTATAAGCACTGCCAAATTACGCTCTGTTAGGAATGCAGAAAATGAACAGGATCTGTACCACTTGAGGGACTCCTCATGCACAAACCATGTCATTAATGCTTTTTGTATTCAAATGAATAGTCGGCTATTTTTGGAAATGTGCTATAACAGATATAAATGGTTGTTTTCTAAAATTTAACGAGTCATTCAAGCCGAAAAATAAATACATATGTCAATATGACATTAGAATTAGAAGTGACCAGAGAGCTCAGTTTGCCTTACCTGAAACTGTGTGATCCTTGGAGTCTCTGGCGATTTTTACTCTTGCATGAGGAAAGATGTAGTGCATGGTCTTGCCATTCATTTGCAGAATCTAGGCCATACAAGGGATGCGGGAAAGACAAGTTATAAAAACCCTTGAAATACATTATGCAGAAGTACACTTGTTCAATTCAAAGCATACCAATTAAAACAATGAAACTATACCGGATGGTTCTTGAATGATGGCAACTGTAGACTTTACACTCACACTGCATACCGATTAAGTTAGTTTCTGAGTTCATTATGGTGTTTCATTTATAACCCATCTCTCCTGAAGACTGACTTGTGGGAAATCAATGAGCATGTATATCTGTTTTTGAAGGATGTTTCAGACTACAGTGATATGTACTTATTATCGATGACAATGAATAATTTATATTTGGGAAATTCCAGCCCTTGATTTCACACTTGAAAGTCAGGAAATGGAAAGGCATTGTTAACTTTAAGTAATTAAATGAAACTAGTGGAGAAATCTCAAAGAATATCCCTGATACCATACCTGGGTCTGTGATATATTTAAGGTGCTGGAATTTATTGTGAATTTTTACTGAGGAGATCTACGACATCCATGTTCAGAATAGTTCTGTTGAAATGAATAAAGACTTTGTTCATTCAAATGCTCCCTGTTCTGTCCTTATATTGGAAAGTTATGTGACTGAGGGGGAGATCTCTTGTTACTACAGGAGCTCCTAAAGTAGAGGAGCACCGAGGCTGCTGCGGCATCTGTGGTTCCCAAACTATCACACGACTGGACTTTCCTTTGAAATGTTTTTAGGTCTAACTGTTTGTTTTTAAATTTATTCTGTGTGTCTGCTACATCATCTAGCTTGATCCCATTCATTACCCATCCTTTCACATCCACCCTCAGCTCCTGCACCCCCAACAAAATAAAAAAAATTAAGAAAAAAAAGAGAAAAATAGAGAAAAAGTGAAACTTTAAAATCTTGTCATGGAAGCTGTAAAGTGACACAGTGAGTCACAGTAAAATCCCTTTGTCCATTTATCTTTACTTGCAAGTGTTCATTGCAAAGAGTCAATTGAGGCCTCTGGTTTCTTCTACATTATCAATGCTGGGCACTCACTGGGACTCCTCTTGGGTATTCCGTTGTTGAGATTATTCCTTAAAATTAGCATATCAACCTTATTTTGGTGATTTTATGACTTTATAAAGATTTAATGACAATTTAAGGCATTTATTCAAAAATAAACTAAGACAACACTATTTTGCATTTAGGATTTCTTTCTGTTTTCTGTATTCATTCTCTCAATAAAATTTCACAATGTATAAACTGCAGTTCTCAAGAAAAGGCAGGGTTTTAGTGTGTTCATGAGAGTTTTATCAGTGAATTATTATCACATTTTAACCGATATCTGTGATGTTGGGATACTGAACATCTTCATTTCCATGGTTGTTTCCTTAGAATATCTCCACACAATTCCACAAATTTTAAGACTTTGCAACCAGCATTATGAGTTCACTTAGTAAAATATTAAACTTTTATAGTTATGATTGCTATACATGAGTCAATAGAGAGCAGAATCACAATTGCAGGCAAATATTGACAGAGTCTCTGAAAAGTAGGCTTACAGGGCAGCTGCTTGTTGTTCTTGTACCAATATTATCAAGAGCATGCCCAGGGAAACTGGAGGGTAAGTGATACACCAAGGTACTGGACTCTGCCACCACCATCTTCTGATGATTCTACATCATCAAGATTGTCACCTGCATAGATACCAGAAAATGCATTGTTCTTTCCTAACCACAAATGTTTTTATGGGATGAGTCTACATATTTATGAAGTAATTAAATTTGCATTAGTATAATTTTTATTTACACGTCCACTTTGAATAGCACAAATGCTTGCTATGGGGAACAGATGTCTGCCTGTTTCCCCACACTGTACTGGACACTGCATACCTATATGTCAGGGTATGTAGGGCAGACAACTCCTGTGTTGTATCATGATCAAAGACATAAGACATGGTTATACCAAAGCATTAGGAAAAGAGGCTTTCTCCAGCTTTGTAGCAAGATAGTACTGGTAGTTTCATAGATGTTCTATGGCATGAGGGGGCTTATTGATGACAATCTGAATGACCAGTATGCTTAGCAAAGTGACCAGAGTGTAGAGAGAGAAAACAGACTGTTTATCTACAAATAAAAGAAAAAGTATGGTCCCTTCAGAAGAGGTTAATATACCTAAGGCAGGGGCTCCACAGGCTTTGCCGATGACATGAGCTTTACTGGGACAGTGGGGAATATTGTTAGAGACAACAAATGGTGACTTATTTTAACAACCATCATCAAAGGATATCAATCCTCTTTATATAGAAAAACCTTAAAAATAAATAGGATTGCATGATCTGTTTGTTTCACAAAGAACATTTAGATTTCCCTTGGATAGTACAAATATTAAAATGTACCTATTTGAAAGGAAAACAAATGCTGCATTGGTGAATTTGTAGTTAATATGATTATAAATCTAATACTTTCCCACCCAGAAATAGCCCTGTATCTATGTAGGGTTTTGTATACAAATTTTTATAGAAGACAAATTCATGTCTGAATCAGTCAGTTGGATTTTATCCTCTTTCCCTCAGAGCATTTTGTGAGAATAAATTCTTGTTGTGTATGTTTCAAGTACTAGTATCTTTGTTTATTGGTATCAAGAGCTCAGTATTATCTTTTATTACCAGACATGCAAAGAAGAAAATAAAATGAGAATGCTTCTAGACCAAAATAAAGTTCTTGATTTAAAGGAGAAAACAGTATTTGAAGACAAATATCAATGCAGGAAAGCATGAACTTCACATGTAATTAAACTTTGAATGCTATATATTTAAGGCACATGTTATCTTCTATAGAATCCACTTAGAAAACATATAAAAAAGCAAAGAAATTATTAACATAAAAATCAATATGTCTGCTACCTGTTGAAGGAGAGACTGTGATTCACAAGGGGCACACAGGTTTCTGCGGCAAGCCCTGCTCTCTGTCTCAGCTAGTGGGGTACAGCTGCTCACTTTATAGGAGCTTATAACTTTATGATTTCATCATTACATAATGTTTTACAGTTTAATTGATACTAATTCAAATTCATTTTTGAAAATGTAAGACTTCTATCAGCAATAAATTACATTATGATTGTTATGTTCATTTAACAAGGATCTTTATCCTTTTGTTTGTTGAACTAGCTAGAATTTTATGAAATGATCTTCAATAAACCTCTTCTTTATTTTCTTACATTACACTAGTCTGTAAGCACATATTTAAAATGGTACTATGTCCTCAAAGTTACTCAACTACATACGTCAGTATCAGAAAACTAAAAACAAAATGTTATTGTAATACATGTATTTTAAATATCTAAATAGAATAGAACAGAATTTTAAACTTCATTGGAATAGATACAGATTACCTCAATGTATTCTCAGACAACATTATGTAACAACTTAGTTAAAGAACTCTTGAGTATTCATAGAAGAGTGTTTGCGAGGGGAATTTAGATTTGTGGTTTCTAAAGCAGCTGTTATGACTTTCTTACCATATTTAACATTCCATTGACTTTGTCCAGGCTTGTAGGGAACACTAAGGTACAGAGACCCAGATGGGCAATAAATGATAACTATATTGGTTTCATTAGTGTGGACATTCCTAGCTAGATCTTTATGATGAGAATCAAAACAAAACTACAAATACAATGTTAAGAGTAACAAAAAATACAATTCTATATAATGATATATTAAGATATAAAAGGCCCAGAAGTATGTAAAGATTTAGTCAATATTGTCCTAAACAATACGTTAAAAACAAGAAAAGAGAATCTTTACAATATTTTTTATCACACATATGTATTTTGCACAATGTTCTTGCAATCTCTTTAAGTAGCTCCATGTATTTTCTTTTCATTCATTACCAGAGATGGTATATCTGTAAAAATAATCATCTATTGCATGAATGAATCATTTAAGTTGTCTGGTAGAAACATCACAATGTGCAATAAACTGATCAAACAAAGTACTATTTTCAATAAATTAGCAAAAGGAAACACTCTTGAACTTGACTGATAAATATTTTGGTTAACAGATTCGCCTATTTTGGGATTGACTCTCATTGTTAACAATTCCAGGAGATTGTAAAACTGTTCTCTTACCTGCTCTTGATGTTGACTGAGGGGTCTAGAGTGAACCAATCTTTCTGGCAATTTCCGGTCCAGACCATGGCTATTTTCCAAGCGAGACTCCCTGGGTTTATCAAACCAATCCGTTTCCTCCCGACGCAAGTGGTAGGCTTGGGAGACCAAGGAAACATCATACATTGCGACTGCAACTGATACAGGTGATAGAGGGAAACAAGTGTCTGCAGTATTAGCATGCACTGGGCTTGTGGAGCACAGCATGCATGTCAGACATAACCTGTGACAGAACTAGACCCGTTTCCAACAGTATCTACAAAGTTTCGGAAAACAGAATAATCTAAAGAAAAAGAGGCACACATACGCACAACATCTCATAGTAAATAAAACAATACAAAATTACATTTTTAAGTCAGTATAAATGAAATTTAGATAACAATAAAAAACAAAAGTATATAAGGATAATTTCATTTAACTGAAGTCCATCAGTTCCTACTTAGATACTTTACCCGGCAACCCACCATGCATGACCAGATGTCAACAGGAAATGTACGGTGTGCATATGCAAGTGTCTCTTAACTTTTCACTTTTGTATAAGTCAAGCAGCAGCATATGGCTTCTGACTGCAACACTCAGTGAATATATTTTTGAAAATATGACATTTCTTTGACAATCATAAATGAACAAAAGCAATAAAAGCTAAGATACTCTATGTGTTATTGTTAGAAACGTGTACTACAAGAAGTTTATAGCTTAATAATAAAAAATATCTAAAATACATATATATTAGGATCTTTAATATAAATAAAATTGTGATTATCTGAATTTTAGCACTGACTTAGAAATTTGACAACTGCTTTTTATTAACTTACCACTGTGATAAAACTTGATAGTATATTTTCAAATTTTCATCACATTTAAAACATTTAAATATAAATTTAAAAATTTCACCTAGTTAAATCAGTACTTTCCAAGTTTCTTTAGCATATTGCAAAGTGCCAATTGTACTGAACGGCTAACATTGAATAGGCATATATTACTTCTTGGCATTCCTTGCCTATATTCTTACGCCCCTCAGCGATTAAAAGCCTTTGGAAACAATATATTGCTGCTTCTCAAGTGACAATGAAATGGCCTGTTCTCTTGCTCAACCTGGTAAATGATGCTTTCAATATTATTTTCTTAAAATGGCAGCTTCTAAAATGCCACAGACTGAGCTGTCTTGTCCATGTTGTTGAAGGTGGCTTTCTGTGTCTACATTAACCTTAAAAATTGATGGAGGAGGGTTATCTGTCTATGTGTTACTCTCATTGGTTAATAAAGAGACTGCTTGGCCTGATAGGTCAGAACATAGGTGGGTGGAGTAGACAGAACAGAATGCTGGGAGGAAGAAGGCAGTGAGGTAGTCGCCATGACTCTCCTCTCCAAAACAAACGCAGGTTAGGATCTTTTCCGGTAAGCCATCACCTCGTGGTGCTACACAGATTACTAAATATGGGTTAAAGTAAGATGTGAGAGTTAGCCAATAAGAGGCTACAGATAACGGGCCAGGCAGTGTTTAAAAGAATACAGTTTCCGTGTAATTATTTCAGGTAAAGCTAGCCGGGCTGGTGGTGGGAAGCAGCCTGCCGTTCCTACTACAAAAAAATCTCTCCAGAGATTGCCATTTCCAGCACTTATTGGCTAGTAGAACTAGACAGTCAGTGTGTGCATCTCTGCTCAGCTGCACATCTGTAGCCTTGCACACCTGCGGTACTCAGCCACACCACCTCTCCCAAGTACACATGGAATGGGGGAGTGGCATAGCATGGTTCCACCAGTTTTAGAGTTGATGCCTGGGTTGTGGCTGCATATTCTCTTGACTGATTTGCCCATTACACTAGTGATGCTTGAAGAGGAAATTTATAATTCTTTTGTTATTTTGTACTCTTAATTTTCTCCTCCAACTCATTGGAGCATAGTGTTTAATAAAATTTTATAGAAAGAGTGAAACATAGACTTATTTGTTATCATCTAAAGAAAGAAGTTAAACATCATAGTTATGATAGCTTTAGATAAATAACTTCTCTCTATACCTTTTTATAGATATCCAATATTCTTTTCATACTTATCTACTTGATAATTATTTTCTAAACCACAGTAGTAATTTGAAGCTGAGTGAATAAATTTATAAAATTATTCAGTATAACAAATGCTTGATAGATAAAACAATAAACCAGATAGTCATCAGTCAGTGAACTTACTAGATTATATTTAACTTCACTTAGGAGAAAAAAATTGTATAGGTATTAAATATATTTATTATTCAGTTTTAAGGTCTTGATTTTTCCTAAATAAAAGATGGGCAGTGATGGTACATGCCTTTAATCCCAGCACTCGGGAGGCAGAGGAAGACAGAACTCTGTGAGATTGAGACCAGCCTGGTCTATAAGAGCTAATTCTAGGGCAGTTAGGACTGTCACACAGAGAAACCCTGACTTGAAAAACAAAAAATAAATAAAATAAAATAAAAATATAAAGTAAAGTTTTATCATGTTTTCATCATGTGGTTATTCTGAATAATACAGGCTTCCATTTGAATATGTAACTTCCCTAATTGCATTTTTTTCCAAAGTTTATTAAATTATAAAAGTTTCCATTTTAGCCCCACTTCCCAACACCCTCCCACTCCCCCCATTCCTTCTCCTCCTCCCTCTCCAAATACAACTGTTTAAATGCATTTTGGGGGGGGGTGTCTCTGGATTTTACAAATATGACAGAATCTTAACCTGATCTAATTTTTCATCAGTTTATCTTCAATTCTGATAACTTATTTTGATTTTTGTTATTTCTAATAACAGTCTCACATGTAACTGAACAATAAGATATCTGCCACCTTTTATAGGACTACAGAATCAATCTGAGCCACCAAATTGAAGGACTCTCTTGTGTCACATCTGTCTTACTTATGGAGAACCAGGTAAGCTGACTTAGCTGCTCCTAATTGCTCATGTTTGGTCTGCTGTGGTGGAACTACACTACAAATGAATCTTAGAAAATGTAAAATTATGTCCCATGCTGATTCAAATAATTTTATTTGTTTTCCCATCACTACAAAAACTTCAAGTATTTGCATTATATACAAACAATGAAAACATGACATTTTACTTTGCATGTATTTTAAAGATACCTTGTATAATGCAATAGCAAAGTTACTAATGAAATTCAATTTGTTATAGCCTGTCACCTAATTATGCATCGATATTATTTATGAATGAATTTTGTCTGCTTCATTTTAAAATATATTTTAGTTCTTAAATTTCCATCCAATTGTACATTTTTTTTTGCTTTGGCACAATCTTTATTTGCCTTAAAATTGTATAGGATGTGTGCTATCTTATCATGTTATCATCAAACAAAAGTTCTGTTAGTGATTACTTCTATAAACAAAATCTAGAAATAAAAATACTTGGTTAACTTAATATGTATGAAATCAAATAAATGTCACATTTTGGGCTAGTTTACATACATTCACACGTCTAACACCAAGATACAAATCTACTACATTTCTGAGGAATAACACTACTTGTCAAATTCTTTCCAGATAATTGTCAGCTTTGTGCACATAGGCTTTAGGTATTGAGTTGCTCCATAATTCCAAGAGAGTTTGCTTTGCTTCTAGAGATACGGCCATTGATGGCTTCTCATATCTTTCCTCAGTCATTCTATATGTGTACAATGAGACTGTGTACCAGACTAAAACAACAACTGTTTCCACATGATGTCATAATGTCAGGTAAATTAATGGGGTTATTTCAAATAATGGCCTAGGACAGACAGAAATGTTTTACTTAAATAATAAATTGTCAATAAAAATGGTCAACCAATCAGCCTGTAATGAGAAAAACCAGGTTTGAAAGAAACTTGGTGATCAGAACTTCATAAGCAACATAAATGGCTCTTTACCTCAGGCCTACAGACGACCCCACCCCCCCCTTCAGTTCAGCCGTCAGTCTCTAAAATCAAATCTGTGTCTATATCAGAATAAAAAAATTTTCTTCATAAAAACATGTTTTGATGTGAGTTTTTACTGAGAAAGATTCAAATGGGAGAATATTTGCTGTGGGATGTCTTTCTATACACTCTGAATATATGTTGCTCTCATTGGTTGATAAATAAAGTTGCTTTGGCCAATGGCAAGGCAGAATAGACCCAGGCAGGAAATCCAGACAGAGATAGAGGAGAGGAAAGATGGAGTCTGGAGATGCCAGCCAGTCTGCCTTTGAGGAGGCACAATATGTAAAATATGAGCTACCAAGCCATGAATTATGTGGCAAAGCATAGATAAATGATATTGTTTAATTTAATTGTAAGTGTTAGAAAATAATTATCCTGAGCCATTGGCCAAATATTTATAAATAATATTAAGCCTCTAGGTCAGGAACCGGTGGGCATGGGAACTTCTGATTACAAATATTCATATCATTTTAGTATTTTTTAGTATCCACATGAAGTGATTTTGCATTTGTTTAGACATGTTTTATTTCCAGGGCTTCAGCCCCATATCTATTCAAACATAAACCAATACACAAGATGGGTGCAGTGGCTCATGTCTTTGATACAAGCATTTCTGGGCCTGAAATTGGGGGATCACCATCAATTCGGCTAGTGTGACCTGAATAGTGAGTTCCAGGCCTGTATGAGCTACAGAATAGACGCTATCTTTAAAAAAAAACAATAAAAAATGTTAGATAAATAAATGTTTATCTAACATTATAGGCTTTACATAATAATTTAAAATCTCTATATTTATATAAGAATTTCCAAATTAAAGCAACCCTAGTGTCATATGTACTTGTTCAACCAAAAAAGTAGCAAGACACCTTTGGGCAAAAAGGAAAAGCAATGAAATGCCAAAGGGTTACAGGAAGGATTAGATGCCAGGGCACAACAGAAAGGCCTAGAGTCCAGACAGTTACATCCGCAAAAACAGCGTAATATTTTTTCAGTTTTAAATAGAATTTTTTATATACAAAATTCATACTAAAATTATTTTTAATATCATGATTAGAGTTAAACTTTCTAATGCATAACAGTGAATGTACAAATTTGTCAGCAATAATCTTCATAATAAAGGAAGATGAAATACATCTATTCAATGAGAATGATAAAATTTTGTGTTATGCTAACATCAAGCAGTTGCAAAAGCACTCTGCAAGAGAATCATAACCTCTGATGTTCAAATATTCATCACATTACAAAGTGGAACCAAATATTACTCAATGGCTCAAAATTCTTAGTGATTTTACTAAAATTTATCAAATCTGTCAAAATATATTTTTAAAGTGCAAAGAACCATACAATGAAAATCTTCCCAGTTATGTATTTTAAGGATGACCATATTTTATTGATATAATTATGTAATACTTGTTTTAAAAAATCAGACACAAAACAAATCAAGCCAACAATCATGAAACAGAAGAAAACAATAAACTTAAAATAATCAAAGAGAAACATGCCACCAAATCTACACACAAGAAGTTCACATACAAGAAATAAAACTGAAATAAACATGCACAAGTTGCACCAAGAAAGATGGACGACATCCTTGAAGAAAGAAAATTAAACATGCAGAGAGATACACGTTGGAGTTTGGAGAGTAACAGGGTAGGCTGAGGCCCCATTTACCTTCACTGTCAGACATAGCATGCTGGAAATCGTCCATGATGAACGCTATGTCACGGTCATACCCTCTTGTCCGTGACTCTTCTCGCATGTGTTGCTGAACTTCGGGCAGTGAATGACTTGATCCAAACTGATCCCTGGTGTCTGCAGATATGGGGGGCAAAGGTCCAGCTGCAGCCCTGGCCATTCCCATTGGCTGGCCCACAGGACTGAGCGGACTTTCTTCTTCTGAATTCTGAGCTACAATTGGTATTCTTCCTCTACTCTGGCTGATTGGTAAACTGGTGGGCTTAGTTCTGGAAGAAGAGGATGAATGGCCAAAGGAGACATCGAGAGCTTCAGCCTCTTGAGCTTTCAGTCTTAACGATGAGCTGGAAGAATCCCTCTTAATTGACAAATCAAGCCCATAGACGGAAGAAGGTCTCGAGGAAGGCCTGGACCGGCTTCCGCTGCTGTATGGCTTATCTGCTTCATCCTGTAGAGCTGACCTGATGGTATTTCCTAATGTGCCCAGTCCTGACCCAAGTGATGAGCCCATGAATTTTTGTTGATCTGTAATATTTTTTCTGAGACCAAATGTGATATCATCTTGAAGAAGCCTTGCCCTAGAAGAAATACCACCAATAGATGAAGTGCTAGAACTCATATAACTTGGATAATCCGGTTCAAGATCTCTACTTTCTTGAATAGGTGAAAACTTTGACATTTTAGGGTCAATTAATGATTTCTTATGCTTTGATTGCTTTTGGTAGAGTATGGCTGCTGGTAACTGTTTGGCTGCTTGCTTTTCAAGGGTGAGTCTACTGATGCTGTACTTTTCAGACTTGGGGAAATGTCTGTAGCTAGTATCGGCATGGTAATAATGTGAAAGACCAGCAAGGTGGTCGAGACTCTCTGTGCCTCTGCGGAATTCTTGCTTAATCTGGTGTTTCAGAAGCTTTAACTCGTAAGGATCCTCCATCGGGTCCTCCTCTGCTTTCACGTAGCTGTGCAATCTGGAGGACGTCTGCAAAGGCGCTAGGAAATCGGTCACTTCCTGAGACCTGCGGGTCTCGGTGGTTCTCAGGAGACGGTCTGTTTTGGAGAGATCTTTTTCATGGAGGCTAAATGCGGTGCTTAGCGCTGCTGTCCCTTTGGTAATCTCGCCAATGTCATCGATGAGGACGTAATTCCTTGAAGTGTGGTGGTCCATATCTGCATAGAAAGAGTCTGCAGATATGCTCGATATCGGGCTGCTCACCATCCTGCTTCGTTCGTCCAGCCCTATTCTCAAATCTAAGCTATTGTACTTACTCCCGAGGTGGGAAACAGCGTACGTATTATCAGTAGAAACGGGAGCGATCATCAGGGGCTGGTTGCGAATCACTTCATAGTTGGACGTTATCTTGGGTTCCAAATACAATGTCGTTTGCCGAGGCTTCTGCTGTATCACCATCATCTGTGACGGTAACTGATAAGACGGTTGTGGGCTTGGAGTGGGTTGAGCTTGGGGTGTGAAGGACATGGTTGCCACCGCTTGGAAGGTTGGCTGAGTCTGATAAGGTGAGACTTGCTGATGGTACAATGTCTGCTGCTGAAAATGAGATTGTTGAGTGTACGGGGTGGGTGCTTGGGTGGGAAGAGCCGGCGAGGAGTACTGGTATTGGGTGTAAGGACTCGTTGGAGGAACCAGTTGAGCTTCCGTTTGGGTCTGGGGTGGTATGAACTGGCTGAATTCAGTTTGAGGAGCTGTCCTTGGCCTCTCAATGCCGTGCTGACTTTCTATTCGGCTTGGCCTGGTGCTGCTGACCTCACTGTCCGACATGTAATCCCGGTCCTCGGCTACCCCCTGCAGGTAGGCACGCTCTCTCTTTTCTCGCTCCTTCAGCAATGCTTCTTTTCTCCTGTTAATCCCCATTTCTAAATACCGTAGCTTAGCATCGATCTCCTTTTCTTCTTCATCAAGTTCTGCTTGCTTCTTTCTAAGCTTGGCAGATTCCCTTTCTACGAGGTCGAGCTCTCGGTCTATGTCCTGGAGAATCTTGGCTCGAGCCATGGTGTTAGTTCTGCACATTCTTCTCCTGGACGCCGTGCCCATTGTGCTATAAGCGGACTGTGTTCCCGTAGATGCCTCCTCGGGAGGGGGGTTCGGCAGTGTTCTCTTGACTTTTTTCTGGGTACCAGAGGCTGTCATGGTTTGAGAACCTTTAGTCTACAACCAAGTAAACAAAACATAGTATTTTACTATCAAATAAGAAAATAAAGGCCAGAAGTAAACTGCATAAATTCTGCTTGAATAACCGAGTTCACATACGCTGTGATATTATAGCACAGTAAAATTAAAATTTCACCCATATTTCAAAAAGTTGATCGCAAATAAAATCAGTGAAAATTTTTCATTGTAAATCAGTTTTTTATAATCATAATGTCTGCAACATTTCAGGGGAGTATTTAATTCAGGGCAAACTCTTATTTTAGGCAAGTTAACATTTTACTTTTGCTCCTAGAAGAACTCTTTGCACACTAATTTTAATCCAACTTATTAAATATAAGGTTGTTTATTTAATAGATGATCATTGTAATTGTGTTGCTTGTCTGAGATGCAATATACATTTGTTGGGGATGTTTGTCTTCCCTGTTTTCCATTTCAGATACCTTGCAATTTTCAGTGTCTCAGTGATTATTTGGAGTCCCACGCCCTTTAAATTTTGCTATTCTTTAGCAACTCTACTTTCTTCTGAGTGCTTTCACAAATTTGTAAGGGCAAAGATAATTTACTTCATAAAAGAGTATTGCAGCTAGTTTCTTAAATCTAAAAGATTATTATAGGGTTTTTCTGTTGCTTTGGAGTCTGTCCTGGAAACTAGCTCTTATAGACCAGACTGACTTTGAACTTACAGAGATCCGCCCGCCACTGCCTCCACTCCCGAGTGCTGAGATTAAAGGCACCAACCTGCTAACAATGGCTTTCTGAAATAGCACGTGAAGTACTTTTTGTTTATTTCACTAATGTGACATATACTTGCCTTTTAGTTGGCAGAAGTCTTGAGAGTCATAAAATCAGAATAGCTAGAGACACGAGAGATCATTTATAGCTAAACATGCTGATGTTCCCAAAGCTGCCTGTGTGTCAGTAGCATGCTAAAGTTAGAGCCTAGTCTTCTCTGAACTTATCCATGTTTTTTAGAAGATGCCATATTCCTTTCTCTTTAGCAATCCAAAGAAATAATTCCTACCTCCCCTTCAGTTATCACACATATATGACGAAAATGGGTGATAGTGCCTATATGAGTTTTGGAAATAGAATCTCATTTCCTTATTGTTTCTTATTATGTTATTATAACAACCAACATTATTCCCTATTAATTAGATTGTATGTGTGTAGGCCTTCACACTTTTCTTACTTTCGAACATCCTTTCATAGTTCACTTCCTTCATGTTTCTCATCTGCTCTCCTGCACAGATTTTATGAAATATGGATAAGGCACATTTCCAAAGCAGCCATTGCACACATTGCCAATCCTTACTCCCATTCTGCCCATTTCATATGCACAATTAATTCAGGAAGCTGATATGAAAGTCAAACGAGACAGCTGTTTTAGTACTATAGGTACCCATTGACTACTCCTTCAAAATATTATTTCTTCTGGACTTTGCAGCTTCCTGATAAATTTGCATTTAATATATTTTAGACTGCTAAGTTGTTAAAGAATGCCTCACTGTGGTTTAGCCTGACTATACAATGACCTCATGAATGTGAAAATTTGGCAACGTATTAGCCAGTGTGAGGTAGGGTGTGCATTGAGTGAAATTTTAGTCTCTCAAGTCAAGAGAGACTATCATGATAAGTGATGCTATTTTGGGGAAGATTTATTTTATGTGCATATGTAAGTGCTTACATGTATGGGTACTATGTTCATGTCTGGTGCCCACAGGGCCCAGAAGTATGAATGCCAGATCTAAAGTTAACTTTCATCAATTCTAAAGCTATTCAAATCCCTTACTAACTGACAACAAGCTGTCTCCATAGGAGTGTACCTTGACAGCACAGGATTTGCCATGATCTTCTAGTTAGGTGTTTATAGCTTTCTGTGGTAAAATGAAAACAATGAAACAAACTATACTTTAAAGCATTGCATTGACCAGGTTTTATTTCTGGAGGTGCCCATCAACTATTATTTCAAAACAACAACAACAATAACAAAAACCAAGAAGGACCTTGATTGAGATAACTGTCACAAACAAATAGCACAACAAAGCTAATAAAATCTCAGACTTAATTTCTAGATTTATAATTCTAAAACTTAAATGTTATAAAAGTTAGTAAATTAAGACATTTCTCAATCAAATCCATCCATCCATCCATCCATCCATCCATTCATTCATTCATTTGTCCCTTTAGGGGAAAAAGTGAGTTATCAATGTGCTGACTTGACATAGATGTAATGGTCAGGATTGTTCTCACTCTTTTATCCATTGGAATATTGAGATACAAGTTGTATTTTAAACATTTCATGAAGACTTCTAAAAGCATGAGCATATTTCCCTTCATGTAAGTCACAATTGAGTCTCATGCTCTGATTCTAGGGTGCTATATTCTAATATATCAGATAGCATTAATCTTGATCTTGGGAAAGACAGCAGGTCATCTTCTGAATGTATTTTGTTAGGGGAGGTGAGCATTGAAGGCTTTACTGTCTAACCAGCAGTGACAAAAGAAATTTCCCGGAACAACGTTTTCCAGTATACTGCTCTGCAGCACGGAGTCAGAGCCAGTCATCTCTTCTCCCTTGTAGACAGACAATAGCAGCGGAGAGGTCAGTGTTTAACCACTTTTTGTTCCTTAAACAAAAGGTTGGATTATCTGCTTTGAATATAACAACCTTCAGAGTGCAATCTGAAAAGAACTGATTGTCGTTTGCAACCCTAGCCTTGACAAGGACTTCTTGAGCTTTTCCCCACTGTCATGTTCTTTATAAAACACGGTTACCACTGATTACATTGAAATTGATGGGAGACTGAAAAGTAAGTCATGTAGGAAAGTTACACTGGGGATGAAAATGAGAGATCATCTTGAAAAGAGACAGGATCATGAACTCCATCCAGGGCACAAAGCCATGTGGGTGAGGCAGCTCAATGAGTGGAGGAAATGAAGGTGGAAAAAACATTGTGCTAAGTGAATTGGTCCCGTCTGCTCAGCTTTAGGTTTATTTTAGAAAATATGGAGGTTCAGTGTTCAGACATCCATTTTGTTTTTCACCAGAAATAGGAATGTCCATTAAATTTTGGGTCTTCATTTTAAATGGATTCATTGCATTGTCAATATCTGAGAGACTAAGGTTTTGAGGTGCAGTTTTGAGTCAATGCTATAAAGAAGACTGTTCTAGCTTATGGGAAACACACACTGAGATGCCATTCTAGGGCGGGGAAAATATAACAATGGCTGGTGGTATGGAGGCCAGAAGGCAATAGACTTTTAAACAATGAAAGAAGATGTGGGGGAGAATAAAATGGCCTTCAAGATAAGTTCTACAGCCAGGCCTTGGTGGTGCCAGCATTTGGGAGACAGAGGCTGGCGGATCTCTGTGAGTTCAATGCCAGCCTAGTCTACAAGAGCTAGCTCCAGGACAGGGTTCAAAACTACAGGGAAACCCTGTCTTGAAAAACAAAAAAACAAAAAAAAAGTAAATACCAATCAGGTTTCAGGGCAGAGGAGAAGCATTGCTGTGTAAAGTATTTGAGGGTCTGAACTTGATCTCCAAGGAACCACATAAACAGCTGTTCATGAGCAAGAGTTTATAACCTAAGCACCGTGGAAGCAGAGACAAGTGGACCCCTTGACCCCTGGACCCCTGGGACTTTCTGGCAAACAACTCTGTCTGGGCCATTGAGCTCTATGTTCTACAGTGGAGCTTGTCTTAAAAAATAAGATGAAGAACAACTGAAAAGACACCCAATACTGACTTCTTACCTACATACACACACACAGATACACACAGATACACACATGCATACACATGCATGCACACACACATACACACATACACAACTATACTATCACACTACTACTTTCTTGGCTAGCTCTTGGTGTCAATCTCTAAGATATGGTCGTAAACTATCATTGTATCACTTGAAAGACATGGCAATGCATTTCTCATTTTATAAACGTATAAAGAAATACAATCATGAAAATTATACTGTATCTTGACGTTGCAGGTTTATTTTCCTGTTAAAGAGAAAAGATTTCTATGAACTGCTTTTTTCTTTTAAAAGACAGAGAAGATTTATATTAAACAGTGTGACTCAACGAAAATTGCTGATAAATAGGACATTTTGGTGATGTAACGGTACAGTTTTCTAAAGAAAATGTATTCTCTTTTGTGTTAGTCTATGCAGTATGCTAGGAGGTAAGTTAGAAGAACATATAGAGTATTAGACCTCAAAATAAAGCTTTGTTTTCAGTATGAGAAAGGAAAAAGTAACAGATATTGCTCTGGGACAATGCTCTTGTACCTTGTAAAGATCTGTCACTTGTATTTGTTTAGTCGAACACTGATTGGCCAGTAGCCAGGCAGGAAGTGTAAGCAGGGCAACCAGACTAGGAGAATTCTGGGAAGAGGAAAGGCTCAGTCTGCAGTCACCACATAGACACAGAGGATGCAAGATGAAAATGCTGCACTGAGAAATGGTACCAAGCCATGTGGCTAAACAGAAATAAGAATTATGGGTTAATTTAAGTTGTAAGAGCCACCTTAAAATATACCTGAGCCGTATGTTAAACGGTGTTGTAATTAATATAGCTTCTGTGTGAATGTTTGGGTCTGGGTGGCCGGGAAATAAAAGTGCAGTCTCTACAAGATATAGCAAATTCAGGGTCAAAACAAATGGATGAGTTTTAAGCAGGTGTTTGTGGAGGGAAATGTGTAACATGTAAGTTTTCAGGGAAATTCAAGGATCATCTGGCTTCATTATCAGCAGATAAAGAAACAGTGCCTACGAGTAAGATCAGATTCAGGGCGTTCTTGATACAAGCTCGGAGAGGAAAACCGGAAAAAGAGGCAAATATATGGGAACTTACAATACAAAACTTTGACATCTGTGTCTATATTGGAGTCTCAAACCCTCTGTACCAGTCTCTTACAGGCTGCAAAAGCAACCCTGGTTCTTACATCAAGGTCAAATTATCCAGGAGCACACGAAATGCAGAGGAAACCATCAGAGCGTCAGTATTCAGTCCCTGGCTCTCGCTTGTGATACTCTCCACTGGGTAGTAATCAAGACTTTGTCTAGGAGAAGACAGCCAAATCTAATTTCTTCCAGTGACCACGCAGCTGTCACAGCAGGTAACACAAAGGCGACAGACATCATCTATCAGGGCTTCAGCAGGACACTCACTGTCTTCTCAAAGAGGTCAACAAAATAGTTCTGGTCACAGGAATGGAAATGCAGTTCATGGCTCTTCATGGTGTGGCACACACACCACACACACATACACGTGTGTAATTAGCCAAGGTTTCTTAATCTTCTTACTAATCTATTGGAAACAGGTGTTTCTCTGCACTGGGTGACTGTTTTGAACTTTGGAGGATATTTGTCTATACCTATGGCCTTTCTCTACCACACATAATATAGAAATCAATGTTGTCATGTATTACCAATCATCTCCTTAAGCAGCCTTTAGCTGATACTCACAGATGTTAGAAAATGTGCTCTGGAAGAGATCTTTGCTCTATTTGATTAATTCTGTCTCCTGATGTGGAAACAGCTGCTCTTTGTACGTCTCTCACGCTGCTTTATTCTGAGTGGGAAAACATATTTAAAAACAAACAAACAAACAAAAAAACCAAACGCTTGTTCCTGGAATGGTGCCTTGGAAAGACACGAGTGAGAAAAACTATTAAAAAAAAAAAAAGGAGTCCATGTTACAGTAAAGACCTCATAAAATAAATGAAGCAAGAATGTACTAGATGATTTTGCCTTGTTATCAATTTGCCCCATGCTAGTAAAACACGTTCACCTCTTCTGACTAACTTTTCCACGAGCGGGTTGCTAAACTGTAAGATCACCTACCCGCTTAGGCCTTTTTAAAGGACGCTGCTTTCACCCCCTAATCTTTCTTCTCTTCTTCACCTCGTTTTGGCTGCAGTGTTGACTTGTGAGGCCCTCATCAGAGTTCAGACTGACATGGGGGCTGATCTGTCAGCAACCAACATTGTCAGGTAGTTAAGGCTTTTGTTCTTTGTACAATACTTAGCATTGATTATCTTGTCACGGAAACAAGAAGCCTCAGAAAATTCCTGGGAAACTTTCGACTACTGCTGAAACTATGAAAACTAGCATGAATGAAACTGTCAGTCTGACTGAAAACGTCATAGATTTTAGACTTCATTAAAGGCTATCTATTACTAAGTTTAAAAGAATAATTAATTATGTAATTAAATACACATGAAAACCTTAACCGTGTACTTATTTATTTTGCAAGTCCATACTGGAATTACTCAGTGAGATCAGTTGACAGCTAAACTTAAATTTAAAATCAGAAAATCCCAGCCTTCAAAAAAAATCATTTAAGAAACAAAGAGTTCAAGCAAAAATACATCTGAAATCTAAGGGCAATTAAAAACACAGTTAGGAAGATTGTAACAGTAAACACTTGCGTGTTGCTCATTATGCTGAAGGCTGAGATTGTAATGCTAAGATGTGATCTGTACCCTTTACTTTTGGAAACCACACAGAATCTAAGAGCAGAAACCACTCTGAGGCAACTTCTTCCATTCTACTTCAGTCCTCCAAATTCGGAAATTCTGTTCACTTTGAATATGAAAATAGGCCTTTTTCTTCTTGCTAAAAAGAATAATTAACATATTCTTCTAATCTCTGACCTTATTTCCCTCAACTCTGGACACAAGAAAATAATTATAAGCCCTCATGCCTTTAAATTATTATTCAGAAAGTGGACATGTGTAGGGATTTTGCCTCCTCCAAGCAAGGCAACTGTATAAAACATAAACCTGGTCACCATGTTCATTTAGCGTTGAGAGGTTCGGTTAGGACAGGATGATGAAGTTGTAGGTGAGCCTAGGAATGACAGAAGGAAGCTGATGCTGCACTTCTTTCCAGTCAGACTGAAGGCAAGCGGAATTAACTCCGAAGTCACAATAGAAACACTAAGATGCTTTCTTGACTCCACGCCTGTCCATCTACAGCAAGACATCAGTTCTGAGACAAGATAGCAGTTGAATATAGAGCCAAGTGCATGTCCTCCAGAGCGTGCCATTAGTTAAGTGTTCACAGAAAAACTTTATCTTCCTCGCTGTCCTCCAGGTCCATAGGTTTAAAGGAAGGAAAATGCTTAAATTCTACATAGAGAAAATTGGGCTGCAGCCCAATATGAATGAATGCTTTCATGATTAAAATACTAGAAAACCAGTACTAACATAATGGGAAGATCTTCAAATTATGGGAAAAATCAGATACTTATAAAATCTTGAATGTGTACTACTGACAGGGGGAATTTATCTTTTGTGAATGGAACTAAAATTGACCAGAGGATAGTTTAATTGCAAAAATCTAGAGACAATAATAAAAGTAAAATAATAATAATAATAATAATATGGGCTGGAGAGATGGCTCAGTGGTTAAGAGCACTGACTGCTCTTCCAGAGGACCTGAGTTCAATTCCCAGCAACCACATGGTGGCTCACAACCATCTGTAATGAGATCTGGTGCCTCTCCTGGCATGAGGGCATACATGGAGGCAGAATGTTGTATACATAATAAATAAATAAATCTTTAAATAATAATAATAATAATAATAATAACAACAATAATGTGTGAGAAGCTAAATTACATTCTTCTGGCAACAAGAGAGCACAAACAAAGCACTAGGACACGCTTAGAGGTCCCGGAACAAGCGCTCTCTGTCTCCAGCGGACTGGAATGCACTCAGCACTCCATCACTCATTCTTAAGCTTCCTGTCCTGCACCTTGTGTCCCAGTTTGCTTTGTTTTCTTGCTGAGATCCGTTGTTCTTGAGCTGAGCAGCCAAGCAGAAAACGAGTTTCTACCTCACTGGACAGAGAATGAGAGACGCCAGTCTGTGTCACCTTTATTGCCTTATATATTCTGGAAAGTCCCAAAGAGATTAATTTCTTCTTTTTCCAAATATTGATGAAGTATTTTTTAAAGCACTCTTAGAACTTTTGTTAAGGCGATATATCTATGTACATTTATGTTTCTATCTTCTCCCCTCTCTCCCTTCTTTCCTTCTTTTCTATTTCGATTCAGATGTCTTTATCGCAAGGAAGAAAACAATATATATGCTGTTTCTAGGGATTTCTGTACAGTTCATTGGCCACATTAAGTTTCTTATTCCTTTGATTTTCTTCTCAATGGCTTTGTTCTATTATCACAGCCATAACCAGGGTTCCATGGAAACTGTGTATTTTATAACAGACATTGGAATGGTATTTTACTATGAGTGCTTTAGTAGAAGGTAATATCCTTCTGAACTCATGATGATCAAGGATACTACTTTGAAGAAAATAAGGACAGAGTCCCTACTGCCTGTTTTAAACTGTCATTTAAAACGACAACAAAAAATGCACAACAAAATTGCGTGAAGTTGTTATCACATACGCAATCCTCAAGACTAATTCTTTACTGTACATGAAATTACTTGCCTTTGTATTGGTATGTTAATTTAAAAGAAAAAAGTAGGGGCTGGAGAGATGGCTCAGAGGTTAAGAGCATTGCCTGCTCTTCCAAATGTCCTGAGTTCAATTCCCAGCCACCACATGGTGGCTCACAACCATCTGTAATGAGGTCTGGTGCCCTCTTCTGGCCTGCGGGCATACACGCAGACAGAATATTGTATACATAATAAATAAATAAATAAATATTTAAAAAAAAGAAAAAGAAAAAAGTAATCTACAATGCAAATGTAAACATCAGAACACATGATAAATAGTATTTACATATTAAGACATTGTAGTTACATATGATACAGAAAATAAAAGCTGCATTTAATAATTCAGAAGAACTCAATCCTAAATAGGAAAGGAATGTTTTGATAAGTGATCATTTAGTGTCTTTTAATTTCAATTTTCTAGTACACTGAAAGTGTCAACTATTAAATTCAACAAAAATATTGATTGAAATGGAATTTCCCATGTAGTGTTATAACAAAACCATGACCATCATCATCAACAACAACAAACATCCAATTCATTACTACAAAAGTAAAAACTAATGCTTTTTAAGCATTAAAGTGCATAAACTTTGACTTCTGTGATAAATAGATTTTTACTTGAAAACTTCTAACTTTGGTTTCTGGCCAAAATAGTACCTTTCCTAAAACTAGTTATTAGATTATGTGCTCTCCTCTTCTGCTGGGAAATATTATTTTAAGCAGTGTGACTTTTGCTTATGCTGCATTTGTTCAACTCTGTGAAGCTGTGCCACTTTTCCTGTCTCAAATCCTTAATGGTCTAATAAAGAGCTGAACAGCCAATAGCAAGGCAGGAGCAAAGATGGGTGGGGCTGGCGGGCAAAGAGTATAAATGAAGGAGAAATGAGGAAGGGGAGGAGCAATGAGAGAACAAGGAGAGGAGGGCACTAGGGGCCAGTTCCCAGCCACCCAGCCACCCAGCCACAGAGTAGAGTGAAAGTAAGATCTATAGAAGGAAGAGAAAGGGAAAAGCCCAGAGGTCAAAAGTAGATGGGTTAATTCAGGAAAAGGTGGCAAGAAACAAGCCAAGCTAAGGTTGGGCTTCATAATTAAGAATAAGCCTCCAAGTGTGATTTATCTGGGTACTGGGTGATGGGTTCCCCAAAAGTCAAAAGAGTAAAAAGTAAAATACCACACAACATAACTCACCTAAAGTTTAAGGATATTTCACAAATATTTTGGTTCGTTTTACCATTTCCTTGATGGAATTTCAAGCTCATGGTCCTTTAAATGCTTTTTACTTATATAATTCTTAGAGTGTGTTCCCTGAGCAGAAAGACACTATACTAGGTTCTTATGGTAGAACAGATGTCAAGAACACAAACCATATGGAACTTTTAGTTATGACACAGTAGAAAAAAAGGAGGTCTGACATAAAAATAAGAGATGAAGATGGAAGCATTCTATGCTGAAAAATAAAAAATACTGTTTCAGATGTTGAAATAATATCACAGAAAATGAGGCCAATCCAACAGTATTGAGCTGTAGGTGTTGGCAATCACTTTTCTCAGTTCCCAAAGTAGAAGTTATTCTTAACACTTCTGTTTTTTCACGCTATTTCTGACGTTTGTATACATTATGCTAAAATGCATGTGGTTATACAAACATCTATTATTGAAGAGGTGCTATGCACATCCAGATACACAGTGAGCTGAACGTGCAGTTCAGTAGACTAACTCCAGTTCTGGGGCACAAGGAGAGACACGGGATAGCAGGTGATATGTCTTCAAAGTCAGGGAGCTTCCTCTTAGTTATTCATATTACTTGCTTGAAGAGTACTGACTGGAATATTATCACTTACACACGAAAACACTGCACTTGAAGTGCAGAATGGGGTGGAAACATAGATAAGGTTTGAGAACATCCCATATTTATCAAATGGTTATCCTAGGTGGCAAAGCTTGACTCAAAAAATAGAAGTGATTTCCTCTAGATCAAGTGATAAGTTCTCCAGATCGCTGAATCAATCTCCTTATCTGATAGATGAGACTGAACCAGGATTAGAGCTGCTTCAAAGAAAGAACAGCCATGCCTTGGGTTGTTAATTAAACATCTAGGGCCATCTGAGAAGGCACTGAACCCTTAGCACATAGGACTCAGATGGTGTAAACTAGACTTGATCTGAAAACCTCTTTCCTGCACTATAGCTTCCTTGGTTCCAGAAAATATAATGAAGCTGTCAAGACAAAGAAGCAATTAAACTGTCCTATTTAATTGCAACACCTATGAACCGCAACCAGCAGCACGGCAATAATGATGCTCTAAGTACCAGTCACACATTGATGGAAATTAAGAGCTGTTGGACTGGATTTAAGGCCCATACAAGAGGAGGAAAAAAATCTTGCATGGTACTGGAAGCTTAGCTTCCTGTAGCTAGTGAGGTCAGAGACCTAAGCAAAGAATCTAGTACTTTGTACTAGTACTTTGTAGACTGGTAAGATTCCTTACTACATTCTAAACCTCATCTTTTTACCCACAGATCATGAAAGAAGTTCTCTTAAGTGAAGCAAATGAGACCATCGCAGGAAACCACAAATGGACTCAAAGCAGAAAATAACAGATTTGGGGGAGACAACCCCCACAGGTACAGTAAAACAACAAATTTCTTAACATCAAGGAAGAAATGGGGAAGAGTGTAGGAGCCAGAATATCAAGGATACAGCTGTGATCATCTCAGGTCAGTTTTATATTCGATCTGCTGAAAGAGTCTCTCCTAGAAATGTCCACATAGACAGGAACAGAACAATGGCAGTATCAATGGATATGTTAATGAGAAGGGGAGCATTTTCAGGTCCAACCTAGACATTGAATGATATGCAACTAATGACTACTGAGAAAAAGGAAAATAAGATTCTTCCAGGGAAAAGCCCCTTACTGAAAAGATATACACAAAAACAACAAAAGTACACTCAACAAGTTGTGTGTGTGTGTGTATGCACATACATATCTATATAGGAAACATGCACCCATGTATGCAATGTATACATTTTAAAAGTATATGTATATCCACACATATATATCCATGTGTATACATGTATATATACACCCATCCATGTATATATAAAGAACAAAAGGGTATCAACTTGAGAGTAGGGATGTGGAAGTGTTTAGGGGTAAGGGAGGGCAGTTGGGAGGGGTTGGGGAGAGAAAGGAAGGAGTAAAAGTGACATAATTCTACTTCAATTCAAAACATATTTTAAAAATAGAACACAATTCCGAAGTTCTCCTCTAGCAAAGAACTGTTCTTTAAGAAGATGAAAATTGTTTCACAGTATTTACAGTCCGTGAAACAAAGGCAGCAGTGACTCACGACTCCTGGTCCTGCAGTCAGGATTTGAGTACCGCCATTCAACCAAAATCCATTTAACACATTCAATACTCATTATCTGGTATTACATCAAGCACTTGCCAAACAATGGCAAAGTGGTATTTATTGATCAGCATCATCATTGGCATCATCATATTAAATCCAAAACTAGGAAATTTTAATAGTCTTTCCAAAATATATATAAGCCAAGAAAAGGCATAGCAGGCACTAGAGTTCCAAACTGGTCAATCCTAAGGCTCCTTCTTAACCTCAAAGCTACAGCTATGACTTGCATCAAACAGTAGTTTAGAAATAGCATAGGAATTCACTGGAGAAAGTGGATCAGCTAAGGTTTTCTGATCCTCTTGTCTTTTTAACAAAGCAAAAATTTTCCTGTTGGATATTACAACACTTGCCTGTCTGGGGACTGGGGAAATGGATCAGCAGGCAAAGACACACACCTGAAAACCCGAGTTTCATACCTGGATCCCACACGTTATTGTTCTTATTGTATATCAAGATTTTAGTTGAATCCTTAGTACTTTTCTTTATTAAAATTGCCTTGGGATTCTTTTATTTTCTAGGTTAGAGCTTTCAGAGAAATGTTTCAAATGCCCTCAACTTTGGATACTCTCAAGAAGAGCAGGGATTTGAGAAAAGAGCTTGGTCTGGGGAGAAATGTAAGTCTTAGGTCATGTTCCTTTTCCTGGCCAGACTCCAGTGGTATGAGAAGCTTTTCTGTATATGTGTTTCTTTTATTGCTCAGTGAATAGAGAAGTTGTTTTCGGCCAATGGTTTAACAGAACAAAGCCAGGCTGGAATATATATGAGAGAAAGTGAGAGAGAGAGAGAGAGAGAGAGAGAGAGAGAGAGAGAGAGAGAGAGAGAGAGAATGAAGGTGTAGGTGGGGTCAATAAGAAGCCATGGAGCTGCCGCAGGGGACAGACACGCCCAAACCATGCCCTTAAGTTACAGCCACGTGGCAATACACAGATTAATGGAGATGGGTTAGTTTAGGATGTAGAGTTAGCCAGAAATATACTTAAGCTATTGGCCAAATAGTATTGCAGATAACATGGTTTCTTTTGGACAGCTGGGAAACAAACAAGCGGCCTTCCTCAACACTCCAGTCTTCATCATAGGAGCATGGCTGAGTTCCCAGATTCTTGACCTTTGAGAAAGGCTAAGGTTAGGTCCACATTTTAAAATTATCCCTGCACTATAAGTAAACACCCCTTATATGATCAGAAAGCATTACCTGTTATGTTAGTTGTCTTTACCCATTAATATTAAAATATAGCTTTTATAAACTATTATCATTAAATGATGTAATTAAAAAATAGTCAAAACTCTTGAAGAATTTCTCCAAATGAGAATTCAAATACAAATGTCAAGGAACATTTGAACTAATGTTCAATAGCATTAGTTACTAGGAAATCCAAAATCACAACTATATACTAGTTTATACTCAATAGGATGGCTATTATTTTTTATCATAGCGAGTAAGAATTAGAAAGGAGATAGGAAAATAGCAATGCTTACAGTACTGACAGGAATATAAAAGTTTTAAGTGCTCTGGAAGAGTTTGATAATTCTAGAGCAAAATGTGGAATTACTGTAAGGTTTATCATGTGTACTCCTAAGTACATACCCAAAGTATAAAAGTAGAAACTTTAACAAATACATATGCATTCATACTCATTCCGATGTAATTCAAAATAACCAATATGTCCATCAACAGATGAAGAAATAAGCAAATTGGAGAGTGTGTTATACAACAGATTTCTAGAGTACAAAGGAAAAAAAACCTACATGGCCAAGTGTACATGGATGTTGGAAATATTATTTAAAATAAAAGTGATCAGAAACACAAGGTCACATATTTCTAATCTCGTTTATATTTATACCCAGAGGAGCGGGATCTACACAGACAGAACACACTGGTGGCTGAGGAGGGGGAGGGGAAAAGGACGGGAGTCGCCCCTGGAAAGGTGCAGGCGTTTATTTTGACGGGATGAAATATTTTAGAACCACATAGAGGAGGTGGTGGCTGTGCAACATTATAAATATACTAAACACAACCAGATTCTTTACTTTTAAATGGCTAATTTGATATGAGTTTCACATTAATTATAAAAAGCTGTTCTGTTCTTAGAAATTATTTTTACTTCCTAATATTTGACATATGAATAAGAGTTGACTTCATTTTAAAACACTTTTATTTCTGATCTCTTCTGTTGATGCTTTTTTGGAATTAAATATTAATTTCAAAATTCTTGGCAGTGGCTAGCAGCACCGAAATTATAGGATTTTTCTTTGTAAAACCTACTCTGAGCTGAGGTGTGCAGCTTCATAGCAGAACAACCGTCCACTACAGCAAGGCTCTGGGCTCCGTTCCCAGAACAGCGAAAAACAAAAAGCGACCCACTTCATACGAGTCTATTTTGGTATGTAAAATAATCATCTCTATCAGTCATAACTTAAAAATTTGCTTAAATGCTGGGCGGTAGTGGTGTAAACCTTTAATCCCAGCACTCGGGAGGCAGAGGCAGGAGGATCTCTGTGAGTTCAAGGCCAGCCTGGTCTACAGGAGCTAGTTCCAGGACAGCTAGGACTATTCCATGGAGAAACCTTGTCTGAAAAATCCAAAAGAAAAAAAAATGCTTAAACATCTGTATATAAACCTTATATCTAGAATTCCCTTGAGTACTGAAAGTACTCACAGTGCTAAGAATATTGTACAAATGGTTCTCCTATGAGTGATTGCGCTTGATGTGATTTGGAAACTTTATCTCACTTTGGCAATAGCATCCCACTGCATATTTTACATAACCAATTGCAAGTGCATGAGAAACACAATTTTCCTATTTTATAAATTTTATGATTGTAGCCACTAGCAGGTTCTATTTCAGTGCTATTTAGGGGCAGCATTGTCTCACGTAATTAACCAAAGCCACTCAAATTTTACTTCTATATTTTATAGCCCAGCATGTATTCATTGAAGAATACATCGCAGTATGAATGGGAATTGACCAGAATGAAAGGGCTTTGGTCTATGAGCTTAAAACAGAGAAACACTCTGTTCCTATGATATTATATTTTTATATACATATATATATATATTATAAACTATGGTAATAGTTTATAAATATCCTTATTTTAATCACATGACTTCAGGATCTTACTGGGTAGTGTACCCCCCACCCAAGCCTATTCTTTTCTCTGTGAACACCCATGTTCAGGGTGCGGTTGTTTTCAGGGTCTAGAGTTTGAAGAACTGTGGCCTTGAAGACCACATAAGCCACCATGAGGCAAAGTTTGCACACACAAAAGTAAGACTTTCTCTCTTTGAAGTACTATGAATATTTGGAATAGGATAATGTATCGAGGAACATACAGAAATGATTAATTTCCTTTAAATATTATAATTAGCCTGTGGTTCCCGCACCCAGTGGCGGAGGTGGCAGGATTACCCAGGAGTTTAAGGCCAGTGTGGAATTGATAGTGAGTTCCAGGACAACCAGAGCTCTGTAGCAAAATATTTATTTTAATATTTATTTATTTTAATATTTAAGCAACAGTTTAATTAATGTGTATGTGTGGGAGTGAATGCATTCCCTACCATGACGAACTGACTGTACTCTGGAAATGTGAACCAAATTAAAGCTGCCTCTTTAAGTCGCAGACAATAACTATTTTTCCCTTTCCAAACAATTGAACTTTTACAGGGTTCTGCTTCCCTAGAGATACTGAATACCATTTCCTAGCATCTAATGATACTTTCTTTAAGGTAAAAAAATAGTATATACCACCTGACTACATTCATTTATTGGAAAATGGATTAAACCATTTGTGTGGGAAATCTGAAGAGAGCATAAAACTAATAACATTTCTAAAAATTAAAGCAATAACTTGCATGAAAACATAAATGCAAATGTAAAAATTGAAAGCGCCTCTTGCTTCTTCCCAGCAATCTTTCGTGCTCTGGGGTGTGAACTGTAGCATGGCTTACCGGGGATTTAGTCAGCTAGAGAACAAATCGCTTCTCCAGAGAGAGCCGCTGCTGGGACTCCAGTGTTTTCCTGAAATATCGACTTACTGTCATTTTCATCTGGATATTATTAACTCTGTTTTACAGACAATAAAATGTAATTCTTTACTGAGCATGACCTATTCTTTCGGTTCTTTCTGAACTTGAAGTATTAAATCTGTGGCTGCTGCAAAATGCTTCCCAAGCATCAGGTCTTTAGCGATGTGAAGAATGAGGCCGCCACTGAGTATCAAAAGCGCTCAGAACTTGGACGACAATTCTAAACGTGGCATTGAACTATACGGGAGTGAGAAAGTCTGTGTTCATGCTGTTATAATGGCTAACCACAAAGTCATAGGGATCTCTATTATTTGGTGTTTATATCTCTCTGACTATTCCTTGTCCTAAGACATAACCTTGAAACAACATTGAAACAAATGTGAGATGGGTTTTGTTTGCTAGCGTATTTGTTAATTCATTTTGTGTCTGTGAGTGTGCATGGCACACGCATCACAGTGGACGTGTGGAGGCCAAGTGACAACGTGTGGGAAGTGGTTTGCTCCATCGATTGTGTGTGTCCAGAAGCATCTTATCCCATGAGCCATCCCACTAGCTCCAAGAGATGTTTGCAATTGAAACATTTCTTCTCCATAAATTGAAATCCTGTGAAACAGTGCTCATAAAACTTCAGTCCTGCCGTAAAGTCATGGTGATAGATCAGATTTCAAATGTCCTTTGGATCATTTGGTTCCCTGTGATACAATACTATTTACAATTGATTAGGGATTGTACATTTCATCCAGTTAGTGTCAACAAGCATTCTATAGATTAGAAGATAAAGTTCACAGGCTTGTAAAATCATGTCTTTTTTCCATTATTTTAACTTCTTAAATTTGCTTTCAATTTCGAGTTCTACACAGGCACAAAAAGAAGCAAATCAATGGTTTTAAAATAGCCAAGCCATGAAATATGAGATACTGTGCATTTCTATAAGTATTTATTGGCAAGTGATTCCTGCCACACATGAAAAACTGATTGAAATTTTCAATAAAGATGACTCCTGCAAACAGTATAGGGTGATTTTTGTTAGAACAATTTTGAGTACCGATAACTATATCACACTGGAGAAACTCATACACATTTTTTTTTCAGGTACTAATGGACAGCAAATTGTCACACTAGGTTGTTTAGAAAACATTAACAGTTGCACACCATTACCTATCACGGGAAGCAGTGTTTTCAGGTCAAGGTTCAAATGAGGAACTAACTACCCAAGTAGGCGCAGAGCACAAACCCTGCAATTAGGACTGAGTTTAGTTAAAAAAAACAATGGGGCTGTGTTTATCATTGCCCGGCAGGAACTCACTCCCTAGCAGAAATTAGATGCATTTTTGACCCAACCTCAAAAGCGTGATTTACTCCTGTGGTTAAAATAACTTACCAGAAAGAATTTCTATTTCTTCAACTAATAAATAATAAATAATTAGCCGTTCAGTTGGGAAGAGGAATGGCAATAACAAATGTAATCACCTTCAGCTTCAAGTCTACTTGCGTCACCCTGAATTCAGTCTGGGCTCTTTCCTGTTACCCGCAATATTAAGCTTTTATTTGTCATCACATCTAATTAAATGTGATATGATGAGTCCAAGAATAAGAACATAGAAATGCAGATTCCAGGAATAAGAATGTAGGAAGAAAGAAGTACAAAGTGGTAAGCCTAGGAGGAGAACAGCAGCTAGGTCAGCAGCTTTCTCAGCAGCTTAAGGCTTAACTATTAACAGAGTTTACAACCCAGAGCTCTGCCTGCAAGGCTGAAGCAGCCTCTGCAAACTGAGAGGCAGATTTTAGACAATCCCCTCCCCCTCCCCCCCGCCCCACCACTCATGACCAGCAATTGATGTGAGCTGAGTTAACTCTGAAATGATGGGATGTATGTGACCTTGCTGTGCGTTGTCCCATCTCTTTCCTGCTTTGTGAAACTGGCAGTGTGGGGGAGTGCAGAGTTTTGGTAAACTCCATTAGAGAGAATCAATGGACTAAATACAAACATAGTTTAACAAACAAACAAACCCTGTCAATGGAAATTCTAAAAAAAAAAAGGCACTTTGTATCTGAATTTCACCTTGATATTGTAAAAACTGCTTTGTTCATGCCTAATGCTTGTTGCTCCTTGCTATAAAAAGGGGGTGAAGTTCAGAAACCATCTTTTGCTACAGCCTTACAAGTCCATCTCTGGCTGTGACCTCAGCTAGCCAGCTAGCTTAGATGTTTTTTGTGCCCCAGGGAGAGTTATTTTTTAATTTTTTAATTATTTCCTGGAATAAAGCTGCTTCTGGTTTAATAGACTTTGGTGTTCTGTCCCCCATCTTTGTGTGACCCCCGTGGACCCAATAGACATTCATTTTTTCTCAACAAATAAGTTCTCAAATTATGGGGCTATAATCGGGTTTAATAATTTCTTATATTATTTTTAAGAATTTTCCTGGTTTGATGGTGCACACCTTTATTTAGCTTTGGCATTTTGGAGGCAGAGGTAGGTAGATCTTTGTGAGCACGAGGCCAGCCTAATCTACATAATGAGCTTCACAGGACAACCAGGGATAAAATAGTAAATTGTTATTTTTATCAACTGTTTTATTATGAAACCTTCACAACTTGTTCCTTAGTATGAAATTAAAATAAATAAAAGCCTTTCTGTTATTTAACTTTGGACTAACCTACTTCAACTTACTTAGTCAGTTCCTTTGAGACTCTGTAGCTTACAAATTTATTCCCATCATTCCCTAACTCAGACATTAATTATAACCCCAGACACACACAACATCATCAAAAAAAAAACCCTACAATAGTAAGATTAATGTTGGGTAGGTGTAGTAAATAAAAGGACATACACCTTAATTTCAGATTATCATTGAATAAAATAGATTTAGCTCCTACAGAAGTAAAGTGATTTGTGTATTTTAGCTATGCAGCAGCATATGAAACACTGTACAAAGCCACAGGTTTATGTGTGTATATTCTTCATATGTACGAATACTAAAATAATATATATGATATTAATGTATATTATATTGAATATGAGAAGAAAATATCTGAGAATTAATGGGAAATATTGTTTCTTAACTGTAATTTATGTCTTGAAATACATTCTTGCTTTCTCAAATTATTAACATTATTATCAGTTTAATTGCTATTTTGTTTTTAATAATAATTAATGCTGTATTTTTTAAGTCCTAATAATTAGCAATTTTTAGAAATATAAATAGATACACAAACGTGCATTTGTTTGTATGTGAGTTTTGGAGGAAGTATATTTGGGGGAACGTGTGTGGCTTTATTCCTCACAATTGTTTAAATAGAATAACATGAGCTGTTGAGAAAATTGTATTATAAAACACTTTGGAAGCTAAATAATGTTAAGTAATGCTGTACATTAGTAAATTACATTAATCACAATCAGATCTCAGTCGAGAAGGGTCCCTCATATCCGTTAAACTGGCATCTCAAAATATCCACTGTTATATTTTGGTAGAAGTCTTTCACTAGTAGGAATATAAAACTGTTTCTTAGAAGCATGCTAACTTTTATATTTTGAAATATAGACTTCTGGAGAAGATAAGAAAAAAAATGACCTTTCAGTATTCTGAACTAATCCTTCAATATTGATTAAAATAAATTACAATATTTATTGAACAAACAATAAACTGACATTTGTATTTATGTTGATTTTATCAAAAGACTTGATAATACTTTGCTAACTATTAATGACTCTAAGTCACTTCACTGTTAAATTTTGAAAAACACTAATATACTGTTGCCTATTTTAATTTTAACATACTTGGACTTTGCAATATAAGATTTAATCCTAACAAATATGTTAACAAGATAGAAAATGAAGAAAGATCAGACCTAGAAAAGATGATGTTTCTAGTATTTGCAAATATATCTTTAATATGTAAGTACATTTTCTTACATAATATCATTATAAATATGATTTTATCAAAATCAGTTTTAATAAACTAATATTTATCTTGCTTTTTTTAAAAGATAGGGTAGTAACCCCTTTCAAAAATCTTTCCTCAAATCCCACTTAGCCATTGCTTCTTAAATCTTCATACTTTGGAAGAATACAAAAAAAAATTGGTAAAAACAAAGATTCTAAGTATTTGACTATGGAAATCACTCTTAAAAATAGACATTAAAGGCATCCAAAAATTCAAAAATAGCTATTGAAACAGCAATCATTAAAGCAAAATGTATTCTTGCAACATTCAGCTCATAATTTGCATCTGTTTTTCTAAAGGATCTGGCTTATTAGAGATAAAAATAATTTTAATAGAGATTATATCTGTTAAGGCTGGGAATAGGCTCAAACAGTTTTAACAAATAATTTGTATTCCTATGGCCATGGAGAGGTGATAACATGGTCAACAATAACCTATTTCACTGCAAAATGTATTATGCATTATTACTGAGGAACGAGTAGTTTTCTGAAATGTATCATCTTTTGATGGAGAAATCATTAAAGATTTTTTATTCTTCAGGATATATGAATCTTTGAATGGATTCAGCTATTTATAGCTGTGGGGGTGTTCTTAGAATTTACATTGCTTTCTTGCAGTGGCTAAGGTCACCTTGCCTCCTGACATGCTCAATTAACATTCCTTCCTGAGGTTGTGGATTACCTGGGTTAGTGACACTCTCCTGTGGTGGCAGAGAAAGGTCTCAGGGAGCATAGCGTCTTTACTCTATCTGTGCAATTCTCCCGACCTGAAGCTACAGACACTCCACAAATGCATTTTTAAAAAGTGGGTTGAAATAAATTCTGACGAAGTCCAGTGTTGCACATCCAGGAGGTGGAAAAACCATCAGAATAAACCAGAGTGAGAAAATATAACACTGAGTCAGTCAGGCAAGTTTGGTGAGTGGGCGAATATTGGCTTATTTATTACAGGCTTAACTTTTGCTTTTTGTTTTACTGGACATTAAGAATTTGTGAGACTGGAAAAATGGAAACAGTTTGATAAGAAGTCCATTAAACATCTGTTTGGTCAGGCATTTTTCTGTGCTTTATATAAAGCTGTGAACTCAGTAAACAAAATCTTTACCCACGAATAAAATCTGAGCTTATATTCTTCTAAATAAGAAAGAATACTATGTATTATGTATATTCTACGAGATAATGAAGATAATATTTCACATGTATCATGTGTAAATTTAGGGGTGGAAGTGAGACATAATGTAATACGTGTGTATAAGAAAATTAGGCAGGAGGGCCTCTGTTCAATATCATCTGAGCAAGACCCCATCAATAAGAGTGAATTTTACAAGGATCTGGGAGGAATCCAGAAGAGGAACCTGTACTGGGATAGGAGACGTGTGGGCACATCCAAGTATCAGAGAGTTCCTGTGTGAGCAGGGCAAGGAGTGGGAAGTACGCAGGAACAACAGACAGGCAGCGTTTATGCAATAAAGGGCCTTCTGAAGAAATGCAAATCAAAACTACTTTGAGATTGTATCTTACACCAGCCAGAATGGCAAAGACGAGTAAAACCAATGAGAGCTCATGCTGGCGAGAATGCGGGTAAGGGAGACACTCCTGCATTGCTGGTGGGATCGCAAACTGTTTCCACTGTGGAAATCAGTGTGGCAGATCTTCGGGAAGCTGGGAGGAGGTTTGCCTCAAGATCCAGCTGTGACACCCTTGGTCACATACCCAAAGGACTCTGTCTGTACTCTACTCCAGTGACACTTGTTCATTCATGTCCACTGCTCCTGCCGAGACTGGAAGCTGCCGAGATGCCCATCAACAGATGAACGGATTATTAAAATGTGGTAGATTCGCACAATGGAATATTGTCTACTTGTTTAAAAAGGTGAAATCATGTGCTGGTTCCCAGGACATTTGAATTAGGATTTTCACATCCACAAAGACAATCCTAGGAACCATCTAGGCATGGAGAATGTGAGTCATTTAGACAAGTCACTTCCTCTGGGATGCTACTTGAGATTAGAAAGAAGTTCTTAGGTCTGGTATGATGACCTGTGACTGTAATCTCAGTGCTTGAGAAGTTGAGGCAGGGGGATTTCTGCAAAATTGAGACTAGTCGAGGCTACACAGTGAGTTCCAGGCCTAGGCCACATAGAAAGACGAATATTAAAAAAATAGAAAATATAAAAATCACAGAATAAAAAAACTAATCCCTCCCCAACGGTCTCTTTTCTTAAATACAAACATGACTGACATTAGATTACCTTTCTTTTCCTACATCTCCTTTTCTCTTTCTTTCTTTTTTCTTCCTTCCTTCCTTCCTTTTTCTTTTCTTTTTTTTTAAAAAAAGAAAACAAACTGTCTTTTTTCATTATACATACCAATCCCAGTTTCCATTCCCTACACTTACCCCCCCACCCCAACCACTACTCAGAGAGCATAAGGCACATTGCTTTGGGGAAGGTCCAAGGCCCTTGCTACTATATCTAGGCTGAGCAAGGTATCCAACCAAAGAGAATGGGTTCCAAAAAGCCAGTACAAGCAGTAAGGATAAATCCTGGTGTCACTGCCAGTGGCCCCACAGTCTGTTCCAGCCATACAACTGTCACCCACATTCAGAGGGACTAGTTTGGTCCTGTGCTGGTTCCTTCCAGGTCCAGTTGGAGTAGGTGAGCTCCCATTAGCTCAGGTAAACTGTTTCAGTGGGTGTCCCCATCCTGGTCTTGACCTCTTTGCTCATATTCTCATTCCTCCCACTCTTCAGCTGGACTTTGGGAGCTCAGTTCAGTGCTCCACTGCAGGTCTCTGACTCTGTTTCCATCAGTTGCTGGATGAAGGTTCTATAGTGACATCTACGACATTCATCAATCTGACTACAGGGCAAGGCCATTTCAGGCACCCTCTCCTCTATTGCTTGGGTTCTTAGCTGGCATCATCATTAGGCGGAGGATTGGCAATTTGAGGCCAGCAAAGTCATGCACTAGATGTAAACAAAAAAGGAAGAGACATCTGGTCTACATAAGGATTCTCTCTAACACCACTGACACTTCTGCCAGGGTTCAGTTGACTCCTGTTGTGGTTCCATCATGGAGGACAGAGAGACTGTTCCTCAGAGGCTGGCCCTCACAGATCCATTGGGGATTTTGAGCTGCCCTGGACATGAAGGTTATTCCAGGAGCCTTCTGATCTATCCCATCTGTGGTAACACCTTTATTTTCCTCAGCAGCTGGAAGCACCACACCTCTTCCTAAAACCAAGAGGGGGTACCCACCCCAAAGTCCACCCTCTCTGTGCCAAAAAAGTGAAATCATGGAATTCACAGGTAAATGGATGAAACCTACATACAATGGAAGCTTCTTAACATATAAACATAAAATATAAATGCAATCACCAAATGAATGGGGAGACGACAGGGCTGCTACTAGACATCTTTTGCCACCAACCTTTAACCAGAGCAAGGAACTGGTTTCATTTAATTAAGTTTTTGAACAAAGGAGCCCCATTGAAGCCCCTAAGATACTCAGGCTATTGCGAGAGCTATTGTTTATTCTCCATAAACTGATGGGAAGGCCCTATTGCTGAAGATCACGCTTACATCTCTCATAGACCATGGAGAAGTCAACCCGGTGTCTGCCTAGAGCTGTTTCATCCCTGTTGCCAAAAGTTAATAGTACTGGAAGGTGCTTTGCACACTTCCGAGGGATTGCTAACCACTAGCCCAGATACAAGTCCTGAGGTCTACAGTGATGACTTGCCTGCATGATAAACTGCGCGATGCATAACTTGTTAAAGTAACTGTAAGGTCTACTAAGTGAGATGGAGCCCATACTTGATACGTCCAAGAAGCTGACAGTAGATAGGGCTTGGGCCTAGGGGAAAACCCAGTAGTACTCACTCTTCTGCTAAAAGAACATAGCAATAAGATGACTGCAAACAACCTTCTCCTACACCTCTTGATTAGTGCCCTGAGTTATCATCGGAGAAACTTCCTTCTACAGTAGATGCAAACTAATACAGGAACCCACAACTGGAAAATGTGCAGACAGTGAGAGACTGAAGAAAACTCAGCCCTCAATGGGATGTCTCTATCAAAAATCTCTCCTCGGGGCACAAGAAAGACAAGATGGAAAGACTGTAAAAGCCGGCGGGGATGGAGGACTCCAAGGAAATAGTGTCTTCCAGACACAGCGGGGCTGACGCACACTTGCAGAGACTCTGCTAGATGGGGTCCCAATGCTGAGAGTAGAAGGGGACACGAGCTCCATCACTGACCACTGACAGCTGTTCGCAAAGGAACAATCTGTGTCCTTCAGTGCAGTTTCACCGGGTACACGAACCATAACTAAGGGCAGGTCACATGCCCAGCAGTAGATAGATGGCATAAAACCAACTCAACATTCATTTTGGAGATTTTTTTTTCAATCTCATATTTATGTGTTTGGGCATTTTTTAAACCTTATTAGTCTTCTGTTCATATATTATGGTTTCTTATTTTATGTTTTCATGGATTTTATTTTCTTTGTGTGTGTCTCTCTCTGTATGTGTTTTTCATGTTTTTCTTATTTTTTCTGTTCTTTTCTGCCTGCTTTTTTTCTAAAAAGAGGGAAGAGAATGTATGAAGCTAGATGGGTGGGGATGTGGAGAGGATCTGCAGGAGACAAGGGAGGGAGGGGAAGCCACAATCACAATAATATACTGCAGGAAAAAATAACTTCAATAAAAAGTAAATGCTTAGTATTGACTGAACTTTGTAAGATTCTACTAATGAGTTTAAATTGTGAAGCAAATAATGTATTTGCTTACATAGATTTTAATCAATCAAAATCTGCTCTACTTGCGCCTTTAGAGAACTCCTTAGGAAGGAACAGAACAACGGCGTCCAAAGGCTGAACACAAAATGATGGTAACTTTGATCCAGCTTCGCACAGACAAAGGAAGCAAACATAGATTCTCTAATCTGGCACATTAGATTCCATGTAATTGACCCCCTCACTAACCAGTCCAGTTTTATTGAACGTAAACCTTGTTTGCCCCCCTTTAGATGTATAACTGGCTATTAATCTGAATACATGGATGTTTTTGTCCTCTATTTGGAATGACCTTCATCTTTCTCTTCGTGACCCAGCAGAGTTCAGCCTTCATGTCTCAGAGTCTCCTCCCTGGAAACTTTCCTGACCTATTGGAAGCAGAGATGCTGGTCCAGACTTTTATATACTATAAAACTTACCTTCTGCTGCTTATGAAGGGTCCTACCAATAGCAATATCAATAACACGTATGTAGTTATCCCATATTTAGTAGATATTGAAGTTGACCAACTAGAAGAAGTTGGAATTGTGCTCTGAGATTCAGTGAACTTAGGATATTTCTGACTTAGTTATTATTGGTAATTTTACTTAATAAACTCACGATACTCATTGTATTCTTCTTTGTCTGTTTGCAAGTGCAAAGGGAACAATGTGAGGAAAATTCTGATAGCTTGAATATCTGCCATAACTGAATTAAAAGTTTAAAGCCACAATTTGAGCAAATGATCAATGCATCAATTGGCAAAGATACTCTTTCTAATGACCAAAGCTTGGTACACTATTTTAAAAGTTCAAAACATAATGTTTTCACATTTTATTATTTATGTGATTTTATAGGTCATAGGTGTAAAAAAATAAATACACACTGAAATTACTTAAAGGTCACTTTCACGTGACATCTAACAGATTTCAGAAGCAAAGCTATCTCAATGCACAAGTGTCTGTCTGATTGTAGCGCTGGCCTCTGTGCCCAGTCTTACTTGTGTCTTTAGCATTTACTTCACAATACTCTTTAAGAAGGAAATACAGAAGATAATAAAATTCTGTTATAAATATGGAAAATTTAGATGTGAAATTTTAATATATATTATTGTAAATATGCCTATATAACTACAAACAGACTTACAGGTGTATATTTCATAATATGCATTTTAATATATAATATAATAGTATATTTTAAAAATTATATTATATTTTATAGACCACGGCTGTTGTTGAACATGTGGAGATCAGTGGAAGAGTGGTATAAGATTTGTTCAAAACTTAACTGATAATTAAACCATAATGATTTTATTAATTACAATATGCCTGCTATTGTGGTTAATCAACATTTCTCATCTTCATTTATGTCTATATGTACAACATATTTATCTGTTTCTTCCCTTGAGACACAATTATGACTCATAAAATGATCTCTATTGAAACACACATAAACATTCGTTATGCGTTTATTAGCACTTCTATTAGGCTCATCTGAGATTAGTTGAAGAAAGTTGCCCCAAACAAAGTAAACTTGGATGAAGTGGACCTGGTGGATCTTACTTTCATCCGCTCACATCTTGGGCAGTAAGCTTATGCTAAGCTTTTAAGGTCAATATCCTGACTGGGAGAAGAGACTGACTACACACGTTTATTTGACCAACACTCCAGTCATGAGTTCTAACACTCCTGGTCTAAATGCATGGTCATGCTTCATCCTTTGCCTTATTTATTTATATTCAGTATTTTATTCCACCAGGTGGGGAAATGAATATTAGCTGAACACACTGAAATCAGCCTACGATTCAGAGATCTTTATATTAGAAGAAACCTTTTTTTTCCGTTGGCATTTTTAAGAGAATGAGGTCCTCCCCACCCCCCCCACCCCCGACACACATTTATAACGCAATAGTCCTCCCTCAATTTCAGTCTTTCACTTTCTATGTGCTAGCTTTGTTACCTTCTAAGTCTGCAAACACATGATTAACATCTACGCATCCATTGTCTTCTAACTGAAAGCAACCCCTCTTACCGTGAAGCCCTCGGAATACTGAAAAGGAGCCCTGGACCGCTCGTCTGCTGTAGGACTCAGAGGCTTGGGGTCAGACAGAGAACGCTGCATCATCTTGGCTGTCTTAGGACTTGCTGGGGGCACTTTAGCCATGTCTGGATGGAGCACTTTCTGTGGACTTACGTCATCGGGGAGGGGTTTTTCGTAAGGTACAAAGGCTGATTCTAATGCTTTGCCTGGTGACAGTGGGGAGATGGGTGAATAGAGGACCTTGGGAGATTTGGGTGGGGAAGGAGCCAGCTGGACTGCGGTGTCTGCCCGAAGGTGAGCTGAGGAGTACCCGATCTCTAAAGGTGTTGGGCGTTTCTTGTCTTTGGGTGGAGAGGAGGCACCCAGATATGGAGGGCTCTGTGTGTCTGAATCTGTTTCGGTTTGACATCCTAAACTGCCCCCTTTGTAAGTCTTTTCAGGTGCTGAAATGTGTTTAATTATTTCTACCTTGGCATCCACCCGCGCTCGTATGGAAGGTGTCCTTATGGTTCCCAATGGTTCAGTTTGCACAGATATCTCTGCGACTGTCTGAACTGCTACACTGGAGACTTTGGAGAGGGGTTTGGTCTTGTCACCCTCTGTGGTGCTATCTCCGTACTTCCCGGGACGGGCTTTTCTCCTTGACCTAGAAGGCACATCCCATTCATCCTGATCTTCGTCATCAGTTTGGACGCTGGTATCAACGCTCTTTTTAGTTCTTCTTCGCCTACTGGCATAGCTCCGGTCAGCGCTTTCTTCATCGTCAGTCTGGACGCCACTGTCCACTATCTTTTTCAAGTTCCGCGGATCGTCTGCCAGACTTTCCCCCATCTCTTCATACTGCCCCCGAACTTTAGCCCCGGAACTTCTCTTTTTCGGTTGTTTCTCCTCTTTTACCACAACATCTGTCAGCGGTATCTCTGAAACAGTGCTCAGGATGCCGGGCGGAGCGATGTACTGAGTCACCCCATCGGACTGAACCGTGTACCATCCTTGGCTCTGTGGTATTTCAATGGCCACCACAGTAGAAGCTGTGGTGGTGGCATCTTCAGTGGCCCAAAACTGACTGCCCTCCGGAGCAGCGTACTGACCCTCCAACATGGCCTGCTCGGTGGTGGTTTGCGGAGAGGCGTTTCCGGAGGGGTCATAGTTGTACTGGTAGATCTGCTCGGTGGTGGTTTGCGGAGAGGCGTTTCCGGAGGGGTCATAGTTGTACTGGTAGATCTGGCGGAGCTTCTGCTCCTCAAGCTGCTGGTGGAGCTGCTGTTGCAGCTGCTGAATCTGCTCAAGCTGTAACTGCTGCTGAGCTAGCGTCTCCTGCCTCATCATGAACTGGGCCTGCCGCTCTTCCTCTTGCTGGTATAGGAGGTGCTGCTTCATAGACTGCAGTTCCTCCAGCTTCTTCTGCACCATGATCTTTTCCTGCTCGCGGAACCTCTGGATCTCCTGACGTTCCCACTCCAACTCCTCAGCGAAGCGCTGTTGCTTAATTTTCTCCAGCTCCAGGAGCTCTCGCTCCAAGTCAAGCTGCTGCTGTTGCTTATCTTCATCAGAGACCATTAAAAGAGCGCTTTCCTCTCCTACCACCTCAGAGAACCCTTCAGACGCCGTGGTTAGAGCAGGGACGGAGTCCATCGTCTCAGCGGGAAGCGTTTCCATAGTCATCGTTTGCAGACCGGCACTGATGTCAATGCCGGTCACTGAGATGTCCGTTTCTGATGCACCTGTCGTTAGGAAATACGATCGAGGCATTGGCTGGCTCTGATGCAGGGCTGATAGGGAAGTCAGTGCATCTGTTGTATGAATACCAGACAAATCCCTGACTGTGGTGCTGAAAATGGAGCCGGGCTGAGTGGTGATGGCAAACGTGGCGGGGATTGGAGTTGCTACTGAAGAATAGACAACACCATTAGATGACCTCAAAACACTTCCCACACCATACTGGGGTCCTGGAGGAGGAGTCATTCTCGCTGTGGAATACTGTGGGGTACTAATCCCAACTCCTGAAATGACTTGGCGTGTTTCTGGGTATGGACCTGTCGTCTTGCTTGAATAATCCATTACCTCACCTGAAATACAGGGTAGAGTTATAGTCCAGTTCTCAGAATGAATGATGCCGTTTGGGTCTGAAGGCCCTTTTATCTCGATGAACGCAATGAATGGGACCGCATGCAAATCCACAGGTTAACCTAATTAGGCGCGGAGGAAAAGCAACGTTGGTCATGCAGGCACATGCAGACAGCGACAACAGCAAGAACCACGAAGAAACAAAAATGCGCGTGTACTGTAAAATATAATTGCCAAGACATCCACAGAAAGCAAAAATGTAAATAAAACCAGAGCAGGGGGTATTTTTCTCATCCTGAAACGAGATGCATAACACCGTAATGGCAATTCAAGGCAGGGTCTATGGCTGTAGCATACTGACCTGTCGACACTCTCCCTGAAGACAGATCTACGGCTGCATCAGCTCCTCCAGAATAATCAAAAGCATTCTTACTTTTATAGAAAAAATGTCCAGCTTCTGCTAAGTTAGTATCAGACATGGAAGGTTTCATTCCACCAACCCCTCTGTAACCGTACGGCCCTGATCTATCGTACTGATAGTGATCGTCCCGATAACCAAAGCGGTCTTCGGGAAGGGTAGTGGCAGGCTGCTGCGCCGTGCAGCTCCTTCCAAAAGGCAACTTATAAACCATGTCACAGCACACAGCCCTTCTTCCCGCAGTCAAGTCCACAGGCTTCTCGTCATCTTCTATTATTTTGGTCACCACATTTGAAGTAGATTCATCCATTGTTACAACCGTCCTATGAGACTTGGACGTGCTGAGGTCTACCACTTCTCCATCCGCGACCCCCTGAGATGCAATGCCGTCAGTCCACCCATTGGTGACACCGACAGGAGGCACGGTGACAGGCTTCGTTACCGCCAGTGTCACTGCCTGAGCTGAGGGACCTAGCGATAAGTTGATTGGTGCTTCGTCTCTGCTCGTGGGAAATGTCTGGCCGCTTGCTATCCTATAGGGTGACTCGGTATGTTTCAATACAGTAAGCTGGAGCGGGGCGGCCCCTGCACGCTCTCCGCTCACTTGGCTTCCCGTGACTGTTGCGTAAGTTGTAGTATCGGTGCCTGTGACAATCGCCACCGTCTCGGAGTCTAGGGTGACTTGAGTTATTAAAGAGGCAGCCGCGCTGAGATTTATGATAGAAGGTTGGATGGCGCTGATTTGTCGCCCATAAACTTCATTTGTCGTGGGCTGTCTTTTCACCTCCACTGCAGAGGCGGAAAGATCCATACATTTTTCAGCTGCTTCAGCTTCTGTTTTTGGTATTGTACGTAAATCAATGGCATCACCAGTAAGTGGCAACTTTTCATTTTCCTTGTACGGACGCCTGTCTAGAGCAAGAGGCTCTGGCGGAATGGGTATGGAAACACTTCTGGGAGCGACGCTGGGGGCCGCACTTCTGGTCGCAGAAACCTGGGCTTTTGATCCTTCTGTTGGAAGGAACTGTGTAAGTGACATTGGAGCTCCTTGAAATAGAGATGGTGTTACAACAGGGGCAGAAGAAAATGCCTCCATAGCTCCTGGTGCATACAGGGCTGGCTGTGAAGAACTTGGAATTTCTGTAGTTGTCATAGGAGGAACTACAGAAAACACAGTTTCAAGGGAAACCAGATCTTTTGGGGGCGATCCCAAGGGCCAGCTGGTAATGGCTTGGGCAGCAGAAGAATCTGTTGGAGTCCCAGGTTCAGAGGGCAATGTGATAACCACATATGTCTCCATTAGAGACTTGGAGTACCTTGGTGAGGATTTATTAGAGTGTGGGGAAAGTGGAGAGGTAGGGGAAGGCAATTTGTAATCTGCTGAAGTCACTAAATTTAGGGACATACTTGAAGTTAAAGACAGACCTGTTGGTTTGGGGCATGTGTCTGTTGTTTTCGGTACAGTTACCGGAATCTGAGGAACTACTGGCTTGGGGGCAATTGGAGGTTTGACTGGTTCTGGCCGATGTGTAAACACAAGCCCAGTTGGAATTGAAGCAGGCTTCGGAGGGACAGGAGGTGGTGCGGCGGCACATATTTTGGTTGCAGGTAGTCCATTACTCCTCCGAGCGGCTGCGACCTCCACTGTAGTAACAGCATCAACGTGGGTTGTAGCAATAGTCATCGGAGTCGCTGGAGCTTCAGCGGCCAACTTTTTTTTAGGATAAATGGTTGGCTTAGGTGAAGTTGCTGGGGGCAATGGTGGAGGAGGGGGAGGAGGAGGTGGTGGAGGGGGAGGAGGTGGTGGAGGGGGAGGAGGGGGTGGCTGGGCCGATATGTCCAAAGACGAACTCCGGAAAAATGGATGAGATTTAGGTGGGTGGGTAGAAACAGGAGGACCGGCCGATGGTAACCTATATGTGGGCTTTTCCTGACCCGAGACCTTTCCAGATACAGAATATGGAGATACTGGCTGTTCTGTCATCTGAGGGGCTATTACAGAAGGAGGTGTTTGGACAAACCCAGTTTCAGGTAAGCTGATTTTTGCAAACTCAGCCTCAGACTCTTCCCTTTTATCCTTGTAAGCATCCAAAACCTCTAGAATAATTCCATCCCCAGTTTCTGTCTTGCCTTTTATGGGATCTTTTTCAGATGTAGGTAAGTCCGTGGACACGGTGTCAGCGTGTGGCCTGTCAGTTTTAGCTCCTACAGTTTCTGTGACTGAAGGGGCCATACTAGAGAAGGAAATCAGAGCATGTTCACCACCAGTTCTACTTTCAGGCATGATGGTCCGATCTAAGGACACGCCTATGTCTTCCGGATAGTCTATGACACTGCCTGGAAAATAAGTCGAGGAAGAAATTTCCTCAGAGTCTTCAAGTTTACTTATTCCGCCCGCTGGCTCTGTATAAGCAGCCGTTATGCTGTCCAGGGGAGCAACGGGTGAGGAGCTGTCCGTGGTGCAGACCGAAGAAATCGATGACGTAAGAGAAGGTGTGTCGGAGGGGGGGACAGATGCCGCACTTTCTGAAGGCTCGGAGTAGGTCAATATCAGCGACTCATGGGCAATTATTTCTTGAATTTCTCTGGTATAATCAGTTACATATTCATCTTCAAGTTCTTCCGTTGAAAAATGTTGGGTTATCTTAACATCTGGGATAGAGAGAGTGGCGCTGCTGGTTGAGTCTGTAAGAGATGCTCCAGAAAGGATGCTTGATGTCAAAGACACATCTTGCACCCTGTCAAAATCCATAGTGGACTCTGTCATGTCATCCCCGATGGTGGTCTGTGGAGGACTGGCTCCATCTGTTACCTGCATCTGCTGCCGCCTCATAAGTTCTTCATAGGCAGCATCAGCATCTAATAACTTCTTTTCCTCGCTGGTAGAAGTTACCATGGTGCCCAGATCCACTATCTCGTGGCTTTCTGGAATGATATACGAGCTCGAGACTATGTCTTCTTGAGGCACAATGGAATGTAAGCTTTCTAACTCATAAAATTCTTTCTGGAGGTCTGTGATTTTCTGCATAGGATCATCGTAAATCTGTTCGGCGAGTCTTATTTTTTGCTCTCTCCCTCTCTGCTGCAGAAATCCATTTTGTTCCTCTTGCCTTGTGAGCAGACTGCCATCTCCAGACCCATTGTATGTGTCCTCTACTAAAGATTCATAAATGTAGTCCTCTATTAACATGCCCCCGTACAGCGGCTCTTTTTCAAACACTTCGTCTCGCTCATTTGCAGCTGGGAAAGATTTGTATTTGTGGGTTTTTTGCATCATTTCTTCGTACATCTCCTCAGCACTCCGCAGGGCCTTCTGAACACCTTCTTTCTGCATCGCAGATTGCTCATCTGTGGGTGAGTACAAAGACACAGCTGTAGGCAATTTATAAACTTTTTGGACTTCTATTATTTTCTCGGGGCTGATTTCAAATCCTTCCGGGTCTGATTCTATGCTAGGTGAGTACTCAGAACAAGAGGACCTGTGGAGCTCCTCCATTTCGGCCGCCTGGCGCAATTCTTCCGTGGGAGACGCATCCTCAATGGGAGAGAGATTACTGGGTGGCGTCTTAGGTCTCTCTCTCCTTCTCTGAGCTCGAAGTTCATCTTTGTCTTTCTTTGATTTCTTACTAGAACTTTTCCTTTGTTGCTGCTCCAACTCCCGCTGCTTCTCTTGCTCTTTTAGCAGTTCTTCCTCCTCTCGCAATTCTTCCTCCTCCGAAGAATCTTCGATGGTGGGCAAGAGAGGGCCATGCGTCCGGTGCCGCGCTTTGCGCTGCTGTTTGCTCTCCCCTTTCTTGTGGCTGGGGCTGCTGTCACTGTCCTCGTCAAGTGACGACACTGACGTCGGGGACGTGCCAGGAGTGAAGCTGGATGCATGGAGACTAGAGGACCCCTCTCCCCTCGATCTGTCCTCAGGTGAGTCTGTCAGACTTTCCATTTCTAATTCTGGCTCTTCGTCAAAATACAAAGTCGTTTTTTTCTGAGACGACTCCGCGGAGTATTTATCTGCTGTCGTGCTGTTGAGCTCGATCGTCTTAAAACGACGTAACCCTCCGCCTCCAGCAACGACAAGTTCTTCGCTCTCCTGACTTTTAGTTTCTCGGAATTTGAGCTCAGGACTTTCGTCAAATGTTTCGTCGTCCTCGTCATGCCAGGAATGACGTCTCCCTGCGTCATCATCAAAGCTAGCGGTGCTCTTGCGAGTCAGCCGTCTGTGCTTCCCCACTGGGCTTTTCCCTTTGCCTTTTGCTTCTTCCCGCTTCTGGCTCTCAGGAAGACCGCCAATCTCCTTGAGCTGACTCCGGATGAACTCATCGTCCTCAGAGCCAGAAGCATCCTCATCCGCACTCATTTCGAGAATCTGTTTTCGTATGAAGTCCTCCTCTTCCCCCGAACCTTGACTGTCTTCCTGTTTATACTCATCGCTGCTGGAGGAGCCAACGCTAGTTCTCCGCTTTCGACGTACGACAGGGGAGTTTTCACTTTCGCTGCTGTCTTCCACGGAATCATAGGATGCTCTTCTTGGACTTAGGTCATCAACCAGCCCAGGTTTTTCTTTATGGTCCTTCCTGGGAGGAAAGCCTTGTTGGCTCTCCCTTCTTGAACTTTCTTTCTTTTCTTGGCTCTCTTTGACCTCTTCTTCTGAAACAGCCATATCCAGCATTTCAGACTGGATCTGAGGCTTTTGCTGGTCCTGAGGCTGCTCAGGAGAAACCTTCTGGGGCTGGGCTTTCTTTTCTGATTTGTCACCCAGTGTACTCGCCTGAGCTTCCAAAATGGATAGTACTGTGCTTTCCAGCTTTGCTAGGTCCGAGGGGCTGGAAGGGCTGCTTTCTTGTGAGAAAGAGTCCTTCTTGAGTCCTCTGAGCAAATCTTTGTCATCGCTTGGTATAAGACTTGGGATCTCACCAAGAGAACCTGATATTCCATCAGAAGAGTAGCCCGTGTCACTCAGACCTTGTGGGCTCTTGGGCTGCTGAGAACTGGAGGTCTCGGACTTGTCCTCTTCCTTTTCCTAGTGGAGGGGAGAAGACACAGGCAAAGGTATTAGAGCTGAACTAATCACGTGACTTCACCAATCACCATTATCATTAAATAACCATCAATAATTGAGGAAAAAATATGGGAAAATTCAGCTATGTGATGATAGTTTTTGTTTGCTTGGTGCTGCTGTTGTTGTTGCTTTCTGAGACAGGGTTTTTCTGGGTAGTTTTGTAGCCCATTCTGGGACTTGCTTTATACCCCAGGCTGGCCTCGAACTCACAGAGATCTGTCTGCCTCTGCCTGTGGAGTGCTGAGGTTAAATGTGTTTTCCACCACCACCTGGCATAATATGATATTTTCAAATAATCTTTATATGAGGACAAAATTGAGAACAGTTAATATTCACTAACTTAGGTTAGTTTTCATTTAGACTAAATTTAAATTACATATTAATTCTCAATTTCAATTGATTTTCTTTCATTAATTCTATGAGGCCTCTTTACATTTTAATTTCACTTTCCTCAAACGAATTATCTATAGCAATACATTTACTTTGTGATGAAGTTCAAATGGTTAAAAGAAAAAGTATCTGTCTCTGTTTCTCATGTGTGTATGTGTCTGTTTGTCGTCTGTCCATCCTTGGAGGGCAGAGGAGAACATTGGGTGTTCTATTCTATCATTCTTTGTCTAATTGCCTTGAGACAGAGTCATTCATTGGACCTGGAGCTTGTTGTTTTTGGCTATGCTAGATGACCAGTGAGCCCAAGAAATCTTCTGGTCTCTGCCAGTCCTGTCCCAACTCCCTACCCCAGGACTGATATTACAGGTATACAAGGCCATACTTATTTCTTACATGGGTGCTGGAGTCTGAACATGGATTCTTGTCATGATCATACAGCAAGCAATCTCTCTTTCTCCCTCTCCCTTTTCCTCTCTTGCGTGTGTTGGTTCTTTTTCTTTAATTGAAAAATTTTTCATAAATATATTCCGATTATGGATTTTCCTCTTCCAACTCCTCTGTGCTGAATAGCTGTATTTCAACTTGACACACACTAGAGTTATCTGAAAGGAGGGAACCTCAACTGAGGAAATGCCTCCATAAGACCCAGCTGTAAGGCTTAACTCGTGATTGATGGGGGAAGGTCAGCCATTTGTGGGTGGTGCCATCCCTAAGCTGGTGGTCCTGGGCTGAGCAAGCCATGGGGAGCAAACCAGTAAGCAGATCCCCTCCGTGGCTTCTGTATCAGCCCCTGCTTCTAGGTTCCTGCCCTGTGTGAGTTCCTGTCCTGACTTTCCTTAGTGATAATGTTCTTAGAAGTGTAAGATGAAATAAACCCTTCCCTCCCCAGTTTCTTGGTCACAGTGTTTGGTCACAGTGTTTCATCACAGCAACAGTAATTCTGACTCGGATGTCCTCCCAGATCCCTCCTGCCTCCTCGGCCACCCACGTCTCCTTCCTCTCTCTCCTTGTAGAACAACAGACAGAGACAGAAACAAACTAGCTGCCATCACAGCAGCCCACTAATACACAGTCTTCCTGAGTGGGCAGCACTACCTCACCACATCCCACAAGACGACACAGAGAGAGTTGGGAAGCACAAGAGAGTCTGGATGACTTCATCAGTTAATGCCGCCTCCCATCATTCGCAGCAAACACCACGGTTATGGAGGAAAATCAGCCAAAATATGATCTTCCATAAATATGATCTTCCATAATTTAATTTTGATAGTTTATAATATAGATTTTTGAAGTCTGTCCTGACATTTTTTTAAAAATAAGGTTAAGACTAGATACATAGAACGTAAGAAAGAAAAGCAAAAGGGAATTCATGAAGTGCTAGCACAAAATATTATGTGTTAGCTCCTGCCGGTGTATGGCTTTCCTCTGTGCCTGCGCATCCTTCACCCCTTTGCACTATGCTCTCCCTTATCAGCCCTTCTGGTCCTGTCTATCCCACGTGCTTCACGGGCTTCCCTCACCATGTTTGGTGAGGCTGCTGCTGTGTCGCTCTCTCTATTCTGTATTAAACGGTAGCAAGTGTGCAAAGGCTTATTCTAAGCAACATGGTAGGAGTGACCGATGGAGCATCAATTAGTTGTTTCTAATGCACCTCACTGGAAGGTTCAAAGGAGAGTCGTGCTCACCAGGGTACACTTTGGAATGTTAATTTTTACCCCATTAACTAGATTTAGGTTTATATAATCTCACATAATAATGTGTTCTAATTAACTACATAGTTTAGCTGTGAAACATCAGATCAGGTTCTTTGCTTCACTGATTAAAGGCACCTACAAATTAATCTTTATTACTGCTATTAATCATTTTAAAAAGGAATTGGACATATCAGGACTTGGCAACCATTTGTCTTTCTTGTAGCTAACTGGTCCTTGACACTGCTTCATTAATAACACTTATAAACAAGGGGAAATTAGTTGTAGATTACAGTCTGTAAGATGTATCCTGTTTTCTCTAATTTTTGAACTTTATAATCGATGTTTGAAGTACCATAGATATGGTCAAAGGATTCACGTGAAGGCAACATAACGTGGGCCATTTTATCACCAATTTCTCATTACATCAGACTAAAAGATTAGAAACTTTTTCTCAGGTGCTTCAAAAATTTGTAACAGTATACTTATTTCAAGAAAAGTATTAATCTATTTAGTGAAATAATATTTATATATAAAACTGTAACAAACATACTTTCGAATAACGTAGAACACACACATATATAATGTTATAAAATATCTAAAATATAAACTGTTACTGACTTTTAAAAATTCACTCCTTTTTATTTGAACCATCAGGAAATTGATATTTGTATTCTCTGTTTCACTTTTTACACTTAATACTGTTTAGAATCACCTCCGAAATTCTAAAATGAGAATACCATTTCAGTTAGGTTACTTCTGTATGAAAGTTTTATCACCTTTGATAAAGTCAGGTGGTGAGAACAGCAATGCTGCAGGCTCAGCTTTAAAATCTCAGTGTTACTTTCATTCCCCTAAAGAAACATTGCCTGTCTGTTCCCAGTGATCAGTATGCAATTCATCACACTGGCCTACAGCATATGGCATGACTTCCATGCATAGAATTTTAGTTACTTGAGCTTTGCTAATCTATGTATTGAAAATAACCACTCAGAAATTTCAGGAGCTAAGCTTCAGTTTTTTAAACCCACTAACAAACAGTAGGAATTGGAGCATCCCCTTTCCCGAGAGCCTCCCACAGCCATCACTGGACAGTAGATGCGTCAGAGAGAAGCAGTAATGAGTCAGCGCCATCTGAAACTCTTGACCGTGCTGTACCTCGTGGGGAACCTAGTGGGAGAAAATGTACAAAAATACATATGTTCTTTCAAGCATGTCTGTGCTCTTTCCTCAAGACTTGACTTGAAGCCAGAGGCACTCCACACTGGAGGAGAACAGAAGTTTCTGAAGATGTAAGTGTTAGGAATTGAGCTCTAGGATTCATATAAAAATGTGCAAAGACAGATGACTGTAAGTGCTTGGTTAGTTTTTCTAGACGTGATTTTAAGTGAGCTGATGGAGCACAGGGCCTATCTTCATCCTGCATAGAAAGTTTGCGTTAGGATGGAGAGCAAACATGAGCAACTACATCACAAAACAAGGCAGGCACTGCATTCTGTACCAATAGACAGCTTGACTATTAGCCCTTCAGCTATTGTAACAGAAATCAAAGCCCACATTAAAAGCTATGCTAACTCTAGTTTCCATCTGGAGGACAGCAGTTCTCAGTAGAGAATATGGAACAAAGAAGGAAAGTTTCTGGCCTGGATATATAGGTGAAAATACAGAATTTTATAGCAACATGACTTAAAAATATGAAACTGAAAAGTTTAAAGAGGTATACTTTCAAATATATATCATATTTAAATATATTCATTTTAATATATATTCATTTAATTTTGCTTAATAAGCACATTTTGAAAATTTGAGTAAAGAAACAGAATGAATGCAAACTTGTGCAACCACTTTGGAAATCAGTGTGGTGGTTTCTCAGGAAACTGAGAGTCAACTTACCTCAGGACCCAGCAATTCCACCCTTGGGAATATACTCAAGAGATGTCCTATCATACTAGAAAAGCATTTGTTCAACTATGTTCATAGCAGCACTATTTGTGATAGCCAGAACCTGGAAACAACCGAGGTGCCCCTCAATATGAGAATGGATAAAGAAGGTATGGAACATATACACATTGGAGTTTTACTCAGCGGTAAAAAACAATGACATCTTGAATTTTGCATTCAAATGGATGGAAATAGAAAACACTTTACTGAGTAAGATAACCCAGACCCAAAAAGAGGAATATGGTATGTACTCACTCATAAGTGGATTCTAGCCATAAATAAAGGACATTGAGCCTATAATTCGTGATCCTAGAGAAGCTAACTAAGGTGAACCCAAAGAAAATCATATAGTTATCCTCCTGGATATTGGAAGTAGACAAGATTGCCAGGCAAAAGTTGGGTGCAGGGCGGGTGGGGGTGGGGTGAGTGTAAGGGGAGATGGGGAGGGAGAAGGGAGAAGGGGAGGATTGGGGAGAGCTTGGGGGAATGGAATGGGTGGGATGGAGGAAGGGTGGATATGGGAGCAGGGAAGTAGATATCTTAATTAAGGGGGCCATTTTAGGGTTGATAAGAGACTTGACTCTAGAGGGGTTCCCAGGTCCAAGGAGATGTCCCCAGCTTGCTCCTTGGGCAGCAAATGAGAGGGTGCCTGAATTGGCCTTGTCCCATAGTCACACTGATGAACATCTTGCATATCATCATAGAACCTTCATCTGGCGATGGATGGAGATAGAGACAGAGAACCACATTGGAGCACTGGACTTAGCTCCCAAGGTCCAAATGAGGAGCAGAAGGAGGGAGAACATGAGCAAGGAAGTCAGAACTGCGAGGGGTGCGCCCTCCCACTGAGATGGTGGGACTGATCTAATGGGAGCTCACCAAGGCCAGCTTGACTGGGAGTGATGGAGCATGTGATCAAAATGGACACTCTGAATGTGGCTGGCAATGAAGGCCGACTGAGAAGCCAAGGACAGTGGCACTGGGTTTTGATTCTACTGCATGGACTGGCTTTGTGGGAGCCTGGTTTGTTTGGATGTTCACCTTTATAGACCTGGATGGAGTGGGGAGGACCTTGGACTTCCCACGGAGCAGGGAACCCTGACTGCTCTTTGAACTGGAGAGGGAGGGGGAGGGGAAGTGGGGGGAGTGGGAGGGAAATGGGAGGTGGGGAGGAGGTGGAAATTTTTAATAAATAAAAAAATAAATAGAAATAAAATAAAAAAGAAACAAAATGATGCAGCAACGAAGAAATAAAAACAACACAATATTGAAACAACTGACAAATTGACAAATGACTATAAAATAGCACAAACATACAAGCTGTGAAAATTACCCAAAAGAGTGTGCAAAAGTTACAGAGAGAGATGGATACTAAGGAAAGAGCTTATGTCAGAAGTGTCACAGGACAAAAGTACTCACAGGCAATGGCTGGGAATCGAGGCTTTATAATCAGAACTGCACTACAATCCTCATTCTGCTATTTTTCTGCAAGTATACTTGTATATGGAGTATAAAACCCAATTTCCCTATTTTTAAAACAGCCACCATGACGGTTTTATTATCAATATTCGTGTAGGTTAGAATGGAGGAAATGGGTTTCATAAAATGAACCTTGAATGTGGTAAGACGCAAATGAGAAGGATTACTTGAATTTTTAAATGGCAATATAAAAAGGAGTCAATATAGGGAGCTCTGCAGCAGGAGAGGATGACTTTCAGTCATGGGGGGAGGGAATGGCATCAAAAGGTCAGCAACTCAGGTGGGGTTTCGGTGATGACACTGCAGAGACACACAGAGAAGTCCAGACAGCTCCAGAGGGGAGAAACTCACTGAAAATAAGACTCACACTGAAGTGTTTGTGGCTTTGATTTTCTCACTGGTAGAGGATGGTGAGCATTGCAGGGGAGTTATATTGCAGATATCACAGGGTGAAAACCATAGCTAATCTGTTTAGGCAGGACTACACACCGTATGGGCATCCTGACCACTGTGCAAATGAGTCAAGGTGGGAAAACAAAACATTACAATGTTTATGATATCATTTAAATGCAAGACAGAAAGCTTTAGTTTGGTTTTGGAAATGGACCAATAGTACTGGTGTTCTTTAATTTCCCATTGATTGTTCACATGGCCTACAAAACCCTCAAGAAAAACTGGAAATTCTGCTGTAAGACAAAGTATAATAAAGCAATCACTTCATTTGTTCACTGTCAATTTAAAGCTGATGGTTTGTAAAAGAAGAAATATGACTTATATAGTGTTGGCCAAACCCTTTTCTATAGTAGGTTAGTGGCAGATAAAACAATAACACACACACACACACACACACACACATACACACACACACAGAGAGAGAGAGAGGTCATGTGCTGATAAAACTTACAATGCAAAGAACTCATAAGTGTATCACTAGGGAACTGACCCTTCCTGTATTGCTAGGGCATTTATCTAGCAGCAAACCAAGGTAAAACAATGATTAAATGAGATCCCACAAGGAGTAAGTAAAATGTGCCAGGAAAACCGATGGACTCTGCATTTATAACCATTATGAGAATAACGAACTCTGGAGCTCAAGGAAGCATCAAGTAGAGGGATGTCCTCACGATCAGTAATGGTATGGAGGACCAAGTCCCGAGAAATAGAAACCTAGCTGGCCTCAGATTTGTGTCTGTAAGACAAGAGGCAAGTAAATGATGGTGTCACATTACAGAAAACCAAAAGGAGAGGGGATTCTACAGAAAAACGAGCAATTAGTCAGCCATGTTGGGCTTGAATTTACAGTGAGGGCTAAAGGGAAACTGTCTACTTGAATACACGAAAACCCAGCTCTGTAACTCAAAACTAGAGACACATGTGCACACGTGATTTTAAGGGTTGATTATGTGACTTCTCTGGATAGAAAAGAAGGAAACTCAAGGGGAAAAAATTGGAGACTGGCAAAGAAAATCCTAAAAATGGCAAATGCGGGACCGACAAAAAATGATCAGAATGAGAAAGAAAGATGGTGGAGATGGGTCAGCAGGCATGTGTTATAGTGAACACAAAATAGCAGACTCCCATAAACTAATTCAAGGTTGCGGTTGTAATTCCTGCTTGCAGTTATAATAGATGTACAATAGGTAATTTTTCTGTGAACCATCAGTGTCCCCTATGAATTAAATTATTTAATTAAGTAGAAGATATTTTGTGGCTCTCTAAATAGCTTACATTTTAATTCTTATGTATGTATACACACACATACATAATAAAATTGGATTTTAATTAAAATTAATATACTTTGAAAGAACAGCGTTCCTTTAAAATGGCAGAATTGCTTATGCAAATAGTACTTAAAACGGGGCATTCTTGAAACTTCTAACTAAAGGAAGAGTATGTAAAGTTCGTGGTACTCTATACTATACGCAGATAATAAGCAATCCTCCATATTAGACAAATGGCACTAAACCATGAGAAAAATCTTTTCATTTTTCTATATGATTTAGAGAATTTTGTCTCTATGCTTTATGGAAGTTGACTAAGGTATCAAAACGCCATTGCTTTTCATTTACGTGCAAAAAAAAAAAAAAAAGGTAGAATTCTCTGAAACGTAATTCACGGTTTAAAGGTTTTCACTCCCATCCTATCTGTGACTGGCTGAGGTACTAAGCAAACCTAGCGAACTGCGCACGCAGGACTGCGATGGCAGGAAGTACAACTTACTGGTTTTTCTTTGCCAGGCTCCACCAGGTCAGACTTGGCGCTGCCTTCCGCCGGTGGCGGTTTCTCTGCACCGCTTTCCCTGCCTCCTTCCTTGGGCAAAGTCTGAGGTGTGTCCCTGGGCAGATCTTCAGTCCTGGCCTCGGGCTGCCCCTCTTCTCCCACTGCCTTGGCGGCTACCCCTGCTGTGGGCTCTTCAGGAATTTGTGCTTGAGCTTGAAGTACTTCCTGTTTCTCTGCCCCCTCCAAGGCCAGTGGCTTTACTTCTGGGGGTAACTCCTTATCTCTGGGGGTTGGCTTCTTTCCTTCAAGCGGTGGTTTTTCTTCAGCAGGGGCCGACTTTTCCTCAAGTGACTTCTTTCTCGTTTTATCTTCGGGGAGTAGTTTTTCCTCTTCAGAGGGTGATTTCTTTTCTTTCCAGGCTGAAATTTTACTTTTCTCTACTTTACTCTCTTCTGGTTTTTGATCTACGGTGACCGGTGCAGGGGTTTTCTCAGTTAATGGTGTTTCTTTTTCTGGAATGAGTTTTTCAGTTTCAGTTTTTACTTCTGTTTCCTTCTTTTTATCTTTTACCGGGGCCCACGTGGGTGCTTTCTGAGATGGTGGTTCTGCAGGGGCAGGCACAGGAGATGCCTTGGATTCTGATGATACAGGAGGCATTTTGCCTGTATCTCCAAGTTGACCTGAAATTGCTCTCTGCGTCTGGCAATTTAAGCAAAGCCATTCCTGAATCTGTAAAATGGACAGCAATGAACAGATTAGGATTACAGCGGACTTTCTATTTTACCACATTAGTCAAGATGAAAATTGAAACTGTCTAGTTATTCTGTTGATTATTGATAGGCACAGGGAAAGTTATTCTGTTCTAAATCAGAAAAAAAGCATCATTGAAAAAAATGTAAAGAAGATTATTGAAAATATAAACATGGGCAAAATCTATAATGACTACCAATTTCTATGTTCACCACCACTTAGAAAAAGAAAGGGGCTAGAAGAATGAACTTAAGGAGGGACCCAGAGTTATTTTACTTATTATATATGACTTATTTAGAGTTTGGCACTGAAAAGAAAACTGTAAATTTGAAAGAAAAATTATTAAAGCCTAGTATCTTAAAACTTAGCATTTCCATCATAAATTTGCTTAAATACAATTACATTACATAATACGTTTCATTTTTGTTTAAAACTAAAAAAAAAAAAACGTTATTTGAATTTAGTTTAGCCACTCTTTATCTCTTGGTATCAACCAAATGAATTTCCACCGAGTTGCATGGAGTTCTCCAGAGTCACTCGTGTGTAATTCTCTATCTTCTTTCTAATTAATAAAATGATTCCATTTTTAATACTAATTACATGTATTCACCAGTTAAGCAGGATAGAGTCATAGATCAAATTGTTTGACATTTTTTTTTTTTAAGTATTTTGATTTTGCGACTGAAATGCCTCCTTCTGGGACTGCTGCTCAAGGCACAGGGAACTGCAACAGTCTCAGGCAGATCACCTAGATCAAATACAGTTCCCTAGAGGGCTATTTTAGCAGAGCACCAAGTGAAGAAAAGAGGACCCACCACTTTGAGAACCAGCCAGCTCACTGTTTTTGCAATCTAAGTCATGAAAACTACTTTCTGAAAAGAACACAAGGCAAGCAATCACAAGGGAGGCAGCTGCGAGGTTCGGGGCAGACATTATCCTTGAGCTTTGTGTTCTGTATTTTGTCTTCCATTATATGTATTTTCATATAAAAGATAAAGGCTGTACATGTTGCTTCTCTCTCATCATTACCATATAATGTGTATTTATTATGCAAGAAACAAGGTGGGAGGGTCCTATAAATAATCCTGCCTGCTGTCTTGTGTGTCATTGTCTCCAGATAAATTCAGTTTCAAATTGCTCTTCATCCTGGCTCTTCTCTCCAGGTGCTCGGCTTAAATCCCTTGCAGAAAGATCACTTACTGTAGCAGAATACTATCAGAGAAAAGCTTCATTTGTTCCCTGCTTTCTATTCTTTATAGACGTTACAAATGGTGCTTAAGATATTTGACTATTTTGTAATCTGTTAGGGGTTATAGATCGTTAGTTTCTTCTCTAAAGTACAAAGATGAAAGACAACTCTTACTTCCAGTAAGCCCTGACTTAAAACAGTAGGATGCATTTGCTTTTAGTGTGTATGGCCCTTCAATATCAATCCTTTCTTAAATTCCCGGGAAAGCATCTCTGGTATGAACTACAGTGTTATGGAACAATCTGGTTCACAAGTTATGGGAAAGAAACTGACTTGATCACTTGTCAAACAGGGCCGAATAAAAGAGAAAACCTCCAGAGCACCAGTCTTGATCTGCGCTATGGCTCAGAAGTCATTACTTGATTGAAGCACATCTGAAGATATCATCCTTATTCACATTTTGAACTTGATGTTTCAAAAAAACAAAAACAGACAAAAATAGCAGTCTCACGGGGCTGTTTTGATACAAGGAGTCTAAAAATCACAAGCAGGTGTGTATGAAGCATTCTCATCAGGACATGTCCCAGTGTGAATAAGCTGGGGACTTTTAATCTAACAGGAATACAGGTTTCATGCATTTTGTCCACTATAAAATTCTGATTTTTTTGGGAAACTACTCTTATGTATTGAGAATATGCTAAGTATCATAGAGCACATGGCTTTTTTAATGAGGGAACTCTGTTGAGAAAACGAAGCACTTTGGTATCCGGAAGGTGGTATACTCAATATTCTCATACCTTTTTGAAATTTAGGTAAGAAGCTCAACTGTAGTGTATCCATCCAATCCATTTTGTCAAATAAAACACTTCATTTCTCCAATTAATTGCATGTTTGGTAAACTTATAAAGCAGAGGTGATCGTACCGGAGTGTCCCAGGCGAGCAGTTGGTAGAACAGCTCTCAGAGATAACACCAGCTACAAACCCTGAAACCTGCAAGAGCTCCCTGCCTGCAAGATGAATCGGTGCAAACACAGAACAAATGTGGTGGGAGATAATCGGCCACATTTGGTCGGATTTGTCACACTCCACAAGTTGGATTCTATATCAGACAGTCAACAAGGCTGAGCTCCTGAGGCTAGCTAAGTCATGAGTTCTAGGGGGAACTCTTTTATTATTATTATTATGCTAAGACAACATACAATAAACTGTCTCTTAATGGTATATGGTTATGCTTATAGAGAAATGCAATTCTCTGCTCTCATCAGAGAAGCTTCTTCTTAGAGTAACTAACACTGAAATCCACAAATGGACAATGTGCAGAGAATGAGGACTTTGAAATGTCCAGTTCTATATACAGTATCCATATCACACTTCTGAAGCCAGGGCTCAGAGATCTGTACAGAAGAAGGCATGGAAAGATTGTAAGAGCCATAGTGATGGATGACCTCAAGGAGACAGCATTTTCAAGACACAACAGGGCAGACATGTCTAGGAACTTACATAGACTATGAAAACAATCACAAGACCTACACAAACTCAAACCAGACAAAATCCTAGCATAGAAGAGAGGAAGTAAATATAAATTCCTAACCCAGCCCAAGAAGGTGTTCATGACGGATAAACATGGGGAGAAGGAAGTTCAGTTACTTCAAAGGGGTGACACTGTGTGTACCAACCACACTGTGGGGCAGGCCCCATCCTCAGTAGTAGTTTGCTAATACAAATTTGACTCTTGGTTTGTTCGTTTGTCTCAAGAGAGAGAGAGAAGTATGTGAAGTTGTGTACATAGAATGGTTGAGAAAGATTTGCGAGGAGTTGGGGAAGGGAAAAGAATAACATCAAACTGTGTTGTGTTTTTTTGTTTATACAAAGAAAACTCTGCAGCTAAGGTTAAGAGAATATCATGGAAGGTAAGGAATGAAGGTTTTAAGATCCAGAAGACCAGGAAATCTGCTGTAAAATGGTGTCCTCCTAGAAATGAGAGGCAAGCTTCATCCATAATATTTCAACAAGGCCTGAACAGATACTACACCAACAACACCTTAAAGAGAATAGGGCACCTCACAAGTTGATTCCTTGTGATATTTTGGTAAAGAATGTGACTGGTTTTTTGCCCTACCCACAAAGAACTATATGATAAAATAGTTCACTCAATGATAAAAGAAAAAGAAATAGTCTTACTTAGGGAAGATCCTACTATTTGACTATTCAATACCAAGAGATCAACCCTGACATTGAGCACATATAAGTAACATTAATGAAACTGAATAAGATGTATTTATATATTTATTTATATAAAATATATAATTAACTATATATATATATACATATATCTAGAGAGAGAGAGAGAGAGAGAGAGAAAGAGAGAGATCATATATTAAAATCTGGATCTTAAAACCTTTCTTCCTTATCTTCCATGATATTTCTTGAATCTTAGGTGCAGAATTATCGTTGTACATACAAAAAACACAATACATTTTGATCTTACTCATTCCCATTCCCCAACTCCTCACAGATCCTCTTCATCTCCGTGTGTATGTGTGTGTGTGTGTGTGTGTGTGTGTGTGTGTGTGTGTGTGTCTGTGTTTGTGTGTGGGTATTCAACTCAACTAAAGAAGTCATAAATTTGAGAGGGAATAGGTGTGTTCATGAAAGAACAATAAAAAATACAGAATGTACAGATTTAGAAGAAAAGGGGCACTACCAGGGAATGGGATGGAGTTAAGTCTTGTGTTCAAGGAGATAAACAGATTTAGAAATGGGGAAAAAAGGTATGCTGACCTCAGGGCATGAGCCCACTCAGCTAAATGTCAAACTTACGAAAAGTTAGTTTAAATAAAAGCTTAGAGCTGTGTGTGGTGGTACACACCTTTAATCCTAGCACATGGAAAGCAGAGGCTGGCAGACCTCTGATTTTTCAGACAGCTATGTTTATCCCTGGAAAATAGAAAGGTGGTAAAGATGTAATTGAGCAAAGGGGCCAAATTCCAGCACCAGTAATCAGAAGAACTTGGCAGTTTTGGACACTTGGTTCTGGTTTTAGAGTTGAGAGTAAAAGAACGGGATATGGACTTTACTCTGTCACTAAGAAAAGCCCCTGAGGTCAGGGATGTGTCAGTGGCATTCTTGAATGGAGGCCGAGAGAGGCCACTGCTAACGCTGTGAAACTAAGCATGGATTGCCTTGGAGACCCCAAGATGTTAGAGATGCCAGAGGCATAGGATTGTGGCTGAGGAAAGCTGCTAATGGGGAATGGAACCAGCCAAAGAGAAAGAAGTATGTTGTCAACAAAATTGAAAGGAGTTGGAGACCAGAAGAGCATTTTGACATCAGACATGGGAATTCAGGGTTTGATGATTGCTCACCTGGTTTTTGGTCTTATTTTGGTTCAGTATATCCTCACTATGCTCCCTTCCATACATTTTGAAATGGTAATGTATATTTTGTGTCATTATATGTTGGAAATCTGTGATTTTCTTTTTGCTTTTATAGAGGAATTAGAGTTAAGAGACTGCTATAAGTCTCAGAAGAGATTTTGGACTTTGCAACAAGTTTGAGACTGCTATAGATTATGGAGACTTTTGAAATTAAACTAAATGCAGTTTTGAACCATGATATGGTTGAAAGTCTTTGGGGTAGTTTGAAGGGAAATGACCCAAAAGGACTGGCACTATTAGGAGGTGTGACCTTCTTGGAGGAAGTGTGTCACTGTGGGGGCAGGCTTTGAGGTCTCCTACATTTAAGATACCACCAAGTGTTTTAGTTCACTTCCTGTTGCCTGTAAGATGCAGTACTCTTGGCCACTTCTTGCACCATGTCTGCCTGCACTCTCCCATGTCCCACCGTGATGATGCAATAAACCTCGGAACCTGTAAGCCACCCCAATTAAATTTTTTTTTTTTATTAGAGTTGCAGTGGTCATGGTATCTCTTCACAACAATAGAAACCTTAACTAAGACAATTTGTTTTTATACATTTTGCAGATTTTAATGTTTTATTTTGAGGATATTCTTGTTAGTATCCTTTAATGGAACAATCTACAAGAAAAGATTTTCATCTATGCTATGATTAAAGATAACAAATCCAGAAACCTTCATATTATGAAAACAATCACATTCTTATTTACTTCTTTATCATCACTTATTAGAATATAAAAATTTATCTCCAGATAGGGAAAATTCTGATAAGAAAGAAGCATGTAAAAACAACTATGCTGATCACAGTATATTCAAGCACATTAAATTGTCAGCTAGAACATGTTAGTAAAATGTATTTACTTTAACCTCAAGTCATCAAAGCTTGTTCAAAATAGAACAACAGTACGAAAATCCATTAATCTTAAGAGGGGACTAGGAAATGAAAGCAATAAAAAAAAAAGGAACAGAAAAGGGACTCCGCAGAGCTACTCAGCATTTCCCATCAATAAGTAATTTGTTTTATGTAAGATTTCAGCTGTAACTATAGCAACAATAACATCAAGTTAAATCTCAGAATTCAAGGCTGCCTGTGTGCTGTTCTAAGTGTCTTCTTTAAAGGCTGACTATGAGACCTGAAGTAGACTGAAGATTTACCTATAGATTTAAATGATGCTCAAAATTACATTCACAAGCATTCATATTTGTATCTGAGAAATCACGTACATAAAATTTAGTATTGATTTTCATTAAAAAAGACAATTGAACTTGTTTGAAAACTAACATACTTTTCTTCAAGAGAATTGCTGAACTAGAGACTATACTCTCATCTCAACTGAAAGAGTAGCAACTAAAACATCATTTTGAGCCTTGTGCAACTTTCAGTTCAACAATAAAGAAGTTAAGCAATACTAAGCAATAAGTTAACATTTCTGATGGCTGGTAGATGTTCACAACATATCGAATGTTACTTAGGAAAAGATAATTATAGTAATCTATTTATAAATCATACTTTTTGAAGATTTTTGCATATTAAGTATTGTGTGTTTGTGTGTGTCTCTCTATGTGTGTATCTGTGTGTGTGGTGTGCACCATGTGCACATGTGAGTGCAGTTGCCCAAGGAGGCCAGAAGAGGTCAAGAGATCATTGGATCCTCAGAGTTGGAGTTACTACCAGCTGTGAGCTGCTAGATATGGGTGCTGGATCATGAACTCAGGTTCTCAAGAAGAGAAGCAAGTGTTCATAGGCACTGAGCCATCTCTTCAGCCCTAGAAATCACCTTTCATTTATTAATTGATCCAAAAGTCTGGGAACAGTGTTTTCTGAGACTTATAATTTCTATCAGTAATTCATACTAGCTACATAATATTTTATATATTTTAGGACCCTGTATTCTTAAATGTATTTTGACATCCTAAAATCTCTTGTTAACTTTACTTGTGAATGTAGTGTTTTTGTTACTTGTAAAAGAGAAAAAAAATTAAATTGAAAGTTGAGGAATACTTTTTCTAGATCATACAATCAGCCATTCAGACCATAAAATTAAGATGTTAGCAATATTTGATCATGAGATCATCATTTATAAGAATGCAAATTGAACTAGGCATGCTGTTGCAAGTCTGTCATCTCAGCACTCAAGAGCTCAAAGCAAGAGGACCAGAATTCAAGGACTGTTTCTGTTAAATAATTAAAGATTAGCATGGGGTACATAAAACACTGTTTCAAAATAAATGTGGTTTATTTGTGAGATTTTTATTCTTACTCTGCCTCTCCTGAAAATGAATGAGAAATATGTTTAAAGTCCACTTTTTTACTATATATTTTTAAATTAGAATATACAGTTTCCATCATATTTCTGGACTTTTTATGACAGCTAAAAAGGAATAACTCAGAAACAAAATGCAAAATTGAAAAATGTGTTCTTTCTCATTTGTTCATCTATAGAAAGTAAATTATATAAAAATGCAATGTAAAATAAGAATGCATATGAAAGACTACATAATGAGAAATAGATGCTTTACTAAGTTACAGTAACATGACTAAATAATGGAAAGGATAGAGATCAATAATAAAACCCAGTAGACTAAGGGAACTGGGGAACTGAAGCTCTAAGGTCCTAGGTCCAAGCTGATCAGAGGTCATGCTCATGTTTCCACCACTCTCATGTGTGTGCACATCTGCAGTGCGGCAAATTGCTGTGCACTCAAGCAAGGCTGCTCTGCTTCTTTCTTTAGAAGTATAAAATGCACGTTTCCACACACACACAATTTGTGAACAATAATAACATAAAGAGCCAGATGCTAACTAAATCATGTATATATACGTGTATATATATATATACTAATTTTATAATACCTACATCATATTATATATATTATAATCAGAGATTTAAACATACTGAGAATATAGTTTCATACATTTTGCTGATAATTTTAGTGTTAAGATTTCTTGACTTAAGTCAGATTCCATTTCTGTTTTATTTCTATCATAATGTACATACATTTTCCAAAACTATAAAGACAATTTCCGAGCAAACTACACAGGAGCAGGATTGAACCAGCGACCTGGGCTGGAGTGGGCCTGAGACAGTGAACTCCACGGGAGCGGAGCAAACCCCAGGAGCGCTGAGCGACCTCCAGAAACACGGAGTGACCAATGGAGTAACTGGAACTGTGGCACTGACTGCATCACGAGGAGCAGCCCTCTGAGCCTAGGATCCACTGGTATCTGGAAGATTGATCACCAGAGTCAGAGACAGCCCCAACTACATCAATTAGAGGAAAAGATGGGTAAACACTTGCAACACCACAAAAAGCAACATGACAGTCAAAGAAAACATTAAATCTAACAAATGCTTAAAACAAAATATCCAAGAAATATGGGATACCATGAAAAGACAAAACCCTCAGAATAATGAGTATACAAGGAGAAAAAGTTCAACTCAAAAGCACAGAAAATATACTTAACAAAATCATAGAAGAAAATTTCCCCAAACCTAAAGACAAATATGTCTATGAAGACACAAGAAACTTACACAATACCAAATAGACTGAATCAAAAGAGGTCCCCTTGCCACATAATAATCAAAACACTAAACATGCATAATAAAGAAAGAATATTAAGAGCTGCAAAGGTAAAAGGCCAAGTAACATATAAAGGCAGACCTATCAGAATTACATCTGACTTTTCAATGGAGAAAATGAAAGCCAGAAGGTCCTGGTTAAGCATTGTGCAGACATTAAGAGACCATGGATGCCAGCCCAGACTACTATACCCAGAAAAATTTTCAACCACCATGGAAGCACAAAACAAGATATTCCATGACAGAACCAGATTTCCCCAATACCTAGCCACAAACCCAGCAATACCACGAAGTACTAGAAGGAAAACTCCAAACCAGGGAAGTTGGCTACATCAACAAAAACACAGACAGTAGATGATCTCATAGCAGCAAATCCCAAAGAATGAAAAGTACATAAATTAACATTACCTACAAAGAAAACTAAATTAACAGGACATGACAATCACTGGTCATTAATATCCCTTAAAATAAATGGACTCAACTCACCTATAAGAAAACATATGCTAACAGATTGGATACGAAAACAAAATCCATCCTTCTTCTGCATACAAGAAACACACCTCAACCTCAAAAACAGACATAGCCTCAGAGTAAAGGGTTGGGAAAAAATTTTCCAATCAAATGGATATAAGAAACAAGCTGGTGTAGCTATCCTAATATTTAACAAAATAGACTCAAAAATAAATTAAATCAATCAAAAGAGGCAAAGAAGGATATTTCATATTAATCAAAGGAAAAATCCATCAAGAGGAAATCTCAATACTGAACATCTATGTCCCAAATAAAAGGGCACCTTCATATGTAAAAAAAATACTTATAAAGCTTAAATCATACTTTAAACTCCACACACTACTAGTGTGAGACTTCAACACTCCCCTCTCACCACTGGACAGGTCAGTCAGACAGAAAATGAACTAAGAAACAAGGGAACTAACAGATGTTATGACTCAAATGGACTTAACAGACATCTATAGAATATTTCATCCAAACATAAAAGATTATACCTTCTTCTCAGCACCTCATGGAACCTTCTCAAAAATTGACCACATACTTGGTAACAAAACAAACTTCAACAGATACAAAAATTTGGAATAACCCCATGTATCTTATCAGATCACCATAGCTTAAAGCTAGAGTTCAACAGCAACACTAATTCCAGAAAGCTTACTAACACGTGGAAATTAAACAATGCTCACCTGAATCATCAATGGGTGAAGGAAGAAATAAAGGGAGAAATTAAAGACTTCTTAAATTCAATGAAAATGACCACACAACATACCCAAATTTATGGGGCACAATGAAAGCAGTATTAATAGGAAATTTCACAGCACTAAATGCTTACGTAAAGAAGATGGAAAAATCCCACACTAGTGAATTAACAGAACATTTGAAAACTTTACAACCAAAGGAAGCAAACTCACCCAAGAGAACTAGACTGCAGGAAATAATCAAATGAGAGCTGAAATCGACAAAATAGAAACAAAGAAAATAATACAAAGAATGAAAGACACAAAGAGTTGGTTCTTCGAGAAAATCAACAAAATAGAAAAACCTTTATCCCAATTAACCAAAAGGCAGAGAGAGAATATCTAAATTAACAAAGTCAGAAATGAAAAAGGGGACATAACAACAGACATGGAGGAAATACAGAGAATCATCAGATCATATTTGAAAACCTGTACTCCACTAAATTGGAAAACTTGAAATGGACAACTTTCTGGATAAATATCACCAAAATTAAATCAAGACCAGATAAGCAAATTAAACAGACCTATAACTGCTAAAGAAATAGAAACAGTCATCAAAAGTCTCCAACCAAAAAAGCCCAGGACCAGATAGTTTTAGCTCAGAATTCTACAAGATTTTCAAAGAACTAATACCAATACTCATCAAATTATTCCACACAACAGAAACAGAAGGAACATTGCCAAACTCTTTTTATGAGGCTACAATTACCCTGATGCCCAAACCACATAAAGACTCAGCCAAGAAAGAGAATTACAGACCAATCTCACCCAAGAACACTGATGCAAAAGTATTAAATAAAATATTGGCAAATCGAATCCAAGAACACATCAGAACCATTATCCACCATGATCAAGTCAGCTTCATCCCAGAGATGCAGGGATAGTTTGACATATGAAAATCTGTCAACATAATCCATCATATAAACAAAATGAAAAATAAAAACCACAGGATCATCTCATCAGATTCTGAAAAAGCTTTCAACAAAATACAACATTTCTTCATGATAAAGGTCTTGGAGAGAGCAAGGATACAAGGAACACACCTAAACATAATAACAGCAATACACAGCAAGCCAACAGCCAGTATAAAACTAAATGGAGAGAAATTCACAGGATCCCACTGAAGTCAGGAACAAGAAAATGTTGTCCGCTCTCTCCATATCTATTCAATATAGTACTTGATGTTCTAGCTAGAGCAATAAGGCAACAAAAGGAGGTCCAAGGGACACAAATCGTAAAAGAAGAAATCAAACTCTGTTTGCTGATGATATGATAGTTCATATAAGTGACCCCCAAAAAATCAATCAAGGAACTTCTATAACTCATAAACACTTTCAGTAATGTAGCAGGATACAAGATTAACTTAAAAACACCAGTAGCCCTCCTTTACACTGATGATAAATGGGCAGAGAAAGAAATAAGAAACACCACCCTTCAAAATAGCCACAAATAGAAGAGTAACTCAGAGTAACTCTAACCAAATAAGTGGAAGACTTGTATGACAAGAACTTTAAATCTTTGAAGAAAGAAATTGAAGAAGACACCAGAAAGTGAAAGATCTCCCATATTCTTGGGTAGGTAGAATTAACATAGTAAAAATACCAATTACGAAAAGCAATCTACAGATTCAATGCAATGCACATCAAAATCCCAGCAAAATTCTTCACAGACCTTGAAAAAATGGTACACAACTTCATATGGAAAAGCAAAAAAACCAGGACAGCCAAAACAATCCTGTACAATAAAAGAACTTCTGGAGGCATAATAGTCCCTGACTTCAAACTCTACTACAGAGCTACAGTACTGAAAACAGCCTGGCATTGGCATAAAAACAGACAGGAGGACCAATGGAACCAAATCAAAGACCCGGATATTAATCCACACACTTTCAAACACCTGATTTTTGACAAAGAAGCAAAAAAATATCAAATTAAAAAAAGAAAGCATATTTAATGAATGATGCTGGCATAATTGGACATCAACATGTAGAAGAATGAAAATAGATTCATATCTATTACCATGCACAAAACTCAAGTTCAAATCGATCAAATACCTTAACATAAAGCCAGCCACACTGAACCTCATAGAAGAGAAAGTGGGAAGTACATTTGAACGCATGAGCATAGGAGACCACTTCCTAAATATAACCCCAGTAGCACAGACACTGAGAGAAACAATTATTAAATGGGATCTCCTGGAACTGAAAAGCTTCTGTAAAGCACAGGACCATGGTCCACAGGCAAAATGACAGCCTACAGATTGGGAAAAGAGCTTCACCAACCCCACCTCAGACAGAGGCCTGATCTCCAAAATATACAAAGAACTCAAGAAACTGGCCCTCTAAAGATCAAATAATCCAATAAAAAAGTGGAATACAGACCTAAACAGAGAACTCTCAACAGAGAGATTCTAAAATGGCTGAAATACACTTAAGGAAATGCTCACCATCTTTAGTCAACAGAGAAATGCAAATCAAAACCACTCTGAGATTCCATCTTTCACCTGTAAGAATGGCCAAGATCAAAAACACTGATGACAACTCATGCTGGAGAGGTTGTGGGGAAAAGGGAACACTACTGCATTGCTGGTGGGAGTGCAAGCTGGTACAGCCCCTTCAGATATCAGTATCATGATTTCTCAGAAGACTAGGAAACAACCTTCCTCAAGACCCAGCAATACCACTTTGGGGTATATGTCCAAAGGATGCTCAATCATACCACAAGGACATGTGCTCAACTATGTTCATCGCAGCATTGTTTGTCATAGCCAGAAGCTGGAAACCACCTAAATGTCCCTCAACTTAAGAATGGATAAGGAAAATGTGGTACATTTACACAATGGAGTACTACACAGAAGAAAAAAAATAATGACAGCTTGAATTTTGCAGACAAATGAATGGAGCTAGAAAACATCATTTTGAATGAAGTAAACCAGACCCAGAAAGACAATTTTCGTATGTACTCACTTATAAGTGGTTTTTAAACATAAAGCAAAAAAAAAAAGCCTACAAATCACAGTCCCAGAGAACCTAGACAACAATGAGGACCTAAGAGAGACATACATGGATCTAATCTACATGGGAAGTAGAAAAGACAAGAAAGATCTCCTGAGTAAACTGGAAGCATGGGGACCATGGGAGAAGGTTGAAGGGGAGGGGAGAGACAGGAAGGGGAACAGAGAAAAATGAAGCGCTCAGCAAAATCAATAAAAAAATAAATTAATTAAAAAACATTTTCAGAGTGGTATTTTAAAGATAAATATTACATAATTTCAACCAAATTTTATTAAAATATCTGTAAACTATTACACTGAAACAGCTGTGATGGAACTCAATGAAGGAAATCATGTGTTTAGGGTTTCTTTTGTCACCATCACCACCACTACCACATACAGACCCATTCTCTCTCTCTCTCTCTCTCTCTCTCTCTCTCTCTCTCTCACACACACACACACACACACACACACACACACACAGTAGTTGTTTTTCATCCTGTGACAAATCACTTGTCAAGAAGTACTCTTAATGCCTTGCACAGCCTGAACACAGGCAAAGTGCTTTGTCTTAAGATAGCTTGATATGCCAGGCTTTGCTGATGCCAGTTTGAGGCCTGCCCTTTTCTGAGAGAATAAGGAAGTGAGGTGAATTGAGGGCGAGGGGGAAGAGAGATAAGAGAAGGGAGTGGAGGGAGAGGAGGGAGGGGAAGCTGTAGTTGGGATGCAAAATAAATAAATTAAATTTTATAAAAGGAACACTTAGGAGTGTAAAGATATATCTTTGCTTAGAGCATGAGGGTGCAGTCCATCAGAGTGCAGAATCCATGGCCATAGGAGCTTGAGAAGACAGTGCTCACACTGCGTTCACAGTCTGTAAGCAGAGTGATGGAGTCTTGTGCTTAGCTAGCTCTCTTCTTTTCATCCAGTCTGAGACTAATCCATGGAATGGAGCTGCCCACGTACAGGGGGAGTCTATCCACATTAACTACCTTATCTCTAAAATGCCTTACAGACTTGCCCAGAGATGTCTCCAAAGTGATGTTAGATCCTACCAGTGTGACAACCGACATAAACTCTTAGACACAGTATTAGTCTGCAAGGGCTGCTATAACAAAATCCACAGCCTGGTAAGCTAGTGTACCCTAAGGGTTTCTTTCAATCCTGGGGTCTGGGAAGTCAGAACTCCAGAGGATGGTACCTCCTATTCCTTCTGTACTCAAGCTCTGGTGGACTGCAGATGGTGAGTCTAACAAGGTCCTCAAGCCTATTTCATGAGACGACCAATCTCACCCATGAGAACTCTGCCCTAGTGGACTAATAATATTTTATGTAGTGTGTGTATCAATGTGTGTCCATACGTGTGCATGCACGCACATGTTTGTGCATGTGGGTAGAGGTCAGAGGTTGATATCAGGTATTGTCTTCAGTTGATCTTTTGCTGAATTGGGGTTGCCAACTTGGACAATGTAGCTAGGCAAACTGCCTCAGGGACCCCATCACAGCCCTACTCAGAGGGTGGGATTAGAAGAGGGATACTATACCCCACCACACAACACCAACTTTGCTGGAACAGTATAGTGATCATTATCCCCGTCCCCGCCGCCGCATTGTTCAATAAGCACCAGATAGTTTTTTACTATCTTTTTTTTCCTTGCTTTCCTCTCCCTCCTCCCCTAACATCCCCCCTTTTGGGCACTCCCTCCCCCCTCAATCTACTCCTCCTCTGTCTCTGCCCAGAAAGTGGCAGGTCATCCATGGTTATCAACAAGGTACAGAACATCACATTGCTGCAAGACCAAGCACTGCCATCCACACACATGCACATCAGCCCCTTGCATCCAGGTTGGGCAAGGCAACACAGCATTAGGAAAGGTTCCCAAGAGCATGCCAAAGCATCAAAGACAGTACCTAACCCCCATCCAGAAGTGTTACAAATAACAAAGCCACACAGTTCTAATGCATATGCAAAGTGTCCAGGTTGGTCCCCTGCTGGATCCCTGGTTTTTGGTTCTGACTTTGTGAGTTCCCATACACCCAGCTAGCTGTTTCTGTGGGATTTCTTGTGATGTTCTGGATCCCTCTAGTTCCTGCAATCCTTTACTTGATGCTCTCTGATAACACTCAAGGTAGTCACCAATCTGATCACAGGAAATGGCCTGTTGAGTCTACATAGCCCCTATTGCTAGGGGTCTCACCTATGGTTATCCTTGTAGATTGTGGGAGTTCTCTTGCACAGTTTTCTACCTAACCCTGAAAAGCCCCCTCAAGACCTGACCTCAACACTCAGTGGTACCACTCTTTGGCCTATTCCCCAAGGATGCTCAATCATATCACAAGGATACTTGTTTATCTATGTTCATAGAAGTTTCATTTGTAATAGTCAGAACTTGGAAACAACCTATATGTTCCTCAACTGAAGAATGGACAAAGAAAAATGTGGAATATTTGCACAATGGAGTACTACTCAGCTATTAAAAACAATGACATCATGAAATTTGCAAGCAAATGAATGGAAATAGAAAAAAAAAACATCCCGAGTGAGGTAGTCCAGACTGAGAAAGACAAACACAGTATGTACTCACTTATAAGTGGATATTAGCTGTAAAGTAAAGGATAACCATACTATAACCCACAGATCCAGAGAAGCTAGGTAACAAGGAGGGCCCAAGGGGGATTGCATGGATCTTTCTGGGAAGGAGAAATAGGAGCGATCTCCTGGGAGGACTGGGGTCGCTTGGGGATGGGAACTTGAAGGATCGGGTTTAGGGCTGTGTGGAGGAGGACATAGTTCTTCCAATGATCTGTAAAATGTACGCTGGGCATAAAGAATAAATTTATAATGAAAACCCTTGAGCCACTGACTCAAGAAGGATTTCCTGCGAGGTGAAAACAGAAGACACCGAATGAGTTGGGAAGAAGAGAAGGTACAGACAGACAGGGCAGTCATGCTGGAAATACTTGGGCTGCATGTCACTGGCTTATTCTACTGATACAACTACCAGGGATGATTTGGGCAGAAAGACTTGTTGCCCCAAATTCCCAGGGAGATTGGGGGGGGCAAACATGTTCTATAAAGGGAGTTGGTTGAAGTCTCCCTACCTTAAACGATCGGCTAAGTCAAAGGGAGATTTAAGTCATAAAGTGGCATGGTTATATGTAATTTTGAAAGAATCTTCTAAAAACTGTATGATTAAAAAAAATTACTGCTGTCTGAGCCTGTGAGTGTGTATGTTGGGCTAGGATCAAAACCAGAAATAAAGCAGAGCTTTATTTATTTTTAAGATGAATCTGGTTTCATGTGCGTATAGCTTTCTCCTTTGGCTGCTTACTTTGAAGAGGACGAGTGTCCCCTGAAGGGACAGCATTGCTTTACAGGGTTGCAAGCTTGTGTAGACTACAGAAGCAGCAGCAGAAACTGAATGGTGGAATTAACATTGCTAAAACAACAATAAAAAAAAGGCTGCCCCAATTTACAAGGAATATGGTGATTTAAAATAGAGAAGGAACAGATTCAAGAGAGAGAAGGTGGAATATGTTGGACTAGAGGATCCTGCGGATATTCTTTATCTCATTAAATTCTCACCCCATCTTAGGAGTTCCTATAATTATGTTCTTTATACAAATGCGGAAGCTGACACATGGAAACTAGAAACTATATCCTGTCAAGTATCCAGTGGGAGAAACAGGGTGCAGAGATATGGACACATTTCTAGAGTCAGGTTTTAAGGGAAACAAAGATATTTAAATCAGGATTAGTTATGAAATTCCTACAATTCCTTCATACAAATGAAAAGAGCAGAGAGCAGGCTCTTAATACCTCCCTCTGGTCAGAAGAAACCAGCCAGGCATACTATGCAGAATCATTAATAAAAGTGGGAGGAAGTTTTACTATGCTTGAGTGAAGGAAAAATGAGAATTTCACAGATGCGAATGGGCAATATTGCTTGCAATGAGGCTAAGTAAGATATCAAAAAAAAAACCTGACAGATATCTTATTTCTTCTTCTTCTCTTTTCTTTTGACAAGATCTCATTATGTATCCTAGTTGACACAGAACCCATGATGACGATCAGGCTGATCTCAGTCTCAGATATTCGCCTGCCTCTACCTCCAGAGTGCCGACTGGGATTACAGGCGTGTGCTACCACACTTAGCCCTGATGTAATTTTTCAGACACATGAGCTGAGTGCTCTGTTAATAACTTCCTTCTTAACCTTAAACTTCTTCCCTTCTCCTATAATACTTATTTTTATTTTTCCCAAATAGATAGTAAAACTGATTATTGCTTTAGTCTTGATTAAATTGGTAGAATGAGTTATGATGCATGTTACATTGCTCCATCCTTATTTTGATAATTGGAAGTTACCCAAACACTGTTCAAAAAGAATCTCAGAATTCTAGTTTCATGATCCAATCTCTCTCTCTTCTCTTTCTCCTTCCTTCCCTTGTCCCACCACCCCACCGCGTATGTGTGTGTGTGAAAGTTTGCATGCATGTGGATGCTAAGAATAAGCATCAAGTATCATTAGTATCATTCTTATAACACTGCTCCTGTTGGTTTTGGAGCCAGGGTTTCTCACAGGATAGAAACTCTCTAACTGGGTGTGGCTGGCTGGCCAGGGAACTCTTAAATTTACTTATCTCTTCCTCCCCAGAGCTGGGATCACAACCATGTGCCACCAAACTGGGCTTTTTAATGTAGGTTCTAGAGATTAAATTTTGGTCCTATTGCTTGCACCTCAGGTACTCTATTAACTGAACCATCTCCCCACCTCCAGAGGCTGCAAACTTTTGTTGATGACGAGGGCAGCAGGAGAAGAATCCAGTGAACACTGGATCTGGAATAGAAATCTATTTCTAGGTATCATCTTTCCCTTCAAAATATTAAAGGACTAAAAATTATATTTACTACAATGATGATCAAAAATCTGTCCTAGCTTGCTTTTCTAGCTTTTAAAATGGCAAAATAAAGTAAGTTATGAAGAGGAAATAAACATATTTTCTATGTTTCTATGCTTTGTACATATCAAGGAATACCTAGAAGCTGCTGAGGTCCCGTACTGAATAACTCATTCTATCAATTCAGCATCCCAGTACATCTTCAGAGACACTGCACGGAACAATGCTGACACAGGCATTAAAATCACAGTTGTTTAGTAAATGTCCCCATAGTCTAGTAGGAAATATGAAAACAATGCCTATAATAACAGCGGAAGACACTGAGAAAGGACAAAAGAGTTGTTAACTCATGCGAAGAAGGGTTGGCACTGTAAAAGAGTAATAACTGAGGTGGCACAGTGGGACAGAAGTGTAGAAACCAGGGAGAGAGGTAAGTTGGCAAGGGAATGTGTCCTAACGAGGATGAAGGTGTTTGTGAAAGAGGAGCAATGACTGAAGCAGCATTCTCAATACTGGGATTTTTCTCTCAGTCAATGTTTCTGCATGGAAGAAGACCCACACCCTGTGTATACCTCAATTTGAATGGAGCAAGCTTTCATTTTAAAAGCCAACATGCGAAAACAATTACGTGAAAGCATATAGAAAATAATTCAGGACCCAGGCATGGGCAAAACCTTTCTGAATAACCACAATAGCCCAGGAAATAGGCTCAAGATTTAATGGGGCTTTGTAGATTCAAGACTTCTGCATAGGAAACCAAATTAGTAGAACAGAGAGAAAGCTTATAGATTGGGAGAGAAACCTTTTCCAACTATACTTCAGATATTGGGTTATTCTCTAAAATAGGTATAGCATTACAAAAATTAAACAGAAACATAAAAATATGTCTACCAAAGAATGGACTGATTAAACCGAACAGATAGTTCTCAAAAGGAAAAAACCCACAAATGTCAATATGTATTTTAATAAGGGTTCAGAATATTAGAAACCTGAGAAATGCTAATCAAAATCAGCATTTTAATCAGGGTTCAGATAGTTACCAGCCTGGGAAACGCTGGTCAAAACTAGTTCAAAAGTCCATCTTACCAGTCAGCATGGTTGCCCTTGAGATGAAATGACAATGAATGCTGACGAATATAGGAGGAAGGAGGAATCCTTATCCAGTGCTGGTGGGAATGTAAACTAATACAGCCCCCTAAAAGCTGCTGGGGGAAGCTCTCACACAACTAAAATTAGATATTTCCTATAACTCAGCTTTCCCACTCCTGGACATACTCTAAACAGACTACATCCCACTAGAGACGCTTGTTTATCCTTGTTTTCCTCACAATGGCAAGGGAGCAGAATCAGCCTAGATATTGATTAACATATGAATAGATAACAAAAATGTGCCATATCCACATAGTGACATTTTATTAATCTATAAAAATGAAATTTATACAAAAGTGGGTGGAACTAGAAGATTGTATGTTGTGAGGTAACCCAGGCTCAGAAATACAGACAGCAGACTTTCTCTTACATGTGAGTCTTAGTTTCTAGTTTTTAACTTTTTTATTTTCTTTTTTTATAATTTAAAAATATTTTAATTCTTGGAGAATTACATAAAAAGAATTCTAATCATATTCACCATTCTTTCCCCAACTTCTCTTAAATTCACACCCATTTAATAGCCACCTAGCATAGTACCCTGTTTTTCTTTTATTATTTATTTATTTGGATTTTTTTCATTTCATTTTATTTTTTAAGAAACCTATCTTTTCTCATTTTACATACCAGTCCCAGTTGCCACTCCCTCCCTTCCTCCCACTCTGTCCACCATCCCCCTCTCACCCCTTATCCACTCCCCAGAGAGGGTAAGACTTCCCATGGGGAGGCTACAAAATCTAGCAGATTGCTTTGAGGAAGCTCCATGGCCTTTCCTACTATACCTAGGCTGAGCAAGGTACCAGGCCTGATTTATTTTGCCCATAACTCATTGATGTGAAACTATTCAACAGAGCATTGGTAACCCACCAGGGGCCCTACTTAGAAAACACTGATTACTTCCCTTCTGTGGTTATCAATTGCTAGTAACTCCTAGTTAGGGACTGGCTTCGGTGCCGATTTCTCCCCATCATGTTAGGATTTTTGTCGAGTTTGAACTTGCACAGGTCTTGTCCATATTATTCAAGTGCTGTGAGTTCATATATGTAGCTGCCTCATTGTGTCCAGAAAATACTATTTGGCTGTAGACATTCACTAACTCTGGTCCTCATGGTCTTTCTGCTTTCTCTTCCACAATGAGAGGAGTAAGTGGGATATATTCTAATAGTATCTATTCTTCCTCCTCCAACTTTTCTCATTTAAATGTCACCTAAGCATCGTGCCCATTTTTTTAATTTCTGAAACTTTATTGGTTATCTCTGTGTTAATTGATTTCTACCACAGTAAGAAACGTCTCCAATGAAGGTTGAGAAGTAACAACTTAGGGGACAGTTTAATGATATGTCCATTATTATAATGATAGTATACTCTATGTTAGAGTCTATGAGTTAGCAAGTCACAGATTCTTGACCCCAGTAATGGTATCAGATACTGGTTCTGTCTTGTAATGTGGGCCTTAAATCCAAAGAAAAAGTGATTAGATACTCCCATAACATTTCTGTTCCTATTGCTCCGGTGGGCATATCTTGCCCCTGGCTGTTGTTGCAGTTCACAGAGTTCACAACTGAGTAAGATTGACAACTGATTTCTCCTCAGGCTGAATGCACAGCATCTTCTAGCACTGCGAAAGCTAACACGAAATACTAACGCTCTAGGACTCAAGTACGTGGTGACTTCAGCACTCGAGACTTACTGTAAAGCTTGTAATGTTAGGAGCGCTCTCAACTGGGCAACTCCAAGAGTTAACCCATTTATGAACCTGAACCGTCTATTTGTTAGCTTGTGCTATCAAGTAGGGATACTGTTGCTATATCACAGCGTAACTCCACTAAAACTCTTTTTATATCTGTATATATTTATGAAGCCCTTGCAGTGATCGATTTTGTACATGTGTATTTGTGGGGTGGGAGGGAGTGGGGATAGAAATTAGAATGCGCACATGTAAGAGGAAGCGAGAGTCATCTTAAAGAAGGGGCCTAGTGAGGGTTTTAGAATACATATTTGTGAACATGGGAAGGGAAATACTGAAGGTGGGGTGGTACAAGCAGGAGTGGAGGATGTGGGAAAAGGGTGGAGGAGTTTCTTGGATGCAAATTAATCAAAACTAAGTATTCATGATACGCATAAGGAGATCTATTACTTTCTATATTTCCTAAAAAATAAATGAAATTAAAATGTTAGGTAGGCTATTGCTTTATTTCATGTCCTACAATATTAATTTTATTCTGAACATCAGGTTAAAATAGTTAGACAGTTCAATATTAAAGTATTATTGATTTTTTGAAAGAAAAAAATATATAAATTTGATATTTATTTTTGAATATGTGTTAAAATTTATTGTAGTGAACTAACCATTTAGCATCGAGATAAATGTTTATCCATAATTTTTCCAATATGCAATTACCAATGAATTCAGACATTTAATAATTTGGTCATTTTTTAATATGGTGATGTGCTGTTGACACCATCTAAGAATTCAAAATCTTAACTGGATTTGTTGTTACAACTTTAGGGCTCACAGTGAACTTTTATGTCTTCAGACTGGTGTATATGACATGCCAAATAAAAAGTTTTAATGAAGCAATAAAAACTAAAATACAGTTGTATCATGGATGGGGCTTTTAATAGCTAATCCATTTGTATTTTAATTTTCTCACCTGTAAAATTATTAAGATAATACTGATGCCCACTCTAATTAGCTGACAAACTTAAACAGAAAAGTGAGTTAAAAGTTACTTGCTAATTTGTACAGATGCTCATAAATTTAAGGCATTTTAAAACTGTTTTTACTGTTAATTTTGAAGCATTGTTTTAATTGGAAATATAATTTTTTAATTTATTCACATTGAATACAAGGAATAGCCTGATATGTCTAATAAAATATTAGTCATAATATTTTATGTTCATTTTGTCAAACTCTAAAGCTTTTTAAAAAGCTAATAAATGTTTAATCCATACTAAAAATTTTAATTTTATGAACCTGATTGTTTTACCTATCCGTATTTCTACACATCATATGTGTATGCTTGCTGCCCATAGAGGCCAGGAGAGGTCCCCAGATTCCTTGCAACTGACATTATAGACAATTGTCAGTTACCATTAGGGTTCTTGGAATCAAACCTGGGTCTTACGGAAAAGCAGCTATGCTTTTAACCACTGAGCAATCACTTTAATCCCTAAAATTATTTTTTATGTTAACAAAAATATGGTTTTATAAAATAAAAAGTTCAGCAGTGGAACCAAATGGCAGCGGGGTAAAGGCTTTCAGCAAACGTCTCCAGGCAGCCATGGTAAGCATCTCCATGCAGCCAACCATACCTAGCTACTAACCACTCATACCCAAGACTGTTCGCAGGGATAAGGAATCCATAGGAGCCACTGCTTGGTTTTAATATAATACAGCATCACCCATGTGGCGAAGGTAGAGGAATAAAGTCCAGATCTTTGACTTTAAAAGCAATAGCAGTCCCACCAAGGTTAAGCAACAGTGTCAGACCATAAAATCTAAAACATGGTTTTGTCTTAGAGATACCTTGCTTCTGTGGGAGGACCCATTACTAAGTAGACCCAAAGTATTATATCGTCTGCTTATGAAGAGACTCTCTAGACTGTCAGCCCTAGAATTACTTACATACATGATGACTTGAGTTTCAGCTGATATCACTGTTGTCTTTGGAAAGGTCTGGGAGCACAGCTCTTCCCAAGACTGTGCAGGTCTTTGCCTTTGGAAGAGCCAGGTATGAACTAGCTTACCACGAGCTGCGGCTCTCAAGGAACTTTCTCTCCCATTCATCCTTAGTTAGGCTGGGGCCTGCACAGCTGACATCCTAGGCCTGTTCTGTATCAGTACAGGAGAAGACTGTGTACTGGAATTTTATTCTGGCCAGCATCATCTGTGTTTATTGTATTGGTGTGGGGCATGAGTTCTCCTTGGCAGTCAGCAGGCCAGAGCATTGTGGACCTGGGTCCAGTGCTTTTTTAGGCTTATGAATTTTGCAGTATTATCAGGGGACCAAGACTGGTTCCTCTACAGTGATTCTGCACTGAGTTTTTAGAATCCCAGTCCCCGATGACAGAAGAGGCTATGGATGGCATTTCTGCCCCTATGTCAATTAGAAGACAATGACTCTGGGAGATATTACTCTTGCTAGGTATATATTCATTGTTTATTTTGAACAACAATTAAATGGATATGCTTAAGTCAGCCTGAATGCTGAAAGAATGCAACCAGAAGCCATGTAGAAAGCCTAGACTTAGGGCACAATCTAGTGTCAAAATACTGAAAGTAGCAATATCAAGAGAGATAAGGTAGGTTGCTTAGAATGGAAGGAGATAGAGGAGGGGACATGAACACAGCCAGATTAGGCAGACTGCAAGAAATATCTGATCCTTATATGTCAAGACTTTGCCACACACTAAAAACCATGCAGAGTTCTCACAAAACCATAATGATATCACCTAAAATGTCAAAATAAGGTGAGAAAAAGTGACCAGAGGGTAATGAGTATGGGAGAACTCGAAAAAGAGAACTATGAAGCACCTAACTGAAGGAAACTCAAAGAGCTTGAGGAAAACAATACAATCAGAATGAATGCTCTTATAGACAATTAACAGAGCTGGAAACAATAAATCTCACAAGTTCCTGAGCTGCAAAATCCTTCAAGCAAATTGATAAAATGGAAAAAGGCATCACTGTCAGTGCATAAGAATTGGAAGTAACAGTTAATGAGCTCAAACTCAGGATATTTGAAAGTGCACAGAAGAGAAGATGAAAATAATAAGAAGGTAATGGAAACTCTGGGATGCACTGAACTTTGGATATTCAGGTCACTTGTTGTGAACAGAAATTGAGAAATTGAGGCTGCTAAAGAGGAAGAAAGTGTAGTCAATGTGAAAATGAGAGAAACATTCAAGAACAAGAATATACAAATCTCGGGATGTGAGGTTCAAATAACCAGTTAGATTAAACTAGGTCTATTCCAGCTTTTTAAAAGCACAAGATGGTAAAGGGAGAGAATGAAAATGTCAAAAGCACTGAGGAAAACAGTACCAAATACATTATCAACCAAGTACGCTGCACCTAGGAAGTTTCTTCTTTAAAAATGTGAAGCAGCTCAGTGTACTGACAAATGCCTGTAAATTACAGCTACTTGGTAGACCGAATCATGAGAATTTCTCAAGACAGCATGGGAAATATTATCTATCTATCTATCTATCTATCTATCTATCTATCTATCTATCTATCTATCTATCTATCTATCTATCCATCCATTCATCCTGTTCCAGTGGAAGTTTCACCCCAGCCCCTGGCATCCACATACCCAAAGAGTTTGGGATGTTCTGGTAGAAGTTCCACCCCAAGACCACTCCCAATCTCTCTGGAAACCCTGCCACATCTCAGAAAGCCCACCAAATATTGACCCCTTCCACAGAGATACTGAAAATCACTCCCGCAGTGTATTTATATTGAGAACAAACATGGTTTTCGGGTCTCTCTTTCCTGTCTTTACTCTGGGGGCTGGAAAATCATCTGGGATAGTTTTATCCATTAAATCTGGGCTTTTTCTAACTCGGTTTGATCTGGTCTGATTTGGATTGCTGCATTGGTAGAGAGGCTTATTGGGAGTACAGCTATCATCTATCTAACAACTCTCTCTGTCTCTCTGTCTCTGTCTCTGTCTCTCTCTCTCTCAATTTAAAGGTACAGCATACATAAGGTACTAGGTACAATCCCTAGTACTGGCAATAAAAGAAAAAATAAATTCACTGATAAAAGTGAGATATCATATCTCCATCAGATCTTCTGTACAAGAAATGCTAGGGTATTCTTCAAACTGGAAAAAAAGCAGGAGAAATTAATAAGTACATGGGAAGACTTAATGAAAATTTGGCAGAGGCAATCCATAAACAAACTCAGGATGTTTTGAATCTCAGATTCTTCCTTTCTCGCTGTTACTTCCTGGCCATGATGCAGGTTTTGTTCACCACCAAGACTTGCCAGATTTCACATCTACTGCAAACACCGAGACCAAATGTTGGTGGATTAGACTTTCAATGGTGAGGCAAAAATCTTAGAAAAATTACCATGGGGAGTATGGCAAGTTATGGATTATCTGAAGCATATGTTTGATGAGGGTATTGCAACTCAGAATATTTATGCTGAGAACCATGACTAGAATTATATCTGGTAATATGGAAAAGTTTTTAGAATTGAATTACAAAAAGATTTGGGGAAAATTTGAAAGAGCTCATGAAAGAAAGTGAGACAAAAGCTGAGAATTCTGTATGTAAGCAGAACTTAATGAGGGACTCTTATGAGGGCTGAGCGCAGAATGCTAAGAAAAATGTGTACAGAAAAAGCTATGCTAATGAGCTTCAGATGGAAATGTGCATTCCACTGGGAATTGGATTACAGGATACTGTTCTCAAAACCACAGGAAGGAATTTCTCAATGCCCAGATGAAGGTGGGAGGGCAGAGTTAAAAGTGAAGGAGTCCTTTGCCTGGCAGGAAAGCTTCAGGGAACCATGGAATGCAGACACCAGTAAGGTCGCCACTGGTTACAGCTGGTTACAGTCACACAAATTACATGGGCATCAGAGCAAAATGGAGTAGGGCAAGCATACTTGAAAACTGTTCAGTTCCTCCAGAAAATGAATATGCTTAAAAATTAAATCAAGATGAAAGTAGTGAATAACATCAATAAAGATAAAGCAAATTATGTGCAACAATACAATAGGAAAGATGCAAGGGGGTCTTCTCAGGGATCAGCCAGACTCTACCTGAAGCCGCAGGGCGATTGGTTATGAAAAGTCCCCAGACTATCTTAATACAAAAGATACAGCTTTAATAAACAGAAGTAAGACTTACACCAGCTTACACCAGAATCCAAACGATCCATCCGGACACAGGAGCCAGGCAAGAGAGAGCTAGAGGGAGCTTGCAGATTTATAGGTAAGCTTTAGCCTAAGGGCGACACGCCCCACAAACAGAAAGTGATTGGCTGAACTCCCCTATCACCTACCTAATGCATGCATAAAAATACAAAAGGCTAAACTTGTTTCAAAGACTTTATTTGGGAATAAAGGCCTGCTGTAAACTGTTCATCTACTTCAGTAGGAAGGTACAAAGAGACTACAGGTATAGGCAATTTTAGTGGTCAACCTAAGCATTGTGTATGCCATGTTGCGTAGACAAAAGAATGAAAGAATTTTTGAGTCATGGAGACTTCCACTGAGACATCAACAGTAAGCTTAGGAGACCATTCTCCAGAGTGCTGGGTCACCATCCCTGCAGGCAGGGCTTGACAGGTCAAGGATTGGTGTACTGAGACTGAAGCTGAAGCTGCAACACACATCCACAGAATTTAGAGAGGCCATCAGCAAGGCATCCCTGGAAAGGAAAGTGACCAAAGCTTGCAAATCCAGCCTGAGTGAGGCCACAAAGAGCAAAATTAAAAGAAGAGAGTTGAAGAACCCTTGGAAGCTGTCCCACTGTGGTGTGTTTCAAATGTTGGAAATGAAGCTATGGTATCTAAGCTCTGTCTTGCAGGCTGTCACCTTATTTTGGTCTGATTATTCTTTACTCTTAATCTGGACATGTTCTGTCATTTTATATTGGAAGTTTGCAAATTTTAAAAATATTTTTACATGGGCTTGGTATGAATTTTCTATTAAGATTTCTTAACTAACATATAATATGTTCTTAGAATAAATTTCATAGGTCTGGAGATTTTAATGAAATTAACCTAAGAACAAATATATGTGAATATTTCCATACATTTATACTATATAATTATTTATAATAGGAAAAATATGAGGCATGTCATTATATTGGACAATCTGAATGGGTCTTGGGAATACAATGGTATCAAGCATATTATCCAAATCTAATTTTGCAAATTAATTTTTGTCAAGTACATGTAATCTATATGTACTTCTGGTTTCTGTATGGCAGTGAAGATAATTTCATTGTATCAGTTCTGAAACCACATTGACTATGCTATTAGTTCAGGTTGAGTACGTTTACTTGTAAGCATGAAAATATTTTGGTAGCCACTAAGAAAATAATGTAGAATCTGACCATTTAACATTTGGCTGTATTTAGCTTCATTTTCCATTCTGTTGGGATTTAGATACACAAAAATTGAGTTGTTCCTTATTTATATGATATTTTATTGTTTTTTTGAGAGTTTCATACATAAACATAATGCATTTACATAATTTCCACTTCTACTTTGCCTCCTCCAACTCTTCCTTCTCCTCTTTCTCCTCAGATTCATTACTTTCTATAACCACTACTGTCACATAAACACACACACACACACACACACACACACACTACTGAATCCATATATAATGATTATGATTCTCATATGCACATGAATTTAGGGCTGACTGCGTGGGATTGGATAACCATTCAGAGGTCTTGTCCATGGAGAAAACTGACTCTCCATCTGTCAGGAACCAGTGATTATAGGTAGTTCTCCAATGAGAAGTGCAGTCTTGTGAAATTCTCCTTATCCCTGTTGGCTTGGCAACTGGTGTGGTCTTTATACAAGTCTGATTTAGGAAGCCACCTTGTTGAAATGTTGTGGATACAGCATCCTTGCCATGTATTAGACAATGTCCTACATCACATATCCTAATTCTCTGACTCTTATAAGCTTTAAGCTCCTTATCAAAGATGTTCCACGAGCTATAGGTATTGGGGTTGTGTTGTTGATCTACCAATGGGGGATGGTTATTTATGACCATTTAATAGTCACATTTTCATTTATTGCAAAACTATATTAACAAGTATCTTTTGGAAAAAGAAGCTTTGTTGATACTTATCTGTGAGTATAAGGAAGAATATTCAGAATGTAGGTAGAAATTGTATTGATTTAGGAAAGAGGCACAGTAGGCTCTCCTCTAAGGTCTATGACCTCACTGGTCACAAAAGCTGGCTAGGTTTATGAACTGCCTCCTACTGATTGGGCCTTAAGTACAACTAAGGTATCTGCCGTCACCCTACACATGTAATTGATACTAATGAACTCTAGGGTTTATGGTTTATATTTCCTTCTTGGTGTTGCTGTGTTTTGTAGGCTTAATAGCTAGGTAGCACTATCAATTTCTTTTGTTCCTTGACAGCTTACATATCACCTTCGGATACTATTAGAGCTAGTCCTAAGAGCAGAGACTTCCAGTTTGAATCCTACAAGCCTGGTGTCCAAAATATGTGGTGTCTTCAGCAATAGGGTCTTACCTTGAAATTCTGGGATGCAACCGATCATCTCATAGCATCCATAATCAATGTATATGGTTATTGCTATGTTACAGATACAAAATTAAGTGAGGAAATTAGCCTCAATATTGATGCTGTATTAGGACATTTCAAAGGATCCTTTATTGGTGTGAACATTTTGCTTCTGTTTATAAAGATTACTTAGCCTCAAGATGTTCCTTTTCAAACATCAAGATCTGAAGGAACAGATTTGTTTAATCATTTAATTTTGACCTCTTATTAAAAATTATTCTTGAACTATTATGAAACAGAGTATAATTTTCTTATGTTAATATTAAAACTGTACATTCTTCTCAATTAATGTCAAATGTCAGGTGTGCTTTTTTAATGCTTGAAAGGCAGAAAATGTACTCATAAAAACAGACTAAGGATAGCTCAGTTGTAGAGTGCTTGATTAACATATATAAAGTTCTGGATTTAACTCTAAATCCAGATTATATTTTTAAAAGAACAAATTTATACTCAGAATTGTGGTCAAGGACTGAGGCACAGAGATGTAATTCCAAAGATAATGTCACTTATATTAGCAGCCTTGAGGACACTGAAGTACTGGCCTCTGTCCTATGATCTCACAATTGCTTGCTCTGTTATGCATTCTTCACAGCTTGATGCCAAACGTTGTGCTTGCTTAGCTAAATATAACTGGACGGATTTTCCTCTGCACTGGGGATAACCCGCACATGGCTTTTTCCTCTGGGTCTGCTTCTTGTGGCTACTACGGCTGTTCAGGGAACCTAATGTAACATGTGGGCCGGCTTGTTGGGGTTTCTGTCCCTCCCAGTACCCCAACAGCCGGCAAGCAACAAAGAAAATCACACACAAGACTCCATAAGGTTATAAACTGATTGGCTCATTAGGTCAGGCTTCTTGTTAACTCTTATAACTTATATTAACCCATTATTCTCATCTATGTTAGCCATAATGGCTCCGTACCTTTCTCAGCTGGACATGTTACATGCTGCCTCTTCGGAGGTTTGCGCAGGAATGGCTCAGGGCTTCCTGTGTCCCAGAATACTCCCAGTCTCTTTACTCCACTCCTACTTCCTGTCTGGCTTTCCCACCTATACTGCCTGTCTGGCCAATCAGCGTTTTATTAAAATATGATTGACAGAATAAAGACAATTCTCCCACACCAACCTAACTGTTGGAATATTTCAAGATTGTCTTTGCTTTTACAATGTGCAACGACTTACAAAGATTCCTGAAGTGCTTTAGAAAATCTAGTAGGAAGCTGATCCAGTTTCCAACAGTAAAGTTGAAATAAGGGTGCATGTATTATCTCCCCTTCGCTGTCCTGAAAATCACTAAAACTGGCTCAACTAATAAGATAGGAGATTAGAAATAAATTCTGAGAGATAGCATACAAGGATGCCACATGTAACTGCAATTCTTAAAATAATACAAATAAAAAGATGATAGTGTACAACTGAAGCTCAAATCAGACAAAAAAAAAGTAGTTTTAACAGTGGGAGGGTAGACACACAGTTAGTAACACCCATGCTTCTTATGGTCTGTCTCATTCAAGAGGCCAACATTCTCAGAGTAAGCATTCTGCAGGCCAAGTGCCATGGGGTTTATTTTGGACAAGCTTTAAGGAAACCTGACCCCAGGATGCTTCAGAGTTAAACCGATATGAACACCTGGAGGGCAGTTAACTCCACGCAGTCACATGTTTTAGTATTTAGACAATCTAGGGTTGTGCTCATGCCCCGATATCATCTTGAGAAGGCTGATTAGTGGAGGGAGTCATACGCTGAACAGAGAAGGTTGGGTCTCATTCTGCTTCCTGTTCAGCTGTCTCAACCAGATTCAAGCAGTATTTAAAGTAAAGCTAATACTTTACTTGATTAAAATTGCCAATGCCTGTAGCAATACATCAGCACAGATACAAAACTTCACATTTATCAAGTACCAGAAATATTTAGATCTAATAGAGGAAAATATAAAAAAAATTCCTTGAAACGGGAGCTATAAGGAAAAATTGACTTTTAACTTATTAAAATTAGCTTGTAGTATGAGCTACTTAAAACCACTTTCATTACTCCTGATATGTGTTCTCAGGTAAACTATTTACAGTTTTTTTGGGCCATTTTTCTCTATGTTTTTATTATTTTTTGAAACTTCTTCCTTCTTTCCTTCCTTCCTTCCTTCCTTCCTTCCTTCCTTCCTTCCTTCCTTCCTTCCTTCTATGTGTCTTTTACATCATATTCTTTGAAAACTTTATACAATAAATTTCATCCTATTTACGCCACTCCCATCTCCTCCCAGATCCATTGCGCTTTCCCTATCCACTCAAATTGGTGTCCTCTTTTTTCTCTGAACCGCTTACATGCAATTTGTGCTGTTCATGCACTTTTGGATGTGAAGTCTCCACTAGAGGGTAGTTAACCCGTCAGGTGTTGCATCTCTTCTGGGAACTCCTTCAGCCAATAGCCTTTAAAATACCAGCTCACTTGGGCGTGGTCTCTTATACTATAAATGCAGCCAAAAAGCTTGTGCACACTCTTCCAGCTGCTGGATTCAGTTCCTGAGTCTACCCCTAGATAAATAACCCTTTATTATACTCAATTCTGAGCTAGTTTGGGATTTCTTTTTAGAATCCATTTCCATCTGGTACCCAACATGAATCCCAACTCCATGCCTACCGGGTGGAATAGACTAAAAGGCCCAAAATGTCCATGGCCCAGAAGGTCTCCCACCCACCTGCCTGGCTCGATTTCACCTACTAAGCAGTTTTTTTCAATAAGCCCACCACAGGGGAGCTACGCACGGCACGCTGACTTGGAAATTTTCTGTGCTTGCACACGCTCCTGCCACCTCACCAATGCTTTCCCTGTATAGTTCCTTGTGCGGTGCTTGCACAGCGGGTGTTTTATGTTCAAGCCTGCTCTTGAGCTCTGGGCTCCTTGATCCATAAAAACTCTCTCCATGTACAGCATTGATTCAATTGTTCTTAAGCAAAGAGCAAAGCAGATTTGTCAGTACTTAACCAGGCACCAACGTGAGGAACCAAAGCAGCATGGGACTGTTCATGCTGCTGCTGACTGCATCTCACCACCACACGGCTGCAGCCACGACACCTGCTGGCCAATAAAGATTATTACACCTACACAACAATTTACCAAAATCTCATAACACAGGTAACTTTTGATAAATAAATAAATAAATCAATAAATTGAAAGTTAATAATTGCAGATGATATTACCATTCAGAAATTAAATAACCTTTTTGTTTATACTATGGATGGTATTCTGCAATGCTTATATATTTATGTCTGGTATATCCATTTATTGGATATTGGGACTTAGTTTTCCTTTTCATATTATATCCTTAAGAAAATGATTTGATAACATAGCCAAGAATCAGGCACTTTTAGAAATAATGCAGTCTTTACAGACTAATAATGAACAGCAACCTGACAGGATTAATACCATTGAAAATCAAAAGTTAACTGGAAAAATTAATAAAATTAAAAAAGATAACATTAATTTGACAGACTAAATTTGTTCCATGTCAGAGGATACTGAGAAATTATCTGAAAGAATTGGTACTTCTGAATTTGACAATCAAAAGTTTAAAGTTATGATATATTAGTAAAGTATCTCTCCATGAACCCATCTGCATGCTATCCAATAATCTCCAAGGATGAGATGTTATCTTTAAAGAAAAAACTTTATAACTTGGAATCACATGTGCAGAATGAGGACCAGAGGCTAGGTGCATCAGTGAGATCACTAGAAATATCTACAGGTCATGAGATATTCAGGCTTTACAAAAGACAACAGTAAATAGATTTGAAATGATCGAGGAAATTATCAGAGCTGAAGGGCACAGAGAGAAAGTGAAGGGACAGGGTTTAACATCACCACTACATGTCAGAGTCAGAAGTGGCTTACCCAAGGCTTGAGATTCATACCCTGTAATCACCTCTGAAAAAGTGTCAAGTTCTAAATGCCCCCAAAGATCCAAAGACTGTAGATGGATACCCATAGGCATGAAGGATCTAAAGAAATTAAGCAAGCAGTAGTATCGTATGGCTTGCATTCACCATTTTTTAGGGAGATGGTAAAGACATGGGCTTCCAGCAATAAGGCAATCTCACACAATTGGCTTCAGCTACTTTCAGTGGTCCTGGAAGATGGGCTGAAACTCTTGTGGAAATGCTATTGGCTAGAAGAGGCAGAAATTTTATAACAACAGGGAAAAGCAAAAGGACTTAAAACTTTCCAAGACCAAATTCTTGGCAAGGATGCTTATGTTATACACAGGATCAAGTCCTTTACGATGAACACATCTTGGTCTTATGCCACACAGCAGCCTTAAATGCTGGGAACAGGATTCAAGAACTAGAAAAACAAATTTAATCATATATTAGGGTTAAACAGGGCTAAAGATAATCATTAAGTGACTTTTTACAAAGATTAACTAAGGCTGTACAAATAGGAGTAAATAGGAGTCTACCCAGAAGGTAGACTAATACCTGTTGAATATCTGACTTTTGAAAATGCCAACTTTTGCAGTTAGAATGCAAAAAGATACTAGGTCCTTTAAAGGTTAGATAAGCACCTGTGGATGAATGGATCCTACATACAATGAATGTTGAGACATTTGACTATAATACGGAGGCTTGGGTAGGAGAAACAATTTCCAAAGGTATAAAGAGATAGCCAAATGCCAAATGTTTTTTAACTGAGGTAGAATAGGAAATCTGAGAAGGAATTTTAGACAAGGAATTCCTAAAAATAATGTTTCCACTGGGAATGGTAAAAATAGAAAGCCTCAGCCTTCTGGTTTATGTAGAAGATGTGGCAAAGGCCGACATTGGACCAATGAATGTATATCAACAAAAGAAAGACAAGGCAATCCAATACCATCAAGAAATTCCTTAAGAGATTCTCACAGGCCCTCACGTCAAACGTGGTCTAATCATTCCCAGTAATTGTGGAGGACATATCTCACCAGGAAAATTAAAATAAGTCCATTGCCTGCAGTAAAAAAACATACTGTTCTGGATGATGGAATAAATAAAAAAATCCAAAAGGAAATAGAAAGTGTATATTTTGGAAGAGTTCTATAAATGACTAAAGACAAAAGCTAAGAGTACTAATAAATAACATTGTAATTGAGGGATTACTGAACACAGGTGCGGATGTGACTATCATTACTCCAGGATCTTGGCATCCAAATTTGTCTCTTCAACAGGCAGATGTTCAATTCTTAGGGATTGGAATCTTATCTCAAGTGAAACAAAGCATGAGATGGGTTGAATGCATTGGGCCAGAAGGGCAGGAGGATGGCTAAAGTCATATGTAGCTAATATAGCACTGAATTTATGAGGTTGTGACCTGTTGCAACAGTGGAATACTCAGATTAACAGTCCTGCAGTCCCAGAAACTCATGGTTTTGGGAAGGATATTATAAAGTATTATAAACAAAGGTCACCAGTCATCCAGACTATACAAGAACAGAAACAACTAGCAAATATTTAGCAGTACTAATGGCCCTATTGTTAAAAGGGTTAGCTGAGAAACCAATATGGGTTAAACAATGACTGTTAACAGAAGCCAAACTGCAGGCCTTAGAACAACTGGTACAGGAGCAACTAGATGCTCACCATATTAAGGATCAACTAGCCCTTGGAATTCTCCTGTATTTGTTGATAAAAAGAAAGCTAGTAAATGGAGAATGATGACAGATCTAAGAGCTGTCAACAAGGTAATTCAACCTATGGGCCCTCTACAATCTGGAACTCCTCTGCCTTCCCTATTGCCTAGAGGATGGCCTCTTATAGTTATTGATTTAAAAGATTGTTTCTTCACTATTCCCATTCAAGAAAAGGACATAGAAAAACTTGTCTTCACAATGCTTACTTGTAGTAATTCTCAGCCTAGTAGGAGATGTCAATGGATCATACTTCCACAGGGAATGTTCAATAGCCTCACCCAATGCAAATACTTTTTAAGTCAACCACTGGAAATAATATGTAAATAATTTTCTGAATCTATAATTTACTATTACATGGATAACATTTGCTTATCTGATTCAAACATAGATACTTTAGATGGAATGTTTGAAGAAGTAAAGAAAATTTTGCTTAAAAGGGGATTGCAAATTGCTCCAGAAAAAATACAAAGAAGAGATTCTGTCAAATACCTCGGTTATAAAATAGGTTTACAGAAAATTAGAACACAAAAGACACAAATTATGAGAGTCTGATTGTGGACTCTTAATGAGTTTCAAAGTTTGGAGACATTTCCAGTCTACAACTGGCTATTGAAATAATACCTGATCTAATAATTCATTCAAACAAAATCCTAGATGGTGACAAATATTTAAACAGTATCAGGGAATTAACAGTTGAAGTTGAGAAAGAATTAACAGTTGTTGAAGAGAAATAAGAGAAGGCACATGTGGATCAGGTGAATCCAAATCTTAATTGCAAATCCAAATCTTAATATTGCCTTCTAGAATTTCCCCTACAGGAATTTTAAATCAGATGGAAGATATTATCTTAGAATGGAGCTTTTTGCCACATAAACAAAGTAAAAATTAAAAACTTATGTGGAAATTAATTATAAAAGGAAAATTGAGACTTCGTTAGCTAGCGAGTATAGACCTAGCAGAGTGTGTAGTGCCTTTTACTACAGATAAAATTAAAAAATGATGGGAAGACAATGAACTCTGGAAAAGAGCTTGTGCTAATTTTTAAAAAGAGATTAATAGCAATTATCTAAAAAAATGATTTTACTTTGTGAATCAGAGAATACCAATATTTTACCTGTGGCTTAAAATAATGTTTTGCCTAGAAAAATAGCTAATATTTCAAGATAAATAAAATATAAAGTAAAAAGACTCATTTTGTAAGTACTGGTTATTGGAGTTTTGGAATAATTGAGATTCATATCAATTCTGAAACTGAAATAATTGGACCTATTCAGATTTTATGAGCCTATATAAAGAACATGTTCATAAAATGGCACTGATCACTACACTTGTTTGGCCTCCAGAAATAGCTTATAAAGCTCTGCTACTGAAGATATGTGTTGTTGTAATAATAATACCACCAAGCTGGAATTAAGTTAAAAGCTTTCTCCATGTTGGTTAGATTCTGTGACGCTGGAAAGTGCCACGCAGGCTCCTGGGAGAGGGAGGGCATGAATAGTTTTTCTCAGCTATATAAACTACCAGGCAAAAAGTACCCAGTGGTGCAATGGTGGTATTGGTGTTATGGATGTAACCAATCACATGCAACTTGCATTTGATTCAGTTCATAGGGAAGAATTTATGTCTCCTACTGCAAAGCTGATCAAACGTCTATAGCAAGGAAGTGAATAGATCCTGTGGGGACATGGGGGGACTATACCTGCTATTTTGCTAAATCATCATAGGCCTTCAGACTACCTTCTAAATATTTATGGCTATGTACTAGTTCACTGTTGCTCTCAGCCTTTGTTAGAGAAGTCTTGTTTTGAAGTGAATAGTTGTTCCCACAGAGACTCCTAATTTGACAAGACAGAGAGTAAGTGACTGTTTACTGCCCATCCACAAACATAGAATCTTTACAATCTACCTTCACACAAAGGCTCAGTAAACACTGATGAGGAGGTGGGATGAGTGTAGGAGCTGGAGGATGGGGAAAGTGTTGCGGAAAGGCGCCTTCCAGATGTGACATGGTGGTTGCACTCATGAATACAACGCAGCTATTATCTGCACAGGAAGGGCACAGGATCAGGTCCTTCTAAAGCATGCATGTATGTGGGAAGGGGTTTGAGCTGCACCCACAGAGGCTTTTCATAGTTGATGATTACAGAGGCAGTGGGAAACATTTTCCTCACTGCTATAATTAGAGGTAAACTGTTCATTCTCTGTTAGCGAGCTCATGAGAAATGCCTTTGTGAGCAACCACAGACAAACTTACTGGGTTCCCCCATAAGACAGAAGAGTAGATGGAGGAGTGGATAGTAGGAAACATGCAACAGGAAAGGGTGCACGAGGAGGTAATAGGGCCAAAAGAGCAAAATACACTATCTTAATGTATAAAATTGCCAATTTTTAATTTAAGAAAATAAGCAATGATAAACAAGAAATCTATGAAGTAGTGTGTGTGTGTGTGTATGTGTGTGTGTGTGTGTGTGTGTGTGTGTAGAGAAAACAGTGAGGAATCTCATGTGAGAATTTAGTCTATTCATTTTATGTCATAGGCTAAAAATATTATAATCAATGAGCATTGCTTATAGCTTTGTAAGTATGTATTATCACTATTGAAATAAAAACACACTATTCCACAAAACCCAATTGTTTTAACTGGAATGTTTTTTACAAGTATATATATGTTTTTATGATGAGTAAATTTAAGCAGAATTCAAGTATGTTTGCTCTGTGAATTTGAACTTAAATCTACTGAACCCATTAATTAATAAAAAATATAGAGTTTAGACCTGTATTCTCTGTTAACTGAGCCATATTTTTGTAATACTAGTGGATATTGTTATGATACAGGCATTATGCTGACCCAACCTGTCAGCTGGCAGGATATGTCCACGGTATTCAGGCCAATACTTAGTCAGCCCAGGGGCCTTACAGCCACACGTCACTAAGTCATGTGCTGTGTGGCTTTGTCATGCGTTAAGTGGCTACATCATGTGTCATGTGGCTTATGAGGCTGTGTAAATCTCTGTAAGCATGCACAAAGGGTCTCTCAAAATCAAGTTTGGCATGTCCCTCCTTCCCTTACTCATCTCTTCTCTCTCCCAGTGGATTATTGTGAATCTGTCGTGAACCCCCCTTTCACCTCCCTATCAATAAACTCCCACATGTGTTTGTTGTATGTTGTAGTTCTCTCTTTGCCACCACTAGACAACTCTGGACATCCTTTTCTGTTATACAGTTCCCCTTATTCTTTATATTTCCACCAGATTTTTTTCATATTCAGAACTATAGGGAAGAATTATGTTACAGCCAAAAGATTTAGTAACCTGATCTCCAATTCTACTAAGAAAATGTTTACTCCATTTGTGGCCTTATAGAGGCAGGCAGCACCTCAGATGAGAAGCCATTAAAATTCAGGAGGAAATAGTTTTATCTTATGGAGGAAAGTTTCCTAGGCTGAGATGATGAGAAAATTGAAGGGGGTTTGTGGTTGGAGAGTGATCTTAAGTCACATTTGAGGGAGAAGGTGTCAATACATAGGCGTGAGGAAATCTCCCTCAAAGAGGCTGTCTCAGTCAGTCACTGTACTTGCCATGTAATTCACCGGGCCAGTGTTAGCTCTATAAGCATTTTATATGCCTTAGTATGGAACCAAGGAAGTGTTTCTGTATTGCCCTACAGGCTCCTACACTGACTGAATGAGGGGAAGAGAAAGAGAAGAGCTCACTGAAATAAATGGAACAAAATGCAAACATTTTCCTTGTGGATAATGGTCATGATACTTGGTCGTGAGATATGCCCCCTGACCTTGCCCTTTACAAACCCATGGAGTCTTGCATAGTTACGGGTGGGATAGATTACAAAGTGACTCTGATGGCTTTCTTTTAAAATCAGCATCAGTCAGGGTTTTATAGTAGAACTTTAGTTTTGTTACAGGTAAAGAATTGAATAGAACCCACCATTCCACACTTGAGGCTCACACTGCTCACACTGAAGTCTGCGAGAACCACAGGAAGACGTTGTTCATCATGACTTTAACAAAGGCTTCATTTTGCATAAGAAAGTAGACTATAATAAGATCCAACAAAAATCTATCACATTGAGTTTGGACAGGACAAACCAACAGAAGGAAAAGAGTCCAAGAGGAGGCACAAGAATCAGAGACGCACTGTTTGCACACTCAGGAGTCCCACACAACACTAAACTGGAAGCCATGATATGTACAGAGACGGCCTGGTATAGACCCCTTGAGTACCTTTGCTTAAAAGGAAACAATAAACAAAAATAAAGAAAAACCACATGGTGATAAAATGACTCCTAGTGCCGTTCTGCTGTACTCATCAATCAGTGCCTTCTTCATCCATCCTCCGAGCAGCTTCCTCCGCTGGCAGCGGATCCACATACAGAGATCCACAGCCACATGCTACACGGAGAGAGAGAGACCCTGGAACACGCTGCCCAAAATGAGATAGCTCCAACATAATATTTTTACAATAGCTTACTTGAGACTTTTGTAAAAACGTTTGAAAGACATATGCTAGAATAGGAAATACACGTCCATCCTAAGCATTATGGGGTCAAAACACATTTTGAATCTTTGTACTGTATTTTGATCTTAGTCAAAGGAGATTCAATTCTTTATGAGAATGGAATGTCAATAAACCACGCTGCGCTACTCTCAGGCTGCCACAGGCATCAGCTGCCCCTCCTATGGAATGTGAAGCGTTCTTATTACCAACGCCGCCCGAAATCAATTTCATGGAGCAATCATTGCAGGCTTCCTACGTGCCCTAATAGATGTCTTAATCTGCTCTATGGATTATCTTGTATACCTTTGAAAACTGTGTTTTATATAATAAAACGATAACAACAACAAATCCTACTCTCAGCTCAAGAGAAACCATGTAATTTCAGGTGCTCAAGCATCTTCTTTTCCCTACACCAGAGAACATCTTGAGTAAGATGCTTTCACCCCTGGATCTTAATAAAATCCCTACACAGTTACATTTACATAATCAAAATCATAATTGTCATTGAAAAAGAAGTATCCTCCAGTTCATTGTCTTCCTGAGTAACTAACATGCGTAAGCTTTTAGCTCTGCCCCCTATTGTATCTTGACCTCTTATTGTATCTTAGCCTTTGTCCTGTAAGGAGGCACAGAGACGTGGATGCCATCCCAACTGCCCCGCCCTCACCCTGCAAACATTGCTCTCCAGGTCTGGAGAAAGAAGATAAACGACTGCTCTCTGTGCGCGTGCTGCTCTCCATAATTAATGTCAAGTTAACAGTTATTATTTGGTGAGCTAAAAGCCAAATGTTAAAAGAGTAAAGTATATTGTCTTCTAATAAGAGAGCATCCTATCTTTTTGGTACTTTAGAAGTTATTATACGGGGCTGATGCTTCTGATTGCACTGTAAGATCAAAAATGTTGATATTTCATTTTTGTACAATCACATAAAATGCTGATATTCATACCACTTCTAGTTTTATAAATTCAATAACTCTACCAAGGAACGCTTCAAAAATAATTATGTGTCATCTGACTTGATATAGCATGTCTATGGAATATATAAATAATGAAATACAACTAGAACTAATCACAACTGGCAGTCAGGATGTGTGCTATGTATCAGTTCTATAGTAAAGAGTCTTACAAAGTCAACACATTGCCACTGACATGAGCACTAAGGTAAAATTCACATTAAATAAAAATGAAGACATAGTTTGCCTCTCCAGTAGATTTAGAATCTAGCATAATCTATATGACGTAATATCTCAAATTTAAGAAATAAAATAGGGGCAGAGGAGACATATCTGTCAGAAAAGTGCTCTCTGTGCAATCATGACTCAGTTCAGATCTCAAGCACCCAAGAAGCACCAATCTCAAGCACAGTGTGACCATCTGTGCATCCATTAGCACAGGTGGAGACAGGCAGACCTACCCAGTCCAGCCAATCGATAAGGATTAGGTCCAGTAGGCAAACTTGTCTCACAAGATTAGGGAGACATCTCATGTTGATTTCTATCCTCCACATGGACACGTGAGCAAACACATAATACACTAAACAAACATACATAAAGTGAAAGATCAATCATGTTACTACAATTTATTCATTTATGTATTGTGACAAGATGTTACTCTGTAGAGCAGGGTAGCCTCAAATACACACAATCCTCCTGACTCAGTCCCCAGGGTGCTCTAATAAGCTTTAACAACTGTACTACTCTATAAAAATAAGAGAGGATTGAAGCCAGGGACCTGATTGTAGGACATCAGCAAACTGTTTTAATCACAGCGTGTTTTACTGTGGTGAGTCTACACATTCTAACTTAACCTGTTTGGTTTTACAACTGAGACAAATCACAGATGGATCAGACCCTTAGGCTTTTAAGCAAGCTCTGAGTTTTATTATATGTTAGGAATTTCATTCAGGCCAATTACTTAAGTCAGTAACCCTTTTTTAAAGGAAGAAATTATTGAAAATATTTAACTGAAACATTAACATGGTATTTAAAAATGTTATCATGTTTAAAAATATGATAACTGAAACATTAACATGGTATTTAAAAATGTTATCGTGTTTAAAAATATGATAATAAAGGGCTGTAGATTTTATACATCACTTGCTGAACTTGCTCAAGACCTGAATTTGACTTTAGGAACCTCTGAGGTGGCAACCCTAGAAATCAATGACATACTAGATCAGAGACAAAAGCCTGCAAACTCCTATCAGTTTTCACAGTAACAGTGAGGTGAAAGAAGCACAACACAGCTCTCATACTTCCAGCAGAAGGGTGGAGGAAGAAACATTCACAGTAATGTTCTGCTCTTTCTAACGAGACCTGCTCTCAGGAGAAACTATTACTCCAGTTCACAATGAAAAGGTTTTATGACTTTTTAAGAAAACTTTTATCAGATTATAACTGATTAATACAAGTGACAAGAAGATACAGGAAAGGTGTTCATCAGGAAAAAAAAAAAACATCAAAACCCCAGGGTGAAAACCCAAGCCTATTTTTAAGGCCAACACCAACATTCAAATACAAAACAGAGAACCACTTCATAATGTAGGTATAGTCACTGTCTTTCTAATATCCTTCTTTGGGGTCTAGACCCCAAAGTGTAATCTTCACTCTGGATCAAGGAAACATCTCTTTGCAATGGGCAGAGAAAATTACAGAAAGCCACAATCAAGCAAAATACAGAGTTGTGGAGCTCAGTCCCAAAGGATACATCTAACATATAACCCCTGTATGTAGCACTAATGGATCACTGTTGAAGGAATGTGGAAAGATTGTGAGAACGGAAAAAATAGGGAGCTTGATGTGAAAGTACATCTTCTAGCAATGTCAGAAACAGCAGACCACCTAAACATAAAGTGGGCAGGACAACAATCAGTGACATGCTATCATGGATGGGAAAGCCCACAAGGCCTCAAAGGGACACTACAGGTACCCAAGGAAAGCTGGGAGGAAGACAAATAGTCCTTCCCACCAGCTGCTTGTCCGGTGCCAAATGGTCACCCTGAAAATACAGACAAGTGACACCATACAGGAAGAGCAGGTTGTACTTGTGTATTTAGGAATACATAATACACACACACACACACACACACACACGTCTCTCCATATATGTATGTATGTGTGTGTGGACAATTTATAAAAAAGGGGGGCATGAGTTTGTAAAAGGAATAAGAAAGAGTATCTGAGAGCATTTACAAGAAAGGAAAGGAAGAGGGAAATGCTATAATTATAATCCCAAAGAAAAGAAATACTGAAAATAATTAAAAGGCACTTTTATAAAGCTGTCAGAAACGGTTTTCAGCATTTCACTATAAAACATAAATGCTTTAGGACAAAGAATCTTATTTTTACATCAAAGAATCATAGATATATTGAAATATCCATGGAAATTCACAAATATGTAAACATTTTGTGTTTCAATTTTAAAATGTTTTAAAACTCTCACATGTAATTTATTATGGCTAATAACTTCCAATGATTAACACATGTGTAAAGTAGATACTGGAAAAATCCTATTTTGGCATTAAGTAGCAATTTAACATTCTTAAATATGACGCCAAATAACAATTTAGCATTAAATATGAAATGACCGAAAAAAAAAGAGGACGCGAATTTGGAAGAGAACAGGCTGTGTATCTGGGAGGATTTGGAGCAAGGAAAATGAAGAGTGAAATTATGTAATTGCATTATAATCTTGAAAATCAAACAATTATTAGACAAAATGAGAACACAAAATTGGGCAATTAGGGAGGAACAGGATGGAGCCGAGAGGACTCGGAGAAGTGGAGCCGGGAATGAGAAAATGCAGTCTATGAAATTCTTAGAGAATTTTTAAAAATTTGAAAAAATGAAGAATTGGATTAAAAGTCCACTCCATGAGGATGGAACCCATAGCTGATATTGTTGACGAGGTCAAGGAGGGGGAACACCTACCGCTATTATTTTGCTAAATGAATAGCATAATGAAATGACTCCCAGACACACTGCTGTTCCCATAATTCAGCGAATCACACAGTCATCAGAGAAGCTTCTTCGGGCAGCAGATGATAATTAACACAGAGACCCACATCCGGACAACATGGTGACAGTTAGAGCCCTCATCTCGGAACGGGACGGATTTATCGCCCCCTGGCTTCAGGAAAGTGTAAGAGCTAGAGGTGGTGGATGATTTTAAGGAAATTAAAATTTTAAGCATGTAAAAGAGATTGTTTGAAAATCATCTGCCACTTTCTCTTTGTGGTTTTTCTAGTGGGAGCGAAAGAGGGTGAAGCCCTGGAGGTATTATGATCATGGAAGTTGAGATCCCAAACTCTTTCGTCCTTTCTAAAATACTAACTAAACCCTTTTCAGGTCGAAAATGTGACAAAACAGAGCTGTTTATTGGAGCATTTAAGTGAGCCAATGGCTATCTTTTTTTTTTTTTGATTTTTTAAAAACTCCATTTATTTACTTACAAATGTCATAATCGTCTCTATTTTTTATTGATTTTATTGAGCTCTACGTTTTCCTCTGCTCCCTTCCCATCTTCTCACCTCCCCTTCAACCCACTCCCTTGGTCCCTATGCTCCAATTTTCTCAGGAGATCTTGCCTTTTTCTATTTCCCATGTAGATTAGGCCTACGTACGTCTTTCTTAGGGTCCTCAGTGTTGTTTAGGTTCTCTGGGATTGTGCTGGAGAGGTTGTGGGGTAAAGAGAACATTCCTGCATTGCTGGTGGGAGTGCAAGCTTGTATAGTCCCTTTGGATATCAGTGTGGCGATTTCTCAGAAAATTAGAAAACAACCTTCCTCAAGACCCAGTAATAACACTTTTGGGTATATAGCCAAAGGATGCTTAATCACACCACAAGGACATGTGCTCAACTATGTTCATAGTAACATTGTTTTTTTATTTATAAAAGTTTACTAATTTATAAAAGTTTCCATTTCTGCCCCTCCTCCCAACACCCTCTCACTCCCCCTACTCCCTCTCCATCCCTAAGAGCAGTCAGGGTTTCCTGCCCTGTGGGAAGTTCAAGTTCCTCCCCCCTCCCTCCAGGTCCAGGAAGGTGAGCATCCAAACAGACTAGATCCCCAAAATCCAGTATATGCAGAGGAAACAAGTCCCAGTGTCATTGTCAATGGCTTTTCGGGTCTTTCTGAAAAGTCATAGTAACATTGTTTGTCATAGCTAGAACATGTAAACAACCTAAATGCCCCTTGATCGAAGAATGGATAAGGAAAATGTGGTACATTTACACAATGGAGTATTACACAGCTAGTTGCTATTCTAAGGTCATCCCTGATCCTATGCATTTGAGGATATCCATAGATATAACAATATATGTGAGAACACGTACTTTCATGTAACAAAAGAAGGAAAAGGAGATGTCATAAGAGATGAGCAATGACAAAAGTAGTTTACTTGAGAAGACTCAGAATTCAGTCTGCCTAATGCAGCAATACAGCTGAGTATGTGGTTTGTAATGTGGTCTCAGGATGGTCATCAGCATGACTTGGGGACTCTGCAAGTCCCTCACTCTCTTCTCCCAGTTTGAATGCAAAATTATAGGGTGACCTTGTAGGTGACTAGCGCACACAATGATTTTAAATATAATTACACCATCTCCCCTTCCTCTCCTTTTTCTTATCTTTCCCGTTTTCACTGTCACTCCTAAATGCAAGGCCTCCACTTCCTTTACACACACACACACATGCACACACACACACACTCACACTCACACACGCACACTCACACACTCACACACATACACACACACTCACTCATACACTCAACATATATCTATATCTATAGATAGATAGATAGATAGATAGAGATATATAAAACAACCCACTGTTTCCCTTTATTGATGTTGCCTGCATGAATTTTTCTAGGGCTGACTACTAGATATTGTATAGCAAATCAGGGGGCTCATCCCTGTGGAAGACTAATTCTCCCTTTTTCAGTAATTGTCAATTGCCTATAGCTCTTGATTTAGGGGTGGGGTCCCATAAGATTTTCCCCATATGAGTTTGGATAGTTAGACATGAAGACAGACAGGTGTAAAGACAAGACTTCAGGCCTGAAGGAGCTAGCACACTGGGTAGAAAGACTTGATCTTGGAAAGATGAAGACAAGGGATTTAAGGCACTGTACAGATTCAACTAAAACAGGACAGTCTGGCTTCAGTAATGGTGAGGAGCCTGAAAGAAGCGAGCAAGCTTGGGACTCAATTTTCTGCTCTTGTAAAGCAGCATGATAAAAGCAGGAATGGATTTGTAGAGTGGCTTTGAATATCAATGAGGAAAATGTGCGGTATAAGCCGGTCCCATGACATTTATTCAAAGTAATACTGCCAATAGTGGTACAAAATAGCCAAAGGTTTTATTCAAAGTCATTTGTGATAGTTTATAAAATATTAGCTATATGTTTATGTGGTGCACCTGGGAGAAGCAAGCTTGGAATAACGAATTGAACAAAACATTTTACACAGTTCTCATAAAGTAACTAGATTATAAATCGACAAATGTAGGTATTGTCTGATTCAGCACAGTAAGAAATTTATGTGGTTAGATCATTAATATGGGCAGTGCTGAAAAATTATCCCAGGCACCATCTAGAACACGCAGAATTAGGTAAATAAATCTTATGCGTAAGAGACTTGGAAAAAGTACACTTGATTAAAGAGATTAGTGGTAGTTTGTTTGTTTAAAAAATCCTGACTCACCATGGGAAATTATCTATAAGAAGTTCTAAAATGTGTTTTATAAAAGATTTCCTAATTGTTCAAGGAAATATATAGAAGAGAAATAGACTCGTTTTTATTTGTATTTTGATTCTGTTTTATGTCATCCCATTCTTGCCACTGGTGGTTTTACACGGTGGCATCTGATGGCTGGTTGATTTGTTAACTTCCCCATTATATAGTGAATTTGTTTAAATTAAGACTCTGATAATAGGGTTCCACATGGTTTTCCCAACCACTTCTACTGTTCTGAGTCCCTCCCCACACTCCCTCCGTTACCTCATGCCCTATTTAATCCCCCTATTCCAGTTCCCGTCTTATCCCATTATGACACTATTTTTATTTCCTCTTCCCTGAAAGTGTTCCCAGTGTCAATAGCTACATAAGCTCTGTGATCGTTCTGGTTGAAACACACACAGTGAAGTCTTAAAAGTCAGCATCCTCACATGAGAGAAAGCATGAAATATTTATCATTTGGGGTCTGAATTATCTCACTCAGGATAACTGTTTCTAGATCTGTAAATTTACATACAAATTCCACTTGTTGTTAACAGAAAAATGATATTCTGTTGTGGGCATGTACCACATTGTCATTATCCACGCATCAGTTGGGTAACAGGCTGTCTCCAATCTGACTATTATGAATAGAAAGAATAAGCACATATCCCTGTAGTAAGAAAACATTGATCCTTCTATCTAGAAAAAAAATTCCAATTTGGAGGAGAAAGCTACAAGTGAGGTAGTATCATAGAGATGATTTTTGGATAAGGCAGCTCTTACAGTCTACTGGGTCACACATTTGACACATTAAATATTACACTCCATGACTTAACTGTACAATTGACATAAGTAATAAAGCAATAAGAATGTTTATAATAATGCCAGTGTTTTATGACTGGTAAAGACTATACAATAAAAGGGTTTTATTGTGTGTTCATTACCAATGTTATTAGCAATTCAAAAACAAATTTAATCCAGAATTCTGGACGACATAGATGAGCTCAGAGGAAAAAGAAAAAAAAGATAACTGGAAGAAAATTCTGAGGACTATTAACATCAATTTTGAACAAAAGTGGAGAATTAGAAATTGCAAGTTTAGCCGAATGAAGAGATAATGAAGGTAACTGAGTTTTTGCACCGAAAGGTCAGTGAGGATAGAACTACAGTTACTCCTAGGACATGATAGAACATGCAGTCTCCAGAGATAATGACTTTGTTCAAGGTCAGAACGCTCCTTACGAGACTGGTGAGAGCGGACTGACGGATGCTGCATTGAAAAGGAATAGCAGTGGGTAATAGTGAAAGCTCATATTCATCATGAGTGGAGAAATTAAAGCTTAGCCTTGCTGCGTCTCTGAGAAGGATGCTACACTTTCTGAACATTTAAAAACAATGTCAGAAATGCAACCTATTAAGACAACTGCAAATCTCACAGCTAAACTGAAGGAATTAACTAATCAAATATAATGAGAAAATGGAGGATTTTAAGCAAACAAAACATATCAAAGGCAGCCCTGAGAGTAAAATGAGTGAAGGGAATTACTGAAAAGATTGTGTAGCAGGTGTGGTCTACCATTTTATTTATGAGAAAGGTGAAAGCCCAGGGGCAAAGGGTGGTTAATTTAAGAATTACATACTAAGCTGTATGCATGCACAGAGGAGAATTATCTATGGCCTACAGGAATCAATACATGAGTGGATGTAGGTATTATAAAAAGTCACCTTGTCATATGCTTTCAGCTTTTGTGCCATCAAAAACTCACGCTCAGAAGTCTAGATGTTTTGCAATAGTAAATGTTTACTCAAATCTAGTGAATGGAAACAGTTGTTAAAATCATTTTGTGAATCCTATATACATACTTACCCTCAATATTTGTTCTATGCCAGGGAATAGTAGCTATGGATTCAGAAGAGAACATGATTTAAGGCAGCTTCCTCAGCCTTCTTCATCCATAGAAATTCTCAGGGAATTGATAAACTAAGCAGTTTCCCCACACACTCACGCTTTCTAATCCTCATGTTGCTACCCAGAAGCCTTTGCGTGTTTCTCACAGAAAGCATACAATACAGGTATCCATAAACTCTAAAGTTAATATAGCCCCTAGTCTAAACTTGCCTTTAATCCCAGCACTCAAGAGGCAGAGGCCTGGTCTACAAGAGCTAGTTCCAGGACAGGCTCCAAAGCTACAGAAAAGCCCTATCTCAAAAAACAAACAACAACAAAAACAAACAAACAACAACAACAAAAATCTAAAACGTGTTTAAATTCAAATGTGCTTGCTGTTTAAATACTAAATCATTTTCATGTTTATAGAAGATAGGTTGCAGCAACACAATTCTTTGTGAGTTTCACATCATGCATCTTGATCCCACTTACCGCCCCATCCACTCATCCTTAAAGCAAAACAAAATTTAAAAGAAAAACCAAAAGCCAAACAACAGCTTGGAATTCTTAAAATGAGCCTGTAAATGCTCAAAGACTATAATCATGGTACTCTGTTAAATTTCTTATAAGACTGTCCTTGTTTTCTAGATACTTGTGTACAAACATTTTCCGTCTGAATTAATATCTAATATACTGTCTTATTTTTTAAGTCTAAACTAACAAAATACCTTATGCTACATAATTTATAAACAACAGAGGTCCATTTCTCATTCTGGTGTGTAGCAAGTCCCACATCAGGGTGTGAGAAGGTCAGTGTCTGACAAAAATCCAGTTCCCATAAAAGGCAGCCGCTACATTTCCTTGCTGGCTGCTCAGTCCTGCTATGTGACAGCTTCTAACCCATTAACAAGGCTCCATCCTCATTACCCCATCACTCACAAATAGATCTTGCCTCTCAATTCCAACATACCGGAGGTAAGATTTCAACCAAGAACTTTGGAGAGACAAGAAATATTTAGACTGTAATAAACATAACAATTTAAAATTTGGATTGGTAATACAACTCATGGAGTAAGGTAGCTTGCCACCAAGCCTGACACGTTGACTTTGATCCTAAGATCAAGATGGTGTATAGGGAGAAAAAGGTTCTCTTAAAATAGATTCTGACCTCCACCTGACCACCAAGTCATGTGCATATATGTACACACACACACACACACACACACACACACAGAGAGAGAGAGAGAAAGAGAGAGAGAGAGAGAGAGAGAGAGAGAGAGAGAGAGAGAGAGAGAAAGATAGAGAGAGAGACAAACACACACACACACACACAGAGTAAATAAATAAATAATGGGATAATGTTAGGTTAAACAATTACATAATTTTATCTTGCTAGAATGTTTGAGGGGTAATAAAAACAGCTGTATAGCCTACACGCTACAATTCTAAATGGCTTATAAGAAATCTTGTAATACATATCTATCTGTACATATACAAGCACACACATGCATATACATTTTAGTGTCTGTGTGTGTGTGTGTGTGTGTGTGTATGTGTGTGCGTGCGTGCATATGCACATACAGATATGCATGCTATAGTAGGTCAGGGGAGGTTCAAGGATGAATTCTATTGGCCAAGGCTGGCAGAAAGCACCCCTCCCATGGAGCCATATTGCCAGCCTGAGAATTTCATTTTTGGGTGTGCTTTTCTTGACATCTGGGATCAGAAGCGGTCTATAGAATCTGGTTCTAGTTGTGCGCAGGGAAAACACTGACCCTAAAATTTCATGATGCCTCCTTTTCTAGTTACTTGAATTTCACTCAAAGGAATAATTATAGTTCTTTCTTCAAGTTGCACTTGCTTTCACAACTTCTCGTTTATTTCTTTGTCCTGTTCAAGTGTATCCTGAGAAAGTTCTCAAAACTAAAACAGTATATGCTTCTTCTGTCCTTTTGCAATACTGATATAATTTGATAGTGTGGTTGGGTTGTCAAATGTACCTTCGGGTCCTCTGTTCTCATCCCTGTCAGCTGCCTCATGGAAGATATATGCTCATTTCCATAACTTCCTACTCACTGCACACATTCTTTGACGTATCAGTAAGATACCAAATCATTTTCAAATTACTTTATTCCTTTAAAAATAATTTTAGATGCTTTCTCTGATTCTTTAGAAACATTTTCACCTTTCTGATCCTAAGGCTTATAGAGAGTCGCTTTCTTTGGACTTTTCGTTTTATAAAGTCTATTAATAAGTAATATAACATTTATATTTTTTCTGGTAAATGGTAGCCATTCATAACATAGCTTTGCCATTTTAAGTAGGTCAACTGTGTTGTCCTTTACTGGATTTTATCTGGAAAGTGATTACTGATTCCTTTGTGCTGTCAGAGCAGAAAGTTGTATGTTGGTTTTGCTAACCTCTCAGTATCTAGTTATGACCATGTTCAGACTCCATTTCTTTTCTATTTCAATCTATCCTCAATGACACAGAGAATAACTTGTTTTGATATTTTCTTTCTTCATGCCATAATCTATACTTACAAAACAGAACACAAGAATGGTTTCCTGGTTTCTCAAGAATGACTCCTACATATATTTCCGAGTCTGGCATTTAAGGCCCTCCATAGAAGACTTATTTTCAACACCTTATTTCTACCTCTTCAACAGATTCATTTACCAATGACACCAATTATTTAAACAGCAACGTGCCTTTAAAGTTTAAAACCAAGTCCAGCAACACATTTTAGTTTGGTTCAGTCCTCTATAATTGCTTATTGACATACAATTTCTAAATCAGCTATAGAAAATCACTATATGTTAGTCATCTAAGACCAGAAGCATCAAGAAATAAAATTAAAACCATTCTTCATTATTCATGCTAAAGTCCTCATATATGATCTATTTTCTCCAGACACAACTGAAAGCACTTTGTTATTTTTTTCCCATGGACATTGATTTGAATTCCATTTTCCTGTTTTCTCACGTATTTTTCCATTTTCCTCAACTTATGTGTTTTATTTTATTTTGACATTTCCAGATTTTGGCATCAGTACAGAGATTCTGAGTCAGCCCATCTGTTGTTGGGCCTCTGATAGTGGGTGTCCAACCTTGTGCTAAGTCCCCTTTTCCATGCGGAACTCGGTGAGCCAGTGGGAAGAACATCACCTGCCTCCCGATGTTTGCTTTGCTCCCCAGGCTGTGCACTTCCATGAAAGCAAGCTCATGCTTAAACACTGCCAAGTTTCTGTTTCCTTCAGGAAACAGACGTAAGAATGTGTGACATTTCAAAATGATAAAGTCAAGAACTATTGTGTTCTCAGAAGACTTATTTTTTTAATTTTTGGCTTTTGACAAGGCAAAAAGCATATGTTCTTTAGAGGATAAAAAATAGTTATAAGATCTTTAGATTTTTGTTAGAGAAAAAACTTTAAAACAAGAATTAATTTTTAATTCATAAAAATACCATGATATATTTCACTACTGAGCCTACTGAGAGATAATGACGACATCATTCATCTGCTCCAAAGTAGGACATTTATGGGGAAAATGTTATTTTTTCATTGTCATAGTGTCTATAATAAAAAATTTTAATGATGATTTGTTATAAATTATTGGCTATTTTGTCTGTTTGCATAAGGAAACAGTATCTTGTGTATATAACTCATTGACATTTTTATTGATAAAGTGTGTTTATTTAATAAAGATACTACCTTGCGACTGTAATACAAAGTGTTATGTTTCATCCCTACTGCAGAGAAATGAAAGAGAGGAAATTTTAGTACAAAGAAGTAAAGGTATCGATGTAAAAAAAATCATACGGAAGATGTGATTTTTTTTTTTTATGATCATGAAAACTGTGTGGCTTAGACATGGAAGTCCAGGAATTTAGTCTTCCTAAGGTCAAAAGGTGGTATGTGATTTAAAATGCAGATTCATACCTACAAAACTCACAGGTGTATTTTGTGTAATTTGTACTCTTAGGTTACATTGGAAAGCAGTGAAATACCACATAAAGAAGATCACGGATTTGTGGGATTGGTTGCCTGGACCAAATCCCATCTCAGTGACTTGAGGACCATAGAAGAGCAGTGAGATTAGCGTTAGGTCCTTCAGCGTCCTCCTCACTAAGCTGTAAGAACAACTGCATAGGATATTGGGTCACAGCAGTAGTGTAAAGAGTTAGTGCAGTTAAAAGCACTTAGTGAGAGAGATTTGTTCAGAACGTGTCCTCTCCTGTAATTGCTATGATGGTGAGAAGTACAGCTCAAAAATGGGAGACTAGCCATATCCATTTTCATAATTGTATCTTTTCTTGGGAAGCTGCTAGAGAAATTCTAGGATAGCACAACATTTTCTCTATAAGCAGGACACAGGACAAAAGTGGTGCATAGTCCGGCTGACTGATGTGCTTGGAAGAGGCCATCTGATATACCTGTAGCTCTACCATTCTGCCTGAACATTAAAGCCACTTTAATTTGTATTTCTCTAGATAGCTACAGATGTTGAAGCTATTTTCAAGCATTTATTGCTCATTGCATTTAATTTATTTTTACTTTTTATATTCATGTTATTATCATATAGTAGCACAGTTTGAAATAACAGGCTCTTGAAATCATTTCTATCCACTGTCTCCTGACTTGGAGGGTAACAGGGTCTACTGTTGACCTTCTATTCAGAGACATTCTTATCTCAAAAACCATGTGATAGATTGTGAGCCTTGTTAGGTTGCCACTCTTTTTTTTAAATCAGAACCTCCTGGATTATCTTTTGGAGGACTCCTCTCCTCCCACATGGCTCAGAAGCCTCTAAGATGGGTTATGTTCAGTTTGGATCAAAGTCTGTGTTTTTCCATCACACTCTTCAATTTTCCATGAAAACCTTTATGAATTTTTGAAGCTCTTCTCCTTTTTCATTTTTTTAGGAACAACTTGCCCCTTCTTATTCTCATGAGAATATTCTTATTCTTATCACACCTAGTGAAACAGAGGCATCTTCTGCTCTTCACCCGCAAGTCTCAGGGCAATTTTTATTTCCTTTTGCATTCTGGCAAAAGTTGTTAAATATTTTTCTTATATTTATTGGTCATTTGCACATCTTTAGTGTTTTTACATGTTTCTCTCCAAATTATTTTCCCATTTATTAATTAGATGACTTGTTCTGTGGCATTCACTTATTTTCAGTTCTTACATATTCTGTACATATTCCTCTGCTGTATTAATAGCTTGTAGAGGTTTTCTTCCCATTCCGTAGGCTGCCTCTTCCCCTAACATTAGTTATTTTACTTGCAGAGGCTTTTTAATTTAATGCAGACCTATTTGTCAGTTCTTGCTTTTAATTCAATGGATTCAAAGTGCAATTTAAAAAACAGAATCTAAAGAGATGGATTACCAACTAAGAGCACATTCTGCTCTGGAGGAGGACACGGATTCAATTCACAGCCCCAGCGTGGGCTGCTCACAAACTCTAGTTCCAGCGACATCCAATGCTTCTGGCCTACTGATCTCTGAGGGACCAGAACTCAGGTGGACATACCCACCGACTGACAATACACACACATAGGCAAAACTAAAATTTTAAAATAAGTCTTAACGTAAAGAAATTCTTTGTATATTCCTAAAATTTAAAGTGTTCTCCCCTATGTTTTTCTCAGTTTAAAATACTGAGGTCTTAAATTAGGGCATTTTGTTATTTTAGTTGTATGTTACTTTATTCATTTTATTTGGCACATGATGAGAGAGGAATCTAGTTTCAGGACTCTAGAAGGGAATTTTGTGACATGTTCCATGCATGTTGTCCAAGTGTCATACAGAAAGTGAGAAAAAGAAACAAGAATCAATAAATAATTAACTGATATTAATTTGAATCTATGGACGATTTCTTTTCTCTTGTTTTGCAGGCACTGTGTGCAGGAGACAGTATGTGGATGTTTTCATAAGAACTGCTGTCCTACAATGTGTATAGCAGCAGCTCCATCACCACCACCAAAAGCTAAGATGAGGCTTTGTATGTTTTCTAACAGAGAGTTCTTTACAGTGTATGAACATCTGACACAGTCTCTACTGTCTCTGTAATATTTGTGTAGTGATCATTATCCTTATATTTCCTAAATCTTATCTGTCTTGCAATTTTGTCTAGTCACATATATTCCATTTGAAGTCTATTATCACACTCCAAGAAAACAATCTGAGAAGCTGTCTTTCTTATTACAAAAATCTTTTCAGCTACAGGCTTATTAGAACACAACCAAAATATCAGGGCTTCAATGACGTGAAACTTTCTAGGTCAGGGATACATTTTCTTTAGATTGGCATTTCTGGAGTCACATATTAGGCTTTTACACCAGAAGGCATTCAGGAAGTTCAATTTTCCAAAAGGAAGTAAGCACATCTTATTACAGATACTGTAGAAGACATTTACACACTTGTTTAATTTACTCCTACAACACCCATGGGAGGATGATCTTATCACCTCTTGGAATAAAGTGGGCAAATAGATACTCAATAATTAAGTTGCCTGTAGTGGTATAGAGTACAGATGGTACAATTAATATTCTAAATGTAGCTCTGTATTGTTTGTGTGCCTTCTGGGTGAAGTTTATCTTTACCAAGTTTCTTGTCTACTGTATACAAGCATTTAAACTCTGATTCATCAACTTCTAGCCATATTTAAATAAAGTATAATATATTTACACTGATTTGGAAAGATAATTTCTTTTCATTCTGAGATACTTTGTTTCTCTGTCATTTATTGAACCAAAACTTTTAATGCTATATCAATATAATAATCTGTATGATGTACTAATAGACATGAAATATTTAGGGCTAATATCTGATCTAATCCGGAAATACCCAACTCTATGTAATTTTATAAGGAAAAATTATGGGGACTTTGAAATATTTATGTGACAACTACTTCAGTAGTCCTGATAATCTCTACCTTTGTGTGCCTTTCAAGACATGATTTTAAGAATAAACATTAAGATAAAATAAAGCTGCCAAAACTGTAAACTGTTTTATGCATTAATATTTATTAGCAAGTTGTAGAAAATGATTTCTAGTTTTGCATCTATTTTTAATTCATTTTCAGTTTTATATATTTATAAATATATTTATTCCTTTTAAACAGTAGCAGCATCTACTGATTTTTGATATCAGTTAAGATGTTTAATCCATGTCCACTATATACATAAATATTTGTATCTTATATTTTCAGCAGCACTTTCATCTTTTCCTGTTATATTATCCTTCATTTTCTAGTTGTTAATCTTGAAGATGTAACATTAGATAAATGTGCCATTCTTAAAATTCTCTTTCTCACCATGATACTCTACCTTTTGTTTACTTTCCCTACAGTATTCCGCTTTGTACTCAGAGAGACTATAATTGGGTTTTGAGTACTTGAGCCGCTTGAAATGAAAAACTCTGACTTTTCTATAAAAATCGGATTACCAAGAACCCTTGGCTTATATTTTCTAAGAATAACAATTGTGTTAGAAATCACAGCAGTGATTTCTTTTTTATTATGATATAATATTCTCTGAAACACACCAATTTACATTCATTAGTATATTATCCATGAAAACATCTATAATATTTATCTTTATGTCAAAGAAGTTTTTTTCCCTTTTCTTTTTTTAATTGATTTTATTGTGCTCTATATTTTTCTCTGCTCCTCTCCCTGCCTCTCCTCTCCAACCATCTCCCATGATCCCCATACTTCCAGTTTACTCAGGAGATCTTGTCTTTTTCTACTTCCTATGTTGATTAGATCCATGTATGTCTCTCTTAGGTCCTCATTGTTGTCTGGCTCTCTGGGATTGTGATTTGTAGGCTTTTTTTTCTTTATGTTTAAAAACCACTTATGAATGAGTGCATATGATAATTATCTTTCTGGGTCTGGGATACCTCACTAAACATAATGTTTTCTATCTCCATCTATTTGCCTGCATATTTCAAGATGTCATTATTTTTTTCTACTCTGTAGTACTCCATTGTGTAAATGTACCACATTTTCCTTATCCATTATTTGGTTGAGGGGCATTTAGGTTGTTTCCAGGTTCTTGCTATGACAAACAATGCTGCTATGAACATAGTTGAGCACATGTCCTTGTGGCACGATTGAGCGTCCTTTGGGTATATACCCAACAGTGGTATTACTGAGTCTTGAGGAAGGTTGTTCCCTAATTTTCTGAGAAATCATCACACTGACATCCAAAGGGGCTGTGCAGTTTGCATTCCCATCAGCAATGCAGAAGTGTTCCCTTTTCCCCACAACCTCTCTGGCATAAGTTGTCATCAGTGTTTTTGATCTTGGCCATTCTTACAGGTATAAGATGGAATCTCAGAGTGGTTTTGATTTGCATTTCTCTGATGGCTAAGGATGCTGAGCATTTTCTTAAGTGTCTATCAGCCATTTTAGATTCCTCTGTAGAGAGTTCTCTGTTTAGGTCTGTACTCCATTTTTTTTATTGGATTATTTGTTCTTTTGATGACCAATTTCTTGAGTTCTTTTCATATTTTGGAGATCAGACCTTTGTCTGATCTGGGGTTAGTGAAGATCTTTTCTCATTTTGTTGGCTTGTTTTCCATTTTGTCCTGTTGACCATGTACTTTGCTTTACAGAAGGCTTTCAGTTTCAGGAGGTCCCATTTATTAATTGTTTCTCTCAGTGTCTGTGCTGCTTGGGTTATATTTAGGAAATGGTCTCTTATGCCAATGCATTCAAGTGTACTTCCTACTTTTTCTACTATGAGTTTAGTGGCTCGCTTTATGTTAAGGTCTTTGATCCATTTGGATTTGAGTTTTGCGCATGGTGATAGATATGGATTTATTTTCATTCTTCTACATATTGATATCCAGTTATGCCAGCACTATTTGTTAAATATGCTTTCTTTTTTCTATTTGATATATTTTTTTGCTTTGTCAAAGTAGAATTTTATCAGTATCTAATTTGCTTTACTATATGCTAATCATTTAAGGTTGCAAACCATGATAAATAAAGTGTGAGACCTTTATAACTATTTCTGAAATTGAAACACAAAAATTGTACAAATTTATGAATTACTATGGGGCATTTCAATACGTCTACATAGTTTTTAATGTGAAAATAAGATTCTTTCTCCTAAAACATCTGCAGTATAATTCTCGATCCTAATGCGGGCATCATTGTGGAAGAGGAGGAGAAAGCCTGTAAGAGCAAGAGGAATAGGAAGTGTGCTGTAAAGCTGTGATTACCAGAGATATCACAAGCTCCATCAACATGGCTCCCTAAATATTACCTAAACAAAGACTTCTCCATCAGAGATGGTAACATGGGTACAGATGGCGAAAAGCTCATGAGGTCTCAGCCCTACATAAGGAACTTTAGAAAGTTTTTTGGCAACGGTCTTCCCTATGGACGAGCACACCAATTGTTATCCAAAATCAAATGTTCAGTTTCAAAAATGAAAGTGTGGCCACTTATTTAGATATTAACGTCTTCCAAAAATGTTTCGAGGTCCCAGAAATAGTTTGGTATTCCTTTCATCAATTTACTATTAAGAGGATCGTTTGCTTTTGATTCTTGTTTTACGACTGGGCCTCATGAAATGCACATGGCCTGGCACATGCTATGCTGAGATGATGGCCTTTTAAGCCTCATCGTCCCACTTTTACTAGTAGAGTGCTAGGATTAGAAGCATGGGTCGCCTAACCCAGTTATGAGCAGCTAGGCAAACACTCTACAATTGACCTACATCCCAAGCCCGATTTTGTTGTTTTTAATGGAACTATAAATAGGATTGCTTTAATATCTTTTTGATATTCAATGTAAGCGCAGACAAATATAATGGATTTTTATATTGATCATAACTCTCCAGCTCTGCTGATCTGTTACTTTTAGTAGTTTTTAGTGGGTTTTTTGGGACTTTCTTTATAGATCATGTCTCCTGACAATAGCAGTCCTGCTTTCTTGGTTTTGTTTTGTTTGTCTGTTTGTTTCAACTCTTACAATTGTTACAGGAAGCTGGGCAATTTAGATAGGGATGCTTCATATTCTCCATCTGGAACATTTTATAAATGACATATTTAGTAACTGAAAAGCTCATTTTATTTAAGTTATTCATTTGTTGTTCCAGAGTGGGGTGCACCGAATACTGTCTGGGTAGACAGAGAATCTCCCAGGAATGGCAGAGGTTTGGATCTTCATTTCCCTCAGGATTTCACCAGCTGTTTAATTCCACTAACAGTCGCTGATTCGTCTCCTGCTTTCAAGAATGCCTTGGGCATAGCGTAAACTACTTACAGTTTAATCTATTCTAATTTGGGCTTCTTTCTTGAGATCATTCACCATTTAAGCATCTGATATATTTTGATTCTGTGAGGGCTCCTCCCAGCTGTCCTTTTCTTTCGTTTCTCTCTAGCAGGCCAGCTGACCTACAGTTCAGTTCATGTCTCTGATGGATCTATCCATCAACCCTAAATGGCCTCTCATTGTAACCTCCACTTTCTATAACGGGTCCTTCGGCTCAAACTTCTTCACCAGCTGTTGCTGCCGTTTACTTGCAGGAAGGATTTACAACTTGCCACTCCAAGGGCAGCATTTTCCCCTCAGACAGAACCACTTTGCCATGGCTTGGTGCTAAACCAAGGGATAATGCAAATGATCTTGGTAGACATGCCTCCTTCCCAAGCACTGAGCTCTGGTTGAATATGAAGACAGCAGTGTCTGCTCTCTGCCTTACCTCTTAGATCTGTTGGGTTCCCTTATGATCCAGGTCAGTGAATGACAACAATTTGGACTAACTCCTTCTTGCCTGAAACTTGATTTCTTGTTCTCCTCTTGACTGCTTGTGAGCTATTTATACTTCCTTATAATCATCACAGATACCAGGAATGATAGGTTTAATACACAAAAATCTTGCAACGAGGGTCTGAAACTAACTGGAGCAGTTTTCTTACCCCCAGGAACTCCAGCCTGATGATCCTGTATGTTCAACCAGATCATAGCTTAGCCAAAATTATCAGCTCTGCTAGATATGCAACCCCCTGTGTTATTTAGTCTTTATTTCCAACTTATTGGACTGAGAAGTGACTATGAGATCAGAAAAACACACATTTGCGTGTGTCTGTGAGAGTGCTTTCAGAGATAACTCAATCATGGGCGCTAGTGCATAGCGAATAGTTCAATCCAGTGATGGACAGAGAATATGAAAAACCTTTCAGAAGGTAAAGGAGCGGCAAAAGTCAGGTCAGGGTCTTGCTGAAGGAAGCGAATGTCTGGGACCATAAACTTGGGGGAATATACCTTGCCCCAGAAGCTTCCCATTATTGCTATGCTTGGTTAGATGAAATAAAACCCATGGAACCATGAGAAAAAAGACTTTCCTCTATTAAGTATCTATTTATAGTCTTTAGTCTCAGTGTTGATAATAAAGTTAATACCCCAACACAGCTATGTAGTCATCTTTCAGATTTTCTTGCTTCCCTTTTCCTAATGCCCCAAAGTTCCTATATCTCCTGGAAGATGAATCTTAGAATCCTGAGGTGCACTGCATGTTCTATTTTTCATTACCCTTCCCTTTCTAGTGTGGCCACATTGAGTACCTCTTTTCTAGCCCTCCGCCACAGTTAACTCCTTGCATGGACACATTGGAATATGTGATCATGGGTGGTCTAACGGGATGCCCTGTGCTCTACAACTCTGATGATATGATATATTCTCAATGGGGTTTATGTAAGACAAATGGTGTATCCCAGGAGTGAGACAAGACAGCCAGTAGCCCCCATCAGAAACAAAGATGCCCAGTTTAAATTCAATAATAAGCAGCTGAAGTCAGGCTGAGAAAAGATGGAGCAGGGATCCTATCTCCTCCAGAAAGAGAGTCTTCTGACTGGAAAAGGAACCCCATGTTGTTAACCATCTCACCGATTAGGGAGGAAAATCAGAAGATCTTGATTCAAATGTTGCTGACTCTTTCAAGTCTCATAAGGTTTAGCAGAGTTCTAAGAGATGATTCTTCATTTGTTAGATGTCCTTCGACCATTTCCACAGACTTTGAAATGTTTGTTTTTCAAATAGTTGTGTCATTTTTTTTTTCTACCAGCTTCACCAACTAACAGATCCCTGGAGCTCTTTAGACTGCTATGCCCCAAGTGAACTTCAGGGACTTTCTGTGGTTGGATTGCACTTTTTCCTCTTTAGCCACTTGCATTTTCTTTTAACAAGAATTTACAGAAAATGTATTCACAAGTACATACCCATGCAGGGCACAGACATAAACACATAATTAAAAATAATAAAAATAACTCAAAATAATTTCTATAATCGTAAGTAGATGTAGGATGCCTTTCTATATGCTGTAAATATGTTTTACTACCATTGGTTCATAAAGAAGCTGCTTTGTCCTAGGGCAGGACAGAATATAGTTAGGTGGGATATCCAAAGAGAGACAGAGGGAGAAAGAAGGTGGAATCAGTCAGATGCCCTGTAGCTGCTGAAGTATAAAGATGTCAAGATCTTAAGTAAGTCACAGCCTCGTGGCTATCCACAGATTAATAGAAGTGGGTTCATTTAAGATGTAAGAGCTAGCCAAGAATATACCTGAGCCATTGGTCAAACAGTGTTGTAATTAATATAGTTTTGTGTGATTACTTGGGTCTGGGTGGCTGGGAAATGAAAGCACAGTCTCCATTTACATATGGTGCCCAAAGTGGGGTACAAACCTATGACCCTGAGATTAAGAGTCTAATGCTCTACAGGAACTCTTTCAGCCAATAGCCTTTCAGATATTGGCCCATTTGGGGCCCTTTTTTTCCTCTCAACTTGGTTGGTGGTCAGAGTTCGGGTTACAGCTCTTAGTGCCCACAGAGCAGAACAATGCAGCAGCTCTCTTATTGTGATCCCCAATAAACATTTCCCATCCTTTATTATGGGTTCTTGTGGACCTTCCTTTAATTATGCAACAGTAAGTGTTGACTTTACAAGAGGAATTAAATATATTAGGTAACTTATGTCCATTTTTCCATCAGGAAAATAATAACAAAGCCAAAAATATATAACAAGTATTTAAACAGTGTATAGGGTTAAGGGTACTAGAATGGGTGTTTCATAATTTTGGAGATGATCCTACAAAAGAAAAAACATCAACCCTTGGGCTAGGAAATGACTGTCACTAAAACTCATCAGTGGGGCCAGTGGGTGGTCAATGAGCTCTCAGAATCTGCCTGCTTCTACCCTTCCCATCCATAATAAATGCACTGGTTGGCATGCCCAATTTTTTCTATTGATTTGGCAATGTAAAACTAAGATCTGTGTATTCCCTGGGCAAGTACTTTAGTGATAGGGGCATCTACTAGAATCCATACGCTCAGTGCACGTGCAGTGGCCAATGTGAATGGTTGGTTTTCAAAGATACTGAGCAAAGTCTTCATTTTTATCTTCGAAATAGTTTATAATCATACTTAATGTCATTTGCCATTGCTATTTAGTCACAAAAACAAATATTAAGTATCATACTTTCAAACTTCTTCATATTCATGTATATGTATTCATGTATGAGAAACAGCACGGGGCTCACTCACATTTACTGCTTTTGTAAATATACATTAGATGTTTCTGTAAAATTGAAATCTAAAATTGATTATTCCTTGAAGGATTTAATTGCATAGACTCCTAAAGTAATTTTGCATAGCCTCAAAAATGAGAGAAATTGATGCTGGAGGCTGTTCACTTTAAAGCACTTCCTTCTTTTCTACAGGACCCAAGTTCAATTCTCAGGACCTGTGCCAGGCAGTTTTTAACCACCTGTTGGCTCCAGCTGGAGCGGCATCCAGTGTTCCTTTCTTGCCCCAGTGTGCACCCACACATACATCGTGTACACATGCATAGGCATACGCGCACACATAAAAAAGTAAGCAAAATTAAAATGAATCTTTAAGTGAGAGAAATATACATTAATTTAACACTATTTGCTTGTGAGCTCTGATGTGCAGAATCACAATGCCCAGAGATTCGTAAGCTGCATAAAGGGTGGGAACAGAAACAGTACAGGAAAAATGGGGAACAGCTAGCTCCTCCTTTGCCATGCTCGGCCCCCTCGGGCTATTTCTTTCATAATTTTAATTAATTTTATTTTAGTATACACAGTTAGTTGGCTTGAATTGACATTATTTAAAATTAAACTTACATTTCAAAGAGTAAAAGAATGTTGGATATTTAGTTATATTGCTCTCTTGATGTCGAAGAATGCATGAAACACCCTAAAGATAACATTTACAACCACACAGCAACTTCCTGTGCCAGTGTGAGAGTGGCAGGTTGAAGAGCAGGAAATGTCTTTCTCTCGCTCCAACTGTATGGTGTTCAGTTTTCCTTTCCGGTCTGCACACCCGAATCCCCACACTCAGAGGCCTCCTAAACTGAAGATGATCATTTACATTCCAGCTCCTTTCTCTTGCCATACAGAAGTCTAACAGAAGCAGCAGAAGAAATTTGAAGATGGAAATTCAATTTATAGTTTATAGTGTTCTTTTTAGTTCTAGAATTGAAATCAGAATCTCCTGCTTTTTTGTTTTTTAATATGAAAACCAAAAGATGAACTTATGGTAGTATATTATTATGTTATGTCTTACATCTCATAAGTGTCCTCAAAGTGAGGAAATGTAAGAATTTGTGAAGAACATGAGACTATTATTTCAATTTGAAGGCATTTTGGTAACTATAAAATAGAAATTCATCAGTTTCACTACAGAAAATTATCATTAAAATAGTACTTATTTTTCAATGACTGAAATTTAATAAGAATTATTAAAAATTAAATCATAGATATCTTATAATCAAAATTATTATAATTCATGAATAGGTTTTCATTTTTCTTTCTTTGCCTATGTATAAAGTACCACATGAACTTGCTATGCCTGGAAAATATCTATTTGGTATTATGTAATGTTGAAAATAAACACAACTGTTTTCTATAGAGTAGAGAAGAAGAAATTTTTGAAGCTATTGATAATTTGGATCATTGAATTTTATACATCACACATATGAGAGGAACAAGTATAGAATATATATTGATTTGGTGTAAACATAAAAACCATCATGATACTATGTGAACTGACACTCGGCCTAACTGGAAATGTACATTTTAAAAGAAATTACTTTGTCATTTAACATGGTTCCAGCTAAAATTTACAATGATAGATGTAAAACCAAACTCTCAAACCCATTTTAAGCTCATCAGTTCTTTAAAGACCATATAACAGATACTTCCACGTTTTTACATATCAAGGTTAAAGGCTCAATGAATGAACTTGTGGACACATAAGCCCATGATTGCATCTTTGAATTCTAACTTTCTTACCATAATACTTTCCTTCTTAATACTTGTCTATTTTTAACTACCAGAATGACAACATATATCTGCTGATGTAACGTGTACCTTATGTTTCTATTTATATTTAAATATAAATACATATTTATAATATTGCTTTACATTTCATAACTATATTAAAGAAATTATAAGCTACTAGCATCTTTCTAGGAATGATAAAATGGTAGTTCTTCAAATATTTCAAGAAGATGGATGGGAAAACATTTTATAAACACTCACTCATTTCCCTGTGCTCTGCATTATAATATCATTTTCTAGACATGACATCGAAGTTCATGAAATATAATAAACACCAATCTTAAGAACCATTATTTACATTTTCGTATTTATTTATCCTATTTTATGTGTGTGAGTGTTTCGCTGTATTTTATGTATGTGTACCCCATGCATGCCTGATGCATTTGAAGGTCACAAATGGTGTTGGATCCCCTGGAGTTATGCATGGCTGTGAGCCACCATGTGGGGCTGGAAAACAAACTCTAGTCCTCTACAAAAGCAACATGTGCTCTTAACCAGTGTTTCCTGTCTGTAGCCTAAGATCCTCTACAAGAGCAACATGTGCTCTTAACCAGAGATCCCTGTCTGTATCCCCAAGAATTAAATTTTGTTTGCATCAATATAGTCCACAAATTCCTTTCCTGAAGAAATAAGATTTTGTTCTTTATGGTACAATGCATGTTTATGACTTAAGGGTGTGATTCAATGGCGAACAAGAACTTTGGCTACCTCTGGCATTTCTTACAGTATGTGCTGGTCATTAAGAGTGCAGAGGGATTATTTGCAAAATAAGAAGAAAAAATTAATATGAGAAAGCAAACTTATCTAAGTTCCATCAGATGTACCAAGGAGATCTAATACTCTAGTTTATTATTATTGTTATTATTATTATTATTATTGAGAGGTACTATATTACACTGGGAACTCAAAGCAAAAAGACATAAACCCTAAGTCACAAGATATAGAAAAGAATTATTTAATATTTATTTTACATAAATCACATTATTTTTGCCTGGTAGCACTGACATCTCTTTGGAAAAAGTGGTGTTCCTTTATTTGATCATTTGTTCTTCAAATAGGTTGTGAGGAATTGTTTCCTATTTATCACAATGAATATATCCATCCATCCATAAGAAGGATATGTGCTAACATGACTAAACATGCCTAACTGAGATTAAAAGTAATGTTATATATCTTCAGTAAAAATGAGCTCTTTCATCTTACACTGTGTATGAATTTTCCTTGATTTTGAAGACACTGAAAATAGTGCCTTACATTATCATAGTCTACTTTATTTGAATATTGAGTTCAAAATCCATTTTCGTTGGTGCTCATATTAATGATAATGAAAGTAGAATTGTTACAGAACCTACAAAGTGTATATAAACTAATATGGTCTTAGGTGTTTTTAGGACAGGTCCTAGTAGTTTTCATTATCTAGGGATTACTGTTTCACAGGCACAATGCTAAGTACCAAAACACTAGATGATCGCTTCTAACCCACTATTCCATTTCAATAAATATTTCACTAACTGAAAGTATGACAATTACAAAAATTTAAAAATTGGTCAACGTCATATATAAGTATCCTGCATTCATGATATATGTCCATTATGTTTATACTCAAAACATTTGACTTTAGTAATAATCTAATACTCATATATCTCATGTATAAAAATCCATCTCATACATATCATGCATATAAATCATATATATATGTCAGTGTCAACATCTATGTTATCTTGGGTTTTTGAACTTTGACAGGATTTATAATCCAAAATGCACACATATACCTCACAGTGTTTTTCTATGTATTTGACTTGTGCACCTACATTTCCTGAGAATTTAAATTTTAGTTTACCGTACAACCGAGTTGTTACGGTTCTTATGCTAGCTGCTCAGAGCTCTAAGAACACTGTACTGAGCTTGATCTTTAATACTAAAGTTGCTGACTTGTGGAATATTCCTTTGCACCATGTGAACATATGTCACTGTGTTCGGTTTAATAAAGAAGCTGATTGGCCAATAACTGAACAGGGTAAGGTTAGGTGGGAGAGTCAAACTGAGAATCCTGGGAGGATGAAGGGTAGAGTCGGGAGTTGCTAGCATATACAGAGAGGAGCAGGATGGTTATGCTATGCTGAGAAAATGTACCAAACCATGAGGCAAAGCATAGCTAATAAATATGTATTAATTTAAAATATAAGAGTAAGCTTGTAACAAGCCTAAGCTACTGGAGGAGCATTTATAATTAATATATTGTCTGTGTGATTACTTGGGAGCAGTTTGCAGAACAGAAACTTCTACCTACACTGACTTGACTGAAGTATTGGCTCCAAGTTTAGAGAAAACCTTAAAGATATCATCATTTAAATGACTGTATTATTCAGGTTTCTCTAAGGTAATAGAACTGATGAATTGGACATACATTCAAGGGCAGTTTAGATTGGCTCATACAATGTTCTCTGGGTAGTTCAAAAATAGCTACATTTAAACAAAGAAGAACCCATGAATTTAGTAACTGTTCATTACATTAGGCTGGCTTTCTTGGAAATTTGCATCTTTCAATGAAGGCTTGGACGGTTCCTGGAGAACCAGAGATCTGCAGTCCAGATAAATGAAGCCTGCTTCTGATAGTAAGCAAGGAAGGAGGCTGCAACATGGTAGATGATCTTGCCGGTGAGAGTAAAGGCAAACAGGGAAAAAGCAAAACTTCCTTCTTTCGTTTCCCAAGTGCCTAGGTTGCCACTGCCACCTTTAGAGTAGCTGTTCAAATTTCAAATATCTTAAAATCTCTTGCAGTATTTCCCAGTAGCTTGTGTTTTAGTTGAATCCATGATACAGTCTACTTGAGAATCAAGAGTCACCATCTCAAAGCCCTAGAAGAGGACCATCTTATGACCCCAAATACGAAATCTCTGTTGTATCAGTTTGTGACTATGGATTGTTTTCCACCAATACAAAACCAAGCATGTTCCAGGTTGATTGTGGTAATTGTTTGTACACTAGGTCAGTCATCAAAATCTTTGGAGAAGTTAAGCAAATATGGTAATTTCTTTCTGTTTCACATTCATTTCTCAAGTGCTAGCATTGCAGGTCTGTACTGCCACACCTAATGTGTATTTTATTGTTGTTGTTGTTGTTTTTTGAGACAGGGCTTCTCTGCAGCTTTGGAGCCTGTCCTGGAGCTAGCTCTTGTAGTCCAGGCGAGCCTCAAACTCACAAAGATCTGCCCACCTCTGCCTCCCGAGTGCTGGGATTAAAGGCATGTGCCACCACCTCCTGGCTCCTAATGTGTATTTTACATAAATGTTTTGGAAACTTACTTGGTTGTTTTTTAAAGGGAAAATAGAATTCACCCAACAAAAACAACTAAGAAGCTGCCAAGCAGCGTATTCTTTGGAAACTGAATGGACTTATACTCTCCTCTCTACATACACCAGTTCTAACACCTTTCAGACAGGTCATTTTTACTGTAACCGTGGCTTCAAGAGCAATACCTCACATCCTTCTGGTCCATCAAATTATGGATGAGAGAACCATTCCTAGTCCATTTAGTTGATTGTTTAACTTGTGGTTTACTTATATTTTTACAGCAATGTCTTTCTTACCTTATACTATCCACAATGGGGAAAGTATCCTGCAGATTCAAACTATTAGAACAGTTGGCTTAGTCATGGTTGAGTGTCGTCCCAAATGACAATAATGCACCCATCTGCATTTTGATCAAGCTGCCTTAGCCACCTGCTGTTAATGTCCCACCAGGTTGATTTTTCTCAAATAGTCACTGAACTCACCTCTAAGAAAATAGATAGGAAAGTCACAGCCAACTCTAAGGTTCCTTAACAGACACCTCACAGGGAGGATATGACTAACGGACACCTTCAGGTGGGAAAAATAAATCCCCCAGCCTAACAGAGTATGACATAAAGGCACTATAACCTCTGATGCCTCTGATGTTGTAATAGAAGATTGTTACAGCGTAATTATATAAGATTAATTGATGCATTCTCACTGTATTATGAATAAATGATACAAAAATCTAACCCCAAATTTTTCTTATTTTTCTTCCAAAACTATCATTTCTTTAAAAAAATATTCTTCTCTCCAAAATCTATATCTGTGCTCCTTTCCAGAGTCTTTGGCCCAGTTTGCTGTTCTCCTTAGGCAACTGCAGAAGAATCCAGTCATTAGCAGTGATGGCTGAAGCATGGGCTCTGAAGTGAGACAGTTTGGGTGTGGAGCCCAGGGCTGAGGGATATTCCATAACTTGCTCACTCCGTCCTCACTTGTAAAATTACAATAAGCATAGCAGAAAATAAATAGTGCCCCCTTCTTAGAGTAAATATTCCTAATCTATTCACAACATTGTCTGGAATCAATGCCTCAACATCATACACTATCATTAACATCTTTAATATATCTGTGACCATTTTTTAGCTTCAGGTGTCACACTTTCTTGTCAGCCATCCACATTCCTCATCACTGTACACTGGTGACTCCTAAAGTTCCCTAGAGTAACTACAGAACTCAAGTTCTCAATGAAGTATTAGCAGGCAAGTCTAACAAAATAATTAAAGAAGAAAGTTGTATGTCACATGCAAGAATGAATTATTCTAATCATATAAAGACATCAAAATACTCAAAATTTAATGTAATCCATCACATAAAAGTGTAACTATAGAAATAGATAAAGATGTATTTCGAAAAACTCAAGAGCCACATATTTAAAAAAATACACTCACGAAAGTAGAAACAGAGAGACACAATCTCAATCTTAGAAAGAAAATGGTGCTATGTCAGCTGAACATACACTTGCATAAGGATGAAATTTAAAATTCTGTATGTCTCCAAATGAATTCATCTTTATTTCTCTATTTTTGACAGGTCCTGTCCCCATCCCTATTTTAATGGGTATTTCAGAGCCACGAATATGGCTGCACTGTGTGCAACCAAAAATCTTCACTTTTCCTTATGAAGGTAAATGATAACCAAAACTTTCCCACCCTAACATTTAATTAGATCTGTCCATTTGCTTTTCTGTATTAGTTACCTCTTCTGTAATTTAAAATACAGCCTTTTAAATTGAAGATTAAATTTAATAGACTTTAGTTTAGTCTAGACATTTACACACTGCAACTTCTGTAGTTTTTAAGATAATTATTTCCCATGCAATTCTTAAATTGAGTTCACAATACTCTCTAGAAAAGCTTCTTTCCTAGTATGATACAAGAAACCCATGTGACCTAGCCTTCCTATGTCTTCGGGTCATTTACTGACACACTAGTTGTACGTATGTGACTCTGCCACTTAAAATCTTCGGTAGAATCTCTGCTTCCTCACGCATTCTCTCTCATGCTCTGGGTTTCATGTAATATCTCATTTGCACATTCTTTCTGCTTTGAGCAGTGGCTCAAACATAGCCAAATTGTTTCCTTTCCCAGCATTCTTTTCCTGTGACGGTTACAAACCATCATGACGTGGAAAGTTTCCTTTAACCATCTGTTTGCAGATAAAGGTAAGTAACGTGACATCATGGACAGCATAGAGTTCAAGGCCAAATATTCTTTCTTTAAGTAATAACATAAACATATTAAACAATTGTTTACAATAAAGAAAGGCAGGGGAAAAAAGGAAAGCACAGGGCTGGTGGATAGCTCCAAAAAAAATCCACATTTCAAAGCTATTTAAATATTCATAGCAATTTGTGAATTAATTTTAGAACTATGGAGATATTTTGAGTTTTCAACAACTCTTTTCCTTTCAATCTATGTAATTATTTTTCAAGTTGCAATAGTGCTATGCTATTTTATTTCACTGAATATAGAAAGGCATATTTTGTATCCCCCAGAAAAAATAAAATGCCAAAACATAGCAATTTTTTCTTTTTTGGTTTTTCGAGACAGGGTTTCTCTGTGTAGCTTTGGAGCCTGTTCAGGAACTTGCTCTGTTCCCAGGCTGGCCTCGAACTCACAGAGATCTGCCTGCTTCTGCCTCCCATGTGCTGCGATTAAAGGCGTGCACCACCACCATGCAGTTTAGCAATATTATAATATATGTATTTTAAAAATACTTAAATAAAAAAGAATTCACTGTAGAATTTATGAAATAGAGGTGGCTGTCTCAGCTAGGGCTCCTATTGCTGTGAAAAAGCACCATGACCATCAACATCTTGGGAAGAAAGGGTTCATTTCAGTTTACACGTCTACTTCACAATCCACTATTAAAGGAAGTCAGGACAGGAACTCAAACAGGACAGGAACATCGAGGCAGGAGCTGATGAAGAGGCTATGGGTGAGAGATGCTTGCTGGACCACCAGGTCAGGAGTAGCGCCACCCACAATGGGCCTGTGATGTATTTTCATTCACAGGCTTGCTTACCAACCAGTCTAGCAGCGGATTTTCTCAACTGAGTAGATATAAAACTAGTCGGCACAACGGGTATGACACCAAGTTATTCCTTATTACTCACAAAGAGCAGGAAAGCTGTTCTCCATGACTACAGACACAGGGATATTAGTGGATGTCAGATGAGGACAGCGGAGTGGTTTTAATGGAGAGATTTCAACTACTATGACTTTGGTTCTATGATTCTTAGTATGAGATTTTATAAGATTCAAAGGATCTATAAATTTTTTTAAACAATTGCAAAACAATTTGGTCTAGTTACAAAGATAAGAGCATAATGTTCCCCATAAGTAATAATTATTTGGAGTTCTGTAATACAAAACGGAAGACTAGCAAATCAAATCTGAGAACTACTCTCGCACTATGCACAGAAGCAGTGCCCTGAATGTGGGACTTGTTCAAACCCGAGAGCTGCTCATACAATGCACATAAACAAGGCCTTGATGTGGCAATGCTCAGTAATCTTCATCGTCGCTAGACTTGATTCACAATCTTCCAGTGGACACGCTTCTGGTGTGTCTGTGTGGGAGGTTTCAGTCTTCCCACTGGGTGGGCAAACCCATGCTGGATGTAGGTACAACCATGCCATGGTCTGAGGGTGTCAGTGGGAATATAGAGGAAAGAGGATGAAGCTAGTGCATCACAGCCTGCATCTCTCTCTGATCCTTACCTGTAGACAGGGCATGATTAGTTTTATCAGGCTCCTGCTACTATACCTTCCTCAGGATGACTGACTATCCTGAAACTATGACCTGAAATAAGGCCGTCCCTTCTTTTAAATTAATTTGTCAGGTATTTTTCCACAGCAATGAAAGAAAAATTGACTAATATATAATATATCCTAATAATGAAAATCAATCAATTAGAAAATAATGTTTTCCTTTTTAAGAATTAACATGAGAAATGTCAAATATATTTGTTCTTTTATGGTAATTTTTCTGATGTTAGAGTATTGTCTCAATATCCATTTAGATTATAAATTAGAAGAAGAGGGAAGCCAGATTTTAAACTGCTAAACACTTAAACATAATAAAATTAGGACTGGCAAGATGGCTCAGCAAATAAGGCTGATGACTTGTGTTAGAGTTTGGGGACCCACATGGTATAAGGAGAGAATTAACTACCTCAAGCTGTCCTCTGATCCTCCACACATGATAGCAAACCCCAAAACACACAAATAAATTACGATATAAAAATATCAAAGAAATATAAAGGTTTGCTCTAAAGTCGGACTTTAGGAATCAGTCCAAGAGATGAGCCAGATGCACAGGACTCATGCTGGTGAACAAAATTCTCCCTAATGGCCTGGATGGAACATCAAGATTTAAGCTTCCATAAGCCCTCATTAGCATAAAACTGAAGGCCAATTGGTTCAAAAATGAGTACAATTTTAATACAAATAATTGGCAAGGCAAGTGTACATTGAGGTAGAAGGATTATCAATGACAAGCAACATCAAGATAGGGAATTTAATTATGTTCCATCAGTTAAGCAACTTCAGCGGTAAATATATTCTCAAGTGCAATTTAGACACCACGATAAAATAACTATTAACTAGCAAATTAAAAATCTTAGTTTTTTCCTCTCTTAAGTCTTAGAAGTTGCTTGTCTTGCATGCAGGTTTGCCTGCAGTATGTGATCACCACAGAGTGGAGCATGGGTTTGCCCATGAGAAGAATGACTTTTTAAAACACCCTTTTTCCTAATGTTGTGAGCAATCCCAAAATAAGCTCACAGCCTAGAGGGCTGCACTCACTGAAGAATAAATGGGACATCTTCCTTCCCACTGGCACCGAGGGTGTGGGCAAGAAAGTGATGGGAGATGATATTTAGAATGAGATTCCTAATGACCTGTGACATGCTGTCAAAATTGCTATCAATTTTATTTGAAGAGGGCTACCACGGGCTTTATAAGAAGCAGATTTTTTTTAAAAAAGTGATGACCTTTCATTATATTTAGAATGAAGAGACTGAAGAATGTATTCTGGCCTTAAGACTCCGGTAATGCTATTCCACAGACTGAGCTCTCAGTGCTACGTCCCATTGTGTGTGTTGGTGGACATTCTGTGATTCTCCTACATAATACTTATTTAGACCAGGTTTTGAAAGACGTGCATTTCCAAAGCCCAAAATTCTAATTATTTACCAAGGATAAAGGGTCAGATAAACAGTCAGTGGGCCGTCACAATAGCAAATGTGAATTTCTAATAAACAAGAAAACTAATTGTGGACATTTTGGAGAAACTACTGGAGGAACGGTACTGCTTTATTCCTATTTTGGTTTTCTACAATAAAGAAATGTGCTCGGTACAAACAGGAATATAGTAAAAGAAACTGCTTTCTACAAATTAAAATTCAGGGCAGACACGTAGATTCTTCTATATGTTAGCAATCTAGGGACAGAAGTAATTCAGGTCTCAGGTGAGAAGACACCTACCTAACTCCTGAAGGGCAGGGAAGCCTGTATTGTGCAAACAGGGACAGTCCAACAAAGTAGCTTATATGTAGGGAACTAAAAACCAGGGTTTGCTAAGTTTTATAATTCTAATTATTTTCCTTTCCAAAGTTTTGGAACTCTTAAATCAGAATCATTAACTTATCAATTAAAAATAAATGGTTGGGAGCCTATAACTCAGACCGAATCTCAGAATGGCCTCGGAACAATAGTAAGTGTTGTTTGAAATCATGTTGTTCTATACAGACACCTTGCTCTTGTGTTTCATTTTCTGAAAGTTAACATCAAAGGAAACAGCATCTTATGCCAATTTTTTGCTATTAAAATGGAAAGTAAAGCATACTTTGAACCATTATAATAGGACAGAGAGAAAACAATTTTTCAAAAAGTATTAAACTCCTTGAGGATAAAATCTGTAAACAAATCTAGTGTACTTCTCTACCATGTAGCCAGACAACAGTATAGCATTGATCTATGGGCCAAATGAGAACTCTGTAAACTTACTGTACAATTTAAATGCCATGTTTTAATAGTGATCAACTTAATATGAATAGAAGCATCAATGTAAATGCTAATATTACCAAATATTTGATAGGTCAGGTTCTGTACTAAGAATGTTACATGGATCAATTCATTTATTCCTTAACGCAACCACCCATGTATTATGAACTAAGACATGGGTGGGAGGAGATTTACTGAATACACAAATTCACACCATCAGCAAGCGATGCGACCAATTGAACCTGTTCATTCTGATCCACATTTCACCATCTTAACAACCACACATTATTTTCTCCACAGAGGCATGCAGGGGCCCATTTACTTATTGCGCAATGAGAATAATGAAGTCAGCAATATAAAAGAAGCCTTACCAAATGAGAACAATCCCAGCACTCATTTGAGTAAAATTACTATTTTCTCCTAAAGAAACGACAGCTTCCCTTCCTGTTAACCTTAATGGGAATAGAAAGCCACCAAGGATTAAAGCAAATAAAAGTACATTTATTCTTGCTTAAAGGACAATCGAGTTTTATAAGACAGTATGAATGAGAAAATGTCTCTTAATACCATATACTACACTGATTGATACAGAGCATGTATGTATATATAGATATTACATATCTACACAGTTTGAAGATAGATTTCAATGGAAATGATATAGAAGGCTTGAGTTTGGCCAGTCCAGTGCCTGTAACACAAACACCTGTGCCTGGATCCTCAGTACCCACTGGAAAGTGAGGCATACACCTGCAGCCCCAACACTATAAGTAGAGACAGGCAGCACTCCAAAGCTCCTTGACCAGCCAGGAGAGCTAACAAATGAGCTCTGATTTTAGTGAAGGGTCATGCCTAAATAAATAAAGTGAAGAGCAATAGACACACCAATGTCTACCTCCAAGTGCACACATACATGTATACATACACAGTCACATATATATGTAAATATACAAACAAACACACATACACTATAAACATACATACATGAACAAGAAAGAAAGGAAGGAAGGCACAAAAGAACGAACAAAGAAAGAGCACAACCAATAATGGAAAAGCTGATTAATGTTTATGCATCACTATAAAATTCCAAGTTTACAATATTAACCTACAAAAATTGTAAGAATAGAAATCATGAGAAAATCTCATTTTTATACCGATAACAGTGCCCATCGGTTCATTATTTTTAAGTGAAATGAAAGAAGGATAGGCGTAAATGACAGTAATGTTGGGAACGTATCTAGTCTTACTTATATGCACTACAGACAGAATCTAGAATGACAGATCTGGGGTAAATGGAAAATCAACTTCATGGTCAGGAAGGGAATATCAAGTCGCCCAAGAACAGTGTAATGATGGCAATCGTAAAGAGAGGTCAGGAGGAAGCCAAAGAAGGGGAGGTGTCACAATCCAGGTTTCCCAATTAAATGGGAAACAGAAAAGGCAGAGCAATGAGATCATAGAATAATATGATATGGATAAAAGAACTCTGAAGTCTTTCCAGTTATACGCCATGTCCAGGGCTGGATGTGATGAAGGTATAAAAGATGAGAGGGGATCTTGAGGGTTGGGCATTCCAGAAAATAAAAGTAATCTTCTATTTACCAAAGCTTCTAGAGAGGGACACTATTCATTTTCTGCACACTAAATCATATTCATGAGGAAAATCCTTCAGCAATACATCTCCCTTATAAAGTTTTTGAAGTATCAGACATATTGGCAAGGACAGCAGAAAACAAATAACATCTGAAAATCCCAAGACCAATCTTGATTGTCTAAGAGCCCTCATTAATACAAGGAACCAGATAGGAGTCCACTGGAAGCTCTACTCCTGATACACTATCCTCATGAATGTCTCCTGAGTTTCCCTCATACTTCCGTGGTGAAATGAAAACACTGCTCCTGTTTGGCTCTGGTATGATGCTGAGGCTGCTGTTTTGAGACGCCACTAAGCTCCATATAATCACCACTTGCTCTGCCAGCAATGCCGCCCAACCCTGATGCTCACGGCCGATTGTTCTCCGCTGCAGCTTCCAGAAAAGCTGCTCCAGCTTGTTGGCTCTCTGCGTCCAGATCAGGGATTCTTTCAGTTCAATGCCATCCTCATTCTCCGCCACAGTGTTCTCCCTGTTCTCAGGTCACTCATCCATTCACTAAGTTGTGGGGGTACAACTTTGAGATGAGAAATGACCAAAGGATCAAATCTTTTAATAATACTCAAGCAATTAATTGTTCCTAAGTGTGTGGTGACGAGGGGACTCCAAGAAGTGAGCTGAGGCATGGCTGGCTACGGACAGACCTAACCGACTCCCCTACTCTCATAGCTCCTTTGGTCAGCATGGCTATGTTCAGCCCCATGTGAAATATCTTTTTAAAATTACACCTACATAGTTTTTTATGAGCAATGCTATACACTGAGGAACGTTTTGATTTTCACAACTGCCTCTCAAACAGAAATTGCTAATATAGAACATTTGGTACACATACCAGTGTGTCTAAACTTCAACCGTCCAAAGATGTATTTTCACAAACCATTTCCTATTTCCAAAGAAATTATTTGGTACACAAATATAGAAGAATTGATAGCATATTTGTTTCTATTATCAAATGCAAAAAACCTTCCCAAAATTAATATTCTAAAGTAACAAAAAATCTTTACATCAATGTAAAATGAGGGGCCGGCTTGTTGGGGTTTCTGCCCCGCCTGGTACGCCACAGCCAGCATGCCCCAAAGAGAAAATCACACATAAGACTCCATAAGATTATAAACTGATTGGCCCATTAGCTCAGGTTTCTTGTTAACTCTTATAGCTTATATTAACCCATTATTCTCATCTATGTTAGCCATATGGCTTGGTACCTTTTTCAGCTGTCAGCTCACATGTTTCGTCTTCGGTGGTCTGCGCAGGAGTGGCAGAGGGAGCTTCCGGCTTCCCAGAATATTCCCAGTCTCTTTGCTCCACCCCTACTTCCTGTCTGGCTTTCCCGCCTATACTGCCTGCCTGGCCAATCAGTGTTTTATTAAAATATGATTGACAGGATACAGACAATTCTCCCACACCACATCAGGACTTTGTGGAAATCAGATGCCGAGAAACCACACCACTGAGTTCTTTCATAAAGTTTTAGAAGCTTGGCATCCATGTGCTGGCTGAGCTGCATTGTCCCTTATAATCCAAGCTGTTCCATATTAAAGATGCTGGTTAACTAACTCCTCAAGTTCACCAGACACGGAACATTCAGCACTCATTTTTGACTGGTTACATTTATTTTCTTGCTGAAAAAAAATGTCTTTTGTGGTTAATTTTTGGACTGTATTATTTCAGATGAGTTCTCAAATAGGCAGCCATATGCCATAGGACTTAAAGCTAAGTAATTTTGCTCAGAATTACAGTGTAACCATATGGGTGATCTCTTGTACTTACGATTCATTTTGAATGTGTAAGAAATGATTTATCCCAATCCTATTTTCGAGGACACATGGCATCTTGAATCTAAGACCATGTATTTTAAACATTTTGGGTACTTAAGATTTGATACTGAAGAAAATATAAAAGACTTTTCATTGCCTTATTCACATCATCAGAATCAAAATATTGGTTGGTGATGAAGTGCCAGGTGGCACTGATCAATGGTTACCAAGAAGTGTATCTCTCAGGACATGTCAAATATGAGGTTCATATGACAACTTTGGATTACTGTCTTAACAAAACCCTCAAAAGCCACAGTTATATCTATGAGCATATCCAGCATCAAAATTCTCACATAGCTAGACGTATTACATGATTCCAGAAAGTCTGTCCCTGTAAAAGTCAGTGCTTACATTCATTAATTCACCAAGTTATGGGTAAAACACAAATATTCTGAAATATAGCAGTCAATGTCTCTCTAGAAAAAAAAGTAATTGGTACCCAAATCAATAGTAAAAGTTCAAGGGAGTGCTGTGGGAGAGCCTTCAGCTAATAGCTTAAAGATACCAGCCCACGTGGGCGTGGTCTCTTATACTGTTAATGCAGCTGTAAAACATGAGCTCACTCTCTCCTCTCGATTCTGGCTCTCACTTCCCATTAAGTCACAGATACCCCGTAGCTGCTGCAGAAGTCTGTCAGGCTCAGGGGCATCTTCTCCCATGGTGGGGGTGGTGGGCGGGGTAGCCTGCAGGTCACTGGCATAAGGTCATGGCTTCTAGGTTCAGGAAACTGACTTCCATCTTGATCTCAAAGATGGCTGGCCCTCCTCCAGCTGCCGGTCTGAAGCCCTGGCCTCCTCCTTCAAGGTGGGTGTGTGAAGGAGTTGGCGACAGAGCGCACCCACGCATGCTCCACCTGCAGAGTCGCAGATAGCAGGTCCTCCCCACCCTACAGTACTCTTGCAACATGACAAGCCTGTTGCAGTCCTCATCCTACAAGGGGAAAAGGAAGTGCATCTTCTCTCAGTGGTACAGCTCTGCCTCCTCCTTGTTGAAGTAGGAGTGCAGCCGCTTGAAGTAGGCCAAGATGGTCATGAAGTCCTCGAAGCTAATCTCTCCTTTGCCAAGCCGCTGGTCCTCTTGCCCAGGTTCTGTCTTGCCAAAGAAGGCATGGACGAACCTGGAACGAGTTGGGTTGAACTCCAGGTACTAGACGATGTCGAAGTTCGTTCTTTGCCTAATGGTGGGCTGGTTTCTGCTCAGGAGCCATAACCTCTAGTCCAGCTGTTTGATCTGGTCCCAGTTGAAGTCGCTCTGATTCTGGAACCCCTCCACATAGATCACAGTCCTCTGCAGGAACAGGGAACAGGAACCAAATCTAGCAGCTCGAAGCTACAGGGAAACCAACGCAGGCTTTACAGCTGCATTTTTATAGTATAAGAGACCATGCCCAAGTGGGCTGGTGTATTAAAGGCTATTGGCTGAAGGAGCTCCCACAGCAAGGGAGGATCAACTACATCTTGACAAAAGCTCTGTGTTGAAGAAGATAAATATCAGGGTTTATTTAAATGTCTTTCATCTCATTTCATGGCAGAATCTCTAAGTTGAATTTTTATAATAGCTGAGAGTATGTATAACTATGAAATAAAAGCAAAACATCTTGGTCAGTATTAAATAGAAGCGTCCTCTTGTCCTAGTCATTAACAACACACATCTGTTGAAGTATGCATTCGATTTCATGGCATCCTGTCTCATTAGCACTTGTATTAAGTTCAGTTTTTCACTACTCTGAGCTTTATCCATTACTCTTGTTCAAGCTTAAATTTGCATTTTATCGTAGTACACATTTCTCTTTTTCACCAAAAGGACTCTGGGAATGCTTGTCTTAGGATGCCTGCCACACATTTCCTGTCCTGTTCCTTACCCTGACACTGTTTTAGAAAAGCATATTTCATGACCCTTTAGGATAATGGGGGCTTTCAAACACTAGATTTTCTGCCTAAAATTATTAACAATTATTTAAAAAATTTCATGCATATAATGGTGGGCTTGATATTTCTAAATTCCTAGTAGAAGCTAATGGTTGAATCGTGTCAGAACGACATTTGCCAGATTCTGTCTTAACTTCTTTCTATGCATTTTTTAAATTTGAATCTGTAACAACCTGTTTGAACTCTTGTTGTTATTTTTCAGAGGAAAATTAAATAAAATATGTGAGGAATTTTTCCAAAGTTACAGTCAGATATCTGACTCCAAAGCAACTTTATTATAAACAGTTGAATACTTTTCCTTTCCTTTCTTTTTTCTTCCTTTCCCTTCCCTTCCCTTTCCCCTTCCCTTCCTTCCTTCTTTCATTTCTTATTTTGAGACAGTTTCTCTCTTTGTAGCCCTGGCTGTCCTGAAACTCAATCAGTAGAACAGGTTGGCCTCAAACTCAGAGATAACACAAATAATACCATTAAGAGTTTTCCTTTGATATATTATGTAGTTTTTTTAAAAAAATAAAAGGCAGAGATAAAGACAATTTATGATAATTTAAAAAGAGTCTATCAAGTGATTTTAAAATGGGAATTTTTTCATTTACTCAGATCATTTTCAATGAATCAAAATCATATTTTTCACTATAGACATTGAAACCGAGTTAAAATTGATGTTAAACAATGGTCTCTAGAGACTTTCCAAAACCATATGCCTCTTCAAACCTCAGCATGCCTTTCTAAACATAGCAGTTTCTTAGCCCTTTTAGAAACATGCATCCCATAAGTCTTTATACCAGTTCATACTAGAATACCTAAGTATCATTAAAGTTTTATAATTTATTCCTTCTTTTGTGCAACTGATTCTGGTTTAAGGGTACATAATTAAGAGATTTACTTCTGAAAGTTTCATGGAAAAATGTTTACATTTTGATCAATGTTATCCTCCTCTTGCTAAAACAAACAAAAAAAGCCAACAAGCAATAAAAAGAAAACAACAACAAAAATACCCAGAAACTAACAATCTTTTAAGTTTTCTGTTAAGCAGATAACTACAAAGTGTCTGTGGAACATTGTGCCTTAGTAGGTAACCAGAGGTCTGTCCTCAATTCTATTTATTAAATAGATAGGAAGCTACACATATAGAATAATAAATATTATTCATTCAACACAGTTAATTTCAAGATTTTTCTAGAGCTCTGTTCTATTATTTAGTTATAATATCCTGACAAAAAAACAATCTGAAAGTATACTACTTTTAAACTCTTTTAAATGTTGACATTCAAGTACATGAAAGAATTGAAACACTTTTGATATTATTCTTCTTACTAAAATAGAACTGTGTTCTGCACACAGAAAACCTTACTTACGGAAGCTGATCTACGGAGTGTAAAAGGAATTGGCACTTGCTGTCATGCTGAAGAGCCTCACTATGTTTCACAATCATTGTCAACTCTATGGCCTACTGCTGCTTTGCTGACATCCGTTCTGTTTCCCAGGCTGGGTAATTGAAACAAGTTCAGGGAAGAAGAAAGGGCTGGTTCCTCGACAGTAACAATAAAATTTAGTTGCAAGAAGGCCACCATAATTCCAGAATTCTCTACAGATTTCCTCTCTACCAACCTCCTCATTCTATCCTGAACTGCTTCTTGCCTGTTATTGTTGAAGTTTCAAAGTAATTTTGATATTTAAAAAAATTAGTATTTTGGGACTTGAACCAGCTCCTGCCAGACTTATTCACAATAGCTGATAACATCAGCTACACATAAAGCTCTTTGAGAAATATACATGTTCTCTTATTAATAATGCCAATTGGACCTAGATAAAGAGCCAGCCATGTAGTGAGGGGCTGCAGGCAGGCCTGCTTTTCGCCTCACCCAGCTCCCGCACGGCTAGCTTAGTCCCAGAAATAACAACACACAAATTGTATTCATTTAAGCACTGCCTGGCCCATTATCTCTAGAGAGTTAGTTACTGACTAACTCTCATATCTTGATATTAACCCATTTCTAATAATCTGTAGCACCACGAGGTGGTGGCTTACTGGAAAAGATTCAGCATGACTGACCTGGTGGCTGGCTCCATGGCTTCTGCCTCATAGCCCTCTTCCCAGCATTTTGTTCTGTTTACTCCGCCTACCTAATTTTCTGTCCTATCAAGGGGCCAAGGCAGTCTCTTTATTGACCAATGAAAATAACACAATAGACAGATAACCCTCCTCCATCACAGCCAAATGAAAAGACCTGGAGAAACTCTTTCCGAGTTTTCTCTTATGAGCAGATTCCTGTTACCCTGCAATCTAAGCACAGATTAGCAAACTTTTTTCCTTGAAGAGACTGTTATTTTCCATAGAAAGTCAAAAATGGAATATTTTAAAGGAAGATTTACCGGAAAGAGATGATATCAAATCATAATACACACCCGAGAAAAGCATATAAGTTACATAAATCTAGCAATGTCAGCAATCCCTTAATAGGAAAGAACAAGCTCATCTCAGCAACTGATGGAGGGCAAGACAGAAAAGGCAGGCAGGGAAATGGCATCAGGCCGTACCTCAAAGCAGTCTGTGCCAAGCCTTTCCATCAATGAGAAAACAAGAAGAAATAGAGGCCCTGCTCTGTGCAAAAGCTCTTGAGACTCCCTAATAATGACTATGGGGAGAAATTAATCATTAATTTCCTAAATATAACCATATAAATGGAAACGGAGCCTATTATTGTCATCCTACAATCACCAAGCATACATTATTAAAACAGCAAAATAATGACTTTGAGCTGAGAGATCTGTGAGACACCAAAAGCACTCAAGGTTTACTTTTGAGGACTTATTGTCAAAGAGAACTTTAGCTTGATACTATTGAGCCATCTCTTACTTATTCCCAAAATAGCCTATGTCAACCTTAGCTGCCCTGATTATTGAACAGAAATTGGAAGACACACTCAGAAAAAAATACCAGATGACAAATGAGGGTGTGTTTTAAAAAAATATGTAACATAAATCGGGTCAAATAACTGATTCAAAATATACTTTTTTGTATTGTTCTTATTAACATTAATGCACCTGCATTGCAGAATGTGACATTTATAAGTTAGTAACAGAAAATAAAAAATCAAGCCTACAAACACAGCACACTTAAAACCAATTAAATGATTAAAATAGTATTATGTAGATGAATGATGCCTAATAAGGCAATTTTGTAGAACTTTTTCATCAGAACTCTCTGAATTCAGGTGAAGTAGACACAACAAAGTTTATGTCGAATATGTTGTGACTTACATTCCAAGGCAAATTATTTTTCACTAGTATTTGATATTATGTTATCAATGAAGTGCATTGCCTTCAGAGATGCCATGAAAATAGGATGGTACATTAGAAGTTAATTTTTATCTTACAGTTTTTAACATCAAAAGAATACCAACAGCTGCTATAAAGTTGCGACTGCAAATCCCTTGCCCATTCTAACTTAGAGCAAATACAAAAACTGCAGTGTGACGTAACAAATAAGACAAATTATTTTTATTATTTCTGAATCAGGTCACCCAAAATAAAAATAGGAGTGGTGATGAATTGGAGCTTGTATTTTCTCTTCCTGCCATTCAACGGGCAGAAATAGCTCCGGTAGAGCCACAGAGGAAGGCTGAGGAGACATTTAATAAAACTCCTTTTCAGCACGTCCTTCCAATTTCAAGTTTTAAACTTTTCTCTAAAAGTGGACCTGCTTGGGTATCAAACACCTGGCTGTTTGAGAAGGAACTGTGATTAGAATCTGACTTAAAGTCTGTGTTTATCCACATTTTCTGTTGGTGTCATGACTTCTCTCAACAGAAACCTATCACTCTGCTTAGAGAGCATATGCGTTAGACAAGATGTGGTGGCAAAGAGGACACTTTCTGCTAAAGAACATAGCAGTGATTATATATACCTAAATTACATTACTACACAGACAACTCAAAACTGTCAAGCAAAAAAAAAAAACCTAACTTTTAAATTTATTTTACTAGGTAATTTTAATGTTCTCATTGGCTTCTTACTCATTTTTTTCATTCATTTTATATTTATTGTCAATGAATTTGACCATTAATAAAAATAAAATAAATGCTAGCCTGATTATTTTGAATATTTTCCTGGATATGATTAGAACTATATATTAATTTAATATTGAATTATTTTCATTATGTTGCTTTTCACTCTCATTATTTAAAATAGTAATGTTACAAAAAGGAAAAACACTGATAAATTTCTAATATTTTCCAATTTCCAAAAGTTTTACAGTTGTTTATTTTTGAATTAAATTAAAACTGCACACATATGTATACACACATGGACATACAAACACAAACAAGTGCACACTCACACATGAATACATAACCTTAAACTACAATTTCAGGATTCATAAAAAAGTCAATATTCTCAAATTCTTCTATCAAACAATATAACTTTTAAAATTAGTGGAAGAAAATTAGCATATATGTACCTCATACAGGAAATCAGCACGGCATTCACCAAGAAGAATTTAATAACTGAGTGTTGACAGTTGACCTGGTGACTTCAATAGACTTTTTTCTCATTTAACCGTCATGCCTCACACTCCAAATGAAAACAGAAAATGCCCACTCCACACTCATAGATGGGAAAATACGTTTAAAGCTGATGTTTTATATTCAATATTATGTAAACCACCTCTCTAAAAAGGTAACTACCTACATTATGATATAATTTTAAAACATTGTTTATATAAGATTTTTTGTGGTATTGTTTCTCATATAATTATTGAAAGTTCAAAACTCCAAAGAGTTGAACATACAACTTATAATGTAGCCAGCCATAGTTTGATTAAAATATGAATGTTTCTTTTTCATTCTTAACCTAGTAAAATAATCACAAACATATTCTTTATGTTGAACAAATGCTTCTTTAAATTAGATTAAACTCATCAAGTCAAATTTATTTTAAGTACCACAAATGGCCTAGAATGATGTTCTTGTTGAGTATATGCTGACTGCAAATAAACATAGTAAACATTTGATATAAAGGTTTTGAAATTATTAATTATATGTTTAACCATTAAATAGGGTTTTGTTGGGGGGTATTGTTTTAAGGTGTGTGACTTTTGTTTGCACTGCATTTATTTAACTCTATGAAGTTGTGTTTCTGTGTCTGTCTAAAACACCTGATGATCCTAATAAAGAGATGAATGGCCAATAATGAGGCAGGAACAAGCATAGGAGGGATTAGCAGGCAGAGAATATAAAGTGAGAAAGAGGAACAAGAAACAAGAGAAGGAGAAGATGACATCGGGGCCAGCAACCCAGCCACCCAGCCACTAGTCATGGAGTAAGAAGGAAAGAAAGATATACAGAAATAGAGAAAAGTAAAAGCCCAGAGGTAAAAAGTAGTCAGGGTAATTTAAGTTAACAAAGGTTGGCAAGAAAGAAGCTGAGGTAAGGCCACAAATTTATACCTAAGAATAAACCTCCGTGTGTGATTTATTTAAGAGCTGGGTGGTGAGTTTCTCTCCCCCCCCCAAAATCGAAAGAGTAAAATACCACATAATAGGATTTAAAAAGCAAAGCCTTCTGTTCAAATATGAAAAAGACACAAAGAATTGAAAAAGATGGTAATTACTTTGATACAGTAATGTTTATGGATTTTCTCCAAAAATTTTATTCTATGTCTTATACTGTTATTTAAACATATGCATATATAATTAATTAAAAATGTTATGAACAATGAAACAATCTTAGTCAGTGGGGCAATGATTTCTTAAAATATTTGAAAGGAAGGTTATACCACTCTCAATTAAAAATCATTTTTTATCTTCAAAATATTTATTTTTATATTTGTCATATAGAAAACATTTATGGAAATTATTTTGTTTTATGCCAAAGGAGAAGTTAAATGGGTAGAGGTAAATGAAAAAATAGAGTCATATGAAGACTTCATTTTTTTTTAAGTTAGCTTGTAGACTTAAGGAAATAACCACATGTTTGGAAACAGAGGGGGAAAGAATCTAGTAAGATATCCAAGCAAAACAGGTATGAAAATGTGGGAAGTAGGAAGAATTCTTTGAGATACTGGTTTTTGAGCCACAGAGTATTTAAAGCTACAGTATTTTAAAACTGTTAAGAATGACCAAAATCACCAAAGAACAGAATATCTAAAAACAATGTCCAAAAGATCGATGCAGTCTACATATTATAATAGGCCCTCATAAATCACTGGGAGAAAACTGTCCATGAGAAATAAATGCTGAGATAGTTAACTCTGCAAGCCACTTGAGAACTCCATCTTACATTCTATACACAAACTAAACCTCACATGATTGATATGATCAGCTCTGAACTATGTTAGCAGAAAAAAATAAATGTTTCTACTAGACTATGTTAAAAATAACTTCAATAGACAACACTGTGATATTTAAGTTATTACAACTAAATAATAGAATATTATACAATTACAATAATGTTTAAGCACATTCTTGATATGAAATGCAGTTTCACATTTTAAAACTAAAATATGGCTCTGGCTCTATTAAACACTATGCAGAGATCAGAGGCAAGCATCATTATCTGTAGATGGGAACTTGCTGTGGGATTCCCCTCTGTATGCTCTGACTACCACTGGTTAATAAAGAAGCTGCTTTGGGCCTATGGCAGTGCAGAATAGGGCAAGGTGGAAGTTCCAAGCATATAGAGGAGGAAAGAGTAGGCAGAGCCACATAGCCACCACATAAGACAGATGCTGGACACTGGACAGAATGTTAATGATAAACCACAACCATGTAGCAATGCAAAGATTAATAGAAATGGATTAATTTAAGATATAAGAGTTAGCTAGAGATATGGTAGAGTCATTGGCTAATCAGCTTTGCAATCTATACAGATTCTGTGTGGTTATTTTGGGTCTGGGCAGGTGGGAAACTAACAAGCAGTCTCTGCCTACAGGAATTTTAGCTTCTTGAATATTTGAAGATTTGTATTTACATCAAATTCAAAACTAGATATTATCCAGTTGGAGTCTTGATTATTACATAGCGTATCCAAAATAAATCTAGGCAAATTTTCTTTAATCATTGTTAACTTTTACTCCTCTGCTCCCATTAACTCCCTAGTTGATAAAGATAAATTCCATATACTCATGAATAAATATAATCACTTTTGTAGTAGCCAGATTCATTATTATAAGCAGATGGAAGATATTATCTACTTTTCAGAAGCTTTTGAGCAATAGTAGTGAGGACTGAATTCCCCCCAAATGTCCATCCCCTAAAATATACAAATAACATTACACATTATACATTATACATACAGGGAAGGTTATATTTTTGTATTTAAGCATATATGTGTGTATACATACATACACAAAAACAATTAAAGAAAGAAATTAAAGAGGCCATGGATTAGAAAGAGTATCAGGGGGAACGGCACATGGGAAGATTCAAAGGGGGAAAAGTGTAACTGCATTTTAATATTAAATAAACACTTAAAACATTCCCAACTATTAAACAGATTCTGGAAATTCTGAAAGTAATATTAAACCCCTTCCATGCTGAGTTCTCTTTAATCAATCAACAGTTTTAGAATAAACAATTTGTTAAGACTATGAATGGGGTGAATATAATTCTTAATCTCTCTGTTGACATGTTCTGAAGAGGAGAGGGGCAGATTGACAAGCAAGAACCATCTCTGTGGGAAATAAGACAGGGCTTCCCAACCAATAGCAAAGATGTACATCATTCAAAGAAGAAATCCAGGCAGTGATCTCTTTCCAATGATCACCTTTGGCAAATGCAGAGACTGAGACACCCCATAGGAACCATCATTCAATGTGAGGAATTCTTCAGAAGGTGTGGGCTGATAGCTGCATTTTTTAAGTTTTGTCCATGTAATGAATAAATTAGAGTGTCTAATTTGGAAGTTTCTGTTAAAAAAAAGATAAAGTTTGTGTATCCTACCAGAATTATAGCTGGGCGTCTAAAATAAGCAAAACCTGTGACCGAGAAAAGATGTGGAGCCTTGTCTACCATGTACTAGGTCCTGGGCTGTACCTGTGCCTCCAGAACTGAAGAAAAAAAATCACCAACTCACCCTTGAAAATCATGTGTTGGATGCCATCCAGAAATGTGCTAGTACATACAAAACTCACTAAGATGATATGGTTTCACATTAACCACTGTTAATGTAAGAGGAGAGAGGTAGATGATAGATAGGTAGATGATAAGTAGGTAGGTAGGCAGACAGGCAGACAGACAGAGCAAGGCTATTCTAGAGTTGAAATAAAAACAAATGCAAGTACAACTTTTCCTGACGGAGCAATTGAAGGTCACAGAAACAAAGTACCACACCAATATCACAAAACCTTTAAAACATTGTGGGTTACAGAATCAGTTGGTTTTCCAGCACAGCCCACACTCTTACTCCATTCTCCACCTGCTCTGTGCCCCAGGTTCCTATTTGCATCTTCGCTGTTACGCTATGCTCAGACTTCATCAAGCAAGGAGAACAATACCCTTCGCCTTTGACTTTGTCCCTTACTCTTTATCAGTCCTGAAAGTGTGAATGCTAGCAGACTGCTGACTGGTGGGCTAATTTTAGTTGGCTGAAAGCATTCTCCCAGCTGGCCCCTCACGGAGGGCTCTTTCTGACTTTTGACCACAACATTTCACAGGACAGTACTTCTGCTGCCTTACAAACACGTTTCATATTTTCAGGTATTTTTTTTTCCAGTTTTCATCTTCACTGATGTGGCCTCACTCAGAGACAACAGAACACCGCCATTTTTCATGAAACCTCTCTTACTGCATCCTTCTTTTAGCAATGCTTCATGCTGCTGACAAGATGATCTTGAAAAAGTCAAGAGGGATCACAAGAATCCTTCTGGAAAATCCTTCCGTGTTCACTCTAATTCCTTCAGGATAAAACCCTAGTATCTGTATTATGGTTTATAAGCCTTTTCCCTAGATTGCATTACAGAGGGATACCCAGTGCATGATAGGACTTGAGTCAAACTCAGCTCTGGAGAGCTTCTCCAAAACTTAGCACCAGAAGACAGGAAGCTGTTGGGGTGGGCTGGAGGGAGGGGGGCATGTTTATGCTTTAATTGAAAGTTATTATTCTTGTGTTCTACATTATTTATGCTCCTCTCTGCTTTTATTATCATTACTTTTGTTATCTCATCAGTTTTATCCCTCTCTACCTACAGCCACTGGCAAGAGTTCCCATATTTCTAAAAACCCTCATAGTCTAGAATACAGCTGGTCTTAGAGGATGCTATAGCTTTGAACATCTACCTACGTGACTAAAATGGTCATATCTGTGTTATTCCAAAAAAAAAAAACCTGTCTACTAATTTGTTAAACGTGGTTTCGTGATCAAGTTTCCAGAATGATGTCTTTGGTTGAGACCTTAAAATAAACACATTGTTGGCAATAGCATCCACCTATACTCTAACTACTGTGATAACTAACTACAGTACTTCCTTTACCCAAATCTCAATTCAGTAGTAATATGTCCTTATGCTAACTTTGAAAGAAGCTTTTAATACATGTTCTGGTTAGTTGGGAGGGGGTGTACTGGTTGGTTCTTAAAATTCCTTTTGTCAACTTGACATCAGCTATAATCATATTGGAAAAGAAAATATCAATGAGGAATTGTCTCTATCAGATTAACCTGTAGGCAAGTCTACAGAGGAATTTTCTTAGTTAATTATTAGCATGGGAGAGGCCAGCCTATTATGGGTATTGCCACTCCTGGGCAGATGGTCTGGGATAGTATTAGGAAGCAGGATGAGCAAGCGAGTAAACAGCCTTCCTCCATATTCTCTGTGTCAGTTCCTGTCTCCGGGTTCCTGTCTTGACTTCCTGTATGACATACATCCATGATGGAGTAGTAGTTTTAAGAAGAAATAAACCCTTTTCTTTCCAAGTTGCTTTGTCTATTTTATTTATCACAGCAATGGGAAAAAATACAGCGTAAGCTATTACAAAAGCTAGAAGAAGCCAGTAGATGGTCAGGACAGGAGGCTCAGTGCTAATGTCTTTGGACACTAAGAAAATCCTGAGACTTCCTGAAACCACATCATATCTGGAACTTGGAGCCAAGTGCTGGGCCTTGTGAACCACCAATCCTATATCTGTCAAAAATAGAGCCAGGATACTTCACTAGAAATTGAGTGCTTGTTTTAATTCACAATTATCCTGTAGTCTGGATAAATCTGGTTAAGTCTGGATAAATAAAGTGAAAATTTTATGAAAGGTAGGATTTGTAACCAATCTTCCCAAATTACTACAAAATGCAAAAAAACAACACTATAAAGAGTGGATTAAATCCTGAGTGGACTTAATTAAAAAACTAATGTGGTTTATTATTTGAAATGTGCTGAAGACAATTTCAAAATATATAAGACTCTTTAAAATTAAACAAAAATGAAAAGAAATATGTGTCTTTCATGATTGTTAAGTTCTTTCACAGGATCAATTGGGAAAGCAAGACTGCTTTTATAAAGCTTTTAGCAGCAATAAGGTTTGCACACTTATTTAAAATTTGATAAACTTCAAATGTCAAGCCTTAAACTCCTGTGTGAACCAGATAAGGAAGCTATACTGTCAGCATGTGGCCTCCCCATTATCAACACTACTGTTAAAGCCCTTGTTGAGATCCATTATCTCATGAATCAACACACATTTCTATGATGGGCATGTTGGAAGTTGGTTTCTAGATGAACAAGTAGATAGTTCAAATTCATTTTTATATATATTTTAATTCAAGAAGTTAATATTCTACGGGTATATTTAAATTAACCTGTTTCCTTATGACAAATACGAACTGAAACTCTAATTTCAAGGAAATTTCATTTTAAGATAAATAAAGTTGTATTAATTCTGTACTAGATTTAAAATACTCTATCCCACTATCATAAACCCTATTCCTTCTATTGATAAGGTTTCAGGAAGTAAGATTTTTGTTTCTAAAACACAAGTAAGTAAAGTTCTTTTTAGTAGTATTGTAATAAATAATTGTGTCTTAGTGACGCTTTAACATGGGCTGATACAAACAATCTACTTTTATTTTCTGACAAAAAGTAAATGTTATAAACTATAAAAGCTTGTTCATCATCTAACCACTGATGCAAGTTCAAATCTGTGTATATACATAGAGTCCACTAAATGATAATATGTGAAGAGAGGATAAAAATATGTTCACCTCTTTAATCTTGATCCATTTCTCAAGGCTTGAAAATAACTGTCTAAAACATGTACAACCACTATGGAAATCTTCCTGGGGCAAATATTCAGGAAAATGGGACTGTATATTCCTCAAGATCCAACTGTAACCACTTTTGGGCATATACCCAACAGAGATTTCATCTCATCACAGAGATAGTTACTCAATCCTGTTCATTTCTGCTTATTCATAATAACTAGACATTGGAAACAACCTAGATGTCTCTCAACAAAAGAATGAATGAAGAAAATGTGATATATTTACACAATGGAGTATTATTTGGTCATTAAAAAGAATGAAACTCTTCGGTAAATGTGTGAAACTGGGGTAAAAAACCATCCTGTGTGAGATATCCCAGAACCAGGAAGACAAATGTAGGATGAATTCATCTCTATGTGTATATTATCTGTGAAGTAATGATAACCAAGCTACAATCTGTAGAACCACAAAGGTTAGGGATAGAGTAAGGAACGGGGAAGGAGTGAGTAGATAGATCTCTCTAGGATAGGGAAACAGAATAGATAGTTGTGGCTGGAGAAGGAAGAAGGAATTGGAACAGAATGATGAAGTGGAGAGGAGGAGGTGAGAGAGGGACAAAGGAATATGAAGAAAAACAGCTAAAATAAGGACCATTTGAGTGGTCATCTGGAAACCAAATATAGTAGAAGATTCCTTAAATATATACCAATATGAAGGTGATTAAAATTAAATATCCAAACAATGGGAGAGGTAGAGCTCCAACTGGACATCTCTTATCATCAAATGAAGCTTCTAGTACTGGGAATGGATTACATCTAATTGATGCTGTGGGTCAAAGGGGTCCCATGGGAACCCCCCCCCAAACAACTAGGCTCTTGCCAAGACTATAGGTTACTCTCCACAAACTGACAGCAAGGCCCCATTGCTGAAGACAACACATTAGTGAATCATTGAACATGGAGAAATTGAGTGGATGACCCACCTAGAGACTTTACCCTATGAACTTGTACCTTTGGTACAGGAAGGTACTCTGCAGGCCACCAAGGCAGAAAGTTAAGTACCAACCCAGCCATGTCTAAAATGCTCTTCTGCCTGAAAGATATGCTTGTTCGTTAGTTCACAAAGCTAGTAGTAATAACCAACCATTATCTAATTTGATTTAAAGTCTACTCCTTGAGATGAAACCCTGACCTACAATGCTTAGGTGACAAGAAATGGAGACCAGATACTGTAAACGGAGACTGCATTGTTGTTTCCAGGTCACCCAGACCCAAGTAGTCACACAAAAGCTATATCAATTACAACACTGTTTGGCCAATGGCTCAGGCATCTCTCTAGCTAGCTCTTACATCTTAAATGAACCCATTTCTATTACTCTGTGTATTGTCACGAGACTGTGGCTTACCGGTAAATTTCTGGCATCCTTCTCTTTTGGCAGCTACATGGTATTTCCTGATTCCACCTTTTTTCTCCCTGCATTCATTTTAGTTTTCCCGCCTACTAATATTCTGTCCTGCCATAGACCAAAGCATCTTCTTTATTAATCAATGGTAATAAAATATATACAATGCATACAGAGGGGAATCCCACATCAAGATACCTAGGGAAAAAAAACTAAAACTCCTGTTCTACTAAAGGAACGTAGCAATAAAACTCCTAGACATTTTGCTATACTCACAGATCAGGGCCTTGTTAGTTATCATCATAGAAGCTTCCTCCTGCAGCAGGTTGGAACACATACCTGTACCCTGATAATACACAGAGAGGAAGAGATTTTGAAACATTCAGTCCTAAAAGTGATGTCTCCATCAATCTCTTCCTTCGGGGTTCAGGGAACCCTGCAGAAGAGGAGGCAGAAATTGCGTGAGATTCAGATGATATCAAGAAAGCAAGGCATTGGAATCATCAGAATTGATGCACATATGCACTTGTGGAGACTCAGGCAGCATGCACAAGGTCTGCACGGCTCTGTATCCGATGAACAGAGAAGTGGACACATTCCCCATCCCTAACCCAGAAGCTGTGGTTAACTGATATCCTCTTGCAAATGGAAATTTACTTTTCTCCAAAGGTAGTCTCACTGGGGAAACAGACAATTCTTAAGGGTAGGCTGGTATGCCCAGCAATAGATGGCCACTGAAAACAAACTCAACAGCATCTTTGGAGGGTACTTCTCTCATAATGTCATGTTCGGCTTTTTATTTCATTGATTTTCTCTTTTTTAATATTTAATTTAAATTTATTTTATTTGTATATTTTTAATTTCAGTTTTAACCTACTGAAATGATTTCCAGTTTTTGTATTTTTATGTGAGAGTGAGAAGTTGTTGGTCTCTGAATCTACATTTGTTTCTAGTACATTTTCTTGGGCTCTTTTCCTTCTGCGTGTTTGTTTTGTTCTGTTTTGTCCAGATGTGTTAGTTTTTGTTTTATCTTATCATATTTTATTGTAATATAATCTCTTAGAAGCCTGTTTTTTTGAAACAGAATGGGGGTAGATCTGGATGGATTGTGAGGTGGAGTGGAACTGAGAGGAGAAGAGAGAATGAAAACCATTATAAGGAAATATGAGAAAAAAATCTATTTTCAATAAAAGGAAAAAAGAAAAGGAAAAGAATTTGATATTCAATATTTGATTGGTAAATAATACTCCTTTCAAAGTATATTAAGGAATGATAAGGTGGAGATAGGCAAGGCAAATAGAATCATACTTTCATTAGCCAACTAAAGTAAATAGGCTTTCCTCCAGTACCTTGCTACCTCTGTGAGGGTTTAAAAAGAAATGAAACCCTGACTCTGAAAATCATTACATGACAATACTGCAATCTGAGAAATCAGAACTGAAGTGACATGAGTGCAGCAGTCCCTCATCAGCTCCCAATCTGCATGAAGAGTCGTCGTCTTCTTCTTCTTCTTCTTCTTCTTCTTCTTCTTCTTCTTCTTCTTCTTCTTCTTCTTCTTCTTCTTCTTCTTCTTCTTCTTCTTCTTCTTTCTCCTCCTCCTCCTCTGCCTCCTCCGCCTCTGCCTCTGCCTCTGCCTCTTCTTCTTCTTCTTCTTCTTCTTCTTCTTCTTCTTCTTCTTCTTCTTCTTCTTCTTCTTCTTCTTCTTCTTCTTCTTCTTCTTCTTCTTCCTCTTCTTCCTCTTCTTCCTCTTCTTCCTCTTCTTCCTTTTCCTTCTCCTCCTCCTCCCCTCCCCCTCCTCCTCCTCCTCCTTCTCCTCTTCTTCCTCCTCCTCCTCCTCTTCTTCCTCTCCTCTCCTCTTTCTCCTCCTCCTCTCCCCTTCCTCCTTCCTCCTCCTCCTCTCCCCTTCCTCCTTCCTCCTCCTCCTCTCCCCTTCCTTCTCCTCCCCCTCCTCCCCCTCCTCCTCCTCCTCCTCCCTCCTCTTCTTTTCTTCTTCTTCTCCTTCTCCCTTTCCTTTAGGGGTATGACTTCTGGTAGACTGACTATGGTCCCATTAAAGGACACATCCAACAAATGAAATTAATAGATTAAACAAAAACAACCTCCTCCAAACAAGCCACAAAGTTGGGTGATATGGAAGGAGAGTAAATCTGGGAGAAATTGAGGAAGGTAGGGTGAATATGATAAAAATTCATAGCACAAATTCTCAAAGAACTATTACAAAAGAGAAAAAAGCAATCTCACATTTTGAGATACTTCAATGGTATACTTCATGTACATGGACATTCAAAAATATCAGAAGACTGTCTTTTTTATGAATATATGTACTCATTTGAAATATGCAGGACATCTTTAAGTGAAAAAGAAACCACCATTATGTAGCTCATATTTTTAAAAACCAAAATATGAAAAATAAAAAGTGAGTCAAAGATGAAATGAGTGAATGAATATTTGAAGTAACAATACATTACAACTGAGATACTCTCATTTTAATATTTTTGTAACTTCCCAGATATTTCACAATCTGTGTTAGTTGTAGATTCAAATAAATTGTAAGAAATAAAATGGATAGGTCCCATGTACCCTTTATCCAATTTCAAGCCAAGGTAATCACTTGAGAAACTATAGTACAGTATCAACACAGGACAGTGATATTAATCCAGGACACTTACAGGATTTCAAGGACCCTTCTTTTCATTTTTTAGAGGTATGTTCTTCCTCCTGCCCCATCCCCTGTAATTCTTTATACCCTCTAAGCTGCCCTCCTCTTCTATAATTTGTCTTCTCATATAAGATTCACAGATGGAACCAGTCAGCATGTAATCTAGGGGACTGGCTTTTATCAGGCAAAGTGGCCTGATTCTCTGGAGATTCACAGGGACTCCTGTGTGTGTCGCTCCTTGAGTGGTTGTTTCTGAATGTCTTATGGTATACAAGTGTTTCTTAAAGCAGCTGTCTAACAAATGTCAGACACGGTTTTCCTGTTGAGGGCTAGCTGTATAATTTCCAGTTTGAGGCTGTTAAGGAACATTGCTGGGAATATGTAGAAGGTTTCTAAAATTTTAGAAGCTAAGTGCTCAGAAGTACAACTGCTAGATAATACAGAAATTATATGTTTAGCCTTCTAAGAAAAAATTTACATTGGTCGTAATTTTTCTTACATATCGTTAGAGTCTAGTTGCATTTTTAAAAGGATTCTCATGTCCTTAGTATTGAGTAGAGATGGCATCTGATCTTCTGGTTTGGGTCTCTGATTTATATGACACATGACTTGGATCATCCTTTTCATCTTCCAGTTTTGGAAAATATTGCATAAAATGGTTTTTGGTTCCCTTTCAAATGTTTGGTAGGGATTTCCAGGAAAATCACTGAAGTACGAGAGCTGACATTTCTGCTCTTTTGGCAAAGGAGTGGGCTGCAGCCACAGCTCCGAGGTATTATTCCAGCTACTGGACGTGGACCCCTGTGCAGACTAACTAGCATCCTAATCGTTTCTTCATCTTTCAAGTGAGAGAAACAATACTGTAAATAACCGAATGTAATCCAGGGAACAAAAATTCATCAGCCATTTGACGAGTGTGGGAACAGGGTCTGTGTGTAGACGGCTACTGTGACAACGCTAACTGTATTTTCCCAATGATGCACAAGGCAATGATGCACAAGAAACTGGCAGCAACACGTGACAAACATGACTAGCCAGAACATATTATGTTAGTGGTATAATGGGGCATGGCTTTAAATACCGTACAATGCATTGGTAACTTAAATGAACCTAGGTACACAGGCTTACGGTTTCGCGCCATGTGGAAATCTTTACTTTGCACAGGTTATAAATGTTTACTCTAATTTACGTATTATTCAACTTTACAGTCATGACCCCCAAAATATACCATGGTGAATCGCCTTTCTGAGAAAATGGCCCAGCATGGGGGACTATTGAAAATCATTATTACTGTTATACTCCAAAATGCACGTTATTTATCCTACAAACTAACTTAGGACCTACCTCCCCCTCCTTTCTTTCTCCCTTTCTTGCTCCCTCTCTCTCTCCTGATCAGAAGAGAATGGAGTAGCAGCTATGTTACACTGCTATCATTGGACACCAAAGTAAAATGCATCTGGCTATTAACTGCTTCCAAGCCCCAGGCCACACCCAATGTGTGCTTTCCCTTTTAACTGCAACCCGGTCTGCAAGGGTGGCTTTCAGGTTCAAATACATTTCTAACTCCAACTTAAGGCTTTGGTTCATTCTTTAACAAAGCAAATTCTATTTAAAAATGGAATGAATGTGCAGAAAGTTTATTATTATCATGAGAAAAGGTGCCTCAAGGAGGAAAATAAATTATAATATCCAATACAAAACAGATTCAGAAAGAACCAGAGAACCTTGCCTTTTCTAATTGGATATTTAGAGAGAAGGGCCACTTGGGACCAGTATAGCTAATTAATGGAACATTGGCAGATTATTAAATGGCTTTCACAGTTTGAGCTCAATTAATATAATCTTGAACTAAATATGGGATCCCCTGGATTTCAGCATACGCTCTCTTCATCGTTTCCACTCTGGCAGAGTAGAGTGAAGAAGGCAGATGGCAAGAGGAAGTGTCAGAGTAAAAGAGGGAAGTTCCTGGCGTTGATCATTGTTACAATTTATAACTGCAAATGCTAAGTAGCGGTTGTGTATCACTGTGTTTCACTGCAGCAATGGAGAAATGGCCTAACTGTAGTGTTGATGGAATATGACAACTAGCTACAAGTATTTTAAATGGGTGTTTAAACATCAATTTTTGCTCTTAGATGGTCCAACTAAAATCATTAGCAAAATTCTTATAATTAATCTCTCAAATTCTTGCTTTTTCCTAATAAAACATTATATATTAGAGAGTTGTTTTTCCTGTGACAAAGAGGATTACATATACTCATTTCATCCGTGATTAAGACACTGGGTGTGCAAAGAAGGTCGCTTAAGTTCCTGGCTGCTGAACCCAGGCGAAGAACAAAGGGTGGTTTGCTGGGGTGTGTTTCTGCGGAATGCTAGAGTATCAAGGACACTACGGCTTTTGATAACAACACCCTCTGCTTGTAATCCAGCCCTTGGAGAAACACATACATTTCACTTAGGGTTACTTCAGCAACATGATTTAAGTGGCCCTTCTTTAAAAATGTTTACTCAGTATTACATAGAACTGAATAACAAAAGATAACAAGGTCCTTATTACAATGCAGTTAATTTTTCATGAGAATTTTGAGTAAAACCGAGTAAAAACTTTGTTCTGTGAGGTCAAACCTCAGTAAGGTTAACTTACTAAGTTAAGATACGCAATGAAATAACCACAAAATTCTGTTGCGAATTTCATGTTAGATTCAAAAGTTATATAAAAATTCCTCCCTCTTTTGTACTCTACTAGAATGACATTCACACAAAGCAGTTTCATTGTTTAATACCATTCATTCTTGTTTCTTATAAGGCTAAGCTTCATTTTCAAATAGAGCATCTCATCTTTTGGCTTGGGTATATAGCCAAGAAAGACATCCCACATATGGCCCTGCTCTCCCAGGGACATCTACTCCCACATCACCTTTTTTTTTAAGATTTATTTATTTATTATGCATACAACATTCCTTCTATGTATGCTTGCACGCCAGAAGAGGGCACCAGATCTCATTATAGATGGCTGTGACCCACCATGTGGTTGCTGGGAATTGAACTCATGACCTCTGGAAGAGCAGTCAGTGCTCTTAACCTCTGAGCCATCTCTCCAGCCCCCCACATCACCTTTTAAATGTGATTATGAACATTGCTGAGAACAACCTGAACTTCCATTTTCATTGTCTTTAGAACCAGTCATAGACAGTCTCCTTTGGCCCCTAAACTTCATGGATTAAAAAAAAAAATCAGAACAACCACAATTCTATTTTTGGTGCCAAATCACATGTCTGAGTCAAACTTTAATGACATCTTGAAGTGGAGGGATAAAGATACACCAGAGAAGATAAATTTTAAGATATATTTAAAACAGAAATTTAAAGGTTACTTGTAATAGAATCACATTTATTCTCCAATAATGTAAATGAACTAGAGTTGGAATTACTCAAGTAATTTTTGCAGCAAGGGAACATGACTCTTGTTCCTAAAAGGAACATGACTGACTAACATCTGCCTCATCCAAGGATTAATTTCAAGGTATTTTTACATGAGACTGTACTAATCTTTCCTACTAAATGGTTATAAATATATTCTCCTATTCACAATAGAATATACATCGGTCGTATTTTTTAAATCATAGAAAATATAGATTTATAAAGGGAAGGGAAGAAACTCCCAAGAGTGGGAGGGGCACCAAAACAGAATTACCCACTCCCATGTTTGACAGTTTCGATTCAATGTATAGGAATTCACTCAGATGAGAATAAATTTTTGTGACCCCTCCTTCCAGACCAAGAATGTCTGGCAGGGCACCATCTGTGCCCTCCACCGACTCAGGCTTAGAAGGGACCAGCAGTTGCTGGGTGATTGTGACTCCAGAAGAGGACTGGGCCACTGGGAGTTTAAACAAGCTCCAGTTAGTATATGAGCAACACGAATAGAAAATGGTATTGTTTTCTTCTTTTATTTTGGGAGAGTTCGCAAGGGTGGGGAGTGGATCTGGGATGACTGGGAAGGAATATGATTGGGGTACATTAGGTGAAATTTCCAAATAATTAGTAAAAACATTTAATTAATAAAAGAATAAATTAATTTAAATTTTTTGACCAAAGAAATTATATTAAATATAAGTTCCAATTTGCATTCAGAAAATGAAGGCTAGCTTTATATAATAATATATAAATATCTTCCAGTAATAAATTGAATTTTATATGTTGTATTTTATCTAAAACATACACATGAAATGCACAAAGAACTGAACTACAAATTTATGAATCAAAATACATTTGATTATTTACTTTGGTTTTACTTTAAAAACAAATATTAAAATGACTTTGGAAACATATTTAATCTAGAAAATCAAAACTTCCTTCATTCTTAATATCTAAATTACAAAGATTCAGTAGATTTCAGCATAAACTGAAGTAAACAAATGCAGTTAATAAGTAAATGAAATGAGTAAAGTAATCAAAGAAAATCAACATATCTGACATCAGCTGATATAATTGCACAACCAAGAAAGAGGATTACAAGACTTAGGAGCAGCTATAATCATCTGTGTATATTCTGATTTGCAACTTTGAACAAATAAAGGACAAACTACATGCTTGAAAAACTGCAAAATGGGCAAAAACTCATAATTTTGCAAACCGCATTCAGTGCACACCACATGGGCAGTCTGACTAATCTTAAATGCTATTTCTTATTTGAATCATTATTCTTCTATATTTCTTTTTGGCAGGGAGAGAAAGGGTTTATGACAGTTTACACCTCTGTCACACTCCACCCCTTAGGGAAAGGAAGAGCAGAGAGACAACTGAGAGCAGACACCTGGAAACAAGACCTCAAGCAGAAGCCATGGAGACACACAGCCTTCTGGCTTGCTCCTCCTCACTTGCTCAGTGTGCCGCTTCCTACCCTGGGTTATCACTACCCGCAATGGGCTGGTCCCTCCTATGTCAATTATATTTATCATGAAAATGCCCTACAGACCTGTCTACAGGCAGATATTATATAAATGTTTCCTTAACTGAAATCCACTCTATAGATAACTCTACTTTATGTCCAGTTGACAAAAAACTAACCAGGACATATTGAATGCTATCAACTGTAGTGCACTATGGTGAGTTTTTGGGGAAACACATGAAAGGAAAATGATAAAAGTAAAAATAAGTAAAATAACTTCTATCCTCAAGAAAGTCTATATGAGCGACAAGAGGGGCACAGAAGATGGCCACATAACTTCAGAGACGTTGGAGGAATGTCTATGACAGCATTAACAGCAGGTGATGACCCAGTGCTCACTGGATGAAGAGCACACTTGGAATATTGCAGATGTGGAAGTAAGTGCCGCAATGAATGGTCATCACAAGGCTGGCACGTCAAAACAGAAATGGTAAGTCTGATCTTCCTAGGTTCAAGGATTTTAAAGTCTGTGCAGGCAAAGTCATTAGTGTAACTGTCGCTAGCTTCAGGGCCTTGTAATTTTAAGCCTTTCTCCCTTGTCTTTTCCTTTGAGAAACCACTGGGACAGAGAGTCAACATGCTATTTACATCTGTATCCCAGACATCCCTCCTAAGAGCTGTTGTTATTTTGCAGGAAACAAATAAAATAAAAAGCCTATAGAATCATTGTATTATATTACATAGCAAGTCATCATTGACCTTTCTTTTCTATTTGAAAGTGAATACAAATTCACTGCTAGTCAAGGCTGAAAAAGTCCCAAAAGGCTTTAGTTCTAGTAAATTTAGGGGATTGAAGGAAGAATGCTATGTGTGATGCATCAGTAATAATATTCTTTGATAAAATATATTTCCAATATTTGGAAAGGGATTCTTCTGATATTTTAATTTTACTTTTTCTCACCCTCTTCCAGACAAATATGCAAATGCATTACTGGTTGGAGAAAAGCAGGGACTTCGGATTCTGGAAGATTTGCAATTGAATCCTACCTCTGCTACTTAGTAATATCAAGTAATTTATTCGAAATATTTGGCATTCAACTAACAAGATAGTGTTCACTTTACATCATAAAATAGCTTAAATTGCAATTCTTAAAATGTTTTTTCATGTGCAAAGCAGTAAAATTTGGATAAATTAATGTTACATCTATTAATTTATTTTTTTTCTAGCTGAAGTATTCAGTCTTGCTTAGTTCAGTAAAAAGTGCCCTATTTCCAGTTCTCTTTGGCTTAACAGCTATAGCACAGACTAAACGACATTCGCTGGAAGGAGATTTTCTTACTCTAAAAGTGTTACCGCAATGGCATTTGCTCTACTGAGAAATTCCAGTGATACAAGTTTATCCACATGAAATGTTGGCCCTCCTAATTGGATCATTGAATACTAAACTCAATACATCACTCCCAACTTCTTTAAGATTCTCTGTATACAAACACAATTTTGAATTGAAATTTGAATTATCCACAGAGACAAGTCCTCATAAATGACAACCATTGATGGACACTGGTTAGCTGACGTGTGTGGAAGGGAGGATAGTGTGAATAACAAGAGCTTGACTTTTCATATAAGAAACTGACATAGCAGTACCCAGTGCCACAACTGGCTGAAACTGTCTCTTTTAAGAATAAATCCTCAAAAATTAATTTTGCCAAGAAGAAGGAGTCTCATACTATACGGAAAAAAATCGAAATTCTATATCAGGGTCATACTCCCAAGGAACCCATAAAGGTTCTGCAGCTGAGAACCTTTAGTAGCCCTCTGCATGCTCTCCTGAGAACAGCTACACTCAGATGAGCCCGCACATCTTCCTGAGGTAAGAATGTCACTGCTTCTTTCTGTGTCTCAGAGACAAAAGGACATGTGGCTTGAATGGAGCTGACTCCGGGCTCTGTAGTAATTCAGAGAACTGCAACTGGCACTCTAAGAACTGAGACAAAGTTCTGCTGGACTTGAACAATGTTCTGTGCCTTATAAATGCAACCTCAGCACATTTCAGTAGAATTTTACTAAGCACTGAAAGTGGGTAATTATTTACCCCCAAGTACACAATGGGTAGCCTCTTCTAGAATGCATCTAAGAGATGAGTAACATTTCTTGCAAATGAAAAGGTAAGATTTACTTTTTCCTAAGCCTCAGAATTTATTAATTAACATACCAAAAAGGACATGTTTCATTTTACTAGTAAAATATGCTAACTAGTTATAAATGTATAAATATGATTATATGACTTCCTTCATGAACTTGGTGTGTTTGTTACAATCTGCTCTTCTATGGAATCTGGAACTTTTGCTTATAATTTTAAAATCTGATTATTAGGAATAACATCTGTCTACCCTGGGAAAAAATAACAAAATAATCAGGAATATTTTCAATGCAATGACTAGAGAAGCATTGATGCTGAACATTGCTAGACATAAAACCATAGTATTAATATTTTACCACTGTTGGAAACTATTTTTGAGATTTGAAAGCTGTTGTTCTGTGCCCATCATTTGAACTACATATATATGTATATAAACTGAAATAAAACTTTGAAATTATTTTTATGTTTATATAAATAAGTCATTATAACAAAAATTCTTTTTTAAAAGAATATTAATTAAACTGTTAGATAAAAGATAAAACAATGTAAAAAATTACACTAATGAAAAAAGTTAAGTGTTATTTGGATTTGAAAATGCATGAAATGATCATTTTCTGAGAGAGTATCTGTATTGTCGACTACCCAGGGCCATGATGATTCCGTTTCTTTTCCCAGAATTGCCTCTCTTGTCCTCCTGTATCCACACAGCCAGCTCTCTTCGTAGCTCTCTGCTGAACCATCTTATTTAGAAGAGGCTTTGATGAGTCACGCTATTCCCATAGAATTTAATCATTTACTTCTTTCTAAAAGCCTGTCTGTGTCCGAGGTTTGAGGCAGCAGGGAAGCATATCATGAGGATACAATAGAGGCAGGGTGATCAAATGAATGCACTTGAAACATATTTTCTGTAATTTCTCACATAACTAATGACAGAGAAGTTGGAACATCTGCATGGGACTGACCTAGGCCCTCTGCATATAAGTGACAGTTGTGTATCTTGGTCCCCTTGTGGGTCTTCTAACAGTGGGGGAAGGGATTCTGTTGTCTGCTTTTGGTACCCTTTCCTTCTACCAGATTGCGTAGTCCAGCCTTAACAGGAGAGGAGGTGCCTAGGCTCACAACAGCTTGATATACCATAGCTGGCTGATACCTATGAGAGGCCTGTCCTTTTCTGAACAGAATTACAGGAAGAGGAAGGAATGGGGGAGGGGAAAGTGTGGTCCAGATGTAAAACAATGAATGACTAAACACATAAATAAAGGGAAATCTTACTTCAGTCAAAGATAGTTACCTATATTATTACAGTTTCAGGAATATCAACATTAACTTCTTCCAAGACTCTCATAAGGAATTATGACCTCTGGCCCAGGATTATTTTATAAAATGACAATGTTTTATACATTAAGTGAAAATTTGAGAACCCTTTGATTTATAATTATTCACTTTTTCAATTACATACTCTAAAAAACAGAGTTATTAAAAAATTTTTAAAATGTCACATTATTTGGAAATGTCCTGAAACAATGTTAATTTTAGAAAAATAAAGGAAGACATAAAATAACCACACTTGCCTCTATTAAGAAGAGTTAAGTAAGGTTAATACATTCAAAATATATTTTAGCTACTTAAATATACACATGTACCTCACTTTATCTTTATTTTACTTTTGAATAATTTCACACATCAGACTCTTCACTAAAGTGTTAATAATATGAAAACTCATTCAAAATTTACCTACTATAACTTTAATTTGTAGTCATAACATCATTAATGAAATAAATATCATGTCTAAATACCTGTCACCTACTTATAGAAGCAAACAAAGACTTGAAATACATATTTCATTACCAAGCAAAAGGACCTTGCTTAATTAACTGGAAAAATATTCACATTCTTTTTTATTTTTTGAATTCAGAAAAAAATTTCAGATTAGGGAAACAGAAGGACATCTGTGTGTCTCGATTTCTCAGGACATTATTAGTATTATTTTATTGAACTACTATTTTTAAGGTCAAAGAGATGTGGGGTTGTATCATGGATCAAAATGAAAACCTAAAAAAAATGTTTCTCTGTTTTAGGATTGCATAAAGACTTCTCAACACTGTGAAAAATTTCTAGAAAAAACTCAACAACACCTGCCAGTTGGTTGAATAAATACAGAGTAAACAAATGAATCAGCAAAAGGCAACATTCGAAATTGGAGTTTTTGTGATTCTAATCCTACTATTATACAAATCTTGCAATGAATCATCACTGTTACACAATAATTTTCAAGAAACACAGAATGATTACCAAGGGTAAGTTTAACAGGTTAAGATACAATAGTAGCCCAAGAAAGTATTTAAAGAGTTCATGGTCTGACCATAGTTTTGTTGTTGTTGTTGTTGTTGGTTTTTCAAGACAAGGTTTCTCTGTACCTTTGGAGTCTGTCCTGGAAATAGCTCTTGTAGGTCTGACCATATTTAAAAGCAAAGCATTACTCACAAAAGTTTAATTTACAGTCATGGAATATACAGAAAATAATACCTTTAAATATATTTTTAAAAATCTGATTTTTTTTTTCAAAACAGGTTTTCTCTGTGTGTATTTCTATTTGTCCTGGGACTTGCTCTGCAGACCAAGCTGGTCTTGAACTCACAGAGATCTACCAACTTCTGCCTCCCAAGTGCTGGTATTAAAAGTGTACGCCACCACTACCCAGCATAGTCTCAATTTTCAATGCATTTGTTATGTAAAAACATATGATACAACACAAAGGCTAATTCCCATGTTAATGAAAATTTGTGTTGAAAGCAGAAGAACATATAAGCTATTTACATACATTTAATGAAGGCACCTGACTTCTGAATTTTGGTGAATTTTTATTAGTGTATTTTTATTATTTAAAATGTTTTTAAAGAATTGTAGGAGCCAAAGAGGTTGAGAAAATCACAATAAACTGGCTCACAGAATCAACTAAGCAGAATTCATAGGGGTTCACAAATTCTGAAGTCACAATCACGGAGACTGTATGACTCTGAACTTGGTCCTTTGCATATATGCAATGGTTATGTAGCTTGCCATTTTTGTGGGACTCCTAGCTGTGGAAGCTGGGGCTGTCTCTGATTCCTCTGCATGCTCTTGAGATCCTTTTCTTCCTACTGAATTGCCTTGTCTAGCCTTGATATGAAGGTCTGTGCCTAGTCTTATTGTAACATGCTATGTATGATATAAACATATCATACATTTTTGGTTGATATCCCTGGGAGGTCTACTCTTTTCTGAAGGGAAATGGAGAAGGTGTATATCTAGGGGAGAGGGGAGGTCGTAGTAGTGAAGGGCTGGGAGAAAAAAATTTAGTTAAATAAAATAATAATTAATTTATAATCAATTATTAATAATTAATTAAATTAATAATTAAAAAATAAAACAATTTTTAGATTTCAATATATTTTGTTCATTTCTTCCCCTCCTCCAAGTTTCTCCAGATCCTCTCCTTCTCCCTACCCACCCAACTTTAAGTTCTTGCTCAAAAACCATAATCCACTACAACAACAAAATACATAAAATCTAGAAAACAAAATACAACATATCCTAAAAAGAAAAAAGGAAAAGTATAACCAAATAAAAACACATACATATGTACACACACACATGCACATGGATGCAAACTGTGGAATCCATCATTTTCAGGCAAACAATTCTTGATATTAAACACCAGTGAGTTAACTATACATTTCATAGGAAGGTTACAAGTTTGAAATGAGAAACATCAGTTAAAAAATAAACCAGTAGAGTGTGAAGCATCTTTCTGTCTCCGCTACTCAGAGTGTGAGGGGGAGATAACCCTGTGGGGGCCCACAGAAGTGGGTCTGCTCCACTTGACATTTGCTTGAGTGTATTTTGATAACCAGAGGAACTGGGGTGGAGCAGAAACAAATGTAGAGATCTTTATAGTTTGTAGAGAGTGCCAATATTCTGCTCTCTCACCCGCTTTGGTGGCATGGCTACCACCACCTCCAGACTGCCCCAGGACTTGAGGAAGCAAAGGTGTGGTCTCACCTAAGCCACAGCTGTTACTGCTGCTGAGTTGCAGAGTGGGCAGTGCAAAGAAGGAAGCATGGATGCACAGCCTGGCCATGTTTCCCAGTTCTTGGCAGGACTGCCAAGAGGTGGAGAATGCAGGTAGTTGCCCTAACCTAGCAGACAGCTGCAGATGACAGTCTCAGGGAGCCACACACCTGAAAAAGCTAATGTAATATGTAAAGCTGCTTTAAAGCCTTTTAGAAAGACGACATCTCCTATTATATCTGGATTTGTTCAGATATTGGCCTTTCATAGACATAGGGACTAGCTGTAGCTGCTGCCTTACAGGGAAAGACAGTTAAAGATGTTTTCTCCCAACAGAGAAATCAAGGCTATGGCTCACTCACCTAGTGAAGTTTCTGTGGTGAAGTCAGACCAGAGAGAGGCTTCAAATTAATTTTATTTCCTAAGGTGCAAACTAGAAATCAAGTTAAGGGAGGAGAGACTGGATTTGGTTCATTGGACGCCTATTGACTACAAGTCATAGGTCCACAGCGACCAGAGCTCACTTTGTTCATAGATGGGAAAAGTTTTTCTGGTCTTCTGGATATCTGTGCAGATATTTCTGCTATGACTGCCAGTCAATGGCCTTCAAGTGGCCTAAAATGGAGACCATTACACAGTTACAAACTCAAGATCCTAAGCAAAGGCTCTCTTTCAGTCCCTTTCTCAAAGAGGCAGCTTCTGCCTCTCTCCCCACTTCTCCGCTTACCCCCTTCTCTGTCTCTCTTTCCTCTTCTCCTCTCCCTCTCTCTCCCTCCCTTCTCCCCTTTTTTCTTCCCCTCCATAACTGTCCTAATAAATGTCCAACTTTATTCTAAAAAAAAAAAAAAAAGATCCTGAGCAAAGTAGCAATGAGTTTTACTGGAGAGATGGAGAGGGTCATAAAGGAACTTGGTACCCATACATCGTTCCTCAATTATCTGTAAATTTGTGGGGCTGAGACATTATGACCTGAATAGGGGTATATTTATATCCTCCCCCGACAGTTATTGCTACTCAGATGTTCCAGCAAGGGTTGTTACCCAACCAAGAGCGGGGCAAGGAGAATGAGGGAAGGATTGATCCTATCATACCCAGCAAAAGGCCTCCCACAGCAGGAATAGAGTATTTTTTAGGAGATGTCATTGAAAAGCCTGCACTCCATGCAGTCCCAATTGGTGCGGGAGAATTGTCTGTATTCTGTCAATCATGTTTTAAATAAACGCTGTTTGGCCAGACAGGAGGTTTAGGTGGGAAAACCGACAGGAAGTGGAAATGATGCAAGGAGAGCAGGAGAGTTCTGGGGAGGAGGAAGTTGATTCTTCCCACTCCCGCCCAGATCACCGAAGCAGCAGGATGTGAGCTGCCCCACTGAAAAAGGTACTGAGCCACATGACTAACATAGATCAGAAAAATGGGTTAATCAAGATGTGAGAGTTAGCCAGTTAAGAAGCCTGACCTAACGGGCCAATCAGCTTTATAACTTACAGAGATCTCTTGTGTGATTTTTCTCTAGGACTAAACAGCTGTGGGGCCGGGTAGGACAGAAACACAAACAAGGAGGCCTCCTCATGTTACACCCAATTCTTTAGAAAAGTCGCAAACCTGTGTGGGTCAATCAATAGCTTTTAGCAGAGGAGAAGATGCAGGAATTCTTTTAATTCTGTGACTACAGGACTTAAGATAGAAAAGCGAGAATATTGAAAATGGCGTCGCTCTGCCTGCCTATGTTCTTAGCCAGTCAAGTCTGTGGTCTCAAAGTGGCTGCCATGGCAGCACCTGGGAGCCTGAGCCACAGTTAAGCTTGCCAGCTGCCGCCACTGCTAGCCTGCGGTGGGACTACCAAACTGTGGAAAGCCTGGTCTGCATCCCACTCAGGCACAGCAGGCAGTGAGGGACCAGCGCCTCCCAGGTCTCCAGCAGGACGGTCAAGCTGCAGAGTGGAGCACAGCTCTGCTCCACCCCGCCACATGTCTGTGAATATGCAAATAAGAAAATTGATGCCTGTCAGCTACTGAGAGCTCTTGTAGCTTGGTTTAGAAAGATAGCTTACAAACTTTTAATGCTTTCAGAAGTTATCTGGGAGATATCCAGTGGCTATGCTCCTATTTACAGCTGCTTACAGGAGACCTTGAGCCACTAAGTGAAATTCTTAAGGAGAGCAATGACCCAAATTCCACTAGACACCTTATACAGATACTGCTAGACAGGAACAGACATGTGAAATATGTAACACAGAAAGCAGGTACAGTATATTAATGATGATTAACTTTGGAAAGCATGTATATTTGCTACAAAGCTTAATTAATCGCTTTATCTCAGATTGAGTTTGCTCAGTGATCACATGCTTTACATCATCAAAATAGTAAAAATTTAAGGAAACAGTTTGGACTAACAAGAGAGATTGCTTGTCAGATTGCTAAGCAATGTGATATATGCCCACAATCTTTACCTGTACCTGATAAGGAAGTAAATCCTCAAGGTCTGCTTCCTAATCATTTATGGCAAATGGATATTACTCATATTGCATAGTTTGGCAAATTAAGGCATGTGCATGTGACAATGAATACATATTAAGGTTTCTTAATGCCCTCCACACAGACTGGAGAAGCCACTAAGCATGTGATAACTCATTGCTTAAAGTGTTTTTCATATATGGGAATCTTTAAAATTGTAAATACTGATAATGGCGCCAGATATGTTAGTAAAGCATTTCAGCAATTTTGCTTCCAATGGAAATATCGAACATAAAATAGTCATTCCTTATAATCCTCAAGGACAAGGAATTGAGGAGCGTGCCCACGGCTCCTTGAAAACACAACTTCAAAAGATAAAAATTGGGGAAATATACCCTCAGTTGCCACATAATGCCTTAAATCATGCCCTTTTTACTCCAGACTTCTTGAATGTGGCTGCTCATGAGCAAACTGCCACAGATAGATTTTGGCATGATGGCTCCAGGGCTACACCTTTACCCTGAAGTATGGAAAGGACCTGACCCTGTTTTATTATCGTGTTAAGGGTTTGTCTGTGCTTTTCCACGGGAGGACGTGAAGCATAATGGCTTCTGGGCCATCTGGTCCAGTGTGCCAGTCCTGATGACATCATGCTGCTGGCACGCCCACAGAGTCAGAGTGAGACTGCTGAGCCTGCATTCCTGATCCTCTTATGTCACCATGCTGCACTCTGAGGAGGGAAGGAAGGTGGTGGTGATGGTCGGTGATTCCCACCTTCTTGGTGGATCAACTGCACCAACTTGCAGACCTTAGCAAGTTTCACTTACTTTAGAACTGGCCCAAAATGCTCACTGAATATTTGGCAGTTTTTCTATACTGTATCTTGGGACACAGAACTCATTTTTTGACAGTATAGTGTTAATTGGTTGCTGAAATAAAGGATCTAAGAACTGAGACCTTAGGAAATGTCCCCTCTGGAGGAAAGAGACCTAGACAACAAAGAGGATCGTAAGAGAGACATCCATGGATCTAATCTACATGAGAAGTAGAAAAAGACAAGATCTCCTGAGTAAATTTGGGGCATGGGGATCATGGGAGAGGGTTATAGAGGGGGGAGGAAGGGAGGGAAGTAGAAAAATATATAGCTCAATAAAATAAATTTTAACAAAGGTAACATGAATTGATGATATCTAGAGGTGAACCTTTGAGGAAGTGATTAGAATTCGGGAATAATCACCAAGATAGAGCCCACATGTTTAAATAGTGGTGCCACCAAGTAAGCAGAGAGTCAGGTATACAAACAGACAAACACAAGCATATGCCCCTGTCTCTTTCCAAACAATATCTTTTCTACCTCATGATTTACTGTGCAAGAAGGCTGACTAAGCACCTCACATTGGACTAGAACTGTGAAGAAAAAAAATAACTACTTTTCTTTTTAACAAATAGAGTCTGTAGTATTGGGTTATTTGGAACAGAAAAAAGACTAATACACGTTGTGAAAAAGTCAATTAAGTGATTGTTTCCAAAATTTTTTCTTCATAAGTCAATTACTTCACTGCTATAGTCACAGATGCTGGTATGTACTCCCATTATTCCCAAGAATTCTGCTTTCCAATATCTTTACTTTGTTTAATTCTTCCATTGAATATGAGCAGTACTGTAAACATTATAGGATATCATGTCATAATTAAGTTACTAATTACTTTACTTTTGTGTAAATCAAAACAGTCATCTATTGATTAGATTAACTATAATCTGGTGAATTTCGTATAAGCAAAATGCTTCCTAATTGGCTCTGAGGTGGAAAAAAACATGAGGAAAAGAATTCCAGAAGCCCTAATCTGTAACTCAGTCCTACAACCAAAGCTACTGAGTTCATATGGAAAGTAGACTTTGATTCTTATCCAAAGTCCCTAATCATAGAACCCTCCCAATCTAAGCTTGATTTATGATCTACAAATAGTGAGTGACTGCATGTTGTTTGAAGTTTTTAAATTGGTAAAAATTTGTTTCATAGAAATAAAAAAAAACTTACAAGGAAATTATATTTAATTACTTACATTAAATATTAACATTTTAAGGATAAATTACTAATATTACAGTTAAAGTTGAAATGATTTCTTCAAGTTTTGTGACAAGTGTATATGGCATCTTCAGCAATAGTGTCTTACCCTCAAGTAATGGCTGGCAACCAAGAGCAATGGCAGTAGCTTACACTATTAGGAGTGATCGCAGACACCCTGTGAACAACTAGTACTAACATGGAAGCCTCCTCCCTGCTAAGTAGTCTTCATAGTGTGGAAGGTGTTATGCAGACTGTTGAAAGAGGAAAGTTATCAATGATCCCACCAGATGCAAATTCTGCAGACTACAATAAAAACTTTCCTGGCAAGATATGTTGAATGTTGCAATGGTGCTTTGGAATAATCAATGATCTGATTGGATTTAAGGCCCTTTCAACAGGAGGGAACCCATGTCTGGTGCTGTGAACTTCGCAAAGAACTCATAGCTGGAGAGGCCATTAACCCTAGAGGAAACCTTAATCATTTTGCTAAAATGGTGCTGTATGTCACTACATTCTAAATGCTTATCTTTATACCCATAAGTAGGTTTCCCATATTCCAGATGATCACTGTAAACCTATACAAACAAGGGTATCAAAATTGGATTCAGAGAGATAACTATAAGTAAGTTGGGAGAGGCATGGCAGAAGAGGGTTCAGGAGAATTTGGGGGTGTGGATATGATCAAAATAAATACATCTGTAAATTTTCAAAAAATAAATTTTAAAATTGTAAAATATTCAGATGGCATAATTGTTTATATGTGTAACTCAAATAACACCTATCCAATCTGTTTATATTTCATTGAGACTAAAAATATACTTTCATTAGTCAATGTTCACTAGTTTATCTTCAGAACTAAAGCTAGATAAAACAGTTCTGGCACGTTAGTATGATTTAGTAAAAACATCAGTATAATAATAAAACGCACAATCTGAAATTTTTAGAGAGTATTGACATGACTTGTTGACATGTCTGGAAAGAAAATAAATGTAAGAGCACATCAGATATGGATTCAGCCATTCATATTTCTCACATCAATGCATTCATTTTGTAATCTCTTGTCAGTTTACTAAGGCTTTTCTAAGTATTCCACGATAAAATTTCTCCCATTAAACTATTTTCAAATCCCTACAGATAACTTGCTCTTTTCATATGTAAAGAACGCATTCATATTGATGAACCAATCATAGAGAAAAGTTCATCATCAAATAAATAAAGACAGAAGTAGTATTGACACCAGGAGTGAAGAAGCATAGCAACTGTTTCCATTCACTCAAGGCCCATTTCTTTTTGACACATTATAAGATAATCTAAAATAAGTTTAAACGCTCAGAGTAAATGGTCCAAACTTGGCATTTAACAACAAAACTTACTTTGTTAACCAAAAACAACTCATCTCGAAAGTGACCCTTCGCTTTTTTTTATTTAAGAAAAAAATAATTTCAATCTTGGCTGTATAGAAAAGAGTGGATCTTGATGCCGTATGTCTTCTAGACCTGGCAGCTTTGATTAGCAAAGTTAGCAGTGATTTTGCTTTTCCAAGTGCCATAAACAACCTTTAAACATGAATCCACTGGCCAATTCTACAGGATAAAGAATGTGTACCAAAAAAAAAAAAAATGGGTAAGCTAGGCTGCCTCTGAAACTCAGGCAATCAGGTACTACAGGTGCCATTGCAACACCTCTGCTACTGTGTTCTTATAACACCACTAAGACCACATCTCTTCCATGAAGCACTGGCATTATATAAGCCTCAGTCATAACAAAAGACTCATTATTCTCAATGCACCCAAATTCAAAATAAGGATCTATTTGAAGAATGTTTTTGGTAAATACTATATGTATCTTTTCTTTTTGTCCTTTGAAATGCTAGGGAAAGTTAGATTGGAAAGTAGATGAAATATTTGCCTGTAATCAAACCTGAGGTCAATCATTTTTTTGTTTTATTAGATAGCTACAATATCTGTAATGACTATATAGGATTAATTCTTTCTTTTAAGAAGTTCACATTAGCATCTACTATGTGATAATATCCTGGAACAGACAATATCTAACAATCATGGATCTTGTATCCCACTGATACTAAAAGATATTTTAAAATATAATAAATTTGTAAATGAACCATCATGATTTTTAAATTATACTAAATGCTAAGGACAAAAGAAAAGAGATCAGGATAAGATTGCATTATAGAAATCCTGAGGGAGGTTTTATTACTAAATATGATATTCAGGGAAGACTTCAGTAAGATAAAATTTAGGCTAGTAATTTTAAAACACAATTTCCTATTTACACATATGTAAAAATGTATCTCTAAAAATCATATATTTTTCTTATTTCATGACTTAAAATTAAATGTTGACAGATGCATGTTGCTACTAACAACTTCACTAATGCTTTGAGGATCCCTGTCGTCAGCCTTGTAAGATAGCTCGGTGGGTAAAGGTACTTGCCACCAAGCCTGAAAAACCGAGCCTGAGTTTCAAGACCCACATATTTGAAGGAGAAGACCAAATTCTGCAAGTTGTCCTCCGATCTTAAATGAGTCATGGCATGTCCCAAAATGTGTTAACAAACAAACAACTAACAAAGTGTAAAAAAAAAAAAAACCTTATAGTCAATATAAGATCAAATAAGCAAGTCATGCTTCTAATTATGGCTGTAATGGTATTAACATAAAGTATGAAGCCGAATCTATGTTCCATTTACCAAAAATGCTAATGAATTTCCTTTATCAAACAAATGTACATTGCTCACATATTATGTACATGGATTTTGATAGTACCAAAGAAACTAACTCATATATCCTAGGTTGCACATTCTTGTGAGTTCACAAAAACAGAGAGAACATTATCATCAATTTACAAGAACTGGATATGTTATGAAGAAGCAATAAACAGGCAATAAGGGAGGTAAAATTTGAGATGAATTTGACCAGGTGACTAGGAAGCAAGGAAGCATTAGGAACACGTAGAGAGGCACAGAGTATTACAGCGTATACCACTATAAATCATTATGTGCTTCCATGAAGAAATAAGATGAAATAACTTCAGAGATTAAGTATAACACGATAATCAAAATTTGCAGGAGGGAGCAATGAACCCTGAAGGTCTGTATTTTTACAGGTCAAGTATCGAATGCTGACTACTGTAGCCAAGATAATAGAAAGCACAGAGGGCTTCTACACTAGGAAAAGGAGGGAACAGCAGATTGAGGTCATCTTTAGCAGGAAGAGTTGTTGAGAGGTGAAAGACAACACTCTGTGTCATACTACTCTTCAGGAATCACAGGAAAGAAGACCAACCCATCCTAGTGCACGGGATATGAAATGTCAGTACGATGTGTCTGAGGGAGTGTTCCCTGAATGACACAATTTATGAAGCATCTTAGGAATATGAAAATGAAGTTTTCAACATTTAACATTTAATAATGCTATTTGTCCAGTCAATGCTTCTGGTGCCTATACAAAAAGGATTTAGGTGATTCTATGCTTAGAGACACACTCTGAAGTCATGGTTGATTGTATTTTCACTAATTCAGAAATGTTTATGGAGGGTCTTTGTGTGTTCGAGCAATACACCCCAATCAAAGAGGATCACATCGCCTTCCTGAAGATTCTCACAGAGCAGTGACTCACTCAACATTGTCCAAGAGGTCAAGAAACAGAATCCAGTTGAAGATCAAGATTATGAGTCTTTGACCATCATGCCATATTTTCTTAGAGTTATTCATGAGAATTTAAACTATTCAGTACAACAGTAGAAGATGATAAGGGAGAAGCGTAGGACGTAGAGGATATGCTTCTGTGAGATGATGGAACATAGTCCGAGGAGGAGTTCTTTTCTCCTTCTATACTGTATATGTTCAACAGCATTTTGAACAATGTTGCTTATCTAATCAAGAAGTTTCCCTTCATCCATTTTGCTCCTGTTTTGAAACATTCATGGTTTTACTGCACATGGGGTGATAACTAAAGAGAATCTGTTTTCTCAGACTGGCAAACATACCAGAAATATATCTCTGCCTCAGCATCTCCCAATGAGTGTCTTCCAGAAAATGAATTCTGCCAAATAAAATTTCAAAATGTGACATATTTGGTTAAAATTATATTCTTCTTGCAAGGCCACAGCTAGTAGTAAGTTGCATATATGTATACAATCCATGTCCCTAAATTGGATTAAACTGGAAACATTTTCAAACTTTGTTAATTCTAGGAGTACGTTTTTTTCACATCTCCCGAGACTACATGTCTATAAATTTCATTTTCCATAAAGACAAAAGTAGTAATTTATTCTCTATGCATACTATCTGGTTCTATTTGTAATATTAATAAGCATGTGTACATTGCATTTGATTATCACAAGAACATTGGCTATGGGTGGCCTTGCACTTGATAAGTGAGTGAAATTTTGAAATAGAGGATTTCTTTCAAAAGTAGTCTCAAAACATGATTATTTGTTTGTTTTCATGACTCAGTTGACACTGCAGCCCTTCAGATTGTTGTAGGTCAATTATATGGGACTCAAATGTTACAAAATTTTACATAATCAATTTTGCATGAATGTGATTTTAGAAAGGGTATTGTTTTCTTAAACTCATGTATTGCATAATGTAGTTGAAATAATGAATATGTGTCAGGTAATGAATGTTAGAAGACTTGTGTCATAAGGCCTGAGAAAACACAAAATTATTAATAGGCATTCTCTCTGTGCAGCCAATGTGAAGGCACACTATCAACAGCACACTCTACCTCAGCATTTCCTTGGGGTGTGATTCTGCTAGAGCATCCTATTTTTAGCAAGCACAAAAGAAAAACTGGTATTGCTCTGGGCTGATGAAGGAAGTATAATGTGATATGTTGAAAACATCATTCCACACAGAAACTTATGACTATAAGTTTTCAGTTTTCAACTTTAAAATAGTAAGCTAGAAACAACTGGAAAATATAAAAGTTATTTGAAAAATCTGAAAAACATTCAAAAGGAATATAAATATAATACCAGAAATTAAAAAGAAGACCTCTGCATTTCTTTTACCCTATTCTGGTGTGCTTGTTTATCATTATTTATCGTCATCATAATTACTATTTTATTATATTAGATTCTGTTAGTATTCTCATGAGAAAAATAATGGGTGTGATTTAGGTGGGTGGGGAAGTGAGGAGGAGCCAGAGGGAGCTATGCAATTTGAAACCATAATCAGAATATATTGTAGGAAAAGAATCTATTTTCAATTTTAAAAAAGAATAACTTTTATAACCATCATTGGCCTATTACTTCCATCAACTACTAAGTTATCAATATTTAAGACAAAATATTTTTGTCATTAGATTAGATATATTTCTATAATTGGCAAATAATTTCAGTAATGCCCACAAATGCTGGTCCATAATAAAGATTACTAAATTGGTTTCAAAGCACATATGTATATGAGAATATACAGCCCATCCAATGAGGTAAGAGAATATACATTAAATCTTACAGTATGTATTTTCTGCTAGAGGGGTGCATGCTTGAATATGATACTATGAGCTTGACAAATTTTGATATTTAATTTTGTTTATAACTTTCATAAAGCAAGGATTTTAATGAATGTAGAAAAATTTTAGTACTGAATATATAAAATATTTAGTATAGAATCAACTACTTTCCTTCAGGCACCAACACTTTACATATTTTCCATGATCCTAATTTTTTACCATTAACACTGAAGTGGTTGGCTAAGAGCCAAACCCAAGAATAAGAGTGTTTATGAAACCTACTCCCGGCTCAGTGACTGATGCCAATCAATGACAGTGTACTTTTCATTTTCATCTGTCTTTAGGACTACAGTTCACTATTTAGCTTCATTTGAGTAGGGAGCTTGAAATATTAGATAGATGTTCATTATAATGTCCTATATAGTTTGTAGTGTACACACGCACTGCAAGTCCCTGGCTTCTCATTACCCTGGCAATGTCAGGATTATGTTCACAGTAGGTAGCCATAAAGCCATCTCTATGGTGAAAAGAGAAAATTAGCTTGCTACTTGCATTAAAAGTATAACTTTCACAAGCAGGGTATTCCTCAAATTGACCAAAGCCCACTATGTTCACGCCAACATTCCAGCTCCACACCACACCACTCTCCATAGAGTGGGCAGGGCGGAGGATCAAATACAATTCTCCTGCCCTGTGTGCCACGGTAACAGCATTCACACTCTCTGACCCGGGAACAAGGTATTTACAGCTGCAACACGTATAAAGTCAAATTCCAGCCCAGAAAATATCCTATTACAAGATGCTTTGGCCAAGATTCACTTGCTACTTCATGTATTTAAATACCAAAAGTGGTTCTATATAAACAATAAGGTACTGAAACTGTGAAACACTCTTAAAATGGGAACATGACCAGAAAATATTGTATGAAATAAAACTACTTTTGATAAGAAAAATGCTAATGGATTTAGAAAAGAGAATTAATTTAATGAAAGTCTATTATATGAATCAAGAATGAAAACAATGAGTTATTTAGCAAATAAGATGGAGTCAACCATTTGTGTGTTTGAATAAATGAAACTAAACCTTTCATCTTCCATGTGCCAAAATTTATAAAAAACCTAATACAAAAACTACAGATATTTATAAAGAAATACCAAAGACCACTTTTATAAACAAATGCAAGTAGACCGTTTTATAAAAATGTGTACTCTGACAAATATTTTAAAAATGTAATTATTTAAAAAGAGAAAAGAATAAATGATATTAATAACAAATGTTACACAAAAAATATCATCTTAAGATATATTAACAAAGAATCAGACTATGTAAAAGATACATAAGTATTTTCCAAAACTAACATGGACATAAACAGACAGTTCAAAAACAAAGATATATTAGTAGCTGATAAACTCATGATATTGATATAACTTACAGGCAAAAATAGTAATATATATTTAGATAGATCCTAGGTCACTGCCTACTTTATTAAAAATATTACTTTTATTATCAATTAATAGTAAAGTTTTTAATATAAGATGGATAACCATCAAGAAAATAAAATACTGAACATATAATATCTTCAATATGCAGTAGTACTAGCATGATATATTTCTAACATAATCTGTCTTTTAATAATGACCTCAATGTTGAAACTTTTCACCCAAATGCACTTGAAGTCCACAAACAGACTTATGATCTCTGAAGGATACACTTAGAACAGAAGAGACAACGGAGAACATAAGGCCCTAAAGTTTGATATGGCCACAGCATGTAGTGTAGTTATTGTTATTAATTCTTAGCAAGACCTAAGAACCCTGATCTTCAGATCAATTTAGGTATTCATTTTGTGTCTGTTGACAATGAGAGCACTGAAATCTCTCCATTTAAAGGAGAGGTGATTCTTGGGAAAGGTAAATAGATTGCTTACAAGAAATATAGGAATTAGTTACTTCTCATGTAGAGGAACAAGTACATCCTACATGAAGGCAGATACAATATATGTATGCACAGCTGCAGTTGGGCAATGAAAGACAATGTTAAGAGTAATATTTGGTAAAAAATTAATGAGTCATTTTATATTGCTCATACTACCCTTTGAGTTGACTAGTTTTATATCAATCTGTCATAAGCCAGAGTTTGGAAGAGAAAACTTCAGTTGATAAAAAGGCACTCACTAGATTGAACTTTGGGTAAGTTTTTGGTGCAGTTACTTGATTGATGATTGGTGTGAGAGGGCCCAAATCGCTGTGGCTGGTGCCATCCCTGGACTAGTGGTACTGGGTTTCATAAGAAAGCAGGATGAGCAAGCCATGGAAGTAAGTCAATAAGTGGCACTCCTCCATTACCTCTGTACCAGCTCCTGTCTCTAGGTTCCTGCTTTCTGGTTCCTGCCTCTATTACCTCTCCATCTAATCCTGTCTCCAGATTCCTGCTACAGTCTCTGATTCCTGGTTCCTGCCTTGAGTTCCCTATCCTGCCTTCCCTCATTGATAGTCTGCTACCTGGAAGTGTGAGATGAAATAAACTCTCCAAGTTAATTTTGGTCAAGGTATTTTATCACAGCAGCAGAAACCACAGCTAAGATATGCTTTAAAATTCAGTATTTATTTTATGGTTAAAATACAACCTAACTTGAGCCAGTCACTTAGTGTTTATAAGTACAGTGACTATTATATCTGATGGTTTATCTCTAGCAAAAAGGAAACACACATTCAAAACTGGCTAGAACATTACACAGATACTGTGGAGAATAAAGTTAAGATTGCACCATCTCATAACTAGTGTGTGTGTGTGTGTGTGTGTGTAGTACAGACATACATAATATCATCATATAGTACATAAAATGACTATTTTATATTTTATAATCATTACATATAATATAATAATGACTAGTAGGACACAAGACTTCTACTATATTCACTGATATAAATAAATTTCTTGCAATTTTAACAAATATACTTTGTACTCTCACAATCAGATAATATAAAAGAAGAACCATCATTTTACCATCTTGTCAAATATCAGTGCTCATTTCTTACCTGGAAAGATAAATCCTACATTGCACTGCATAGTTTTATATCAACTTGATATAAACTGGTCATTAAAAAGGAGAGAACCTCAACTGAGAAAATGCCTCCATAAGACAGACCTTTAGGCAAACCTGCACGACAATTTCTTAATTAGTGATTGATTGTGGAGGTCCCAACCCATGGCAGGTGGTGCCATCCCTGGGCTAATGGTCCTGAGTTTTATAAGAAAGCAGACTGACCAAGAGAGAGGGAGTAAGGCAGTAAGCAGCACCCCTCCATGGCCTCTGCATCAGCTCCTGCATCCAGGATCCTGCCCTGTCTGAGTTCCTGTCATTATTTCCTTCAGTGGTGAACAGCAATGTGAAAGTGTAAGTCAAACAAAACCTTTCCTCCACAACATGTTTTTCATCATGGTGTTTGATGGTAGCAATAGAGACTTGACTAAGACACACAGTGATGCTGGTGTCTATGCTTCTGACTCCCCCAAACCACTTCATCCTTATAAACAAAGCCATGCAACACAGCCACATACACATTGTTCCATGGAAAACAATGTTTTTTTTCTTACATCCCCGTATTTACAAAGTTGTAGGAGTTAAAATCCTAGAAATTACTAAATAAAGAATGAGCAAGAGAGTGTAGAACAAATGGTATTTGTTCTCTAGCTCCATGGGTTATTTAAACGAATGTAGTAAAGACAGTATTGACTTGGCTCCTAAAGTAAATCTTTGTTGTTTAATAACTCTATGTCTCTCATTTGTTTAATTCCTAAAATAGGGCTTAAATTATCACATAACTTTATAAGAAGAAAAGTGTGTAGCCCAATGTATTTTGCATTAAAATACTTGCTTTATGAAAGTAATAAGACAGGGGAATAGTTGATATCAGTTTCATTTCAAACACTGTCTACATAAAATTTTCAATGAACCACAGTCACACTTATCCTACATCTGAAGTTTAAAATAAAAGTATAAAAAGAAATACTAATCAAGACAAATGTTTCTGCAACATTTTTAGACTTCCTGAAGAAAAGATACTGTTTTAAACAATAATCAAAATTCAGAGAGTCTACGTGAAAAAGAAATCCCTGTGAACTATAGTTTTGCATTCTCTTTTATAATAATTCATTATTTTATTTGTGTGTAATTTAAATGATGAAAAAGAAAGCTGTTTAATAAGCTGTCAAATAATAAGTTATTCTGGATTAATCAAAAAGAAATTTTGTGTGAGAGTGGAGGAGATGAGTGGAGGAGGTGAGGGGAGGAGATGAGTGGAGGAGGTGAGGGGAGGAGAGGAGTGGAGGAGGCGAGGGGAGGAGAGGAGTGGAGGAGGCGAGGGGAGGAGAGGAGTGGAGGAGGCGAGGGGAGGAGAGGAGTGGAGGAGGCGAGGGGAGGAGAGGAGTGGAGGAGGCGAGGGGAGGAGAGGAGTGGAGGAGGCGAGGGGAGGGGAGGAGTGGAGGAGGTGAGGGGAGGAGAGGAGTGGAGGAGGTGAGGGAAGGAGAGGAGTGGAGGAGGTGAGGGGAGGAGGTGAGTGGAGGAGGTGAGTGGAGGTGATGAGTGGAGATGAGCAGAGGAGGTGAGCTGAGGACGTGAGTGTAGGAGGTGAGGGGAGGAGGTGAGTGGAGGAGGTGAAGGGAAGAGAGGAGTGGAGGAGGTGAGTGGACGAGATGAGTGGAGGAGGTGAATGGAGGAGGTGAGGGGAGGAGAGGAGTGGAAAAGATTGAATGGTGGAGATGTCTGTAGGAGATGAGGTGATCATGCTACCTGCTTTCATATCTTCCAAGAGAATTTGATACACTGTGATCTTTGTTCTTTATTTACTACAAGCAAATTTTCCTTGAGAAACATTCAAAATATAAATCTTATGTACAAAATTCTGCTTATTTAGAATAAAATAATAACCTAAAGCCCTAATAAAAGTATATTTACAGTGAAATATAAACCCACAGAATTAATCCATATTTCTTCATTTAGACAACACTAAAGGAGTTAAATGACATATATGGTCACTGAGATATGTAGCTACCCTACAGAATCCTTCCAAAATGAGGACTGTAAGGAAAAATTAATTTCTTAAAAATTTAGCAAAACTCCTCAATTATAAATTTGAATTTAACTATTGAAAATAAATATCATTCAAGAAAGAAAACAAATTTATCTTGAAATTGAATAACCTTACCATCTATAACCACATTATAAATATTGTTATAAAAGTTGCATCTCTGTCACAAAGGTCAGAAATGCCGACCCAGACTACAGAGTTCCACCATGTGCTTCATCTGGGACTGATTATTAGTAGAGCCCTCTATTCGTAACTGATCTGGGATCATTTAGCTTTTAATTTTTGTGAACACTTGCACCAACAGACATACTTTAAAACAGTTTTTAGTGCTGCATATGCTTTTTACAGTATTAAGTAATGTTGATGAATGTGGACAAAAGATGTGCATTGCTAAACTAATGTGTTTCATCTTTTTACAGACCAGCTGAAAGTGATGCAGAATGCAGAAGCTACCTCAGCTAAAGAGAAAGAACTGAGAGGATCACCATCTCACTACTGGGTCTTAATCAGCTCAAAAGGCTCATTTGTTGCCTAGTGACAAATATATGCTAGCTATTTCTACACCATTTAGGCCATGCAAAATCAGCTTGCTAAGAAAGCAAAATCATGACTCTAGGACTTCATTCAGCATGAAGAAATATATTTTATGTTGTCTTATTTTCATGATAAAAAGTTACTTCAGAAAAGAGTGGCAAAAAAAAACACAACAAAAATACATACCCACTAAAAGGATATTTTGGCATCTTTTTGCATTTGAACTAAATGAGAATTACTAAAATTCAGAAGGGAAAGCCATTGCCAGCCTAGCCTCTTTAGCTCAGTATCTTTCCAGATTGGTTCATTGCAGCTCTTTTTGGAAGATATACTGCACATTTTAAAACTTCATCCAAGATAAATCACATTTTGCTTGGACAAAAATTAAGACTAAAAGAACCGTGTTTTGCTACTAGAGGTTAACAGATCATAGCACCATTTATACAAACTGATCGTTACACAGTTAAATAGCAAAGCTCAGCCTAGACACTAGATTCACTCCAGGGTCCACCAGAAGGAAGACTTCGGCACTTCCCAGGACCAGTGAGGGATGATGTGCAAGAGGGTCAGGAAGCAGCCTTAGGACAGCTGTATTTGGGAAGGGGTGGACAGGTGGGATACTTTCGGTTGCTCCCAATACAAGTCTACAGTGGCTGTTTTTTCACTGCCAGAGGGAGCAAAGAAAAAAAAGTGTGACAGGAAGGCAGTACGGAACAGCAAGGAAAGCATCGGCCTCAGTCACTGGGATAAGAGAAACAGAGACTTGGAGCATAGCTACACACGCTAGAAAATAAATGGAAAACTCTGACTCTATCCAAAGGAACATCACTTCTTTGTACTGTAGGAATAAGTGTGAATATTTTGAGAATATTCTTTCTGAACTAATAGTACAGTAACACTGAATCACAAGAAAAATATACCATAAACAGTGCTTAAAAACATTGAGAGACTAAATGAAGATTAGAAGTGCATGCTTTCCTGCTGTGGGACAATGGGTTTATACCCCGTAAAGATCTGTCAGTTGTATTGGTTTAATAAAATGCTGACTGGCCAGTAGCTAGGCAGGAACTACAGGTGGGGCGACCAGAAAAGGAGAATTCTGGGAAGAGAAAAGGCTCAGTCTACAGTCATCATCCAGACACAGAGGACACAAGATGAGAATGCCTCACTGATGAAAGGTACCAAGCCACATGGCTAATACAGACAAGAATTACGGGTTAATGTAAGATGTAAGAATTAGTTAATAAAAAGCCTGAGCTAACAGGCCAACTAGTGTGTTCCTTTGGGACTGAACGGCTGCGGGACCAGGCAGGACAGAAATCTCTTTCAACATTTTCCCAATTGAAAAAAGAAAAAGCAAAGAAAAATATTTAGTAGTAACAGTGAGCTCATGCTGTAAATTAAGCCTAAATAGTTAGAAATATTTGGACACATATAACTCTGTGTAATAGAATACATATACATATGTGCTGGGTGTATATATATATATATATATATATATATATATATATATATATATATGTATGTATGTAAATGCATACAGACAAGCAGACACACTGTCATCAACCTTTTCACCTAACTCATCTGGCATTTCTCTAAAGCTTTAGAAGCAATAATAACATGAATATTTGAACATAAAATAAAAGAACTAACTTTCATTCACTTTGTTAATATTGGACTAGCCAGTAGATTATACACACAGCAGAGGTAAGGCCTTATACCAACTGAATGAATTCTTTACCATAGTCATGAGCAAGAACACTAGTCATTTTTGCTATATCAAAATTTCTTCTCCCCTGCAACACAGTCTTCTAAACTCAAGGAAATTACTGCAGAGCACAATAATGTGAGGAATGACCAATATTTTATGTCCTGTTGTGGTGTGGGACAATGATCTATATTCTGTCAATTATATTTTAAATTTACGCTGATTAGCCAGTAGCCAGGCAGGAAGTATAGGCGAGACAACCAGGCAAGAAGTAGAGGCAGGTCAATGAGAACAGGAGAATTCTGGGAAGGAGGAATCCCATTCCTCTGCAGTTGTGAGTCTGCCACAGAAGAAGCCACAGAAGCCTGGCTGAAAAAGGTACTGAATCATGTGGCTAACAGAGACAAGAATAATGGGCTAATGTAAGTTATAAGAGTTAATAAGAAGCCTAAACTAATGGGCCAATCAGTTTATAACTAATGTAGACTCTCTGTGTGATTTCTTTGGGACTTAATGATTGCGGGAACCGGGTGGGACAGAAACCTCAACAACACTGCTAGGCCATATTTAAAATAGGATTTAACTTAAACTATCTAAAAACTTTAGATAGCTTACACCTTCAAGTTATCAAAAATTAAAGTTCCACACATGCTAGCTAATTCTGTAATCTATTCAAATAATCTCCTTTCCAAACTCTAACCCCTTCAAGGCACGATTAACCAACACACAGAACACCAGAGCTTGTCCAGGAAGAGTTCCTGACTCTGTACTCAAGGAATCCTCATGTCACTATTGCAAACTCTGACAGAATCTTAATAATCATGATAGGTCAAATGTGGTAAATGCACATTAGTACATAAACAAATAATGGTGATGTGTATACAAACAGATATATGCAACACTGTATGTGTGTTATAAGACATAATCCGTCTCTTGCTCTATATGCATGTTTGTGTTAAGAAAATATAAAAATTACAGCTTTGTTTTCAGTAGTGCTGTTTTGCTTTACAGCTATTTCAATAAGCGCATTGTGTTGACACCATAAGGCTCCTCATTAAAGGGTACAATTTTTTAACAGCTTAGATAAATGCAGCTGTACTAGGAAAACAAAAATTATACTGTGGATGAATGCACACACACACACACACACACACACAAATGCTCTTCTAAAACTATGAGGAAATTAAATTTTGCTTTGTGTTTTACATTTATACTGGAGTTAATTTGCAGGCAATAAGAACAGTTAACACTCACAAAGGGCTGAGGAAACAATATGTATCTGCCTTGAAAGATGAATGTTAATTAGCAAGGCTCATCACAGCTGAGAAAACAAACCTGCTGAATCCTGCAGTGAAGGTGCCTACACATGGTGCTAGCAAAGTCATGGCAACCTCCTGTGCTTTCAAAGTGAGCAACTAAAACATTCTATGTTTGTTTATTAAAGAATTGGATAGTCTTTCTAGGTCCATCCATTTACCTGTGTTTGAAGAAAGGTTGGAAGCGGGGAGGGGAGTACCTGAACGTGGGAGAGGCTGAGGGAGGAAATGGAAAAGGGAAAGTGAGGCAATTTTATTTTAATTAAAGTGTATTTTTAAAAAATCAGAGCCCAAATAATAAGACCAACCCTAAGGAGTCTTTGACATGTCTCATCCAAGCCTCTTCAGCTTTGCCTGATTGAATCACAAGATCAGACACAGTGGACTGAAAGAGCCCTTTAGTAGATTTGATTTGTGTAAAAGTGATGCACATATCTATCATTCTGCACGAAACTCAAAGCCAAATGGACCAAAGACCTCGACATTAATCCAGATCCACCGAACCTGATAGAATAGAAAATGAGAAATTGCCTTGAGCACATTGGGAGAGGAGACTACTTCCTAAATATAACACCAGTAGCACAGACACTAAGAACAACACTTAATAAATGAGACCTCATGAAACTGAAAAACTTCTGTAAGGCAAACGACACCATCATAGGACAAATCAGTACCCTCAGGATGGTAGAAGTTTTTCATCAACCGCATATCTGACAAAGGACTGATTTCCAAAATAAAGAATTCAAGAAACTAGATGTCAAAATATCAAACAATCCAATTAGAAATGGGATACAGATCCAAATAGAAAGTTCTCAAAAAGAATCTCAAATGGACAAGAAACACTTAAAAAATACTCTACATCCTTAGTCATCAGGGAAATGCAAATCAAAACAACTCTGAGATTCCATCTTACCCTTGTCAGAATGGCTAAGATCAAAACCACAAGTGACAGCTAATGCCAGAGAGGCTGTGGAGCAAAGAGAACACTCCTCCATTGCCGGTAGGAGTGAAAACTTGTACAGCCATTTTGGAAGTCAGTGTGACAGTTTCTCAAAAAAGTAGGAATCAATCTACCACAAGACCCAGCAATACTATTCTTGGACATATACCCAAAGGATGCCCAATCCTACCACAAGGTACTTGCTCAACTATGTTTATAGCAGCTTTATTCATAATAGTCAGAACCTGAAAAAACCTAGATGTCCCTCAACCAAGGAATTAATTAAAAAAAATGCCAGGCTAGAGAGATGGCTCAGAGGTTAAGAGCACTGGCTTCTCTTCCAGAAGTCCTGAGTTCAATTCCTAGTAACCACATGGTGACTCACAACCATCAATAATGAGATTTGGTGCCCTATTCTGGTATGCATGCAATTAATGCAGGCAGGACACTGCATAATGAAAAAAAAATCTTAAAAAAATGTGGTACATTTATGCAATGGAATATTACACAGCTGTTAAAAGCAATGGCATCATGAAATTTGCAGGCAAATGGATGCAACTAGAGAAACCATCCTGAGTGAAGTAGCCCAGACTCAGAAAGACAAACATGGTATGTACTCACTCCTAAGTGAATATGAGCTGTAAAATAAAGCATAACTATGTTACAGTCCACAGACCCAGAGAGACCAATTATCAAGAAGGGTTGGGCGGAGGCCCGGATCTCACCGGGAAAGGGAAATAGGAGAGATTTCATGAGTGGACTGAGGGCGGGTGGGGATGAAAACAAGATGAGTGAGCGATCAGGGATCAGGTTGGAGAGTGGATGGATGGGGAGAGTATTGAACAAGACTACCAGAAAGGGGGAATTTTAGAGTCAGGTAAAAGCCTGCTGTGGGGGCATCTCCAGGAACCTACAAGATGACCCCCGCTAAGACTCCTAGAAATGCATAGTCTGAACTGACCATCTCCTGTGACCAGACATGACATTGAGTGGAGGGATTGGGAGACCAACCCAATCACAAAACCTTTGACCCACCATCTGTCTTGCCAATGGGATATGCTGGGGAAAGGGTGGCCTAAAGATTGAGGGAGTGGTCAACCAGCAACTGATATATCCTAAAACCCATGCCAGGAGTAAACATACCCCTGACACTGCCTGGAGCTCCAGGACCCAGAAGCTGGATGGCCCAGAGACCTAGAACACCAAACATGACTGGAGGAAAAAAACCAATGTAATGATGCCAAATAATATTCTGCTATACTCATAGATAGGTGCCTAGTACAATTGTCATCAGAGAGGCTTCACCCAGCAACTGATGGAAACAGATGCAGACACGCAGCCAAACATTAGGTAGAGCTCAGGGAGGCCTGCAGAAGAGGGGGAGAAAAGATTGTAGGAGCCAGAGGGATCAAGGACATTCAAAAGAAAACCCACAGAATCAACTAACCCGGGCCCATAGGAGTTCACTGTAGTGTTATTTCATTTGTATTGTAATAAATGAAGCTTGCCTGAAGATCAGAAAAGTAAAACAGCCACACTGATCAGCCTCACAGACCGGGAAGCAATACCACACACCTTAATCTCAGTAGCCACTCCAGCTTGCCATAGAAACCAGATGGTAGTGGTGCACACCCTTAATCCCAGGACTGGAGAGGAGTGTAAAGTGGGAGGAGACAGCTCTCAGATACAGTCTCATTCTGAGGTTCCTGGAGGCAGGATCACTATTTTGGACTGAGGTCGAGGTAAGAGGCAGTGGCTGGCTGCTTTGCTTTTCTGATCTTCAGGTTTAATCCCAGTTTCTGTCTCTGAGTTTTTATTTATCGTGCTTCAGTTCACAGAGATTGGAGCCTGCATGGGACTGACGTAGGCCCTCTGAACATATGTGACAGGTGTGTAGCTTCATCTTCTTGTGGGACTCCTAACAGTGGGAGCAGAGACTGTCTCTGACTCTGTTGTCTGGTTCAGAACCCTTTCCTTCTACCTAGTCCAGCCTTAATGAAAGAGGAGGTGTCTAGTCTCACTGCAACTTGATTTACTGATTTACCATAGCTGGTTGGTAGACATGGGAGGTCTGCCCTTTTTTGAAGAGTAACAAAGGAGGAGAAGTCGATAGTGCTGGGTGGGTTGGTGGGAAGGACCAGGAAGAAAGGACGAAGGGGAAATTGTAGCCAAGAAGTAAAATAATTATTTAAATAAATAAATAAATGTAAAAAAGTATAATAAAATGATATAAGGTGATGAACAGTTATTTTAATTTTTGAAATATTTATTAAGGCAATGTTTTATTTATCTAACATAGTAATGATCCAAAGACTCTAATATTGCCTTAGCATAATACCAATTCCTATCCACTCGTTCTTTTCCAGGTATATGATCAGGTAGAGCGTCACCAACTGCATTTTGGTTATTTACGTTGTAGAGAGAGTGTTCTTGACATCAGCTCGTTAGCGTGTCTTCTCACTAGTCGCAGAAGGACATTTGCCTTCCACAGCTCCCAGAAATGTACTCTATTATCTCAGCAGACAACGCAACCAACATAGAGAAAATTTAAACAACCACACATGAACTACTAACCTTACTAGACAGTATCCTTAACTGACACCAAGGTTTTAACCGTGTTTGATTATATTGTATATGAGTCTAATCAACTAAAGTTCTGTTTGAAAATGCATTAAAGGCCATAGCGTGACACCACCCCAGAGGCTCAAGCAAGGATGGTGGGTTCCAAGCCAGCCTGGGCTGAACGGCAAGATCCCGAGATCAAAGGAAGGCAAGATGAATTTCAGCAATGCACTGCATTAAAGACAAGAGATGGGTTGTAGAAAATGACAACTATGCATTACAACTTTTTGTGAACTTCCCATATGAAAACGGAAGAGCCTTGACAAGGGTTCTAACTCATAAAATACTGAAGTCATTATCATTTTAATTTTCTAGTACAGCCCATCTCTTACTTTTTGTGTCATAACCTATAAAAGCACAGAGATCAAGAACTCATAACAGTGTGTGTGGATGGAGGCAATTTTAACCTCTTCCAAGCTATCAATATTCATATCTCTTTTTCAGTAGAAACATATTTCATTGCTCAGAAATTTCAGGACAAACTGACATATATTCTCATCCATATGTAATATAGGTGTTGCTTACCTCAGTCAAGTGGGGTGTTGGGTTAAATCCACAGAGATTGCACACTTGACTCTTGCACTCTGTGCAAGTGTTGAAGTTGGGAGGATCCTGAGAGCCTATGTTGAGTTCAGTTTTGCAGAGCGGACAGGTTGCCTCCGATTTGGTGGTCTTGTCTGGTTTGGGGGTGAGCAGGGCCTTTGCAGGCTCGGCGGGTGGAGGTTTGCTGACCTTACCGGGTGGGGGCTTCTTGTCTTTCTCTAGCCTCTTCGCTGCTGGAGCTTGCTCAGTTTTGGACTCTGAGCTCTCAGCGGTTGGGGCTTTTGTTTCCTTCCTCACAGGTGGCGCCTTGGCAGGTGCTGGTGGGAGCTGACCTGTGGATTTAGGAGCTGCAGGAGGCTCTGATGGAGTAGGGGCTTGCTTCGTTGGGGCCGCCGGCCCAGTCTGTGGATGAGGTCCGGGCTGGCCTGCTGTGGAAATTAAGCTTGATGCTTGGCTAAAGATGGATGCTCCAAACCCCAACAGCTTCCCTGTCACAGTTTCTTGAGGAGTTGTAGGTTGTGATTTGGGGGCGTCGGTGATACTACCCAGATTCAAACTGAAACGCCTTGATTGCTCCTGAGGCTTTAGGGGCTGGTGAGATGGGGATGCAGCTTGACCAGGGGTAGGTCGTGGGCCAGAGGGTGTCGGTGACCCTTTTGGCACTGGTTTGGCATCTGGTTTAGGACTCATCTTGGTTTGTGCTTTCTTAGGCTCTTCCTTTCTGGGAGTTGGATCAACATGCTTTGGATCCTTGCTCTCAGAACTGGGCCCCGGATGTGAAATAATTTTTGAGTCTGATGCAGGCCTAGGCATGGCTTTAGAATCAGATGGGGTGGTTTTTTCTCCTGTTGGTGGGAAACTTTGGGAAGGTTTGGCAGAGTCCATTTTCAAAGGAGGGGCTGTTTGCACCTGAGCCTGTGGCTGCACTTGAGAGCTCAGAACATCAGGCTTTGTTGCCGCTGCTGAAGATTGAACGTCAGCGCGCGGCTCTGCCATCTTGGGCTGCTTTGGTTTAACATCTGCAACAGGTGCCTTGGCTTGCTCAGGTAGGGGTGCAGAAGGCTCCTTGGGAGGGGCTGGCTCAGGTAAGGCCTCTGCCACTGGAGTCTTTGGGGCTGTAGCTGGGGTTGGTCCATGAAGGGTTGGCTGCTTCACCAGCGGCGGTGGCTTTTTCGACTCAGGCGGTTTGGGGCTGTCCTGTTTGGGTGGAGGTTCCTTCTTGGGGGAAGCTGGCTGTGATGGTACCGGTGGCTTGCTGGCCGCGACTGCAGGAGGTACAGAGGCAGCCTTCGGGCTGGGCTGGGGTGAGGATGGGATTGGAGCCAGTTCACCTCCTAGAGCTCTTTGCATCTGACAGTTTAAACAGAGCCACTCTTTGATCTGGAAATAACATACAAGCATCGTCACTAAGATAATGCTGTAAAAACACAAATGTCTTAATAGCATGCATGTTTCCATTGAACTCATTAGTCCAAAGATCAAATATAGTCGTTTTAATCAAACATGCAAAATTTCACTTTATGGAAGATAAGGAACCGCAGAGACTAAAGCACGCTATGTTTTAGGGGAAGAAAATAGAAAAACAGCATGATTTTACTCTGGTCTGCCTCCAGCGCTCATCGTGGTATTCTTCACCCACGATTTGCTCAGACAGGTTAGTTCCAGAAATAGAAAGCAATACGTAATAAAACCATGAATTTTAACTTATTAGATTACATTAATATATGATGACATGTATTTTTCTGCTCCTAGCTCATCACGAGATTTTAGTTACACAAGCCAGAGGAGGCTCGTCAACTTATGAAACATTGCTGATTTCTTAAGTTAGATCATCATCACTTCTACTTCAAGTCAACATAGTCACACGGGGGAAATAAAATTAACCAAGCTAAGCTGGAAAGAGACTTCTAGGGGTAACTCTTTGATTATCATCAATAGTATTATTTAGCAAATAAAACGTTGATTCCTTATAAACTTTATCAAGATATTTAAGGTAAGTGTTTCAGATAGTAGATAATGCATATGAGTGTGTTTAAACTAGAGAAGGGGGAGAGAGAGCAAGAGGAATGTACATAGGTGAGAGAAATACATGTATGTATACACATGCACAATTACGCCCATATTTCATATGCCGTTGACCGGGAACACATCTGTAGTTTAATATAACACATTATAAGATAATTTAAAAGGGTGACTATTTAACATTTTGTATGATTCCAAAAGTACTTATCACACTATCTTAAGTACTATCAGAAAAAATAATAATTTTGATTTCTGTCATTATCTAATCCTGTCCATCCAGGGTAACTAGTACTAACAAAACTCTCTGAACATAGTGCAGTATGGTGAGGGAAAGAAGTATATAAACCATAGGTATTGGGAAAATGCCAGGCAGTACAAAATAGTCAAGTGTTGGCTGGACAAAGCAACATATTCTTTATTTTCAAGTAATTGTCTTTTGGAATAAAATTTAATTAATCTTCCCTAAGACTTATAAAGGTACTTTTTCTTCTTTGCTTTTATTTATTTTTGAGACAAGGTATTGCTGCAGAATCTACTTGCCTCAGTCTTCTGAGTACTGGGATTATAGGTGTGTTCAAATAAAATTGTTTCAACCCATGAACAGCAAACGTAAGACTGGACAACTCTAAAATATCATATTTCCATTTTAAATATTAGATTAAAAATTAAAAACATCCATGGTAAGTAGCTATGTATTCCTTAAGTTTGTCTTCAATATAAGTGTTAGGCACTTCTGTAAGCATATGTTTACCACTAACTTTCATTTTTTAAAATATTGTCTTGGTTAAGCCAAACCTGCCTCAGACTCACTCCACTGCTGAGGAGCCCCTTGAACCTCTGATTTGCTGGTCTCTGTGTTCGTAGTGTCAGGATTAGATGCAGGAGTGTGAACCCAGGACCCACACATGCGAGGCCAGCTCTGTGCAAACAGCTCCATCTGCAGCTGTTCTGCATCTTTAGCTTTCATGTGTTGGAAGCATTTCAAAGAGTAAATAACTTTTGTACAAACAATGCTTGAAATCATAGAGTAACCAAATAATTGCTGCTTCTGTAAATACTTTGGTGAAACTACTCTGAGGTATAGAGGAACTTTCATGCCATTGCCACACCTTTTTGGTGAAGAAAGAGCTCTGTACATAAGTAGATTCTCACTATCCAGATTGCCAATTGCAAATGTCCTACTATTTACTTTTTCTCATGTATTTTTCCAAATCCTGACATAATTAGCCAAACAAAAGAAGAACATATAATTAGATCTCTAAATCTTTGTAAGTATAGTGTATCCAATTTTCCACTGTCCTACACAATATTTAAGTACATGGTGTGTATCTGAGTTAATAATTGCAAATTACAAATTTCGAGGGTGAATTCTTATGATTACCACTCCGTTTTATTATTTTTAACAGTTGTTATAGCCAACATAGATAAAAAATTTTATCACTATTCAGTCCTTCACTCAACTGTTTATTGAGGGCCCTGAATACTGCACAGGCCTCTGAAGGACAGATCCAGGGTTCCCTGCCTCCTGGCAGCTACAATACAGTGAAAAGTTAGAAAATACATGTCAAAGCCTAATTTAGCTATACAAAAGAAGTATCTGAAAACATTATGTTGTTTCCTTCTTTCCTATTTGTTTCAGCCTCAGGTTTCTATTGGCAAAATATTTTTGAGGAGACTAACTTGAACTTCTGAGTAAAACTGTAAATTCTTTATGCCCATCATTGGTCCTCAAGTACATCTTTGGCCAACTCCAAAATTAATATAAAACAACTATACACACACACACACACACACACACACACACACACACACACACACGTCTGATGTACATAAATTCAGGAAATGCCTTTTATATGGCCAATATTAAGTGACTGGCTGTAGTTTATAAAAGTAAATACTTCTGTGTCTCCTTCAACACAAAAAGTAGTTAGGGAAGGGAGAAAGGATACGTGTGCGGCCATCATTCGGGGAACGCTCTCCTCTTAGCACACCTTTTCCTCAAGCACACTTGGTTGTCCTCTTTTATCAATTTAATACATTTTTTTTTACTTTCTAAACAATGCATGAGACATTTCATCCTTCTATATTCTGATTCACTTCTAGAATAAGAGTTTAAATCATTTGTCTAAACTATGATAATACAAACAGCCTTTTATCCTCTTAGGATGTTTTCAGAAAGAGTCTCCTTTTAATTTAATTCTGCTGGCCATATCTGATGAGTATCTAAATGAGTCTTATTTCAGTACTTAACAGTGTTCACACATGCATATAACACATACTCACATACTCACACATGCATGCACACACACATACATGCATACACACACATGCACACACAGGTAAACACTATCTTGTCCCTTAATACACTGAACAAATGGTAAAGCTCCCAATTTTCCTCGGTATTAACATAATTATCCAAGAAAATTGTGAGCCAACTCTGACACTGATGCCAGTTAGGTTTCCCACAAAGAACAAAGAGATTAATGAACACAAGGCAGAAATAATGTCACTGCCCTCTCTCACCCAAATTTCATTGTCATATTTTTCCTATACAATTATTGCCTACATACATTTGCATTGGGTGTAAAAGATGATTCCCTGGTGTGGGAGGTCCTTCTGTCTGTGTGTTGCTTTTCTTGGTTAATGAATAAAGAAACTGCCTTGGCCTGTTGATAGGGCAAAACTTAGGTAGGCAGGCAAGATGAAACTGAATGCTGGGAGAAAGAAGGCAGAGTCAGAGAGATGCCATGGAGCTGCCGGAGATAGATGTATTGGTAGGCTACGGCCTTGTGATGATGCACAGATTAATAGAAATGGGTTAAATTAATATGTAAGAGTTAGCCAATAAGAAGCTAGAGCTAATGGGCCAAGCAATGATTTAATTAATACAGTTTCTGTGTGATTATTTCAGGTCTAAGCTAGCCAGGCAGCCGGGAAGAACAAGCAGCCCTTCCTCCAACAATTCTCCATTTATTCTTTCACTTCTCCAAAGCAACTTTCTTTTATTGACCCTCACATCTCAAATAATGTTTAAAATAAACAAGAGAAGTGCTTAACTTTAGCTTTTACTATCAAAATAGGCCGCTGATATTCTTATATTAGTACTTACAAAGTTATACTATGGCAAGATCTATTTCCAAACTCCCCAAAGAATTTAAGCATCCAGTAGAAAGGACTTTCTTATGTTTTTCCTGACCCCCAAAGTGTATTTGACCTTCTTAGCATCATGAACATACAAATGTTTAGCTGATACAAGCTTTTGAAATTGCGAGTGTTTAATTATGCTTACTGTAGCATTTATGTTTGTGCTATGGACCACAACTGTTAGCACAGTCAGCATAGATGTTTTAATACTTATTTTCTGATTCCATGCATTTCCCACTAGTACTCTTAATTCTGGACATAGACAGTCATCCCAATATGTATTCAAACTGGAAAGTATATACTATGATTGCATAGGCACAAATATTTCTTGTATCTGGAAATATTAACTTCCTAATTTCCCTTTCAAAGTTTTACCCTTGTCTCTAAGGCTGGCTGAGCAGAGGTACCTGATGTACCACCACTATCAGCAAAATGCTTGCTGCCAGTTACACTGGTGGCTGTGTTTCTCGTTAACAATTGCCACTTCATTTCTTATGACTGTACCTTCATTCTATGACAGCCATGTGTGAGGACCATGAAAAATATTAGCTCCTAGTAGACATCAAGGCCTAAAAAGAAATATTCCAGTGCCTGGAATGTGTTACCTCTTTTGCAGCTGTTGGTCAGTGAGGTTTTATATACTGGTGATGTGGGATTTCCCTCTATATGCTATGATTACCATTCTCGAATAAAGATACTGCTTTGAACCTATAGCAGGGCAGAACTTAGCTAGGCAGGGAAGACAGAACTGAATGTTGGGAGGAAGAAAGACGGAGTCAGGGAGAAGCCATGTAGCCTTCGCTGGATACAGATGTGCTGAAACTTTACCGGGTAAGCCACAGCCACATGACAATACACAGATTAATAGAAATGGGTTAAATTAATATGTAAGAGTTAGCCAATAAGAAGCTAGAGCTATTTTGCTAAGCAGTGGTTTAATTAATATGGTTTTTGTGTGATTATTTCAGGGCTGAGCAGCCAGGAACCAACAAGCAGCCTCCCTACTACATACTCTCAAACATTACAGGCTATTTATAGTGCTACTGGCCATTATCAGAACTTGATAATAAGATATATTGCTCAAGATGACATACGATATGAAGCTATCATGTTGGTACTGATCTGGAAACTTCATCTCTATGTGCTATGCACATTACTGGATGAGAAAAATAATCTTCAATCTTACCCAGTTGTGATCCCTGTGAGCTACAATAATAACAGGGCTGGAAAGATGTACCAAGGTGCAATAGTATCATAGACATCGTGGGAGTAACCAAGTACTTTCTAAGTGGATTTATGTTTCATTCCACGAGATGAAACCTGGCATCATTCTCAGGACCAAGGGTCTGTAGGTAGACAACTCAAAGAGCTTGGTAAATACCTCCTACTACCATACTTGGAAACAGATACACTGCTTCTACTAACTTACAGTTATACCCATAGATTAATACATCTCCCCACCTTCATCTGAGAAGCTTCTGTTTCCAGCAGATGGGGATTAGCCTCAAGATTCACCACTGGCCAAAACACAGAAAATAAGAGACTGTGGAATACCTAGTCCTAAAGGGAACATCTGCATCACAAACTCTTCTTCAAGGCCCAGAGATCATTGAAGAATTGGGACAAGAGGATGTCAAGAGCTAGAAATCCATGGATGATTACAAAGCAAAGGTGTCTTCTGGGCACCATAGGGAACTTCTTCATGTAAACTCATTGTGGCTATGATAGTATACACAAGACCTGTGAAAGTTTAGGGCAGACTAAGTCTCAACCGGAGAGGGGAGAGTTACAAAATCTCACCCCTCGCTCCTGGACACTGACATTTGATAGCTGCTGGTAAAGAAGGAGGCAGTTTTCTTTAAGAGTGTAGTCCCTTGGAAGTCAACCAAATTCCAGTGCACGGACATTAAAATTAGACATCATAGGTAAAAACAATGTACTAGCTGGTTTTGTGTGTCAAGGTGACACAAGCTAGAGTCACCAGAGGAAGGAGCCTCAGGTGAGGAAATGCCTTGATGGCATCCAGCTGTAAGGCATTTCTTCATTTAGTGATCAATATGGGAGGCTCAACTCATGGTGGGTGGTGCCATCTGGGGCCACTGGTCCTGAGTTCTGTAAGAAGGTGGGCTGAGCAAGCCATGGGAAGCAAACCAGTATGCAGCTCCCCTCACTTGGTCTCTGCATCAGCTCCTGCCTCCAGGATCCTACCCTGTTTGAGCTCCTTTCCTGTCTTCCTTTAGTCATGAGCAGTAATGCTAAAGGGTTAGGCCGATAAACCCTTTCCTCCCTAATTTGTTTTTTAGTCATGGTGTTTCATCACAGCAGTAGAACTCCTAACTAAGACAAATAACAACAAAAACAAAGTTGTGGCTAGGAAAGAGGAGTGGACTGGGAAGAGTTGGGGGCAGTGAAATTAAAAATATGCATAGCATAAAATTCCCAAAGAACTAATATTTTGAAGGAATATATTAGTCCTCATAACTTCTTCCTGCTTTCACAGAGATGTCATAAACAACTTTCAAGTTCCCCTGTCACAAGCAGTACCCCTCTCTAGCAGAGTGTTTTAATCATCTGCATCCTTCTGATAGGAAAGCAGAATAAAGAATAGTGGTAAGAGAAGAGCTTTTAACTCTCATAACCTTGAAGTACTCTCCCTTTCAATATGCTAGTATTAAAAGGAAGGAACAGAACATGATTAAACAGAGCCCAAGCTGAACTGACCCAAAACTCTAGATTATAGAAAACAAATAATAAAATAGTCATCTTTTACATTCCTGACAGGCCAATTTATAGAAAATCCATAAATGAAATTCAAGATAAAGAAACATATTTATTTAATGAGCTAATCTAACTCTATTAGCCCTCTGGAATGGGAGGCCAAAAGAAAAGCCTAACAGTGTTTATTCATTTAGTCTTCTGATTTAATATGCTACATAAGTGTAGGTATGAGAGAGGTCACCTCTGCTCACTCTTGGGCCGCTCCGTATGTGAATACTCTCTCTCTCTCTCTCTCTCTCTCTCTCTCTCTCTCTCTCTCTCTCTCTCTCTCACACACACACACACACACACACACACACACACACACACGTACTCCCTGGTGAACACAGGCTCCACGTTCTTTTTCTGCTGTGCCTTTGAACATCGGATCTCGAAAACACAGAAATACAATTTCACTAGATAAGGCTTTGGGGGATAATCAATGTCTTATTTAGATTATTCAAGAGGTTTAATTGTGGCTATCACATATAGGATTGTAATTAATAATGTATGTCACTTTAAAAATTATACACAAACTACTGATTGTCAAAAATTACATTATGACTCTTAATTTCAGGCCTACAATAGCAATGATACTCAACTTGATAACCTAGTTAATAATGTCAAGAGTGCATTTTTAGAGATCCAGAAGAAAATCACATTCCTGTTTAGAAGCGTTATTTTGTAATTTTTTACAGAATACAAACTTGCTTATTGTCTGAGAATTTCAAGCATGTATTTAGCTTCAAAATAGAATGAAAACTCCTTAAAACAACAATGGTTAACAAACATACTTTCATTAAAACAAAACTAAAATCCATCTAAAATTTATAATGGACTCTTTGCTCAACTTAGATCGCTGATGCACTTGAAATAACGGACAATCAAAAGAACAATGTCAGGAGCTGATGTCTGCTGGTGTTTGTATCAGCTGCTGGCCTGGTGTTCTTCAATCATGCTTTCATCATGACTTTGCATAATATCTGTTGGGGTTTAATTCTTGACTCATCACAACTAATCTCTCTGCCAGTCATAACCCCTAAATGGACTGTTTCTTCATCAAGTTGGTGCTGTCATCCTCTCTGAGCTGAGCTTGTGGTTCTGTCCTCTGGGAGCTCCTGTGCCTTTCCCTAAGTGCAACCCATTTTGTCTTCTACAACCAGCACTGAATATCTTCGTTTATCATGCACTACTGCAACAACTAAAGTCTGCCATATCTTAATTACCACTTTGAAAATTTGCATTGTAATTAAAACATGCAATAACTTTATGTATTTTTCAGTTATTCCTCTCTCTCCTATCTTTACACTTTAAAAGGACTGGCCACTTGCCATGTTACTTATATCTTTGTGTAGGGAAATACATAAATCTGTGATTTTTTTTACTATAAGCCATTACAAAGCCTTTTCCCATATAATTAATTTATTTTAAAATACTTACTGAAAACCTTATGCAACTTTGAACACCACTGAAAATATAATAAAACCAGACAACAGATCTAAAATGCAACTTTATAAATAAGAATCCAAGCTCTTCCAGCTTCAAGGTAGGACATGCTTCCTGCTACTCAAACATTGCCCAGAGCACATGACACATGCCTCCCACAGAGACAGCCACACCCTACAGCAGTTTGACTACAGGTGGCTCACAATAGTTATAATCCTTAGCTATACATATCAATGCACAATTTATTTTGATTAAAAGGTAGACACGGCATTCTTCAAAACTGTAATAATATTCTCCACAACTTGGTGAAAATCTTTATTTAGCACATAAAGTTGCATGTTGCTTCTCTTAAACTAATTGAAGGCTCCTGCTAAATAATTCAGTCACTATGTCCAGTTTGTGATAAGTATGTCAAATGTGCACTTCTGTACTAATAAACCAAAGCAGCATTCACCAGCTGCTAACAATACCATTCTTAATCCTTGCAGTTTCAGATGATAGGAGTATGTTTTAATGTTTGCCACAGTTGCCTGAAACTAGAAAATCTGACACTCACTAAAGCACCTTTTACCTAAGCATAGGGCTGTCAGATCATGGTCCAAGAATGGCATCAAAGGAAGGAATTCTGAGTGTTTGTGGGAAAACTCCAAGAAAATTAGAGAAGAATCTTGTGACCTCAGTTTCGTCAACATAAGGAGTTGTTTTGGGGCTGTGCTTCCGAGCCCCTCCCAGATGTTCTGGATAGGAGTGAGTTCACATTAGCCATTATTGCTTGCTGGTGTTTTCAACTAAGTGTTACACTATCCTTTACACGCCTCTGTGGAAAAACTCCTTTTTACTACACACAGTTTGCATGACGCCTTTACTCAGGGGACCTTTCTTAACACCCAGTGTATAAATCGTTCGATGCTCTGAATAATGCTGGCTATTGCATAAGATTTAGGCCTCCTCATGCTTAGGTTCCATTCTTCCAGGTTCTACCACCTCAAGAACAGAAAACATCTGTCTATGGAAGGGAGTCCATGTTTACACAGAGTCGCAGTTGCACAACAAGAGGAGGATGTCTAATCAGCAGCTGAACTTACGTTATAGCTGAAACTTCTAAACAGTTTCTCAAGCTCCCACATTTCAGAAGATGGAGAAACACAAGCCTTGGCTCTCAATTTTTCAGTTTACGGCTTCCAATGGCCCCAATTAAACTGTGATCGTTTAAGTACTCCACTTAGCTTCTTGAATTATTTTTTAATTATTTAATCTTTTAAAAAATTAAAAAAATTAAGCCATGCTAGTGAAGTAGGCAAACAATCTCGTGGGCTGAAAACATAAAAACAAGTATGAAGCCAACATGTGCTAAGAGCTGCAGATCCTTAAACTAGACCAGAAGCCTGGGGAAACTTTGTCTGCATTGACTAAGGAAGGAAAAAACAGTTTATAAAATGGTAAAAAATGCTAAATATATATTGAATGTCATATAAAAATTCATAGTCCCCAAGGGGCACTTTTGACTCTTAGGTTTTTTAATGGAAGCCTCTACAACCTGCAAATGATTCCAAATCTGTGTGTAAATACGTTCACAGATAAGTATCAGGATAATGGACTTTAAATCATGCTTCAGAAGCCTTACATTATCCTGTTGGCTTTCAAATAAATTTAATCTAAACTTTCATTATCACTCATTTTCTTCTGATAATGTTTTGAAATCCTTCCTCCTCTGTCAGTACAACAGAATAAGAGGAATCTTGGACTGAAGCTTAGTTTTCCTCAGCCAATCCAGAGAATTCATTACTATTGTCACGTTCACAAATGAAGAAACTAACCAACTAAGTTATTTGTTTTCCATGAGTGAACTGTGTTGCTAAGATTTATTCTAAGTATAGAACTAAAACTTCTGATGAATTAGTGGTACAAATATCGTGTTTCTATGAAATAGTTTATAGTTAGTGTTATTATTAGAAAAAGCACACAATAGGTAGTTAGTTGTTTTATATATTTAGGGACTCTCCCCCTGCCTCTGTCTCTCTGTCTCACTCCATATATATTCTATTTTACAAACAAAATTGAATCTTAAATTGCTAAATTCCCATCTGTCCTTCTAGACTCCAAATGCTAACCAGAGGCAGTCATCACCTCCCTGACCTCTACTGTCAAATGCCAGCAAAATGGCCAGTGACAGAGGAGCTCTCACAGTAAAACAGGATCTCTCGGCTTTCCTAGAGAGCAGGACTGAAGTCAGAGTGTGGCTTCCAGCACCAATGATTAGGAAGATAAGAAACCAGGTTCCTTCTTCAAGACTCTTTTTCTATACCAATTGCTTTCAGAAACTAAATGTCATTAGCTTAGTAGTTTTATAAATATCAATGCCTCATTAAAAGAATATTAAATGTCAAAATCCATATAAATTGGTAAGTAAACAGCTTGAAATGTACAATGTTCAAATTTCTATTTACTAGATCTGCGATAGATGATCAGTATCATCTCACTATTTATGGAAAATTATAAATTTATTATAGATTATTTTATACATTTGTCTTCAGTAAGATATTCTTGAAATATTTGTAATGACGGGTTGCCTTGCCAAGGACAATTAAGACTGGACATAATTTAAAAGTTACAAATGCATGCTTTCTCATAGGACACCAACAGGCAAGTGTTACTCTCATTACTCATCAAGTCAAGCTTATTGAATGATTCAATAAGTGACCTCATTATCTTCAATTATCTGCTTTCAAAGAATGACATCTGCTATTACTAACTATATAGATCATAATATTAGTTGTAATTATACATAACAAGCAGAGTAAACATAATAAAATTCAACTCCTGCAAAAGACATCTGAAATGTTTAGTCATTTAGAAGTCAAAACTAAGAAAAAAGCAGTGGTTTAAAGTCTAGTGGCTAAGCTCATGAGTACAACATGAAACTGTGTGCAAACACAGTGCAGTCAAGGAATACAGGAATCAGAGGGATCAAAGACTAGGATTCTATGTAATATTTGTGAACAGAATTTTAAAAAATTATTTCTTCTGGTAAGTAGCATCATTAGACAACTAGTTTAAGTGGCAAACCCATTTTGTTATAATCAAGATCATCTACTTTTAATAGTAAAGGAGGTATCATAGGAGTTTCTAGATCATTGGAACAAAACTAATGGGAGTTCACCAAGGCCAGCTGGACTGGGACTGATGGAGCATGTGATCAAACTGAACTCGTTGAACATGGCTGACAATGAGGGCTGACTGCGAAGCCAAGGACAATGGCACTGGGTTTAGATTCTACTGCATGGACTGGCTTTGTGGGAGCCTAGTCTGTTTGGAAGCTCACCTTCCTAGACCTGGATGGAGTGGGGAGGACCTTGGACTTCCCACAGGGTAGGGAACCCTGACTGCTCTTTGGACTGGAGAGGGAGAGGGAAGGGGGTGGGGGGGAGGGGGAGGGAAATGGGAGGAGGTGGAATTTTAATAAAAAATAAAAAAATTGCTAAAAAAACCCACAAAAAACAAACGCCTTTTATCTTACAAAAATCTTATGCTTAGAATTATGAGGTGTTATTTCTCTTAAGACTTCTATGAACGTGATGCCAATTAAATAACAGATATCCTTGATGGAAAATGATGAATAATATTGACTAAACAGCATCATAACTATGTTATCTCGAATTCTCATATTATTCAGAACCACAAGTTTCATCAATTAGGTTGTTCTTATAACTGGTATTTAGAATGTCTCCCAGGGGCATTTTCCTAAATATTTCCTATCTATAGACGCATGATCCTCACAATGGGAACTACTGAGAGATGACGAAAATGCACAGATGGGCCTTCCTGATCTAATCACTAAGACCAAGCCATTGCAGGAGACAGCAGAACTGGTACCTCTTCCTGCTGACGTCTGCTCTCCAACTATAAGGTGGGTTGTTTCCCCCCTTCACCTGTTCCTGACATAATTTCTGCCTCCTGACAGGTTCAACCACAATAGGCATTGATCACAGGCTGAAACTGCAAAACTGTGACCCCAAATAAAATCCTTCTCTTCACAACTACCCAAGTTGTTACTGTAGTAATAAAAAGTTGGTCTCAAAATAAAGAAAGAATGAAAGAAAAAGAGAGGGGGGAAAGAGGAGGAGGAGGAGGAAGAGAGGGAAAGAGAGAGAGGGAGGCAGGGAGGGAGGGAAAGAGGAAAAGGAAGAGGAGGAAGAAAAGCTGACTAGATAAAATCCCTATCTTTGAAACTACCCAGGTAGTTATCACGGTAATAGAAATCTGACTATCATAATTACAGGGGGTAAAGAGGTTTTTAAAGAGGCATTTAAATAACATCATATACATTTTCAACCAATAATTCTGATCAAGTAGAGTCTTCAGATTACTCCAGTGTTGATTTTAGTTTGGACATGAATCCATAAATTTAAAAGAAAGTATAAAACCGTTTCATCAAACGTAAACCCTCCTATTTAGATGTAAAGGCACTAGGAGTGGCTGGCGCACTGGAAGCAACAGATCTAACTCTTGCTTTTACATTTTGTGGTGGCGGTTGTCATAACTTCCTGTGTTTTAAGTTTATGTTTGAGTTATAAATTTACAATGCTATAGTTTTTATCTTGCTATATAAACTGAATTTTATCTGGAGACAACTTGGTGTCCCTCATTTCTCGGAATAAAAATACTCTCTATGGTGAGAATTTCGTGAATGAGTTGATCCCAGAATTACACCAATACTAAATTCATTTCTACATTGTCTAACCTTCGGCTACACTCACTAATTAGAACTTCAGTTGAAATTACTACTCAACAATAGTTCAACATTTATTTATTTTGTGTATGGCGGCACTTGTACTCCATGGCTCCTGGGTGGGGGTCAGAAGACAACTTACAAGGTGGGTTCGCTCCTTGATGATGTGAGTTCTGGGGATAGAATCCCAGTTGTCATGGTTGGGGACAATCACTTTTACTCACTGAGCTATCTCATCTACTTCATTAAAACTTTTATACCTTAAATCCTCCGGTACCCCTACAGCACTAACCTCCAACTGAAAGAGAAATAAAAACGCAGCACTCACCCCCATTACTCTCCTGTGCATAACATAATCCTTGTAGTGGCATTTCAACTGCATTTTAATAAACAAAGACTACCTGCAGATTCGAGAGTAAAACAGTCCCACTAGTCAGCCTTATAGACCAGGTTATGGTAACACACACCTTCAATGCCAGTAGCCACAATGACATGTACCTTTAATCTCAGTAGACACGCCATTTTAATAACAGAGATGCATACCTTTAATCCCAGTACTAGGGAGATTATAAAACGGGAGGAAACAGCTCTAAGACACATAGTCTCCTTCTGAGATTCCAGAAGGCAGGAGCGCCATTTCAGACTGAGGTCGAGGTAAGAGCCAGTGGCTGGTTGTTTTGCTTTTTGGATCTTCAGGTTGAACCCCAATTTCTGACCCTGAGTTTTTATTAACCGTGCTTCAAATCTTCCTGTATTTCATCTTCGATATAACACTTTTACCATCTGTCACACCATATGGTTTGGTTATTTGTGATGCTGACTAGAATACCAACCCAAAAGGCAAGGATGTCGTTCATATCTGGATGCCCAGAATCTAGAACACCCATGGAACTTAGTGGACGCTACCCAAGCAGTCGAAGAACTTTGATGGTTCTTGCTTATTGTCTGTTTGGTTTTGCTTTTTTTGTTTTTGATTCTACAGTTTGGGGCAATTAAGGGTTCTTGTTTTTCAGGTCATTAACCAGCTTCGTTGTTATCTTCAGTCAGCCTACTGACATTTGAAGGTGGTCTTAAACCTTTCTCAAAAGGCATGTAAATCATGCTGTTCATGTTACCTGGAGGAACCCACGACATGTTTATATTTGCTGATTCGCAGGAACCTCTGACACGCCTTTGGGTAGTTTTTCCTCAGCTCTCCCTCACCTACTTTCAATGCCCATTTCTTTGAATGCTCCGCCCTATCAGCTCATATTGCCAGTCCTTTTCCACCCTAGGAGAGGTGGTCAACACTTATAAGCTTCGGGGGTTTGGCAGTGGAGGTAGGGGGTGGAAGATGGGGGGACTGTGCAGCATTTTTGTTGAGAATTAGAAGTGCCAAAAAAAAAAAACTGTGCTAAAAACAGCAAGCAATTGGAAATAAAACACTTCCTCTTTTATAATTCTTTCAGCTATTCCATCACGAGGGGAATGTTGTCCTGTTTTTCCTTGACCGGAGGTGCCCGTCATCTCTTCTCTTCTTGTTTAGCATACCTCTCTCTGCACGCGCGCGCACACACACACACCCAGACCACAGACACCTTCAAGCATGTATACACTCACTCACTCTCTCTCTCTCTCACACACACACATACACACTCAAACATATACACACTCACATACACACATATGCACAAGTTTCTTTTGAATCAGAAGTAGTGACAGGACTATCACTACAGGGTAACTAGTGAAATCACTTTCCCCAAGTAAAGTATATAAAACATGTTTTGTTTCATCTTTGTGTTAAGGTTCTCTCTCTCTCTCTCTCTCTCTCTCTCTCTCTCTCTCTCTCTCTCTCTCCCACACACACACACACACACACACACACACACATATATATATTAAAGTCTACTTTGATTTTGTTACTGTTTTGCCCTTGAAAGATAGCCATGTTTTTATTTAATTAGACATCTAGTTTTAACCAAAAGCCATGTGTAATGACCAAGAATAAATTAATCAAATTCAACTTCATTACTAACATTTAGCTCATTGTCAGTGTTCTGAAAGTGACAAGCCATCTTACATTGAAGAGTTAAGAAAATGATCCAATATTATGGACAAGCCTTTATATCTGTCCATAAATGTGTCTTGCCTGAGGCTATTCACTGATAGTGATAAAGTAAATGCACAAAAACAACAGCAAAAATAATCCCTTGTCAATAATTAGAAAGCAAATACTCAGTTTGTGTCAGGAAGCAGACTCAAAGAGAAAGCTTGTGTTCCGTGATTAATTCCATTAATGGACCAGCAAGAAGAGCCACAGATATGACTTCCTCTCCATACTAGGACTCTAGGCTGGGAGCCAGGGCCTTCTCAGGATGTATTTGGAACAGCTCCCATCTCAACAGCCTCCAGAGAGGGCAGGTAATTTAAAGGTCTTCCACTGCACATAGAGGAACGAGCTGAACCACAGGGTGTTGGTGAATACTACAGTGAGCATATGGATATCAGAGGGAGACTTTCGGGAGCCAGTTACTCCTTCCACTGTGTCATCTAGAAACCCAACTCAGAGCGTCAGGCCTGCACAGCAAGTATGTTCAGTGCCTTTGTGTGGGCTGTCTCGGCACTCCCTTATTTATTCTTAATATCCTAAACACACTCTGTGTTGTTCTACGTGCAATTCTTGCTTAAATTCTAACCTGTTGCATCTTCTCTGTCTGTTGAACGCGTGTTTATACTGATACACTCCATGGAAAGACACTTTTTCCATGAAGCTTTTCTCAAACACACCCACTAGGAAAAGAGTGCTTCCCACTCAGAAGTCCACCATATTCGCTTTTACCTTTCACAGTTCCTATCATCTGGAGCCATACCATATTTATGGGTGCAGACATACACGGAGTATATTTCAATCATGCCTTTTTCAAAATTCATGCTTTAGTCTCATATCTATCCCAAAGCCATGTGTGATAATGCCTCCATGTATTAGACATTTAAATATTTATCTTCCAAATACTGGGCATATAGGCAATAAATGAAGAATATATTTCTAAAGGCATTTTTTTTGCCTTGTGACTTGCCACAGAAGTGTGATAAATGCAAATGTTCAATGGACAAAGCATCCATCTTTCGAACTATTTCTTTGTATCATTAGTATAGTATGAACCAAAATGCAACTTTACTAATATTTTAAAAACTTAACCACACACATACAAAAACACACACACCTAATTACAATATGATTCTGCTCATCATTTATAAGAAACATAATACTGTGCTCTTATTAATTACAATTTTATAAGTAAAAAGTGGCTCATTTAAATGGTTACCGAACCCAGTGAGCATTGCGATTACAAACTAAAATACTTCAGAAAGCAGAGAGCACTTGACAAGTTCTGAAACTTACTTTTCTCGTGCATTATACTTTAGTGAGTGCATGAATATACCAGCTATCAATCTTCATAACTTAATATTTATAAACAGAGTGAAGAACTCTGTCTTAGCGCTATTTAAATCCCATACTCCTTCACTTCCGTTGGTGAGTTATTTTTCCAGTGTTCCTGACACAGTGCTAGACAGTCCACTAACTGTGTTCCAGATGGACTGAACATACTTTTTATATAGTAGAAGGTGTCAGAGCTCTTGAAATGAAAAAAGAAAGACTACACAACTCTGCCTATGCCCTCAAGCCCCAGTCTCCTCACATTTGCTCTATATTTTCATTCCATTTTCATGTGACTTCTTTTCCCCAAATGACACTTCACATCCATCTACTTTTCTGTTCAAAATGCAATCAGGGAATAAAAGTACTCAAATCAAAGCTTCTGCAAGCTTGTGAAAGAGTTCAGCTGTATCTGATGTCTAAACATACTGTGTTGCGTTGTAATTTATTAACACCCAATCTACCTAGACTGAATCATGCGGATTTAACATTAGAAACAGGTATCGAAGGATCTTTATTCATATTCAAGATATAAAATGATTTATATTCCCTATTATATATTATTTTCTCCTCCCAACTAAAGTTTGTAGAAGCAGGCCAGCATGAAGAATGCAAATAGATCCATACTCATCACCCTGTACAAAACTCAAATCCAAATGGATCAAAGACCTGAACATAAACACCAGAAACACTGACACCGATAGAAAACAAAGTGGGAAACAGCCTTGAATTCACTGACACAGGAAAAGACTTTCTTAACACAGCGCCATTAGCATAAGCAATAAGATCAACAATTAATAAATGGAACCTCAGAAAACGGAAATGCTTCTATATGCCAAAGGACACTGTTATTCAGCCCATGGGGCAGTCTTCAGGATGGAAAAAGGTTTTCCAATTACAAATCCAACAGATGGCTAATATTCAAAATATATAAAGAATTAAAAAAACTAAATGTCAAGAAAACAAGTAACACTATTAAAAACTTTGTACAGATATATATGGGGAACTCTCAGAAGAGGAAACTCAGTTGACAAATAAGTACTTTATTTGTTAAATATTCTTCCATTAGGGGAATACAAATCAAAACTACTTTGAGATTTAGTCTTACACCTGTCAAAATAGCTAGGAACAAAAATAAAAGTGGCAGCTGATTCTGGAAAGAATGTGTAGCAAGGGAAACATAGAACCATGGCTGGCGAGGACGCAAACTTGTTTGTAAGTCAGTATGGTGGTTTCTCAGAAAGATGGGAATCCATCTACCTCATGATCCAGCTATACCACTCTTGGTCATATACCCAAAGGACACTTCATACTTCCACAGAGACACTTGCTCAGCCATGTTCATTGCTGCTCTATTCATAATAGCCAGGAACTGAAACAACCTAGATGTCAACAGATGAATGGTTAAAAAGCAAGTACATTTATAAAATGGATTATTGCTCACCCATGTAAAATAATGACATCATGAAATTTGTAGGTAAATGGAAAGAACTAGAAAGAAGTCATCCCAAGTGAGGATGTCTTCATATCTCGGTTCCCTTTTGATTTGATGGTTAAGCAGGCAGGTTAGCTATGTAACTGACACAACTCCTGGGAATACAGACATCAGTGATGGCTTCAGTTTATGTATCAATCTGTGTTGTTATCAGTGACTCTCAGATAATGGGGTTATATCTTCATCGAGTATAGAAGCACCACCAGCAGGGATAGGTATGTACAAAATGAAAACTATCCCAGTTAATATTAAAAATATATTTAAAATTTGAAAATAATCATCCACTTTCTTAAATGTAAATATTATGTCAGTTAGTTGTATTAAAATGTGAGTTGGGTGGGGCTGAACACGCCGCAATCCTGCAATTTGGAAGGCTTTGGAAGGAAGATCATTAAGTTAGAAGCAACCTGAGCTATGTAAAGAATTCTGAATCAGCTTTGGGCTACATGGCAAACCTTGTCTCCAAAAGAAAAAAAAAAGAACTCAAACAAACCACACAACAATAATAGTAAAATTGGTAAGTGGGAGCATCAATTTTAAACTAAAGCAACATCAGTTTATGCTAAAAAAAAAATAATGTAGATGTTAACCACCATGAATCTGGGAGTTCAGCTCCTTTCCTGCAATTCACATGTTTTATACGCCACGTCTTTAGAAACTGTGACATTATGTTAAGACTTTCATCCACGAGAATATTTTATAAAAATAAATTGACAGGGAGAAAGAAAAGGACAAAGGGGAGAGAGAGAGATGAAGAGAGAGACGGAGAGACAAGCACTCCCCGCCCTAAGTGACCTCGCAGGCACCACGTGTGGGCGGTGCCGGTGCTTATGGAGGTTGGGCTGTAATAAATGCACTCACCTCGGTTAAGTGAGGGTTGGGGTTAAAACCACAGAGGCTACAGACGGTGGTCTGACACTCAGTGCATGTGTTAAAATTGGCCTTTTCTGGACTATGCAACAGAAGTTCAGTGGTGTTGCAAAGGGGACAGATGGTTTTGGAGAGGTCTTGTCTTGGAGTCTGTGCTGCAGAAGTCGGTGGTGGCTGCAGAGGTTTTCCAGAGACCGTTTGGCTTGTCGGTTTCATAGGCTGTTGTTGAGCTGAGGGTTTCGCTGGAGCGGGCTGTTGAGGCTGGGGTTTTGCTGGGATGGGTTGTTGAGGCTGGGGTTTTGCTGGGGTGGGCTGTTGAGGCTGGTGCTTTGCTGGGGTGGGCTGTTGAGGTTGGGGCTTTGCTGGGGTGGGCTGTTGAGGCTGGGGCTTTGCTGGGGTGGGCTGTTGAGGCTGGTGCTTTGCTGGGGTGGGCTGTTGAGGTTGGGGCTTTGCTGGGGTGGGCTGTTGAGGCTGGGGCTTTGCTGGGGTGGGCTGTTGAGGCTGGGGCTTTGCTGGGGTGGGCTGCTGAGGCTGGGGCTTTGCTGGAGTGGTCTGTTGTGGAGGCTTTGTAGGAGCTGGCTGCTGAGGCTGGGGTTTCACTGGGGTAGGCTGCTGAGGCTGAGGCTGAGGCTTTGCTGGAACCGGTTGCTGAGGTGAAGACTTTGCTGGGCCTGGCTGTTGAGCTGGTGTCTTCCCAGGTCCAGATTGCTGAGTTGGAGGAGTCTTTGTAGGCCCAGGTACCTTAGCTGGAGGCTGTGGGCCAGTTTGTTGAGCTGGGAGTTTTGCTGTTCCTGGCTGCTGAGCCGGGGACTTTACCGGCCCTGGTGGAATCTTTCCAAGGCCAGGAGCTTGCGTTAAAGGCTTTGGCCCGGGCTGCTGAGATGAAGTCTTCTCGACTCCAGCCTGCTGCCCTGACGGCTTGGATGTCACTGGAGGTTGCACTGGGGCCTTCACTGTCCCTGCTGGGTGAGCTGGGGACTTTGCTGGCCCTGGCTGCTGGACTGTTGCCTTTGCAGGTCCGGGTTGTTGGGCTGCAGATTTCCCAGGACTTGCTTGCTGAGCTGGTGTTTTGACTGGGCTCTGCTGGGCAGGCTTTCCTGGTTCTGAAGGTTTAGTCTGAGGCCTGGCTGCATCTCTTTCAATAGGCAGCTTTGTCTGGTCCGTCTGCAGAGGCTGGGAAGATGCCAGGGAAGGCTTTCCTGTGCTGGGGGCTTGTGGTTTCATTTTTTCTGCTTGTTGGGAAGATGCTGACTTGGGAGAGGGGTCCTGCTGCATCACTTCCTTCACTGGCCCTTGCTGTTTCGGAACCGACTTGGGTGAGGGCTGTTGTAAGGGAGGTTTTATGATTCCTTCCGATTTCCCTTGGTCCTTCTGAGCAACTTTTTGTTTCCGTGTTGTTTCCTCCTGGGATGCCTCAGAGTCTGATATCAAATCAAAAGGGTTGAATTTATTTACTACAGAGGAGACAGCACTTAAAGGGTTAACGTCTGAGAAGAAACCAGGCATCAAACTAGGCTTGTACTCCTCCTTAAAATCAGTTCTGGACTTTGATTCTTTCAAGCTAATAGTAGACGGACTCCTTCCAGGCAACTTCTGCTCCAATCTAAACGTGTCTGTAGTTCTACTTTTACTGAGTCCAGGCTGAGCCGGTCGCCCAGGATCTGGGGGCTTTCCGGGTTGTTTAGGAGACTGACTACTATCCAACTCTTGTTTCCTGGAAAATTGAAAACAGTGGAAGTTATTTCAAATCAAATCAATATTTAAAGTTATTGTTTTCTTGTAACTCAAACGTATGAAGACCCAATTTGTATTGCAACCTGGATGGAACATAAAATTTTCCTAGTCTGTTACTTTTTTGAATGGGTAGACATTTTAACAAAGTAGTATAGCAAAAGCAGCTTGTTGGTGACAAAAACGTATGTGGATAAACAATACAAACTTAGATAAAAATACTTAATAGACTATAACATATAGGTTTAAAAAGTAAAACTGCATTGTCAATGTAACGTCATATTGACTATCTCTAGCATGTAATGTCATACATGACTATGTCTCCTTTTTGATCAAAACTTATGATCAAGGAAAAACAAAGAGAATTAAGAAGAAGAATTAAGAAGTTGTTTTAAAATATAACAGCTTGCCAGTTTTGTTTTTACTTAATTTTGATAATCCGTAGTTACATAAGGCACACTGTGATATTTAGGTGAGCTGCAGTAATGACGCTAGATGACACCTTTTTAGCACACTGAGAAAGCTAATGCTTTACACAATTTTGCTTTGTTCTACTTGGAATGGTAACACTCATCAAACACTATTCTTATTAAACCTTATAAAGATTTGTATGTTAATTACTAAACCTCTTTGAGAAATAAACTTTCTTGTGCACGGCCAATATGACTTTATCTGTTCTAATAGTTAATTATTAATGTGGATTTTTTTATGCAGCATCACAGCTGAGACTTAAAGTATCTTGAGATACAGCCTGATAGCCAAGCAGCATGAAACTAGCTATGGCCCCATTTTTGGAAAGTGCTATTACTTTCTTCAGTCGAAGAAAACATGTGATAACTCTATTTAGTGATTGTTACATTATTTAATTATCTTATCTATTATCACTGATATTGCTAGACAGGTGTAACGAGAAGCTTTACGTGACAATTTTTTAAAACAACCTGTAAATATGATAAGCTTTAAGTGATGTGAGTTGAATAATTAAAACAGATATTTACAGATACATTGTCATATTAGGTATGTTAAATTTTGAATGAGCCATTCCTGTCAGCAACAAAAGGGCACTAATGTCCTTCCACACTATAGCAGTGGAGAAAAACAGATAAGGAGTTTTGCTTCATTAATGTCACTTTATATTTGGAAAATGCATATTTCTGTTTGAAAGAAACAAGGAAAAAGAACGCATGATTTGGGAGCACCTGAAACGTAAGATGGCCCCAAAGAGGTCTACATCTTTAATTCAGTTTGTCAAAACAGGCTAGTTAGGGCCACAGCCACACATGGTCAACTTTGTGGTATTTAATAATTCTCTTCAGGACTTCCCGAATGCTTACAGTATGAATCGGGATCTAAGAGAGAGTTAAAAGAAACGGAAAAGTATTGCTAGTAGAAAAAACTCAATGAAAATATGCTTCCACTGGCGCATATGCATAAAATGATGTAAGAAAGTGACTAAATATGATAGCTCACTGGTGCAGTGTCTGCATGGATTGTCCAAAGTGCTCTATGGATCCCAGTACTGCATACTATCAATGCTAACTATAATAGAAGAGTTTGGGATGGTTCCTCCAGTGTAACATAAGAAAATATTTTACAATGTTTCCAAAGGTTTCATTTTAAAAGAGACCCAACGCTATTTCTTGAGTCATTACTCAAAGCTCTGAGATGTGTTTTTTTAAAAAAGTCATTGCTACATATTTACATTTGGACATAATGTAACAGTGTCTTCGTAGGACACCCCAGCTGTACCCCCCCAACGCCATCAGAAGGCAGAAGAGTCACCATAAATAACTGAACATAGGTTATTTCCAAAGAGATGCACTGTATAGATTTTGACATTATTCTGAAATTGTTTCTGCATTCAGTTAATATAATGCAAAACTCCCTTGAAAGGACTTTGGTAGAGTTTGTGACTATATTATAAGTAATTATTAGGAGTTTCACTAAACTGAACCTTTGTATGTGGTCTTTGAAAGTTATCTTTAAACAAAGGCCACGGAAATATATTCTTGATTTTTATTGTCATTTCCTGAAAATACTATTAAGTTATCTTAATCTGTGTCTTGTGACACTGCTTCTTCACTTAATCCAAAGTATGTGTAATAGCAAGTGAAAAAAAGAACTTTACAAATACCAAATGTTTGTCGTAACAGAAAACATCAAAATTGAAAACAAGCTGCATGTGCTACACATCATAATACATTGTAATCTCATAAATATCCCTGAAATATTAAGTTTTGCTGTCAGAAAAGACATGCATGGCCACAAAAACTGTCCCCAAATCCTAACTTTGCTTTAATGGTTATCAGTATGTGAATTCAAGTAAAAAAGAAAAACAGAAAGAAAAGCATGAAGATAGCGACTTGACGCCAAACAAAAATGTAGAGCTGCCTGAGAAAAAGCGATCTTGTGAACTGTTTGCCCTAGCAGCCACACTACTGAAGAATGACCTAAAAGGCAATCTCTGCTTCTACGCTGAACTGCGAGCTAGGAGAGGACATTCACCTATCTTTTCATTGCCAGCATCAGGCCTGGAGGTAGGAGAAAAACACTAATGTTCCATTAATCGGTGAATAAATGAATGGATCACAATGTGAAAACCAATGGAGGAACACAGCAGGTTCTTGCTTCACTCTAGATTAAAGTTTCTTGAGTTCTTTTCCCTTCAAAGTCTTCTACGGGTCTTCTAAGATTTTAAATGTATACTTCCCATATTCACTAAAGAACCTGGATTTGATCTATTGTTCTATAGTAAAGGAAAAACAAACAAAAATGCCGAGCAGATGGCTACTCAGTAGGGGAGGCTCAGAGGAGCACTAAAGGAAACCATCAACTCACAGTTTTTATCTTCGGCCACAAAAGTTTGCAGTAGGCCATCTCATATCCCAGGTTCACGAAACAAGAGAATAGTAGAAATAAAAATGTCTTTCACTAAGTCTACAATGAATCAATGTCAAGAAGAAATTTTGTTCATAACCTCATTGTGATTCTAGCCTAAATTATTTGTGTTTAATTCCACATCCTTTTTTCATTTTACTAATGCTATTCCCAGATTAGAACTTTTCTTTCATAAGTTAGTAGAGATGCTGTTTTGGATAAAATGATATTTCAGGCATATGCAAATATAAAAATCTGAACCAGCTGGAATGATGAAATGTTTTTAAATGTAACACAACAGCAGTCAATGACACTTAATTTGACAGTGCTGAGTCACATAAAATATTCCATATCAGAAATAAAAATACCTAAGCAACAGCTATTCACTTTTATAAGTAGAGAGGACATAGGATTTAAAAGGTTAAGAGAAAAATTCAAAGTCATAAAACTAGGTAAGGAACTTGGGCCTCCAGCCTCCTAATGGGGGTACTTCTAAGAGGACTCTCACTTATCCACATGTGAAGGAATAAAGTTTGTATTATTAGCATTTCTAACGATGCAAACAAGACCACAGCTTGTGTGGGGCCATAACTGAGACTTTTCTAGGGATGGCATTGAGATTATCATGCTTCTATCTGTCACTCCTTTTATTAAAAATCTGGCAAAATGTCCCTGTGAACTTGAGTCATCCTCAGAATGACTTCCTAAAACAGGTAAGACAGGTTTTTATTATCTCCTTTAGAATCCAGGAACATGAGACACACATGGGTTGGGAAATGCATATTAATTTTCTATGAGTCACAAAAAATCAATACAGTAAGAATCTGAGTAATGGAGCTGAAAATCCTTACTTCTCAAAAGTAAAGTCAGATAGATAAATTCTGCCATGTCCAATGCACATCTCTAAAAGTCTTAAAGTCTGAAGTAATCTGGACCTTTATATGCACGTATATTTAATTAACATGATCCTAAAAGTCTAAATGACAAGGTCAAATGGATCTCTCAATATTATATATATGCATATTTTCCCAAAAGTATACTTTATAGAAATACCTTGGCAAAAGATGTGTGTGAAAAAATATAAAACAAAATATGCTTGTGTATCTTTTACAAATCTTTACCAATTGTAACTGGGGGCAGGAATCGCCTAATACTAACAATGCCAAAGTGTTCGGTTGCTAATGAGGAACTCTGAAAGCATACTGCAATACACATACAACATAAAGTAGCAGTTATATTGATAGATATTTTCCTTCAGCCATTTGTTGTACATAAGCAAAGGTAAAACACCAATGATCTCCGTTGTATTTGCAACCATGCTAGACCTGTTGCATGCGCCCCTCTGGAAAAATCATAGATCTGGCTAGGAAAAGCACTGCTGCTCACTGTGATCTGAAAATGACACACTAAGTGAACATTTCTTTTTCCTTTGAAAGTCAGGATTTTAGCAAGCAGAGAAAAACAGCTCCTCTTATAAATTATTAAAGAAAAGCGACAAGCCTTTACTAGTTTTAAACAAGAGAAGATTTTTAAATTTGGGGGCTAATTTTCACACTACCGTTGTTTCTTTCAAATTAAATAGGGATTTTCACCTGACAGAGTTCAACATCTCAGAATTACAAGATCACTACCCTTAAGAAACTTAAACCGCTCCTGTGATAGGTTTATTGTGATAGCTGGCAAAAGCAGCATTTGTATTAGCATGCTGGCAGCTAGGATGAATTTTTTTTAAGTTTATGAAGTAGAACATTCTTTACCTATACATCCAGCTCTTTCATACTTTTGATACTTCAAGTCAAGATCGTGTTAAGTCCCGTTAAGTAGTAAAAGGATGTTTCAGGACCATGGATAGCTATTTGTTCTGCCGAAGGGTGTAAAGTGAAAGGGTTTGTTTACAATAATAAAGGCGGAGAAAGCATGATTATACCCTCTTGGTATCTAATTAGAAAACAACTCATTCATTAGAAGGGGGGGGAAATGGAAAGCTGGAGAGGAAATGAATATGTTAATATTACAGATTAGCTTTTATAATTGTCTGCGCAAATTGTCATTTATTTATCCTATTTTTAAGTGTGTACTGAAACCTAATCTCAAGGTAATGCAAATTCCCATCTTCCATAAACTGAAAGTCATTTTTGCATAAAACAGAGCAATGGTTTAAAAAACCACCATATGCTAATTCTGAAATACATGTACAGCACCTGCTCTGCTGTGACCGAACCATCTGTTTAATGTCACAAAATATCTTAGGGCCTCTCAGAGAATATAAAAGGTGTATTTATTCTATGCCTTTTACCTAGGCAGCTCCTGTTCTCTGGGGAAAGGTTGGGAATGGAGGACCAGTCACCTCCAGGGGCTTAAGGGTATTGTTACAGATATATTTACACATCATTTTCAGAGAAAAAGACCTCAGAACACTAAGGAGGTTTAAGCATACAGGTAAACACGCAACCCAGCTCTATCCATTTTCCAACACGTCTGTGATGTATTAATGGAAGATTTCCAGATTAGTAAAACACTGTAGGGCATCTCTCCACACCACCCTAGAGGGAAAAGGTTACAAAAGGCCAAACATTAAAAAAAAATTTAAAAATCACACCCTAAAATCACAATTCCAAGAATGCAATCCATGACTATCCCACCAGAAACTCTACACTGCATCATTTTTATTCCGCCCATCCAAAGCTTATGATCGCCTAATCGCCACCCCATTAGGGAGAATAAAATGAAGGGAGGCGACATATATGTACCACAGCGCGGGCACACACACATACGTGCACGGGAAGCGGTATATATATGTCTGGACCTCTCCATCATGCTGTGCGTGCCTGTGCATAGAAGGCGACTCCGCCGCGGCCGCGGGGACGCTTCCCTTGGGCAGCCCCTGCGCCCTTGACATGACAGCAGCGATCTGTCTCCTCTCCTCCTCGCTCAGCTGGCTCAGGTCCGCCTCCATGCCGGCTGGGATTCCGGGGTGCAGGGCGCTCCCCGAGCCGCCAGCCCCGCCTGCGGCCGCCGCCAGCCCTTCGGGGAGCCCTTCCCCTTCCAAGCTCGCCTCGTTGCCCATGGCTCTCGGCGGGACACGTCCCGGTGCAGAAGCCCGCGGCCGCCTGAGCCCCGCCAGCCGGGGTCCGCCCCGAAGCGTGCAGGCTGCCCAGCCCGGGAGGCTCGGGGCCCTCTCCGCTGCCCGGTGCGCAGGGGGGATGAGCGCGGGCTCAGCGCGGTCCGCAGGCGACGCCCGCGGCCGGCCGCTCCTCCATGTTGGACAGCGCCAGGGCGAGCTCCTCGCTCCCTGCCTCCCGGTGGCCGCCTCAGCGCCGGAGCAGCCCGGGAGCGGCGGAGCTCGGCCAGCCCGGCGCCGTCGGCCCCGCCCCGCGCCCCGCCCCCTCGCCGCGCCCGCACTGCGCGTGCGCCGCCCCGAACAGGTGATGTCCGCCACGCCCCCTCCCCCACCCTGCGTCGCGTCGCGCGTCGGCGCCCGGTCACCGGCTTAAAGGCACCGGGCGATACCGCGGTGAAAGGGCCGGGGCGAGCCGCGGACGCTTCTCTCAGGCGTGTCGCAGGATGCCTCGGTCTGAGTTTTCGCGAACTCAGTTTAAGGGTGGGAGGGGTTGGGCGGGGCGATGACTGCAGCGTTGCCTCCTGGGATTTGTAGTTTCGTTTCGGGAGTTGTGTTGCCCCTCCTCCCGCCGCCCCCTGGGGACTGGGGAAGGATCTTTAAAGCTCCTAGGGAAGGTTCAGGTAGCTAAAGATGGACGAGAAAGAATCTTCCTACTTTTGAGATAAATTTCCCAGGATGAGATAAAATGGCCCTTATCTTCTAGAACTTTCCTAGACCATTAGATGAAGACATTTCAAAGTGATAAATTAGTAGATAGATAAGAAATTAGATGCTTATATCTTGCGCTGACTCCACAGGGGAACTACAGCAACGTAACGAATTATGGGAAATTATTCACCAAGGAAGCATCAGATTGTTAAGTATGTTGTACAGTAATGGGAAACTTGGAAATCATGGTTTCCACCCCTTTTATTGTTTTATTTTCCAAATGTAGAGAAGTAGGTAAACCCCATTAATCTTACAGCTGCAACAGAAATACCTAGATTTATAGTACCCCACCACCGTACACACACACACTTTCTGCTCCTTTTCTTAAAAGATTATTTCAGTTATCGCTCAGTATGAATCTCCAAATTTGCTATATAATTTTGTCATGAAATTTATTTAATGCTTCAGCTTTTTGAGCTTAAAGAGACCAAAAGCTAAGAATCAGAAGTGAATTATTAAACAGATCTGAACAGGCTTTCAGAAAGTAAGTTTCCATGTCTCGTCAAAAAATCTCTTCTCTGTAGTAACTCAGGGGCTTCTACTTCTCTTGGCACAGTTGCAACCATCTGTGGCTAAACTTATTATATTTAAAGAGGGCTACTCAATAGAGGAAACACATTATGTGTTGTGTCATTAGAAACTGATAAAATTTTGGTTCTCTGATAATATATTGGGGATGTGACTGCCAAAGTCAAATTTGTAAGAGTCATTCTTTGAGATAAAGAGGATGGTCTCATAAACGAATTAAGCCTAGGCAATCAGACATCCTGATAATCCATCTGGAGGCAAATAGAATATGCTAAAACTTTTTAAAAGGGAATTTACTTCAAAGAACATGATTAAAAACAAAATTCTAAATCCTGTAGTATTTCTCTTTCAAAACCAGCAACTGTTCCACAGTAGACACTGAATGGAAATTTGTAACAATCATAACCAATGGGGAAAGGGGAGATTCACATGTTAACTGTTTTCTTAGACTTTGTGGGAATAAAATATTATTTGACATAGGCACAATCACAAACCACGACTTTCAAACTGTAGCTTTAGAGTAACGATTAAGCTGAGAAATCCCATTAATTTTTATATATTCTTGCAAGATGGAAAGGAATCCACGAAATAGCAAGAAAAAAGTCAGTGATGATCTCTATGCAGACTGAGAATATTAGAACTTGAAAGGTCAGAGTAATATATGGCCCATTTTCAAAATATCCATTCTCTTTCTCCTTTCCACCCTTCCCCCAGAAGCAGACTCCATCAGAAAATGAAAATGAGTTGTGTGGTGAGAAAATAAATGGACTGTTAAATGAGATTAGAGAACCAGAGAATGGAGCACATGTTTTGAGTGTTGACTTTCAAGAATGACTTTATCTTTAGGAACTTTTTAATGCCGGGTGTTGGATAGCTATGTTCTTTTTTTATTTTCTATTTAGGGCTAATTTGCTAGTTCTTGGAGGTGAGTTGTTGAAGTTTTGTTTTTGAGACAGGGTCGTATGTAGCTCAGACTAGCATGGAACTGGTAACGTAGCTGTAAATGGCTTTGAATATCTTCTGCTTCCTATGTGGTGCTCGGGATACTACATCCTACTTCATGCCTGCTAAGTAAACACTCTACCCACTTTGATAGGAACAGAAACGCTAAAGCAGAGTCAAGTGCTTTCCTTTTGTGTGAATCATTAGAAATCTGAAGTACAATTCAGGTTGTGGAGAATGGGCAGAACTCAAGGGGTATAGAATGTCACGGAAGTTCTTGTTTTCCAGGGGTGGGCTATCAATTTAATAGAGTAAACAGACTGGTGATTCCCCTCCTCTCTGTATCTGTGCCCTATGCTCATTACATAGGCACACTAATGACATTTTACTAAATCTGTATGTAATTGAAAATAGTTTAGCTCTAATTCATTCAGCCTGACACGGTGATCAGGAAACAAGTCAGTTTCTGAAACCCTCTACTCATACATGCCTTCTACCCACCTAAAGTGGTGGCTCTAGAGAGTGAAGTCTTTCCATTCACTTCTTAACTCAATGTCCTACGTAGATGATAATGGAATGGATAATATGATAGTTAGCAACTAAACATGACTGGGAAACCATACCTTGGAAAACAATCCAGTTTACCATGTCCTTGCAATTATCATTCATACTAAGACATTAAAAAACATAATCACACCACTGACCATATATAAAATACCTGAACTAAATCCTTGAAATAATTAAAATTATAGTAGCTTGCAAATTTAGGTAGGAAAGTTGAGGGGATGAGGGATGGAGGGCCATGTGAAGAGGAAAGGCAGGTGATGGGGTGGGCAGGTGATAGGGGTGGGCAGGTATACTTGTAAGATACCCTGAAGATAAAGTGCTGGTCTCAAGAGTTCAGCACTCCCAAATGCACAGCCCTTTATAGTAGGACTTCCACATGGCCATCAAGAGATAAGTGGGATTTCTATCCCCCTTTTACTAGAGCCAAAACCATTTTTTGTTCTTGTTTTGACAGAAATCAACCAACCTCCAACTATAAACCTAGGTAATGCTGCGCAACTCCCAGTTCAGCCTGGCAGCTTTGCCTTCTTTGTATCACGATATCTCAGGGTATTATGATTAAATGGAGACAAATGTAGTTCCCTAAAAGCTAGCTTCACAGCTAAGGCTGCCGAGGTCCCTTAGCCCTGTCACCAAGCTGAGCCCCCTGCTGGTTACAGTTGCATCAATAAGCTGGGTGTAGACAAGAGAACTAAGCAGTGGGCACAGCATCACAAAAAGAATCATGATGATGATGTTAATGGTGTCAATATTAATGAGAATAATATGAAGAAGTGCTGCTCTTAAGTCACATGGTTTTGTGATTTCAGTTAAACTATATAACTGATAATGCCAGATTTTGCACACTGTGATTATATGTAATTTTTCCAAGTTCCATTTTCACTATGTCCCATATAATTACTGTTTACTGTACTTATAATTCAATTTAATGTAAAACCGAGATTTAGCTATTTGTTCAAATCTTCCGGATCTACTCTTCTACACCATAAAATAGAAAGGTCCAAGTATCTTGAATACTTGCATGTTTATTTCGTAAAAAGCCACAATAAAAAATACTTTGTGTTTATGTTTAAACTCTAACTATAAACAATTCAAAGTTATACTAAAGCATGCCAAACATACCCATACAAAGTTTTCTGAGGGATATTTACACATACATCACAGAAGCTACTGAAGGAGGAGACTATATTCTTGAGATCCTATGTAACACAGCTGTCTAGATAACAACTGTTCAGATGCCTGGAGGAAACTTGAGGTCAGAGATTGAAAAATACTTGTGAGAAATTGCAAACGCAGTATCAATTGTTATATACTGTATACTGATCCCTGTGCTATAAATCAGTTGAAACCAATTGCCATTCATCTTAAACCATAAAGGAGGTGAGATGGCACTATTTAGGGGATATTGGTGTGGGAAGTCCTCTGTATATGTGTTGCTTTTTTTGGTTAATGAGTAAAGCTGCTTCGGCCAGTGGCTTAGCAGAATAGAGCAAGGCAAGAATTCCAAGTAGAAAAACGAGGAAAGAAGGCAGAGTCAGAGAGATGCCCATGGGAGCCCACCAGAACCTTGCTGGTAGACCACAACCTCATGGTGATGCACAAATTATTAGAGATTGGTTAATTTAAGATATATGAGCTAACTAGCAATACGCCTAACTGATTGGCCAAGCAGTGTTTTAATTAATACAGTTTCTCTCTCTCTCTCTCTCTCTCTCTCTCTCTCTCTCTCTCTCTCTCTCTCTCTCTCATTCTCTCTCTCTCTCTCTCTCTCTCTCTCATTCTCTCTCTCTCTCTCTCTCTCTCTCTCTCTCTCTCTCTCTCTCTCTGTGTGTGTGTGTGTGTGTGTGTGTGTGTGTGTGTGTGTTTCAGGTCTGGGCAACCAGGAACGAACAAGCTGCCTCCACCTCCAGGATGCCTGGCATTATTAAGGTTCACAATATGTAGAAGGTCAGATATTTTGAAAATACAGTGTAGGTTTTCTTGAATTTCTCTGCAGAATAAAAAGGAGAGAATTTGAACTGGGGAATAGTGTGAATTAGAGATCAAATTAGCAGATAAATATGGAAAGGAGGAAATTTAGTGTCACTTTGGAAAAGAGCAACGTGTTCAGTGTGTCAGCTAATGTTTGGCGCTTTATAGGTCCTGACGTGTCAGTGGAACCTCAAAGCGATTTCTATTAAATGCACCGACTATAACCCGGTTTCCCCTCCCCCACAGACATGCAGATATTTTCCACATTACTAAAATTTTTTGTAGAATTGTTATAGCTAATTTCATATATTAACTGGATCACAAATGGTCCAAATACTTAGTTAAATGTCTTTCTGCATACATCTAAAATGCTGGTTTTTTTTTCTTCCTTCAGTATAATGCTTTGACTTTTTCACTGGAAAGATAGTTCTACTTGCAAAGGCAGTTCCATGCTGTCCTGGGCCACAGAGTAAAACCCCCTATTTTCCAAAAATCATAAATAAATGTAATGAAAATTTTCCTTCCTGTTTTGATTGTGCATAGTGATTGAGTAAGAAATTACCATTTCGATTTGTCGTGTTTTATTTCAGTTAGGAACAGAGCACTTTGCTTCCAATCATAGAATAAGAACCATACTGTTCACTATTTCAGGAGCCGTTGGGGGAATTTTAATTTTATTTTAACTGAGCTCCAGATTTCTCAGGTTAATTATTGATGAGTAAGCTCAGGGTAGAAATTGTGTTATATAATTCTGCCTTGGACTTCCCCTGTCTTTCTCCATTCAAGTTACTGCTACCATTGAAGATCAAATGGTCCATAACATACTTATAATAATAATGCTTCCTGTTTTCAGTGGTCTTTATTGCAAGGGTCTCAAACTCTTGAAAGTGATCAGACATACAATACTGCAGTAGCTGTTACTGTCTACTTTTACAAATGGTTAAATTGCAGAAATCAATCAGTGTGTCAGTCTCCAGAACAGATTTTGAACCATTTATTCTTGCCACTAAAGAAACATAATTTTTCACATATTTTAGTCTCACCATTCATCTCAGGCAAACTGATTCAAAATTTTGGTGCTTCAAAGAATAGCAATAATAATAGCAGTCTACTAAATGATACTCCAAAATTTATTATCTTATCTTTCATTGATTTGCATGCAGTTTCTCGCAAGGAGCTTGGCTACTTGAATTATAGATAGTATAAAATATTCAGGAACGTAGTTGAAATACTTTTTTTTTTACAGAGGAAACTCTCTTGAAGATAATAACATGCTTACCTTCTAGTTGCTTACATATATCATTCCTTTCTCAAATGTACCCTGTCCGAAGGAGAACCCTTTGGTACCTGGAGTTTATACTTTGATATGGACATACTTCCCATCTGAACAATTGCTTCTCAGTGACTGAAGAGCATCTGTGGAGCCACCTCACTTGCCTGCTGCCAACATCAGCTGATTGAGATTCCCTAGCTTTGCTCAACACTATAGGCTTCTGTCACTTATCAGTCCTTCAAGCAGCTATGATGTAAGAATTCTAGACTTACAGTAATATATATATATATATATATATATATATATATATATATATATACCATAACCCTATTCTCGTAGAGTGTATATTGTGTCTAGGAAAATGCATTTCAAAGGGGTTTAGACTTTAGAAGATTAGCTAGGACTCCAGGGAAAACAAGTCCTAACTCTATATATCAGCATGCCTCACCTTAGAGGCTGCAAGCCTGGGGGTGCACGGTTCTTCATTGTCCTCTCTGTGTGTTAGTAGCAAGCAATGTTTTACAGCCTCTACATGCTCCGTTCCAAAGAGGCAGAATGTACCACCCGCTGCTTTTCAGATTCTTGGGGACACACCAAGTTCCATCTTGGCGATATTGTGTGTGGGTGCCTGGGTGCCATAACACAGAGGTTCCCTGAACAATAGTCGTGGTCATTTTCCATGAAAATGTTGTTGACCATTGCAAATGTCGAAGGAGGGAAGCAACACTGTTTCTAGCCTCCTGAGCATTGTCTCTTCACAGGTGACTTGCTGAATGTATAGTGACTCGACTATTAAGTATGAGACCGCATTCAGATGGCCATCTTCCAAGCAACCATCAATCTGGTGTCTGGGAAACCAACTCACCTAGCTATACAAATGGAATATGTCTTCAGAACGTTGAGGTTCAAATCACTTGTTAAAGATAAGATGAATCAAAGTGTTAAACCAAAAAGTCAAGAACATTCACAGAAGCTGGATATAGGACTTCTAAGCTGACCAGATTAAAGACAGGGCAAAGCGCTGGTAAAAATAGCAAAGTTAGTTCCATCTTCCCATAAGGAAGACCCTCCCTAGGGAGGAAATGCAAGCACAATTGCCCTTACTCCTAATTAACTCAGCTTCACTTGTAGTTATGTCATAGTCTATGTTCTTGCATCTAATGCACCTAATTGTAGCAGACTATATCATAGGTAGGGGCCCTCTACAAAAGCCTCCATCTATTTGAGGAATATACCAGAATAGAGTGCTAGGGGTGGACAAGCCAGGTGATGTGGGAGGTCCAGATTCAGAAACGGAGCCCCTAAAAGCAGCCCTGTGATGTTGCTGCTTTGCTGGCACACCTCACACAGCACGTTAGGGCATCTTTTTTCTTTGCCTGATTGCCTGCTGAGATAAGGCTGGACTTGCTTCCTCTACCTGTGCCTGGATGTGAATTATTCTCCTTCAGGAATATAGGCAGCAAGACCACTTCTGTGGTTGGAATTGGAAGGAATACAAAATAAAGCATATTTCTACATCCATAACATGAACCAAGCAGTTCACCAATAGGACGTCCTGAAAGAAATGTGTCTGTATCTGGGAAAGCCCCAGCATGGAAGGTTTGAAGGTTCCGAGGCCCTCAGATCTGACCACAGCCATCTCGTGGATGTTCTTTTGTCTGACATCCCAGCCCAGCTCTCATATGCTCAGCAGATCATGTCTTGCTATGTTATATTAACAGCCAGTTCACCTTGGGGATGACTGTTAGCCTAAAGGGACCACTCTGTTCTCACTGCTCTGGAGATGTGAACAACTCCAGCCTTCTAAGGTAATACATGAACATGTCTGAGAAGGTTGCAGGTGGGGCTTTCTGGTTTCCGACCTGTGCCTGGGCTCTGTGAGGGGCGAAATGGCATGTGGAAGGCAGACTGCCATACTCTTCCTGTTCATCCCTGGTTTCATTGGCAAGAAGCACGACAGGTGACCATCAGAAGAATGATACTGTCCTATAGAACACCCACATTGTGTTTCTCAACCAGTCAGACTTCTTTATTTACCACTTCTCGTCGATGCTTTGTTTCCATACACAGAGGTCTGATTGCTGGGTGTCTGGCAGCCTAAGAGCCTATCCAAACCGTGAGGGAGCTCGTGGTTGCTCGTGGAATCCTAGAAGAGTCTCGTGAACATGACCTTCACGAACTCCCAGGGCAGTACGGAACAAAGGCAGAAAGTGTAGGCAGAATCATGCCTAACACAGGAGAAGACTTGGGTCTTCTGTGAACACAGGGCAGCTGGGGAAGCTGATCTTGCTGAGAGAGCTTACATACGAAAGTATGTATTGTACAGAGTTAATGGAGTCAGTCTCCAAAGACTGCTGATACAGTTGAATAGTTCAAGTGGTACTGGATTGAGGAAGGGACCTTGATAGACAACCAAGGGTTCTAGGAGGTCATAAACCTCTTCAAAGACATGATTACCCTGGTGGTGAGAATAGCTGCCCCATAAGGCTCAAGGCGCTCATACACACCTCATCAGGAGAAAAATACAGGCAGTGGGGGTAGAAAATGAAAGGATGGGGAAGTTTGTGCCCGACTCCAGCTAAATATTGTGGAGAACACCACAGAAAAGGAGTTAAAGGGTTTTCTGTTAGTGGTTCTCAACTTTGGCATCAAGTGAGCCTTTTTCAGGGGTTGCCCAAGACCATTGGAAAACATATGTTTACATTATGATTCATAATACTAGCAAAATTACAATTATGGAGTAGCAATGAAAAGAATTCTATGGTTAGAGGTCACCACAACATGAGGACCTGTATTAAAAGCCTAGGATGAGAACTACAATCCTACATTCCCCACTAAAGAATGCTTGTCAGTGACAGCCCTCTCAACCTCTCCAGAGAGATCCAGAAGTTTAGACTCCAAGATCAGACAGAACGGCATGTTACACTGGGAAGCAAGCAGAGGAAGGGTCCTTTTTAGCAAGCTCCACTCCTCCCACACTTCTCTGCCAGCTTTGTAACTTGGTAAAAATTCTCTGGTTATTTCTGTGTGTTTAAAACTCTTTTTGAGAATATAACCCAAAGTGATTTGAACAATTCACCTTGAAGAAAAAACAAATCAAAAAAACTTTTTTTTTCCCCAAGAATATGAAAGTACATCAAAGAGCTAACAAAACAGTGAGCTAATACTAGGTCAGATCTCAAGATACACGAAGCAGTGTTTTGATTTTGTGCTGAATCCTTATCTGATTTTTTTAAAATGAACTTTTCTTTGCACATCTTTTTTGAGTGAAGTGGGAACACCAAAAAAGCCTGGAGTCTGTGAAGGACAACAGATCGAAGGTCAGTATTTACCAAGAATGAAGTAACACTGAAGGGCTGTGTGGTAAAGGTGAATGAGAAGGTGATCACGTCTTTCTTAGTCACCTAAATTTTCATAGAAGCGCATGTCAATCTTTATGACTTCAATACTAAATTGGTCTGAAGTGTCGGTGCTTTCACATGAAAGGCCCAAAGCAAGGCTACCCGTTCTCCCCATCCTGATCTTCTAAATCTGCCTTTTCTGGGCAGGAAGTGGTGTGTGGTGGGTAGATTTTAATTATCTGAGGACAACTGGTGAAACCAAGCTCATTTGTGGAATATCTCCGGAGAAGAATGGGACAGGAAACTGAAGGGAACACAAAGAACAGTGAGTATGGAACTGTTCTGAACTGACTGAACCCCGAGACAGACTATTAGCAGTGGCTTATGTTTTTTTCTGGGTAACATCTGGCAGCTAGACCTTCCGTATCAGCACCGCCCTCAGAGCTTAGGAAAAACATCACATTCTCATGCTTGTTCCCAAAACAGTGCAATCAGATTCCGTATTTTCACAGGGCCTTTAATTCCTAATCACATCAAAATCTGAAAGAATGAATGAGAATCAGTAAGTCTGAACTAGATCAGTAAAAGGAAGGGCTATTAGAAAAGTAGATGTTGTACAACCTGATTTCAGAGCCATGCGCTTGCTATCAAGATGCATGCTCTATAGAAACCCATGAAGGATGGTCTCTGAGATGCTTTCAAATCTGGTTGGTACACATAAAGTCAATAAAAGAATAAAGAAATGGAAACAATAGCATCTAACTCTTTTTAAGTTGCTTTCCTCTGTGAACTTAAGAGAACGCGGGTTATTTGGACTGGGTGTACATTTGGTTGTGCGGAAGGTGTAATTGGGATTCAGGTTCTGAATTTAGGACTTGTATAATACGCTTCCATTGCATGCATTATAACACAGTCTTCCGGGGTCGATGCAAAGGGCTGACTGCAGAATGCAATTTACCTCTGTTTTGAAAGTTTAAGAATATTTATTCTACCCGAATAAACTCCAGTGTATCTTTAAGCGTGAAACCGCACTCTTAAAAGTCACTCACAGCTTCTCTTTGCTTCTAATAATACTGTTCTCTAATTTCTTCCTAACACATTATCATATGTAGAGGTAATGTTAAAACAAAATGAAGTTTAAAAATAAGTAAAAATACAGAGTTGAATAAATGTGTGAAGTAAATAGAGGTGGCAGATTGTTCCCGGATGGTGACTTTGGGTGAGGGGACTTGGAAAGTCTTAGAAACCCTTCACGGTATAGTCCGGGTGAAATGGCAGTAACCGGTCTGTTTCCTCCTTCTAAACACATGCATATCTACGTGTAGCAATAATGAAGAACGAAGTCGTGAATTTGAAAGCGAACAAGGAGGGGTATATGGGAGAGTGTGGAGAGAGGAAAGAAAAGGGGGAAATGCTGCAATTATATTAATCTCAAAACAAAGTAGAGGTAATTATGAAAGAGTAATTTCAGATGACAAGCCAAGGTGCCCTTCATGTGTGCTTTAAAACACCTGGACGATTTTGTTTGTGGTATTGCTGTACTTTGCAGATTGTTTATTAAAAATTTTGATTTCTCATTTTCTTGAAAACCTGAGAAGTTAATCACAAAGGTTATTGCCTGGCAAGAGCTTCATGCTTTAAGTTTGATCCATTTCCTACCTCCTGTGTAGCTTTGAATTTGACTGCTCTGTAATCTTCATGTCTCACCAAGCAAGGATTCAAGTCTTTCTACAAATAAGAGATAACTCTGGGACTTGCAAATTCATAAATTTCAATATCAAGTGATCTACATTTTTGGAAAATTGAGGAGACACAACACAATAACAGATTCTAACCACGGCTTCATCTTTCCACCTTTGCTTAGTCTTCTAAATAATTTCCCTTTGAGGCACATAGATTTGTGTGCCTGAATGATAATTAGTGACAGATTGAATTTCTCTGTGCTTGTGTGTGTCAGAGTGCGATTAACAATTATGGGGGTAACATAATGATGATGGCTTTCTTCTTAGATTCTTTACAGTTTTGTAGTGAATATTTTCTTTTGACTTCAGAGAATATTTCCCTATGCAACAATTTCAAAACTGTGTCGCATACAAACCCACCTCCCATGTAGCAATTCTTATTTCTAGAAATCTGTTTGAGGTCAAAAATTAACATTGCTCTGTGTTCTGTTATAGGCTACTATCTCTGGATTTCAAAAATTCTCCATGTCTCACTGACTTCTGGAAGAAGTTACTGATATTTTAAAAATCTTCTATATACATCATGTGGTCATGAATTTTTATATTTAAATAAACTTTTGGTTAACTTCAGAGCTAATAATTTTTTATATATTTTAGGAAAGACATGTTGCCTAAGCCAGGCGTGTTTATGTCATTTGCTATAGCCCCCTTTCCTGGAAGAACAGACCTGTAGTTCATGATCCCTAACACACATTCTCTCTGTGATTGATTTTCCATTGTAATTGTTAGAAATCTGTCTTCCAAGATTTATTACATATCACCTTTGACTCTGCCCATGCTAAGCTATTCCCCAGCATTGTGTCTGCACCCCAACTGCAGTGGAGCTGAGTCCTGCCCAGACTGGCTGTGCTTTCTCAACTGCATTTCCTCCATGAAAGTAGCCCACCTTACCACGGGCACTGGCAAAATATCATGTGTTCTATTGACATGTTATCGCTTTTATCAAATAAATTTAATTAATAACTTTACATCTTATTTTTCAATAATATACCTACTAGAGAAACCAACTTTATTCTATGTTTTCTTATTCCACTAAATTATCTTTCATAGCAAAGGCTGTATTTCCTGACAGATAAGCCAGTTATGGGCTCTGGAAGCTTAAATCTAAGATCCAGTACAATAAATTTTGTCTCTCTGGAGTGTCTTCCCTATCATCAGATAAGCATGAGTCTGTTCCCTGTGTACTTCTGAAGTGCCCGCTCTGACCTCCTTTCTCCGGCAGCTCTAGTACATTTTCTATTCTCTGTAGCAGAATTGATGGCCCCACCAAGACTTGCATCTTCAGCCCGTGTGATTTCAAGAGCTCTATAAAAATAAATCCACGCAGCAGTACTGATCTCCACCGACAACGCACCCCTAGCAATCCATTTCTACACGTTACTGACCAGTAACAGCATCCTATTCCTTTACTTGTTAAAATTAGGACAGGGTATTCAGTGTCCTCTAGTTCCAGCACTTAGGAAGCAGAGGCAGGGGGATCTCTGAAAGTTCGAGGGCAGCCTTGTCTAAATAGTGAGTTCCGTATTCTCACCTCCATTCACACCTTTCTGTCATGTCCGTCATTAATTTTTCAAGTATACCAAGGATACTAATAACTTAAGACCTTTGTATTTCGCATTCTTTTTGTCTAGAAAAGTCTGTCTCTATGAATCCACCTAGATATATACTTCAGTAGCTTGCTCCAGTGTCACATTTTTAGGTCTTAGTTAAGAAGTGTCCTTAGAATGATAATCCGTCCTTCCATTTGATGTCTCCATTGGCCTTTCCTACCTCACATTCTCTACATGACTTGTCTACATTTGATACCCCATTTATATAATTTCTTTTCTATATTGTCAACCAGTGTGGATACTTCATTTGAACAAGGTTTCTTTTGTGTGGATGTTTACTGTTTATCTCCAATGCCAAAACAGTGATTGGCTAGCACATAGAATATACTCTGCTAATAATTTCTACTTTTAAGAGTATTTGGTTGAATAAACGATAGATTAACAAGGTACCTACTGAGAACAAGATTTCAGATGAAATTGAACCATAGTGTGATGTGGTAATTTCAGAAGGAATTACCAATGATGCCTTTCTATATGGATTTAGGCACTCGCTATATCACTATTAATATACTCTAACCAACCATTTTTCCCTATGCACCCACAACTCTGGTGGACATTGTACAGTAATTTTCTTGGACACACTATTTTCAACATGCATAAATGTTGCCACCCTCTTTTAAAATGACTTGATCTACTCTGCTAACTGCATCAGTTAGAAGGCAACAATTCCTGCCCAAGCCAGTTATGATGAGGACATTCTAAAATTTTCTTCATCCTGTACAGGAAAATATCAACACTTCTTAGATAAGGAAAAGACTATCTCCACTCTCTTCTTATCTTTTGAAGCAACTGTGGCAAGATAATGCTAGGAAGAGAAATGTACAGAATTATATTACTGTGTTGTCCTTTCTTCTTTTGCTCTAAGTAAGAAGATAGATATACAGGATTTTTTTTAACCACATAAAGTTGTGAGGGGTTAGAGTTTTTGTTTGTTTGCTTGCTTGCTTATTCTATTTTACCTACAATACTGGCTTAAGTAGCTAAAGAGAAATAGCAATAAAAATGACATTGAAACAGATGCATAGTGTTCCAAAGAAGCCCACTCCCTGCACATAAATATGTTCAGATACTTTAGTGGCCATCACATTTGGAGAGTATAGAATCAAGGGATGGCTATATCACTCTGGAACAGTAGTACCCTGAGTGACTCCATGAAGCCCAGTTATCAAGCACCTTCCTTACATTTCTGTAAGACCTTGAAAAATATGGAGCTTGAAATTTCAATACAATTAAGAGTATTTTTCCAAGGTATCATGTGTGGCCCTGGGTCCTCAAGTTCTATAAGAAATAAATATCCATTGAATTTAGGCGTTTATAATCTAAGATTTGTGTTACCAGTTTTTTTCTCTCTTCTCATACCGTCTTCTTCCCTTCTCTGTTTCCTCTTTCACTCTTAAGAAACAAAGACACTAGGATGACTGAAAATTCAGATAACAGTTTTATTTAGGAACAGTACACAGGATTAGAAAAAGAAAGAAGAAAGCTTGATGCTCTTACAACTGCAAGATCATCATACCTTGAAAGCCAAGGAGACTGTGGTCTTCATTTCTTGCTTATCAACTTGTTTCCCACAGTTAGATTGTCCACTAGCAGAAAACAAAGGTATAATTTAAATAGAATCATTCTTAAGATAAAAAAAGACTCTACCCACAATCCTATTTGGGGAAATAATGAAATTGAGGAATTAAGAAGTTGACAGAACTTGTAGAGGAAACGATGGAAAAATCAGTAGTGAGCTTGAATATCTAGGTTTTAACTCAGGCATTTTATTGTATCCATTTGTATAAAGAACCATATTGGTGTATTTGTAAGCATAGTGTTAAGTCAAGCTTCTCTTGTTGAGAATTGTAAGACACAGAAAAATCTCTAGTTTTCTGCAACCATCACTCTTGCCTCCCACACCTAATGATGATTTGGAAGGCAGAAACCAATTTTGGAAAACAGATAGGTTTGGTTTAGGTACTGACAGATACACAATAATTTAACGAAGACTTGATTTTTTGAGAAGAAAAAATTGGTTGACTTACTGATAGATACAACATACTTACTGATACCTAAAGGATTCAGTCATTTTGAACAAGATCCATACTGTCTGTCGACTCTTCTTTCTAAAGAATAATGATAATTTCAAACTATCCAATAATTTAAGATTGATTAAGTTTACAACTTAACGAATAAACAAAATTGGATTTTATTCATGTTGCTTTGTTTCCTTTCTTATTGGAAATCTTGAGAGACAGAAATCTCTGTCTTTTCAAGGCTTCATAATTATGATGAGTTTGCAAGATTAGGAACAAATACAGGGTACTGAATGGAGGAGGGTTGTAAAAGTGCTATTTGTGTCTTTTTGAAGTCTGCTGGTCAGCTGTTTTTTAGACTATTCTTCAATTTGAGCCTATCTGATGCATTCTCATGATTAGATTTAGAGTATGCAGATTTTGGCAAGAACACCACAGAAATTACATTCTTTTTTCTCAGTGCCCCTTTTCTCTGAGATCCAAACTGTACAGAGCAATCTCAGCAAATGTCCTTGTAGTTCAGTGAGTAGAAGACCTTGTTTGATTTTATTTCTTTGTTAGACTACACCTCAGTTTCTTCCTACATAGAATTTGGATTCCAAAGGTATTTTATTTACAAAATCAAATATGATGTTTATAGATAATTAAGCAAAATGTATTAATAAAATATGTAATTGTCTTAGTTAGAAGTTTACTGTTGCTGCGAAGAGACACCATGATCATGGCAACTCTCATAAAGGAAATACTTGATTGAGGATGGCTCCCTTACAGTTTCAGAGGTTCAGTTCATGATGATCATTAAAGTGAGCACAGCAGTGTGCAGGCAGGTGTGGTTGAAGGTGAGAGTCTACATCTTGCTGGTAGTGTCTTGCTGCCTCTCCACTGACTGCCACACTAAGAGAAGCCTGAGGAAAAGAGACTTCAGAACCTGCCTCCACAGTGACATGCTTCCTCCATTCTCTTTCACCTCAGTAATCAGTGTGCATTTTACACATCCTCTATTAATTAGTCATGGTACGTATTGTCCAGTGTTCCACACCTAGTTGGTAAGTGTGACTAAAATATTTCTTCATATCAAAGAAATAAGCAGCAAATCAAATTCAATAAAGACATAGTATTTGTCAACTATACATCTGTTGAAGGACTATTATTGATAGTAAATAAGGAAATCAAACAATTCAACACTAAACATCAAATACAGATGGAAAAACATGATAATACATAATAGTGAAGAAAAAGGATTTTGGTACACAATCAAAGCAAATAGATGAGAGCTCTGATTTTTTTAAACCAAATTATTCTTACTAAAGACTAAATGCAGAAGTAAAAGAAAAGTACGTTTTAATCTTTTTTGTTGTGAATCTTGCTTTTTTGGAAGTGAGAATAATTTTAATTAAACACAAATAACAAAAATATGCAAATCTTAAAATCTGCAGAATTAGCAAATAAAAAGTGAGGTTTTCAACTAAAGAAAGCGATTGTAGATTGAGTAGAAAGAATGTTGGCTTCTAAGCAGTTTTGGCAGAGACCTAAACAATGAGTATGTGAAGACCCGATGAAAAGTAATCTATACAGGAAAAGCTCCAAGACAACAAGAATATAAAACAGCCAACAGCTTAGTAAAAAGGATAGCAAAACAGGGCATTATAACTGTAAAGAAGGCCATGAAGAAAGGAGTTTGAGATAAAGTAGAAAGAAGCAAGTACACACCAAATTTTTCAGGAACATTGAATCAAGGAAAGAAATTTTGTTTTTACTTCAAGAGCAGTGCCAGCCCATTGGAGGCTGAGGAAAGAACAATACAAGATTGGAAACATGTTATTCTCCTTCTCCTTCCCACTTCCGTATAGTATTTTGGCAAGAAAATGAGTGTGGTGCTCTCCGTGTGAAAAGAAATGTGTGCTCTCTGGGATGCACACAAACGGAGGGGCTGCAGTGATCTGTCTGGATCATATCTTATTTAAATCAGAGATCAGGAGAAACTCTTGTTTAGCTTAGCATAGGTAGAAATGTGGACATTTGGGATTGCTTAATTATATGTACACATGTCAACATTTGTTTTTCTCACTGAAGGTAGAACATAGGGCAACAGCATCTTGGTAGCACTAAAACTATTCAGCAGCCGGTTTTGGATTTTCTACCATTCTTCAATTGAGGAATTGTTTGGGAGAAGGCTGATTCCTCATTTGTGGCCAAGATCATAGGAGACGAGTCTTTTAGTCTCTCATATGGGAAGGTATTCTATTATTAGGAAAACATGTCAATGATTGGGCATGTTAAAGGGCCACATCTAAGAGAGCTGCCAAAGGCCATGGGGTAAACAATATGAAGTAGCCTTGTATTATAATCTGCATTGTAATATTCATTAATTTATTTTGATATATTGCAGTGAAATATGAGTGAATGAATGAGGAGAAAGATCTCAGGTAGAACTCAAGATTACTATTTTTATAAAGTAATAGCTTCCAAAGCATACAGTATAGAAGGAGGCAAAATGATGAATATGAAAACACATGGTATCTCAATAAGATGATCACAGTTAGGTTAGCATCAGTGTTGGTAACTCGCGTCGACAGCCCTGATGTGTTATGTGAGAAAACACTTTGACCTTGGTGACCTTACTCCCAGAATCCAGAAACCTTAATCAAGTCATGGGAAAAAATGGCAGAGAAATCTCAGTTTAGTATCAACAAGATATTAGGCCCTTGGGACTATGGAGTAGGGGGTGAGAGGGAAGAAGTAGAAGGAAGGAGAGAGAGAGATTAAGGAACACATACCCAAAAGAATCTAGGTACATATAGGATAAATAAGTAAAAGCAAAGAAAATCTGAATATAATTTGATTTGATATTAAAATATCAATACAATAAATGCCAAAATTGGTTTTATAATTATGACAAATATTGCCCTAATTTAATATGTTAACATAAGATGTGAGGCATTTAGGAATCCCTTGAACTATATTTTCCACTCTTCTGTTAATACAAACCTGTTCAAAATAAAAGCTTCATTAAAATTATGGAAACAAAACGTATTATCGATTAGAAAGAATGCCTTTTGCCAGCGTGATGTAATTTGTCTTGAAGTACCTCAGTAAGATTGGGTGAAGGGACACAGAAGAACTAAACCGTGGCAACACCAGTGCAAGGGCTTGGCTGAAGGAATTAACCCAGCATGTCATTTTATGTGCCTCCAAACTAATCATGGCTTCAGGTCAAAAGGGAACCACACACAGTTCGAGGAGCAAGGGAGTTTTGTGTGATTGAAGTTGTACTGCACCTAGAAGTACTGAACAGCTAAGTACTTGCTCCACGCTTGAAAGGATGTGAAATAGCAGTACAATTCTGCACTTGGACATCCTGCATCTGTATTGGCTTGAACAGTATCAAAAACTGTATTTATAGTCAAGTCTGTTTTAAATGCAAGCAGTAGAATACACCTGCTTTGACTCAGCTCTCTTGTGTGTTAATTAAAACTTTAGAGTCTTGTCTAATTGTTGGGAAAATTGGAAAAAGTAACTCCTTCAAAGCCAGAGATGATGAAAAATATTAGAAAAGAGAAAATGCAATCGTAAAGAATGAATCACCCTGTGATTTGTATTTTTTATTGCATGGCTAGCGCAAATATGGCTGTTCTTTTGAAGTTGGCCATATTGGTTTCATGGCCTAAGTTAATGAGGACGATTGACCAGGTCTCTTCCTCCTGTGATTTGTATACCCTCTCCTATTTCAGCCTCACAGTATTAAAGCAGAGAAACTCTCTATGGAGAAGTGATATTCAAGCCCCAAGTTGTTTGCCTCAGTGGTTAATCAGCATTAAATCTGCCCAAACACTAGGGCTGTCTAAACTGCAGTCCACTGGACAAGCCTCCCCATTGTGAGACAATGGAATGCAGAACAAATGCAATCAAAGTCTGAAATGCATGCAGAGAAATATTTCCTCTACCCTTAGAAACAGGGCCTCGTGATTTTGAAAGTGCAAGGCAGCTGGTTTCTTGAGGACGGACAATGGTGCGGTGTATTATTGAGGATTCTTCAGTGCTCTCACCTCACCCATGGGCATTCTGTATAAATATGAGAGCACAGTCACTAGGAATGGGCTCAGATAAGGGAAGCCACCGAATACTCCTGCTTATTACTATGATGCATCCTATCATTCAGTGATTTATTTATTTTTTTGTTTTTTGTTTGTTTGTTTGTTTGTTTTTTGAGAGAGGGTTTCTCTGTAGCTTTGGAGCGTGTACTGGAACTAGCTCTTGTAGACCAGGCTGGCCTTGAACTCATGGAGTTCCTCTGCCTCTGCCTCCTGAGCTCTGGGATTAAAGGCATGTGCCACCACTGCCCAGCTATTTCTATTTTTGACAAGGAATTGGAACTTTTCCTTCATGAAGGCTGTGTGAAGCTTACTGTATTCCTGCATATTCTGCTTCACTTAGTTTTACCTAGGACAAATTCGGGCTGTGAGTTAGCTTTCTGGAAAACCGCTAATTTCCAGGTCAGTTTATAAGGCATACTCTCAGACAAGTGATTGGAAGAAGCAGGCACTACCCTGGAAAAGTAGAGAGCCAGCTTCTCTTGTAAATTATCAAGATACCAAAAATAATTTTCAGGCAGACTTTGGAAGTGTCTTGTCTGAGAAATATAACCTTTTGGGAAAGTGAAATTTTCTTTAAGTTTCTAAGCCAGAGAATTCTTTTAGAAATTAAACATTGAAGAAAAGATGATGAAATGTTACAATCAATTCTGCCTTATTTGGCTTGATTTTTCTTTGTTTCGTTTTGTTTTATTTTCCTTAACCACAGGAAGAGATCACTCTTCTTATTAATTACTACTAATTTATTATCATTTTATGATATAAACTGTCAGTGGTCCTCGGAGCCCACAGACAAGTATGTGGTTTGCTTAAAGAAATATGGAGACTCCAGGAGAATGAGATGGTTTCCTAGTTTCCTTTTGCGTGGCTTCTATAAAACACTGATCATAATCAACCTGGAGTGGACAAGCTTTTCACCATCTTGTAAGGTGCAGCCCATCATCAAGGGAATCCAAGGCAGGAAATCAGCTCAAGAACCAGCAGGCAGGACCTCAAGAAAGAACCAGGGAAACATGCTCCCCAAGGCTTGTTCAATTTGCTTTCTATTATTTTTTTTAATTTAAATTTTAGTTTTTCATTCATTTTACATACCCCAATTCCCCCTCAACTCATCCCCATATCCACCCCTCTGAAATGGTAAGATCTCCCATGGGGAGACAACAAGGCCTGGAACATTAAGTTGGGGCAGGAACAAGCCCTCTCCCTGCATCAAGGCTGAGTAAGGCACTCCTCCATAGAGAATAGGCTCTAAAAACCCAGCTCATGCACCAGGGATAGATCCTGGTTCGACTGCCAGGGGCCCCTCAAACAAACCAAGCTACACAACTGTCACCCACATGTTAAGGGCCTAGTTCGTTCCCATGCTGGCTCCCCAGCTGCCAGTCTCACGAGTTCACGAGTTCCCACCAGCTCGGTCAGCTGTCTCTGTCGATTGCCCCGTGATGATCTTAAACCCCTCCCCACCTTGCTCATATATTCCTTCAGGTCCCTCTTCAGAAAAATGGATAAGGAAAATGTGGTCCATCTACACAATGGCGTATTACTCAGCTGTAAAAAGCAAGGGAATCATGAAATTTGCCGGCAAATGGATGGAACTAGAAAAAAAAAATCATCCTGAGTGAGGTAACCCAGACTCAGAAAGACAAACACACAATATGTACTCACTCACAAGTGGGCATTAGGTGTAAAGCAAAGGATAATCAGACTACAACTCAACAGCTCCAGATAAGCTAGGTAACAAGGAGGACCCTAAGAGGGACACGTGCATCAATTTGTTTTCTTATACAACCAAAGAACCCCTTCTCAGGGATGACACTATTCTTAGTGGGCTGCCCCAATGTTCCTCTGTAATCAGAAAAATCGCCCACAGACATTCCCACAGGCCAACCCACTAGACACAGGTCCTCAGCAGAGGGTCTCTCTTCCCAGTTGATTCTAGTTTGTGCCAAGCTGATTGTCTAGAACAGGTGGAAACATTTGGGATGTGTCAAAGACCTTGGGTGATGGCAGGGTTAGGAGAAATGGTGTCCCATGAAGGGAAAAGTCACAGAAATCCCAATCACTGTTATAATACTACTCCACTACTACCCCACCCTTTAAACAACCTGTGCAGAAGATCTTAACTGATACTGTCTTAGAAAATGACTTTTAGTAGGGATGGGAACAAAGCTGACATAATCGTTCCTATCTTTTATGTACTCACTCAGTTTATTTTTAAGCAATTTTTTTTATTTTTGAGATTTTTGAAAAGGAGGTTATATGTTAATCACAGTATTTGTCCCTTCTTCTTTCTCTCCTCCACCTTCCTGTACAACCCTCCCTGCTCTCCTTCAAGCGAACGACCTCTTTTCATCAATTGTTATTTCATAAATATATGTATTTGTATATATGTATGTATTCCCAAATAAAAACTGTTGTGCCTGTATAATGTTACTTATATGATGTTTTCAGGGCTGGCCATTTGAGACAACCAGTTGGCTGTGTTCCCTGGAGAGGGCCACCTTTCAGTATATTTCTACTCCTTTTCTTGGGTTCAATACAACATCAAAATTTTCATACAGTATGTTCCACATAGAAGACCATGAAGGTTGTACAGACTGAATTTTTCCCTTATATTGGAAATAGCACAAGAAGGACTCACCAATCTGTATTTTAGAATAATACTGTTAAAAGTAAGGCACACATTTGAATTATGATAAAACTAAAGAATGAAATGACTCTTATTTGCTGGAATATAATATTAAAAAATCAAATGTGTTTTAAACCCATCAAATTTCAGGTCCATTTCCAAGAACCCACATCAGATATCTCAAAACTTCCTGTAGCTTCAATTTCAGGGCATCCGTCCTCTTCTTCCCTTGCACTTTAACAAATACACAGGAACATGAACAATTAAAAGTAAGAATAAATCTTGAAAATTATCTAATTATATTTTTCTTTGCTTCTGAAAGACTGATAGCTTAAATTAGTGTTTTATATTTTTATAGTTTGGTTGATTTTTGTATAGTTAACTTTTTTTTACCTTAATAACAAAAAACTCCTTGATTATTTTAAACAATTAGTGAAAATTTCACACTTGTTTATCTTACCTAGTATATGCAACCAGTTTTTACTAGAAACCCTAAGAAAGTTTTTTTGAGCAATATTTTCTATTAATTCTTCTTACAGGAAAGTATGAAAAAATCATATAGCAGAGAATAGCCTTCTGTAATGTTACCAACTGCCTCCCTCCGTCTCCCCTCTCCCTCTTCCCTCCACTCTCTGTGCTAAGGGGCTGAAACTCAGAGCCTTGCATATATAAAATATATGTTTTACGACTGAGCTACACCCTACGGCTAACAACACTATTCTTCTAGATTTAAGAGTTAGTAAGTAAATCATTTACGTAACAAATATGGATTAAAATACTAGGCATTTTAAAAAGCCTTTCAATTTAGAGTAAAGATGTCCCACATAATCAAGTCTGTTTTATTTTTCTTACCGCGCTTGTTTATTTAGAAGGTCTTTTAACATGTCTTTTGTTGTGTGCATTCAGAATAAGCTGCTCACAATGTCAGGCTGCTCTGTGTGATTTGCTGACACTCATCTCTTCAATATTCTTATTTTAAGACATAAATACAAATCTCTTAATGATAAATATGAGTTATAAGGGCATCATGCTCTAATAGAAAATGACTAAGTAAAATTTCTTTATATTTGAAGAATGAAATTAGAACATATTATTATAGATGGGTTTTACAAATATATGCATAATTACATACATACCAAATATTTTACAAAATTATAACTTCATATATGGCTATATCAAAAATATTGATTATTCTTTTAATTAAATAGTAATATGAGTGCTATCAGGTTACAAGCATGTTTAATGATATGTGTGAATAGATATAAGGAATATGTTTTAAATCATAACTTGTAAATAAATTATATTTTTGAACTTTAATTTATTAATTGCCTGCAGTTCTTTTCCAGACTGATTTGAGTACAACTGTAGATTAAGGGACCAGCTTTTGTATTGTGGACTTTGGTATCTGCTATTTAATTTACATTTCTTTTTTCTGTTTTTTCTTTTTGTTCTCTCTCTCTCTCTCTCTCTCTCTCTCTCTCTCTCTCTCTCTCTCTCATCTCTGTGTAGCCCTGGCTCTCCTGGAACTCACTTTGTAGACCAGGCTGGCCTGCCTCTCCCTCCCCCATCCCACCTCCACCCCTAAGCATTGCGATTAAAGTTTTTGCTCACAGCTTGAGAACTTTCTATTTTAAAAAATATTTTAAAATATGTTTTGCTTTTTAATTAAAATATAATTACATAACTTTCCCCCATCCTCCCTCTAACCACTCACAGGTACATGCACCTCCTCTGGTCCCCATTGTCTCTTTCAAATTCATGTCCCTTGGCCTCCCTCTTTCCATTCAATAACGCTACCTCTGTCTCTTTTTCTCTCACTCTCTGTGTGAGCCTGTTTGTGTGAGCTTTTTATATTTTTTGTCATGTTTATTTCTAACTAGAACTAATAATTAAAAACCGAAAACCAAGAATGTTAAAATTGATTTTCTACTAGTAGACACAGAATGTATCTTTACAAAAGGATAAAAAAAGTTGTTTTGATTTTAATTTCCCTGATTGCTAAGGAGGTTAAGCATGACCTTAAGTATCTTTTGGCCATTTGAACTTCTTCTGTTGAGAATTCTCTGTTCAGTTCAGTACCCCATTTTTTAATTGGGTTATTTAGAATTTTAATGTCTAGTTTCTTGAGTTCTTTATTTATTTTGGAGATCAGACCTTTGTCTGATGTGGGGTTGGTGAAGATCTTCTCCCATTCAGTAGGATGCCTGTTTGTCTTAATGACAGTGTCCTTTGCTTACAGAAACTTCTCAGTTTCAGGAGGTTCCATTTAATTTTTGTTGCTCTTATTGTCTGTGCTACTGGGGTTATACATAGGAAGTAGTCTCCTGTGCCCATGTGTTGCAGTCTACTTCCCACTTTCTCTTCTATCAGGTTCAGTATGGTTGGATTTATATTGAAGTCTTTAATCTATTTGGACTTGAGTTTTGTGCATGGTGATAGATATGTATCTATTTTCATTCTTCTACAGGTTTACAACCAGTTATGCCAGCACCATTTGTTGAAGATGCTTTCTTTCTTCCATTGTATAGTTTTAGCTCCTTTGTCGAAAATCAGGTGTTCATAGGTTTGTGGGTTAATATCCGGGTCTTCGATTTGATTCCATTGGTCAGCGTCTCTGTTTTTATGCCAATACCAAGCTGTTTTCATTATTATAGCTCTGTAATAGAGTTTGAACTCAGGGATGGCAATGCCTTTGGAGGTACCTTTATTGTATAGGATTGTTTTGGCTATTCTGGCTTTTTTTTTATTTTTCCATATAAAGTTGATTATTGTTCTCTCAAGGTCTGTGAAGAATTTTGTTGGGATTTTGATGGGGAGATACCATCTTACACCTGTCAGAATGGCTAAAATCAAAAACACCAATGATAGCCTATGCTCGAGAGGATGTGGAGCAAGGGGAACACTCATCCATTGTTGGTGGGAATACAAACTTGTGCAACCACTTTGGAAATCAGTGTGGCGGTTTCTCAGGAAATTGGTAGTCACCCTCCCCCAGGATCCAGCAATCCACTCTTGGGAATATACCCAAGAGATGCCCTATCATACTACAAAAGCATTTGTTCAACTATGCTCATAGCAGCATTATTTGTAATAGCCAGAACCTGGAAACAACCTAGATGCCCCTCAATGGAAGAATGGATAAAGAAAGTGTGGAACATATACACATTAGAGTTTTACTCAGCGGTAAAAAGCAATGACATCTTGAATTTTACATGCAAATGGATGGAAATAGAAAACACTATCATGAGTGAGGTAACCCAGACCTAAAAAGATGAATATGGTATGTATTCACTCATTAGTGGACTCTAGCCATAAACAAAGGACATTGAGCCTATAGTTCACAAGCCTAGAGACGCCAAATAAGGTGAATCATAGAAAAACATATATAGATCCTCCTGGAAATTGGAAGCAGACAAGATTGCTGGGCAAAAGTTGGGAGCATGGGGGTGAGGGTGGGGTGGGGAAGGGGAGAGGGGGAGACAAAAGGGAGTAGGGAAGGATTGGGGAAAGCTTGGGGGAGTGGGAGGATGGAGATGGAGGAAGGGTGGATATAGAAACAGGGAAGAAGATATCTTCACAAAGGGAGCTATTTTAGGGTTGGCAAGAGACTTGGCTCTAGAGGGGATCCCAGGTGTCCATGGAGATGTGCCCAACTAGGTCCTTGGACAGCAGAGGAGAGGGTGCCTGAACTGGCCTTGCCCCACTATCACACTGATGATTATCTCGAATATCACCATAGAACCTTCATCCGGCAATGGATGGAGATAGAGACAGAGACCCACATTAGAGCACTGAACTGAGCTCCCAAGATCCAGTTGAAGAGCAGAAGGAGGGAGAAGATGAACAGGGAAGTCAGGACTGCGAGGGGTTGGTCCACCCACTGAGAGTGTGCCTGCTCTAATGGGAGCTCACCAAAGCCAGCTGGACTGGGACTGAACAAGCATGTGATCTGACAATGGAGGCTGACTGAAAAGCCACTGATAGTGGCACTGGGACTCGTTTCTACTGCATGTACTGACTTTTTGGGACCCTAGTCTATTTGGATGCACACCTTCCTAGGCCTGGGCAGAGGGGGGAGGGCTTTGGACTTCTCACAGGACAGGGTACCCTGCCCTCTATTAAGACTGGAGGGGTAGAGAGGAGGGGGAGTGGGGGAGCAGGCGGGAAATGGGAGGAGGGAAGGAAGTGGAAATGTTTGAATGGAAAAATATATAAAAAAAGATTAAAAAAAGTTTTGTGACCATAAGACCTTGCACCCCTTTTTTATTAAGAAGATGAGACCAATTCTGCATTCAGCGATGCATTCCTTAAATATAGGAGGATACATTTTCCTTGTGGGGATTGAGGCATAGAATGGAGTAAGAAGCGAAAAGAGCAACAAGAGAAAGGTGGTATAATCTAGCGCTTCAGACCGCAGTAGCCAGCACAGATCTGCTCTGTAGCCTCGGCCATCTGCTGAGCAATTCATCGCTAACCCACTTACTGCATTTCCAGGGCCCAGGCACTGCTCACCACCTCGCTGTCGTTACTTCACCACTTCATGTCCATTTGGAAGTGGGGTTGAGATTTCATTTTAGATAGTGTGTCTGTAGTACTCGGGACTTTAATGACCGTATTTCTTTAGGCTGCTGTGTACGTGCAAAAGGAGGGCATGGCTGAGTATAGCTGTGCCCGCTGCCTACTGTCATGATAAATTTAAGTATGGCTAAATGGATGTTGAAAACCTTCCCTATAATATGTTTCAGGTAATTGTAGACAATTGCTACGCTGCCGACGGTGGCCACAATGTCTGGAATCATAAAAGCGGTTTTACAGACTATCTTGTTTTCATTAAATTTAGATTTCTGAGTCAGATAAAGCAGACCTGTTATTAAGAGGGAACATATTTTCCACAACCATTAGCTTTGCTAATCAAACTAATTTTGAAATATCAGCCGACTCTTTGGTACTACGCAGAACATTTTCCTTCTCAGGCAGCCTGAAGGGATATTTGAAACACATCAAAGGTTTGAAACATAGTTTCCAAAATTGTTAAATCCAGGAATCAATTTCAGCTTTGATTGACACCGACATAATGAGATGATGTGGTTTCCTGAGTCCAAACACATCCTCTGCTGCTCACGTGGTAAAAGGTTCGGTTGTCGGGATTGGGAGCTGGAGAAGTGGTGGGGCATAGGCGAACTCATAACCAAGCAGACCGTTAGGAGCTGGACATGGTTTAGGAAGAAGAATACTGAAGGAAGACCTTGAAAGACATGTCTTTTCCCTTCAGCCTCTCTTTCTTGTCTCTCTATGGCTGCTGCGAATTGAGCGGATTCACCGCATAATCCCCTTTTGCTCCCTCTTTCTGCTTTACCCTGCTCCTAAAAGCAATGGATTTAACTGAACCTTTTAAAACCATGAACTAAAATAAATCTTTAATTATTTAAATTGTTTGTTTTTTTACAGATATTTTAGTACAGCAAGAGTGTTTAACACAGAATTACTTTCCATCACATAGAGACATTGCAGCACAAATGTGGAAGACAGAATATGTTTGGCTAATTGTCTGCTAATGCTTGAGTGGGTGTTCTACATACAATTTCCCAACTCCTTGATAACGTTTCTTTTGCGTAAAAATTTGAAATAACAGTCTTGTATATTAGTGCATATATATAGTGAAATCTTCAGAGAAAAGTGACCAAGGAAACCATAGATTTGTCCTGAAGAGTCTAGACAATGTGTATAATTTGCACACATCACTAAGACTGCTGAGCCTTTGCATTAAGAACACAGTGGTTTAGCTACAGAAAGAGGTTTTAAACACCTTCATATGCCATAAATGGAAACATACATAGACTGAAGAAATTGCACTTCATTTTTTAATATGTATTGTTGTGGTGAGGAAGTGCGCTCATTAATCAGATGCCAGTTGTAAACACAGTAATTTTATGTCACGTGTTCTGCTTTCAGGTCTGTAAATCATGATTGTCTAAATTCCAGATACCTGAGCTAAGCAATTTCTTCCACAACTTATGAAAACATGCATCCCCGTTTTACTCTTGTTAGAGTTAAGAACTTGTCTGCTTTGTCAAGACCTTCAGGCATATTATTTCTCGTTGTGTTCAAGACTGGTGTGACTCATTTACAGTTTTACTTTGTGTGTGTGTGATCTCCATACTAGCTTGGCAAGGACTATAGCACTGAACCAACAGCCCCAACCAATGCTTTTTATTATGAATATCCTTTTCAATTCCCCATTTATGTAAATTGCAAAATTAACATAATTATTAGAGAGCTATTTCTGGAAATGCTTTCAAAAACCAGCAAAAAATCACAACATAACTTTCAAATTTTCATTTATATGCTTACCTTTCAGGATAATCTTTGCAAAACTATAAGGGATACAAGATTCAGATATGGTATAATATCCTTGAACTTGATTAAAATTGATACATAAGTAAATAGCATTTCCTACATTATTTTCTACCATTTTGTTAATATGAGTTTTGGAGGTAATTTCTAGAAAGTAAAAGTAAGGAACAAAATTTCACAAAGACTACCCATTTAAAATAATTTTGCAATTAATATAAATGTAGAATTGAAAAGGATATTTATAACAAAAAGCATTGATTGGGGATCCTGGTTCAGCGTTATAGTCCTTGCCAGGTTAGCATTCTAAGAATCATGGTTGAGCTAGCTCTTCAGCAACACATAAACCGGGAGCGGAGGGATCACAACATCTGGAATTCCAGCACTCTGGAGATGGATGCGGACAGTTTGGATATTCTAGGTCACATTTGGTTACATAGTGAATTTGAGATCAGCTTAAAGTAAAAGTGAACATGTCTCAAACAAAATGTCATATATACCTCAAAATGTAAGTCATCAAAAAACAAAACAAAAGAACTTTGTTTATCTATTGGACATAATTTACTTTTTAATAAAGTTACTATTGTTTTAAAACTTTGACCCTTACCTCCCAAGGCAGACATTACTTGATTTACACATTATGACAGGAATTAATGAAAATTTTCACCTTGAATTAAAATAGAGTCATTAATGTAAGGATCTTTAATATTTTCAAGTCAAATAAATGAAATTGGTTTAAAAAGCAGAATTGGCAAAAATTTCATCATCAGAAGAGTCTAAAATTTAGCAACATATTATGCAATATACTACATTACTGAAGTGGTGTCTCAGGTGTGTTTTTCTACTAATAATATAACATTGACATGACTTGAATAATCTACTATTAAATCATTCACCTGTTCAACCAACTATATAATTGCTCCTTTAATAACTAATAGATGACAGCATTGATTAATAGTGACATATAAGTTCAACTGGAGATGAATATTCCTAGGAATAAATATACTTTGATCTGCATGCACAAAATAATATTTCAACTTAAAACTTGCCTGTAGTTCTTTGTCGAGAGGGAGGGCTCACGAAATTGACTCCCTGCACATTTGTGTTGCAAGTGTTCCTAACTGGTTCATTCAGTCATTCCAGGAGATATTTAGCAAATATAATCAAGGGAAAACTAGGTTGTCAATCTGAGGGTGAGGGAGAGGTGCTGTCGGAGAGAATTAAGCAAGGGCACTGGGAGAGGCTAGAAGGAAAAAAGGGAAGGGAGAAGAGACGCAAATGCACTTCAATTCTAAACACTTAGAAATACTAAATCCATAGATTAAAATAAAACAGGAAATAACTTTTAAAATACTTAGATTTATTTATTTTATTTACTGTGTTTGGGTGTTTTGCATGTGTATGCTTGGTGTCCTCGGAGGTCAGAAGAGGGCATTAGATCTCCCGGGACTGGAGTTGCAGGCTGTCGTGAGCTGCCACGTGGGTGCAGGACACTGAATCCCAGGTTATCCGGAAAAGCAGACAGTTAATGCTCTTAGTTACAAAGTCATCTCTCCAACCCTGAAAAAAACTTTTCAGTCATGTACATTTTCCTATGTATACTCTTGTTTAGCCACTAAAGTATTCCACACACAATTGTGTTTGAGACTTTTGAAAAATACAGTTTTGTTTTCAAAATACTTTTGAAAACTGAAAAAATACAGCTTTGTTTGGTTAAGGACAAATAGAATTGTATATACATTTATATAAATTTCAAATTTGTTGTTTTTCTACTTTTAGAAATTATTTAACTTAGTTTATTCAATTTTACTCTTATGCTTTGAGATAGGACAGACATCTTGACCTTTGCCTTCCTAGTTCTTTGATTACAATCATGTTACTGCTCTTAGATTTTAATAAATCCTTAAAAGTCCTATGCAATTTTGGTAGAAAATCTGATTCAAGGTTGGTATCATGTCACACGGCTCTGCCTTCTTGGGGGACTTTTCTCTTAGAAGGACTCTAGTCTTAATAGTATCTACTGTTACTGTTAGAAAATTATCAATTCATAAACAGGACCCTTAATCTTTATTGTGCCCTGGACCCTGTAAATCATTAGCTATGCAATCAAATTTTCAGTATATCAAATCGCCACATCACTGTTTTAATAAAAGAACTCTTACTTGAGACTTAAGGTTGGCGTTCTCCTTCCATGACATCTGCCTTCTCAAGATTATGCTCTACAAGCAGCATTACAGTTCTGAGACCCTGGCAAGACTGATTGGCCTCCTCCTACCACCTTCTTCAATACCCTAGCTCCTCCATGGATTTCATACAGTACTAGTATTGCAGGACCCATTTAATTTATTGGCTGACTTTTAAATTAACCAAGCCTGGGTAGACTTCAGTGAGTATTAAACAAATAAAACGTAACTGAATCTGACACCATAAGCAGGAATTTGAATAAAGCTAGTAAGGAAGCTCCATTAAATGCGATATAATGCAATATTGAGAGAAATGAGATCACTAAGAATGTGCTAGGGAAAATCAGTGTCACCAGCAGTGTGTGTGTGTGTGTTTCATAAGTTATGGGAAAATATGAAAATAATGTCATATCATCATTTTGTTTTTAGAAATACTTTTAAATATAAAAGGAGTTTGGAAACATGTAAAATTATAGTGCTAACTGGCATGGTATAGGAGATGTCTACAAATAGGGGGTGTATTTATTTGGAGAGATTTCACAATAGTGATTATAAAATAATTCTTATTTCTAAAACGTGAAGTTTTGCTTTTGAAAAACAGTCTTTGTAAAATGATGTTTCTTTACCTAGAGAAAACTTGAAGATTATTGGTTTTATTAGCAGAAGGAACGTCTAATAGAACTTTTTATATTTAGAGATAACCACCACATTTTAAAACTGGCCATTCCTAAATAAATATTATAAGTTTAAAACTGTAAGTGGTACTGTTAGGTATAAAATAAACTATTTTGATCACTTATATAAGTGTTTCTTTTGAGAATTCAAATCCATGGCTCGTATAGATTTCTCATGGTTCAAATACAGCTCATTGCCAGGAAAAAATAGCAACACCATTCAGTGATTAAATATAGGAATGTAACACCTGTCCTCAAAACTCACACATCTCAGTGAGTCAGACAGTGATAAGAGCACTATACACTTTAATTCATATTTTAAATGGGAAGAATGATCTTTGAGTAACTATTACAATAAGCTGTATATGAAACTAATTCCTGGTCTTGATGGAAATCTGACTCTAAATGAGACTTCCCCTTAATATTGTAACAATGAATAAGTAAGATGTAAGATAAAGAACTGTGTTCACACATATTATATTGGGAGACATTAGCTTGTTATCACAAAAGGGTCAGCACAAATACAATAGGACAACTTAATGAACAGTGCTGTATTACATAATCTTATAGCATAAAATAAATCATATGTCCTGACAACAAATGATAAGGGTGACCACTCTTATCAGCAGGTACATTGTAAAATACAATTAGCATTTTGAGCAGTTTTTTTTAATGAAATAGGCAAGTGCCATTTTTTTAGTATTGCAATCATCATTAGCATCCCTCTTTGTATATACTTTCCCTAAAACTCATCGTATAATTGGAAATGACCACTTACTGTGGCGTTTCTTACTCAATAATATAAGAGTTACCATTGGTGGGTTAGGCTAAAGGCTTCTGGTTCCCATTCAGCTCAATATGCACAGACTAATGCATTGCTCCATAATCAGCTTTGCTCGCCGACTACTCTTCAGATGACTGCTGAAGGTCGAGAACTACTAGAAGAGATTCTTACAGTTGTTTCAAGTGTCCAAATCTTTTCTAAACAGTATATCTAGACAACTGTATGTCAACTAGGAATCTTGTATAATCTAGGAAACCCCACAAGACACAAATAGTATATGACTAGTATCACTACTCATAAAGTTAGAACCGTGTTATAGGTTTTCAAATATTTACAAATACATAAAAATTAAAAATGAATACCAGAATCTACTGTTTACACTTCCTATCCCAAATTTTAAATTTGAGTAAACTGATAGTCCCCTAAAGATTTTAAACACACACACACACACAGAGAGAGAGAGAGAGAGAGAGACAGAGACAGAGACAGAGAGAGAGACAGAGACAGAGAGAGACAGAGAGACAGAGAGAGAGAGAGAGGAACACACTATAATATTCATCAAAATGAAATATAAAATGAAACAATTGTACAGTTCTTTTTGTAACTAAACATACTTTACTACAAACCTTAAAGACATTTTCAAATATAAACTTTCTTAAGGAGTCATGATACCTCTCCAAATGTAGCCACAACAGAAAAGATCATATGAAGTTGACTTGGAGAAGATGGTCAGGGAGAGACGCTCTTAGATAATCCAACCCTGCCAAGACGTTGATCTTGGATCTCCTGCCTCTAGAACGGTAAGAGCATCAGTTGTCAATGTTGAGGCTGCTACATTCTTGGCACTTAGGGCTGCTCTGTTAGAAGAACACAAGTCTCCAAAGGTCCAGATGGGAAGTACCAGCTCTAAATTTAGAGTTTTGTGCCAGTTGCATATGGAAGCACAAACAAAATTTCAAAACAAGCTAGAATAAAAGCCAAGTGATTATAATTAAATCAAGTGACTGCAATTACCTTCCCACTGTGGCAAACCTTCAGCACAGTCAGCAAGCCAGGACATCACCTCAATTATGTAATTGCTGTGGCAAATGCTCCCTTCAGAGGCCACCACTGAGGTCCACATCACAAAACTGAGATGACAAGTGGGTATGCCAGCTATTAAACACAATTCACAAAACTGTTGGTGTTTGAGGACTGGAAAATATTTTTGAAAACTTAATCTCCCCAATGTATGAAAAGGCCTTTCTATACATACAATGTATGGAAGTTTCAAGAAAGGCCTGCTAAGGACTTGTATATTCCTCTGTGTTTTCCCTTTTACATATGTACAGCACAATTCTGGATAATCTGCCCAGCATTGATCATCTCTCTACTTTAACTTTCTATAAGGTCTAATAACCATAGCATTCTGAGTGTGTTAAAATTTTAGATCTTTGAAATTTTTGACGCGGTTTTTCTAAAATTTCAAAGCTAGCTTCTAAAACATCTAAGAAATTATTCTTTTTCCCATGGTAAAAATCAATTAACTCTGAATTGTTTAAATGGGCATTTCAGCCTTCATAGACTTCTCTGCTGAAGTCTATGAAGAGTTTTCAGTGCCCTTCATCAATAATGCTCGTGTAGTAAATCCTTTTATGGAGCATTCTTCCTTTTACATAAAACTAAAGCCTCCATAACAACCTGCAGCCACTCTAGACAACAGACCTTCTTTATAGCCCCCATAAACTTTACACTGCCAGTTATATAGCTTTATAAAACCTTCAGTAGACTGGATCACGTGATACCTAAGCTAGAGAATTTGGGTATAATGGAGATAAAACTATTATCTCAGCTTAATGGGATAGGTTTGGGTAAACCAGCACATTCGTAATGATGTGGGTTAAGGGAACTTGGCTATATTCTGTCTCCATTTGGTCTGATAACTATGTTATAACAGATACACACCTTCAAATTCTTTCCTAGCATAAAAAGTAAGATGTAGAAAATCATTAAGCAATAATAGTCATATTTTCCTAACAGCCTAAAAATAACTACTTACCAAATTACTAGAATTAAATGAACCAAAAGGTGTTGACATTGCTTTATTAAGTATACCATTGAGATAGGTGCATTATTATACTATAAAATAAACCAACTCTGTACCAAAAGGACAGAGCACACTGTAAATATTCAAGTGACTAAAAGGGAAACTATATCTTATTTACTATTGTTTTCAAAAATAAAGGGACAGAAAGAATAATGGGTGAGTTGAGAAAAGAATGTGTGTGCCCCACAGAGCACTCGCTAAAAAAGAAGCATGTACAAGAAGCAGGGCCTGCCAACAACTGCCCTTATTAGATGCTGAGGGTCATGCATTCCCACAGAGCAGTTTCTGAACTGACTGCACAACAGTGCCTGGTGGAGTTGCTGCATTTCTAGGACTCTTGTCTAGAACAGACTTTGTCCCAGGATGGATGAAGACTGCAGGAACCATGTTTCAGTTTGCCGCTATTGCTACACAGGCATCCCCCTTCGTCCGCTCTCGCTTTACATGGGTGTCCAATGTTAGGCCTCACTGCAACAAATCTATCCAAAAGCTTGCTGCACATTCCTCTACACTCTTCTCTATCCTCATAGGCACCTCCTACATAATCTCTCTCTCTCTCTCTCTCTCTCTCTCTCTCTCTCTCTCTCACACACACACACACACACACACACACACACACACTCTTTGCAGGTCTAATTCTACCAGTTTGGCATCTGCTTCCCAAAGGACTCAAGCTGGTACAGAAAGTAAAGACTAGGAAGAGAAACAGAAGTTATTTTTCCCTGAAGAGAAGGTATTTTTCCATCCATTGAATTTTTGCCTCTTGTTATCTAAAGATGAGGACTATGTATAGGTTGAAAATATTTGATTTAAGCAGTCAAATCAATTTCAAAACTAGCATTTTTAATCAATGCTTGAAATGTTTGCTGTGGCACTAAATCCTGTGACAGTTGTGAGATTTGTCAGATTTGACATACCTTGTAAGAGCTAAAGGCATTATTAAAACTATGTTTTCCACAGCTACTCATTTATCTTTAAATGACTGTTTAGAGAAAATATATACTGCTAATTGCAAGGCTATATACCATAAACTATAGCAATATATTTACAGGTTATGCAAAGAAAACTCCCTGTCTACTATCAATGATTCAAGAACTGCAGCCAAAGACATAATAGACCATTATTTGTAAGAACAAAATGTTGCATAGAGAAGAAAAACACTTGGTGGAATAATTATATTCTCTTCTCACGGAAGAGAATTGGTTTATGTTTAGAAATAAAAAAAGAGAGTATCAAGTGAACTTTGGGGTCATATTCAATTTTGCTCTGCCTTCAGTTTTATAAAGGGATTAGAATGTGTCACCATCATTCAGGGTGGAAGGTGGGCTGAGGCAGGAAGACAAATGCAACTTTTTGGTTAACCTGACTACACAGCAAGACCTTCTCACAAAGCAAAACAGCAAAACAAAAGGGGTTAGGATATGAATATGCAGTGCTCTATTTTTTAACTCTAATTGCAATGCCGATTTCCATGACTACGTCTTAACTGTTTCTGATCTCTCAGGGTTTTCCAAGAGATTCACGTGTTACTGGCGTGTTGTTCTTCCCTGATCTCGCTCTAGTTATCGTCTCTGTGCTGTTTATACCACCTTCTCCCTAGAGCCCTGCTGAGATCCACCTACCTTTCATGTCCAGATAAAACTATCTGTCCTTTGATCTCCAGTGGAAATGATGCTTCCCTTCCAGATAACAGTCTCTGTTGTATTTGGAAAGTTCTTGCCCTCCTAAATTTGAAACTGTAATTTCTTTTAATAACTGCAATTTGCCTTAATAACTGCTCTCTTCCCTAATGAGTGCCTCTTACCAATCATGTCTTCCCAGTTGTTGACATATAGTATGACCAAATTGAACAGGTCTTTAAAGGAAGCCTGGACATAGTCCAATGTCAGCATTCTCATGTATCCAAGGATATGTTTGCTTTTCTTCACATTTAGATAAAAGATTGCAGAGATAATGAACTCTAGATTCTCCACTCCTGCTTTCACTTAGAATTTGAAAAAAAAAACCACTTCATTTTTTTTTGTAGTGCCCATTGTGAAAGATGAGATGTCTGGGTCCACATATTTGCTTTACCTTTTCATACATAAGTTGCAGATTTTCTTCCTTTGTCGGAATGTCATGTTTTGGAGGTCGGTGTCCTTTCTCAGCTATCTTACTCAATCCAATTGAAAGAGTATGATGTTCCCTTCCCCTCTGATCTCCCTCTCTCGTCTTTTCTCTGCTATGGTCAAAAACTCTCCTGAGAAACAGAGGAAAAGGCACCTTATTTTATAAAACACCTAGGCCATTGTCTTGACTTACCTTTGAAATTATTTAGAGAGTCTATTTTGGTTTAAATCCTAATACCTAGGTCCCTCATCAACATTAAAATACCTTTTTTTTTTTGTTTGTGCAGTCGCTTTTCTTTGTTGTTGTGTGGCTTGTCCCTTATGGAAGTCTGATCTGTCTCCAGATTCAGTGTTCTCCAAACTCCTTCTGAGGACACGCATTAGAATTTTTATTCATTGTTTCCTAAATTATCTCTTCCCTTCCACGTGATTTGCTCTCATTGTTTGTAGTAAGCTTCTATTGCAAGCTGTTAATTTTCCTACGTTGTGCAGATCTTGCACTTCCTGGATACACTGTGAGGTAGCCAGGAAGGGTCTCCTGCACTGGCCGATCTGGTTTTCAGGGAAACGTACTTCACAGTGAGAAGAATGATAAGTATCTGGATCGCTTCTTCCAGATTCCCATCATCTTCTGAGAAAGTTCCCTGGACTTCTAACGTGCACACTCATCTTCAAGGTCACATGCATGCACAAATGTACACAAATACAGCCCTCGTACACTGGTGAGGCTCCGTCACTCGGAAAAAGTACTGCCACCTCCCAATTTGACATCACAACCAGCCCTTCTAACACATGAGTCCCTGACAGAAGCTAGAGTGTGTACCCGTTAATCTATGTTACAGAATATCTGGTCGACCTTATACGAATCCTTATTTTGTTTCACACATGTCCGCAGTGTACGAGGGCTGTATTTGTGTGCAGTGTGTGCAAGTGGACACAAAGGTGAGTGTACACGTTAGGAGTCCAGGGAACTTTAAGTGTCTCTCTTCACTGCTTCTCTCTTTATTGCCCTAAGATGTGGTCTCTTACTGAACCAGGAATGCATGTCTTTGGCCAGACTGACTGAAAAGCAAGATATCTGCATTTACCTGCCCCTGCCCCTCAGCACCTTGTTACAAAGGAAGCCATGCCCAGCTTTCTGTGTTGGTGCTGGGATTTGAATTCGGATGCTGAAGCTTGCACAGGGAGTGCTCTTAGCAACAGAGCCATCACCACAGTTCTCCACCAGGTTTTCCTTAGAACAGCCCAGGGTGAGTTTACTAATCTTTGCACGATCCCATCTCTAAGCACAAGTTTTGTCTTCAGTAGCACACGTTCTTAATTACGTGTTTGAACTCCCACTGTGTTCTTCTCTCCTTCCTTTACTTCCTCTATCTCCTACCCTTTATTTCTTCTAAGGTCTTGATGTCAGGACCCATTTCACATAATCCATTCCCTTCTCCTATTGAATTTTTACTAAGTAGATTACTGCTTTCTTTCTCTTTTCAAACTTTTGCACTTGACATAGCACTTTTAATAAATTGGGATTATACCACAGTCTTTATAACTGCTCCTTTTTCTTTTGTTGTTCACTGTAAGCATACCTCAATACCTTAAAACAGCAAAGATGTAAGAACAGACCTTTCCCGTCAAGCATAGTGGAATGATTCCCTTCACCTAAATAGCTCAGTTGCCTTATCTTGGCACCTCACTGAACAGTGTCTTGCACTGATATTTCTGTGACAAAAAGAGGACAAACATATCATTGACTTGCTCTAGTGACATTACCTTTTTCTCATGCATCTAAGTTATGGGTATTGCGGTCAGCATTTCTTTCATTATTTAAATCTCTGACTTGTCAATGTACCATGGGAATCAACCACCATTTTCTACTGCTATATAGAAGTAGACAATAGAAATACATTGAAAGGTAGAAAATCAAAGAAAGTAGCAGAGGTAGTCTTTTTTTTTTTACTGTAGTTAACAGAGAAGATGAAAATATTAAATAACTGATATTGTATTACCTTCAATTATCGTCTCTGGTAGTATTTTAATTTCAAGTGACAAACAAAGTTTATTCTCATGTAAAGTCTAGATAGGCACGTCTCAGAGGAAGGAAAAAATTAACCTGGCTGAAGTTTTGAGGATGTATTTCATGTTTTTGACATGACAGCAGTTATCAATACCAAAAGTAGATATTTTAAATGTAAATTAACTTTTGAAAACTGTTAATTTTAAGCCCCGAAAATGTAAATCATAAGCTTATTCCAAATCACCGAAAACAGATTGTGTCATCCAGAGACTCATTGCAATCCAGAGAGCAGCAGAAAGTTACACACAGGGAGAATAAAATATCATCCAACCGTCTTTCTCAGTAGCACCCATCAAACTTAAGACAGTGACATAAGAAGAAGCAGGAGTTACAGAATTTTATAGTAGGATTCCCAAGACATAGTCAGAATTTTACCAAGGGAAAAATCTAGATGCATCTAATTGATAGTCCATTTCTTTGCCAGGGAAGCGCGGGGCTCCGAAGATTGTCTTTCAGGTGCTTCCAGCTTTAGTGCCAAGTGCAGTGGTGCCTGGGAGGAGTGGCCTGACAACACCAGTACTTAAAATGGAGACAGAGACGTTCCGATGTGCCCGCCCAACTTTATTGGCAGAGAAGTAGCCTGCCTAGGTCCTCAAAAGAGCAATCCATTCAAGGATGTTGCAGGAAGGAACTTGGAAGAAGGACTGTGCTTCCCAGGAGAAGGTGTCAGTATAGGGACACACAGATTTCTTCAGGAGACTCAGAAGCTTTTATTAACTCTGGGACATCTCGCATGATCCTCCTGCTACTTGCGTGCATAGCTCCTACTACTCAAACCTTAACTTTTTCTGGATGCAAATATAAAAGAGTACAAACATTGAGCATATACTTGAGTTGGGCATGACACTATTGCACTGTTTAAAACATGATTTCAGTGTGTATTTATTTATAACATATTTACTGAAAATAAAGTGTAAGTGACAATATATTTGATATATGCTAAACATATTTTTAAATCTTCCCTTTTTATAGGTTTTATTCTATTTGAATTACTAAATCACACAGATTTCACCAACACTGATCTCAATATAATTTCTTTGAACACAGTGACTTGCTTTTCTAAACTAAGATCTTTGTTAATGTTTTACTGTCTTAGCACTTTTGTGAATCATAGGGACAATTTAAGTGTTTTACGTATGAGCTGAAATGAAAGATCAAATGGTCAAATCCACATTACGCCCAAACTGCTTACCTTTCTCAGTAACAAACCTTAGTTACAATGCCAAGAATAGAAGTCATTGGAACCAGGTGACATAGGAAGAGGGCTAGACACAGCAGATTCCAGGTCCAGGAGCTTTGTTTTATATGTCAGTGACCCACAATAACGCATGATGTCCTTAGTGAAGAATAAGAGGCTAATTCACACACAAAACTCTATTAAACACCTACACTTTGTACCCATACACTTATATGGCTGATATAAATTCTTTATTATAATGCCTCATTTCCTAGAAGCACAACTTCATATATCAATGGACACTAGACTTGTTGACCAGAAGGAACCCTAAACCATGGGAATCCTAAGAAAATACCATAGGTGAAATTTTCCTCCTGATATATATTTATTTATTTTCTGGGAGAGGAGTGCTTAGTTTGTTTACAAGGCTATCTAATCACCCAGTTATTTTCTGACTAGTTCAGACTCCAACAAATGAAGGACTAAATTTATACATGTGGGCGGGTCGGTATTGCTCAGATTCTTAGAGCTTTCTCGTATGTTTTTTTCCCAGGTGGATTCGGAGACATTTACTGCACCTGACCAGGATGAACATAAAGGAGAATCCTGGTCTCTGGGACCCTGTTTTCCACCCTTCTTTTTTGTTATTCCAAATGCACAAGAATCTAAAAGATTAGTCTTTCTCTCTCCCTCTCTATCTTTTATTTTAAAATTGATATTCTAATGTCTTTGATATAATAAAATAAAGCAAAATTACTTATATTTTCTAAATTTCATGATAAAAATACAGTGTTTTACATTTCCCGAAAGGAATCATGAACTCACGAAAGATAGTTCTTTATCTGAGTGCTAATTCAATGACCCTGAAATTTGAGCAAAACTAATTATTTTTCTCTGTGTGTAAAAACTCTGAAATTGGAATGGTGCTACAAGAGATTTAGTGACAGCAATTTCAGAACAGAGTTCCTTGTTCTTCTCCTTCCCTCCAGGGATTGAAGATGCTTTTGCTCCAAACAGCACATTTATGTCAAGACAGAAAGACAATGAGAATGGGGGTGCTAACTCCATTTTCCTAAAACAATTAAGTCTTTCGGGGACATATGGCCCAATACTCCTTCCATCTCATATTGAAATATATTTTATAGATCTCCCCATAAAAAGCAAACTAGATAAAGATTTCACCTTAGATTAGAAGTTGTATTTTCTGAGAAGAAATTATATTTTAGTCAGTTAAAAAGCAGCAGAACTATTTAAGATTTGCCCTATAGTTAACTTTGTCAACAACAACCCAAACATTTGTTTCTATTATGACATTCTTGCACCCATATACTCAGTCACAAATGCAATGTCTCATCAAATGCGATGACTTATCATCTAAGTAATCTACCTATTTAAAGCTATTTAAAGAACACATTGCTTTATGTAAGATATACTTTATGGTTTTTTTGGTGTGTGTGTGTGTGTGTGTGTGCTGTTTGAGTTTTCCAGACTGGTTTCAAGCAGATCTTGAAAATGGAGCATACAGAATGATATTGATAAGGGGTATTTGAAATTAAAATATGAAAAGAAGGACAGAACAATCTTGGAGAGATGCAGCCTAAACATTTGGAGGCAAAGTAACCTTCCAAAGCTTTCTTGTGGTCAGAGATATACTATGTCTTCATGGGTGGAAAGGTTCAGCTAAGATAGTTCCAGAAGGGCTGGCAGCAGAGCCGTTCCCACAAACACACCTATAGATAGCAGCATGGCAAGACACCCTTGCTGAAGGAAAACCTGAGTGACCAGAGGCAACTATACAAGAAAATGTTTTATAAGACACAAACCGCTAGGGGTACAATGCCCTTGTCGCTATTGCTTAGCACATTTTATTAATACTGGTTATTTTGCCTCAATAAGGGGCATATCAAAAGCTTAGGCCTTGTAAACATACAGAAATCTTAGAAAAAATGAAGCAATTATACAAGACAGCAATTACATGACTAAAAATTAATTATCTTAGTCTGACTAGAGATTTACCCTTCATTGAAAAATTACGGATAGTACTGTCTGTGCTGACCTTAGAAAAGTGCATTGCCATTTATTGCATGGGAGAAGGTTGCATTACTATGAAATAACCTTTTGATTAGGGAAATAGTTCTTTTTAACATAAAAATACTTATTGCAAACACAACATTTTTGAACTTAGGATTTTGAATTCATGCAGAAGAGCTGATACTGATACCGAGGGAGGCCTAGATGCTCACAATCTAATCCTACACTTTTTTCTTTATCCATGTCACTTTTTTATTTTTTTAAAAAAGAAAACAAATAATCTTTTTTCATTTTACATACCAATCCCAGTTCCACATCCCTCCCCCCCTATCCTTCTCTCCACCTAACTCCCCTCACCCCCCAATCAACTCTTTAGAGAAGGTAAGGCACATTGCTTTTGGGAGGTCCAAGGCCCTCCCTACTGTATCTATGCTGAGCAAGGAATACATCCAAAGAGAATAGGATCCCAAAAAGCCTGTTCAGGTAGTAGGGATAAATCCTGGTGCCACTGCCAGTGTCCCCACAGTCTGCCCCAGGAATACCACTGTCAACCACATTCAGAGGGACTAGTTTGGCGCTATGCTGTTTCCTTCCCTGTCCAGCTAGAGTTGGTGAGCTCCCATTAGCTCAGGGAGACTGTTTGCCTGAACTGGCCCTGCCCTGTCACCACACTGATGGAAACAGAGGCAGAGACCTGCACTGGAGCACTGGACTGAGCTCCAAAGTCCAGTTGAAGAGTGGGAGGAGTGAGAATATGAGCAAAGAGGTCACGATGGTACACCCATGATGGGTACACCCATGTCACATTTTAAAGAGGCTTTCTGTGTCGCCAGAGTGCTGCAGTTGAGCATTTAAAGCGTGAGGGTACAGACACTTCTGTGGGATCGCTGTTTAAAACAGAACCGTGAAAAAGTATCACGATGCTGTTAAAGTACCATGAAACAGGAGAGATTGTCTCTAGTCAGCAGGAAATGGGGTACCTTTCAATTTTTTTTTTTATCACAGAAGACTGCCTTTTTCTTCTTCTTTTCTAAGATACTCTGTCTCCAAGGTGGTTGGTTATTTACTTTGTCTTGTTTTGGGATGGCTTCAGTATCCATTTTTAGTCATAGCTGGGCCTTTGGCACCAAGGAACGAAATCTGGACTGTGTTGTCTGGGTTTCAAGGCAGCTACACTTTATCCTTGTTGCTGCCTAGTCTCTGACCCACTCCACTCTGCTAATCTCCTGCATTTAGTTTCTTAGTTACAACTAGATCAGTGTTATAGCACCCTGATTCTCATTTGCTCTATAGCCAGAAGCTGCCATATTAATCTACGCTGTTTGTGAGATTTTCCAAGTGTTTTGAATGTGAGCAGGTACCATCATCTTATGAACTCTACATCGTGATGTATGCTTTTAAACAATGTAGGCCTAAAGAGGCCATGCAATAGTTTGTGTGCATAGACTTCTTGAGATTTTAAGTCACATTTCATACTCTGTTCTTATGTCCTCAATTATTATTAAATACTTTTTGTAAGAATTAAATGAGTGTTACTCTTTGACTCAATAATTTCATACCTCAGAATTCCTAAAGATAAACGAGAACATTCTAGCAATTTTTTAAAGCACTTACTTTCCCTAGTTTGTGGTCCAGGATGGAGCTCAGGAAGCCATATGTTTTTATATTGAAAATGGGTTTTTCTCTCATAAAATGCATCCCAACAACAATTTCCCTCCCTCCACTCCTCCCACTCCCTTATACCTCCTTTCTCCCCCAGATCCACTCTCCCTCCATTTCCCTTCAGAAAAGAATAGGTCTCTAAGAGATAACAACCAAACACAACACAACAAGGTACAATAAGACAAGGCAAAACCCTCATATTGAGACTGCAGAAGACAACCCAGCAGGGACAAGCATGAGGCCTGCATGGGTTTGTACCAGGTCCTCTGTGTATGTTATGGTTATGTAGCTTGATGTTTTTGTGGGACTCCTTCCAGTAGAAATGGGTGTGTCTCTGACTCTTTTGGCTGCACTTAAGACTTGAAACTCTATTAGGAAACTTTACTTTTAGGAAGCCCTTATTCTGAAGAAGGTGAGAAAGTAATAGTTGTTTCCTGATTTTTCTCGTATATGAGGCAATAAGATCAAGAGAACTAGTGTTCTCTCAGAGATTATCAGAACCCTTAATATCCTACAAAAATCCATAAGCACCTAAATCCACACCCTTACAAAAGAGAAGCATTTAAATTTTGTTCGTGTGTGTGGGGGGGGGGGGGGTCATGTGAAGGTGTGTGATGTGTATCAGTGGATGCATGTGCATGCATGTACATGTGTATGATATGTAACAGTGGATGCATATGCAAACATGTGCAGGTGTTTGACATTTATCAGTGGGTGCATATACATGCATAGGCAGGTGTGTGATGTGTATCAGTGGATGCATATGCACACATGTGCAGGTGTGTGATGTGTGTTAGTGGATGCACAAGCATGGTGTGCAGGTGTGCATGAGCCAGAAGTATATATATCTGGTATCTTCTTCAATTCCTCCCTACCTTACTTTTGAGCCAGGGACTCTCCTTGGGATGGGTGGTTCACTGATTATGTTAAATTGGCTGACCAGTGGGACACCAAGCCCTATGTCTACTTCTCACACAGGGCTGACAAGTTCACACCATGAGATCCAGCAAACCAGTCAACATTCTAGCATGGAGGGGAGAGACAATCACCAGTCCCCACCATAATTAAGGAGTTAATGGCAGGTTTTGGTTTCTGGTGGCAAGAGAATCAATTTTCCTTAAGGATGTGGCTTCTGATATCCACCATGCCACATCGGTGTGACACACACCTGTTGCACATGAATATATGGACAGCACAAATTGTAACTAGTAAGTTTTAAAAAGGAAAATACAAAATAAAACCATGAAATTTGAGTGTGTTTCAGGAGGCATTAGTGGGAGGAGGGGATTAAAATACAGGTACTAAATTCTCAAAGAATTAATAAAAATATTATATTAAAAATTATAAAATCTGGGATGGAACTCAGGTCCTATTACTTGAGAGGCAAGTAATTTATGAAAAAACTATTTTCCCAGCCCCAAACATACAGCTATTGAGGCTCAAAATTAATCTGACAAGATATTCAAAGTTTGGTTAGCTAAGCACCCCTTAATTTCAAGAAATATTCTATACTGGCAGTCTATATTGTAAAATCTTGTTTAAAAGAAGAATGAATAAGCATTTGTATTTTATATATTTAGTTATTTGTGTTTAAAATTTTATTTTGAAGTTATTTATCTTATTTAATATTAGAAAAATATGAATACTCTTGACCTCAACATGTGTTTTATTGAAAGCTACTAAGATGTTGTGACTTCTAAGAATCAACAAAGCCCTGAAAGGTGGGGTTTGCATGACTTAGCTCTTCAACTATGTCGAGTGCCATTGTTACCAACATTTTATTGCTTTACCTCTACTTTAATAATTTGATTGCATATAAGTAAAATCTCTTTAAACCAACTAAGCAGTTTGTACTGTAGAATTTCCCTTTCACACTGAAGAACTGAGCGTTTGCTTACGTAATGCTACTATCATGACTGGTCAGTGGGATGTAGCTAAGACAGAAGAGGAAATAGGACCAATGTATGACATATGCATGCATAAAAATACCTCAGTAAAATGTATTAATTTGTGCATTTAATATTCATTAATAATTAATAATAATTATTCTTTGATAACAAATCAAGAACCTGTTTTTTGGTATTCATAGCAATGGTTATACTCAAAATATGTGGAACATAGAATAAACCCAAGGGTTGATAAATGGACCATTAAATAATAACAAAGATACAATAACGTACTGTTTTACTTCTAAAAGAAATTAGTCTGACATGCTGTAACATCCACTTTGACGTGTCTGTTGGTGTGGTTCTTGCTCAGATTTTGTTTGGGCAGTCATTCTGGTGAGTCTTTTTTTTTTTCTTAAAGGGAGCTTCTGGCCCCACAGCAAAATCTCTGAGCCTCTGGCCCTTACAATTTTCTACTCCTCTTCTACAATATTTCTCAAGCCTTAAGTGCAGATGTGTTTTATAGATCTATTCCAGACCTAAAACATGCAAACAAGTAACACAGTACAGATGAACAGGTTGTAGTTAGGACTGAAAATGTGTTTACATATATACACATGTAAATACATGTATATAACAATTAATGTAAATGAGGTCATGGAATTTAAGAACAAGGGCAAGGAGGGGTATATGGGAGAGTTTGGATGAAAGAAAAGGAGGGAAACCTACATAATTTTAATATGGTTTCAAAAATAATGAAAATTAGCTGGGTGGTGGTGGCGCATGCCTTTACACACTAGGGAGGCAGATACAGGAAGATTTCTGTGAGGTTGAGGCCAGCCTGATCTACAGAGTTGAGTTCCAGGACAGGCTACAAAGCTACAGAGAAACCCTGTCTGGAAAAACAAAAAAGAATGAATGAATGAAGAAATTAAAAAAAGAAGCTTCGTATAGTAGCCACTAAGTTTTATTCATTATAAATATTATTAAAACAATCAAAATATTAAAAATAGTTATCTCTGGCAAGATCTTGCATCCTAAATATTTAAAAAACCATAAGGAAATGGAAAAAATAAGAGAGATTTAATATTTTGAAAGAATAAAAATGTATGGGTAGTGGTTTCACTGAAGTTACTAAGTGACAAATATGTACAGAACGTAATTAGAAAATGAAAATTGAAAGCATACATGGATGCCTTAAGCATTGAGTAAAATGTCAATGCAGTTCTGCATGTGTCCAGGAACGCATTGTGTGCATGCTTATACATCAAACATTCTTCATCAGCTGGATGGGAGGTTGCTTCAGACAGGAAATAGAGTAGCACAAAGCAATTGAAATGACTGACACTGTTCTGCACATGTCAGCATGAGCATATAATGTCCAGTGGTAGAGGAATGACTAATGCATAACTGTATATAGCAATTGGAATTAGACATCTGTTTTATGGTTATATGTGCATCGCGTACTTAAAACAAGCATTTGAATAAACACTTTCAGGGATGAAGATGGAAAAATAGATGGGAGAATATACCTTACTTACATGGTATCTTACAGATGCAAGGATAAAAGAAATAAAACAAATTGAAACAAAACACTTTCAATGATGCTAAATTTCAGAGGTCAGTGTACGCATTTGTCTCAGTAACTTATGCACCATTGCATTAAACTTCTTCATTATGTTTAAAAGTTATAAAGAAAGAGGTCATGTTGACAGGAAGTAGTAGAACAGAAAGATATTCAAGAAATATTTGAAATCTGCCTTTTGGTTAGCTGCGAGAAAAAAAGATTTTTCTGAAATTGTTGAAGTAAATTATACTGAAAAGTACAGTTAATTGTTGTACCCAAAATAAATAGACATTTTAGGGGTCAGTGTTCCAGTGGAATTGAAGGCTGGCTGGAAAGGAACTGAATGTACTGGACCAAACAGTAGCCACCACAGAACGGCTAAACTTCAAGTGTTACATCAGCATCCATCATTCAGCCAGGAAGACCGAGAATGGCCAGGTTCAACTGCTGTTCCTGACATGTGTGGACTAAGTTAAAATTTGATAGTATCAGTTTGCTATTTTGTTATTGTAAAGTTAAATGTATATATTTAACTATAAAAGATACTTTGTCAGGAGATCCTGTTTATTTCCTCTTCCCAGAGGAATGTATATATGTTTCTCTTAAGGTTCACCTTGTTGCTTAGCTTCTCTAGGGTCCTGGACTGTAGACTTGTTATTCTTTACTTTACAGCTAGCATCCAATGAGTGAGTACATACCATGTTCATCTTTCTGGGTCTGGGTTACCTCACTCAGGATGTTTTTTTCTAGTTTCATTCATTTGCATGCAAATCATAGGAGTGGGGAGAGAAGGGAGAGTGGAAAGGGATGAGGAGGGAAGAAGAGGAGGGGGAGGAGAACTGGAGGGAAGGGAATAGTCCCAGATGGAGGAAGGACAGAGGTAGAGAGCAAGGAAAGACTTATTTTGATTGAGGGAACCACTATGGGGCTAGCAAGAAACCTGACACTAGAGAAATTCCAAGGAATCCTCAAGGATGGCCCCAGCTAAGTAAGACCCTAAGCAATAGTAGAGATGACTATCTTAAATGTCACCATAGAACCTTCATTCAGCAACTAATGGAGACAGGAGCAGAGACCTGCAGCAGAGCACTGAGCTGAGCTCCCAAAGTCCAGTTGAATAATGGGAGGAGTGAGAATATGAACAAAGAGGTCAAGACCATGATGGGGACACCTACTGAAACAGTCTACCTGAGCTAATGGGAGCTCACCAACTCAGATCAGAAAGGGAAGGAGCCAGCATAGGACCTAACTAGACCTTCTGAATGTGGGTGACATTTGTATGACTGGGGCAGACAGCGGGGCCACTGGCAGTGGCACCAGGATTTTCTCTGCTGCTTTTATTGTCTTTTAGGAACCCATTCTCTTTGGATGGATACCTTTCTTAGCCTGGATATAGTAGGGAGGCTCTTGGTCCTTCCTCAGAGCAATGTGCCTTACCCTCTCTAAGGAGGGTATGCGGGGTAAGAGGGAATAGGAGGAGAGGAGGGAGTGGGTACTGGGATTGGTATGTAAAATGAAAAAAAAGATAGTTTGTTTTCTTTTTTGAAAAAAAATTAAAAAGAAGCGAGGAAAAATATAAAAGATATTTTTAAAATCACATACATTTCCTAATCCCCAGTATTTCTACAGTATATTTATAAGGGGTCTCTTTCCCACCGTGTTGTAAAAAATAAAAACATTATATATATATTTTATGTACACATAGGTTTGAGGATTCTGCTATCAGCTGTTTTGTGGAATGGTTGTGTTTTGACGTTTCCCCCGACTCCAGAATTCATCTTGACAGATAGCTGACATCTTTGTTCTGGAACTTTGGCTGAATTAGATATGAATTTTCAGGGTGAGTTTTTTTAAAGCTCCTCTGGCACAAACCATGCACCAGCCATGCATCTAAACCAGAGACTGCGGTTGCCAACACCAGCCATGCACCAGCCATGCATCTAAACCAGAGACTGCGGTTGCCAACCAGGTGTGAATGTTGCCCGAGTTTACTAACTTTATCCAGTGCATGTGCAGTTCAAAGTCCCAGCCTGAGAATTGTGGGTGGGCACAAGGTAACCTGACTTAATTCCTTGTTTTCAGGAGTATGGTTGACCCAATTTCTCCGAGATTTTCTTTTCTTTCTCATAATAATAATTCTAAATTCTAAAAATGAATCAAACATCAACAAGAACATGTGTCTACTATTTGGAAAAGTTATTCTGATGTTTTATGTAATTTAGTATTACATTTAACTTAATTAAGATTAATATCCTAATCTCCAAAAGATGCTCAAGTGTATAGACTTTTGAACCCACACTTGGGATAGACCTGCGTTCTCCTTTCCCATGCTAATTTTTCTAGTACTCTCCCCTGTGCTTGGTCCTAATTCTTCTTTTAGATCAAAGCAACGTAAGGAAACAGAAATCTCCTCATCACACTGCATGTAGTATATATTATTAGAAGAAGAATAATTTAATTTAAGAGGTAGTTTTTTATTATTCCTCATTTGTAAATCAGTGTATCTTCACTATAGAAATCGTGTCTATTAGGGAAAGAAGACTGAATTTATTTGTTGTTTCCTTGAGTTACTTTCTTATACTAGGTATTTTGGCAGACTTTGTGGAAGAAGCAAGTCTAACTGCTGGCCAAAGTGGTCAACTCTCTCCCTTCTTGCGTTTTTTGTTTTGTTTTTATCTTGAGACATCAAGTACACAGTCAAAGAATTTTATATTTTGTTTTCCTTTTCTAAACGCACCCATGTAAAGAGGTATTTACTCTTAATATAAAGCAACTTCTTCCTGCCCAGCACTGGTTGATCTTCTCACTGGCAGCCATTGTAATTCCCCATTGTCAATTTTCATCTTCTCATTCTTACTCAGACATACACAAAGATGGTTCTTACACCCCTTTTCAGCACCAAGTATTATACGCTGAGTTTCTATACTAAAGGGTAAAACTTAGGTGATTTTTCTAAATTCAGCTCCATCAACCCCACCATAGCTCTCACTACATACAAACCACATTTGATATATAGCCATCATAAAAAATGCACCCACAGCTTACAATCTCCTAGCATTTATAGCATAAGCAGCTAGAATAATAATTAATTAATCATTAATAAATATTTCTCCTTTGTAATAATAATTATTTCTTTCAAATAGTTTCTATTTTATATTTTGAGCACATATCTTATGGTAACTTTCTAAAATATTTAGAGAATTTTGGATTCCTACTTATAATGAAAAGTCAGGCTTTAGAAACCTGATGATAAGATTTAAATGGCAGGACAGTGTTGATAAATATGCATTCATTGTAGAATTAGGTAAGAAAACTCTTTTTCAGATATCACCATATTAATATATTTAGATATTTTCTGATAGATTTTATAGAGAATAGTTTTTACTTCCCTTATGTAGAAGTTCCCAAAGCAAAAGAAAACAGAGATTAGCTGTTGTGTGATGTTTTACTCTTTTGGATTTTTGAGGGGCCCACACCAACTCTGAAATAAATCACACAGAGATGTTTATTCTTTGGTATGAATGTCTGGTCTTAGGCTGGCTTGTTTCTAGTCAGTTTTTCTTAAATTATTTTGACCACCTTTTACCTCTGGACTCATTTCTTTCTCCATTTCTCTATACCTTTCTCCAATTCTTTCCCTGTGGCTTGCTGCGTGGCTGGGTGACTGGACCCTGATATCCTCTTCTCCTTGTTCTCTTCCTCCTGCTCCTTCTGAATCCCAGATTTCTCCTTCTATTTATACTCTCTGCCTGTCAGGCCCATGAACATTCGGCTCTTTATTAGACTATCAGGTTCTTTAGACAAGCAAAAATCACAGCTTCACAGAGTTAAACAAATGTAGTATGAACAAAAGTCACAAACATAAAAAAATATTCCCCAACATTTTCCCTTTTTCCTTTCTAAACAAAAATGAAGAGTATTAACTTTAATATAGTAAGACTGTATATAATAAGATCAGTTACCAAATAGAGATTGCATTCACAGCGTACTGAATTCCAATTCATTTGTGTCCAGCAAATTTAAAGAAAATACTTCATAATCTCTCTTATTTTAGTCAATCCAAAATTGTATACCTAACTTGCAATCTTATCAATCTAAGAAAAACTGCAGCTATAACTATCTAGTCTTCAAATCCATAAAAGTCACCATAAAGATATATTATTTAAATAAACAAAAAGTGAATTACAAACAACTTCTAAATACTCTAAAAATGACAGAGACGTCTGACTGCCTTGATAGCCACCCAAAGTTTCTTTGCAACATTGAGGCATGCATCTTCAGCCTATGGGCCCATTGTATCTGGCAGACTTTTCAATGAAGCAGGAAATTTGAGACTGTCCAACCTATATTGGCAGTTTGTCAGTCACTCTCTCCTGTGTCCTACAGAATGGCTGGCAGTTTCTTTGGGGAATCAGGAACCATGAAGGACCATCTCACCCTGCTTTGGCCTACTTTATAGCTGTCACTTTTCTGTGGGTCCTGCATGTCCAGTCTGCACAGCAGCCAAAGGCAAGAGCAGCTTCCTTGTTCAGGGGCTATCTTTGCCATAATGAAAGCAAACTCCAATAGGAGGTTTTTCAACGCCCATCATCTCTGAAGTAAATTGGCACTTCCAGGAGCAGATGTGTCTCATTGTCCTGAAAAACTTTAACAAAATATTTCAAATTCCATAATCTATATGTCTTTGAAGTACTTGAAGATGCTCTGTCTATCTAAAATATATTCCTTTATGATTTGGAAGACATGCCTAGCATATCATATGTTATGACTAACATTATTAAACATGACATTGTTATATGTTATATATTATGACTAACTACTGACATGTGTTTCTTGATTATCCAAAATAGTTCATAATAATAGCTTTCAAAAACTAGGATTTTACCTTACCTTTTTAAATGAACTACCCAGGTGCAATACCTTAAACAGTAGGAGAAACATATATACAATATGTTGTAACAAAAATAACATTAAATTGGTATCAATATACAAAATTCTTTAAACAAACTAGAAACATATATACAGTGTATTGTAACAAAAATATTTTAAATTTGTATCAATATACAAAAGTCCTTCAAACAAGAGTGAAAACATACATACAATGTAACAAAATTGACTTTGAATTTGTACCCATATCCCAAAATCCATTCCAATGCAAAATATTTGAGATTAATAGCTGTTTTTAATCTTATATTCCTATTTTACCTTAAATTACAATAATTATTCATGACCCATAAAAGGACCAAAGGCCTCCCACAACTCTGCTCTTGAGAATGTGGGCATTGTGTTCTCTAGACTGCTTCCTGCTATATGTGGGTAAAGGCATCTTTAGGGTCCCAGGGAGAAAACTGAGATAATGGCCAAATTCTGGGAAGACCAGCGTTACTTTTGTTGATAGATATCACCTGTCAAGATTCAGGAGATCTCCCTCAATCAAATCAGATCCATATTCACCTGAAATAAATCCACAGCCTCTTGTTTCCTATGGAAACAAAAGCAAAACAGCTTCTCCAAAGCATTTTTTTTTTACTTTCCATTTCCATTTGACAAATATATTTCTTGACTTTTTTAAAGTTAAGGCATTCTTAAAATATCTAGGCTGGTTTATTTCCACACTCCTTATTTCAATTCTAGGTCTCTGAGCAGCTACCCTTTGCTTTTCAGACCAAAAAAATTCAAAATCAATATAATAACATCCAGGATCCAGACTCTCTATGTATTTCCCATCTCTATGTGGCTGTTTTCTTTCATAGTACTTTTACTGTCTCTTTAAAGAGCTTATTTTATCTTTTAAAACTAATTGTTTATTTCTATAGCTGCCTATAATCATTTTAAGCCTATATACATTGTAAACCACACTGAAACCTAATTAGAATTTTTCTGTTTGCATCTTTTAACTGCTTACTTTTCAGCCTTTTTATGGCAAAAAGAAAACCTCAAACTGTTAAGCTACACCTGGTCCACCTCCTGCTTCTGCAGGCTGTCTCTGCCCACTTTAAGTTTAGGTCATGAAAATCAAGCCAAAGCTTACAGCCAGGTTGAAGGTACATGACCTCCAACTGCATTCAACCTTCCTAGAGCCCACAAATGCCAATGCTTGCACTGTGCCTGGAATTTTTACTTTGCTTTTTGTTTCTACTTAAAGTAATGGATGCTTGAGAGCTCATCAGCAGGCACAAACTCTTAAAGGAACAGTACTCTTTTTTTTCTTCCTCATTTCTCAGCTCTAAATGGATAGTCAAGCCCCGTGTTGGGCACTAAAATGTTGTGTAATGTTTTACTCTTGACTTTCCTGAGGGACCCACCACCCAATTACCAAATAAATCACACTCAGAGACTTATTCCTAGCAATGAATGCCCAGCCTCAGGTTGGTGTGTTTCTAGCCAGCTTTTCTTAACAATTTTCCTTATTATCTTTTGCCTTCTGGGCTTTTGTCTTTCTCTATTTCTGTATGCCTTTCTTTACTCCTTTCTCTGTTACTTGTGTAGCTGGCTGACCGATTCCTGATATCTTCCTCTCCTTATTCTCTTGCTCCTCCTTCTTCTAAATCTAAGATTTCTTCTTCTATTCATATTCTCTGCCTGGCAGTCCTGCCTATCCTTACTCCTGCCTTGATATTGGCCATTTAGCTCTTAGGATCATTGGGTCACAGCTTCACAGATTTAAACAAATGCAGCATTTCACACACAGCAAATCACACACCTTAAAATAATATTTTACATCATTTAGCAAATTTAGGAAATTAATTGTCAGGGAAATGATCTCTAAACTCAGTAGACATCAGGGCAAAGCAAGATAAATACAATGTGATCTGACTACATGACTCAGTCAATAAATAGCATGTAGGTGAGGTTGAAGTACAACTGGAATGCTCAGGAGGATCTAATGGGTACAGAATTGGTGCAATTATTAGAAAGTGATTTTAGATGTATTTTAAGAAACATAAACATATCCGTGGCTTATAGATTCATATACCAATGCAAATTATGTGACATATATATATATATGTGTGTGTGTGTGTGTGTGTGTGCATTAATAAAGTTACATTTGAGATGAAAAAGAAGTTTCTAATGGTGAGAAAAAGAATATAGAATAATGATAAATGTGTATTCTTCAATAACAATACAAAAGTACAAAAAGGGAGAAAACCTACCTAATTTACTGGAAGTCAGGATAGTGAGCACTTTTAAGGAGAGAAAAGACAAAACTCAGTTTTGATTTGGACAGATTTTGTCTCCTACTCCCGTGATAATAAGAAACTACCATAACAAGTTTTTGAGCTTATTCAATTCACTAAAACTCATATCAGTGAATGTGTCCTGTAATAATGTCAGGTCCCCCTTCTGATAGTAAGCTTATCAGAATTAGCTTCTTTTTGAAATATAAATTTTTGAGGTAGGTTCATCAACCAAGTCTTGCCCGGGTGAAAGTCATAGATGATGTTGGAGAGTCCAGTGTAACTTTTAGAACTATTTCAAGCAGGCCCTGATCCTCACATGGGCAGCACAATAGAACCCATCTTGGAGGAGGTGTGTGTGTGCCAGCCCCAAAGTTGTTAGCATTGAGAACTGTCTTCATATAGTCATCTGTCATGTGGTAGCATGGACAGGAGAGAGATACCCTAGCTTCCTACCCCAGGCAGGTGAGAGAGCTGGCCTTGAGGTCTTAAGATCAGGAGGACTTCCCCTGCGCTCTATCAGCTGCAGCACTAGGGAGAGTGGCCCCTACAGCACATCTGGGCAACACAGTAGGGCTTACCCTGAAGGTGAAGGCATGGGAGAGCTGACCCTGAGGACACGAAAGCAGGAGAACTGGCTGTACCCCTTGCTCCTTGCTGCAAGGGGTGAACTGCCCAGAACAATGCAGGAGAACTCACCCTGGTGGTGAGGAAAGAGAGAGCTGGTGGGTTGGTCTACTTCTCAACTACCCGGGCCAAAAATCAACCCCATCAGTGTTCTACTGGAGCAGAAGAAGGGACTAGTGCTACAGAACCTAAGCCATAGGATTTCTACAACACAGGGCAACAGCAGGATAACCAAGAGGAGTCACAATAAGGGCCCAGCATTGACAGTGTAGTAGCAACCAGAGGTCTCGAACCAGACCAACGAATCTCTGCAGGGAACACTTGCAAATAAAGATGTACGGATAAAAGGGCTTACTCTGTGATTCACTGTGTCACACAGCTTCCATGATAAGACTTGTAAGGAGGGGTCTGCTTGGTGGTTCCTGACTGCTTAGCCCCAAAATAATCACACAGAAACTATATTAATTAAAACACTGCTTGGCCATTAGTTCTGGCTTCTTATTGGCTAACTCTTACATATTAATTTAACCCATTTCAATTAATCTGTGTATCACCACATGGCTGTGGCTTACTAGCTAAAGTTCTCAGTGGCGTCTGTCTCTGGTGGGGCTACATGGCTTCCCTCTTAGTCTGCTTCCTTTCTCCCAGCATTCAATTTAGTTTTCCCTGCCTACCTCTATTCTTTTGACCTATCAGGCCAAGCCAGTTTTCTTTATTAATTAACCAATTGTATTCACAGCATACAAAAGGGAGTCCCACATCACCTCCCCTTTTCTGTTTAAATAAAAAGAAAGGTTTTAATTTTAACATAGTAAAATTACATACAACAAAACAGTTATCATGCAACAATTATAGTTACAATATTTATCCTAACTAAGGAAAACTATAATTATAACTACAAATTTTTTAGCTCCATCAAAGACTCCAGAAGGATATAATATTACCTAAGTAAACAATAAGTTCATTGTAAGCAACTTTCAAAATTCTAGAATTGACAGAGACATCTTGCTGCCTGGACAGTCACCTAAAGTTCTTCTGTACCATTGGGGCCTCCATCTTCAGCCTACCGGCCCATAGTATCCATGAGGCTTTTTCATAAAGCAAGAAATTTTAAAGGATTGTCTCACCTTTAGGCAAGTTCAGCAGTCATTTCTCTATGGGTCCTGCATATCTAGTTAAGCAATCCAGGCAAGAACAGTTTCTTGCCCAAATAGCTAGCAAACTCCAAAAGAAGCCTCTTCAACGCCCATCATTCTCTTGAAATAGATTGGTGCTGCCAGGAGCAGATGTATCTCATTGTCATGAAAAGCCCTAAGTTATTAAAACATTTTAGATGCCATATTCTATAGTCTTTGATAGATTTGAAGAATCCCTATCCTTCTGATATACATCTCTGTACATGTAGAAAATCTAACTAACCTGACTACAAACTTGACTATTATAGATGATTATCTATTAACCTAAATTTTTAAATTATACATTACATTTTTAAACGAGCTGCACAAACATAATGCCTTAATCAAGAGTGGAAATAGACATATAACAAAATTGACCTTAAATTTGCATCAATAAACCAAGATCCATACCAATGCAAATCTCTGTAGCATATCCCCTTTTAAATATAAACAAACATTTATAGACAATATTTGGGAACATGGGCGTAGTTCTGTCCAAACTTATTCCTGCTGTTTATTGGGCAAAGTAGTTTTGAGGGGTGTTCACAGTGACTTTTCAGGGAGTCTTGGTGCATCAAACCACATTAGCCTAAAATGAATCCACAGATTCTCATCCTCTGTGGAAATAAAAGAAGAACTGTTAGGCCTTAGCTAAAGTTGGTTGGTTTAAAGTTGCGAATGAGACTTTGGGTGATTGCTCAGGTAGCCAATTGTCTCCGTCATATACTGCTCGCTTTGGAAGCTGCTTGATTGCACTTCTTGCCTACTCAAGTATTATTATCTCTCTTCTCAGGCCTTCAGTGGGGCTGAAGATTAGATAGTCGTAGTTACCTTCCTCTCATGATTTAACCAAGCTTTTTTCCAATGCAAGGTTTAGACTCTTTGAAATAGAATGTTTAGTAAAACATCTGTCATGCGTTCCTTGCTTAATATTGCTTATGTTGTTTTGTAGTTTTATACTTCATATCTGTTCCTATTGTATATAGTTTGTATTGGGTTTGGATCGCTCTTGTTTAGACAAAAGGGCGAGATGATGGGTAAACCTTGTTAGCCAATTATCTTTAAGAGGTGAATCCAAGTTAAGGCATGACTTTCTGGGACTGGGAGAGAAAAACGGACACACGGCTCTAGTGCACTCTCTCTCTGTGATTTCCACAGGGCACAGCTGAGCTTGGAATTCTTGTTCCTGTTTTGTGAGTTTTCTCCTTATAATAAATAAAAATATAATTGTTTTATCCTTTAGCTAGCCTGGTTATTTTTCGAGTCGAGCTAATTTCTACAAGACTAATTTTCTTCTTTCTCTCTTTTTTGTTTTTTTTTCTCTTAAATCTTATTTTATTTAGTGGGGGGGGAGCTTGCAGGACAGAGGGTGGATATGAAGGCATGGAGAAATGAACGGTATGAAGATGCCTGATATGAAAGACGCAAAGAATAAATAAAGTTTTTTTTAAAAAGTATTTCCGTACCAAAATTTCATACCTTGGCCATAATTTTTACGAGATTGACATGAATCCCCAGCTAGGTGCTTGGACAGCAGAGGAGAGGGTGCCTGAACTGTCCTTGCCCCACAATCACGCTGATGATTATCTCGAGTATCACCATAGAATCTTCATCCGGCGACGGATGGAGATAGAGACAGAGACCCTCATCAGAGCAACAGACTGAGCTCCCAAGGCCCAGCTGAAAGGCAGAAGGAGGAAGAAGACGAGTAAGGAAGTCAGGACCGCGAGGGGTTGGTCCACCAACTGAGGCAGTGTGCCTGTTCTAATGGGAGCTCACCAAATGCAGCTGGACCAGGTATCAGTGAGCATGTGATCAAACCGGACTCTCTGAATGTGGCTGACAATGGGGGCTGATTGAGAAGCCATTGATAAAGGCACTGTGATTTGTTTTTACGTCATGTTCTGGCTTTTTGGGACCCTAGTTTATATGGATGCACAGCTCCCTAGGCCTGGATGTAGGGGGGAAGGCCTTAGACTTCCCAGAGGGCAGGATTCCCTGCCCTCTCTCAAGCAGGGTGGGAGAGGGAGGAGAGGGTGTGGAGGAGCAGGAGGGGATTGGGAGGAGGGAAGGAAGTGTAAATAATTGAATGGAAAAATTTAAAAAAAAAGAAACACTGGCTTCAAAATAATAAGCAATAAACCTAATTTTATTTGAGATATTGAACAGTGACTCTGTTATCTTTTGATTACTGATTGAGAGAGTGTATCCTGGTACATACTTACAGCAGCTGTAGCTAATGTCTGCATGTATATAGACTGCAATCTTCATTTTAAAGCTTGAAGAGAATATATGTTTCAGAGAAAGGTAAAAGTCTGTGGTCTGAATCCATTCTGTTTCCAAAAACAAATAAGAAATAGACAAGCTGTAGAAACAAATAGGCTTTAGTGTTATACACCAGTCAGCAGAGGATAGGGAGCCATAAAGAAAAGTCAACAACCTTTCCCTCTGTTGCCCCAGTTTCCTGCCTTGGAACAAAGTGTGGGTCATGAAATAGGGGCAAGGAACTCAGGTAGAGCCCAAGGGCTTTACTTTTGAAGAGACAAAGCTGATAATTATATTGTTTTAAATCAATAGGAAGGAGATTCTGATTGCTGTGAACCAATCGCAGTAAAATCGGGGGACTGTATCTCAAATATTCATACTACAATTAGGCTGTTTCCAGTTTGTCTCTAGAACTAGAGCATGGCTGATTTGTCTTTTCCTGGTTAGAACATTGGCAGGTCATTACTCACTCAATTGCTATCTAGGCACTTTACAGGCCACAATGAGGTTCTAGAGATTCTATGATGGATACTGGGTGAGATATTTGCATAACTGCAATACGTACAAATCGTTGAGAATTAATGGTAATTTGTTAAATTTGTTTGATACAAAATCAGATTATGATTAATCCACAAAACTCTTCCTAGAAGTAATATAGCAACATTCTAGGTAGTCACAGTATAAATGTCATCTGGAATGTCAACAGAAATAATGTTTTGCTTGTTTTCTCTTACACTCTAACACATTCTCATTACTTTTAAGAGCGCACAGTTGTGATTACAATGGGGGGAGTTGGAAAGGAAATGACAAGGAATGGTAGTTCCTTTTCTGCTGTTTTACGTTGACAAAAGAGCTAAATGCAATTTTGTGAAAACAATTTTGCAGCTTTGTAAGACCGTATTGATGTGTGTGTGTCTAGAAACCCCACCCCGCCCCTTGTTAATTTGTGTGTGTGTTTGTCTTGAGTGCAGGAATACTCATGCCAGGTATGAATATGCAGGTAAAAGGACAATCTCAAATGGAGACCCTTGCCTCCTACCTTGTATAAAACTGGTTCTCGAAGGTAACAACTACAACATGTCCACAAACTCAGGACATTCTGTTCTCTGCATCCCATCTTTCAGTGAAGTCACACCGGGTTACAAAAGGCTTTTTTATTTGGATTCTGGGTCCGAATTTAGATCACCTGGCTCATGTGGAAAATGCTACAAAGCTCAAAACCTTGGGATCTGCTTTGTATTTTAATTTATCTATTCAGTGTTTGTGTGTGTGTGTGTGTGTGTGTATGTGTGTTTATGGATGCATGCATGAAATGACACACAAGCAGAGATCATAAAAAAACTTTCAGGAGGTAATTATCTTCTGCCCTTTGGATCCCCAGGCCCCATTACTCAGAGCCATCTTACCAGCTCTGTTAAAAACCAATTGCATTTCATTCTGATATCCCAGTTAACCAGTGTGGATTAGTTGGTAAGGAAAGCCGCATCATAATATACTTGTCTGGGAATCTAAGTGAATTGCAAATTATGGATTTCCTAACACTTCAATATGAATTCCATCAGTGCATGAAGTTGAAAACTTTACTCATAAAATATTTACCATGAGATTCATTGGAAATCATGACGAGAGAGAAAGAGAGAGAGAGAGAGAGAGAGAGAGAGAGAGAGAGAGTCTGAATCTAAAATAGACATCAGAACTTAAAAGATGGCTTTTTTTCTTCTCATCCTTTCAGGAGAGAGCCAGATGGTCATGTAATGCTTTAACCTGTATTGCTACCACTGGTAAATTGTTTAGATTTTCAATTTGGAGCTGAACCTTTATCCCTCATGTCAACAAAAGGGATTCTCTTATGTAATTACACTAATATATAATCTTCAAATCTATTTATATCTAAAGGATAAGACCTTCTTAAATTATTTTTAAATACAGAAATTTTTACAACCCAATAATGATCTGAAAAATTAGAAACTATATATTGTGTATTTTTGCATACGTTTTGTGGAAAAATGTGGAAACCAAATATTTTAAATATATTGTTTTATGCATCTATTTAATGTGCTCGTGTGACCCTCCATAATAGTGTTTTGCTGATTTAATCAATTCTATTAGTGAAAAGGTCCCCGAGAGCAGACACAATCACGGAAGTACTCTACAAGCACAGTGATTCTATTGAAAGAAAGCGCTAAAATGTGATCTGGGCCCAGACACTCCCCCATCTGAATTTCTGCATATTGCAGAAGACCTGGGGGTGGGGGTGAGGCCGCTCATTGACACTAAGGAGAGCTGGAGGGTTTGAGTCAAAGCTGCCCTGACAGAAAGTCTCCTGTCTTCACACTGCTCTCCTTCAGCCTCTAACAGAATAATATACATTCATCTTTATTTCTTCACTGCTCACCCGCTCTTTATTCCAAACCTGGTTTCTCCCTTAACCTCCATAAAGAAATTCCTGCCTTGCCATCACTGGTAGGTTTCCTCCATGCTGCTGGGTTAAGCATTTCGTCTCCTTTCATTTTCTGAGGTACATGGATATCATGTTCCTGGAAAGGGTCTTCTTCCCAGTGTACGGCCTTCTACCATCTTGACAATAACTCTTCTGTTTTTTTCTCTCTATCTCATTAAAAGGGCTTTCCTTTTCTTGCTTCTTCACCCACTTACGCAAAGCACATAATTCTATTTTGGAACTGCCCTTCCACCATTCTCACATTCCAAATACTATGCAATGGGATCCGGTGTTTCCTTAAAAGGAAACTACTTCACTGTTTCTACATTATTGAGGAACTTAATGACTTTAACCCATCTTTCACATTGGCTACAGCATTTATTCACTCATCAAGTCCTGTCAGCTCACTATGTACCTAATTTGTGGTCCTCTTCCTTTGGCCTATGGGTACTGGATTGGAGGCATTGACCACCACTCCCCGCTTGCCTCTTGTGTTTCTTGTAACATGAAAAGGCCGGGCCTGCTTGTTTGTGTTTTTCTGTCCTGCCCGGCCCCCCAGCTGTTTAGTTCCAGAGAAAAATCACACACAGATCTCTGTAAGTTATAAAGCTGATTGGCCCATTATCTCTAGCCTCTTACTGGCTGACTCTCACGTCTTGATTAACCCATTTTTCTGATCTATGTTTGCCATGTGGCTCAGTACCTTTTTCAGTGGGGCAGTTCACATCCTGCTGCTTCAGTGATCTGGGCAGGAGTGCGAGGAATCAGCTTCCTTCTTCCCAGAATTCTCCTGCTCTCCTTGTATCATTTCCATTTCCTGTCTGGTTTTCCTACCTACACCTCCTGCCTGGCCAATCAGCGTTTATTTAAAACTTAATTGACAGAATACAGACAATTCTCCCACACCAGTTTTTATTCTCACTGGTGTATATTCAAAGTTGATCCTTTTTCAAGCACCTACAATGTAAAGTATATTCTTATTTAGATTCCAAATATCAGTCTCCTTTAGAACCAGCTAATGTTTAGAATACAATCTTTTATAGATATTTTCAAATTTCTGTATAGTCTGGTTCTTGTTAGTAAAGTCCAGATAATCTAGATTAAGTAATAATTGAATGATAAGAATACTTAGGAAATTAAAGATAATGAATTATTTCCAGGTCTGGCTATCACAAACAAAACTGTTAAGAACATTGTTAAGCAAGTGTCCTTGTGGTATGATAGAGCATCCTTTGGGCATATACCCAAGAATGGTATAGCTGGTGTTGTAGTAGATTGATTCCTAGTTTTCTGAGAAACTGCCACACTGTCTTCCAAAGTATCTGTGGAAGTTTACACTCCCACAAGCAATGGAGGAATGTTCCCCTTACTCTACATCCTCTCCAACATGAACTGTCACTTTTGTTTTTGATCTTAGCCATTCTGACAGGTTTAAGTTGGAATCTCTGAGTCATTTTTAATTGCTTTTAACAGCTAAGGATGTTGAACATTTCTTTAAGTGTTTCTCAGCCATTTGAGATTCTTCTGTTTAGAAATCTCTATCCAGATCTGCACCACATTTTTAGTTGAATTATTTGGTTTGTTGATGCCTAGTTACTTGAATTCTTTATATATATATATATATATATATATGTGTGTGTGTGTGTGTGTGTGTGTGTGTGTGTGTGTGTGTGTGTGTGTGTGTATGTGTGTGTATTTAAGCTGCTGAGAAACCTGCTGACTGCCTGCTCTCATTATCCTAGGCTTACAAGTTTATATTTCTACATTCTTCTTTTTGGAATCTATATTTCTATATTTTTATTCTTAGACTTTTCAGACTATGTCTCTGCCTTTCCTCTTCCCAGAATTCTCTTAGTTTGGTCACCCATACCTCCTGTCTGGCTACTCATCAGTAAGTATGTTATTAAACTAATAGTAGGGGTGACAAATCTTTATAGTGTACAAGATCATTATCCCACTGTGACTGGGGTATACAATAAACAAATTAATTTTTAAAAAATATTCTAAAAATGGTACCTTATGGCTAACTTTAAATTTAATTCCTCAAAAACTTAGTGAATAAGAAAAGCTTCTTTAATAGATTAGAGTAGCAAACTTTAATATAAAAAAGCAAAGATAATAAATTATACCTGCAAGATTTAAGGGTATATATTGCTAAATTATGAAGGCTATCTTCCCCCAAATTATATATTGAAAAATAACCCTCAATTAGAATTAAAAGGGGCGGTGGTTAGGAGATAATTTGTGAGTGTAGAGTGCTCATGAGTGCCATTAAAGCCCTTTTGAAGCAGTCAAGGGTGGGGTCTGTGCTTTCTAAAGTGAGGAGCCCATAGGAAGGCACCATCTACAAGAGAAGAACCAGCCCACACCATGCATCAAATATGCAGGAACCTTCACCTTTAAAGGACTCTTCAGCCTTCAAAACTGTAAGAAATTGTTTCCTGTCACATATAAATTACCCAGGTTAATGCTTTTTATTATAGCAGCCAATAGGACTGGAGTACTTTTCAAAATTATTTGCTTGTATTCTAAAGATTTGAAAGCCCACGCGTTACTTTCTAATCAAGGCTTTCAGTGTTTGTAAGGCCCTTCACGGGAAATAAACATTGCTATTCACGTGAACACCATGATATCAGCAGGACAGCATTCCTAAGGCAATCTTCAAACACCTGTCTTCTGACCCATGTTTATCTTTTCTGTTAAAATGACTATATTAATTAAACAAACAACATATTAAACAATCTTTAAAAATTAATGTTTTCTTCTTTCCATATAATGTATGTGTGTAAATATATTATCTCTCATTTATTTCATTTCAAAGAATGCTTATATGTAAAATATATTACATAAAGCCATATTTGATATACATATAGGCATCCTCTTGCCACTTCTCTTTCAAAGTTCTCATTGTCCCTCATTGGCACTATATACCATAATTTGCCATCCTTGTTTCACAAATAAATTATATTTCCTGTTTTCCTGAGAAAGTAGGTCTATATGTTTATTAAGCAATATTGCAGTGGTAAGATAACTTTAAGAAAAATATAGGATTTAAAGTTCAACTCTTATTGAGATGAGGCAAACATACCTGAGAATTAAATGTAAATAATGAAACATCTAAAATTTCTGGGAAGAAGTTCTCCTTTAATTTTGTGAATAAATGCACGTGTGAAAATTTAATGTGTTTTCTGCTGTGTAAAGTTTCTCTGGCATCTCCAATTTGTCTTTCGTTGGCTGAACTTTATTTCCTTTATGTATATTTATGTTTCACTGAAAACTTAAGAAACATGTCTGATGCCTTTTAAGAACTCAGAATGGGTTTAAGAAGGAAAATCAACTCCAAATGGGTCAAGGACCGGATACCCTGAGCCTGAGAGAAGGGAAAGTAGAGAATAGGTTCGCACGTCCCTGCGTAGGAAAGGAGTCTCTGAACAGGAGATATATATCACAGACACTCATAACAATAATCAATAAGTGGGGCTTCATGAAGATATAAACCTTTATCAGCAAAGGACACTATCATCTAAGCAATGCAGCAGCCTATAGAATGGGGGAAGTCTTTAATAGTTATGTATCTGACAGAAGTTTAATATCTAGACTATACAATAAACTGAAAAAATGCCTAACAAGGTAAAAAATAATTATTAAAAGTGGGATATTTTAATATATTTAAATATATTAATATTTAATATTATATATATTATTATATATATAATAATATATAATAATATATATACTATTTAATATATAATAATAATATATATATTTAATATAACTAAAATGAGTTCTCAAAGCATGAACCACAAGTGACTGAGAAAGCTTTAGAACATTCCGCATCCTTAGCCACCAGGAAAATGCAAATTAAATGACTCTGATATTTCTTCTTACCCCACTCAGAATAGCTAAGATAATTAAAACAAGTACCAGCACACGCCGGTGAGGATGTGGAGTAAGGGGACACATTCATTGCCGATATGCAAGCAAACCACTGCGCCACTTTGGAACCAGTGTGGAGGTCCCTTAAACAGCTGAAAATAAATCTGTCACAAGAGGTAGTTGTACCACTCTTGGTCACATACCCAAAAGACTACACCTTACTATCGAGATAATTTGCTCATGCATTTTTATTAGTGTTCTATTCATAATAACCAGAAATGGGAACCTTCCTAGATGTTCTTCAATTGACAAATGAATAGTGAACATGTGATACATTGCACAATTGAATATGTTATGAAAAAGGAAAATTGCAGGTAAATGAATGGAGGTAGGAACAATTATCCCGAATAAGATAGCCCAGATGCAAAAAGACAAATATTGAGTGCTCTCTTTTGTATGTACTTCTAAGCTTCTAAGTTTGGGGGGGGTATGTGCTACAATCTGAATAGCCACAGAGGTTAGCTACTAATGGAACAGGGCAAAAGTGAAAATTATCCAAGAAAGGGAAAATGGAACATAGAGTTACCGTGAGATAACCAGGAAACTAAAATAGGAAGACTAAACAGTGAGGAAGACGGGTGACAGGGTGAGGGGTTAACACCAGAAAAACAGCTAACACTAAACCAAGGCTTTTAAAAAATCCATATGGAACTACTTCTTTTGAAGTTCTCTGAAAATATATATGTGTATGAAAAGAATACAAATGGAGTTATTATACAATAAGGAAGACAGTGCCTCAAGTATATATCTTATACAACTAAGTGTAATCTCCAGCTTCAGCAATAAGTAACATCTTGTTCAGTCATTGGCCAAATGAGTCCCATAAATCACCCCAAACATCACAGGGTATTTCTAAGACTATTAGTTAGCCCCCATAACCTGACGATAAGACCCTATTGCTGAATACAGTACTTACTGCTGTCATGGAACATGAGGAAGTAAAGTTGGTGCCCGACTAGAAACGTCACTCTACTGGCTAGCATTGATGGCGCTGGAAAGTATTTTACACAGTCCTTAAGGTGCTGAAGGAGAAAAGCAATCATTATTGCCACCCAGATACAAGCCCTGTTACCGACAACAGCTGTCTGACTGCAGGATAGACGGGTGCAAGAGAGGGACAAATGCTGCGGGTGCAATCAACCATTCTTGATTGGATTTAAGGCCAATTCCATGAGAGGGAGCCCATGCCTGACACTGTGAAAGCAGCCAAGAACCTGAGATAAGATAAGGCATGGACCCTAGGGGAAAACTATTGCTAGTATTCTGTTCAAGGAACATAGCAGTAATAGAACTCCAATGGCATTTTGCTATCCCCATAGATCAATGTACCACACAATTCTCATCAAAAAGTTTCTGCTTGCAGTAGATAACAATTAACAAAAGATCCGCAACTGAGCAATATTCAGAGAGTGAGATAATTTGGATCACTGAACCCTAAATTCCTCCCTTTAAGGCTCAGGTATCTATGTGGAAAAGGTGGCAAAAAAATAAATAAATAAAACTGTAAGAGACAGAGGTGTTGAATAATTCTAAGAACACAGAGTCATCCAGACACAATAGGGCTGGTACAGGCATGAACTCACATAAACTAACAGCATTCATAAAGTCTGCAGAACTTCAAACAAGACAAAAATGTCAGCGCTGAGAAGGAGGAGTGGATACAAAGCCCCATCCCTAAACAATAACTGTCTGAGATTGATACATTCCAAGAAAAGGAATATTAATTTTCTCTAAAGAAATGTCACTGGATGTATCAACAAAACTCTGGGACATACCCTGTATTCAAAAGCAGTATCTAACACTAAACAGATTCAAATTATTTTTTTTAGCTTTTTTTGGGAGGGGGAATTATTTTTGTTGCCATATTGCTTTTGTTTGTTTGCTTATTAAAACATTTTTTCTTTATTATTTTTTGAGAGAACAAGAGAAAATACATAAAGCTATTTATTAGGAGTTTGGAGAGGATCTCTGAGAAGTTAGGGGAGGGGAAAGAACATGATAAAATATATTGTATGAAAAATACTTTAAATTAATTTTTAAAATAAAAAAATAAAATAATTGCCTTGACAAGCCATTTTTTATTTAAAAGAAGAAAAAGAAAAAAGAAAGAAAGAAAGAAAGAAAGGAGAGAGGGAGGGAGGAGGAAAGGAGGGTGGAGAAAGGGAGGTAAGAGTATGGGAGGGAGGAGGAAGGGAAGGAGGAGGGATGAACGGAAGGAGAAGGGAGGGCTGCAACCCTGAACATCTAAGAGTTATGTGAAGAAGATGGAATCTGATGGCCAAGGACAAAGGTCTCAGTATAAAGAAAACCTCAGACACGTCAATCTTTGGGTTGTATCTTTTAAAACATTGAGAAAATAATCTTTTTTAACTCAAAGTACTGATCTGTGGTATCTTGTTATGAAATAGATAGGAAAGCTGTATCTGATATCTGTTTTATTTTGAGATCTCATGATCTTGATGACATGGTCACATTCTTTTTTCAAGTTACGTGGTTGAACAGATACTGATTGCCAAGGAAGATAGACTCATTGAGACAGATTACCTGCTATAGGAAGTGGAGTGGTCCATTTAAAATTTGTGTGATAATCATAAAGTGAACTACTTGGAAATAAGAGTTAATATATAGTCATGATCCTAAAATGAAGCACAATTAATAAAAACTCAGAGACAGATATTGGGGTTCAACTCAAGATCAGAAAAGCAAAGCAGTCAACAGCTCTTAACTCTACCTCAGTCTGAAAATGGTGATCCTGCCTCCAGGAAACTTCAGAATGAAGACTGAGACTGAGAGCTGTCTCCTCCTGTTTCATAACCCTCTGTAGTTCTGGGATTAAGGGCGTGCACCTCTATCACCTGGTTTCTATGGAAGGCTAGTGGGATTAAAGGTGTGTGTCATTGCTGCCTGGTCTTTATATAAGTCTGGCCAGAATGGCTGTTATACTTTTCTGATCTTTAGGCAAGCTTAATTTATTAAAATACAAATGAAACGCCACTACACTAAAGTTAAAGTTACTCAAGAGCTCTCTAGCAGGCTGAATTTTTCCAGTTAAGAATTATCCTTGTCATTCATCTCTCATAGATACAGACCATGACCATCTCTCTAGAAAATTCCTTGGGTTCTTCATGGTACCTCTAAGGCATCACTCGAATGAATCTAACATCCCTGTTTCTTTTGATGGCTAGGACATATCATTTTAATGTTTAACTGGAGGTTTCTTGTGTCATATCATGATATAACTGTAGTTGGCTTTTTATCTTGGCATGCCCTCTGATATCAATGTCATGTCAAGGTGCCTTACTTGATCCAAGAAACATTTTTTTCTATAGTATAACTAAAAACAAATAGTATGAGGTAGTTCATTTTAAAGTTCTTTCTTTTAAAATAGCTAGTGTTGCTTATGTATGTATATACCAAAAGTGTTATTACATTAGGCATTAATCTCTGTACAATAATGAAAAAAATAAATCTAAGATTAAATTATTGAAGAAAAAGTAAATGTATTATGGGCAGTACTTGAACTTCTCATAATCATTTATGATAAATCATGATTTCTCATTTCAGAAATATAACTATATGCATATTTTATCATTTTTCTTTTTGAATGCCTCAAAACCCATTTTTCTCCACTCATGGGTTTCTATCCATAGCCCTAGCAATTTATTAGCTTATCAATATGATGATAAGGAAGTCATGATTGCCATTCATGTAATGCTCCTTATCATTATTATTAATCAGTGTTATCCAGAGTCACCTGGATATATGCTCTAACTGGCTAGTTAATGACAACTTTTTGAGAGTGATTATGATTTGACAAATTAGAGGCATGGCTGTATTACAATAACATTTACTCATAAGCATTTGTTCTATGTTCATTCATCATGTCCCACCCCCATGACTACTTATTAGGCTGACTATTATCCATATAATTTCTTGTGTTTTTAAAAGAAGGGGTTTGGGCAAGAAAACCCTTCACCCAAAGACACTATGAAGCTAAGCATATAAGCTGCCTATTTTATTGTTCAAAACCTCTACTGTGTGTGCATTAGAATCTTTTTAAAAATAATTTAATGATTGTTGGCTGTTTCTCCTTCAGAAACTGTCATAACATTCTTCAGTTTATCATTTTATTCAAAAATTTTACTCCAAGTAGTTGCCTTTGGGTTTAGCCATCTGGTTTATTCATATTGCCACAAAGATACTCTGTACTACTGCTGCTGTTAAGATCTATTTCCAACTGCAGGGAGTCAAAAAGATCTGTGCATGACAAATGGTTTAGTCACTGTCAACTTGGAAATGTATGGATAAGGGAGAATAATATCCCAAATTCTGTTGGAACTCTGTTAGGTTCAACTTTATAGAAGTCTGAATTTTATTGTTGACTAAAGCAGCCAGTTTTGTTCTTAGTGTTCTCTTCAGTCTGAGGATTACTGGGTACATTAACAAAGCAAAATGGTGAACAAGAAAGTTGAGTATGAAGCTATATACATCCTTCCCAAACCCAGACTCAAAATTCTACCACAAATGTATAGTAATTTATCCAGTATAAATAGAAACTGCTTTAACTTTATTGTATGTGCATGCATATTCATGTACCATGTGCATGTCTGGTGCCCATAGGGGCCAGAAAAGGGTTTGGGATCCCTGGAAGAGGGGATATAGCTATGTGACCCCTGGGAACTGAAGCTGGGTCCTGTGAAAGAGCAGCTAATGTTCTAAACTTCAGAGCCATCACTTCAGCTCCAAGACATGAGTTTTCTCTCTTCAACTCAAGTTATAAACAGAACAAATGTAGTTTTTCCATTATTTACCAACCCTTCTCTAATTTCTTATTTTTTAGAAACACTAATGCATATAATTCTATTGAATGTATTCTTTCTTCATCTGTTACTGTATCATGTGGTAAGTGAAATGAGAGCCCTGGCTTGATAAAATATGATAGAGGGGGTCAGATAAGTCATAATGCTGTAGGTATTTCATTGATAGTATTATTAGGATTGATTTCAGTCAGTCATATTGCAGCATCAACTCTGGAATATATCATTAAATCTTGTCAATGCCCACATATATCCAACATAAACACAAATAGATAATACAGTCTGTTTTCCTGCAATGTGCTAGACTGCTATAGGCAACATGTCCCTTTGGGAAGTACAAACACTGCCTTTCATCTTGGCAATCAGGACAATTTTTATTAATAGTGTGTGAGTCAATAGCCAGTCCTGAGTATCACTTATTTTTCTCATCTCTGTATGCTTTTCCATCATGTTTATTCATTTTGTAGATTTAACTTAAACCACTTTCAAAGAAAGAACTGAAACAATGTTTATGTTTACTCAAATATCAAATTACTTATACATTTCCAATTCAATCAAACTTCGAGTTTCCAAAAGTAATATCACAAATGGGAGTCACTTTGTTATAGTTGTTATAATTATTATTATACATTTATCTATGGGCCATGTTCTAGGCCAAGTTTCAGGAATTTTGGAGATCTCCAAGACAACCTCAAAACCATGGAGCCCAAATAAAACTTCAATGAAGGTTGCATATATTGTTTTTTACATTTAGATTGGTTTTTTTATTTGTTTATGTAAGAAGTCCCAGTAAGGTATGGAAAGGTAGCTCATTGTGCAATAAATCTACCATGTAATACTGGTCTTGAACATGGTCCATGTTTGGTTTCTGGAACCCACAACAGGTAGCTCACAACTGCATTAAACTTCAGCTCCAAGGAGATCCCTCACCTCTGGCATCTGAACGCACTGCATTCACATGCATATACCCCACACAGACAAATGCACACAATTAAAAGTAACAAAAATAAATATTTGAAAAGAGACCCCTAGTATCAGAATTCTTAAACTATCTCACTCAGATCAACTGAAAAATATCAGTTCTTGTATATTCTCAATAAACAGCACTTAAAAGCTAATATAAAAAATATCTACAAAACTCATAGACCTATAATTTAAGAAAAATTTGTATGGTCTGTTTTAACCAAAACTAGCACCTGGCAATTCCTTACTTAAGTGAAACATTTTCAGGAAAATTTCAGCCTTACTGAAATTACTGTTACAATCCAGCTGCTATACTAATGTCATCTAATATCTCTATAATGACTATGAACTATAATACATTAATATATGTACCTGAACAACTTTACTGTCATAACAACTATAAGAAGAAATTTGATAGACACAAACCAAATTTAATGACAATCACTTAGGCATTGAAAATGAAAATAAAATTTTTATGTATCTCTTCCCCATAGACTGCCCATTTTATTTTGTGTGAGTGTTCCTCATTTTATTATGGATGGTGGTAAGAAAATGTTCTTCATCAATAGAGTACAATACTTTCTGCTTTTAAATGGTTGGATGAGATCTGCTAAGGCTGTATTTTAAGGGTATACAACTATTGAGCATTTGCTTTCTATTCTCAACTACTCTTCCGGGAATAACTGCTTAACAATTCTTAATGGTACATACAAACTATTTAAAAATATTTTTATGAAAATCTTTAGACCTCTGGATATCTTCTAACCTGTTTTATTTCTTTATTTAAAAACAAAATAAATAAGAATTAAGAATACCAAATCCTGACACCAGTCAGAGAGGCTAGAAGCAGATCTTCCTGAACCTCTATCTCCTCTCCTCCAAACCCAATCCCTTTAGTCTCAACCCAAGCTCTGTAGGCAACCACCTGCTACAGGCTCTCTTTGCTCCATGCCCCCCTCTCCGCTGGATTACATAGATCTTCCTCCCCATTTTTTTTTCTTCCTGGGACTCATGACTTTACCCCATCCTCAATTCCACCAGGCATTTCCTGGGAAGCGACAGGCTGCTGAGGCTAGGGAAACCAACAGAGTAACTGCAGGTCTCCACTTCTCTCCTCTCTCCTAAATCCAGTCTTCATCCTCACCCTTATTTCTGTAGCAGACAGCTTGCTGCAGCTTCCTCCTCCTCCATGTTCCCATTTCCAGTTGATCACACACATCTTCTCCTCCAACCTTTTCCCCATTCTTCCTGTTATCCTAGCCACCGACTCCAGCAGACTTGCTATGGGAATCTGTCAGAAAACCTGCCAGAGAAGCCAGGAGGCCAGAAATGCAGGTAGGAAAATTTCAGACGTTCATTCCCACTCGTCTTCTCCATATCCAACCTCAGGTCTCATCACCAGCTCTGTAACAGACTTTCTTTTGTGGCCTCTCCTACTCCCTGGCCCAGTTCACAAGGTACTAAGCAGATCCTGGTGGAACACCCTGTTTTCTAGTCTTCTGTGGACTCCCTCATCCTCACCCAAGCCCATCATCATTCTTAACGGTCATCTAATGCCTAGAAACATATTTTATCTGGAACCCCCCATGGTTTCATCTATCAGGGTCACAGAAAAAAATTTTACCAGGCAACACATGGATACCAACCCCCTGCCCTTGAAACTAATATGGCAACAGAAACGAGAGGGTTGGGACCCATTGGTTTAGAATTACTGCTCCAGAAAATGAAGAAAACACACGCAAAAGGAGTAGACAGCAAGAAATAATCAAACTTGGCTAAAATCAATAAAATTGATTTTAAATTTTAAATTGCAAAGCCCTTTTCCTGGAGAAATAAAATCCAAATTAACAAAATTAGAAATAGTTAGGGGCTTTAAAAACAGATACCAAGGAAATCCAGAGAATCATACCTCAAGATCCAGTCATACCACTCTTGAGCATATGGCCAAAGAATTCTTTATCCTACCGCAGAGACACTTGCTCGACCATGTTCGTTGGCTCTATTTATAACAGACATAAACTGAGAACAACCTAGATATCCCTCAACAAAAGAATTAGTTTTTAAAAATTGGTATATTTACACAAAGGAGTATTATTCAACTCTTAAAAAAAACAATGACATCATGACACTTTCTGGCAAATGGATGAAACAAAACAAGAAAAAAGAAAGAAAAAGAAGAAAGAAAAAAATCCTGGGTGAGGTGACCCAGACCCAGAAAGACAAATGTGGTATGTATTTGCTTATTTTGAATCAATGATAACCAAGCTATAATATATAGAACCTCAGAGGTTTGTTTAGCATAAGGGACTGGGGATTGTGGGGGCAGATAGATTTCCCTAGGAAATGCAAATAGAATAGATAGTTATGGATGGAATGGGAAAATCAAGAGGGTACTGGAAAGGAAAAGGGAGACGAGCAAGAGAATACTGGTGAAACCAACTAAGAATCATTTGAGGGGTAGTATGGGAACCTAGCGCAGAAGAAGTATCCTAAAATTTGCACATATAAGATTATGTAAATAAAACCACAAAATAATTGGGGAAACAGAGCCACAAATGACATCTCTTGCCAATAAATGAAGCTTCTGGTGCCAGGATTAGGTTACTTCTCATTAAGTGGTTGAAACCCCTAAATGATACAGACTATTGGTTGCTCTCCACAAACTGATGGTGAAGCTCCATTACGAAGACAGCACCTACACAACTCACTGAGCTTGGAATAGTTGAGTCAGTGCCTACCTAGAGACTTAATTCCTATGTGTTAACATCTATGATACAGGAAGGTACCTTGCATGCTACCAAAAGAGAAACATAAACACTGGTATAGTCACAACCCCTTTGATCTACAATGGTGTAGTTCTTGCAAAATTTGCTAGTGTAATGGTGGCCCAAAGTTTGTGGGAGTAGCCAACCAATGTATGACTTGACTTAAAGACAGCTCTGAGGTGAAACACATACCCAACCCTGCTTGGATGATCAAGAACCAGAGGCTAGAAAGCTCTGGGAAATCAAATACTGCTGTTTTAAAACAAACAAACCCAAAAAACCAGCAATAAAATAACTCCTAGTGACATTCTGCTACACTTGTAGATAAGTACCTTGTTCAGCTATCACCAGAGAAACTTCTTCCTTCAGGAATTTGGAATACCAATTCAACAAATATGAATACCAACAACCTTACAATATGCAGAGAGTGAGAAACTTTGGAACACTCAATTCAAAACAGGGTGTCTTCACCAAATCCCTTCCCTCTGGGCTCAGGGAATCCTGCAGAAGAGGTAGCAGAAAGAATGTAAGGGCAGGGGTGATTGAAGACACCAAGAAACCAAGGCCCTCTAAATCAACAAGATTGATGTATGTATAAACCCATAAGGACTGAGAAAGCCGGCACAGGGCCTGAATGGTGTGCAGTAGATAGGTGCCTAAAGCTGAAAGGAGAAGTGGACACCTGTCCCCATTCCTCATCCAGAGGCTGTCTGCACTTGCAAAGGAAAATTAGTTTCCTACAATGAAGTGTCACTTGAGAAACAGACTACTCAGAGGGATCGGTCTCATGCCCAGCAGTAGATGGTCAACAGAAAACAAACTCACCAGCATCACTGGCAGCTCCTTCTTTCATGATAGCCTGTCAGGCTTTATTGTTTTTCCAATCTTATTTTTTATTTTATTTTATTTATTTATGTTCTTTTATTTCTTTTTCTCTCTTTTTACCCTACAGGTCTGCAGATATATTATGGCTTCCTGTTTAGTATTTTTAAGGGATCCTGGGTGTGAAAACAAGAGGGTCTCTCTATCTATATCTGTTTATTGGACTTTTACTGCTTTTTGTTTGTTCTATCCTATTTCAATGTGTTAGTTTTTTTCATCTAAATTTATTTTACTTTTTATTATTTTCCTTTAGAAGACTTTTTTGTTTTCTAATGAAAGACAGAAAGAGAGTGGATCTAGATGGGAGGGGAACTGTTGAGGAGTCAGGAATGTAGAAATAAGAATCTGCTATCTGGATATATTATTGGAAAAATATTTTCAATAAAAGGAAAAAAAGAATTCAAGCTACTTCCACATGGAAGAAACAATATGAACTTGGTTTATTAGGAAATGGATTCTGTCAACTAGCTAGTTAGATCCCACAAATAGCTCAGATTTCCTCTTATTTAGAATAGAGTCTACTCAAATTATTGGGTGTTAGAAACTTATTGCTAATGTATAACTTGAGCATTATGGTTATTATTATGAAGTGCATACTGAAATTTCTAGGGGTTGGAAAAGCTTTTACTTATATTCAAATGGTTTAGTATATATATACTAAGTATATATATATACTAAATATATACATTTATTATGCATCATATACTCATCTGGATGGATAAAAGAATTTTGTCATAATGTTTGTTGTTGAATCAAGCAGTAAGTATATAGGTATTTCTTGCAGTATTTTTGTGTATTTGCCTGCTTTACATGTAAAAATGCATATAAAATGAAAAAGAGCAGTATAATCACTTCTGATATCCAGTCAATGACAACACACTTTTGAGGCATGCCTTCTTAGATGTCCACATTCTTAGAAATATTAGAACATTTAAAAATATGAGACAATCAAACACTCACCATGGTCTTACTTTCAGTATTTTAATAGTCAACTTCAGTTTTCTCTGTGAGTTTTTTTGGTCTGTGTTACAGTGTAGTGGGTAAAGGTAACCAAGGCCAGTCTGGTTGGTCAGCTCTCCGTTGTAAGCTCCCTGTGACTGTCACACTCGAAGTGTAGGGGGATTATATGTCATTTTCAAAGATAAATTTTGTTATCATAAAAAGTAAAGGGGGAAATCTGGGGAGAAAATGCATACATTCCACAGCTCTCTGGAAATGGTGAGGTAGCAGCAGAGAGGATGTAGGAGTGCAAAGAGAAACATTACATCAGGAAGCTGTTCAAATAAGTATTGAGATTTTTTTAATCTTCTAAGTACTGGGCTAGAACACTAATGTTCTGCGTTTGACTTAATCTCCACAGAATTCATTTCTAAAGAAATAATATCTTTGACAAAAAAATAATGTCTGAACAAAAAAAACATCCTGGAATAAAAACCCTGCTATGGAATAATGCTCTTGAATACTGTAAAGGTTTGTCACTCCTATTGGTTTAATAAAACACTGAGTGGCCAGTAGTCAAACAGGAAGTAAAGATGGGACAACCAGACTAAGAGAATTCTTGAAAGAGGGAAGGAAGAGACCCAGTTGAAAGTCAGATGCAGAGAAAAGAAGACTAGAATGCCTTACCATGAAAAAGTACCAAACCACTTGGCTAAACATAGATTAAAAAGTATGGGTTAGTTTAAGCTGAAAGAGCTAGTTAATACTAAGCCTGAGCAAAAGGCCAAGCCGTTCATAAATAATATAAGCCTCTGTGTATTTCTTTGGGACTGAATGGCTGCGTGATCTGGAGAGACAGAAATTTTCGCCTCTCCATTTTCTAAATTCTCTTGAGAGTCATTAAAGGATCTGGCATGAATTTAACTTAAATCTATTATGATACAGCATTTAAACACTCTTATTACTTAAGAATATAAATACCAATGCATTCAGAGGATTTACAGCAATAGAGAAGAGAAGAAAATGCATTGACTTTAAAGCAAATGTAAGATCTGTTCATTTATAATCTGCAACATTCTTCTCTGCTTGAGGACCAAAGTGGTAAAGCCAACTGGCTATGCACTGGAAACGGGAGATAAACTAAGTTGCTTTTCTTCCTTTAAGTTGCTAATGGCAAATATTGTCAAAGTGACACAAAAATGTCTAACATGTATAGTAAAATATGTTACTGAGGCAGATTAAATTCATGGAGAAAAGGAGTCAATTTCGCTCACAGTTCAGGGGGCTCAGGGTATATTTGGTGATGTCTTTCCTGCTGCAAGAGTGCCAGGTGGCACAAGATGTCACATGACAACAAACAGAGAGCATTTGTGTATGTTTACATACTTTGATACTCTCTTTCTCTTATGGACCCATTACTATTCAATAATAGGCACTCATCCTGATGACCATGTTCACCTACTCACCTTCTAAAAGCCACATCTTTGAGTTCTGGGGTGGAAGTAAGCTTCTAGTCTCTTAGTATAGCAGAGAGGAGGAACTACAGCAATTGATCATGAACATACCCTGAAGAGATAAAGGAAGGAATGGAAACACAGAGAAGATTTAGTGAAAGAGTCGTGGTTCTAAAAATCCAGTGAGAAAACTATATCTTCAGCACAGCTTAATCTTATCAATATAAATTTCAAACTATGTTAAAATAATTATAGTATTCTAACTTATTAAAAATTTTATTGCTATTTAAAATCTGTCTAGTTCATTCACTTTCACAACTATCATTCAATATTAAAAGTACTTTTTAGAAGATACAACATAAGATATATATTTTTTCAAGGTTGGAAATACATGAAATATCTTCAACTGATCACACTTGTCCTCCCTCAAAGCATATGCTTAACTTTCAGCAGAATACCTCCACACAACCATAGGTGTAGACAAAACTTTTATAGAGATTAAATGAAGCAAGACCATTTGTATGGGTTCAAATCCAATCTGATTTGTGTCGAAGAAGCAAAGGCTATACAAAATGACCATAAAGTAAGAATGGGACCAAGAATGTCTGACAAATTGACTAGAGGAGAAATCAATATCATCGATACTTCAACCTTTACTGTTCTAGTCCCTAAAACTATAGGAAAACAAATTTCCCAACTGTAAGTCCGTCAGTCAGCAACACAGTTCTGTGCAGCCCTTATCCTCAGATGTCCTATTCTTCAGCTTCAAATGTCTGTGTCCTTCTGCCCAGGAAAGCTTGTGGAAAGCTGCCTATTCATTGTGCCATTTGAATCTCTTCCTCCCATGGACCGGTGAGTATCCACTCTATCGTTTTAATTCACAATAGTCCCTCTTACTTTAATTTCTGCTTATAAATGTAATCTCTTAGGAAGTATGCCTATCTACACATCTAGTAAAATATTAAAACTTTTTTGTGTTGTTTTGCTTATGATAGGTGCCTTTTACGTAGCTCAAGTTGGCCTCAAAATCACAGTCTTCCTGCCCTAACAACTCGTGCTGAGATCCTAGGAGCATGCCACCACATGTTTGAAATATTTTTTTGATCCCCGAATACATCCTATTAAACACTGAAAGAGAAATATGAGCACAGCTGAGTAGAAATGATGGAAAGATTTCTTGTGCTAGAAGATGTGGTGACAGAGATGGCAGGTGCTATTAAGTCATAGCTGTCGCACTTGGTGAATAACTTCATCTTTTATAGAACAAGAAATGGATAATTTTTGATATTGTTGGAGGAGGTGAAGGTAGACTTTAGAATCTGCAGGGAGGTGTGAAGAAATACTGGATGGAATCTTTTCTTTTTAGTAAGAAAGCTTGCTTAGACTTATTCCCAACTAATTCTTAAAACTTAAACGAACCAGTTTATATTGATCTCGGTTCTGTCACATGGGTCATTACTTTTCCTCCTTTCTGTATGTCAATTTCCTCTGTATCTTGCTGGAGACTCTCTGCCTCTCTGATTCCTTCCCAGAGTTCCTATCTCTGCCCAGAAGTCTCACTTATCCTCTCCTGCTTAGCTATTGGTTATTCATCTCTTTATTAAACCAATCAGAAGGTGCCTTGGCAAAGACACATCTTCACAGTGTATATAAAGATTATATCACAAATTTTTCCCCTTTGTCTAAATAATAAGGAAAGGTGGTGTGGGAAGTCCTGTATATGTATTGCTTTTATTGATGAATAAAGAAGCTGCTTTCAGCCAATGGCTTAACAGAATATTCCAGCCAGGCTGGAAATATAGATAGATAGATAGATAGATAGATAGATAGATAGATAGATAGATAGATAGATAGATAGATAGAGATAGAGATAGAGAGAGAGGGGGGGAGAGAGAGTGAGAGTAGGTGGAGTCAGGGAGATGCCATGTAGCCCCAGCACAGACAGATGCCGGGAATGAAACTTTATCAAGTAAACCAGAGCCACAGGGTGATACACGGACTAGTGAAGATCCCAGGTCCAAGGAGAGATCCCCCAGATTGTTCTCTGGACAGAGGAGAGGGTGCCTGAACCGGCCGTGGCCCATAACCATACTGATGTATATTTTGCTTATCACCATAGATCCTTCATCTGGCGAAGGACGGCGATACAGACGGAGACCCACATTGGAGCTCCGGACTGAGCCCCCCAAGGTCCAAATGAGGAGCAGAAGGAGGAAGAACATGAAAAAGGAAATCAGGACTGCGAGGGATGCTATCACCTACTGATACAAAGGAACGGATCTAATGAAAGTTTACCAAGGCCAGTTGGACTGGGACTGAACGAGGACGTGATCTAACCAGATTCTCTGAATGTGGCCGGATTCTCTGAATGTGGCTGGCCCGAAGTCTTTCTGAAAAGCCATTGACTATGATACTGGGACTTGTTTCCTCTGCATATACTGGATTTTGGGGATCCAGTCTGTTTGGATACTCACTTTCCTGGACCTGGAGGGAGGGGGGAGGAACTTGAACTTCCCACAGGGCAGGAAACCCTGACTGCCCTGAGGGACGAAGAGGGAGGAGGAGAGGGAGTGGGGGGAGTGGGAGGGTGTTGGGAAGAGGGGCGGAAATGGAAACTTTTATAATTTAATAAAAATTACTTTAAAAAAAGAAAAAAAAGATATAAGAGTTGGCCAGAAATATATTTAATCTATTGGCCAAACATTATTGCAACTGATACAGATTTCTGTGCGATTATTTTTGGGAGTCTGTGCAACTGGAAAATGAACAAGTGTCCTCCCCCAACAAATTGGTGTGCCAACGTGGTTGACTATATTCATGTAAAACCTGAGAAAGCTTAAAAAGGAATCTTAGACATAAAAGAACAGAGTTAAGCATGGATTTTTGGTAGCAGCATTTTCTTGGGTGGGCTCTGTTTGCTAGAAGCAAGCAGAGGCATGATTCTTTTAAGAGAAAGCTTCCTGACTCAGCAGTAGCAGCAAAACTGTGCAGCTTCTTTAAGAAGGCTTCCTTGTTTGTGCTAATTGTACAAACAACCCTGAATCTTTCAGGAGGTCTGGCTACAGAGCATTTAAATGGGGTTTGTGGGCAAAGTGCTATAGGTTGATTATGAAAGTAGAACTGCTGTGTCCCTGGAGCTGGGGCAGACAGATAGAATCTCACAGAACTGGTGGTGAACATGCCTCCACCATGTTGGACTGGGTGGAGACAACAGGCAGTGCATAGAGTTGGTCCTAGCCAAATCTACTTAACATTTAAGAAAAAAGCAAGTGCTTCTGATCAGAAAAAAATAACAGATACACAATGAAGACAGATTAGATAAAAAAGACTTCTAAATAGGTCACAGTGTTGAATAAATGTACCTAGGCTTGGGAGAGAAAAGAAAAAGAATAGAGGCAGTTATAAAAAGAAATAAATGGTTTTAAAAAATGAAACAAAGTCTTTAAAGAAACAGAGTACAGGAAGTTGTAGATAAAAAGAGTAAAGAAAAATAAGCCACGTAAAGATGAAAAATACACAGAGAGTTTGGATTATGTATATTATTGTATTTTCTTTGTAATTTTGTTTGTGAATGAGCTAAGTACAGAGAGACATTTCATTGTATGGGCTGCTAAGCTAAGCCAACATGTATGTCTTAAAGGTGTCTTGACTTCAAAAGTTGGTTCTAAGGACTTGTTGCTTTGAAAAAGTAGTTCCTCTTTTCTTTCCATAGGAAAAGAGAACCTGTGGATTTCTTCCAGACTAATGTGGTTTGATGGATCAAGACCCCTTGAAAGGTTGCTGTGAACACCCCCCAAAAAATACTTGACCCAATAAAAGCAGGATGCAGTTTGGAGAGAACGATGTCCAAATTCCCAAATATTGTTTATAAATGTTTCTTTACATTTAAATTGGGATATGCTATAGAAATCAATACTTTGCATTTGGTATGGAACTTGGTTTATTGATACAAATTTAAGATCAATTCTGATATATATATATATGTATATATATAATTTCTGCTCTTGATTAAGGTATTGTGTTTGTGCAATTCATTTAAATTTAAAAATATAATGTATAATTAAGAAATACAGGTTAATAGATAGTCATCTATAATAGTCAAACTTAAAGTTATATTAGTTAAGTTTTCTAGACATATAAAGATATATTTCAGCTAGACAGATAATTTTCAACCCCTTCAAAGACCTACAGAAAATGGCATTTAAAATGTTTAAATTATTAACTTAAGAGTTTTCATGACAATGAGACACATCTGCTCCTGGCAGCACCAATCCATTTCAAGAGAATGATGGGCATCAAAGAGGCTCTTTATGAAGACTGTTAGCCATTTGTACAAGAAACTGCTCATGCCTAGACTGCTTGATATAATGCTGTATGAACTGGACATGGAGGACCCACAGAAAAATGACTGCTGAACTTCCTTAAGGTGAGGTGGTCCTTTGGGGTTCCCGCTTCATAAAACAGTCTGCCAGACATTCTGCAGTACACAGAAAAAAGCAACTGATGGACTTTGCCATTATAAAGCAGAGCAGATCTTCAGATTTCCTGATTCATGGAAAATTCTTCTAGATACTATGGACCTGTAGGCTGATGATGGATGCCTGCAACATTACTGAAGATCCTTGGGTAACTATCCAGGTAGTGAGATGTCTCTGTTAATTCTAGAGTTTTGGAAGTTGCTTGCAATGCACCTCCTGTCTACTTAGGTAATATTATATCCTCCTGGGGTCTTTGATGAAGTTGAAGAATAAATAGTTATAGTTATAGTTTTCCTTAGTTATGATAAAAGATAAAGTAGTTATTAGTATCATAACTCTAATTCTTGCTTGATACCTACTTTGTTACATGTAATTTTACTATTTAAAGTTTAAACCTTCTTTTTTATTTCAACCTAAAAGGGGAAATGGTGTGGGAAGTCCTTCTGTATATGTGTTGCTTTTATTGGTTAATAAAGAAGCTGGTTTTGGCCAATGGCTTAACAGAATATAGCTAGGATGGAAGAGATGGAGAGAGAGAGAGAGAGAGTTGTGGGAGTCAAAGAGATGTCATGCAGCCCCACCAGAGACAGATGCTGGGGACTTTACCTGGTAAGCCACATCCACATGATGATACACAGCCTAATGGAAATAGGTTAGTTTAGGATATAAAAGTTAGCCAGAAATATGCTTAATCTATTGACCAAACAGTATTTCAACTGATACAGATTTCTGTGTGATTATTTTGGGAGTCTGTGCAACTGGGAAAAGAACAAGCAGCCTTCCCAAACATAGAGGTTTAACTCTAACACAGTGAAACTATATAATAAGAACAATTATTAGGTAAGAAATACATTCTCAATGTCCAGTCCATTTGTACTTGGCAAATTTGGGAAAAGTATTATCTATCTGATATTAATGAGTTCAAAGTTATATACATAAACTACTTTCTATCATAAGTTGCATTACCAGCCTAAAAATATCCTTTTATACCCTAGACCATTTTTTAAAAACCATGTTTTTCTTAGACAAACTACTTAAGTTTTTATGTCTGTCAATCTTTAAGATTTACAACTTTTTTGTGAGTTTCACTTTTGAATTTGGTAACAAAGGAAACAGCAAAACTATGACTGATTAGTCTCCAATCCCATAAGAAACCTGAGACAGACATAATATTACTTGAGTGAACAGAAAGTTCAGAGTAAACAACTGACATTATGCTGTCCAAATTGAACAAGCAGGACACAAAGGAAGTTGACTGCAGAAATTTGTCAAGACAAGGCAGCCTAGGCCTTCACAATTCCTGCTTCATAGAAACATCTGTCAGATATTCTAGACCTGTAGGCAAAAGATGGATGCTCCAACATTGCAGAGGAACCTTGGGTGACTGTACAGCCAGCCAACTGTTTCTGTCATTTCTGAATGGAATCTTAAAGGACAATGAGTTGTAGCTAATTTTCAGACGCGAGTAAAGTGTTAAGAACTTGTTGCTGAACTTAGTGGCTGAGCAACATTTTTTAGTGCTGCTCTGTTCACTAATTTAGGAATTCTGTAATTTGTAATACCTAGAAGAAATGTTTAATACCCCTTTCCTTGGTAATAAAGCCAGAGCTGTACAGTCCTTTTGATATGAGAAGCTAAGGGAGGTCTTCTGCTCATAGGTGATTAGTTTCACAAAACTCCATACTTTGTTGGAACTGTACATTTAAGCACTTTAAAAAGCAAACACTCGCTGAGTATATAAATACTTGTTGTGCATAGAAATATTGAGTGTAGGAAAAAATATGCTTAGCTCTTATAAGATATTGAAAAGAAGAAAATTTAATTCTTGAAAAATACTTTCCATCAGTGGCTATATAAAATTATCATCTCAATTTGACATATCATTTTACCCCAGCATCATCTGAGTCTGAAGGGTAGATAATGTAAGTAACAAGATAAAGGCTGACATCAAGAAAAAGAAATGTCTACCTATCATCATTCTGAGGTAAATCATATAATTATATTGTCCTTTCTGAAAACCCATTGGTGGTTGGGCTTAGAAATATAACAAGTAATAAAAGGTAAATGGAGCATGATATATTCTACCCACACAGAAAGATTTAAAATTGACCCTTGTATGAGAGCGAGGTCAGTGAGTCAGTATCTGTATGTTCAAACAGATGAGGCACGATCCTGTATGAGATGTATCTGAAGTTATAAATCACGGACCACTACAAAGTATGTTCCTTTAGAAACTAAAATTTAGATTAAATAAGCTACTCTCACTCATTTATAATTCTATGAGTGAGAAAAATAATCAGAATAATGTTCCTACAGCATTAGTATGCTCACATATTCCAGGCATTCTTGATGCTGTGTCATGTTGTCTATTAAATACACACTCACTGAGGCTGTATTCTATTGCTTCTGGAAATACACATTCTGTCACAACATGTTTAATGTTGAGTTGGGAGGTATTATTATTACATTATTATATGTCTTCTGTGATTTTCACACGTGTAAATAATATGCCATACATTTGACTTGTTTTGGAGAACATTATTTTCATCAAAACATGTCTTTACATTATCATTAAATTGATTCTACGATTACTTTTTACTTGCATTTGTGCTGTGTAGATGTGGTATTGGGAGGGCTTCACAGGCTGTGGAGCAATTAAATTGGAACCAGAGGAGAGCATCAGGATTTAGTCCTTTCCTTCCATCTGGAGATGGAATTCAGATCAGCTAACTTGGCCCAAGGACTTTTACCCACTGAACCATTATTGGACAACATGATTTATCATTCTTATATGAAATAGAATAGTATCTTACAGTTTTTGTATATGTAATTGATCCCATGCATAGGCAATTTTGGAGGCCAGAGGTGGAAGCCCAGGGTCTTCCAGCAATTTTCTTGACCTCTACTTCATGACCAGTGAATTCTTTGCTAGTAATACACAGCCAGCACAAAAGGGAAGTCTTGCTGCTTTTATAGTACCTTCTGGCTTCTCAAAAATTAAGCAAATCTTTAACAAGTAAAAATAAGAACATTATAGACATGAATAAAAAGTACCAAGGCATTTTCCAAAGTGAAATCCTGAAGGTAATTAGACTGTGAAGCGGTCAAGAAGTTTCATTCCCTTTAGCTGAATCCATAAAGAATAAGCCATGGGAATAAATCATGTGCTGCCCTCTTATGAGAAAAATAAAATGACAAAAATCTTCCAATGATGACATGTTACCTTATTCTTACTAATATTCATTTAACCAAATGTGCTGAGAGAAAATTTCTCATATTAAACAGCTCTTATAGTAATTCTTAAGTTACCACTTTTGTGGCCATCTATTAGTTGGACCCTGCTTAACTAGATCATCTGTATTTTTCCATCTTAGTTAGTTAGTAGCTGTTTGCACATGGCTCCTCTTGATCCGTAATTGACTTGATCTGTAATGGGAATAACTGGTAGCTACGCGATGATGTGTGCATTCGATGTGAGTCAAAGAGCAAAAGGCACAACAAAGATATTCCTAACAACTGCCTTATGTGTATCAATTCTTAAAACATGAAGTAAATGAACCTGTTTTATTAAGAAAGATTCACTTGTAACAAAAGCCTCATGTATATTAAACACCAATACATCTAGACAACATTATTGATCAGATTTCCATTCATGATTCATTAGTAATTAAATGAAATGATTTAATGGCTTCAAATGAAATAGTATGCCAGCAGAACAAAATTAAAGTTCTCTGTCCTTTGGACCCTTTCTCAATGTATCTGTATGTGCGCATTTATTTTATACAGTTTACATGCTGAAATCAGTGACAAATAGTTTTCTTTCATTCTCAAAGACTCTATCAAGAAAGACACTTTAATGCACAATATCATAATATTAAATTTTATTCTATTTTTCTATTATTCTATTTTTTAAAATTGGAATCAGAGGAAAGCATCAGAATTCAGCCCTTTCCTTGTGTCTGGAGATGCAATTCATCTGCTGAAATATTTTGGAGAGAATATTTTTGTTGTTATTTTATCTGAATTTACTCTTCCATTTCAAATGTTGGGCACATTGATCCAAAAATGGAAGCTTTTTCAGTCAAATTTATCATAAAGGTTTAAATTATTATCTCTACAGGAGTTTCTAGTTATTATAAAAATAATCAAATTTATTGAGAAGTTGTTATTGATGCTCAAAATGTGTCTAGGGACCTGTGAAGGTCACCAATACCCTTGTCTATGTCTAACAGTTCATACCAATTCCTTTAATAACTCCAGGGTAGGGAAGTTATTAGGTGGCCGTTACCTAGAGTGTAAGCTTACATATGTCTGTCCTCCAGAGCTTCTCTTCCCCACCACAGTCATTTATGTAGGAGAGAGCTTGCATAAATGGAGAACCTTGATCTTCTTTCAGAAAATTGAAGGAAAGGTGTTTTAAAACCACTGCATTCAACAATCCAGAAGAAACTATATTTGTGAATCTGTGAAAGGTCGTGAGAAAGAGGAGATAAATTTCCCACCATGTGTTAGAGACAAACTGCATCCACGTTCCTGATAGGATCTCTGAGAGAAGACAGAATAGAAAGGGATTTAACACTGAGCCCTAAATTCTTATTCTAATCCCACCTGCTTTTATGAAATGGACAGACTTGAGAGGTTATGATATGTGACAATCATGTATTTAAGTGCAAAACATGTTCTCATTATTTTTCAGGGAGTTGAGACAGTTATGTGTTTCTCCTATGGCATCATTTTTCCTTATGAAGACTCTTTTGGTTTTGGTCTTGGCTTGGACTGTAGAAGAAGGCCGCTTCTTTGTTCTTGGATGCTCTGCTCTGAAATAACCACACAGCAACTGTATTAATCACAACACTGCTTGGCATATTAGCTTATGCATCTTTCTAGCTCACTCTTACATCTTAATTTAACCCATTTCTATTAATCTGAGTATTGTCACATGGCTGGTGGGGACTACATGGCATCTCCCTGACTCTGCCTTCTTTCTCCCAGCATTCAGTTTAGTTTTCCCCATCTACCTCTATTCTTCACTGCCAGGCCCAAGACAGATTCTTTATTTCATCTCTATATCATTGGACTATGGCAGCTCCAGGGAGCCTGGTTCTTTCTTCTCAGATCTCACTGTTTATGGGAAGTAGTAACTAGTTTAAGATCTCAACTAGATGCTCTTCCCTGCGAATATAAACCTTGAGCAAGTGGAGCTGGAGAGATAGCTCAGTGCCATTAAGGGCTGTCTCTGTACCTCCGGAGGTCCTGAGCCTAGCACTCGCAGAGAAGCTCATAACTGTCTATAAATTTAGGTACACAGGACCCAACACTCTCTCCTGCATCAGCAAATACCAGGCATGCAAGGAATGCATAGAAACACAAGCAGGAACAACATCCATACACAATAAACTTTTGCAACAAAACTCTTGAACAAGTGACACCAGGAGAGGAGGAAAGTTTTAAGAGTTGTCACCATAGCGACTATGCTGGCAGTGGTGGTGGCAGCAGATGTCCAAGCTGCTGTGCCTCCTGCTGCTTGCCTTTCAAGACTACCTAAATTTTTAATTTCTAAAGCCCAGCTGTTCTAAATCCATATCCTAATAGCCCTCCTAAAAATTCTTCACAGAGCAAGTCAGTTAGCAATCTTAACATAATAGACGCATCCCTAAGGTCTCAAATTCTTGAAGGTGAGGACATGGAGTTAAATTCAATTTAATTTTTAAAAGATGTCATATAAAATATCATCTATTAAATTAAAAAACAATAATCTTCCAAGTTTTAGTAATTTGAGATTTATTATCACCCTTTAGTCATCTTTCTCAATGTATAATTTCTGCCTTAAATGCTATTTCTTTGATAGCTCTCACTTGGGTGTGATAATTGTGTTATCTAGAACTACAGGCAAATAGCAGAGTGCTGGCAAGGAGAGTTTTCTTTAACATGGGAAAAGGTGTTATTTTAAAACTGGCAGGCTTTTTTCCTTCCAGATGGAAAGCAAAGTGTACCTGAGAAGAGGTTTTTATTTTCACTATGCAAAAAAAAAAAATGGGACTTAGCTGGCCCTTATTATATTAATGTAACAGACAGGGAATGACTTTTGAGCTTGTATGTTCACAAATCATCCCTTTTCGATGCTCTTTGAAGATAGAGTGGACGGTAGATAGTAGTACCACAAGCAGCTGTGAAGCTGTAAAACAGAATACTCACCAGAATGACCAGCTTTGGTATCATACTGTCAGTGGGTTCTGATGCTAACTCACACGCATACTCTTCATTGAGCATTTTCTATAGTTCCTCAGTTCATCAACCTTCAGTTTCATTTCATGTATAATAGCTATTAGAGCTGCCAGAGAGGTATTTGAACATCATAGTTTTATGAGACACATAAACAATGCAGTAGAATCATGCTCACTCCCTATCACTCTCTCTTATCTTTCTGTCTCTCCTAATTATCCCCTTCATCTTCCCAAATAGTGACCAGCCTGCTTTCATAGGTTTGTGTGCAGTTCTGGTGCAGAGAGCCACTGCTACTGTGCTTTCACAGTGACAGCATCAATGTCATATCCAGAAGACATGCTACAGCGCTCTTCTTCACCCACGGACTCTCGCATTCTTTCCACATCCTCTTTCCTAATGCATCCAGAGGGGTGGTAGAGCTGTCTAAGAGTGAACCTGCAGTTAGTCCTTTTTAGCACTTTATCAGATACACATTTTTTTATTCATTTTATATACCAACGACAATTCCCTTTCCCTCCCCTTGCCCCAACCTCCCATCCACTCCTCATAGAAGGTAAAGTCTCCCATGGGGAGTCAACAAAGCCTGGCATACCAGGTTGAGGCAGGACCAAGTCCCATCCCACTGTATTGAGGCTGAGCAAGGTATCCCACCAAAGGAAAGGGGCTCCAAAATGCCAATTCTTGCACCAGGAATAAATCATGGTCCCACTTCAAGGAACCCCATCAAAGACCAAACCACACAACTGTCATCCACATTCAGAGGGCCTAGTTCAGTTTCTTCCAGGTTCCCAGCTGTCAGTCCAGAGTCCATGAGTTCCCACTAGCTCCAGTTGGCTGTCTCTGCCAGTTTCCCCATAATGGTCTTGAACCCCCTTGCTCATGTAATTCTTCCTCCCTCTCTTCCAGGAGCTCAGCCCAGTGCTTGACTGTGGATCTCTGCATCTGCTTCCATCAATTACTGGATGAAGGTTCTATGATGACAGTTAGGGTAGCCACCAGTGTGATTACAGGAGAAGACCGATTCAGGCAACCCTCTGTACATTAACCATCCTTAATGTAAAAAGAAGAAGGAGGAGGAGGAGGAGGAGAAGAAGAAGAAGAAGAAGAAGAAGAAGAAGAAGAAGAAGAAGAAGAAGAAGAAGAAGAAGAAGAAGAAGAAGAGAAGTAGATTTTTGATCAAAATTAGAACAGAACTTGTCTATAGATATAATATAAATAATTAGAAGGCACTTTGACTATATGTCCATTTAGCAAAACATCAGTAATAAACTCTATCTTAGGGTCTTTGATATCTCCAGGCACAGACTTTTGACCAGGTTTACAGTATGAGGCAGCTATTCCCTCTCATACAGGGGTCTTGAATATAATCAGAGAGCTGCAGGTTATTTCTTAAAGCATCACACCACTGTGATGCCAGAGGTCATGTCTTGCCTAGTGGGTCAGTATTGTAGTGCACAAGCTCACTGCTGCGTAAGACCATTGATGATTTTCTGCTCCAGCAACTTGCAGAGGACCTGTAGTATAATGAATGGTGGTCAGTAGGAAGGAGGCAGCCAACTGAGTTCTGCCTTGATATTTCTGTGTCTTGTATTCAGAGTAAGTGGTATTGTGTTATTTTCATTGGTCAATAAAGAGACTGCCTTGGCCCCTTGATAGGACAGAAAATTAGGTAGGCAGAGTAAACAGAACAAAATGCTGGGAAGAGGGCTATGAGGCAGACGTCATGGAGCCAGCCACCAGGTCAGACATGCTGAATCTTTCCCGGTAAGCCACACCTCGTGGTGTGATACAGATTATTAGAAATGGGTTAATCAAGATGTGAGAGTTAGCCAGTAACTAATTCTCTAGAGATAATGGGCCAGGCAGTATTTAAATGAATACAACTTATGTGTTGTTATTTCTGGGACTAAGCTAGCCGTGCGGGAGCTGGGCAGGATGAAAAGCAGGCCTGCCCGCAGCCCCTCACTACAAAGTGGCGTATTCAAGAGTACAGTTTAGTTCTGCTCGGCGTCCAAGTGCGGTGGCAAGACACAATTTGATTTTGGAGCCTCTAGAGATACCATGGTCAATAACTCCCAGAAAAGTAAACCATGCCTGGCACTGGGTTAAAGGAACATACTAAAGAAGAGTCTTTGGATTTTTTTGATGGTCTGTATTGAAGTAGTTCAACCTTGAGAAAGCAGGTTGACGTCTCTAAATGTGAGCATTTAGATGGTAAAGAGGGAATCTATCAGGTGATGTATAAAAAGTCACTAATTTAGTGAACAATTTTTCATAAAACAAAATTATAAGATGTATTCTCTATATTCTCTATTCTATTTTTATTAATTGAAGTGGGTATTGTGGGCTAAAAAGGTGGATTAGCCTTTAAAAGCCCTGGTTGCTCTTTATGAGGTCTGGGGTTAGTTCTCAGCACCCACATGGTGGCTAACAACCATAAATAATCCCTAAATTCAATGGCCTCTTCTAGACTCCAAGAGTATGCCACACACAGGAGCACTAACATACATGTAGGAAAGGCATTTGTAAACAGAAGATAAAAATAATCAGATCTCTTTTTTAAAGGAAGGGATCTTGCTGAATAGAAGAAAAAGCTGACTATTCAAGAAGAAAGCTGACTAGTCAGGTATAGTTTGCACTAAAGGTCCGTAAGACTTGAAATTTCATAAGGAATAAAACAACACATGTTATTGATAAGGCTGAGTTGTTCTCTTCAAAACTAACTTTGTGGTGTTTTGTATAGGAAATGAATTTCAATGACTCATGAAGAGCAATTTGAAAAGAACAAAAAGAAGAATGTCTTTGCTGAGATGAGTAGTGAATTTTGAAATTGAAAACACAGAAAGATAATGGCTTTTAAAAACAGAGAATATGAAATTTGAAAATGTCGGAGTCAGATAGTTCTCAAATTCAGTAACTTCCTAAACTAAAGCCATTTAGTGCAATACATATGATTAAGTAAATGAAATCTCAGTAATTTTTAAAGGCTGGTTTATATTATAGTATGTTTACAGTATTTTATCTTTGAATTGCTTTAATATTTTTCTCCTTAGAAATGAAAGATAAAGAGAACAATATAACATAATTTTTATTCACTTTTTGAGAATTTGACATCATGCACTTCACAGCCACTCACCTCCCAGTCCCTTCCTATCCTCCCCTTACTCCTACAGTAGGCCCCCAAGAGAACTCTCCTAAATTAATTAATTATAAAACAAACAAAAAAAACAGTTCCATCTTTATCTCTCCAACACCTCCTCATTCATCCTAGAAGCATTGGGAGCTGTGGTATGTCACTTAGCATACCCTGTTGTCCAATCAGCTCCACTGCAAACATTCATTGCAATGAGACATTGGTCTGGTTCAAGGCCTCTGGTCTCTGGCACACCATCATCATTGGATCTTCTTCTTCTTCTTCTTCTTCTTCTTCTTCTTCTTCTTCTTCTTCTTCTTCTTCTTCTTCTTCTTCTTCTTCTTCTTCTTCTTCCTCCACCTCCCACTCTTCCTCCTCCTCCTCCTCCTTCTTCTTCTTCTTTTTTTTGAGACAGGGTTTCTCTGAATAGTTCCAGCAGTGCTAGAACTCTCTGTAGAGCATGCTAGCCTCAAACTCTCAGAGATCCTTCTGTCTCTGTCTCCACATGTACTAGGATTAAAGGTGTGCGCCCACTACCACCCAATGAACAGGGCCTCTTAAAAGAACCACACTTCTGCATGCTGTGATGCAAACACCTAACCTATTCAGAACTTTTTAAAAAGTTTTTCCAGGCCCTATGTGGATTTAAGTGTCCCACGTTGGTCACCAAATAAAGCAAGCTTTCTTGTCAGGGTATCTTTGGACCACCAGTCCACAAATAATGATTTGGAAACTTACTATTGATTATTAAATACAATACTGGCTGTAGTTTAGACTTTTCCCCAACTAGCTTTATATATATATATATATATATATATATATATATATATATATATATATATATATTACCTCTTCATAGTACTGCACATCTGACTTGTTCAGAGTCTGCTGGTGAAATCATAAATCTAAATTCCTCCCCCCAGTTCCTTTCTCTCTCTGCCCAAAAGTCCCAGTCCCACTTATTCTCCCCTGCTTTCTTATTGGCCATTTAGTTCTTTATTAAACCAATCAGATGTGCTGTATGCAGAGGCACATTTTCACAGTGTAGACAAATATTCCACAACAACATTACATCACAACTGCTCTTTCTCTTCTTTCTTAATTCAGTTTGATGGCTGGTTCCTCATCTATTCCATAGATATTTGATGTCAAATTATGAACATCATTGCAACCATCTAAAATGTTATATGCTATTGCAATGTGTTAAAATATTCTATTTTACCTTGGCTTATATCATATTTTAATAAGACGAGAACAAAGTATGCTCTCTAATAGACACTGTTAAATGAGAACATAACTATACTATTTAACAAAAAAGTTTGGATATTTTAGTACTATTATTTAAATTTTCTGTGTGTGAAATATGATTGTGCTTACACATATGTTTGTGGCACTCTTGTCTGTGTGTGTGCCCATCATGCCCAACAGGCAAGCAGGCATGTCACTGGGATAAAAGCTGAGAACTTACATCTTCATTCATGAAGTATAGAAAAAGATACTGAGATTGGTGTGGGCTTTTGAAACCTAAAACCCTGCTTCATTGCCATACTCCTCCAATATGGCCACACCTTCTAATCCTTCACAGGCAGTCCCACTATGAACCAAGTAGTCAGATATATGAGCCCATGGTGGGATCATTCTCATTCAAACTCCCAAAGTCTACCATTGACTCTGCAGTTTTCCAGTTTAGCTTGACTGCTGGCCAAGAAAGACCCTTACATATTCCTATCTTCACCTACCAGGACAGGGAGTACAGAAACATAGTTGCATGCCTGGCTTTTACATGAATATAGGGCACCAATCTCAGAGCTTGGCAGCAAGCACTTTACCCGCTGTGTTGTTCCCCCAGATCCTGTGTTTAACTATTTTATTAGCAATTAATCATATCCTTTTATAAAACTATCCACATCAAAACCTTACTAAGATAAAAGAAAAGACTGTACTCAAAGGAAGGGAGGAATGATGTAATTATACTATAATTACATGTAAGTGGAGAGAGAGCGTGACTTACATGTATAGAAAATATACAAAGTGAAAAAAGGAGAAAATATACAAAGTGATGCTTCAGTTGTTTTATCATGGAAATAATCTTTGCAAAAATACATTTCATAATTGCACATTCTTTATTGAGAAAATAACAAAAGAACAATGAAATCTGGAGCAGGAGAGGTGGTTCAATGGATGAGAGCTTGGGCAAACCTTGCAGAGGATCTGGGTTCAATTTCCAGCACTTATACAGTGACTCACAATTATCACTGACTTAAGTTTCAGGTGATCCAGCTCCCTCTTTGGATAGCTATGCACACCTAGCACAAGTGTAGTGCACATAATATACACATTTGGGCAAAAACAAACAAAGAAGCAAGGCAAGGTGACGCTGCTGTATTCCTTTCATTCCAGCACTTGGGAGGTACAGACAGACAGATCATAGTGAGTTCAAGGTCAGCCTAGTCCACAAAGAGAGTTCTAGGACTGCCAGGACTACACAGAGAAACATATTTTTTTTTAAAAGAAAATTGAAATCCATGGGTTGAACATTTTCTTAAGTATATTTGGCCATTTGAGATTCTTCTGTTGAGAATTCTCTGTTTAGTTCTGTACCCCATTATTCAATTGGGTTATTTGAATTTTTGGTGTCTAATTTCTTGAGTTCTTTATATATTTTGGAGATCAGTCCTTTTCTGATGTGGGGTTGGTAAATATAATTTTCCATTCATTTAGCTGCCTTTCTGTCTTATTGGCTGTGCCCTTTGCTTTATGGAAGCTTCTTAGTTTTATCAGGGAAATGCAAATAAAAACAACTCTGAGATGTCATCTTACACCTGTCAGAATGGGTAAGATCAAAAACACCAATGATAGCTTATGCTGGAGAGGATGTGGAGTAAGGGGAACACCCATCCATTGCTGCTGGGAATGCAAACTTGTACAACCACTTTGGAAATCAGTGTGGCAGTTTCTCAGAAAATTGGAAATCAACCTACCTCAGGATCCAGCAATATAACTCTTGGGCTAATACCCAAAAGATGCTTAATCATACTACAGAGACATTTGTTCAATTATGTTCATAGCAGCATTATCTGTAATAGCCAGAACCTGGAAACAATCTAGATATCCCTCAACCTAAGAATGAATAAAGAAAATGTGGCACATTTACACATTAGAGTACTACTCAGCAGTTAAAAAAAAGATATTTTGAATTTTGCATGCAGATGGTAGAAAACACCATCCTGAGTAAGGGAACCTAGAGCCAAAAAGATGAACATGGCGTGTCTTCATTCATAACAGGATACTAACTATAAACAAAGGCTATTGAGCCTGTACTTCATGATCCTAGAGAAGCTAAGTGACAAGGTGAACCCTAAGAAAAACATATATAAATCCACCAGGAAAATTGAAATAGACAAGATTGTCTGACAAAATTGGGAACATAGAGGTGGGGGAAGAAGGGAAGGTAGAAGAAGAGGGAGTGAGGGGAGGGGTGAGGAGAACTTGAGGGAACAGAGTAGTTGAGCTGGAGAAAGGACAGAGATGAGAGCAAGGAAAGAGATATCTTGATTGAGGGAGCCATTATGGAGCAGCTAGCAAGAAACATGGCTCTAGAGAAATTCCCAGGAATCCACAAGGATGACCCTGTTAAGACTCTAAGCAATAAAGGAGAGGGTTGCCGAACTGACCTTGTCCTGTATTCAGACGAATAAATATATCTTAAATATTGCCATAGAACCTTCATCCAGCAACTGAGGGAAGCAGAGGCAGAGACCCACATTGGAGCACTGGACTGAGTTCCCAAAGTTCAGTTTAAGAGAGGGATGCATGAAACTATGAGCAAAGAGGTCAAGACCTTGATGGGGACACCCACTGAAACAGTTTGCCTGAGCTAATGGGAGCTCACCAACTGCAGCTGGATTGGGAAGAACAAGTATAGGACCAAACTAATCCTTCTGAATGTGGTTGACAGTTGCATGGCTGAGGCAAACTGAGGGCTCACTGGCAGTGGCATCAGGATTTATCCCTACATCATGTACTGGCTTTTTGGGAACCTGTTCTCATTGGATGGATATGTTTCTCAGACTAAATACAGTACAGAGGGTTTTGGACCTTCCACAAAGCAGTGTGCTTTACCCTCTCTGAGAAGAGGATGAAGGAGTTGGGGTCGGGCAAGTGGAGGGAATGGGAGGAGGGAGGGAGAGGGAACTTGGATTGTTATGTAAGATTAAAAAAGAAAGCTTGTTTTATTTTTTAAAAAAAGGAAATCTATGGGTCTAAGAATGAGAAGATTAGAAGGAAATATATGTTGATCATTTGCTACTTAGCATTTCTTCGTTAGGAATCAGGCTTCCTTTGGGAGAAGTATCAGTTATACAAATTTTTCATTGCCTTTACCATAGGACATGGCAACCACAGAGTTTCAGCAGAAATAAATTACCCTTGATGCTGGGAGCTGAATATCTCTCTCAATGAAAAGATATATTATAGTTATCCAAGACCAAACTGTCAGCGTATATCTTGAATTTTAGCCACCAATATCATAATGTGAGTATGTGTTTTATTTCAATTGTATGAAGCTTGGATTTGCAAGACGCATGGTGCCATCATGATAGAAGCTTCCCACAGTCAGAGCTGGTAAATATGGTAGCCCTTCAACGAGTCATCACAGTGGGTTGTTAGCAGAGCCCATTAATCAATACCAGAGCTCTGTTAATGAACAGCCTACTTCCTTTGGAACTTTCGAGTGTCTGTTTTGAATACCCACTTATAAGTTCAGTGAATTTGACTAGTGTTTTCTGTTTCTCTTTACTGGAAGTATCTACAAATATGTAAAGCTAGTAGGAGGACAAATGGTAGGCAAAGGAGCGAGAGAGAACTTTTCCTTCTGTGTGCATTTGATTCTCTTTAACTTTTCAACATAATTATTCTGAGGAGGGAAAACTTAACACAGTTGTGTTGGCATTCCTCTTTGGAATTGCATCTACATCTATGCATCTATACTCCTTCACAGTTTCCTCCTGAGCTCAAGTCTTTATTCCTACAGCTTTTCGTAATTTTCCTTCATATGACGTCCGTTACATAGTGAAGATACCTCTGCCATCCTTCTTGTTTTTTCTCCTACCAGACTGTTACCTTTCTTCTAAATTGTATCACCTTCAAGTCTCCAAAAATTATTTAAAACTTTGCAGCTATTTATTCTTGCCTATATTCATTAGTTAGATCAGAGTTACTATGGAATCAGAAAATCAAACTTTAATAACATCTTTGCCAGTTCTGCTAATCAGTGAACTCCTAAAATATGAATCATAAAGAGATGCATGTATGCTGAGCATTGTGGCATACACCACTAATCCAAACCCTGGGGAAGGAAAAGTAGGTTAATCTTTACGATTTGAAGCCTTGTCTGGTCTACATAGAGAGAGAGAGAGACCATCCAGGGCTATATAGTAAAACACCGTGACAAAACAAGAGGCAGAAATACACATATATGCTCACTTACACACACAAACACACACACACACACACACACACACATCTTGTAATTATAATATAGTGTTGAACAGAAAGAATGTTGAATATTTAAATGAAGCATTTCAAATCATGTTCATAGGCCCTTTCACTTTTAAATACTTCTTGTTTATAGGATAAATAGGAAAGCCAATTATTGACAGTGTTTAAATAAGGAAAATTATAAAAAGATGAATAATTCTGTTCTTGTTATAATAACATTGGCAGAATATGAAATTGAGGTTTATTAAAAATTGAGTCTTCATTCATACATTTTTTTCCTTCCAGGAAAGTACTTTCATTCATTTTTATTTTTTAATTAACACTTTAAATTTTTTGAGAATTTCACTCAAGATTATTATATTGACATCATTTTCACCTCTCCCCTTTATCCCCTCCAACTTGTCCCTGCCCCTCACACTCTTTCAAATTCATGACCTCCTCTTCTTTAATTAATCACTTGTACACACATGTGTATATTTATATGTGTCATTGTATATAGGTGATTGTGTACACACACACACACATACTCCTAATTTACTGAGTTCATTTAGTGTTACACATATGCATATTTGTTTTAAGCTGACCACTTGGGATTGGATAACTCATTAGGACACTTGTCCCTGGAGAAGAACGATTCTCTCTCTGTCAGTAGCTATTAATTACCCATAGCCATTCATCTCAGGGTAGAGCCCAATAAAACTTTTCTCTTCCTGGAGAAGAGCGATTCTCCATCTCTCAGTACCCATTAATTACCTGTTGCCATTCATCTGTGCGTATAGCCCTAAAAATTTTCCTCATCTGCCTTGGCAGGGAAACTGTTGTTGTCATTAATAGATCTTGTTTAGGAGACCATATTTTTGACATAGTTAAGTGACACTTCCCCATAATATATAGAAGGTAGCCTTTAAATGGAAGGCAATTTAAATTGACATATAAATAGTGAATAGAGGCAGACAGCCACAGTGGCTAGCTTCATCAGTGGTTAGGTGATGTGTTTTTATTTACTTGAATCAGATGCCATGGTCCATTGTCTTAGAATCTTCTTGCCCCGTCTCCCATGATGTTTCCTGGGCCTTAGGTATAGTCATTGCATTGTAAATTTATCAACTGGGGATGGGCATCCTACAGTTCGTTTGCTCTGCAGGTCACAGGTGAAACATGGATAGATGTGGCCATGTCTCCAGTTAAAATAGCACAGTCATTTTGTGTGTTGACGTGTAGCTGGGAACAACATCCACTCACATATTTAGAATTATTTTAACTTTTATTCTTCTCTCATACATTACATCCTAACCACAGTTTTTCCTCCCTTCACTCTTCCCAGTCCCTCTCCTTACCTCCCCTCTACCCCTGATCAGCTCCTCTGCCTCTCCCCCCCCCCCTCAAAGAAACCAAACATCCCAGGAATATCAACTGTACATGGCCATGGCCAAACAAGATACAATAAGACTGGGCCCAAACCTTCCTATCAAGGCTGGACAGGTAACCCGTGTTAGGGAGAAGGTCGCAAGCACAGGCATTGTTGGGAGCCCCTCAGGAACACCAAGCTACACAGTCATAACATGCAGAGGACCTAGCTCAGACCTGTACAGGATCCCTGTTTGCAGCTTCAGTTTCTGTGAGTCCCTAAATTTTATGAGTAGCATTTTGTACTTTGAGCTACAGATTTGATGTGCTTTTCAGCTGACTGCTTTACAGGATTTGACCTGTTAAACACCTCCTGTTCATCAACAGGATGGAGTGCATCCTCATAAAGAGAGTGCCTGTGAGATCTAGCCCTCTTATCTCCCCCGATTCGCTTGTCTACACAGCAGGAAAAGGGTGCTGGACTACGACATGGCAGTTAGGGGTGCTTGCCTGGGTAACTGGAACGTGCAAGTCAGAACAGGTTGCTAGGAAGCTGTGGCTGGTCTCTCATCACAAATTAGCCGCTCCTCCCAGCGGATCGGATAACAGTCTGGCTGTGGTAGGAGCGGATTTGCTTTCCTAGGCAAATTTGATCACCTGCATAGCCTTTGTTACCATCCGATCCTGTTCTGTACGAAAGTGTCACATGAGATTACAGAAAGGATGATTTCACACCGGGAGAAAAACCCACATTTTCCTTATTCCTTTTAGCTTTGTCTTAGAATGTGATTTCTTTTTCCTCTCAGAATCCATTACCCAGAAATATTTTTTTTCTTTTTTTCTTTTTCTTTTTCTTTTTTAAATCTCTCACCCAAGAAAGGTGTCTGTAATTGAGTCAAAATTATCCCCCTTCTGCCTCAGGGCTGCTTCCGGCGTTAAGTGGGTGAGTCATAGAGTGGTCCTCTAATCTTAGCAAGAGGGGCAATGGCACCTGCTGTGCTCTCCGCTTTCACAGATCATGCTCGGGGAAAGGAGAGAAAGAACATGGAGGAAAGGTTCCCACAAATACTCAGTGCCACAGAAATGGAAGACGCCGTGGTGCGCTGGCTGTGGCTGGCAATCCAGTCTAAGCTGCGGCACTCATCCACAGACGTCTCCGCTGTGGGCACAGGAGCTTTTTGAAGTAGGACTGCATTCCTGAAAATGTGGAACAGGTGAGCAAAAACTTAAACTTTTGAATTTGCCTGATTTTAGCTTATTTAAATTTAAATGAGCACATATTGTTAGAGGCCGCAATATTACATATAGCAGCCCAAGATATTAATTTAATTAGAGACTCCCCTAAGCTTTCAGATAATCAGTCACCAACCATCCATCACAGCTGAATTGATCAGAGTTCAGAAGACAAAATCTATGCTTCACCAGGGTAGACTATATTCAAAAACGCTCAGACTAAGAGAGCGATTTGGTGGTACCAATATTGCGAATGACAATATTTTATCTATGTTTTTTAACTCTTTGCAGCCTTTTACATAGGACCAATATCACAAGAATCCATATCCACTAATTCGTCCAATCTATTGCTCCGCCCAAATAGTATATTCTGTCAGGTTCAGTGACTGTGGACTTCATTGGGAATAAGAAATCTCAGGATCAGGGGCTGGCCTCTGAAACCTGTTGGAGGATCCTGGACAATATACTATTTCCAAGAAGAGAGGAGCACAGAACAACTGTTCACTAAAGACTTCAGGATCCTATTACTCCAGTTCTCCGCCTTCCATCATTCTGTGAAAAGTCAACATACAGCTCACCAATTTTCAAGTCTTTTACATTTTAAATAAGTGCCAGGAACCTGCTCTGCATAAAACAATTTGCTAGCTCCAAGGACCATGATGAACCTTTGAACTGCCACCTGAACTGACTGCACAGTACTTGGGAATATTGGGAAAATATAATTACTTAATTTTATAATTATCTGCATAGTAACATGATTATGTAATGCGAATTTGGGATCATAGAAATATGATTGGAAGGGTAACTCTGGGGCTTGTTTTAGGAAAGTATGAGACTTTCTTTTTGACGGTTGCACTCCCTTGATATGCAGCATCCGACCAGGATAAGAAACAGCATGTCTTAATAATGGTGTTCCTGGTGCCCCTTCTCATCCTCACAATAAACTCCTATTCGTCCCCGTAAACTCACATGCTACTTACTTTTGGGGGAGAAGATAAAAGCAAGATTCTTCATGAGAAGACAACTTTCTCGTAGCTACACAGGCTGATGCACCACAGTGGCTCATATTTCTCTTACCCTCTTCTGTAGCCCCAAATTCCGCTGGGGATACAGTCCTCACGTTTCTCTTCTCTAGCATTTACATCCTGTAGGGCTCAAGGTTCTAGGAATGAACAGCACAAGCTTCCTTCCCTCTGAGCATCCAGCTGAGAAAGGGGAGGGAAATGACAAAGGTCGCTCTTCTTCATCTTGATCCAGGCAAACATAATGGTCTCCTAAGATGCAGTGGGTAAGGAATGATAGCCCAGGGAAAGAAAAAGTGAAGGAAGAGAAGAAGACGTGAGTCGGCAAATATAGGGTGCTGTAGGACAAATTCAGGTTTGTGGTTGTTTCTTAAGAGAATTACTAGAATAAACTTTGGTAACGGCAGCTCAAATTTCCTAAGGCAGTTGAAATAGCAAGTAAAGGTGAGGACGAAGCCAACCTACGAAAGCAAAGCGACTGCCAATATTGGTGTGTTCCTCAAAGGGAACCCAAAGCTGCTGCTAGCAGCATTCATAGCATGGGCAATTGTTGGCGTGAGACTGCTTCTTCATAGAAATATAAATAACAAATAAGTAACTAACTAAGTAAATAAATTAAATGCAGAGCTTAGATAGATCTGAGCAGTATTTCCTAAAGGGTCTGCCACTCTTGGAGGGTGCATACTCAAATATGAGATTTTCAGACCTCTGATTTAAAGATTCAGTCGGTTTTGTAGTCTACATACAAGAGTCTAACACAGGCGAATAAGTAGCTCAGGCTAATAAGTAACTTCCTGCTCAAGGATCCTTTATATTTTTCCTCAAATCTGCTTGAGACAAGAAGCTCGTGGATCACGTGTGTATGTGACAGCTTATGTTAGCAGGCTAGAAGAGAAACCGATAGGCTGCTAAGAAGGAAAATAACCTGCTTTGGATTGTGTGGTCCAGGAATATCCCTCAGACCGGGAATGTGATGTGAAGAAGACAGCTGAGTCCTGAAGGGTCCGGAAACAGGAAGAAATAGCCAGTACTATGCGCCAACTCCGACGATGAAATCAACTTTGTTTACTCATTTTCTTCTTTCTATGATGACAGGGAAAATGTCATTAAATACATAATTAATATATATTATATAAATTAATATAATACAGCATTAGATGAAAACAAGTTTAAAAATAGGTTCATCTCACTTTTAAAAAGATATGTGCATGTGTACATAAGTGTGTGTAAGAAAGCATCCGCACATTTGAAATAGATGTTTCAGAAACCAATGACTATCAGTTAATAGTGGGTATGGAAGTGTGCAGTGTGTGTGTGTGTGTGTGTGAGAGAGAGAGAAAGAGAGAGAGTGAGAGAGAGAAAGAGAGACAGACAGAGAGACAGAGAGAGAGAGAGAGAGAGAGAGAGAGAGAGAGAGAGCATGTCTGTGTATGTGTGTGAGAGACAGTGTGTGTGTGAGTGAGTGAGCAAGAGAGAGAGACAGTGTATCTGTGTGTATGTGTGTGAAAGAGAGCGAGAGATGTGTCTATGTGTGTGTGTATGTGTGTGTGTGAGAGAGACAGTGTTTGTGTGTGTATTTGAGAGAGAGAGAGAGAGAGAGAGAGAGATGGGGTATGTACGTGTCTGTGAGAGACGGTGTGTGTGTGTGTGTGTGTGTGTGTGTGTGTGTGTGTGTGTGTGTGAGAGAGAGAGAGAGAGAGAGAGAGAGATGATCTCATGTAATCCAGACCTCAAACCTACTATGTAGCTGAGGCTGACTGTTGTTCCCTCATTTTAAGGACATGAGTCTGAAGTTAGAGAGAGAATGGGAACAGTCAAAGTACAGGACAGGCAGACAGTGTCCTGAGGCACAGCCACCCTCCTGTGTTCGTGGTTCATCACCGCAGGGCTTCCTCTGTGAGAAAGGCTGGACAAGAAAAGAAGAACGTCAGCTGGGCTAAACTTACACCACCATTGATTTTATTCCCCTCCGCCGCGAGTGTATGATGTCACGACAGATCCATGAAAACGGTTCAGAGGAACTCCAGAGCTAAATATAATTCCGAAAGGAGTGGCGAGTCACTGAGGATATTTAAGCAAGTAGTGACATTCGTTATGCAATGTCTGTGTCTGTGAGAAAAGCCAGAAACGGGTGGTTCTGCCCTGGCTTCTGTTACCTTTGCAAGTGAAATGTCACGTCGCCCAGTTTTCTGTCCAGCAGAAAGGACATGCCTTTGCCCGCGCCTACCAGCTTTCAGGTCCTATTCTCGACTTTGCCCTTCCTTTGTACCTGTCCTGTTTTTGTGGATTGCAAAGGTTGTCTGGGCCGGATCTGCGACGACTCTATCTTTTGCCTAGAGGACATTAAAGCTATTTTGAAGAATAAATTTTAATTCTTGTACTTTGAGTTTAGAAGTTATTTTCCATCCGTCCCTTTTTTTTTAAATATTGTTTCCCACTTTCCTAGAAGCAAGACACAAGTGTAAAGAAAGGGGGCTTTCCAACCAGCCGCAGTTTCTTGCCAGAGGAGGAATAGTGCATTTAGAACTGCGTGGCGCCATCTGGTGGAACGAGAAGTAATCGCTTTGGGTGAGGCTAGGCCACGGTGCAGCCTGACACTCTTGGTTAGCTCACACCATAATTGAGAGGATTTATAAAGGGAAGGTTTCACCTTGTTTTGTTGTGAAAATATAACCTTAAAAGTAAAACAGCAAGCTTTTAATTATTCAGCGCCAATAATGTTATTCAGAAAGCTGCATCTTCTTTATACCAAAAACAAAAGCAAACCAAGGAAGAAAAAGGTTAATTAAGGGACGGGTCTCAGAGGCTACATACAGGGCGCAGCTCACTTCGACACTAACCTTCTCTCCAGGGTATAAAGTTCTAGACAGAGAATCATAATTACTGAAGCCATCCCTATGAGCAAGTTAGGAAACAATTCTCTTTATTTTGGTGCACAATTCATAATTTGCACAGCCATTTTTGCTTAACACATGCAACGTCTTACGTCATAGATGACTTCTCGTTATATGCTTTCCAATACAGGTGATAAGTCAGTTATAGACCTGCTCTGTTTAGCATATTTGTATAGGAATTCTGTGTGAAAGGAACAGAATTGTTCGGAATTCCAGATTAGGCCAATATTTTCTTTTGTAAGTGGTAAGAAAGCACTGTCCGCTGACTATCACTGAACGTGTGCATTATGTGGTTTTGATTTTGCTATTTTAATCAATGTTCTCAGTCCGTTCTAACCCTTTTAATGAATCGGATGGGGTAGGTTATGTACCCCGCTGGATAAGTACAGCAGTCGGTATACTGAAGAGCTGCTGGTCGAAGAACGACTTCGGAAGACACGAATTGTGACGGGGGAGCAGGGAAGGACCCCAGCGTTTCTCCAGCTCCAGCTCCGCTCAGACATTTTTACATGACGCAATTGCTAAAGAACCGCAAAGCATGAGCAGAAATCTTGGCTGAGAAGAGCCTGTGGAAGATGCATTACATTGAGAGGAAGGGAACGGCGTACAAAAGCGCAGGCCCAAGCAGCACAGACACTGAACCACAGCCTGAAAGAATGTCTACCGTTCATAGACAACTAAATGTCTTGAGTTATAGGTTTTCTCAACAAATACTTTAATTATCTAAATCTGAATAAGATGAAACTTCAGAAACGATATGGGCTTATAAAAAGAATATAGGTCTTAAAATCAAGGAAAACGTAAATGAATGTAAAACTATCACAAACATTTCTATAAAATCCCTAGACTCCAGTTAGTTTTTCCAGACTCAGAATAAAGAAATACATGTATTGAAAACTCCTTAATTTCTGATCTTACTCTATTTGTAGAATGGAATTTTCCTCTACAAATAAATGTAGGCTCTGCTAGAAGAATGGAACAAAAGAGCTTGCTTTTCTAAAGAATTGCTTACTTACAAGATCTTTTGATAATTTAGACATCTGGACAGCTGTGTTTAATCTCTACTTAGCTCGACTCTACTTGCATTCAAATTTTCTCAAAAAAATCCAATGTAAACCACATATACACAACTTTATTTTTTAAAAATTAAATGCTGTAGTGAGTCAGCTATTTCAAATATCCAAGCTGGAACCTGGTCCTAACTTCTGGAAATGCTTTAGACACTTCCATGGCTCCTACAAGAAGTAGCATTAACTAACTGCCTGTGTTTTAACCAAGCTATTAAGCAATGATCATGGCTGAGAGGTGCTTCAGAAGAGTAGAATTGAGTGCCTTGTGGACATTTAGAATAGAAAGATCCATTTTTGCTGGCATTCCCATGTTATGCAAGTTTTAAAAAGCTTCCTTGGTTTATTTTTTATTGTTTATGCTTGTCTATTATGTGTGTAGGGTGTGTGTGTATGTGTATATGTGTGCATGCATGCCTGTGGAGATGAGGAGGTGTGAATGTGTGACGGTCAAAGGAATGGTTTTAGAAATTAGTTTAGTTCTCTTCTGTTGTGTGTTCAGGGAATGAACTTAGGTCCTGATGCTTGGCACCCAGCATTTTCATACCCTCTGACCCACACATAATGGAAATTTTAAAGAACTGCAAAGCATGGGCCCATACAATTGAAGATCCATTGTTTTTAGGCTAATGACCTCTCATAAGGGCATGGCTGTGGCTAACATCAGCACATTGAGTTAACTGTGACTTTTAGTGTTGTATAAATGATAATATATATTACTTTATTACTTATATAACATATATACTTCTATAAGCTGATTTTCTCTTATAAGAGTGTCTACTCACAGGATGTACTGAAGATCATCCTGAGTTGGGATGGACGCATCCATCTAATTTAAATATGTTTAATGCTATTTGCTTATTATATATTAAGTAAATACTAACCTACAAAGAAAAATAGGGAAACGATCTGCTATGAAAATCAGTAAAAGAAGAATTATAGCATTCATCTCTTTTATTCCATTGCTAAGAAGGAGATTCAAGGGGTTCCTTTACAGAAGTCTTCGGCTGTAAATGAATGGTAACATTGTATGTCACCGTTTTTGTACTTACTGGATCTACACATTGAGCACCTGCAGCAACTGCTGACATCTTCGCCTAAAGAACTATCTAGACTTAATGCTCTTGGTAAAGGACCAAGGACCATCTACAGTCCTGCCAGACAGAGAGAATCTGAGTCTGATCAAACACTGAGACACAGCTTCCAGTTTCCAGGAAATACAGAGGGACTATCTACCTGGGAAAACAGACAATAAGCTTCTAATTCATAAAACCAGAGTAGAAGAAATCCCATGAGCACTTGGTCCAAGATCTTTCGCAGATAAGCCGTAAATAAATGAAATAAGTGAAAACAGTGGAGACAAAACACGGAAAGCTCAGTACGCTTGTTTTGGCAATGCTGAAATGTGCCCTTGATGTACACACTACAAGGGCAAGAATGTAGACGATGTAAGAATGTATTTTCTATACTAAACAAGATGCTGTGTAGAAGGGGTACGGGGGCCAAGTTTAGTTTGTTATTGAAGAGAACAGAAGGACATTCTTGCTAGGAATGCTGTGTGTATACAGTGCAGTATATTGCTTGAGCATACCCTAGTGTGTGTGCATAGGTGTTTGTTGACATACGTGTGTACATGGAGGCCAGGGATCAACACTGAGTATCTTCCTTTCCTCCTTGTCTTTTGAGATAGGAGATTTCACTGATCCTGGGGCTGTAATTGGCAAGGCTGACTAGTGATGAGGTCTGGGGACCCTTCTGTTTCTTCTCCACCGCCCCCCTGTTCTGGGACGACAGATACTTCATGTGACAGTGCCTGGCTATTCTGTAAGTACTGGGGACCTGAACTCTCACCATCCACAGGCAAAGCGACACTTTACTGACCGAGCCATCTCCCCAGTCCCTGGAAAGTTCTGTTTCTTAAACACAGTTGCTGATTATAAGGATATAGCTTTTAAAATAACCCACTCAACTATACATTTATTTATATCCTTGGTAGTGTTGCTGCTTGTCCCTTGGGGTGTGTGTGTGTGTGTGTATAAAGACAATATCTATTTCTCCTCAACCTGTATTCGCATGGGTTTATTATAACCCTGAGCATTCTTGTGTTTGAATTCTAAAATAAGTTATACTTCCTAAGTTCGTTCAGTCTGCCAATACTGTTAAGTATTCCAATTTTTGTATTTCTTTCTGATATTATTATAATTCTTCTATTATTATCATCCACAGTACCTCATTTAAAAACATATTTATGACTATGCAATTTTATTAGACAGGTTGGCATCTTAAATTGCCCATCCTCCTGTTCCTCCCCAGATTTCAATTAAAATAACAATGAAACATCAAGACAATTTAGAGTTTCTTCATGCTTATTGCTTTCCCCCGCAATGGAGACAGTTTCTAAAAATTATTTCCCGTCTGATAACCACTTTCCCAGCATGGTCCAAGGTTGGCCCTGTAAACTTTAGGAGCAGGACATTCATTGAATTTTTTTTTCAGCATATGCCACTCATTCTTCCCAGGAAGCAATGGATTAATGGATTAAGATGTAATTAATCTCAGCTCTTGCTGCTCACCCATGCCAACTGGAGGACCTACCAGAAAATAAGCACTAGTCCTACTCTGGACTAATTAAAATATAATTAAGTAAGGTTCTCTGTGGGTGACCGTATATATTTTTTCAAAGAGCGTTTTGTGTGAGTTTGGATTGTGAACTACAAGACTAATGGGTTGTAAGAAACTTTGTTAATACATCAAATCCTCGGTGAGGTGAGTAACACATTAATTTTTTAAGGAGTGAAGTAGTATATTATTTATCTGTATCTACACTTTTCTACACATTATTCTTAAAGGGAGGCATCTATTAATGTACCTATGCGTGCTAAGATGAAGAGGGGGAATGAGAAAAACGAGACATTGGTGTTAATTGTCTTGTGGCTAAGATTCAATTTGAATGATTGCCTGCTAGGAGAAGCGCTGAAGTAATGTGGGAAGATAGTTTGTAAGGCTCCATTTAGGTTGTACACTCCCGACTGCTATTAAGGGTTAAAACAACCTTACTTCCTCGTGCATCACGTGGTCGCCACAGGTGACGAGCACATAAAACAGGAGCAAGGAGGTGAGGCTAGAGAGTGTTTTCTTGGTGTTTTCTCTTCCTTGTCCTTTTTTTAAGCAGTACCTTTGAAGAGAGGGGAAAGTCACTGCAGAATGCTGACCAGGCAGGTTAGAGCTCCCGATGACACTGGACACAAGCAAATAGGATTGAAATTAAATCATTCCAGATGCAATCAATAGAAAATGGCACATCTGATTAGAAGAGACTTCAGCCACTCTGGGAAGGGAAGCAGGGAAGCTAACTGCAAATCTTCACCTCTCCCTCCTCCCCTCAAATCCTTTCCACCATCTCTGTAGTGGAGCACCTGCTACAGACTCCCATTCCTCTCTGCAAATCCTCACTCTCCCCTCTCCCCTCCAAGTCCCTTCCCCCTATCTCTGTAGCAGAGCAGCTGGTGCAGCCTCCTGTTCCTCTCTGCACCTATCTCCAGCTGATGGCATATCTCCAACCTCCCTCCCCATTCACCTCATTATCCAAACCCCCAACTCCAGCAGGCACCCACTGGTCAAGACTGTCAGAGAAGCAAGTAGGCTAGCTAGGTACGTACAAATGCTTCATGTCTTCAGTCTCACCCCTGTCCTGACTGTCCAAGCCCCTAACTCATCCCTGGCTCTGGAGAAGACTGCCCTTGTGTCCTCTCTTTACACTGTGCTCCCATTCCAAGAGGTATAGGGAGATTCTTCCCTCCCTCCTGTGTCTCAGTACCCCACCCCCTCAGCAGCCCATTCACATTCCAAAGTGACAGCTCCCAATACCTAGGAACACATTTTACCCAGAACCCACAGTGGCCACACTCAAAGGCATTTAAGAAGAATTGTCAATACACAGGCACCACACCATCCTAAGGGCCAACAGGAACCAAGGAACAAAATCCCCCCCCAATGAAAACAAGACCAGATATCAGCATCTAGTATTAAAATCTTATCAAACACAGATGACTGGACCCCAACCTAAAATCACAAGCAGTAACAGCTAGAACAGTATATACCAACTAAAGGTCCACAGCCCTCTCCAAGCAAGCCTTGAATCTGCAGCACAGCTGAAGCACAAGACAAAGACCTTAATATAGCCTTTGGGGGTAGGATGGAAGTCCTTAAAGAGGAAACTAATGAATCCCTTTAAAAGATCCAGGAAAAACGCAGTGAAGAAATGAGTAAAACTATTCAAGACCTAAAAGTGGAATGGAACCAATAAAGAAAACCCAAACTGAAGAAAATCTGGAAATGAAAAATTCAGGAAATAAACACTAACTTCAGAGGCAAGCCTCACAAACAAAATATAAGAAACGGGAGAGAGAATCTTGGGCATTGAAGATGCAATAGAAGAAATGGATTCGTAGGTCAAAGAAAATGTTAACTCTAAAAAACTCCAGGCACAAAACAACCGGAAATTCTGAGGCACTAAGAAAAGACCAAATCTCAGAATAATGGGAATAGGGGAAGGTGAAGAATTACAGCTTAGACACAGAAAAAGTACTCAACAAAATCATAGAAAGAAATTTCCCTAGCCTAAAGAAGAAGATGGCTTTCAGGGTACCAGGAGAATATAAAACACCAAACAGACTGGACAAGAAAAGAAATTCCCCTTGGAACATAATAATCAAGATAAAAAAAAATACATGTAGCAAAGAAAGGAAACAGGAAGTCTCAAGGAAATATCAAGTAATACATAAAGGCAGACCTTTTAGAATAATACCCGAAGTCTCAAAAGAGACCCTAAAAGCCAGAAAGGCCTGGACAGACTCTGTTCAACAGACTCTAAGTGGCCACAGATGCCAGCCTAGATTACTATACCCCGTGTGTAGACTGTATGTAATTGTTCCCCATATGTTTATAGGTAATGGCATTATTAAGAGATATGGCTTTGTTGGAGTAGGTACAGCCATTGTTGGGTAAAGTGTATCACTGTGTAGGAAAGCAAGGGGAAACCTGTTGAGACAAATTCAAACTAGGAACAGAAGTTAAAATTTATATATTTAAAGGAAGATAATACATTTAAAATTTTTAGGCCCAAATTAAAATCCACTTTATGGAAAAAATAAAAAGCAGCTATCTATAAAACAGCAAAAATAGACTCATACCTTTGAGTTCTAGCAAAAAAAACCATAGATTTGGGTTAAAATTGTGCAAACTTATAATTAGAAGACAACCAAAAGAAATTTAAAATCCTGAGCTTGTGACTCAAACAGTAAATAGTTATTGCTCTATCAGCTTATCAGAACTATACCATAGAAGGGAAAAAAATCTGAAACATTTTTATATTTTAATTATTTATTTACACTACTGTAAAACCCATATTCATACCTTAAATTTTCAATGCTGTCAAGTTAACAAAGCTACAGCTAGCCTAGCCATCAATACTGTCAGAGGGGTCAGAAGGATAAATAAATCATATTTAAGTACAGACCAAACAACTTTCAAAACTTTTAAAAATGACAGAGACCAGCCCATATACAGTCATACCCAGGTCTCCATAGTGTTGGAGGAAGAAGTATCAGAACAGCAGGCTTTACCAGGCCCATAAGGTGAGAGGTTCCTGTGGAAGAGGGGCATGGCAAAGACTGACCTTATTTTGTCTAGGCAAAAGTGGTGCAGTCAATTCTCCAGTGTCCACAGTCTGGGCTGGGTCCTGGTATCAGGTAGCATTGGGGAAATCCACACACCAATGTACACCTGATTTTTTTTTATATGAAACCAGGAATATATATTGGGGGGCGGTGGGAAAGACAGCATCTTTAACAACTGCTGCTGGTCAAAAGCAAGGCCGCATGAAGAAAGTACCAAATACATCTTCATCACCCAGCACAAAACTCAAATCTAAATGAATCAAAGACTGCAACATAAAGTCTGATGCACTGAACCTGACAGAAGAGAAAGTAGGAAATAGCACCAAACTAATTAGCATTTTGGAAAGGTCCTCTGTGCATGTGTTAGGGCTTTCAGTTTAGTATTTTTATGGGATTCCTCAGTATATGCCTTCTCTGGGGGCTCTTTTTCCTTCTGTTTATTTGTTTATTTATTTTGTCTATTTCTAATTTGTTAGTTTTTTTTAATCTTATCTTATTGGTGTGGGAAGTCCTTTTGTATATGTGTTGCTTTTATTGGCTAATGAATAAAAAGTCTGTTTCGGCCCGTGGCTTCACAGAGTAGAATTAGGTGGGAAAACTAAACTAAATGCTGGAAGAAAGAAGGTAGAGTCAGTGAGAAGCCAGAGACAGATGCTGGACAAAACCTTGTCAGTAAGCCACAGCCACATGGCAATACACTGATTAATGGAGATGGGTTAGTTTAAGATATAAGAGCAAGCCAGAAATACGCTTAAGCTATTGGCTAAACAGTATTGCAACTGATGCAGTTTCTGTGTGATTATTTCGGGACTGAGTAGCCAGGAACAAACAAGCAATACATCTTATCGTATTTTATTTTAATACTATCCCATAGAATCCTGTTTGTTTTCTGACAACTGATGGAAATAAGGTGGATCAAGATAAAAAGGGAAGTGAGGAAGAGCTGGGAGGGGCAGAAACTACAATGAGGATATGTCATGTGTGAAAAAAAATGTATTTCCAATAGAAAAGAAGAATAGGAAAAGTGACTTACAAAGTTGACTTAAGCAATGGATCTCCTTTCTGAGTGAGTCAGTGGAGTGAGCGGTATCAATGGAGCCAAAGACGTCTTGCTCTGCACTGGCTTCTGTGTCGTGCTAATGTCCACAGTTGTGTGTTAAAGAACCAGAATTCTGGAAATTCATTCCCCAAAGTGAAAAATGTCTGGAGTTCTTTATTCAGGCTGTTTACCACAGAAGGCACTATCCAACAAAACTCTCTATTTCCTTCATCCAAATCAGGCTAAGCACACAGGAAGAGGCATATCCCGGTGTTCAGTATCTAAGCAAAGAAGCGATTCATATAATTGAACTAGTGTTCAATACGCAGTGATATATGAACATAAAATAGCCAAACTTTATAGCCAAATTATATAACTTGGGAAGGTTATGTTTCACAAACTATAAAAATACAAAGGGGAAATTTAAAATGAAGCCTCCTGTTTGATGTCTTTCTTTTCTGTATGCCAGTGACTCTCTACAGTCAATATGTATTGCATGTCAGAGTACTAGGGATCAGCCTCATCAAGGCCAAGGATCATTTATTCTTAGCCCCCACTTTATGGAACACTCTACGCTCATGACTGTAATTATTCTTAAATGCATTCTAGTTTTTCACCTGTGTATCCATTTGCAGAAACACCTAGAATTGTGTTTATTCTGTAGCAAAAAGCCCTGAAAGTGGTTCATACTTGTCCCAAGACTGCACAATTAGTTAATGTACTGAACGATGGGGACCCAGCCATCCTTATTCAGCTAATTCTCTGAAGCTTGGCCACTGGCCCTTGAGCACGTCTGCTCTAATGCCTTTATATTATAACAGAAAGTGCCTCTTGCTTTGCTCTCCCACTCATTTTAATTAATTGAAAACTCCACAGTCACCAGGAAGTCATATGCTCAGCATGTTCCCGTGACAGGCCAACTTATCAAATTACCCTCTTCCTCTGGAAAGTGAACACTACACATTACTAAATTGTTTCCTGTCTTCTTTCAAATGCTCTGTTCTTTTTTGTACTCAGATCAATTCAAGAAGCCTAAAGGTCTTATTTTTTTTTAGTTAACATTATCAACATAGTAAATGGTTTTTGTCATTTTAATGACACACTTTTTTCTCGTGGTGATCAAATAAAAACACACCGCCAACTTAACACTTGACAAAGATGCTATAGAGCGCATCTCCAGGCTCTTGCCGTACTGATTACTTCTGTTTCAGTGTCCGCTTCTTTTCCTTTCATCCTGAAATGAGAGCTCTTCATCCATGCTCTACAGATTAATGTAAATGTGCAACGTTTCATACTCCTCAGCAAAGAAGACTGTCGGTGAAAGAAAAATAAGTTAATGATGCAAATCCATAAGCAAAAGGTTTTTATGGATTTCTCATGGCCTGTTGATACACATCATAGTGCTTGCAATATTATCTTGGTGTTTCTAACTTTTGCTCTGTGCACACAAAGTGAGAGAAGCCACTACCATCTTTACCTCTGTAGGATAATGGAACACACATTGCCTACCATTTAAATAGGCACTCCACAAGAGATCTTCCATTTTTCTCACAATGCAAAGCTACTACATATAATAGCACATACTATAAATATTTTTGACTCACCTGGTGATAACTCTGTTCTGACTCAGACAAAAAGGAGAGAATCATTTTACAGAAATAACCAAGTATTACAGTGACAAAAGTTTCAATTTTACCCAGTTGACTTTATTTGTGGTGAATTATGCAATTGATTTACTGTTCACAATCCCATTTGCCAAAATTAACTCATCATAGCAAACTTGAACTGTCAAATTCAAGTGAGTTCCTTTTAGTTTCTAGTAGTCATGACTTTATCATCATAGAATTTTCTCTAATTATGTTATATTTAAACATAATACTCACTTGGTTGATGACCAAGAAAATGGAGTGTTACTCATCAATGACATTGCCATTTTCCTCTGTCAGAGACTTTCAGATTCTGTTCCATAGACTAGTCATAGAAGAACTCAACAGAAAAGAAGTTAAAGGAATAAAATATAAAGTAGGTTTTCATCAGGCAAAAAGTAAGCATTTGTAAAAACCTGCAGGACTTTTTTGTTCAAAAATTTTGCCTTACATTTTGGTATTCTAATGTGGATGGGAGAGGATGGGTGTGGAAGGGCTAATATTCATATAAGCAATATAAGATAGACACATATCTAAATGATTAGTCCAAGAATTATATCCTGTCCTATGCAAAATACCCTCCAGTTTTGTTTAAGGATGGAAAACTGGGGGACACATGGGGGAACTGGAGGAAGGTAGCAGGAGATGGAAAGATCCGGGCACACTTGTAAGTATATGGAGTTTCAAAGAACAAAAATATTACACATAAAGATAACACTGTCTAAATTACATCGCTTGCTTGCTGTATGTATGAATTTCTCAGGAGATTTTTCTTTTTACAAGTGATGGAAAAACCTACAGATCTGAAATAAAAGATCTAAAGCAGCAAGTACCAGGAATAGGATATGATATTGTTGCAAATTTTACTTTGGATTAAATATTGGGAAGTTCTAAGACAATCAGTGATCAGAAGCTAGTAGAAAGATTTGACAGATCCCCAAAGACAAAAGTATATTTATGAGTGGAGGAGAAAAAAATGAGACCTTGATATGTGAAAAAAGTTCAAAACCAGTACTGAATAAGCAACAGGTTGTGCTATTTCTGGTGGCTCTTGGGACAACAGAAATGGAAATTTGAAAGGAAGACAAGGTAATAAAAACTAGAGAAAATACTTTGGTTATAACATGCATATGAAATATTTAAAGAAACTCATTGAAACAGTATGTGAAAATAATTTGGTGCAGCCAAAAATATCAAAGACTGAAATCTCCACAATTTAGACATTAAAATTTAACATATATAAGAATATACAATGCAGCTTAGTAATCTCATCAAAGGGATTTAATACATGGGATGCACAGGATAGAATTATATCTAAGGATCAATTTTCTCTGGGGATGTCCGGTCTCATTTCTTTGCAATTTCCAACTGTGTATTGAATCATCACTTTCCTGGGTCAATATGTCACTACTTAGTGTCACCTTGTCAGTGAAGCTCTGTACTGCAAGCTTACTGTGAGGGAAAAGGAAGTTAGAAGCAGAGTTACTTGAAATGCAGGCTTGCTTATGAATGTTTAAGCTTCAGAAAAAAAATGTCTGCCAGGAAATCTGTCTACATGTAGATTCCTTTGTTTCTGTTGTGCCTGACAGAGATCTCAATTGAAGCATTTTCTCATGGTTAATGTTCCAAACTTCCTGTGGGGGAAAAAAGATCATTAGGATCTATATTTAGTCTTTCAAATATGATTTTGTAGTAGTAAATCTGCAAAACATTGAAGGAAACTTTTGTTGAAACTCTACTATCCTCACAAAACAAAGTATGCTGTTCCTGAAAGTAACCCCAGCCTCCATGTCCCAGCATGCACACAGATAGACACACATGGGCACCTACGTATACATACATCCCATACTCGCATATACACATAAAAAGAGTTTTCCTGTCTTCTGAGCAAGTGACATAGCAATGAAAGTTTTTCTGAGAGTTAGAGAGTATTGGCATGGCAACAGATGTCTAAGTAGCTGTGCATAAATCAAAGATTTACTATCTTTTCAAAGACAGAATGATTCTAATTTGAACAATATAAAATTCATGGTGGTTAGCAGAGATCTAGTAATGAAGCAAATTAACACTATCCACTCAGAGCAGGAATTATAGCCAGGGCAATAGTTTTATGATGCAACATCCAGAATGAAACAGTCTATGTATAGAGCATCTATATTTATTGTTCAAGACCAGTGAGTCCATCTTATTAATGATGTGGGGAGAAAAGGAACAGTTGCTTTAACTACACAACAAGCATAAATTCTAAAGTGCTCTCAGGTAATGTTGTAAATCTGACTGTATTTTATAAGTCTGATAGGGTCTAGGAATAACTGAACCTTCACTAGAGAAGACACACATCACAACAATCTCAGAGGCAAAAAGTTGTAATGCCTCCCGTAAGTAGCTTTGAAAGGGTTTTGAACCAGTTTACCAGTCCCCATGAGTGATAAGTGCTATCATGGGTGTTCTAGCTTTCTTAAAGATTTCCTTAGACAATGAGAGACATTTTCAGGAAGTATGACTAAGAAGATCCTCTGGTACAGACCTAAACAGAGAACTCTCAACAGAGGAAGCTAAAATGGCTGAAAGACACTTAAGGAAATGATCAACATCTTTAGTCATCAGAGAAATGCAAATCAAAACAACTCTGAGATTCCATCTTACACCTGTAAGAATGGCCAAGATCAAAAACACTGATGGCAACTTATGCTGAAGAGGTTGTGGGGTAAAGAGAACACTCCTGCATTGCTGGTGGGAATGCAAGCTGATACAGCCCCTTTGGATGTCAGTGTGGCGATTTCTCAGAAAATTAGAAAACAACCTTCCTCAAGATACAGCAAAACCATTTTTGGGTATATATCCAAAACATGCTCAACTTTGCCACAAGGAAATGTGCTCAACTATGTTCATAACAGCATTGTTTGTCATAGACAGAACCTGGAAACACCTAAATGCCCCTCAACCAAAGAATAGATGAGGAAAATGTGATACATTTATACAACGGAGTACTACTCAGCAGGAAAAAATAATGACACCTTGAAATTTGCAGGCAAATGGATGGAGCTAGAAAATATCATTTTGAGTGAGGTGACCTAGATCCAGAAAGACAATTATCACATGTACTCACTCGTAAGTGGCTTTTAAACATAAAGCAAAGAAAACCAGCCTACAAATCACAATCCCAGAGAACCTAGACAATAATGAGGACTCTAAGAGAGACATACATGGATCTAATCTACATGGGAAGTAGAAAAAAACAAGATCTCCTGAGTAAATTGGGAGCATGGGGACCTTGGGAGATGGTTGAAGGGGAGGGGAGAGGCAGGGAGGAGAACAGAGAAAATTGTAGAGCTTAATGAAAATTTTTAAAAAGCATTCTTCTATTGAGGAGCATCTAGGTTGTTTCCAGGTTCTGGCTATTACAAATAGTGCTGCTATGAACATAGTTGAACAAATGCTTTTGTGGTATGATAGGTCATCTCTTGGGTATATTCCCAAGAGTGGAATTGCTGGGTCTTGAGGAAGGTTGACTCCCAGTTTCCTGAGAAACCGCCACACTGATTTCCACAGTGGCTGCACAAGTTTGCATTCCCACCAACAATGGATGGGAGTTCCCCTCTCTCCACATCCTCTCCAGCATAGGCTGTCATTGGTGTTTTTGACTTTAGCTAATCTGACCAGTGTAAGATGGTATCTCAAAGTTGTTTTGATTTGCATTTCCCTGATCGCTAAGGAGGTTGAGCATGACCTTAAGTGTCTTTTGGCCATTCGAAGTTCTTCTGTTGAGAATTCTCTGTTCAGATCAGCACCCCATTTTTTAATTGGGTTAATTAGAGTTTTAGTGTCTAGTTTCTTGAGTTCTTTGTATATTTTGGAGATCAGGCCTTTATCTGATGAGGGGTTGGTGAAGATCTTCTCCCAGTCAGAAGGTAGCCTTTTTGTCTTACTGACGGTGTCCTTTGCTTTACAGAAGCTTCTCAGTTTCAGGAGGTCCCATTTATTCATTTCTCTTATTGTCTGTACTACTGGGGTTCTACCTAGGAAGTGGTCTCCTGTGCCTATGTCTTGTAGACTACTTCCCACTTTCTCTTCTAGGTGCCCCTCAATAGAAAAATGGTTAAAGAAGGTGTGGAACATATATACATTAGAGTTTTACTCAGCGGTAAAAAACAATGACATCTTGAATTTTGCATGCAAATGGATGGACATAGAAAACGCTTTACTGAGTAAGGTAAGCCAGACCCAAAAAGAGGAATATGGTATGTATTCACTCATAAGTGGATTCTAACCATAATTAAAGGTCTTTGAGCCTATTATTCGTGATCCTAGAGAAGCTAAATAAGAAGGTGAACCTGAAGAAAATCATGTAGTTATTCTCCTGGAGATTGGAAATAGACAAGAGTCCCAGAACCTTCATCTGGCGATGGATGGAGATAGAGACAGAGATCCACATTGGAACAATGGACTTAACTCCCTAGGTCCAAACGAGAAGCAGAAGGAAAGAGAACGTGAGCAAAGAAGGCAAGACCAGAGGGAACCTTCATCCCACTATGGATGGCGATACAGACGGAGACCCACATTGGAGCACCGGACTGAGCCCCCCAAGGTCCAAATGAGGAGCAGAAGGAGGAAGAACATGAAAAAGGAAATCAGGACCGCGAGGGGTGCGATCACCCACTGATACAAGGGGTCTGATCTAATGAGAGTTCACCAAGGCCAGTTGGACTGGGACTGAACGAGCACGTGATCCAACCAGATTCTCTGTGGCGGGATTCTCTGAATGTGGCTGGCCCGGAGTCTTTCTGAAAAGCCATTGACAATGACACTGGGACTTGTTTCCTCTGCATATACTGGATTTTTTGGGATCCAGTCTGTTTGGTGCTCACCTTCCTGGACTTGGAGGGAGGGGGGAGGAACTTGAACTTCCCACAGGGCAGGAAACCCTGACTGCTCTTAGGGATGGAGAGGGAGTGGGGGGAGTGAGAGGGTGTTGGGAGGGGGGCGGAAATGGAAACTTTTATAATTTAATAAACTTTGAAAAAAAAATTTTTAAAAGAAGATCCTCTGAAAGAACATGTAAAACATGAATAAATGGAGGCAGACTTACAGTGAAAATCAGGACTGGGGCCCCTTGTTACATGCAGTACTGGCCTCAGCAGCGCCTACTCTACTACACTTCGTGTCAAGTATTTATTTACATTCCTGGATAGGGGTCTTTTCCATGGTGTTTATATTATTTAATAACAAAGAGAAGGTGAGAATTCAAATCATATTGCATATTATAATGGGAACTATTCATAAATATTAGTATCTTGAGCACAGAAAAAAAAGAGAAGAAAAACAAGAATAGTGACAGCATCTCAGTCATGGGGATGGTAGCATTCTTTCTTTCCATTCTTTCCTTGGTATTTCCGGCATTCTCAAGCCTTCTATAGTGCCTTTCGTACAGCTTTATCCATTTTATAACAGAAAAGATGAACCACTACAGACATGGCAAAGGGGGGAATACTGGTTAAACGCAGCAGCAACGTTTCCACCCTTCTCCATGGCGATCTTATTCAGAACAACTGAAAAACTGTAAAAGGTCTTCTGTCCCCTTCAGTGAGGGGAGAGCTGCACAAGGTGTGAACTCTAATGGCAAGAAGATGCTTGCAACTAAAAACAGACGATCAGGCAGGAGTGCAGCTCGCTGGGAAAGGGCTTCCATAGTGTGCTGGAGACCTAGATTGGGCTTTGATCCCAATACTTGCTATAAATAAATAAATGATTACTAATGGTATAATAGGATTATTCCATTTCTATAACCAACACCAGAAAAGAATTCTCGGGATGGAGAGCATACACAGTGGTCTGTGGCTGGGATGGGCCTCTTGAGTGTGATAATGGGTTACATACAATATGAGGGGACACTGTCAGGGTGCTCTGCGGTGGTGGCATGGCTCTGCATCTTGGCCATGGTGATACTTACACAATTTCACACTTGGCATATGACTTAGACCTATGTACACACATTGCACCATTGCTAATTCTTGAGCTTATTTGTAGTGCTATGATTATAAAAAATTCAAACACTGGAGAAAATTGGATAAAGGGCACAAGAGATCCCTATGCTCTATTGTTGCGATATGTTGTGTTTCTAATCAATGGCCGGGAGGGAGGGAGAGTCAGTTCTTAGGAGTGTGGTTATTATGTGCTTCCCCAAACACAAGTGGATGAAACCATGCCCATATGAATATGGCTGCATTAATTAAATTCAATGGGCTAAAAAAATAAAAATTATAAAAGGGGGATTAAAATTGGGAAGAAAAGGTTGTTGGGGTGGAGTTGAAAGGTAATATGATCAGAATACATTAGATAGATAGGTAGTTAGGTAGATAGATAGATAGATAGATAGATAGATAGATAGATAGATATAATTTTCAAGTACATGTCTGAAAAAGGGAGAAATTGCACAAATATTTAATAATTTCCATCTTTTCTTTCTTCTCTAGGTGTTATTCAATGCAAGTGAAACTGGGAAATAATTTTAAATTTTTATAATGGGCCACCATGCTTTCAGTTTCAGCACTTGAGATACAGAGGCATACAGATATTGCAGTTCCTGGCAAGAATATAGATCTACATCATGAAACCAGGCAATGGTGATGCACGCCTTTAACCCCAGCATTTAGGAGGCAGAGACAGGAGAATCTCTGAGTTCAAGGCCTGCCAGGTCTAAAAGAGCTAGTTCCAGGACATGCTCAAAAAGAGAGAGAGAGAGAGAGAGACAGAGAGAGAGAGAGAGAGAGAGAGAGAGAGGAGAGAAAGAGAGAATTATATCATGAGAGCCTGTCCAAAAATGAAAATAAAAAAATAAAAGATTAAAAAATGCATCTTGTTTCTTTTTGCAGTGGACAGAGGTTAACACAAACATTCGCCACCGGTCAAAGTGCAGAAGATAAATATCTGTGGTGTGCTCAGTGCTCAGCCGTAAACAAGACATCTGTGCCATTGCAATGCTCCCTCTCAGGTTCAGAGACATCACTGAAGGGGAGGCAGGAGACAGTAAGAGACAGAGACCATGAGGTCAAGTGAAGTAGTATCTTCTGGACATATCGAGACCCTGCACTTAGGAACTCACAACAGCTGTGATTGGCCACATGAGGCTTAATTAGTCAGCATCCAGTACCCAGGGGAGGGGGCTCCCGAGCCCCCATCCCTACTGAAGATCTGTTCACAGTTAATGGCTGCTGGGGAATGGAGAGTCAGCTTTCTTTAAGGGTGTGTCCTCTTAGAGATCAACAATACTACAGGGGATGGTATCATATTCTGGAATGTATATGAGCAGCACAAATTAGATTTGGTGGGTTATTGAACCAAAAAGAGGGAGAAGTGGGGTAGGGGGTAGATCTGGGAGGAGCCGGGGGAGTCAAAATATTTATTTTCAATTTTATTATTATTCACCCACAAAATCCTACTACTTTACTTTTGGTTTTGTGCTTTAAATAGTTCCCATAAAGAAAGAAAAATAAATGCTAGCCATAAGGTGGTATTTGCCTGGATTTCAGTGACATTATCTAAAACCTAAAATAGCCATCAATAACATGAGTAAGTTGAGCTCTCTACTGTGTGTGCTGAGAAAAAAGTTAGACACTACATCTGTCCATTCCTGCTTGCGCCCCCAGCCTTTACCTGCGGCCACTCAGAGTCATTCCTCCGTGGAACTGGACCCTAGTCTTACAAGACATCACTAGGCTCAAAGTCACCAGTTACTCAACTTCTGACTTAGAGTGATAACTCTTTCAGGTTCAGCTTGAACAGCAACGCATAAAAGAAATGGACCAGTGTTCTTCCTCCTGCTAATACGCATTGTTCTCACAGAAAAACATGGGCCTATTGCTCAACTCTCTTCAACAGGTGGAAGAACAGAAGCAGTTCAGAATCAGGACTCCTGAAGCAATCCATGAGTCTAGCATGGCCGCCTGACCAAGATTCAGTACAGAATTATAAGGCTCGCAGCTTCTGAGCGTATGCCTAATGGCAGAATCCCGTATTTTAGAGACTCTGTTTGCAGTGTGCTGTAGCTTTCAGAGAGAAACCACCTCTATTCCTCATCGAATCCAAGATAAACCATACCAAGAAGATAAAATGCAGAAGAGGACAGTGAGCTGTGGGAGTCAGTAGGCGGAGGTGGATCTGCGGAAAGTGAAGGGGGAAATTGAGGGGGGTGTGATCAAAATGTATGAAATTATCAAAGAACTAATAAAACGTTTGTTTAAAATGTTAGCATGGTACAACATAGTGCCCAAAATGTGAGACAGAGGTATTTATCTCCATTTTGATTTTTTTTTTAAATATTAAGGTCAAACTACTTTTTACTTTTGAGATGTTTATAGACAAATACTGTCTTGTTATACAAAAAAAGATGCTAGAGGGGCAATTTCATACATTGCTCTAAAGCACTTTGAGAACATTGCTAATGAAACACAAAGCACCTATGAGGGTAGATGTTCCCGCTGGTGCAATAGTGGTGCAACTGTTAAGGGTAACTAACCACTTTCAGATTGAATCTGAGGTTTTCTACTTAGAGGGAATTCATGCCTGGCACTGTAATATCACAATGCAAACATACATTCAGTTCCACTTCAAAAGTCCCCATAGATTTTCATAGTTTCAAGACTGTTTAATGTCCAGTGTCCAGAGTTCTTTCTGGGAACAATAATCTCTTAACTTTAACCTGCTGTTGTAGAAGGAGCGATGGGCTGCTTCCTGCCACCCACCTCCCAGCTAGCTTTACCCCTGAAATAATTACATGGAAACTGTATTCTTTTAAACATTGCTTGGCCCATTATCTGTAGCCTCTTATTAGCTAACTCTTACATATTGATCTAACCCATTTCTAATAATCTGTGTAGCACCACGAGATGGTGGCTTACCAGGAGGATTCTAACCTGCAACTGTCTCAGAGAGGAGAGTCATGGCGACTGCTTCGTTGCCTTCTTCCTCCCAGCATTCTGTTCTGTCTACTCCACCTATCTAAGCTGCTGTCCTATCAAAAGCCAAGGCAGTTTTTTTATTAATCAATGAAAGTAACACATAGACAGTTAACCCTCCTCCATCATGCTGTAAAATCAAAATCAAATACTAAATTATATACTTCTAACATATAATGGCATGGACTATACATTACTCTCTCAAAAGGGAGGAAAGGGGCCATTGTGAGGTAATATTGGGCCAAAGCAAGACTGAAACCTAACAAGGCAAACTCAGCTCTACAGCCACATGTCTAATATCCAAAAGTTTAGATGAGTCTTCAGATTCTCCACTCCTCCCAGCTTTGCTGGATGTAACACTTTTCTTTCTTGGGTTTCATATTCTGTCTGCAGCTCTCCTTGGCAGAAATCTCACAGCTCTGGTGTCTCCGACATGTTGGCATTTCCAAAGCAATCCAAGCTTCATGCAATGATTACTCCAAGCCTTCATGTAGAGAGTCCCCTGCCACACATCTCAATACTTTTCTTAACCACATGGAAAGATTCAACAACCAGTTTAATCCTGTGTCTCTCTTGACAAAGCCAGAACCAGCTGCTGAGTTTTCCTACCTACTGGGGCTGGAAACTGGGCCCATCCTTGAATTACATTTGCCTAAGTTTTCATTTGTTGATGCTTTTTAGGTGGAAGAAATTCCTCTCTGGGGTGTTTTCTTTTTATGTGTTACAGATTAAATGAGTGTGCTGTTCTGAGGGCATCACCCAATTTATTTCATTTAGCAACAGATCTTGCTTTAATCTTCTCATCCCTTAGAGCAAAAGTTGTGGCTCTAAACTTGCATTCCCTGGAAATCCTTTTTCTCTCCTTAAACTGTACATTTTGTATTTATTTTTTACCACCCATGTTCTCTTTTATTGTAAATCTATATATGAGTGATCACTAACAAGCACATGACAGTCAATATAGGCTGTCTTGAAAACTCCTCGGCTAATGACACTAGTCAAAAAAAAATTCAGTTTAATCTCCAACCTAAAAGTCTTTGAAACAAGACCAGAAAGCAATCACATTCTTTGCCGAAACATCACAGGGATGGTCTCCAGATAAGTTGCTCATTTTGTTAACCCCTAAAACCTCTTGACTGAGCTTTCATAGTCCATATTGCTATCAGTACTACCGTCTTCCAAGCTCCTTTTAGGATGCCCATTAATCCCTGCTGGCAGAATCTTAACTAGTTTTCTACTCCAAAATCCAATAAAGCAGCATGGTCAAGCCTGTCATCCACTCCTGGTACCAACTCCTGTCTTAGCTACCTATCTTCTGCTGTGAGGAGACACAATGACCAAGGCAATGTATAGGAAACCATTTCATTGGGAGCTGGCTTACAGTTTCAGATGGTGACTCAAAGGTCATTGCAGCCATTAAAGCAGCAGACAGGCAGGCTTGGCAGTAGAGCACAACCTGATATCTTACATCCTGATCTGCAGGCAGGAAGGAGAAGGAGAGGGGGGTCCTGGAGTGTGCTTTTGACACCTCAAAGCCCAACCCCCGTGACACACCTCCTCCAGGAAGGTCACACCTCCCAATTCTTCCCAAACAGTCCATGAAATAGGAACCAATCATTCAAACATATGAACTTAAGAGGGCCATTCTCATTCAAGCCATCACATACATATAATTGATGAAGAATAAAACAATTGAAAATCAATGCTAAGATCTAAAGAATGGGGAAGAGTAAGTGACGTGAAGCAGTGTCTTCTGGACGTAACATTGCGATTTCACTCATGAGCTCACTGTAGATATGGCTACCTGTCAAACACCAAGCCAGTCAAATCACCAGTAGAGAGTGGGGAGATGCTCTCCAGGTCCCATTTCTTACTAAGAAGCAATTGGCTCTTGGTAGCTGCTGGGAGAAGGACCATTATTCTTCTTGAGGGTGTGATCCTAGAAGGTTTCTCACGCTCCAGTGGGTGTCTCCACTAAAATCCAAACGAAGACAGGAAATTAGGAAGGGGTGCGTTGGGGGACTAGCAGGAGAATTTAGGGGCATATTTGATTGGATCTCATCATGTGCATGTATGAAATTCTCAAAAGACAAAAATTACAATTAAATAAATAAAATATGTGAACAAAAGCAAACTAGGAACACGAAGCTGAAAGCAGAGGTTCCCCTCACAGCTACCCTGACTCTGTCCTATGAACCCTGCAGCCATTTTTATCCTTCTTTAATGCGCAGTTTCCCTTGCCTGTAATGCATTGCTGCTGGGATATTGGCAGCGTCCTCCCTAAGGGGTAGACTATGCTTTCTAAAATTAGCCACCTTCATAAAATATGTATCTATACACTCCAAAATAACATTATGCCCTTCTATAGTCTGCTTGAAGATAATGGGGTATGAAACAATTTTACAACATCAGCATTTTTACGTGGATTATTACTATTTTAGCAGTGATTTTGAATCTAAATCCAGGAAACAATTTTTATTTCCTCAGTCTCATAGATGATCATGAGACTGTTGGACAGAGCAATTCAAGTGAAATATTAATCTATATAACTAAGGCATTTAACACGAGTACTTCTAAGGACAAACCGCCAGTCTGTGAAACTCACATTAGCCTTGATTTGAAACGCTGTCTCTCCTGACTCCCCTGCTATGCAGCTACTCAATGAGCAGTTACAGTCAATTTCCAGACTACAGTCTAGCTGTTCAGAGAAGACATAGAGAGCTCTGTTCTATACGCTTTTAAATGTTACGTTTCAAGTAAGGACAATTTAAAGTCCAGTGAATACAGATCAAAAATAGCCAACCCATAAAAAGATGTATTGACTCACTGCAGCACGAGGCAACAGCAATGGAAAATAGGTCTTGGAGAGCTGGCGTGCCTTTTGGGGGTCAGACCGAAGAAGGATAAAGAAAAAGTGTACACGTTATGGGTTGGAGTCTGCCAAAAAACTAGAACAATTTGTGTGTATGGGATGGACGAGGAAGAGCAAGCATTCAGAAGCAAGCATCTTTTATTTTGTGTTTGGGATGTGGCCTGCTCTCTTGCCCTGAGCTTTGTACTTCTGGATCCCCTGTTGGTAAACTCTTAAGAATATTGTAACCTCCCCAATCACCATGTTGCTAAGCAAGCCGTTTTTATCAAAGCTCTCCCTCACCATCCTTCATGAGTCACAGAGTTATAGCAGGAGAAACACTGGCAATTACAGGTTACGTAAATGGCTTTTTGGAAATCAGTAAATAAAATGTTCCTTAATAAGAAAGTCAACCCTGCCAGTTCTTCGTTTGCACGAAAGTATTTGAAAAAGATTTTTCTAACAGCACTGGCCTGATCAGAAAAAAAAATTTATTTCTTTTCCATTTTATAAGCCCGTCGACTTTAGTCATACTTCTAAGGGAAAAAAAAAAATCGGCGTCACAGAAGAGTGAATACCTGAGGAATAGACTGTTTCTTTAAATATATTTAGTAGTGATGAGTGTTCGTACACAGTTCTGAAAACTTCGGGGGATATTAGTTCATCCAATTGTTACTGTTGTTTCACGAAAGGCCAACTAACTTGCAAAGCCACAGGCTGATGTGGTGTATAGACCTGCGATGCCTGTGTCCCAAGTCCCCATTTGTGGAAGGAAGCTTTTGCTATTTGTTGGAGACCTATACTTCAGACACATAGAAGTTATAAACTAATGAATTGTACAATAACTTATTATTATATATCCATAAAATATTCCTCCCTATTTTTTTTTAAAATGTTCAACTGAAAGTCATAAAAATATCAAAAATTATTAAAGTACTTTTATACAAGACTATGTGTTCTTTTTAAGGTCCAGATGTAATGCTTTGATAAGTAATTATTGTAGGAGAAGGCCACTTGTTGGTTCCTGACCGCTTAGCCCCAAAATAACCACACAGATATTTTATTAATTAAATCAATGCTCCTTCATTCTGAAGGGTTAAATATCATATGCTAGTACTATCATGAAATTATTTTGAAATACAATAATGTTTATAGGAATTAATGTATACTAAGGCATCTGATAAAGTAAGGGAAGTTTAATTCATATTTCTAGAAGCCAAGAATTATAACAATTATTCTGAACTTGCTGAGAAAACGATTATACGTTGATTTATTAGTGACTATCAGATTGAAATAAATGAGAGACTGAAGGTACATCAGTGTTTTATAGAAAGTTTCAGATGGCACGCATTTCGTGAAAATTGTCTAGTCAAAGGGCCCCATAAGAATCAGGTATTCCAAAAGCAAGCTTCCAAAGACCCCAAGATGCTCATACTTTCCCATGACTAAGTTATGTACACTGTATAGACATACCTGGATGGAGAGTGTTCCTTAAACGTCAACGTGTTTCTTGCCTGGGTACCAGAGTCCAGCCTCCTGTCTATACCCGCATTTACTCGACATGTTCACACCCATCACCCATGCTCTGAGCACAGAGACCATCATGAGAAGGTCTCAAATAACTGAATGTCGGGAGAGCCTCACTCCTGGCACCCAGTGAAGTCACTCTGAGTTTGAAGTCAAACTTCTAGTTTACCTCAGGATAGGAAATGCTTCACAGATATGCAGGCAAGCCAACTTTTCCTTAATTCATATCTCCTTAAAATAAAGAATGGACTTCTTCCTCTAGTGTAAAATACCCTTCCATAAATATTCAGGTTTTGTCTACCCACGAGTGCTATTTTCTGAATCAGTCTTACTCTATTTTCCCTCCTCCATCGATGAATGTTAAAAGAGCCCAATTTTCTGCTCTAAAACTATCTATTTCCCCTTTTGTTCTATCTTCTTGGGCTATTCGTCTAGTCCTACGACCTTAAATGGAAGCAGATAAATTCTAACTGAATCTGACCAAGAAAAAAATAATAATCTAAGTTTTAAAACTAATTAAAATTAGTTTATATTGAGATAAATTAAAATTTTAAATTGAAATAGAAAAATACTTAAATATGGAATATAAATTTGATTTTAAAATGTGCCAGTCTTATTTGAAGTGAAATTAAAATTCAGAAGCATGTTAAATGAGTCAGATATAGGACAAACATTTATTTTATATATAAAATTCCAAAAGCTTAACTTCTAACAAGTTGCAATCTTGCTCTCTGAATTTAGCATCAATCTGTAAAGCAATTTTACCCAAAGATTAAAGCAGAAAACATGATAAAAGTGAGAGGGCCTGCAGGAATTATTCAGCAGAACATAGGATTGACACATTGAGTCAGATTTACATTACTTTCAAACGTGAAATTGTGTCTATGAAAAGGAGTCACACTGCAAGATTACGCTAGAGAAATGGCACCAGTTCAGCTAGTCAAGGGAGTATCTCTTCTGGATATGTTTCCATTAGTCTAACTGCTCTTTGACAAGCTAAACGCCTTCTTTCACTACTGTGGGCTGATGACTGGTAAATGAAGCAAGTGTGTCTCCCTTGGGCCCTCCACCTTCCTACTGCTAGGCACTTCTCAGGAAGAGTGTGCTTGGACGTTCCTGTTAGAACCCTTTGTTTTCCCCCTTTTTGTGATACCAGAAAGTTCTACCAAGTTTCACATTTTTATTACGTCAGTCACTTTCAGTTTCTCACCCCAACTTTCATTCCTATATTGCTATAATGTTTCTATTGAAGTCCCAGTGTGTCAACCTCTCACTTTGCTAGTCCTAAAGTTTGTCCCAAACAAAATACCAAACGATCAAACCTTCATTTGATGCAGAATTCTTATTGCTTTAAGAGAGTCCTGGTTCAAAGAGCTAGAATTAGTAAGAGAACTACCAGCCATGGTGACTAATTGCTATCATAACCTCTAATGGACAGGGAACTGGGATATTAATGTCCTTGATGCTTAATTATTCCATCCTGCCTAAGACACTGAAGGTTTTTATTAAGCAGTGGTGTGATGAGGGAGAATTGTCTGTATTCTGTCAAATTGTCTGTATTCTGTCAATCATATTTTAATAAAACGCTGATTGGCCAGGCAGGCAGTATAGGCGGGAAAATCAGACAGGAAGTAGAGGTGATGCAATGAGAACAGGAGAATTCTGGGAAGCAGGGAGGTTCCTCTGCCATTCCTGCGCAGACCACTGAAGAGGCAACATGTAAGCTGACAGCTGAAAAAGGTACCAAGCCATGTGGCTAACATAGATCAGAATAATGGGTTAAGATAAGTCATAAGAACAAATAAGTAGCCTGACCTAATGGGCCAATCAGTTTATAATCTTATGGAGTCCCATCTGTGATTTTCTTTGGGGTTTGCTGGTTGTGGAGTACCGGGTGGGATGGAAACCCCAACAAGCCGACCCTCGTACTACAGTGGTGTGAAACTTTATAGTGAGTAAAGACCTGCCTTCCTGACATCTTTTTATACACTGTTTGATGATTATGGCGCTGGTAGTAGCTGTTGTGGTGCTGATGAAGATGAAAACAGTGATTGTGATGATGATGGTGATGCTTTTGTCATTTCCAGTGCCGTTTGGTATAGCAGACAATTTTTCATTTGTGTGCTACTATGATTTGTACGTTTATACCTAGTATCACAATGGTTCATGTACGGTGTGCTTTATCTTCAATACAAAAGTGTAGAGGTGGTGGAACTTTTCAGAGTTTTTGGATAGATGGGTGGTATTACTGATCATGCCTTCATAAAGGATCAATGTAGCTAAGAGGGGACCATGGTCAATTTCTACAAGAATTGGATGTGATACAAGCAAGCCTGGTCATTGATTCTCTCTCTGCGTTCCCGCTACACCATAGAACTTCTTCCTTATGAACACAGTTCCAAAAGGTAATGTCCAGCATGTCTGGTGTAGACAGAGTCTCTTTCCAGAAGCAACCATGTTACAGTGTTATCCTTTGAAGTCTCAGAAGTATGAGTTAAATACATAAGCTTCTCTTCTGCCCCGAGTACCCAGGATTCTTCCTAGTGTAATTTTTTTTAACTTTTTATCTTTTTATTGATTTTTATTGAGCTCTACATATTTCTCTGCTTCTCTCCCTGTTTCTCCCCTCTCCTTCAACCCTCTCCCTAGGTCCCCATGCTCCCAATTTACTCACCCTGGTGTAATTTTAGTACTGAAAGAAAATGGACTGAGACACTTTCTCTACAGGAATTATTTCTCAGTCTCATTTTTTTTCAAAGTTTATTAAATTATAAAAGTTTCCATTTCCGCCCCTCCTCCCAACACCCTCCCACTTCCACTTCCCCCACTCCCTCTCCTCCTCCCTCTCCATCCCTAAGAGTAGTCAGGATTTCCTGCCCTGTGGGAAGTTCAAGTTCCTCCCCCCTCCCTCCAGGTCCAGGAAGGTGAGCATCCAAACAGACTGGATCCCAAAAATCCAGTATATGCAGAGGAAACAAGTCCCAGTGACCTTGTCAATGGCTTTTCAGAAAGACTCCGGGCCAGCCACATCCAGAGAATCCGGCCACATTCAGAGAATCTGGTTAGATCACGTGCTCGTTCAGTTCCAGTCCAGCTGGCCTTGGTGAACTCTCATTAGATCAGTCCCCTTGTATCAGTGGGTGATGGCACCCATCGCAGTCCTGATTTCTTTTTTCATTTTCTTCATCCTTCTGCTCCTCATTTGGACTGTGGAGGGCTCAGTCCAGTGCTCCAATATGGGTCTCCGTCTGTATCGCCATCCAACGTCGGATGAAGGTTTCCTCTGCTCTTGCCTTCTTTGTTCACGTTCTCCTTCCTTCTGCCTCTCGTTTGGACCTAGGGAGCTAGGTCCAGTATTCCGACCTGGGTCTCCGCCTCCATCTCCCTCCATCGCCAGATGAGGGTTCTATGGTGATATGCAAAATATTCATCAGTATGGTTGTGGGCCAAGGCCGGTTCAGGCACCCTCTCCTCTGTCCAGAGAACAATCTGGGGATCTCTCCTTGGACCTGGGATCCCCTTTATACTCAAGTCTCTTGTAAACCCTAAAATGACTCCCTTAGTTGAGGTATATTCTTCCCTGATCCCATATCCATCCTTCCTCCCTCCCCCATCCCAGTCACCCGATCTTTCCCCATTCCTCCAATACTCCCTTCTCTCTAACCCTCTCCCCTTCCAACAGCCCTCCCCACCCCCCCCCATGCACCCGAGGTTACCTGGGACTCTTGTCTATTTCCAATCTCCAGGAGGATAGCTACATGATTTTCATCAGGTTCTCCTTCTTATTTAGCTTCTCTAGGATCACGAATAATAGGCTCAAAGACCTTTAATTATGGTTAGAATCCACTTATGAGTGAATACATACCATATTCCTCTTTTTGTGTCTGGCTTACCTCACTCAGTAAAGCGTTTTCTATGTCCATCCATTTGCATGCAAAATTCAAGATGTCATTGTTTTTTATCGTTGAGTAAAACTCTAATGCATATATGTTCCACACCTTTTTTAACCATTCTTCTATTGAGGGGCACCTAGGTTGTTTCCAGGTTCTGGCTATTACAAATAGTGCTGCTATGAACATAGTTGAACAAATGCTTTTGTAGTATGTTAGGGCATCTCTTGGGTATATTCCCAAGAGTGGAATTGCTGGGTCCTGAGGGAGGTTGACTCCCAGTTTCCTGAGAAACCGCCACACTGAATTCCACAGTGGCTGTACAAGTTTGCATTCCCACCAACAATGGATGAGTGTTCCCCTCATTCCACATCCTCTCCAGCATAGGCTATCATTGGTGTTTTTGAGTTTGGCTATTCTGACAGGTGTAAGATTATACCTCAAAGTTGTTTTGATTTGCATTTCCCTGATCGCTAAGGAGGTTGAGCATGACCTTAAGTGCTTTTTAGCCATTCGAAGTTCATCTGTTGTGAATTCTCTGTTCAGTTCAGTACCCCATTTTTTAATTGGGTTAATTAGAGTTTTAGTGTCTAGTTTCTTGAGTTGTTTGTATATTTTGGAGATCAGACTTTTGTCTGTTGAGGGGTTTGTGAAGATCTTCTCCCAGTCAGAAGGTAGCCTTTTTGTCTTACTGACAGTGTCCTTTGCTTTACAGAAGCTTCTCAGTTTCAGTAGGTCCCATTTATTTATTGTTTCTCTTATTGTCTGCACTCCTGGGGTTCTGCTTATGAAGTGGTCTCCTGTGCCTATGTCTTGTAGATTACTTCCTACTTTCTCTTCTATCAGGTTCAAAGTGGTCGGATTAATGTTGATGTCTTTAATCCATTTGGACCTGAGTTTTGTGCATGGTGATAGATATGGATCTATTTTCATTCTTCTACAGGTTGACATCCAGTTATGCCAGCACCATTTGTTAAAGATGCTATCCTTCTTCCGTTGTATAGCTTTAGCTCCCTTGACAAAAATCAGGTGTTCATACGTTTGTGGGTTAATACCCGGGTCTTCTATTCGATTCCATAGGTTGAATTCTCTGTTGTTATGCCAATACCAAGCTGTTTTCAATACTGTTGCTCTGTAATAGAGTTTGAAGTCAGGGATGGTAATGCCTCCAGAAGTTCCTTTATTGTATAAGATTGTTTTGGCTATCCTGGGTTTTTTGTTTTGCCATATAAACTTGATTATTGTTCTCTCCAGGTCTGTGAAGAAGTTTGATGGGATTTTGATGGGAATTGCATTGAATCTATAGATTGCTTTTGGTAGAACTGCCATTTTTACTATGTTGATTCTCCCAATCCAAGAGCAGGGGAGGTCTTTCCATTTTCTGGTATCCTCCTCAATTTCTTTCTTCAAGGACTTATAGTTCTTATCAAATAGGTCTTTCACTTCCTTGGTTAGAGTTACCCCAAGATACTTTATGCTATTTGTGGCTATCATGAAAGGTGATGTTTCTCTGATTTCCCTCTCTGCTTCTTTATCCTTTGTGTATAGGAGGGCTACCGATTTTTTGGAGTTGATCTTGTATCCTGCCACATTACTAAAGGTGTTTATCAGCTGTAGGAGTTCTTTGATAGAGTTTTTGGGGTCACTTATGTACACTATCATATCGTCTGCAAATAACGAAAGTTTAACTTCATCCTTTCCAATTCGTATCCCCTTGATCCCCTTATGTTGTCTATTGCTATTGCTAGAACTTCAAGCACTATATTGAAGAGGTATGGTGAGAGTGGACAGCCTTGTTGTGTTCCTGATTTTAGTGGAAAGGCTTTGAGTTTCTCTCCATTCAATTTGATGTTAGCTGTCGGCTTGCTGTATATTGCTTTTATTATATTTAGGTATGATCCTTGTATCCCCAGTCTCTCCAACACCTTTATCATAAATGGGTGTTGAATTTTGTCAAATGCTTTTTCAGCATCCAATGAAATGATCATATGGTTTTTTTCTTTCAGTTTATTTATTTGACCTATGAATCTATTTCCTCTATAGAATCTTCAACACTTGAGGTTTTTCTCCTTCATCTCTTGTATTCTGTTGGTCACGCTTGCATCTGTAAGTCCTGTTCATTTACCCAGATTTTCCATTTCCAGAATTCCCTCAGTTTGTGTTTTCTTTATTGCCTCTATTTCAATTTTCAAGTCTTGAACTGTTTGTTTCACCCGTTTGGTTTTTGTTGTTGTTGTTTTTGTTTGTTTGTTTTCTTGGGTTTCTTTAAGAGCTTTATTGATTTCTTCCGATTTTTTTGTCTATCTTTTCCTCCATTTCTTTAAGTAAATTTTTCATTTCCTCTTTAAGAGTCTCTATCATCCTCATAAAGTTATATATAAAACCATTTTCTTCTGTTTCTTCTGGGTTAGGATGATCAAGTCTTCCTGCCATGTGACTACTGGTTTCTGATGTTATCATATTGCTTTCTAGGTTGTTGAATGCACTGGCACTGACCCATCTCTTCATCCAGTTGGTACCAGCAGTGTCTTTACCTCTTGGTTCAATCTTTGCCGCTGCTGTCTGTATCTTTGGAAGCTGTTCTTGGTCTGCTCTGTACTGTCGCTGTCTGTGTCTCAGGGAGTCACTGAGGTCTCTCTTGGCCTGGTCTCTTGGTCCCCTCTGTGCAGCCACAGCCTGTGCTTCAGAGGGGAATGTGTGGGTTTGGGGCTGGAGTGGGACTTACAGTTTACAGGGTTTGATCGATGATTGAGCAGCCTACCTGCAGGAAGCTCGCCTGCTGGCTGACTGAAGAATCTGAGGCAGGTGAGGGAGGGGCCTAGGATTTTGGCCTGGTACCAAAGGCCCCAAGAGTGGGATGCCCAACTGGGTGGGTGATCACTCACCTCTTGGTACAGTTGCAGTCTGTGCCTCAGAGTTCCTCTGAGGTCACAGCAGATAGGTGGGTTTGGGGGCAGAGAGGGACTTGTAGCTTACAGGCTATGATCAATGTAGTGGGGGTATTGGAACAGCCTACCCGCAGGAAGCTTGCTGCTGGCTGGCTGGCTCATGAAGCTGAGGCAGGTGGGGGAGGCTGGATTTTTCAGATCCATTTCTACTTACCATTTGTATTGTCACATCTGGACATGGTCATTTCAGTTCCCCAGAGCCCAGTAACTACTCACAGTTTCAATCTCAAGCATCATGTGCCCTTACCACTGAATCCTGTCCTACTAGGTCCATTGCACTCATCCCTTCTTCAAGTCTGACTCTTCAAACTGCCCGTGAAAATAAGATCTTCTTTGGAAGTTCCAATTTCCTATATGCTCCTCCATACTTGCTCTTATGAGAGAACAACATGCTGGTGTACATCCAATTAAAGAATATCTTACCTTTTGCCTACCTTACTGTTGGCCACTGACCTGAAAAGAAAAATCTCTTATAGTGCTTAGAAAGAGACAAAATAATGTTCCAATCTAGGAGTTGTAACCACCCTTTCCACCCATCTCCCGAAGGGATTGGTTGAGCTCAGATTCTACTGGATCTATTTAAAAGGATAATGCTATTATTTCTTTTTGAAACTTCTATATTCACAGTATGATAAAATTTCATATCACATTTAAAATGTATAAGTATTTACAATATCTATAAAATAAAACTAAAAACTGTCTCGAACAGCGGGACATGAACAGGAGTATGAATCTTGAAGAGAGAGGAATGAAAGGGCAAGAGACATGAGAAACGGACAGCAAGTCTGTATTCTGATCAACTGCCAACTTTATTTTTTCTTAGGAGCATTATATAGCAAAATGGCTGATAGGAAGAGACAAGGAAATGCTGAGGGTCTGTAAATGTTTACAGGGGGAAATGCTAATTACTTCTCAGTCTTGGGGCCTGCTAAATTTGCTTGCATTCTTAACTCACAGGGGGAGATAAGGGTCTGAACTTGCACTACAGAGGTGAATATCTTACTTAATTTGTGAAGTAAGATGTCTATAACCAAACACAGGTCTTTGCTCCCAGCAAAAAATAAGGGTCTCATAGGCAAAAGTTTTGAAGATTTCTAATATACTTTAAGAATCTCACTCAGAAATACCCCCTAAAAATGAGCATCAGACAGACTTCTCTAAGGAAGACAAAGGTTAAAAGGGATTGATGCCTATTAATGGCTTCCTGTGCATTTAAATTATAAACTCAATTTCATTAGGCCTCTCCAGACAAGAGAGGCATGACCGCAATGAGTGTATTACTCCTCATTCGAGAATAAGAAGAAAGGATACAAGGGCATAGGAAGTCTACCCAGTACAGTGTGGTTGAGCAGTAGCTGTGAGAATCTCGGTTGGGAAACAAGTCTGACTCAATCCCGAAACACCCCAGTTGATGAACTTTGGGACTGAAGACTCTCATAAAGCATAACCCTGTGGACTACTGTGAGGATTAAAGTAAAGGAAGTAAGACAGGGAAATAGAGCAGGAAGAGGTGAAATGTCACATTTACTGCCAATATGCTTAACTCTGAACCTGCAGTACAGTCTATTTATTGTCCATCGTGTAGCATTAGAGAAGCGAGCAGAACAGTATCGACACATCCTTTAGAAAACAGATCCCTGGTCAATGGGAGGCATGGCCGGTGCTACTGTGTGTAAGTGGCTGACTCCTGAGCCTCATTTTGTAGATCAGTTAATCTCACTCTGGAGCAGAGGAGTGAACTGACTTTTTTTTTTCCTAGGCAAAGCTACAGCAGCACAGTGAGTTGACTCTGCAGAATACTTGCTTCAAACTCATCACCCTCTAAACTTTCATGCTTTGATTAGTCTCCAGAGCCTTGGGCAGCTTTGTATATGTCTTGTGCAAAGTTCAGAGCTGGTATTTGCCAGAGGGTTTATTTTCAGATTCTCACACTGCCATTCAGCTATTTATAGACTTGAAACTCACTTAGAAGTAATAGTCCTTAGGCAATCAGAAAGTGCTCAATGACAGGCAAGATTCTTCTATCAAAAAAAAAAAAGTGCTTGGGCCTCAAGAGAGGACCCGAATTTAATCCCAGTGCCATATAAAAAGTCCAGAGAGGTGGTACTCACTAACAGTCAATAATATTATTAAATTGTAACAAACATAGCAACTTCTTTCTGTGTTTATGACCTTAAAGGAAATCATTCTATTTTATGGTTCTTTGACAGTGATTTTTGTGAATAGCTTTGTAGAGGTTTTGCTAGTTTGTGGTATTATGTATGTTTTATGTTGTCGAAAGAGTTATTCATGGGCAAATGTTTATAGATTATTGTTAGGCATTATGCTTGTTTAGTAAATTAGAGGTTGCAGATTCTCCTCCAATAATCATGACTTCATTAGCACTAAGTAGTTAAGCAGGCTTTCCAGTACCAAACATGATTCTCCTCTTGTTGAGTGGGTCTTAAGTGTAGTTAAGAGCTGTGGGATCCCAGGCCCAAGGTGTACATCTACAAAACCTTCCTACACCTTAGGCCCACTGGATACTGGGCAAGATGGGACAGAAAGAGTGCAGAACTCGGAAGACCAGGGACTTTGCTGTGAAGTTGTCTCCTAGTAACTTCAGAAACTACACCCGTAAAGTCTCACCAACACGAGTGTCCAGACATGAACTGAACAAGGACAACATCAATGGACACACCAAGGTGGATGGGGGAAGTCCCACAAGGCTTCAACCCTACAGGAAGAAGTACAGGCAACTGAGGAAAATTGGAAGCAGGAGAGGAAGGCTTCTCCAAGGACGAACATGCCAACTGCTTGTTCAGTGCCAAATGGTCATCACTGAAAAAGAATAAAGACAAATATTACAAAGACTGAACAGGCTATATTTAGGAATATATATGAATGCTTGTATATTTATACAATAACAATTATTGAAGATAAAAAGGCCATAAACTTGAAGGAAAATAGGGAGAGGTATATGGAAGGGCTTAAGGTGGGGAAAGGGAAGAAGAAATGTGTAAATTCTGTTATAAAATCATTTTTTTAATCACAAAAAAGTTGCAGAGAAATAATGAAAGTTAGATATGGCCAGCTCAGCAGTATTTACTACAATTTATTTCCCCCTCTAATATAATAGGATGGTGGATTACATTAATGTAATTTCAATGTTACTTCTTCATCCTTTGGGATGCTGTCCTTATTACTTCAAGCTGTTAATAAACCATTGTATTTTAGTCTGTTGGCGTTTTCTCTTAGAATACAGCTAATCATGTGGGCCCCTTATCTTTCTGCAGTAGTAAGTGTGGCAGATGGCTGTAGAAGGGAAAAGGGTGAGGGGTTTAACAGGAAGGGTCTGCCATCCTTTATTTGCTCCATTTTATTCTGAACTTAATAGGGAGAGCTAGACTGTTCCCGATTCGTGAGGTCTGTACAGGATTTTGTTTTCCTCCCTGAGAACTCCAGAAGCCTGGAGACAACTTGTCCTCTTTGGTCTGCGTGTTTTCTGTTTCACCGTGAACAAAATTGAATGCTTCTGGCCTGAGGAAGATGCCCTGCTTCAGATAAAAGCTTGGTGTCTGTATTCTGATTAAATAACACGGCCCCTCCCCTGTTTCTAGTCATTCGGGGGAAGAACTTGTGTCCTGGAGACTAATGGTTTATACATGGTTTATACATTTTTTTAAAGGAAAGAACATAATCAGGTTGCTAGCATAGAGGTGGGGTGGGGCTTAATGTATGACCTCCCTGCCTTATGAAATGTTACCTAAGAGGGCAGGAAACAATTAGCCATGAAGAAAGCTGTTCTGTCCCTGCTTTTATTTCCTTATGTAAGCCAGGCCTTCCAGGATACCTGCTGGGGGAAGATTAGAACAAGACTAGTTTGATTGCTTTGTGATGACATAAATAGAATTTTAAACAGTCCAGTTGAAGGACCAAAGTTTTGTGCAAGATGAGGAGCTCTAGAGAAGACGAATTTCTAAACAAGGAATTGAAGACGGTGAATTCAGGGAGACTGAGGACAGTGACTGCATACAGTACACACCCCAGAAACAGCTATGGACAATGTGACTTTGAAGTTGTCACTATGGGACAGAGGGTCCCCTTGCAACTTAGTAGTGTTGATAAAAGAATGCTAAAATGGACCCTGAAGAGACCTTGAGGACAGTTTTGTTGGAATTCCAGAAAGTAAACAACATGGTGGGACGCTGAAGGTCTTGGCTGATGTCTGGAGAGAGAGATGGAGAGAGAAGAAAGAACAGGGTGCTCTCGCTGTCAATAGAATGTAACTCAAAGGACTCACCTTGGAGGACCGGGAGAATCGAATGAACTGAGCACCCAGGCATCACCCCTTTAAGTTTCCATTAAAGGGGTGAAAAGTTACTCTACTCCCAGGGTGATGCTGTCTTTGGCCACGAATACAACACTGCACCTCTTGATCCAACCCAGGAGAATGTAGTCAGCCTCAGTGTTATTTAGATTACGCTGTAGTCAGTTAAGAGTGGCTGTGTAGCCTAGAACTCGTATGTCTGAGGCAAGAAGGAATGATAATGAAGGTACCAGTTGCAGTTTTGCTTCATCAACTGGACGGGATGTTCAAAGCTAAGTCCATTTACTGTCCTCATTTAGCCCTTAGCTTTGGGGGTAGTTTGAAGCCTTTGCCACATGCTTGTTTTCAGCCTTCCAGTTAGCTCTGAGTATCTTGGGGTCTTTACCACTGACTGAAAGCCCAGTCAATGTTGCTTGTTCTTTATTTAGCCACGGAAGGGCAGCCCTTGGAAGTGTGTTAGAAGCAGTTTGGAGATTTTGCATTATAGCATTCTGAATATTCCTCCTTCTAATTCTTAAATTTCCTCCCTGCAGGCATCCATCCATCGACCTTTGACCAAGCCTCTTAACTCCAACAAGCCAAACACGCTTGCCTAAGATGCCTGGAAAGCACATAGTTGCACAGGGCCCTTCCATTCCTTCTCCTTTCTGCATCTCCTCGCATACACAGTGTGAACTCCCGGTTTGGGGAAGGAGAACATCGGGAACTAACCAGTTGTGTCACATTTCCTGGTGGTAAGGCTAAGGACTTGCTAGAGGATTTAAAGCAAAAACAAACAAACAAACAAAAAAAAAACAAAACAAAACTGTGCACAAATAATGTGCTTTTCAAGAGTTTAGAAATTTAGTTCCCCCTACCAAAATTTCGATAGAGAGAATATTTCTAGGACAAACAAGTAAGGAAAAAATAATGAAAATTGCTTCCTGGAAATCAAGTTGCGAGTGGGAAAATGCAGTGTAAAGAATTATTATTTTTTGTTTGTTTTAAAGAGAAAACATGGACATACCAAAATAGCCTCACAGAGCAAACCAGAAGTAAGAATTCACAAGTTGGAGAAAAGCAGGCAATTAGAACAAGACTCAGCTAAGCAAATTCCTCAGGCAAACAGAGATCTCCAAGTGTTTGGGAGATTTTGTTAGTTCCTGGAACTGAAGTCAATTTCTTATATCAGAAATGATTTCATAAAACTGAATGCCTTAATTGCATTTGATTTGTGATTTATTTCCTGTTTTCCATTCCCAGTGCTGAGGCTGGAACCCATGTCCACACGCATGCTAGGTGAGTCTTCTGCATTACTGACCTGGATCCCCAGACCCTATCCATAGTTTCACTTATATATATATATATATATATATATATATATATATATATATCCCACTTTATTCTATTCTGTTGTCTATCAGCTTACCAGAGATTTATTTCTGACTATTAGAATTAACGGTAAATGACAACAAATATACTCTAATGTAGACCACCATGAGTATTTTATAGTCTTGGTTATAATCTTTATAGTCCTCATCTATCATGTGCTTTGTTTAAAACTTTACAGATTACATAACATACTAGAATTCTTCTTTAATTTAGAATGTTCTCATCTGGGCATGGTTATATGTATCTTTAGTCCCAGCACTAAGAAGGCAGAGGCAGGCGTGTTTCTAAGTTCAAGGCCAGTCAGATCTACAGAGCAAGTTCCAGGAGAGCCAGGGCTATACAGAGAAAACCTATATCAATCCCCTAAACACACACACACACACACACACACAGAGAGAGAGAGAGAGAGAGAGAGAGAGAGAGAGAGAGAGAGAGAGAGAGATTGCCTAATATTGGCTTATGGTGAATTTCTGTTCTGCTACCCCATCTATGCATTTTGCATGTGAATTTTGTTCTGTAAGCGATTCCCATTGCATTAAAATATTCTTTCCCTGGATATAAAAAGTTTCCTTATAACTCAGAAAGAAAACAAAATTTGTAAGGCTCAGGGAGTGAAACTCACTAGTCTCAGGATGCTCTTGAAACAGAAACGATCCACCGGGCCCCTCTCCAAGGTTGTATAAACAGTAACAACGGCCAGGACCAGGAGATGCTGTGGCTGGTTCACTGACTGCAAGCTGTCAACCATTCTGGGGTAGTATTAGTTAGATGTGGTTGCCTTTAAAAGATCCATGCTTCTGTAAGCAACCCCTTACCCATGTTCCTGTAGTGACACCATGAAATTCAAGGGTTCACTAGCCTAGCCTTGGACAGAATAGTCTCTTTGTCTGGCATCAATGTTCTATCTGAGGTGGATAATCATTTATTCATGACTCCATAGGAAAAGCTAATGCAATAAATTTCAGATAACGACTTAATTACATTCCCATATCAGTGGAAAAGTATTTAATGTTCATTTATATAATTTTATTTGTTGTTTTTCTTTGGAAGTAAGTTTTTGAAACATATCTAATTTCTCAAAGGACTTTGTGAAGGAAGATTAAATGACAAGTATACAGTTGTCAAATCAGTGCACACAGTGCATCATAAAGACTAAATCAAACTTGACATTATTTTTGTTATCTTCTTCATTTTCTGAAGGGGGAAGTAAATGTGAGATTACAAATTCATTGGATGATTTGTTTTCAACAGAACATTTCTAGGTCATGCGCTTTTGTTTGAAGTCTACCAGGTAAGAAGCACTTCTGCCTTTATTTATTTACATAATTGGAATTTACGTAATTGGAATATCATTATCTCGATTCTCTTTTCACCAAAGATCATGAGGAACACCACAGAGTCCATTAGAATTGTCGAATTTCAGACCCAAACCACAATTATGGATTCAAAATCTATGTGTTTTAAAAAAAAAATGTAAAACGCACAACTCAAACGCATGCAGAACTTGAAAACCTTGGCAAACTCTGTTCTAAACAGATCATTTGTTGGCCTTTACCTTCAGAATTGGGTTCTTTCAGCGTTTTCCACTTTCCTTGATACTCAAATTGTTCGACGCATTCTCCTTGAAGTACAGATGTGCTTTGTGCTTTGTGGAGCCGTTCATCTGTTGAGTCGCTCACACTCCTCTTCCATACGCCTCGTCTCCTCCAGAAGACAGCGTGCTCTGAGCACCTGTGGAAGGTCACTTTCATTTTGTTTCCAGCCTTCATGGGTGGCTTTTGATCTTCATTGCAGTCTTTAGTCTCTAAATCATTCCAAGGATGCTGAATTATTTGTAAATGTGGGAGATTTAAGAATAGCTATGCATCCTTTACTGAGTAGGAGCAGTTTAAAGTTGCGTGGTCTCAATCAAAATCTAGCATCAACTCGTCCATACTGGAGAATACATGGAGGAGTATGCAGTTCCTGACATGCAGGCCTTCCTTTGTCTCCTCACATTTTTGTGTGGTTCATGTTGAATATAAGTGCATCGTCTGATAAAAATTCTAAATCAACGGAGATATAAAGTACTACCCAGAAGCTGGAACTATAACACAAGACAGCTCAAAACCTTTATGGGCATTCATTCAGTATGGATTTATTAGGCAGTTTCACAGTAGGCTCCCATATCCTCCCTCCCATTGATCCTGAAACGTATCCCTATACAAGTGAGAGTTTCCCTGTCTTCACTATTTTTCTGTTGGCTCTAAGATCTCACTTCTCAGCACCTGATGGGGGAAGTGAAGGAATGTTGACCTAGGTTTCTGTCCCGCCCTGTCTCATAGTCATTCAGTCCCAAAGAAACACACAGAGGTCTACATTAATCATAAACTTATTGGCTTATTAGCTCAGGCTTCTTATTAACTCTTTCTTACATCTTATATTAGCCCATTATTTGTGTCTGTGTTAGCCACATGGCTTGGTACCTTTTTCCGCGAGGCATTCTCATATTGCTTCCTCTGCAGCTGGGTCACAACTATAGACTGACCTTTCCTCTTCCCAGAATTTTCCTGTTCTCCCTGCCCTGCCTCTACTTCCTGCCTGGCTACTGGACAATCAACATTTTATTAAACACAAGAAACAAATCTTTACAGAGTAAAGCCATTGTCCCACAGCAAAGGTATCCATTTTCCACTTCTTCAAGATCTACAAACTGTTATTACCCTTCCTCCTTGGGTAAACAGCCAGAGGTCACCTAAATCTCTTCTCTAATACACCTAACCACAAAATAGCCTTCCCTTGCTTCATTAATAGAGCTTTATGATGGTTTCTGAAAGAACTAAGTCGCTGGTTCTCAACCTGTGGGTCATGACTCCTTTGGGGATCAAGCAATCCATTCATTGGAAAACACAGATATTTACCTTACAATTCATAACACTAGCAACACTCCCATTATGAAGTAGCAAACAAAGTAACTTTATGGCTTGGGGGGATCCCCACAAGGTGAGAAACTGAATTAAAAAATTGTACCACTGACACCCCAGCCCACACCTCTGGTAGAAGCCTTCTACCCTACCAAAGAAGAGGCCAGAGCCCTGAATCCCAGGTAAGACTGCCCCCTAACCCCAACCACTCCTACCCAGCATAACCCCAACTGCCTCTCCTCTCCTCGTCATCATATCCCAGTCCAAACCTCTAGCAGAAGCCTCCTACCTTATGAGAGGCCAGGGCAGCATCCTGAATCTCAGGTAAGACCTCCCCTCTAACCCTCCCTTGCTTGCCCAGCGTACCTCCAACTGCCCTCCTCTCCTGGTCACTAAAGTCTCCTACTCCATCTTTGGCTCTGAGGACCAGTCTCAACAAAAATACTTCTTACTTGGGTAGAGGTGTGGGAATTGAAGAAATATAACTAAAGAATATGCAGACGCATAAAAATAATAAGACAGAAAAGAGAAAAGGTATTGGGAGTGTATTTCAGGGAGTACTCAGACCCTGAACTCACCCGCATTTATATTTCCACAGTTTTTATGCCCAGTGTAAACTGGAGCGGAAGGTAACAAGAGACTTTATTAATATGATACAAAAGGTTAACTCACACAGTCAGCTCTGAGACATTCAATCATTAGCATTCTGTTATCTAGGTAGCTAGGTAGTGAGGTGCCCCAAGTCATGTACTCTAAGTCACACATGCAGAAGATCACCCTTCCCTAGGGTGGTATCATAGTTATAAAATAAGGCAGCAGAAGTACATCAGAATATCCTGACCACCCACAGTCAGGATGGTACCCAGCTATCTTAACTTCAAAAGGACCAGGCAACCACCTCCTGAGTTAGAAGGTGCAATTAAGCCTGTTTGTCCTCAAACCGTCAGACAAGGTGGGAATGGGCCTGCATTTTTTGGCCTCCACAATAGGCCAGATCAGTTTGCTGAAAATGAGGCAAAACCCTCCTACCACACCAGAAGCCAGGTCAGCATCCTGCACCACAGAGGATCCCTAGTCAGATCAGAGGCCACATACATTATGCCTCACCAGAACTCCAGTTCCTAACATAAACCAGAGGCTATCCAACTCCCTGATGGATCTTGGCTATTCAGGACATCAGAAGTCCAACCCCCAACTCAGTGGAGACCCTCTATTCAACCACAGGCCACTACAGCTAGAAAACCAGAGAGAAAACAGAAACCAAGAAAGAAAACACCCATTCAACAAACACGAAGCCAGAAATCTGCAACAAGACCTAATCTCTCCAAATCCAGATGCCTAAAAGTCAGTGTAAGGACACAATCAACAACAGACAGGGTAATATGTCACCACCAGAGACCGTCCAAACCACCACAGCAAACCCTGGATATTCCAACACAGATGAACACAAGAAAATGATGTCAAAACCAACTTTATAAAGATGATAGAAGTTCTTAAAGAGGAAATGAATAAACTCCTTAAAGAAACTGAAGGAAAAACAATAAAATAAACTGGAGGAAATCAATAAATTCCTTAAAAAATGTCAAAAATGTCAAGAAAAAGGAAAATTGAAGCAAATGAATAAAACTCTTCAATACTTGAAAACGGAAATAAAAGCAATAAAGAAAACAAAAACTGAGGGAATTTGGGAAATAGAAAATCTGGGTAAATGAACAGGAACTACAGAAAAAAAGTATCACCAATAGAATACAGGAAATGGAAAACAAAATCTCTGACATTCAGAAGACATGATAGAAGGAATCTATTAGTCAAAGAGAGTGTTAAATCTAAACAAATTCTGACAAAAAAACATCTGGGAAACTTAGGACATGAAATCTTGAGCTATTAAAAGACCAGACCTAAGACTAATAGGAAAAGAAGTAAATTCCCAGCTCAACGACCCTGAAAATATTTTTAACCAACTTAGAGAAGAAAATTTTCTTACCCTATATAATAATTTGACTAGAAATTTGACTAGAAAGGAAGCTTACCAAATAGCAAATAGATTGGACCAGAAAAGAAAATTCCCTCACCACTTAATGATCAAAACACTAAACATACAAAACAAAGAAAGAATATTAAAAGCTGCAAGAGAAAAAAGGCCAAGTAACGTATAAGGCAAAGCTATTACAATAATGTTCCTTTCTGAAGAGAAAGAGGGGAGGAGTGGATGGTGGGGAGCAGGGTAGAGGAGAGGTTGGGGGAGGAATTGAGATGAGGGAAGGGAGGGGAACTGTGGTCTGGATGGGATGTGAATAACAATGACAATAATAATAATAATAAAGTTTTTTTCAAAAATAAAAAGCAGGTCACATTAGGAAGGTTGAGAAGCACTGCTCTAGAGTCCCTTCTTGGATCAAAACAATGAAATACGATCAGCCAGGTCCTGGAGGACTGTGGCAATGTCATGTCACTGACCCAGCATTTGATTTTACTGGACTAAAGTCAGTAGTTGTAGGTCCTCTATGAGACTTGAGAAGCATGCATCACCCCAACTGGTTAGTACAGTCACTCTTCTCATACAAGAGAGCTTTATTGTGATCTTCATCCATTTTGACTAGAGAACAGATAGATGATCTTTTCCTAAATACTGTGTTCCTCTTGTTATAGAGGCTTGGGATGCTTTGGAAAAAGATGTGTTTCCTAAGTCCTTCCAGGGTAATAGAATGGGCATTGCTGAGCAAACTACGGTAATGGATCTGGTTCACCAGTCCTAGAGCCCTTAGTATTAAATTCTTTCTTACGTGTCCTCAGAAACTTCCATCATTTAAATTTTATTAATTGTAGCCATTATTTTTCCAAACTCCAAATAACTAACACAACAAATCACAAATGTTTAGTTCCTTCATACTAAAGAACACTTAAATCTTATATGGAGGATGAATATATCCACACTATTAAGTGTAGCCAGATCTGCCTCATATTTTCTTTTTCTTCTTCTTCTGTTTAATATCCTCAGAATACATTTACTTGTGTTTTCCAGGCCTCAGTAATGATGCAAGGTTAAAAGCTGACAGTAGAGCAAAGGTTACCAGAGGCTGGGGAGAGCAAGCAGGATGGAAGAATAAGGATAGGCTGGTGAACAGATACTAAGTCACTGCTAGACATGAAAAGAAGTTGTGGCATGCTTTTGACCAGTAGGGAGATTCTAGGAGATCAAAACACACTGCATGTGTTAGGGTAATAGAAGGAGCATATTCTGCACCTTCAGCATGGGGAAAAAAGACGTTTGCAGAACTAAATCTACTGATCTTAATTTTTAACATTAAACAGGGTATAAATATATGAAAACCTCACAGGGCATCCCATAAATATATCTAATATTCTTGTGTACATTAAATACTTTAATTAAAAAGTAAAATGATGCAGATTAGTAGAATGTATCTTGCATTCATTCTCTTACTCTTCCTAAATGAAAAGTCAGTCTTACCTTTGTCAACACTGCTGGAATCTAATACAGTGGATGTAGGATTCTTTGATTATTTATCTGGAGAATCCTGCTGCTTAAGAGAACAGCTGCTCTCTGCGAGTTTGCCCCAATTCCTTGGGAGTCATGGTTGTTATGGAAAGCTGTTGTTGCTAAGAATCCTCAGTATCATCGCATCCGTTGAATTGCTTCATCATGAATTTCAGGTTCTTCCCTTCTCATTCAGTGTCCTATGTTAACACCATATTTCTCAAACGTCTGTCCACTTACTACTAATTACATTACAAACACGCAGATTTTAACTGCATATGACATGCAATTTAAATATTTATCTGTAGCACAAATTCTCGTAAGTCTTAATCATAAAAGCCCAGAGTCAGATATTGGGGAAAATACTGAGACAAAGGCACAAGACCAAGGACACCTTACCTACTGTACTTTGCAGCTGAATAGAAATGAGCTCTTGTGTTCTCCTGTCTTATCCCTTCCTGTGTGTCTGTACAGATCTCCAGACCTCTTTGGTTAGCTAGTGACAAAAAGAATTCAAGTCAATGTAAAATATTTAAAACTAGTAGTTGGTTTTTTTTTTTCGGTTTAAAAGTAGATTCAGTAATCTACCTTTTAATCCTATTTCCATATTCCCCCTTATTTCTTTGCAGAGTAGATTCAATAATCTATGCTTATATCCTATGTCTATATCTTCTGCCTTTTTTTCAAAACAAAAACTCTGACTTCAATCTCCTTTGCTCAATTTTCTCCCTGACTGTACCAATAACAACTTGCAACCAACCCCCCTAGGCAATTACAAATATCCATATCCTGCTGAATGACCAAAAAACACCCACCCCACCTCTTGAGAGTATAGGCATCATATTCTTAAATTTACTTCCTGCTGTCTGAGAGTGATGGCATCTTTAGGGGATCCTGAAAAGAAGAATTTGGGTAAATTGTCAAGTCATGGGAGATACAGCTGTATCATTTATTGTTGAATCTCCTTAAATCTAGCATTCTCATAGAAGTTCATTTAACTCTTGCACAGCCTTTGAGATATCTGTCATTTGACGGTTCCTGTAAGGTGACTGGATAAATTAAAGTCGGTTGTTTGAAAACCTTAGGCTATTCATTCCTCTCTAACCTTGCAATGCAATGGTGAAATTGGTTCTCCATTAAATTCCTCTGTCTAGATGTGAATATCTCTACAAACTTTTTCATTCTTTCTAAAACTTGTATCTCAGCCCTCATATTAACCAACTTTTTTAGTGAAAAAGTAAAAATGATAAAACTGATAATGTTTATAATTGACATTAAATAAGTCCCATCTAAACTACTTATCCTTTTACTTAATTGCTCCATTTTCAAACTGTCCGGTGTATTATCACACAGAGACCTAAATCCCTCCATAGTAACAGTTTTTCCCATTTTTTTTTTTAAAAATGTGAGTTAAAACTCTCTCTTTTAACGAATTCCTCCCTTTATTAAACCCCAATTGTCTTAACGAATCTCCTGACGATGTCAGTGACCTGTGATGCATAGCACATTTGAGTGGGGAACAAAGGCAGTGAGCAGCTTGGCTGAGGACAGCTGCGGCTGCTAACACGTAGCTGTGAGCTGCAAGCGGCAGGTGCAGGGGGTGTGTAAGCAAAGATCACAACCCATGGTGGAGAGAGGGGGTTGTTTGGAAAATGCACAGGGGATTGTGTGGGAAAAGCACATCGGCAGTGCTGCCTGAAGGCAGAACAGCTGGTCTAGGGTGGGTAAGTCCTGTGGTGTTTGGAGCCCAGGCTGAAAACTGTTTTTGAGAGGCTACAACAGGAAAATCCCAAACTCTCTCAGAGGCTTGGGGAAAAAAAGAAAAGAAAGCCTAGCCAGGCAGGGAAGGAGCCCCATGTGCTGTTCCTGCCTGTGCAGGTGGCTACAAAGCCACACCCAAGTGGCTTTTTCATGAGCTCCTGCCTTCAAGTTGGTGCCAGTATAGAACACAAGTTCTAATAGATCTTAATAATAAAAGCCTGGAGTCAGATATTGGGGAAAATGCTGAGAGATCAAAGAGACAAAGGAGCAAAACCACAACCACCTTACCTCTCAACTTTCTAGCTGAAATGAGACTGAGTTCCTCCTGCCTTATCCTTCCTCTCTCCTCCCAGCCACATCACTTCCTGTCTGTCTGTACAGACCTCCGGACCTCTATGGTTAGCTAGTGGCTAGCTCTGCTCTCCGAAGTTCAGGCAAACGTTATTTGTACATGCAAGATATCACCACATTTGTCTCAACCTTAAGCCTGAGGGAGGGGGGGGATACCGTCCTAAGAATGTGCTGTCATTACTTCATCTTACCTCATGCAATGTTCACAAAATTCCATTAAACACTTAAAAGAGAATGGCACTGAATTAGCAGATACTGTCTACGTTTTAGTATGAAAATAACTTCGGTGTGAAGGGCACTCTGGGATGCCTTAGGATATATTTTAGTATGAAAATAGCTTTGGTGTGAAGGGCACTCTGGGATGCCTTAGGAATCATTAGTGACTCCAGAGAAAACACTGAGAAATGATATCTAAACACAGAAGAAATGACAACATTGCCTGAAAAGCTGACATGGCAAAGATCCCGCAAATACAATAGAGTCTGGGCATAGGATCTTCAAAATTCTCTATTCTGGAATCAAATAATAAATGGGTTCTTAGTACCATAAAATTCTGACCTTTCACCTAAGTTTCGAATGGGAAGCTTGGAGCCCTACGTTTCTATTTTCTTTCTGTAATGTGGCCTTAGTCACCCTATCCCACTATCTTTGCAGTTGCTGCTTTCCTCACAACAATGAAATGTCACAGTTCCTTGACCTTGAAGCATAATCGTGCTGGTTAGGAGCACTCCTGCCTTTGATGGACTAAGTGCCTATGATTGTATGGCATGCCATGCAGCTCCATCTTTCCTGGGAGAAGAGATGCTCATTAACAGCTAATCCACACATAACAGGATCCCAATGATGGGGTTTATTTCCTGTACCCGTTCCAGGTACTAGGTCAGAGAGCACGCTAATCTAGAAAAAGTAGGCAGTTTCTAGAACCATTTAATGAAGTAGGGATTGAGGTTTCAAAAGTGTGGGGAGGGTTAAAGGCAACAGCAGCAGAGGAGACCAGGAATAGTGAGGCATTAAAGGGGAAACAGAGACATCAGTTTGGATAAAGCAGGTGCCGCGGCAGTGGAGACATGCTAAGATCCTGAGCTGATGAGTCCTCAGAACACCGTGAAACAGGTCCCTGGAGAATTGGCAAGTACCCTCAATCACAGAGCCCCAATATGCTGTCCTCATTCTGTTGTCTACCTGTGTCTGTCCCAGCTGGGAGCCAGACACAGAAGCAGCAGTGCTAGCCTGCAGACAATAAGGAGCATGCAGGGAAGAAAGAAAGGAAAAGTAGGCATGGCTTAGTGCTCATGAATGAGGGATTTCAGGGAAAGAAAAATGGCTTCACTTATTTACAGGGTAGAATGAGATTTTAAATGAAATATCGGTGAGCCATATTCAGGGTCTGGAACTGTGGAACCAAATCGATGACTCGTGGCAATGAACACTTGTAAACGAAAGAGAAAGGAGTAAAGAGTGAAATGTGTGTGTTGATGGAGGAGGGTTATCTGTCTATTGTGTTATTTTCATTGGTCAATAAAGAGACTGCCTTGGCCCCTTGATAGGACAGAAAATTAGGTAGGCGGAGTAAACAGAACAAAATGCTGGGAAGAGGGCTATGAGCCAGACGCCATGGAGCCAGCCACCAGGTCAGACATGCTGAATCTTTCCCGGCAAGCCACATCTCGTGGTGCTATACAGATTATTAGAAATGGGTTAATCAAGATGTGAGAGTTAGCCAGTAACTAACTCTCTAGAGATAATGGGCCAGGCAGTATTTAAATGAATACAACTTATGTGTTATTATTTCTGGGGCTAAGCTAGCCGTGCAGGAGCTGGGCAGGATGAAAAGCAGGCCTGCCCGCAGCCCACTACTACAGATGGCGCCAACGTGGATAACTGAATCCACAGAAAGCTTGAGAAAGTTTGGGAAAGAATAGAGTGAAGCATGTTTTCTTGGTGGCAGCAATTTCTCGGGTCTGCTCTGCTTGCTAGAGGCAAGCAATGCTTTCATTTAAGAGAGGTTTCCTGACTCAGCTTTAGCTGCAAAACTTTGTAGCTCATTGAGAGGTCCTGCCGTGAAACACTTAAGTGGTATTGATGAAAAGCTGAACGCATGCTTTTCGGTTTTCAGCCGTAACAGGAAAAAAGCTGCTCTGTTTTAAAATGCCGGCTTTCTGGGCTGTCCTGCCAGGGCAATCTCTGACTCTTTCAGGCAGGCAGTCCGACTGAGTGTGGTCTGTGAGCAGAATGCTGCAGCTTGCTTGCTGGAAAGGACCTTGAAACGGCATAGAGTTGTGGCAGTGAACACAGCTCTGGCTGATACCTCAGCCATGATGATGGAAAGCAAAATAATGGGCTGGATCTAGCTGTCAAAGCCACGGCTTTAGTCCTACCGATATTGCTTGGTAAATTAAAGGCTCATGTGGTCAGAAAAAGAGATATACAGTAAAGAGAGATTCAAAGAGGAAGAAAACCTCTAAACATTTTACAGTGTGTTAAAAATATATATGCAGGCTAAAAGTTAAAGTTCTTAATGTAAAAAAAGGAAGAAAGAGAGTAGTTGGGTGTGGTGGTACACACCTAAATCCCAATGCCTGGGAGGCAGAGGCATATTGACCTCTGTAACTTCAAGGGGTAGAGGTAGATTGACCTCTGTGACTTCAAGGTGTGGTAGCACACACCTTTAATCCCAATGCCTGGGAGGCAGAGACAGAAGGATCTCTGAGTTCAAGGTGTGGTAGCACACACCTTTAATCCCAGCACTGGGGAGCAGAGACAGACAGATCTCTGTGAGTTCAAGGACAGCCTAGTCAACAGAGTTATTCCAGGACAAAGATATACAGAGAACATGTGTCAAAAAGTAAAAGTAAAAATAAAAGAAATAGAGGTTAAAAATAAAGCTGCATAAAGATGGAAAATACACAGAGAATCTTGATACTGTATGCTATTATGCTCTCTTTAAATTGTTTAAATGCTGAGAAAGGAGCAACAGCTGCTAAAAGATACTTGTTTATAAATGCTGCTGAACTAATCCAAGATAGATATGTTGAAAATACCTTGACTTCAGAATTTTGTTCTAAGAATATGATGCTTTGGAAAGGAGGTTCTTCTTTTGTTTCCACAGAGGATGAGACCCTGTGGATTGCTTCTATCCCAATATGGTATGATAGACCACGCCCTCCTGAAAGGTTTCTGTGAACACCCTCAAAAAAATTTCTTCACTCAACTGCTGACTGAGATGAACCTGGCAGACAGGTTATACCATGAAAGACCTGATTAACTGCACCCCTATACAGCAGGAAGAAGTTTGGAGAGAAATAACTACGTCCATATTCCCAAATATTGCTTATAAATGTTCTTTTACATTTAAAGGGGGATATGATATAGATATGAATAATTTCATTGGTATGGATTTTAAGGTCAATTTTGTTATATATATATATATATATATATATATATATATATATATATATATATATATATATTTCTGATCTTGACTGATGTATTGTGATTGTGTAGTTCATTTTAAAAATGTAATGTATAATTAGAAAATATAGGTTGTTAATGGATAATATCGATAATAGTCAAGCTTGTAGTAATGTTAGTCTGATTTTCTAGAAGTGCACAGATATATTTCAGATAGACATTCATAGCTTTCAAAGACTACAGAGCATGGCATTTAATGTTTTAATAACTTAGGACTTTTCATGACAATGAGACACGTCTGCTCCTGGCAGCACCAATCTACTTCAAGAGGAAGATGGGCATCGAAGAGGCTCCTTATGGAGTTTGATAGCCATTTGGGCAAGAAACTGCTCTTGCCTGAACTGTTGTATAAACTGGACACAGAGAACCCGCAGAGAGAGGACTGCTAAACTTGCCTAAAGGTGAGATGATCTTTCGAGGTTCTTGATTCATGAAAGAGTCTGCGAGACATTCTGCAGGACACAACAGATAGTGACTGAACTGCCTTTGAAATTTCCTGCTTCATGGAAATGTCTCTGGATATTATGGGCCTGAAGGCCGAAAATGGATGCCCCAACGATACAGAGGAACTTTGGGTGACTGTCCAGGCAGCGAGATGTCTCTGTCATTTCTAGAGTTTTGGAAGTTGCTTACTTCTTGTTTACTTAGGTAATATATCCTTCTGGAGTCTTTGATGGAGTTGAAGAATGGATAGTCATAGTTATAGTTTTCCATTATTATGATAAAGATAGAGTTATAAATATTGTGACTGTAATTCTTGCTTGATAATTGTTTTGTTATGTGTAATTTTACTATGTTAAAATGAAAGCCTTTCTTTTTTGTTTAAACAGAAAAAGGGGAAATGATGGAGGAGGGTTATCTGTCTATTATGTTATTTTCATTGGTCAATAAAGAGACTGCCTTGGCCCCTTGATAGGACAGAAAATTAGGTAGGCGGAGTAAACAGAACAAAATGCTGGGAAGAGGGCTATGAGCCAGACGCCATGGAGCCAGCCACCAGGTCAGACATGCTGAATCTTTCCCGGCAAGCCACATCTCGTGGTGCTATACAGATTATTAGAAATGGGTTAATCAAGATGTGAGAGTTAGCCAGTAACTAACTCTCTAGAGATAATGGGCCAGGCAGTATTTAAATGAATACAACTTATGTGTTATTATTTCTGGGGCTAAGCTAGCTGTGCAGGAGCTGGGCAGGATGAAAAGCAGGCCTGCCTGCAGCCCCTCACTGCAGTGTGTGACTCCCTGGACCACACCACACTTCTACAACAAAGCTAATGTTTCTTTTTCTTTCTTCTTTCTTGTTCTGCCTTGTTTTGTTTTGCAAGGGAGGTTACAAGGGCAGAGAGCAGATATGGTGGGGGCGTGGAGATGAGCAGGATTGGGATGCATGATTGAAAGCCACAAAGAATCAATTAAAGTTAATAAAAAAAAAACAAAAATTCTTCCAAACTATAACTATAATATCGGCAAGGTCTTTCTATTATACTTTTCATTTTAAACAGTATTTCTATCTATGATAAAAAATATACAAATAGCCTTAGAGTGGGAGCAAAGGACTGAAATATTAATATTTCATAATATAATATATTTAATAATATAATAATATTAATATTATTGTCTTATATAAAATACTTAATAGATATTACATCTCTTGATTATATTATAAACTGTGACTTCATTACTTGTGGTAGAAGGACAAATGAGTCGATATGATCTTTAATTTGTTGGTAGGTAAGGTATGATGAGAACATTTGTAGTTAAAATATTAAATACATTTAAGTCTGTATGTGTTTCAATAACTATTCCACCAGCTAAGAGATTACTTAATTATGTATCTTATTACTGAAGTTTTGTTTGCTCAAAGAGCTAGAATAATTTTTCTGATTATCTCACAGAGCATAATGCCTTGGGTTCTTTGTTCTCCATTCTATTTTGTAATTACTAATCTTCTGAGTGAAAAGATATCATTGCTACAAGCTCAGAAAAAGCCTCTATGTACCACAGAAAACCTGAGACATCTGGTTATCCAGTCATGAAAAGATGCCCTACCATAATGATACCACATTTTCAATATCAAAGTTACTCTAGAAATAGCCTTTCCGACAGGTATCCACCTCACTACTTTGCTTTCCCTATGAAATGAGTGCATATCAAGTTCATATGTCAGTGGAGAAAATTGTTTTATTGACTCAGGATGTGTTGGGGGAGGCTGCTTGTTCTTTTCCCAGCTGCCCAGACTCCAGAAATAATCACACAGAAATCTGTATTAATTGCAATACTGTTTGGCTAATAGCTTAAGCATATTACTAACTAGCTCTTATATCCTAAACTAACCCATCTCCATTAATCTGTGCATTGCCACTTGGTCGTGGCTTACCAGTGAAGTTTTGACAGACTCCAGAGGAGGCATCTGTCTCTGGCAGCAGTTACATGGCTTCTCACTAACTCTGCCCTCTCTCTCTCTCTCTGTCTCTCTGTCTCTCTTCCAGCCTGGTTATATTCTGTTAAGCCATTGGGCGAAAACAGCTTCTAAATTAACCAATAAAAGCAAAACATATACAGAAGGATTTCCCATGCCAAGGATGGACCATTTTCTCAGCATGACTTTGATTTAGTATTGAAGTAAAAATATAATTTTAAATACCTGTCAGAAATACAAATCTCCTGTACATGAAATGCATGATCAAATTTTGTCTAGCTAAAATGTAATGAACATTTGGAAGTCACTGCTGACAGACATAGATTCTTTTTATGATGGAATCCGACTAATGATATTTCCATATAATGTAAACCATATGAAGGGTTTACACATGCTACAGGGAAGAAGTCACTGAACCACTTGAATATATTTTTAAATAAAATGCAAATCAGACTTTCAAAGAATTTCAGATTTAATTATAAATCATTGTACGTGTGTGTGTGTGTGTCTGTCTGATGTCTGTCTGTCTGTCTGTCTCTTTCTCATTTGCATGGAGTACTTCTTTACCCATTGCCATATATGACAATCCACAATTTCCTGCCTTAGATATCTGTTGAGCACATGACGGGGAAGCGTTGTTAACCAATTTTCTTTAAGAGGTGGGATCAAGTTAGGGCGTGGTTTTCTGGGACCCAGAGAAAAATGGTGCGCCACCCAAGTGCTCTCTCTCTCTTCGTGGTTCCCTCACAGCTGAGCTTGAACTTCTCGTTTCTGTTTCTTGAGTTTTTCCTTTATAATAAATAAAATATAATTGCTTTATCTTTTAGCTAGTCTGGTTATTTCCTGAATCAAGCTAACTTCTACAGTTGGAGCTCCGAATTGTGGGGCTCAGGTCTCTATCAGTTCTAATCAACTACTGTCAGGCTCCACACAGCTTATTTGGGTATAAAATTCCCACACAGCAGCCCTGAGTAACTATTAGCTGTGGTCCTTCATATTTTCTCATTAAACATCTCAGAGAGCCTTGGCCACCAGCGACTGCATGGTTGGCTTCTGGGTCTAGTACGCGACACTGGCTTCCATGCTTTCTTGCTCTCTTTGTGCTTGTGCAGCTGCGGACCAGTCAGGGACTTCCACAGAGCACAAAGTCTGTGGTTTACACTAAATAATTGTTTCTAATCTGCGCGTATCCTTGAGCATTTAACGCTGAAATCAGATTCAAACCCACCGCGTGGCTACAAGTGCAATGCGACACCTACTGGTAGGCCAAGGTTATTACACCTACTCCAGCTCAAACTCAACCACAGATAAGATTTATAATTTAAAATACAGATTATAGACATCCGCTTCCGGGGCCACGGCCGTCGGACTGTGGGCCTCGGCTGGTCCATCAGGCTACGCTCGGTGTCGCACCCCACAAACCATACTCCTTAAGAATCGGCTACCTCTGCTTTGTTGTCGATCTTCTCCGCCAATCATGCTGGAACATCTGAGTTCGCTGCCCACCCAGATGGATTACAAGGGGCAGAAGCTAGCTGAACAGATGTTTCAGGGGATTATTCTTTTTTCTGCAGTAGTTGGGTTTATCTACGGGTACGTGGCTGAGCAGTTTGGATGGACCGTCTACATAGTTATGGCCGGATTTGCTTTCTCGTGTTTGCTGACACTTCCTCCGTGGCCTACCTATCGCCGGCATCCCCTGAAGTGGTTACCTGTTCAAGACTTAGGCACTGAAGACAAGAAATCAGGGGACAGAAAAGTTAAGAGACATGCTAAAAATAATTGATGCGAGCTTTCACGACTCAGCGCCCGCTTTCGTTTCCTGTAAAATGAGCTGAAAGGCTTTCATAACCGAAACGTGAGCTGTGTCGAGATCCCGCTGTGCTTGTTTCATTTCTCATCCAGCTGGTTTTAACTTACAGCTGTTTTATTCCATCTCCTCACAATCTTGCCATGGAGAGCAGGAATATAAGTGTGCAATGCTTCTTTCAGGTGTACATGATGAATAAAATCTAACCGGTAATACTTTTTTTTTCTTTCTAAAAAAAAAATACAGATTATAAATTTATAATTTAAAAGGGCAAAATTACAGACAATTTAACAATCCAGGAGTTCAATAGCTTTTTTACTTATACCATGTACAATGTTATGCAAGGCTTATATGATTTCCCTCCTACATCCCTCTATTTAATTCTGGGGATTAGCTTTGTTCTTCATATTTTCCCCTTAAAAACACGGTTTAATAACAGGGCCAATAATGAGGTACTTTTAGAAATGATATAGTTTCTATAGATATTATAGACTGATAATGACCAACTAAAAGGGAAATTCAGCACTCTGGAGAAAGATACAACCAACTTGACAAACAAAACCCAGTCAATGACAGAGGATGCTGAGATATTGTCTGAGAGAATTCATACTGTTGAATGTGTTAATCAGATCTGTCAAAGATTGATATGATAGATTGACTGATAGAATGTATCTCCAGGAAGGTAATATGTATGCTATAAAAATTATGTACAAGGATGAGATGTTATCTTTACTGGACAGACTTCACACCTTGGAATTCTCACTGAGGGAATTAGAACAGAACACTGGACTGCAGATCCAGACTTTACAAAAGACAGTGGTGGAAAGATTTGAAAAGATTGAAGAATTTATTGAATTTGATGAACAGGGACAAAAGGTACAAAGACAATATTTAGCCTCATCAGTACATACCAAACCCCAGGATAGCTTACCCAGAGTTCTACCTGCCTTTCCGGTGACATCATCAGTAAGAGCATCTGGCACCAAATACCCAAAGGTAGTCAAAGAATATACATGGGAATCCATAAGTATGACTGATCTAAAGGAAATTAAACAAGCAGTTGTATCTTATGGAAAAACATATGTCCTTCATTAGGGAAATGGTCAAAACATGGGCTTCAAGCAATAAAGCAATGCCACAAGACTGGATTCAGTTCATCTCAGCAGTCCTAGAAAATGGACCCCAGTTGCTTTGGTGGTGTTACTTTTGGGAAGAGGCAAAAATTTTAGAGCAACAGGGAAAAGCAAAAGGACTTGAGATTTCCCAAGATCAAATTCTGGGCAAGGGAATTTACTCTAATCCTCAGGATCAAGTTTTTTTTTTATGATAAACATACCTTGTCCCTGTGTAGCATAGCAGCTTTCAATGCTGGGGACAGGATTCAGTAGCTAGGAAAAAGAATTAAATCATATATTATGGTTAAACAGGGTCAGAGAGAACCCTTTAGTGACTTTTTACAAAGATTACTAAGGCTGTACAAATAGTAACAGACCCAGAAGCTAGATATGTACTAATTGAATCTTTGGCTTTTAAGAATGCTAACTTAGAATGCAAAAAGATCCTTGGGCCTTTTTAGATCAGATCAGCACCAATGGATGAATGGATCTTGTATACAAGAATGTTGAGACAAATTGCCTATAGTACTGAAGCTTGGGTAGGAGAAACAATTTCCTATGGTATGAGGAGACATCAAAATGCCAAATGTTTTAATTGTGGTAAAATAGAACATCTGAGAGAGGATTGTATACAAGGAATTCCTAGTAATAATGTCTCCTCTGGGAATGGCAAGAATAGGAGGACTCAGTCTTCAAGTATATGTAGGATGTGTGGCAAAGGCTGACATTGGACCAATGAATGTAGGTCAACAAAAGACAAACAAGGCAACCTGACACCATCGGAAAACTCCTTGGGAGCATCTTGCAGGTTCCCATGACAAACATGGTCAGATCATTCCCAATTACTGTGGAGAACGTGTCTCACCAGGAAAATTAAAAAATATATTGTGGCAGATTTCTATGAATGATCAAAGACCAAATCTAAGAGTGTGTATAAATAGCATTTTTATTGAAGGCTTACTAGACATGGATGTGGATGTAAGCATCATTACTCCAGAATCTTGGCATCCAAACTGGCCTCTTCAACAAGTATAATTTCAGTTTCTAGGAATTGGAACCCTATCTCAAGTGAAACAAATCACAAGATGGGTCTAATGCATAGGGCCAGAATGACAGAGAGGAAGGCTGACACCATATGTAGTTAATATTGCAGTGGATTTGTGGGGTTGTGACCTATTACAGTAATAGAATACACAGATTAACATTTCTGCACCCCAAAAACTTGTTTCTGGAGAAGATATTAGAAGATATTATAGACAAAGGTCACAAGCCATTCAAGTTGTACAAGAACACAAAGCAATTTACAAACCTTCAGTGGTACTAATGGCCTTGGCTTTAAAATGGTTAACTGAGAAACCAATATGAATTAACAGAAAAAAAGCTGTAGGCTTTAGGACAGCTGGTACAAGAGCAACTAGATGTTCACCATATTGAACAATCTACCAGCCCTTGGATTTCTCCTGTATTTGTTGTTACAAACAAATCTGGAAAATGGAGAATGGTGACAGATATTAGAGTTATCAACAAGGTTATTCAACCTATGGGCCCTCTACAATCTGGAATTTCTCTGAATTCCATATGAAAGGATGGCCTCTCATAGTTATTGACTTAAAGGATTGTATCTTCACTATACCTTTACAAGAAAAGGATAGAGAAAATTTTGCCTTCACGGTGCCTACATATAATAATTCTCAGCCTACTAGGAGATATCAATGTACTGTCCTCCCACGAGGAATTCTCAATAGCTCCATCCTGTGCCAATACTTTGTCAGTCAGCCATTGGAAATAATACATAAGCAATTTCCTAGGTCTATAGTCTACCATTACACAGATGACATTTTGTTATCTGATTCAAATGCAGATATTTCAGAAAGAATGTTTGAAGAAGTATAGAAAGTTTTGCCTAAATGGGGATTACAAATTGCTCCTGAAAAAATTTAAAGAGAAGATTCTGTTAATTGCCTAGGCTACAAAAAAGGTTTACAGAAAATTAGAACACAAAAGGCACAAATTAGGAGAGACCGGTTACAGACTCTTAATGACTTTCAAAGATTGTTAGGAGATATTTCCAGTCTATGACCAGCTGTTGGGATACCATCTGATCTAATAATTTATTTAAACAAAGCCTTAGATATTGACAAAGACTTAGCAGTCCCAGAGAACTAACAACTGAAACAGAAAAGGAATTGACAATTGTTGAGGAGAAATTACAGAAGGCACATGTGGATAGGGCAGATACAAATCTTAATTGTATTCTAGTCCATGTTGCCTTCCAGAATTTCTCCTACAAAAATTTTAATGCAGAGGTACAATATTATCTTAGAATGGATCTTTTTACCACATAAACCAAGTAAAAAATTTAAAACTTATGTGGAAAAGGTCTCTTAATTAATTATAAAAGGTAAATTGAAACTTTGTCAATTAGCAGGTATAGACCCAGCAGAGATTATAGTGCCCTATACTACTGATTAAATAAAAAAAAAGTTATGGGACGACAACGAACCCTGGAAAACAGCTTGTGCTAATTTTTTGGAAGACATTAATAGCAATTATCCCAAAAGAGATGGACTTAACCTTATAAAAAGAACAACTGGTGCCTGTACATTTATTACTGATACAAGTAAATCAGGGAAGGCAGGTTACAAATCAGAAGAATTAAGTAAGGTGGAACAAAGCCCTTATAATTCTGTCCAGAAGGCAGAATTGTATGCTATTCTTATGCTACTAAGGGATTTTAAAGAACCTCTCAATATAGTCACTGATTCACAATATGCAGAAAGAGTTGTCTTGCATATTGAAACGACTGGATTTATACCAGAGGATACAGAGTTGACTTCATTATTCATTCAGGTGCAAGAAATAATCAGGAATAGACTTTATCCTACACACATAACACACATATGATCCCATACAGGTCTTCTAGCACAAGGTAATGTAGAAATTGTTCAATTATTGATTGGAAGTGTGTTTCAGGCTTCAGAATTTCATAAAAAAATTATGTTTAAAGAAAGAGTTTCCTATTACATGGTAACAAGTTAAGGAGATTATAAAGAAATATCTTACTTGCTTTTTCTATAACCAAACACCATTGCCTGCAGGGAGTAACCTAAAGGGTACTCAAAGGAATGATATCTGGCAGATGGATGTGTTCTACTTTATGGAATTTGGAAAATTAAAATATGTGACCAACTCTAGACACTTATTCAGGTTTTCATTGGGCAACTGCCTTCAGCTCAGAAAAGGCTGACTTAGTAATTATGCATTTATTAGAAGTTATGGCCATCATGGGTATTCATGCACAAATAAGGACAGACAATGGTCCAGCATATATATAAAAATGAAAAGTTTTTTGCTTATTATAATACAAAGCATATTACAGCTATACCAAACAATCCTACAGTTAGAAAGGCAGTTATAGAAAGGTCAAATTGAACTATAAAGGATATGCTAAACAAACAGAAAGGAATGAAAAATACCCCCAGAAATAGTTTGCATAAAGCTTTATTAATCTTGAATTTTTTAACACTAATGAGAAAGGAACAAAGGCAGAAGAGAGACATTGGATGATGGAAACAAACTTCTTAATTGAATAAACCAGTGTATTTCAAGGATGTATTGACCTCACAATGGAAACCAGGAGATGTGCTACATTGGAGAAGCAGTTTTGCTTGTTTCCACAGAAGAACAAAAACTATGGATGCCATCAAAATTAATGAAGATTCAATTTGAAAAAGAGAAACCTTTGGAGAAAGAGAAATGACAGTTCATCTACAGTGGTGACAACCATACAGGTGGTAAGGAAACCGTATAGGGATGGGGCAGGATTCTGCTCCTGTCTTTACAGGAAAATTCACATCTTCAAAAATTCAAGAGACCCTGAATGTTTGAATGCTGACAGAAGGAAAAATAACTATCCAATAAGGATCATCAAGAAAAAGAAACATGACTTATGAGGACAGGTGATCAAAACATATACATTTAAATATATATATGTATATGTATACATACATATTATATATGCATATATAGAGCTGGCTTTGGAGTTGGACAATGGCTCTTTACTTCTCTAAATCCAAGTGCATTGTTAAAAGGAGCATTCAGTTTCTGTCTCTTGTCAGGAGCCATCTGGTGTAGAACAGAAGGTAGACTTTAGCAAAAATTTTACTTTCTCCATGTCTATTTTGTCTATATCATATTCTCCATTGAATGTATGTTTATATGGATAATGTTTAAGCTTTCTATGATGAACAATAGAGTTTCCTACAGATCCTTTCCCTGCAGTAATCTTTGAAGTTTCCAGGGCTAAGATGGGGCCCCACAGCAACAATTCCACCTGGTTGAGATGACATCATAATGCTGATACAAGACCAGTTTTTGGGTACCAGCTGCTGAAATGGTGCACCTTCTCATGACATTCTTGCCAAAACTCCAAATAAGAACTTTGGAAAAAAACACTATCGACTGCTTGGAAATCATTTGCAACTGTACTAGACAGTAATTTTGAAACTTAACCATCACTTCACTTTACTTTTGCAGGATCCCATAAAGAGAACATCACCGCCATGACAACAGGAAACAATTCGAGAGGACGATGTCCCCTCTCCCAAAAAAGTTTGTCCTCAGGGTTAGTAGCATGGTTTAGGGGTTGTTGATTATTACTTGTATCAGGTAGAAGGTTGGGGTGGAAACTATGCATGTTCAGAGATTTAAAAAAGGATAATAATAGTGGATAATAGAGTGAATACTTGTGAGCTATTATTTATGGATAATTTACATTGGTATAGTTTTCTTGTATATTGATACAAGTTCAAATTATATTTATTTTCTGTTTGTAATATTTGTATACTTATGCAAAGTTATTCTGTCAGATTGTACACATGCATGTTTCCACTTCTGTTTAGGATATTTTGTATATTGATACAACTTTTAGGTTATATTTTCATATGGCATTATATGTTATTCTTACCTTTGATCAAGATATTTATATATTGTTTACATTTTGAGGTCATTGTCCTCATTTGCTACACATTTGTTTACATATTATTTATTCTGACACAAAGTCTTAGTCCTTAAGTTATACAGGTATTAAATATTATGGGTCAATAGTTATTCATGTTTGTTATACATATAGTCAGATTAATTAGGTTCTTTAGATACATAGAGATTACATTCCGCCTGGATAGCTAATCTTCAACCACTTCAAGGATCTGTAGAACATGGCATTTAAATAACTTACAGTTCTGTTGACATGAGACATGATTGCTCTTAACTCACCAATCTATTCCTGAGAGAATGTTGAATACCAAAAACACTCTGCTCAGAGTTTGTTTTTTTTCTTAGCATGATTGGTCTTTGGAAAAGGAACTGCCCATGCCTCAACTACTGACAAAGTACATGGTATCCAAACTGGATAAGCAGGACACAAGGTAAAGGACTGCCAAACCTTGCCAAGACAGGATAAGATATTTCTGAAAAATTCCCTGCCTCTGAAAATGGTCTGTCAGTTATGCTAGGCCTTAGCCAAAGTTGGTTGCTGCAATGCTGCAAATGAGACTTTGGGTGGTTACTCAGGTAGACAATTGACTCCATTATATACTACTCAACTCAAGTAATATTATCTTCCTTCTCAGGCCTTTGATGGGGTTTAAGATTAGATAGTCGTGGCTACCTTCCTCTTATGATTTAGCCAAGCCTATTTCCAATGCAAGACTCTTTGGAATAGAATGTTTGTTAAGACATTTATCATGTGTTCCTTGCTTAATATTATGTTGTTTGTAATTTTATACTTGATATCTTTTCCTATTGTATATAGTCTTGTATTGTTTTTGGATGACTCTTGTTTGGACAAAGTGGGGAGGTGATAGGGAAGCCTTGTTAACCAATTGTCTTTAAGACCTGGGATCAAGATAGGGAGTGGTTTTCTGGGATCCAGAGAAAAAAATGGTACGTGACCCAGGTGCGCACTCTCTCTGCACAGCTGAGTTTGGACTTCTCGTTCCTGTTTCATGAGTTTTTCCCTTATAATAAATAAAAATATAATTGCTTTATCTTTTAGCTAGCCTGGTTATATTCCGAATCGAGCTAACTTCTACAGGCACAGGTCTGTTCAATATCAATAAAACAGAAAAGAAATAAAAGGCTTCATAAGACAACAAAAGTCTATGACACATACACTTTGTACCTCAAATAGTCATTAAAATGCAGTTATCCATCCTCATATGTACACAAAAGAGAAATCATCAACTTAGGCACTCATAACTTCTGAGAAAGATGGGAGAAAGGGGGAGAGAGACTCTGTATGCCTTTTGAAATAAAATATGGAGTTAAGTTGACTGAATAAAACTGCTGATTCACAGGGCTACTTCCCAGCTGTAGGGCTGAGACAAAAATAGGCAATTCCTTATCATTACATGTGCATCTGTTATTCTTTCACATTCAAAATAATTCTTTGACTATGTTCTATAATTATAGTATGCTTTCCTGCCTCCCTAGACAGATCTGCTGTGCTGGTTGCTTCTCTTTGGGGACTACTGCTGTTACTATTTTGCCCACTTTCCTTAACAAGGATTTCAGAGTTATATTGGATTCTATCTGTCCATCACACTGAAATTCAATCACCTCTAAATCCTGTTGATTCTATATGAATCCTACTGCTACAACCTCATTTCAGGCCTTAATCATCTCTGCCCTACATTTTTGCATAGGTTCCTGAACCCCATCTTTTTTTGCCATCCATCATACCACCAGTAATCTTACTGAAAACTTTAATCTGACTGTGTCTTCATTTCTTTGATAAAATAAAGCACAATCTCCTTGGTTTCATTTTGTTGTTGTTCTCCTTTTGAAGTTGTAAGTTGTACTCTAGCCTGATCACGTTAAGTAGCTACTAAGACTGAACTACTCACAAGTTTTATCTTATCAACTGCCTTTCTTTTCTCAACCTATCACTCCTCAATCCTTCAAGTATCAGACAAAATCAGTTTCCCTATTGCCAGAACAATTTGAGTTCTACCAACTCTAGTTTTAGAAGTATTTCTATGATCAGCTCAGCACAACTTTCCTTGCATATATTCTTTGAAAATATTTATTTTCCAGCAATTTTTAGAATGACAAAGTAATGGATTTCTTCGTGGCATTATAATAAAACAATTTTGTTATGATTTGTCATGCTTATTCTCCATATCCACGAATTTCTGAAGCCTTTTCTCTATTCTTTCCATAAAATAAGTTCATATTTGTTCTTTTTCTAACTCAGTTCTTCACTGGATCATGAATAGGTGACTTCAAATCCTGCATCATACAAGAACATCAGTCTTTCATATCTTTGCAGTGTGAAGCTTTGGAGTCCTTAGTACTTAGTTCATATTATCTTTGCTTATATCAAGTAGCTAGTGATCATTTCTTCACTGTTTTGTATCATGACATATTTTATTCTGGTAACAAGAGGAAGTATAGTAACAGAGAATGTGCCTATGTGGGAGAACTGGATCTATGGGTGTGCCTTGGAATCAGACTTGGGTTGCCTGTAAACCATGAGCTCAACTGTTGTCTCTTGGGTCAAGTTACCTAACTTTAAAACCCAATACCAAAATTTATAATTATTTCACTTGAACACATTATTTCATATATCAACGCTTCATTTTTTCTTTTAATCAAGGACCTTATAACATTAGAAATATCTCATATGTACAAGGTCCTACTCTAAGTGTTGTGCTAAGACTCATAAAGATGACAGTCAAATTTTATGCATTTGGGAACTTTATGCTTTTGTAGTTTTCTCAAAAATATGTGATTAGAACTGGTACTGTAAATATAAAGTTCTTACCATAATGCTTGGCTCATTTGAATATAAAATAAATGCTATCAATAATTCTTATTTTTTTAGTGATACTATTTTAAAGTTAATAAGAATGGAAAGTGTAACAATAACACACTTGTTTGATTCCTCTAGTTTAATCCATCTGTTCCCATTTCTAAATATACTCATATCTCCCTTATGGGGGTTTAGCTAACCATTAATCATTACAAAATCATGGAGTTGTTGCTTTGGTTCTAAAATGATGAGAAACTTTGGCCAGACAAATACGTACTGTTACAAATGAGTTGCCTTTGTGTGGAATCCATGTATCTGCTTTATTTTCCCGGCCTATCTTATGACTTCTGTGAACCTCTGGATTTCTTTATGGAATAATTTCTGATTCTACACTTTTTTCTCTCCTTAACTTTCCATATCTCAATTCTTGTGTACTTTTTACCTGGTGTCAAATGACACTACCCTTCACTATCTAATGTATATGAGTTTTATTCTTGCCTTAATTTTAAAACACACCCTTGAGGTTGTCTAATTATTTGGGGAGATTAGAACATTGAATAACCAAGTAGGTGACCGCTGAGTAAATTAATCTACTTAATTGATCACTATCTTGATATCACGAGGTGAGATGTATATCCTAATTCTGTGTGTTCCTTAGTTTTAATAGTAAACTAAATAAAGATGTATTAAATATTATACATATAACAACACAAATAATCATTATTCCATCCTTCACAGGTCATTATTACTATGTCTCTTTTAGAATTAAGTGGGGGTATAGAGTAGCTAGACAATCTTCAGAGTTTTATAATTCTGAAGATGTAGAACAGAGCTTTGAGTTCATTCTATCTGACTTTCTAGTCTGTGCTGTAAAGTCTTAGGAATTGCTGATTCTCACTTGATATGAGGATGGCATAAAACCATGTTACAGTGTAGCCTTTACATATAGTTGGAGCAGGTGCCATGCAGTCACGTCAGACTTTAAGGATGCCGTGAGATAGATGCATGTTATTTGAGGTCATGCAGTCTCCACATCTGTTCCACAAGAACCATGAGATTCTCTTGGTGGAAGCCTGTGCTATCTTAGTAGGAAAACATTGACACACTCAGCCTCCCCTTCAGAGCCTGAAACGGTGCAGGATTTTCTTTTCACGATCTTTTCCTGTACTTTCACTGACACAGCCAAAGCAACTCAGCTGACCTCACTTTCCCAAGTCAATTCCAGTCTTGCCACCTTGAGAGTTGAACAAAATCTCATAAATTGTGGAAAATGCAAAAGAAAAGCAATGCTGCTCTCTGTGTCCTCATCCCGCACTAGTTCTTGAGGCCATCTCGGGTCCTTGCTGTGGAGACAAGCTCCAGAACACAGATCCTTTCCTCTCATGCTTCCCTGTTCACTCTTCCTTTCAACTCTAAGGGTGTCTATATATTCTACAGATAAAGTTTCTCCCCACTCAAGCTGTCCACTGTTATAATTTAAGCATGAACCCCAAACCCTAAACCTGGCTCATTTTTTTTTTAACATTTTATCCCCAACTAGCAGTCTTTTCCTGGCGACTACAGAGGCATTAGGATTTGGGGCTTAGTTAGCAGAAGCAGTTCAGTAAGGACGGGTTTTGAAGGCCATTCAGGTTCCTGGTTCTTACCTCACTCTCTGATTCCTGGTACACTGGAATGTCAACAGACACTGACAGATGTTCCTGCTGCGGGGACCCAAACCATTTCATTGTGCCTTCCTCAAGGATAGACTCACACCCTACAAAACTAGAGCCAAAACAAAATTCTCTGGCTTAGATTCTCTTTCAAAACAAAATTCTCTGGCTTAGATTTTGTTTATCAGGTACTGTAGTCACAGTGATGAAAAATTAATATACTCAGAGAGTGTTGTTATTATTGCTGCTATTTTTGCCCTCCACCTACTGCATAGTATGGTTGAAGCATAATTAGTAAATACAGGACTAGGCCACATTTCGACAAGTGGTATTGTTGATATTTTTCTTTCTCCATTTCAAGTCCCACATGATGTTCATTTGGAAGGCTGAAATTGCTAAGAAAATGATAGTAGGTAAGAAGAAACATTAGTAGAGAAAATTTACAGAGTATTTGTCAACTGTAATTTCAGACATTGAAGAGTTTTAAAGGATAGGAAAACGAAGCAGCTTTTGTGGTTATTTAGAAAGTATAATAGTGTCTCAGACAGTGCCAAAGAGGAAATTCAACAGAATTCAATTAAGATAGCGTATCACAGACCTGGGTCTATATATGTACCGAAGAGTGGGCGCTAAATGGCTTTCAATTCTGGAATGTGAACTCAAAATTTCACACTTGGAAGCAAATTAGACATCTTCAGACTATAATTAGCAAACTTCTCATGACAGAATTCGCTAGGAAGAAGTCTCAGCATTCACAGTAGCCTCTCCCTCAGACTCTCTCCAAACATTCATTATCCAAGTTACGCACAGAACAGCCTCTTTCACCTCCCTAGTAAGGTCGCCCTGTGCTGCCAGGCTGAGGGAGGAGCCAGGCGCCCAGCATCCCACTGCTGACCAGTAGCCATCCTCATGGTTCAGTTGACAGTTGCTATAAACAGCACTGAAGGGGAAGTAGTAAGAGGGTTTATTAGTGATGGGTTCTCTGTGAACTATTTGGTTTTCTGAAGTCACTTTTAACAAGAAAGGCCATTTGACCCAATATTTTGGAGTTTTCCTCATTAGGCAGTGATTCATTAAATTGCTTAAAGTTTAAATGACAAAAAATGACTATTATCTCATTATTTATTTTTCCTAAACCCGTAGGAATATTGCACAGATCTCATCATCATGGATCACCTCTGCCAAGCCACTAGGAAATACTTGTTAGATTACTAACTATTTTATATCTTATATAGCAGCAAAATTATAATTTCAATATGTACACCAAAAGTCAAATTTTCTTATTTTTGAACTCAAAGTAAATCTACTTGCATGAATCTTTGGAAAAATATTCAGTTAATATTTCTGCAGCAACTACTTCTTTTTACTGTAAAATATAAGCCAAGCTGATATTTTTTTGAAAAAAATAGAGTATATGCGCTTTAGATTTTAATATATTAAAGAAAAACATAGATTAATGGTCCAAAGTTAGTAAAAGTGAAATTCAAATATATAGCTTTAATATGTGGATAACATTACATTAAGTTCATTAACATAAGACATGTTAGGTTTATAGTATTAAGTTATTAATATATCAATTAGTGAAAACTTTTATTTGAGTCATAGGTACCATTGATTTGCAGGCTACAAAAGTCAAATAAAAATAATATAATCAACGTAAAAAGCTTATTGCTATGGGAAAAAAAACTCAGAACTAATAGTGCAAAAATTCTTAATAGAGGATTCATTTACCTTCTTTTAAATAAGTATACATTTGTGTGCAAAAGACAGATCGAAAGCATAAAGAGATACAAATACAACACAGAAAATCTCCAGAAACAATTCAGTAAGAAAGTAGTTATTTATATCTACATAAACAAGCATCCCAGAGCATAACATGGGTAGTCTCAGAAAGAAAGCAAGACAAACCCCCCCTTTTTTTTTAAAGATTTATTTATTATGTATACAACATTCTGCCTCCTTGTATGCCCGCACTCCAGAAGAGGGCGCCAGATCTCATTACAGATGGTTGTGAGCCACCATGTGGTTGCTGGGAATTGAACTCAGGACCTCTGGAAAAGCAGGCAGTGCTTTTAACCACTGAGCCATCTCTCCAGCCCCGACAAAAACCCTTAACTGAGAGGGCAGAGAACCCCCAGGGCCAGCCACCATAAGTAAATCAAGGAGTGCTATCTGCTGGAAAACTACAGGAAAGGATGGTGATGGGCAGAACAGGAGGAAAAACGACGGCATCAAACCATCTTTCTCTAGATCAACCGTGCACACCCCAACCATGTGAGGAGGGGGTCCTGCTCTCAAAATCGGACCTGTCTGCTGGCAGATGAACAGATTTCTCACGGTGTGAGACTTTGTCATGGAAAGGAATGATAATGAATTCTCAGAGCTGAGTCACTGGCTGGAAACCCAGAGCGGTGCCTGCGCCCCTCCCTGGGCCAGTCACAAGGCGCCGGGGAACGGCTTTCTGGTTCATGCCCTTTCTATTATGATAACTGGGAAAATAAGCAGTTCATTACAGAGCCCAGTCACTTGAAACATTCACAGCCAAATCTACTGATTAAATCACAGCGAAGAGTGCCTGCTCTCATTCCTGGACTCCGTTCCCTCTCAGTTGTATTTATATTTCAAAATCAGACAGTCTGTAAATGAAAAAAGCGGCATATTTAGCAGAGGCCTTTAAATATCTATTTTAAGACATTAAAAAGTAAAAAAAAAAAATTCAAAGGAACGAAACTTTCTCCAGAGGCTTCCTCTTGACGTTGTTTGCTAACCAGCGTCACCCGGAATAATAACCCAGTGATGCAGGCTGTTCTGTGCTCAGGTATCTTTAGAATCTGCTCGTAATTTTTATTTCAGAAGTGTGTATCAGACTTGGATTAAACTCTGCATTCTCTCCTCTCCTTTCATCACTCCCTTTCCAGGGCTATAAATGGAAGCACTCTCACTAAAACCACATTATTGCTACATCTGGTGAACGCTCACAGGCAAGGTTGTCATAACCAGTAGGTCAGCACTGAGAAAGGACATAGGTTTTCAGCTTCTTGTGAAAAGGAGTTTAGTTAGGGACTATGAAGATTAGATTGGGTTTTAATCTTCCCTCTTTTACTTGGAGCAAATCTCTGAACCTTGCTAAAGCAATATCTTCATCTGTAAAATGGGCAGCAAATGCCCCATCTCTTGCAATTTCTGAGAACATCAAGTAATATAGTTGCATTATGGAATCTTGCTCATTATAAGAGTTAGCTCACCATTGAAAGTAAGTGTGCTCTCTGATTTAATTAGGGTTACTATTTAATTATGATTTAATTAGGGTTACTATTGCTGTGATGAAACACCATGGCCAAAAAGCAAGCTGGGGAGGAAATGGTTTATTTGGCTTGCATTTTCATATTGCTGTTATCAGCCAGGACAAGAACTCAAACAGGACAGGAGCCTCAAGGCAGGAGCTGATACAGAGGCCATGGAGGGGTGCTGGGTATTGACTTGCTACTCATGGCTTCCTCAGTCTGCTTTCTTTTCTTTCTTTTTTTGAATATTTATTTATTTATTTATTATATATACAATATTCTGCCTGCATGAATTCTGCATGAATTCTGAATGAATTCTGGCCCTATGGGCCAGAAGAGGGCACCAGATCTCATTACAGTTGTGTGGTTGCTGGGAATTGAACTCAGGATCTCTGGAAGAGCAGTCAGTTCTCTTACCCTCTGAGCCATCTCTCCAGCCCCTCAGTCTGCTTTCTTAAAGAACCCAGGACCAACAGCCCAGAGATAGGACCACCCACAATGGGCTGGGCCCTTCTGTTTACAGAAGACTGTATTTTCATTTTCTGGTTTCCCAGACCCGAATAATCACACAGAAACTATATTAATTACAGCATTGTTTGGCTGATGACTCAGGAATATTTCTAGCTAGCTCTTATATCTTAAATTTACTCATTTCTATTAATATTTATATTTCCACAAGGCTAAGACTAAACAGTAAGGTTCTGTCATCTTTCTCCTTTGGCAGCTACATGGGGTCTGACTGACTCTGCCTTCTTTCCTCCTCTGTCTCTACTTGGATCTCCTCCCTTGCTATATTCTGCCCTGCCATTGATCAAAGCAGCTTCTTTATTGACCAATAATAATAAAACCTATTTACAACTTAAAAAGGAGAATCCCACACCACTCTTCCCATCAATCACTAATTAAGAAAATGCCTGACAGCTGGACCTTATTGAGGCATTTTCTCAGTTGAGGTTCCCTCCTTCCATAGAACTCTGGCTTGTACCAAGTAGGTATAGGCGAAGGAGTACACGCATGCTCCATACAATCCCCCTTTACTACACAGAAGACTGTATCTCCCAAAACTTGTAGGATAATTGAATTACTCAGCATCTACTTTTTAAACTGACAACTATGAATGAATGAAACAAATGCAACCAATGGTCACTGTATCAGAAGCTTCATGTCCTCTTCCTCTTTAAGGGGTGATAAGAATATCGGTGATTTTAGTCAAATGCATAGGAGAAGAACTAAGTTACTATGGTGGAAATTTAAAAACAAAACAGAACAAAAAAATAAAGCATTTCGTTTTAGGCTGAATAACACATAAAAATGTAGTTCCCTTCTTGCCCTAAGACCAAGGGCAAGTCACTATTGAAGTCACTATTACTTTTCCAACCAAAAAGATGTCATCAGTTAAGCTCAGCACAGAAGAGGAAGAAAGTCCCCTGCTGGTGTAGTCATGTTCTTACAGTGCTGACTATGGAAAGCACTGGGCCAGATTTAATATGGGGCTCTGTGTGGGGTCACTGTTGGACTCAGAACATATTTCTGCATTGATTATAAACACTCCACTTGATTGGCGATTTTATTTTGGGCATTGCCACTTTGTGAGATGCTTAGGGAATCTTCAAAATAAAATGCTTCATGAAGAACATCAGTTAAATTCAGAACAGAATCTTCAAACATGGAGACTTACACAAATTAAATTTTTTTGTCTTTTTTATTTTTGTTTCTTTAAGGCAGAGTTTCTCTATGTAACAGCACTGGAACTCACTTTATGGACCAGGCTGGCCTCAAACTCACAGAGATCTGCCTGCTTCTGCCTCCTGAGTGCTGGGATTAAAGGCGTGCACTACCTTGCCTGGCTGTATTTCTTTTGAAACAAGATAGTTCAAAGATCAAGAGTATCAACTGGGAAGTTGCCCTTGCTATGCCTCTGAACCTCAGCCTGGAGACCATGGGAAGAACGTTAATGTTTAATGATTCTTGTGAGAAACAATTAAGTTGCTCAAAAATAGGAAAAGGAGAGACCTTCCTTCTGCCTTAGTGAATTGGGTAGTAGATGCAGATGCAAGGATAAAGAATAAAAACGACCCTTCCTTTGTGAGAAGCAGTTTACAAGGGACTGTGTATGTCTTTGAATATTATTCCTGAGTGTGGCTAAAATGAAAATTCAAGACTGATATTTTTCAAGGTTACATTTGCAGAAGAAACCTTGAGGAGGTTGTAATGGATCCCTTTTGTACAAGGCCAGAGGTTTGATCCAAAAGCATCAGATTCTCAAAAGTGGTGTTCTTTAGTTGTGAATCCATCCTGCTGTGTGCCATGTCCGTGTGGCCACTTTGCACCATTGCCATGGAACTTGGAAGATTGAGGTAAGGGAGACCAGCAGCCACATGACGCTAAAAATATATCCGTCATCTAGGATCATTGATTATGCTGCTGGTATCTGTGATGGTAACAAGCTGTCTTAATCATTAGTAAAGAGTGGGAAATCCTACCTCTGAAACTTTCTCCTCTTCTCCTGTGAAGATCCAAATTATAGAAACATGTACTGGCTATAGGGACTATCATCTGGACAAGGTCTAGAGTCACTCAGAAGACAAATCACCGGGCCTGTTTCTGAAAGAGTTTCTAAACTAGATTAAGTGGGTGGGAAGACCCAGCCTCAGTGTATGTGACACCTTCTTTGGGATTTTATATAAAGAGGAGAGAATGAACAAGGCTTACCATTTATCTCCCTCTGCTTTCTGTGGATACAATATGATCAGCTCTTCTTCAGCTCCTGCCACCACAGGAACTTTATCCTCAACCTGTGAACCACAATAAATCTTTCCTTCTGTAAATGCAGAAAAGAATAATTAATATGCATGGGTAATCAGAAAAACTGTGGGTGGAAGAGCCCATATCCTGTAGGGAAGAGTTGGAGATGGCTGCTCTAGAAATGATCCCTACTTTGAGCTGGCCAGATAACTCAGTAATTAAGGCACTTGCCACCAAGCTTGATGATCGGATTTCAGTTTCAGCAAGATGGTAGAAGAAGAGAACCAACTCCTGGATGTGTCCTCTGACCTCCATATATATGCTAAGGCACATATGTGCACATATGCGTGTGTACACACACACACAAGTAATAAACATTAAGAAGAAATCACCATTAATATTAACTGGAATTATATGTAATTAAAGAAAACTAATACCTCACAAAGTAGACAAACACACAGGGGTTTGAAAGATATTCAATTCAAAAAGTGCAAAAGAAACTCCATGAGTTTAAGAAAATTACCAGAAGTCATAGCGCTCTCTGTGGAAAGAAGATAAAGAAGGCATGGGACACAGAGACAGTCAACTGAAAATGGTCAAAGATAGTCAAATCGAATATGCAAGGTGAGCACAATGTGTAGTCTGAGCACTGAGTTGGAGACTTAGACAGGTCCCAAAATAACTCACCACCAGTGATTTGAAAGGTTAAGTACCTTTTTATTCCTGAAAAAATAGAACATTTTCATGTGATGACATCCTAACTAAAAAGAAGATTCTGAAAACATGTAAAGTGTGCTTTAGTTATGAAATCATAGCATGATTCATGATCAATATAGTAACACGGGATCCCTTGAGTGTTGCAGGATATTTGATGGCACGGTGATACTCCAAGACTGATTATAAAGTTATGCTAATTGTTGTTGTATTTACTGCCGGTATATGTTATATATAGGTATTGTATATAGTTTTTCTTATATTAGTTATAACCTTCCTTTTTTTAATTTTTAGAAACAAAAAGGGGAAATGTAATGATATCTTGTTTGTAGAAATAAAGCTTGCTGAAGATCAGAGGGCAGAGCTAGCCACTAGGTAACAATAAAGGTCTGGAGGCTTGTACAGGCAGACAGGAAGTGATATGGCTGAGAGGAGAGAGGAAGTGATAAGGTAGAAGAAAACAGTAACCCAGTCTCTTCTCAGCTTGGAAGGTGGGAGGTAAGGTGGCCATGGTTTTGCTCCTTCATTTCTCTGATCTCTCAGCATTTCCCCCTGTATCTGACTCTGATGTTTTATTATTAAGAACTATTATAACTTGTGCTGCAGGTTTCTGAGTCTTTGTTGCTAAATAGAATGATAGAGACTTATCTTAAACCTATGTACCACAACTAACGGTAGCAGATCCGGGAGGGCAGGACCTGAAGGCCATTCAAGCCTCGTTACAAGTGGCTGGAGGTGTGCTGACTGGGAACAATGAGGCTACAGACAATAATTAAGTAGGTTTATGTGTACCAGCTAAGCAGACAGAAAATCATCACTTGAGTCTTCCCACATAGTTTGGGCTCCATCCTTGTGAGAAAACTTGGTAGGAGATAATACGTGGTCACCTGAGACCGATAACTCATGTCCAAAAAGGACTTGAGAAGGTGTCAAAGCCATTTATTCACATTAAATTATAACTGATCATTTTTAAAAATTATACTCATGTTCTAGCACCTTTGAATGAAACAGATGCAAGTGTTGCTAAAGATAATATGGAAACCATTTCCTTTGTAATTTGAATATGTTTGAGTCTCCATTTTGTCACACATCATGAGATGAAGACAGCAATTTAGTTTCTTGTCACTGTGACAAAAATAACTTACAAGTGAAAGTTTAGAACAGAAAGGTTTATCCAAAATTATAGCCTAATGGTGGTCAGTCTATGGTCTCCTGGATCCACTACTTTGGGCCTGAGGTGAAGCACAACTTGGCCATAAGGTACCAGGGGTATATGGCAGAGGCTGCTCATCCCAGGCTGGGCAAGACAAGAACCAGAGAGAGTTGGTAAGAACACTCCACAGGTAAAGGTGCTTGCCTTTAAGTCTGACTACCTGAATTTGATCTACTGATACCAGGTAAGGGCAGAAGCATGAGCAGTGACTCCACAAAGTTGTCCTCTGACTTTAAATGCAGAACGTTAGCCTATGATTGCTTACCCACATCATGCATACACATACACAAAAATAAACAAACTAACTATTTAAACTATTTAAAGAGCAAATGCTTGATTATAAGTTATATTTTGAGACTAGACATCAATAAGTTACTTACTCTAATCAGCCTCATCTCCGACATTTAACCAGTTACAGTAATGCCACGAGATGACAATAGCAACTCATAATCCACTGAGAAACCAGAACCCTCATTTTTTAAATCTCAACAAATATTCTGCCATCTGGTGACTAAATATTCAACCCATAACCCCTTTGGGAAATGTCTCATAGGGAAACTTTAACAAAATCAAAAAAGATCAGATAAGTTGGTGTGTTTTCTGTTGGTACATGGCATCAAACATAGCAGAGATGATGCAGACATATCAGTTGCCATGGTTATGGTGTTTGTTTTGTTCTATACAAATAATGGAGACTTTGAAGAGTTTTATTAGAAAGAGTAACAAGTGCTACATTTTTTAAAAGTTTCCTTGATTAAAAGTTATCTTTTATATAACACCAATTTACCTAAAACAAACCTATCAACCATCTAATTTTTCATCTATCTATATCATCTATGTTAACTTGGTTGGTGAGAGATAGATATCAAAATCCTGCATTCAGTCAGTTTCATAACATACATTCAGACAGAAGTTATTTTAACACGAGAGTCTTACACTGAATCAAATGCAGGTATCTTCCAGATTTCAATCTTAAAGAGTAAAGGGATATATGAAGTGTATCAAGGAGTACTCTCACCAATAAAGTGTTTGAGTTTTCATTTATGAACTTTATAAAAATATTCTGTAGTATTTTCCTGCAACAGCAAGATAGAGCATAAAGCACAGTCAAAGGAAGGCATTTCCAAAGGCCCCTGTGTAGAAATGCTTCTACGGCTAGCCTACAGATAGACGTGGCAAACCGGAATAAATTTGCAGTCGTCTGATGCATGTCCTCGTCAAATAGAATTAATTAGTGCAAGAAATGAGACATTCTCACATTTAAAAATAAACCCCAAGCTAATTTTCAGATCGTTCCCAAGAATATATCTGCTATATCACTCCTGAGAGCAAAAATGACAGTCACCTGCTGCTAGTGCGCTGTCTTTTAGGGTGATTTATTGGGCATCCTCTCGAAATCCCCCAATTCCAAATTGGGAGTTTGTGCTAAAAATTTTAACTCCAGTGTACTTTTTGTTACTCCAAGGTATGTATTTTTCCTATGTTACTTTATGTAGTGGTATTTTGTGTTTTAATAAATAAAGCTTGCCTGAAGATCAGAGTACAAAGCTAGCCACACTGGTCAGCCAGACAAACTAGGCAGTGGTGGGACACACCTTTAATCCCAGCAATTACACTAGTTAGCCATAGAGGCCAGGTAGTGGCGGTGCACACTTTTAATCTCAGCACTAGAGAGGAATATAAGGTGAGATGAGACTGAAACTCTCTCACTTTTTGGTCTGAAGATTTCGTAGAGGTAAGAGCTCTCTAATGGTTGACTGTTTTGCTTTTCTGATCTTCAACATGAACCCCAATATCTGCCTCTTGTTTTTTATTAATCATGCTGCATCTAGTGCCCAACATTTGGAGAATGAATTCACAAAACAACTGGTTGCCTGTGGCTTTGAAGCCTCTGGCATAGGCCAGAGCTACACATAACCAGAATCACTGCCCTACTAGCTACGTTTTCCTATCTTCTCTCCTGGTAGGTTTTCCCTGAACTCACTTCTTGGGCTCCTGCCAAACTAGGTAGCTGCTTTGAAATCCAGTCAGGCTTCCTCTGTTCTACAAAGTAGCAATAAACCTCACATCATCATCAGTGGCAAATATGGTAAAAAAATCTGGGAATTAGTTAAGGATGGATTAATTAAAAGGGAGTTTTTTTCCATGTTAAAAAATGGGAAACACAATTATAATAGAGAAAGTTAGGTCTCTGTATGATTATGCAGTGCATGATTTAAAAATGGACCAGCTAAATGAAGGGACAATCAACTTAACCAGGATTGGCATATTGTTAATTATCATTTTGTTAATCCTTGTTGTCATTTTGATAAGTCTTGGGTTATCTCTTAAAATGTTGTTTGGTTTAACTGCTAAGACATAGGCCTTAGGAAAAAAAAATGAAACAGATCACACAGATATTCAAATTCTGACAGAGAAATTTAGAGAACCAATTTCAGCATTGCATTATAAGGTTAGAGAGGAACAGCCTAAGGATTTCAAACAACCAACCTTAATATATCTAATAACCTTACAGGAATTACCAAATGATACAGGCTCTGTAAGAGATAATTAGACTCTGAAAAAAAAGGAGGATATAGATAAGATAAAGTAAAAAAGTAAACTATTGAATCTACTCTTAAAAAACAACTATGAGTTTTAAATATTTTATATTGCATTGAACTTTTATATATTATATACAAATTTTTTATATTGACGTAAATTTGAGATTAATTTTGTAAAAACATACTGTACATACACTTCTAATCTTGTTCAAAGTATTGTACCTATTCAGCTCATTTAACACATTAATGCAAATTTCTAGTCCTTGAAAGTTATTATAGGATAATTTAGGATAATAAGAAAATGAAGGTTAGTAATTAGTCACCTATTACAATTAAACTTGTAGTCATATTAGGTAAGTTTTCAAGGTCAAACAGATATATTTTAAAATAGACAGGTCATCTTCAAACACTTCAGAGACCTACAGAATATGGTGTTTACAATGTTTTAATAAATAGGTCCCATTTTTATGACAATGAGACATGTCTATTCCTGGCATCACCAATCTACTTCAGAGAAGATAATGAAGAACACTCTACTTTCTTTGACGCAAAAGTAAGCCACTGGGAAAGAAAGTGCTCTTGCTGACAGTATGCTGTCTTCAATGGACAAGAGGGACACAAAGAGAATGACTTCCAAACCTTGTAAAGACAAGGCAAGACAGTCCTGCAAAATTCTGCTTAGTAGAAAAGTCTGTCAAATATTCTAGGCCTTCAGGCTCAAGATGTGCCGGGTTCTCCAGCAGATAGGGCTGAGGCAGAGTTGGTCCTGCCAGTCCCTCCCTGGGGCTGAGTGGGATGGTGGGTGTTCGTGACCCAGACCTCCCCCACCCCCAGCCACTGCAGAGAAACAAACACTGAGCCTGGATCTCTCTTTCTTCCATCAGGGCAGGAACTTATATAGGGCTGAGGTAAGGGATGGGAGTCTTGGAGTAAGGAATGAGGGCCAATAATATCCTGCCATGTCAGTGGTGGCTGGGCAGAGGTGGGCCTAGGTCAGTCTGTGCCACCATTCCTTCCCAAACTCAAGTTGGGCTCAGGAAGTTACACTGGGCCTCATGCCCAGGCCTCATGAAGCCCAACAAAGATGGATGCCCCAGTGTTGCAGAGCAACATTGGGTGACTACCTAGGCAGCCAGCTGTTTCTGTCATTTCTCACATCTTTTGGAAGTGCACTTGCTTGCACTTCCTGCTTACTCAGTTAATATTATTGTCTTCTCAGATATCTGAGGGATTTGAAGACTAGATTGTTATAGTTTTCCTTGTTTACCAGATCCAGAAGAGAACATCACTAAAGAGGTGTAAAATGTAAAAGGTTGAGAGATATTAAAAGATAATTTGATAATGCAATTTAGAATGGAAAGTAAATTAGGCACAACCTTTTGAACACATCAAGATAGGATAGATATGGAGTATTTTCTCTGAATCTGTCAAATGCAAATGGACTAGACATTGGCAATGTATTTATTGTCTGTATATAATATATATAGTTATTGTACTCACTGTATATAGTTTTTCTTATTTTATTTATAGACTTATTTTCTTTTAGACAAAAGGGGAAATATAGTGATATTTATGTTTTAATGTATTTATTATTTAATATAATAATATTTGTGTTTTAATAAATAAAGCTTGCCTGAATATCAGAGTGCAAAACTGGCCACACTAGTCAGTCATACAGGCCAGGCAGTGGTGGATTACCTCTAATACCAGCATTAGAGGTGAATATAAGGCAGAATGAGATAGGAACTCAATCTGAAGATTTTGTAAAGGTAAGAGCTTCATAGTGACTTGGCTGCTTTGCTTTCCTGATCTTCAACTTGAACCCAAATATGTATCTCTGGGTTTTTTATTTATATGTTATAACTTTACATAATTTGCACCCCTCCCTTCCCCCCTCCAATTCTACCTGTGTCTTGTCTTCATTGTCCTCCAAATTCATGACCTCTTCCTCTTTAATTATTATTTTGAATATATATGTGTGTATGTATATGTATATACATATATATGTTTCTTTACATGTTTCTTAGATAAGTTTTCTATGTGAAAACTGCTTAAATCTGATTTTTAATTGGTTTATTTGTTTTTTGATATTAATTTCTTTGTTCCTTATGTATTTTGGTTATTGGGTTGGACATAAGGTTGGTAAAAATCTTTTCTCATTCTATAGGCTACACTTTGTCTAAAAGAAGGTGTCCTTTGCCATGCAGAAGCTTCTCAGTTTCATTGGATCCCATTTATTAACTGTTGATCTTGCTGCCTGTACTAATGGAAATCTATGAAGAAAGTCTTTTCCTGTCCCAATGAGTTCAAGGCTATTCCCTACCTTCCATTCTGTCAGGTTCAGTGTATCAGGTTTTATGTTGAGATTTTTGATTCACTTGATATTGAGTTTTGTGCAATGTAATGGCTATGAATCTATTTACATTCTTCTACATGCAGTCATTCAGTTTGACCTGCACCATTTATTGAAGATGCTGTTGTGATAAGCTTGCCTTACTCCTGATTTTAGTAAAATTGTTTGGATTTCTCTATATTTCTGATGATATTGACTATAGTCTTGCTGTATACTGCTTTTATACGTTTAGGTATATCTCTTGTATCCCTAATATTTCCAGGAGCCTCACCATAAAGAGGTGTTGGATTGTTTTCAAAGCCCTTTTCTGTGTTTAATGAGATGATTGTTTTATTTTTCCTTTCAGTTTGGTTATATTATGTATTGCATTTATTGATTTTTGCACATTGAACCATCCCAGCTAGTTGTAGTTGTAATACTGCCAGGAGGCTTTGGTCAAGGAGGCAGAGGCATTAGAGTCATGAATGCTAGGCTAGTCAGCCTTTTCCTTAAACTTTTTATCTATTTGGGAACTGAATTTAGCACCCTTCTTAGTGCTCATTTTCTCCTCAAACTGTACATTTTGTATCTTTCCCTTGGTGAGCTTGCTCCTTTTCATCTGGATAAGAGTGACCGCTACTAATCATACTATAGAGTCAACTCTAGACTGTCTTGAAATCTCCTCTGCTAACACCATTAATCAATCCCAAACTCTCCAATTTAGCTTCAGGAAGATTTTTTCAAAGTCTGAAAGCAGTAACATTCTTTATCAAATTATCACAGAGTGTTTCCAACTAATATTTTTATCCTTTGAAGCCTCTTGAGCCAGGCCTTCACATCCCTATCATCCACAGGAATACTGACTTCCATGCTCCTGCTAGGATGGACCGTTAAGCCTCACTTAAAATGTTCAATCAGTTTTCTAGTCCAAAGTAACAATGTCTTCCATATTGTCCCAATAAACATCTCAATCAGGCCTAACAAGCAATACCCCTGGAACCAACAGTTAGCACACTGTGCTGTGAAAGACACCATGACCACAGCATCTATTATAAAAGAAAGCATTTAATTGGGACTTGCTTATAGTTTAAGAGGATTAGATGATTAACATCATGGTGGGGAGCAAGGCAGCAGGCAGGCAGACATGGTTCTTGACAAGCAACTGAGAATTATACATCCAGATCCACAGGCAGCAGGAAGAGAGTGACACTGAACTTGGCTTGGGCTTATGAAACCTCAAACCCCACCCTTAGTAATATACTTCCTCCAACACAGCCACAACTTCTGTAACTAGGCCATATCTCCTAATCTTTTTCAAGGAGTGCTACTCCCTAGTCACTATGCATTCCAACGTAAGAGCCTCTGGGGGCCATTCTTATTCAAGCTACTGCAACCATCTCCAATAGAAATCCGAACACCAAATATATAGAATAAAGAAAAAATATTAAACGTTTCAAGGGGAAATACCAAGTAACATTTAAAGGTAGACCTATGAGAATTACACCTGACTTCTTGGTGGAGACTCTAAAAGCCAGAAGAGGCTGAACAAATGTTATATAGATGTTAACATTCCCCTGTCACTAGTAGAAAAATCACTCAGACAAAAACTGAATAGAGAAATCTTGATGCTAACAGATGTTCAAAAACCAAATGGATCAGCTGGGGGGTGATGGTGCACATCTTTAATCCCAACACTCTGGAGGCGGAGGCAGGTGGATCACTGTGAGTTCAAGGCCAGTCTGGTGGTCTACAGAGTAAGTTCCAGGAGAGGCAACAAAGCTACACAGAGAAAGCCTGTATCAAAAAATAAATAAATAAAACAGAACAAAATAAAACAACAACAACAAATGAGTCCAACAGATATAGAACATTCTACCAATATTCTACCCCCAAGTAACAAAAAAAAATCTAACTTTTTTCAGTACTTTGTAAAACTTTCTCCAAAACTGACCACATACTAGGACACAAAGAAAGTCTTAACAGATACAGACGAAAAAGAAAATAAACAATTCCTTGCTTCCCATCTGACCACTACTGATTATTGCTTGATATTAACAACAGAAATAGCAGAAACTTTACAAACTCAAAGAAACTGAACAGCTCACTACTGGCTGAAAATGAGTCAAAATAGAAATTAAAGACTTTTTAAAACTGAATGAAAGTGAATAGACAATATACCAAAAATTATGGGACACAATGAAGGTGGTTATTAAGGAACAATTTCATAGCACTTAATTTCTACATAGAAGAGGGGGGGGGAGGAAGAGAAAGAGAGAGAGAGAGAGAGAAAAGGAAAAAAACTGAAGAGATATACCAGAAACTTAACAGCATACCTGAAAACTCTAGAACTAAAAGAAGAATCACATCTAAAAGGAGGAGATGGCAAGAAATAATCAGACATTCAAAGAAAAGTCAACGTCAATATTCCTCAACCTATTCTGTAAAATAGTAGAAGCATTGCCCAGTTTGTTTTATGTGGCCACCGTTACCCTGATACAAAAACCACATAAAGACTCAACAAAGATAGAGCATTACATACAAATTTCCCTAATGAACATAAATGCAAAAATTCTTTGTAAAGTACTGGCAAACTCAATCCAAAAGCACATCAAAAATGTCATTCACATGATCAAGTAGTCTTCATATCACGGATTCAGGGATGGTTCCATATGCAGAGATCAATAAATGTAATCTTCCATATTGTCGAACAGAAGGACAAAAACCACATGATCATCTCATTAGATAGAGAAAAATCCTTTGAAAAAAAATTCAACACCCCTTCATGGTAAAAGTTCTGGAGAGATTAGGAATACAAGAGACATACCTAAACATCATAAAGAAAATTTACAGCAAGCCTATAGCTAGCATAAATTTTAATGAGAGACTCTAAACAATTCCACTAACTCTTTCTCCATATCAATTCAATATAGTACTCAAAGTCCTAGCAATAATACAACTGAAGAAGATCAAGGAGATACAAATGAGAAAGGAAAAATTGAAATATCCATATTTGCAGGTGATAAGACAGTATACACAAGTGACCATAAAAATTTCACTGGGAAAGTCAGACAATGGATAAATATTTTCAGCCATATAGCTGGATACAAAAATTAACTCACAAATATCAGTATCCTTCCTATATCAAATGACAAATGGCTGGAGAAATCAGGAAAGCAACACTTTCACAATAGCCTCAAATATTATAAAATATTTTATTGTAACTCAAACCAAGCAAGTGGAAGGCCTGTATAATAAAAATGTTACAAAATTAAATAAAGAAACTGAAGAAGACATCCTAAGATAAAATGGTCCTCCATATTCACATATTTGTAGGATTAATAAAGTAAAAATGGCCATCCTACAAGAACAAATATGCAGATTAAGTGCAAACCTCATCAAATTTCCAACACAGTTTTTGACAGATCTTGAAAGGACAATTGTGACCTGAGACTGCTCTTTTGTTCCCAGCTTCCTGGAACCAAATAATCACACAGAAACTATATTAATTACAATACTGTTTGGTCTATTAGCTCAGCCTTCTTATTAACAAACTCTTACATCTTAAATTAACCCATTTTCTATGCATAAACACAAGGCTGTGACCTACCATTAAGGTTCCAGTGTTCGGGTGTCTGTCTCCTTCAGCAGCTACATGGCATTTCCTTGACTCTGCCTACTCTCTCTCTATATCTCTTCCAGTCTTGACTCTACCTACTTTCTCTATATATCTCTTCCAGCCTGACAATATTCTGCCCTGCCATAGGCCAAAGCAGATTTATTCATTATCCAATAAAAGAAACACATATGACAAATGGTGCTTTTCAAACTAGATGGTTGAATGCAGAAGAAATAAAATGGATTCATACTTAACATCCTGCACAAAACTCAACTCTAATTGGATCTAAGACTTCAACATAAAACCACATACGCTGAGCCTGATAGAAGGAAAAGTGGGGAACAACCTGCAACTCAATCATTGGTACAGGAAAAGACTTTATGCACAGAATTCTGTAAGCACAGGCAGTAAGATCAATGATTAATAAACGGAGCCTCATGAAACTGAGGAACTTCTATATGGCCAAAACTTCTTTTGGACAAAGCACAGCTTACATAATGGGAAAGGTTTTTTTTTATCAATTACAAATTGATAGAGTGTTATTATTCAATATACATAAAGAACTAAAAAATAAATACCACATAACAAGAGAAAAAATAATCTAATGGGGGTGTGAAGTATGGATATAAACAGAGAATTCTCAAAAGGGAAAACTCAAACAGCTGAGAAACACAGAAGTGTTCAACATACTAGTTATGAAGGAAATGAAAATCATAACTAGTTTGATATTTCATCCTCCACTCAATAGGAAGGCTAAGATCAATAAAGCAAATAACAGCTCATGGTAATGAGGATGTAGAATAAGGGGAATGCTCATCCATTTCTGGTGGGAGTGCAAACGTATACAGTCACTATGGCAATCAATGTGATGGTACCTCGGGAGGCTAAGAATCAACTTGCCGCAAGATCCGCCTGTACCACCTTTGGAATATACACAAAAGTCCCTTCATCCTGACACAGTGTGCTTGCTCAACCATGTTCGTTGCTGTTCTATTCATAATATCTAGAAACTGTAACAAACCTAGATATCCCTCAATAGATGAATGGATAGAGAAAATGTGGTACATTTGTATTATGGAGAGTTACTCAATCATTTGAAAAATTAAACCATTGAGGTTATCTGATAGAACTAGAAAAAAATCATTTTGAGTGAGATAGCCCAGATTTTTCTTTATCTGTTTCAGTGCACGATTACTCAGAAATAAAATGCAATAAATTTTAGAGACAAGCGAATTCTGTAGAGGTCTGGTAATGAGACAAGGAGAAAATATGCTGTATATTCCTCATTGTATACAGTTCTACTAAATGTGTGCTTGATCATGCCAAAGAAGAGATACATTTTCACCTAGACAGGTTTTGAGGTGATGGGGGGAGAAAGCAATCACACCAAGGCAAGAGCAAACCTTTGAAGATAGTGTATGCACTCTCTCCCTTGACTGCGGGGCTTTCATGGAAGTACATCTTTGCCCAAACTATTCGCTCTAAGTATATGCACCCTGTTTCTTATCAATTATACAGCAATAAAAACATCAAACAATGCTTAAAAAAGAACAATTTGTTCTTTAAAATGAATTGTGGTTTTGCTGTGGGAAATATTTTAGCAGATTTCTCATTCAGATCTCATTTTACAAGATGAAAGGGGGTTATAAATGACAAACGTTCTAACATCGTCCCACCCATCCCGTTTTACATATGGATCCTTTTAATTGAAAATAGATTCTTCTCTCACACAATGCATCCCCACCGCAGTTTTCTCCCTCCCTCATCTCCTCCCTCACCCCTTCAGAAAAGAGCGGGCCTCCAAGAGACAATGAAATATGCTTTCTCTCTTGGAAGGAGGGAAGCTAAATTCTTTTCCTAACCATATCTCGGTGTGATCGTAGATTATTCAGTGGCCCCAGGACGCCTTCCACATGCTTTAGATTTATTGCTTTTCTGTACCTCTGTCATTTTCTCCACAAACAGTGGTGAAGTGACCAGGAATAGACGTTCAAGGACAGCGTCAGTAATGGCTCTATGCTGACATCTGTTTATCACGAACCAATGATAAGAGAAAGTGTGCCTTCTTGCACTTTGTAAAATGTAAACTCAGAACACTCTTTAGCGTCAGCACTTTGGCTTCTGCTGCCATTCCTTAAATAGCGTATTGTGATTAAAATACTTTCAGAAAGCTGCCCCAAATATTACTTTCTTATAGACTTTTATAGCAGTTTCAAACATACAGTCCTCAACCAAGTAACCTGTATTTTCCCACATGTCCTGAGTATAATTTTGCAGGACTTAGATTCTGAAGCAGCCTTAAGAGGTGGAAAAGGCTACTTCAGTGCGGTATCCCCAATTTTAATTTAAAATTTCATTTTGAGCCTGATTTTTGATACCTCAGCAGAGGACATCCTTTCCTATCTGTCTCCGACATATAGATTGGCTCTTGTTGTTTCCAGTTTGTGGATGTGGGTGTTGAACAATCCTAGAGAGGAGTGCTTATAGGGGGTGTGGTGTGACTGGAGCGTGAGAATGCACACTGGTTTTGCACTTTTTTGTGTGCATAAAAGTAGATGTTTAAAACAGTTTCCTGAGGACAAAACCAGTGTCCAAACCAGCACAAGGAAAGTGTGGAATTGTAACAGGGCCCCTGACCTTAGCACAACTGACTCCATGATGGAAGTGGCATTCAGGCTGTAAAAGTCAACTTGTAGACAGGACCAGTAACCAAAATGACAACAAAGACCTAATCCATCAAAGTCCATAGTTCTGCGAAAGTCTATAAACTTACTTACCCAATTTTCGGCTTTTGTAGCTCTGCTTCTTGATGATTGTTTTTGGTAACTAAAGTATGAAAAACCCAGAAGATGGTTTTTGTGGGTAATTGCTGGCCAGCTAATAGAGACTTTTATTGGCTTAAAGCCATGTCTGTGCAGGTTTTTCTTTGGTGCATACTTCACAGCAGAGATCACCTGATCCTTTTAAGACACTGCTATGTGAACCAGTCTTGGAACTTCCTTCCTCTGACATCAGGCCACACATGGAAATAAACACTGTCTACATTTCATGTATTTGAGTCAAAACGATGCGATCACCCTCTAAATAACCATTTGCTCACCCATCCTCTGTGTGTTCACACATCCTTTGTTCTGCCTAAACAACAAAATTTCTGTCTTTAGCTTTGACTTATGGGTAAATGAACTGAGCAGTCTATAGATTGCTACAATAAATGTAAATTTTTATTGATTGCCCTTGTACTCCAAAGGTTTGTTCTTTCCTTTAAACTCATTTATGCTGTCTAATTTGGCAGTGTGCCCCTTAAGTAAGAGTGCATCATTTGGTGCTCTGCATTTTCCGCTCATGCTGGGTCTTCCCTTTTAAAAAGTCATTTAACATCCTTGTGTTTTTGCGTTACAGTCTATAATTGGATGTGTTATATAATAGACTTGCTCTTGAACTTTGGGTCAATGATTCCTTTAATAATTAATAAGAGCCATGTAGACCTTACTCCAGAATAAAAGTTAACTATAATTTCAGAATATTCATGAATTACTTCATGAGAATCATGGCCTAATAGACTAATTTATTCATGATGTAATTAGTGATTTTGTGTCCATGATTGATGGCCACACTAAGTTCAGGGACAAGGGAGAACAAAACATTGTTGTTCCTGTTAAGAAACTTTTACACAGAGATCTGTGGCCACATGCAAAGCTTGACCATGAGATGGGTCATGTTGCTCTGCTGTCTTGCTCAGTGAGAGGTGGTGTGGTAGTCTGAGTAAAGATTGTCACTATAGACTCATAGGGAGTAGCATTATTGGAGGTATGGTCTTGTTTGAGTAGGTCTTGTCTTATTGGACGAAGTATGTCAGAGGGGATGGGCCTTGAGGTTTCAGAAGCTCAAGCCAGGCCCAATGTCACTCTCTCTTTCTGCTGCCTGTAGATTAGGATGGAGAGCACTCAGCTACCTCTCCAGCACCGTGTCTGTCTGCATGCTGCAGTATTTTCCTGACCTAATAATAATTGGTTAAACCTCTGAACTAAGCCTCAATTAAATGTTTTCTTTTTATAAGAATGGTGGGGTCATGGTGTCTCTTCACAACAACAGAAGCCCTAACAAAGGCAGGTGGGTGGGAAGGTTTATGATAAGTCTTTGGGAAAGATATCCAAGTGGACAGAAGAAATAGAACTTAGGGTGGGAAAGATGGTAGAAAGGTGTGGACAGAAATCAAGATTGGCCTGAGTTAAACATCATTAGGTCGGGAGGAAGGGTGAAAGGAAGTTTAAGAGTCTGAGCTTTATGCCCATAGCACAGAAGTTACTTCACAGGCTTAGGGGGCACTGAGACAGTGTCCAGTTTGTGTTCTAAAGTGAAGGCTGCAGTCATGGTTATAGAAAGCCTGAGAAAAGGGCAAAGAGGAGAACTCTGGAGGAAAAGAACTCAGAAAGGGGGTGATGCACAGGAGACCTCAGGGAACCCTCCTTTTTTTGTGAAAATGTTCATGTATAACTTCTCTCCGGGAGTCTGGAGTCTATAAATAACAGCAGTTTCATCATTCAGTACCTCATTAGGTAGGTCAAGATAACTACCTCAAAGGGATTTCAGTCTATTTCATAACGTTAAGTGTAACAGGCTTGGAAAATACATATAACCTGGGAAAAAGCTGATCGTCGATATAAAATATTGTTATTTTGACTATTGCTTGTGCTTTGTCTTTACTTTATCAACTCTTGAGTCTTTCAGAAAATATACTGTGAAGTTGTGTTGTCTTTAATCTAAGCACTTGGGAGGGAGATGCAAGAGAAGCAGGAATTCAAGATAGATAGATACATGAAGACTTTGAGGACAGCCGGGTTCACTTTACCCAATCCACACCACTAAGTGGAAAGCTTCTACCCCACCAGAGGCCAGAAAAGCTCTCTGAACCCCAGGTAAAACTACTTCTCACCTCACCTGTGCCTGACCAACAAAACTCTAATCATCTCTCCTCCCCTTGTCTCCATATTCCAGTTCACACTTCAGGCAGAAACCTCCTACCCATCAGAGACTAGGCCTGTATACTGACCCTTAAGAATCCAGGCCAAGAACCCAAACCCTAGAGACCAGGCTAGCTCTCTGAAAACCAGGCAGATCTTACACCCACAGACGCCAGATAGCATCCTGAACCCCAGAGGACTGTTGGCCAGATCAAAGGCCGTGCATATAGCCAGAACTTCAGTCTCCAAGTTGGTGAGACCAGAGGCCATCAGGACTTTGGCAGTCCATTCCCCAACTTGGGAGAAGAGTCTCTACTCAGCCACAGTCCACTCCAGCCAGAAGACTAGAGAGAAAACAGAAACCAAGGAGGAAGAATCCATCCAACAAAGACAAACCCAGAAATTGTCACCTAGCCCTATCATCACTTCAAATCCAGATGCCTAACCATAAGTATAAGAAAACAAACAACATTCAGGGAAATATGTCACCAACAGAGCCCAGCTATCTCACTATAGTAAGCCTTGAAACACAAGAAAACAACCTTAAAACCTACTTTATGAAGATGCTAGAGGTCTTTAAAGAAGCAATCCATAAATCCCTTAAAGAATGTCATGAAAGCCAAGATAAAGCAAACATTTGAAGAAAACCAGCCTGTGCTATATAAGACCCTGTACCTGTCCCTATCACCTGGGGAATGGTAAGTGTCTACCTTCATGCTTTGGTGTGTAGGTACCAAAAATGTACATTTATTTATAAGATCATCTTTTGTTCACGCCTTTGTTGAAAATTTGTGGTCTAAGAAGTGTGTCCAAACTTTATGGCTCTCTATTATGAATTTTTGTGCTATGTGACTGTTTTGATGGCAATGTCATGTAATTTCGTTGACTCTGGATTTGTGGCATGTTTTGAATTAAGTAATTTATGTTTTCTTTTGGTTCAAGATGGTTTTAGCCACCAGAAATGTGATGGTAATATTTTCTTATTGTCAGCTTGGCGGGATCTAGAATTGACTTGGAGGCAAGACTTCAGGCACACCTGTGAGAGGTTGTATAGGTTAGAGGAGGTTGTTTAGTTTCATAGCTGCAAGGGCCTTCAGAGTACTGGATGTGCCTTAAACATACACCTAAGCTGGCAGGGTTCAGGACGCAACACAGATTTGCCCCCTCTGGGTTGCGGGTCTCTGCTTGGCGTGAAGGTCACCAAGGACCGGCCTAGTAAGAGAATTCTGTAGGAGGTTGGAGAATGGATAATAATGAAGCACCTTGACTGTGAAGGTGGACATGAGACTGAGTTTCACGTGAACATCACGGAAATCTAGCATGGTGTAAATAAACTTGCTATAAAGGGAAATTAATAATATTTTTCCTCCTTGGAAAAATTGACCATTTCTCCAAAAGAACATCGAATTCTACTCTAACTTAAAGGAAGCCCTTCAACTCAGCATTGGAGCTCACATCAGGTTAGATATAAGAGATGTGTTCATGTGGGAAAGGAAGGAATGGAGGGTGGGAAGTAAGGAAGGAGAAGAATGAAGGAAGGAAGGAAAGGAAGAATACAGGAAAGGAGATGGGAGATGGAAGGGGAAAGGGAGGGAGGAAGAAAGATAGAAAATACTTCTTGGATCGCACTTAATATTTTGGAGAATATTTATTTCTTTTTCATCTAAGCTGAACCAAATAGAAATTCCACTTAATAGTACAGACTTTGTGAAGTGTAGGGTGGTGGATCTACATGATAGTGAAGGCAACACATAGTCACTGGCTCCTGGTAGCCTGTCACCAGGTGACGATGAGTCTCAGAGTTCAGCGTCAGGGGAAAGAAACAATATGGCACATGCTTTGTAGACTCTGCTGAAGAGACAAGAGATACCACAAGGACAAAAATACTCCAGGATGATGTTCTAGCTCAGAACTAAGCCTTTTCATGCATAATGAAAGCCAATGTGTAGAGCTGTCTCCCCAAGACAATACCAAAATTTTAGATTACATAATGCTTCTACAAGCAAAACAAACTGGGGAGACTATAGCATTTAGATCTGATTCAAAGCAGCAATTATTGTCTTGAAAAAAAAAGAGGAGTACATTTAAAAGGAACCTGAGACTCCTTTTCATCACAGATGTGTGGTATTTACTTGGGATGTAATGTATCTATTTAGCATTAAGTACCCCACATGCTTCACAGGTCAAAAATATCATTTCTAAGGCCAATAACTGCTGTTTCTCTCACATTTAAGACTAACATTCAAAGACTTGTTATATTGTACAAATTTTACAAATATTCATAATTACTATGCAGATTTACAAAACCCTACAATCCACGGCAACTGCTAAATACTCAGTAAAAGCGTCCCACTGACTTCACCAATTGTGGAAAGGAAGACACTTAGAGTTATATGTAGTATCAATCCCATATTTTTCTGTTCATTGAAACTCACAAAGCCAATGTAGACTTTTAGTCCCATGCTTTGGATTTATTAGAATTTACTTTTATTTTTTCCTTGTTTCTCAAAATTGCAATTTTCTACCTGAAATATTCAGTATTTAATGCAAAGGGAAAAAGATAGCATTGCAGAACATTAGACACGGAAACAGCTCCTGAAGTCCTGACTTCTCTTTTAAGTGTGGGCTTCCTGATGTGGCTGCATCTGCAGCTGAGTAGCTAGCATTACGCTGAGGGAGCGGGCAACTCACTTTACGGTACCCTGGGCTCTGGAGAAGCAGGAGACTGGCCATACAAAGGGCCCCTTTGGAACAAGGATGGGAAGTTAGAATCCTAGGTCAGCTGTGTGTTTTGAGGACACATTTTCTTTGTCAAGGTCATGTCTGGGAGGCTCAAGGTGAGCTCTTATCACCTTTTGCAGATACCCTGCCTGAGTTCAAGGGAGGTATGCCATTGCTTCTTTTGATGGATTTCTTTCTAAAACAAAGTTTTTTTGGATTCTATCCTCTGGGTCAACAAAGGCTAGTAGTGATGCCTATGGCAGGCTTTAGACTTTCAAACACACTCAGCAGATTTGTATTCTGTTGAACTTTGGGAGGGGTTAATGATTTATCTTAACACTACTTGGAGGTCTATGAGCAAGGGTGGTCAGGAGAGAGACAGTGATAGTGGTATATCTGCTGCATCCTTGGGAACTTCTCTCTCTCTCTCTCTCTCTCTCTCTCTCTCTCTCTCTCTCTCTCTCCCTCTGTTATTGGTTGTCTTAAGCTGCTACCATAAACAACTATGTATAAGCATATGTAATAGATGAATATAATGCATATAAACATATTTATATATAATTTAGTGTTCTTAAATTTGGACTCAAGTCCTCAACATTTTATCAAATTTCACTTAAATCAATATATTTTAAAACTATCTTTGAATTGAACTTTTTTCCCAGAATAACCTCCACCATTTTATTTAATTTTAGTTTCTGATTAATGTCTTAGTTTAGTCACATAGTCTTCGTGCGAATTTAATAATTAAATTGTAAGAAATAAGTGTTTGAATTCTTAGCTCACAGAGTGATTATTTTCCGCTTTACCTGCCTACCAGTGCATTAAGATTAAAATGCGCGTATGCATAGCTGCTTTGCTTTATTATTTAACATGGATCTCTTCCCCTTATCTTTAATTTGCTTAGAGAAAGAATTATTTCAGAGTGTCTCACATGGATTCATCTATTCACTTGGAATATTCCAGACATATACGTTCCTTAGGAACCATGAGATGTGTTTATGGTTTTAATTTCCCCTCTCCCTGCTCCCTCCTTGTTTTCCTAAAACATATATTTTTTTAAATGCTTCGAACGCATGCTTTTTTTTTTCTTCAATTACTATTGGTGGACAACAATGACCCCCAATGGATTCTGGGGTAAATAACATGTGGGTTTTTCAGAGGATGTAAACTTTCTCTTTATATGTTTTATAGATTCCAGCCTTGAAAAACCTCCGTGGAGTATTTTGTAAGTAATTTGTGTGAGTCATACTCGTCTCCGAGTGACAGAGAAAGCCGTGAGATGTTGTCAGCACCGTATCTTCTCAACTGCCTGGCATACGGAGAGAGCAAACAGAAATACTTCAATTGTAAGGTCTTAATGGCTAGTCTTTACTGATTTTATGAACACTGCACTTGCTTTACGCTTATTCAAGGCAAAAGTCTCAAAAAGCTCATCTTAGAAAGGTAGCTGATAAATCTTTAAAACACAATTAGAAATGATTTCAAGATATAAACATCCTGGAAAATACCAATTTTGGTAATATTTATAAGACAGGTTATAATTCTCTGAAGATCTCAGTAGTCAAATGAATTTAAGAAGCAATTTTTGCTCGTAGAAAATGAGGAAAATGCTATGATAATTCCTTTACAGGAAAGCACACTTCCAAAGCATTGCGGGTCTCAGGGAACAGTTGACAAAAAGCTTGCCTTTTGTGTTTTAAAAGTTCAAATGCTACTAATATCTTCACTGTATTGTGAAGTCATGAATTATCAACAAGCATACTATTTCCATAGTAAACCATGATATAAGTATTATGGTTTATTTTTTTAGTTGTGTTTTCTGAAAATGAGCTAGATGTATCAGCTCATAAAATCAAATCTCTGCAGGGTAATGACCAAAAACAGCTTTAGAAGCGACTGTGCCTTCTTCTACCACAAGAGGGCAGCACAAACCTTTTGATTAGCATCTTCTGTCATGTTTTGACATTTGAAAATACTTCTCTGAGAGTTGATCTTCCTTCTTTCCAAACTGGAGTGAAATTTAAAGGATATGTCATGTTTATAAAACAGAAATATTTAATACAATTTAGCGAATGTCTCACAGAAAGAACAAGTCACAGAACGGTGGGTCACAGGTTGCTTTTACGGTTGGTTTATAGCAATCACAACACAACTACTTAAAACTCATGGCTTAAAAAAATAAATCAGCAACAGAACAAAAAAGTTCACAGGAGAAAATCCTAAAGTATCTGATATTCTGTGCATTTTACCTTATGGTGGCAAGGAAAACCCCAGAAAGATTAAAGCTGGCTTAGTTTTACATTTTTCATGATTATGAAAATCTATAACTTTTTCTTTAATATTATAATTATATTAAATATTCCAATGGTGAAATAATTTCCCTGAAAAGCAGCTCAAACTCAAAATTACAGCCACGGTCATGGTGTTGATAAATACAAAGCGGAGCTTTTTAAGCAATACACTCGCTTGAGTCCTAGCACTGTGAGCGGTTTGTACAGGAAGATGAGTAAGCAGAATAACTTAATACACCGTTCCCGCCTCTCTGTACTACAGGAAGCTCTGGGAAGTCCTGGAAAGACTTGCATGCTGTGGCTCTTCTCCTCCCTTTAAAGGTTTCCCATGCTCGGTCCCTCAGCAGCCGGCAGAGGGCGCCCTCAGGAGTCCAGCGTGTGCCTGGGCAGGCGGTAGTGCTCCGGTTTGGAGCGGAGCCTCTTTTCCTGGGGGTTGGCGTACTTCCACTTGGAGGGAGACATTTTAAGCTTTTTCCTCTTCTTATCCGTACACCACACCTTTTCGCAGTACTCTTCCACTCTCTGGAAGTTGCTGTAGCCGATCAGCTGCAAGAACTCCTTGTACCAGGGTTTTGTGCCCTGAGGCACGCTGCTCAAAGGGGGGCAGGGCATCTTGTGATGATGTCTCTCCTCCTCGTGGTCCTTATGAAACATCCCCTCCACTTTCTGCTCTTCCACTACCTCCAGCGTGATTTTACGCACAGTGTGGACAAAACCATGCTCTACTGTCTGGCAAAAATAGGTCCCAGTGTCGGATTTGCGCACTCTAAGGAAGAGTAAACCCAGGTCCATCTTCACCACTCTGTCGTCTGTCTTCACCTGGAAAACCAAAAACAAGCGGGTAAATGAGCAAATAAACAAGGGGCCACGGAGTATTGCGGCGCCCAGAAAACATCCACCTCTGCCCCTTCCCCTAACTTATATTTCTCCCTTCAAGTTCACACCATGCATTACGACGGCCTACAAGTGTACTCGTAATTAAATGAGTCCTCTATATGTGCCCTGCACTTATATACACCAGAAGCTGCATTCATCAATGTCTTTGAGGTCATTTTCCCACCAAGACAGTAGAGTCAAGGGCATGCGCATGAGAGAGCTTTTGTCCTAACGAATCTAATTAAACAGGAGAAAAACAGTCCCTGCCGGCATAGCAGTCGGCAATTAAGTGGAGTGAAGATTGGCCTTTTTTGTTTTTTGAAAAACATGTCTAATGGACACAACCAGTGGCACCTCCCAGGTCCCTCTGTGGGGTCCCGTGCTCCCACCCACGTGACTGAACGTTCAGCAGGGCTTTCTGCCTAAATGCTGGGACTCTTTCACTGTCTCTTCTAAACCACCCACGCAAATAGCCCAGGGACCATGGCATTCCTATAAGACCGTTTATTAACAACTATTAAAAAGCAAACAAATGAAATCCAAATTCCATTGTAAAGGAATCTATAGTTTAGGGGAGATTTTAAGATTTGCTTAACGACCAAATAACTTTTTTATGCTTCGAACACATTTAATTATGCATATTACTTCTATAAATAGATACATATATAATTCAGAGAAGAAGGCTTTCAATGGGTTACTGATACTCGGTCATCAATACCTGTACTTAATGAACATTTGATTTGATATTAGGTGAACTAGCTTCAAATATTGGTATGGCTACTAAGTTAGTGACTGAAGGCCTTTATGTTGATTTTCTGCCTTAGTTTTCTTTGAAAAAGTGGGACTAAGCTAGTGACCTGGAGGACTGCTGTGAAGATTGTACGGAGTCTCATGGTCTGTACCCTGAACATTGCTGTCCGCAGTTAGCTCTGCCTTACATATATTGATGCTCCTGGATAAGGCAAACATATGTGCTTTTGTGATGTCTGAGATTTTATGATAAAGGACATAGGCAGAGTCTGTTCATATGCGATGAACAACTCAGACCATACCGGAATACTTCCCCAATTGTAATAACAAACTAAAGCCTGTTTTCACCTTTGTTGATTCAAACGAGGCTTGGAGGTTACAATCACAATACTCATGACCATTTGGCACTCAGTAAAAAGTCCTCGCAGGGCTACTGGCTGAGGTTCTTGCCAGCCTTGACCATGGTGGAAGACATGTAATAACTCCAGAGAGAAATCTGGGTCATATGGAAGAAGAACACGGTGGTGTTGCTTTCATCAGAAATCACACCCTACACACTCATGGACATTTTAAGCTATCAGGCTTCCCATTGGGAATTCTTTCAAACCATGTAGGGCAAGTTAGACACTTCAAAGACAACCAGTTGAAACAAATGGCTCCATATGTCTTAGTCCCTGATTCCCTTCGTTAGACAGGACCCTGGGGGTTGGGGGTAGATAGGACCCTGGGGGTTGGAGGGAAGGGTGTAGCTGCCATTAACTCAAGGACTCCTATGTGGCACGGGAAGACCGTGAGCCCAAAGCATCTTCTCTGCCTATGAACAGACTGCTGTTGTAACAGTTAGTGATGAGAACACTTTCAGCATTGCCCCACCTACTGACATACGTACATACGTAATTGAGACAGGAGGGTAATATCGAGAACATGTTGTAAAACCTGGAGCAAAAAACACCGAACATCTAACAAAGAGTCAAGGGTCTCTAAAGGGCCTTAGCCACACTGTGTACTGTCACTACTACCATGTTAGACTTGTATACTTGGATACAGCCTTGGGTTCAACTGTGAACCTTGCCTGAAATACACATCTGTTTCAGCCTGTGACCGCAGGACCCCTTGGTGATACCAACTCAAAGGCAGCCTTCATCATTTTTAAAATGCTGCCTGTGTTGCAGATGGGCCTTTCTCCTCAATCAGTTCTGTGTGTGTGTGTGTGTGTGTGTGTGTGTGTGCGTGTGTGTGCGTGTGTGTTATGTGCTATTATCCTGCCCTGATTGTCTTTAGTTCACTTCTGTCTTTGTCAGATTTCCCCATCTTTCAAATGAATATTTCCATGTACTTGTGACCTTTCTATTTCTTTGTATCTACCAGATTCCTTAAAATGGTACACATTATACACAGACATTCCATTGTCTTTATGTTAATTTAAATAATACTAAGGTTTATACTATTCTTCAACAACTTTGATTCATTAATTTTCTACCCAAGCAGCCGCCTCCATTTGCTATCTTTCCCAGCTCTGATAATTTCATAATCATTCCAGCACTCCTACCCTCTGTTGAGGAATATTTATACCTATCTACATATCTAACATCTAGCTGTCTGTCTGTCTGTCTGTCTGTCTATCTATCTATCTATCTATCCATCTATCCATCCATCCATCTATCCACCCATCCTCATAGACAACTCATCACAAACTCTTGTATTTCTGCCTGGTAACCAGGAAAAATATGCTTTGTTCTTGATTTTGCTGCAGTGTTAGAACCCACACATCTCTCTCACACTGTCTCACAGCAGATTTCCCCAAGTCTTTCTCTCCATCCCTTCTGTCGGGTTCTCCTTGGCAGTGTTTGGGACTCCTGCTCTCTTTACTGATTAGGAGGATTTTCTCTGTCTGGAAACATCTTATCCAGATCGACTGATGGAATTGTACACCGCAGGCCTCCACCTTCACTTGAAACACATATCTCTGTATGTCACAGGCCTCCACCATGACCTGAAACACACATCTCTGCACGCCGCAGGTCTACCTTGACCTGTAACACACATCTCTGCATAACACAAGCCTCCACTTTCACCTGTAACACACATCTCTGCATAACACAAGCCTCCACTTTCACCTGTAACACACATCTCTGCATGCCACAAGCCTCCACCTTGACCTGTACACACATCTCTGCACATCGCAGGCCTTCACCTTCGCCTGAAACACACATCTCTGTTTTCTTACCACTATGTTAACTCTCCACCTCCTCTCTCCACTTGAGCACACACAATGTTACATGTACATACACTGCAGTAGTTTCCTGCAGTGTTTCCCCCTTTTCATTCATACTGACAGTTCCTTCTTATTTACTTAATTTACTTATTTACTTAAATATTGATTGCTTGCCCAAAAAGACATGAGTTGCTCGGGTGACTAGCATGAAACAGTATTTCTCACAGTAGGGTGGGAGGAACAGGGGCATTTGCGGAGGTCAGCCACTTCTCTGGAAGTATATTTTAAGTTACCCTGCTTGCTTTTCCAATAGCCAACACTAACTTATAAGTTGTATTTTCTATCATATGGAAGATGATGTTTACCATACAATTTGAACCATTTTCAAAACTTAATGTTTCCCAGATGCTAAGAGAAGCAAAGACGGGTCCAGTAGACCGAGGATCCATGCCAGTAAAGTGAGCCCAAACAGCACCACCATGCTGTGAGACTCAGAGACATGTCAGGCTCATTTGAATTAAGTGTTGGGATATTAAACTATGGCAAACAGTGCAAGAGGCAGAAGCTGCACACACACACACACACACACACACACACACACACACACATGCACACGCAGTGCATGCGGCACATATGCTATGACATGCATGTGAAAGTCAGGACAGCTTGCAGGAGCGCATTCTCTCCTTCCACTGTGTGGGTCCCACGAGTACACTGCTCCTTGTCAACAAGCGCCGTTCTCCACTGAGTCACATCACCTTCTGAGCACGGTGATCCCTTAGGGGTGAAGCTTCCTTGGTCCTCTTCCGTCCTTTATTCTTTCTTTTCTTTAGCGTATCCTGCCCTGGTGTCTGCCGATGCACTTGCATTTTTTTTTTTTTTGTAGGCTTAAATTTACTTTGTAATGCCTCCCTTACAGTGATAAGGATCTTTCTGGTTTTTTTGCAAGTCAACATCACTGGTGCCCGCAGCACACGAGATCTTTAAAGTGTTCCTTAAGTCTTTTTTTGTCCAATGCAACTTTCTTGTCTTTAATCAACTTACGAGGTCGTGAGGGGAAAAGGGTCCTCTTATTTTTCAGGAATCATTACGCTATAAGGAAGGGGCTTGGACTGCAGTGTAAGCAAAAGCATATCCATTTTCTCTTGAGTGCGAACATGCTGCAGGTCTGTGAGAATGGGCCCAGCATTCACACTTCCTAGACTGATCTAACGGTGATTTGAATGGTAAGGAAGGCAGAGTGATTCTGATAGAAGTCAGTGAGTCAGGAAGACAGCAGCCACACAGACAGGTAGGAAAGGTATAGGCCACCGCATTCATTCATTCATTCATTCATTCATTCATTCATTCAGACCATGCACACACAAACCCCTCCAGGGAGCATCATTTGCTCTCTTCCCATTGTCTGCCCTGAAAGCGAATGACATGAGGAAATACAAAATTGTCTCGCACCTCTTCAGTTATGATATGAATTATTCATATGACTATGAATTATTTATGAAAAATAAATAAAGTAAAATCTAAACTATGTTCAGTGGAACTAGGGGTGTATTTTTGTTTAATTTTTGATGTTTGATAGTATAAAGTAGTATTTCATTCATAATCAGAAAGTCAAATTTGAGAAACACGCAGTATAGGCATGTGAAGTCCAGAAGCATGTCATAGAAACATGACCGTTACCATGGGGATTGCTCTACATCAGTTACCTGCATAAGAGAAACACTTCTATTCTCATACTTCTGTTTACTGTTATTGGTTACAGTGAACTCACACTTTATCCTCAGGAATAAAGGTCATTCTAAGTCCCTGTACCCATTGTTAGGTGGCCTCAAAAATCAAATGTGCCTTCTATAGGTGATGGACATTTTAAAAAAATGACTCAGGGAGTTATACTTGAATTCCTCCCATGCTTCAATCCTTCCACCTTAGTTAAGCTGGATACCTCCAGCATCGAATCTTGACTACAGGATTTTTTTTTCTCACACAGCTGTGCCTTTTCTAAGTCTGCAGTCCAGATTTCTGTGTTCAGGAAGCAGATACATAAGACATCATTCTCTCAGATGCAGTCTATATAAACACAGAATTTTCACTGAAAATGGTTTTACTGTTCTTCACTATAAAGATTGATTCAGGATGTGCCACAATAGCAAATAAAAAAGTAGTTGAACCAAGAGCAGGGAACATCTGGGAGCAGGTCAGGAGGGAGCAGTGGCTCCCAGGTGTACTAGCTACAAGGCTCCTGTAGCCTTTCCAGCTTTTTACTGGAAAGGGACAGACATGGGCCTTCCATTAGCTTAATGCAAAATACATCTAATGACAACATCAACTTAGTCAAAAATAAGACCAATAGCATATTATTTTATTTATCTGATCAGTGTTTGACATAAATGGTGGTTGATTTATGGAAAATTCATCTGAAAAGATAAAAGTAAATTTTTCTTTTGCTTAATCATGTTCTAATATGACGCGGCATGTGACAGAGATGGTTGCTAACTAGAGAGGGAACTGCTTGTCTCTCCCGTGGAAATCTAGCACCACACAGGGAACACATGTGAAAAGGGAAAGTTATTGCCTAACATAAGGAGACACTGAAAGTTATCAGGATTAAGAATACAAATTTGATTGACCAACATTTAAAACATCCAGGATGGGCAAAATGACTCAGAGAATAGAATTTCTTGCCATGGAAGATTGGTGGTCTTAGTTTGATTGCTGTGACCCAAGGTAGAAGGAGAGAAATGACTCTCAAAAGTTCTTCACTGACCACCACATACATGGCCTCACTCACACATACACATGTATGCATGCACACACAATCACATCATACACCATGCAATACACACACACACACACACGAAGGTGATGATAATTATTGTGGGGTATTTGTACACTGTGTGAAGATAAATTACTGTGATTGGTTTAATAAGGTGCTACACAGCCAGTAGCTAGGCAGGAAGTATAGGCGGGACTTCCAGGCAGAGAGAGCAGAAGTAGAAGATGAATCTAGGCATAAGAGAGAGTCCAAGGAGACATGGAGGGTGTCGACAACCAGATGCTGAGGAAGCAGTGTGATCATTACAGAGAGATAAGGTAATGAGCCACACAACAGAACATAGAATAAAATAGATGGATTAATTTATGTTAGAAGAGCTAGTGGGACAAAGCTAATCTAAGACCGAGCATTCATAATTAATAAGAAGTCTCCATGTTGGTATTTGTGAGCTGGCAGCCCAAGAAAGAATCTGACTCCAGATAATGATGATGATAAATAATTTAACAACTACAACACATAAGGAGAATATTGGAGACATCTATATTAGAATTGATTGCTATCTAGAACATGCAAATAAGCCATGTCTACATAAGGACAAACAATGAGAAAATTCACAGAAACAGGCAAGTCATAGAAGAAACTCAACTGTCTAAGAAAGTACTGTAGTTTACGGTTAACCTTACTTGTAATTCTAGAAATGCACATTTTGGGCTTGCTATAGAACACACCTGCAATCCCAGCACTCAAGAGGCAGCTGCAAGAGGCCCTCTGAGTTCAAGGCTAGCCAGGTCTACAGAGTGTTCTAGGACAACCAGGGCTACACAGAGAAACCCCATCTCAAATAAACAAACAAAGGAAAAGAGAAAGAATTGTACATTTTAGAGATACCCCATTAAGTCAGAAGAGAGACAAATATTTGGCAAACAGATCATTTCAAATACTGTTGAGAACCCTCACTGTTCCAGAGTACATGCGGTGCAGGAATTCCGAGAGCAAGCTGGTAGCAGTTACAGAAATGGGCAATGGTGATAGACTGCCATGTGGAACTCATCCTTGGGTCTCCTGGGGTTATTTGCAGAAGTGACTGTTGTTAAACAAGCAGAAGTCACAATGGCTATGCACTTGACAGGGGCTAACCCTCCACTGGGATAAAGGAGAGATCCATCCTAACAAGGATGCTGGGTAAACTATGGTGCAGTGCTTTATAAGAAATAAGAAAAAGACATATGTAGCAACAGTTTTACTTCCACAGCTCATTCATGCCCAAGATATTATATATTTATTTATGATGCAAATGCAAAATTAGACTCCTTTCAATCATTTCAATGGGTGCATTGGAAAAAAGAGATGAATGTGGAGAAAGGTGATCCGGGAACAATCAAACCAAACCAGAGAAATTTTGTAGGCAAATCTTAGCAATTTGTCAATAGTTAAGCAGGATTAACTAAATTACCTAACGGAAGTAAAAAAAAATCAAGAATCAAAAACAAAAAACAGAACAGGAGAGACAAAGAAAAGAAACTCTAGGGTTTCTTTTTTGCAATCAGTTGTTTGCTTTGATAAACAAATTAACTGCACTGATTTCTGATCTCTGTTCAGACCCCAGCATACACAAGCATGGAGCCACAGGCATTTGTACACCTTGATCAAAGTAAGTTTCAAAGGAACGTCATTAACTGTTTGGAGACAAGAATATCAGAATAAGAGGAAAGCTAGGAGAGAGGTGGAAGCTGACACACAAAAATGCTCCCTGTGGGAACTCTACAACTATGCTAGAAGTGCACTTAACACTGGAATTCTTGATGGCCAAAGGAACATACAAGCAATTCTAAGATTCAGAGAGTCTTTGACTACTTTAAAAAATTACCCCTCTGGCAGGATGGAGATATGGCTCAGCGGTTAAGAGCACTGCCTGCTCTTCCAGAGGTCCTGAGTTGAATTCCCAGCAACCACATGCCGGCTCATACCCCTCTACAGTGAGATCTCATGCCCTCTTCTAGAGTGCAGGCATACATGGGGGCAGAAAAATTACCCTTCTGGTAATTGTTTTTCCTGGTACTGAGTCCTGGGAAAGTCTTCACTATGTCTCCTGCAAAGCGAGACATGTCAGAAAAGCGTGAAGAAAACACATGAATTGCTTTTGGCTGTTATCTCATTGCAGGTGAAGGTGAAAGGTCCATCACAGTTTAACAGAAGGAGGTCTGGAGTCCCAACTACATGCTGACGTGCATAGCTCTCCGCTGCCTGGCCTTCACACAGGCTTCCTTTTCTAGACCATGTGAGTCACACTCGAGAACAGAGCAGTCAGAAGAAGAAGGGAATGGGCACACTTTGCTATGTGTCAGCAGAGGGCTTGCTGCGTGGCCATGCTAGCGGATCTCATCAACAGCCTGAAACATACTGATCTGAGGGAGAGAAAACGCACACATATGCACCTGCTCCCGTAGATACAGGGTGATGGAGTTCATGCCCAAGGATGTGTGGTGTTATCTTGGAAAATTAACAGAGGAGAGATTTATCCAAAGCTCTGGGTCCATTTGTAGTCTTAACAGACTCCATTCTCCATTGTACAGCAATTTACAACATAGAGGAACTGTTTGGGGGTCTTTTACCCTCTCATCAAAGTAAGAAGGCTAGATGACTAATTATCTCCAAACCAGAAAAGAGTTGGGATGTTTGATAATATGAAGTTTTTCTTTTCCATTGAAACTGAAGTTCTGAATGTTTACTGACTGCAAACATTACTAGTTTTTAAAAATGATGAACATTTTTAATATATTAAAAGGGAAACATCCGAATCCCTAAACAGATGTTTCAAACAAGGCAATAGTGTATGCGCATTGTGTTGTATAAACGAGAAAGGCAAAGACACAGATGTGGATGCAAACCCCACGCATTCTGTGCATGTGTGTAAAGACACAGGCATGGACTTCCGGCATCATTGGTCCCTCACCTTTCTTGCCCTTGTTTAGCACTGATGAAGGTCGGAAGAATGAGTAGCAAACAGGATGGTAGACAAATCATGGAGTCGTACTTTGTAAATGATTTTACTTTATGTGACACAACTTCAGTATCAACGGTGGAACTTGTGTTCCTGTGTTTATAGGAACAGCCATCTTAGCAGACCTTACTGCATACAGTCAATACAGAAGCAATGAAGTCTTAACATAGGTGGAAGGAGCAGCTGATTTCTGGGCAAACCTGACTTCTGCATTGCTCAGTGGGATCGAAGTGACGTTGATGAGCTCACACGGCTCAGTGGGTGGGCTAAAAGCAGTTAAAAATGATATTAAAAATGGTAACCTTGGGATGGAATTAAAACAATATTGGGAATAAGGCACAATTCAAGATTTGGGACTGATGCCATTTTAGGCTTTCTCTTGAAATTTTCATCACCAATCGACCCATTTGTGCATTATTGAAAATTGACATAGTGCTTACAATAAGCTAGATGGAAGTCAGACTATTTTGTTGCTGTTTTTTCAAGACAAGGTTTTGCTGTAGCTTTGGAGCCTGTCCTGGAAATTGCTCTTATAGACCAGGCTAGCCTCGAACTCACAGAGATCCACCTGCCTCTGCCTCCCAAGTGCTGGGATAATAGGCATGCACCACCACTGCCAGGCAGACTATTTTTAAAACGTGCTAACATACATTTCCCTTTAAACTGAAAATTCACAATGGTAAGATCAATAAGAAGAGAGGGGAAATGTTTCCTCTATGGTTACCAAAAGAGAAATTGTACAAACTTGTATTGATCTTATGGTCCAGTTGTGTGGTTTTCTGCTGTATACCACACGGAAGGAGACCACACTGGTTTACATAGTACATCTTCAGGTGGCTCCCAAACCTTCCCTCAAGAAACTTAACGACAGTTCAACTCACTACTGAAAGCCAATTTCCTTACAGTATCATTAGGACATTGCATGAGTAAAGACCAAAATTTAGAAGATTCCACTACAAACAGTTTGTTCACACTATTGCTTAGTTCTAGGGAGAATTCATTACGGTGACATTTCCGTGCTCATCAAACAGCGAGGAGACTTTTTTTTTCTGATAGGTCATTTTCTTCAAAGCACAGGGGTACCTTCCACAATGATGCTTGTGGGGTAAGGTTTCAGTGTATGAACATTTTTACCAAGTCATTAAATTTAAGAGCAGAACATTGCTCTATAAAGAACTATGCAGTCAGTACTTTGCTACTTATGAATTATGATCTCTGCTGTCAGTATTCCTGAATTAATAAGCATATAAATCTTAGCAAATAATGCATGCTAAAATAGTCCCCATTTACTGAATTTTAAAATATAATGTTTCTACATTTCAGAGAAAGAAAACATTTCAGTTGTACAGCTAAATACTTTAACAAGAAATAATTTTTTTCCTTCATGAGGTTAGTACTGAAATTTGGCAGTTATTTGGGGGCCTTAAACTTTCAAGTATGTAAAATTGTAAGATTGAGAAATAAATAAACTAGGGAATAGTGGTGATTTGGATTTTCTTCTAGAAGTGTTTTTTTTTCTTTTTTATCTTTGTTTTGTTTCTTTAACCAGAAGAAAATGATCATTTGCATCCTCTTCATGTAAAGTTTGGTCTATTGTTTTAGATGAAAATGGTACACAAAAATATTTGTGCTCACCAAATCATTAATCAGTGACAGCAGATCATTAAAGCTGCTAGCCTCCATCTCTGGATGAAATCATACCATCCACTTACATCAACTACTGTTTGTCCCCAATCAGAGGAAGAGGCATTGTTGTATTGGTTGGGAGACTAGCCTAACACAGCCAAGTTGCCAGTCCACTCTTTGCCTATTTTAGAATCCAGCCTTCTCTTTGCTGTGGGATCACACATATTCTTCATCTTGCTTAGCCTGTTAGCTGCACCTCCTCCCCCCGCTATTTCCTTTCAACTATCAACAGAGTCAAGCCCCATATTTCAAAAGAAACAATCCAAAACTCGCAGTTACCCTTGTCTCCCGGTTCCTCCTCCTCTCTTAGCTTAGCGTTTGGTAGAGCTCCGACTGTTTCTCCTTCCACATGGATGCTTGTGTCCCTAACCCTATCCCTTGACGGCTTCTTCCACAGCTACCCCCCTCTACTGTTCTTGCTAGAAATTGAATGTGTGCTTCCTGCATTTTGCAAAAAATGTTTCCGATTATCATATCCCACCCAATTTCTTTTCCACACTCCAGCCTGACCTTTCTGTCTCTAATTACTTAAGCTAGTCTACTCTAAAAGTTCTGGTAACTTAATTTTACCTGTATAATGTATATAGTGATACTGGCTTGCTCAGATAAACGTTGGAAGTTTTATGCTGGTTCCTGTGTATAAACTCCTCACAACAAACAGCACAGGGCACACGGCAAACATCGAATGGATGACAACTATAATCACTACTTGTTTCCTATTTCTTTCACAGTCTTTCATCTAATTTTCTCTATAATGCACGATTTTCCTTTGTTTATAGCTGGAGCTCCCATTAGTTCTTAATTGTTAATTAAGACAAACTATGCAAAGGGAGGCATCTCTGTCTTGCTGCTTCGTTCCCTCCTGCACTGGTACCAGGCTGTACTTAAAGCAGCAACTTCACGGTCCATGTGCTTTTAGAGAAGTAACTCCCTCTCTCTGTGTTTCTTCTTCTTTACCTCCAAGGACTCATCACTAGACTGCTGCAGGGGCTAAAAGTATCAACAGAAATAGATGCTTAGGATAGTACAAAGCGCACAGACCCAGAAAATACAGCCGTTTCATGGTAACACAGGGGCCATCTTTTTTCGAAAGGTCACAGAGTCAAAGCTTGGAAGTCACACGAGGAATGAAAACCCGTTGCTGCAGATACCATGTAACAATGACTCCCGGTATCAGAGCTTAGACTGGGGCAAGTTCAAATTATGGCAATTAGATACTTGAACGTGAAGAACAATGGCTCTGTCACCGAAGATGAAGCAGCCTGCTTAAGTGTTCCTAAGGCTTACACTGGCAGATGTCAAGTGTCTAAACTCCTGCTATGAGCCACGTTCCCCTTGCTCTTCACCTTTAAGCATGTGAAAGCATATTTATATTCTGATTTCAGAAGATTCTGTCATTTTGCAGAACATTTAGTAGAACGAGGCCTGGTCCTGAGTTTATTTTATTAGGTGTGAGTTATTACACATTCTGAGTTTCAATTACTTTGATTATAAAGTATGTTTTTAGAACGGTTGTAATAGACTATACAGTCCTTTATACTGAGACAACGGATGAGTATAAACTAACATTGGATCAGATATTCTTGAGTTTAAACACCGGGTATGTCACTGGCTGTTTATGAGCTATAACCCCCTCGACTTAACTTTCTGCATGTAAGAAGAGACTAATCATGTCCCCACTCAGTAGAGAGATCTAGCAACAACTAGGAAGGCACCTAACACAGTCCTGTGGGCAGTAGGTTTACAATAAGGATCGACTTCTATCAAAAGAACTCTAGGTCTCCTGTCCTTCGCATATGACAATGTTGTGTCTAGCAACCGGCATATTTACTTTATTCCCTGAATATTAACTATGCTTATAGCAACTATTAAAAACATGCTATGGAAAATGTGCCATGAAGTACAAAGGATAGCATATTTTAATAAATATTTGCAGACCCAATAAAATGTGTAGAGATTGTTTCCACATGGTGTATTTAGGGAAACAGGAAACGCTAAGACGGAGAGTCAAGAGAACTGCTGGTGCCCAGAGTTTAGAAGGCAGGCAAGTGAGATTTCAGATGCTGCATGGCAATCCAGGAGAATAGATATTTTATCATTATGAAACAGGTCATTTGTAGATAACACCATATGACTCAGTGTAGTGTATGCATACATCTATATTTGTACACACACACTTGAAAAAGGCAGAGTTCCTAGAATCAAAGATTTCAGTTCAGTAGAAGGGAGATGTTTATACCCTGTGTCCTGACCCAGTTTGTGAAGTGAAGGATACATTTTGATGGTTGTTGCCTAGAACACTGAGCATAGCATCCCTCAAGAAACTAAGAATTTGCTCAGTAAAACCAAACATCCTTCATTAATGGTCTACATGTTACAATAAGACTATTATACGTCTCAAAGTAAATGAGGTGTAGAAATGATAATGAATGCAAAATGACCCCTAAATGAAACTCGGGGCTTTCTGAGTCATTCTGCTTTAGTGTAGAATATATACATCCGGCCTCTGATGACGTCAGCAGTTTGTTTTGTTTTAGCTTGTCAATAACTAGACACATACATTGCTGTGTCTATTGTGAACCATTAACAGTCTGACAGAGCCATGGTTTTCATTCAGAGAGTAAATTCAAAATTCTAAATGTCGTAACTGTATCAGTCAGGGAAATTGGGGTGCAGCTGGCAAGAAGGTAGGCAGGAGCAGCAAGGTTGGGAAGAAGCTCAGAGCCGAACACTGATGGATGCTCTACGTCAGAATGACTTCAAAGGAGGCAGATTCCAGTGAGTTCCAAACGAGAAACAGAACTCCGCGAGGGAAGAAACCGACTGACGAAAGAATTACTTCTGTCTTCAGAAGCATTTGGGCTGCAGCAACTGCGGAGTATTCCCAGGTCCCTGCCTGCCAAGTGCTACAGTGGAATTTAGAAAGCCATTTCATCTCACATTTGTGAAGTGGATTTAATTATTGATGGATTGCACTGGCAATAAAAAAACAACTTAATTGAGTGTGGTATGTTGCATTGTCTTTGCCTCTGTATGTCTTGTTATGTTGCCTAGAAATTTGGGCAAGTTCTGCTTACCAGATAACCCTCCCTATTATCCCTAAACCTTAGCAGGGTAAGGCTCTTTCTTTTTTCTTTTTTTTCAGTTTTTAGGTTTTTTTTTTTTAAATTATACAACATATTTTGGTCATGTTTTCCCCGTCACTCAGGTCTTCCCCAACTCCCTACCCACCTAACTTTATTCCTCTGTTCACTCTCTCTTTCTCTCCCTTTCCCTCTCTCTCTATATATATATAAAAGAAATAACACATAAAAAAAATCTAAAACGACAATTAAACAAAACAAAACAAGTTTGGGTGCAGTGGTGCACACCTTTAATCCCATCACTAGGAGGCAGAGGCAGGTGGATCTATGAATTCAAGGCCAGCCTGGTCTACAGAGGGAATTCGAGAACATCCAGGGCTACACAAATAAATCTTGCTTCAAAAAACCAAACCAAGATAAAACAAAAGCCAACAAACATAGATTTGGCTTTCAGTTGGCCAACCTGCCTAGGTTGATATACTCAGAGACACTCCATTGGAGAAAACTGATTTTCTCTTTGCCAACAGTTATCAATCACAAACAGCTTCTTGTTAGGGTGAGTCTGTGTCCACTTCCTATTTTCAGTGTTGGGAGTTCGCCTGGCTTGAACCTGTACAAATTTTCTTTCTAATGAATATTCATGGCCCCAGGATTTATAAATTTCTTCATCTCTCAAGTATACTATGTGACTACAGACTAGACGTGTTACATTATTAACCTTATTACATTATTCTCAAGAGCCTAAAAAGAACAATTTTGAAGGAATTGGTAATTTTGACTTCAGTGACAGATTTAATCTGCAGTGGAAAAAAATAAAGCAGTCATTTCTACTGGTCATCTACAGGCACACACATATAACTCCTTCTGCGCACAAGGCAGGCTGGAGGCATCCGTCACTGTGCACAAGGCAGGCTGGAGGCATCCCGTCAGCAATCCTCGGCGCACAAGGCAGGTTGTAGCAACCCATCACTCACCTAGCATGAGGACTTCCCTTTCTAGCAAGGGCCCCCTTTCTCTCAAAGTAGCAAACTCATTGCCCCAATCCTTAAATGACCTCAACAATACAATCTCCAAAGCAATTCAAAATGGGCAGAGTGTTGAGGCTCACCTTTGTTCCCAGGGGATTAGAATCCTATTCAATTTTAAATCAACTCTTACTTGATTTAAAGCTTTATTAATACTGATGCCATTATTATTCTTATATGTTAATAACTTTGCTATTTCTCAGGAATACTTCCTTGGTGGATGCAGTTTAAGATTTTGTCATGACATATATCATGAAGCTGTAAGTACTTTCAGCAGGAAATACATGAAATATCAATTTCCATAATTCAAAATATCAATTCACATGTCTATGTGAAGCAATCTATTTGAAGCATAAACAATAGTTATATAAATATATGTTTATATTATAAAATTTTATATGTATAAAAATCTAGAAACTCTAAGACATACTTAGCTCAATGTGGTTTCATTTCATTTATTTTAAAGATTTATTTATTTATTATGTATACAACATTCTGTCTCCATGGATGCCTGTAGGCCAGAAGAGAGCACCAGCTCTCATTACAGATGGCTGTGAGCCACCATGTGGTTGCTGGGAATTCAACTCAGGACCTCTGGGAGAGGAGCCAGTGCTCTTAACCTCTGAGCCATCTCTCCAGCCCCGTGGTTTCATTTTAAACACCCAGTTCACCCAATTTCTACCTGCAGCTTGCTCTAGGTAGGACAGCAAGAGTGAACGTGTAGCCAAGACTTACCTCTTCCTTCCTTGCCTCACGTCCTTTCTGCACAAACCAGACGACCTTCGCTTGCAGCGAGCGTGGAGTGCACTCCAGCAGCGTGCTGTTGCTCTCGATGCCATAAGCCAGCCTCTCTTCTGTGCGGTCCAAAGCGTCTCCTACAGCAGAAACGTAGGAGCATCAGTCGCGAGGCTGGAATTTTATTGCTAAATGGCTTTCTTCTTTTAACTGTACTCGGGTCCAGCAGCAAGGTAACTAACTCTTTCCTGGTTGCTAATCACTATGCAGTTTTAAAACATGAGTTATTTGGAACGCTGTATGAAGACTTGGGGATTAAAAAAGGTAACTACATGATGAACTGGGATAGAAGGTGGCATCTGGGAAATTGGCTCACTTCCCAGAACATGGAGCCGTGAGGACAGAGATGAAGTCAGAGGCAATGTTCTCTGGTAAGGCAGGGGCATGGCATGAAGACCATGCGTTCAAAGAAGGTGTCGGATTTTCTCAGGATTTTTTACCCTCACTTCGAAAATTGATCTCTAAGCTTCCTCCGATTAAGAGCATACTTTCTCTTGCATATATTCCCAATAACTGGAGTCCCTGCACGGAATCCAAATATTGCTGGGTCTAAAACAGTAGTCGCAATAATAATGATGATGATGATGATGATAATTATAAACCTCTGGGCTGCAAGTTCTAACAGTAGGCATAACAGCCGTTGACTGTCCATGATGGCGGCCGTCAACCTGCTGCTTCTCAGAGACCCAATAACAAAACACAGCTCTGTCATTGTCTATGACAACAGGACTGGAAAGATTGCTTTCCCCTGTTTTGTTTGACATTCTTGCTTTTGCCTAAATATGAAGATAGTTAATATCAGTTCTAAAATTACTGTGCTGTAGCAGAAGAGGAAATGTTGTTCATTTGTTCTAAAACGTAGTAGATGAGGTGATGTTACATCATAAATAATAAAAATAAATTTGAGCAGGGTGGTGGTGTTGCTCACCTTTCATCCCAGCATTTCAGAGGGAGAGGCAGGTGGATCTCTGAGTTGGAGGCCAGCCTGGTCTACAGAGAGAGCTCCAGGACAGTCAGGACTACACAAAAAACTCTGTCTTAAAGAAAAACAAAACCAAAACGTAACAGAAAAAGGGAGGGTGGGTAATAAATCTGAGAAGAGGTAGGTCCTGGAAGGCACTGCCACCAACCGCTGGTAATTTGCTGCGTTCTGGTCCTAACTGCTCAGCCTGGATGTCCATTCCCAGGTTGTGTCAGAGGTGGGATCTGCAGCCAGTTTTGCTAGTTCTGACAACTACATCTGATTGTTGGGCAAAAACAGATCCTTCTAAAACAGTGGTCCAGGAAGGAGATGCATTTAAAGAAATGCGCCGTCCATCTTCAGCACACAGTGGGTAAATCATAAAAATTGGTTTTTATTCTAAGAATTACCAACAAACTGTTGTCCAAAGCACTGCTGGGCCGCGTTGCCATGCCGAACGTCCTGCCTGCGGAACCGCCTGGGAGAAAGGAAATTTAGGAGATTCTGAGGTTTCAATTTACTGTATTTAAAAATACAGTCAAACACGCTGAAGATTCTAGAAAAATTCTGTTGTTGAAAAAAAAATTATCTGTTATATAAAAGCAGCATAAAATCCAAGGTTTACATTTTTCTTATTTCCAGGCAGTATTTTCAATGGTCTGAAGATCTATACAACACTGTTCTTTATATGTTTACATTTGTTTGAACTCCAGACCCTCAAATACTAATTTAATAAATTTCTCTTTACAGTTTGTTAAACATTTGGTTCAACAAGAAACTTACAGTCTGTAAAGGAATGACAAGTGGTATGCCCAGTTAAGAACAATAGGAATATTTATTTGAGGAGAGAATGTAATAAAAGCCTTACACATAACGAAGTGCAACGAGAAAAAAGATAAGGGAGTCCAAATATTTTATCTTCCTAGCCTCTCGAGGTTTCATTGTTACCGTTTCTAAGTCTCTTCGCTATCTTTAAAAATGATGGTGGAATGTTAGCCGGTGGGGGGGGGGGCAGTTTTTCTCACGGGAAAAGCAAGAGTAGAAGATATTATCAATCAAATTTCGGCCCTATGTACTATATATAGAATAATGATTTTGTTTAAAATGGATTGTTAATTAGAAAACTTTACCCAAAGATACAGAATGAGACAAAATGGAAGTTAGAACTTCTATGAGAGTCATCGCTGTAGGCTAGATTGAAGAAAAACTTGTAATAAAGGCAAAAACGGGGACTTATGGCTTTGTTTTATGGTAGTGTGCACAGCTAACTTCAAGAGCAGTGAGAACGGAGTCGCTTCAGCTGCCAGTGCAGATCCAGTCTATGGTGAGCACTATTCCACTCTCGGGACCCTGAGTCTGCTGGGCAATGGTGGTTGATGGGATAGGGGTCGAAAGGAGCAAGGGAGGAAACAGTTTTCATGTTGAAGTGATGATGCTTTGTTGAGATATTATACTAACTATACGAGGATAATAGAAACCTCATCTAGATCATCCTAGAAAAGAAACTTGAATAGTATATAAATAATTCAATTTTTTGTTCAAAATAATTGGAAGCCCACAGTACTGAAGAGGTGACATCTTCTAGCAGGCTTTCGGTTCCTGTTATAGTACCCAATCATTATCCTTTAGGCTAGCATTAAACAAAACACATGTTATCAGGACATGAGAGCTTGACCCAAGGAGCTATACACTCTTGGAGAACGAATATTTTTCTTGTATCCCTTACTTCTTAGGAACTTGTAAAGAGGATACTGGAAATAAACAAAGGGAGAGCCGGGAGGAGAGGAGGAGCCAGCTGCAGGAATTGCAGTGTACTTTCAAAGGTCATTTAGAAGTGGCCAGACTGTGAATTAGAGTCTCCCTATCAACGCATTTTCACTCTGGGAGAGGGAAAAAAAAAAAAAAAAAGGTTTATGTAAACGAGTTCTTTTTCTCCCGGCTTCTATTCAGGTCTGAGGCAGAAATGATTCCTACAAAAGCAAACGATTTTCTCTCCATGTGCTGGAACTTAACCCAAAGGTCGGCTCCAGGAGCAATGACTAAAAAGAACTCGAAACAGGGAAAGATCTCGAGTGTCCTGAACTGACTAATTCATTTCTAATCAGGGCTTTGGGCCCTGGTGTCTCATCCCTTACTGCCCATTTATTTTGAACATGTATCTAACTTTTTCTAAGTTACTCTTACCGGCCTTGTGCTGTGGAACAGCCTCTGTGCACTGATGTAGTACACTCACTGGTTAATAAAGAGCTGACTGGCCAATAGATAGACAGGTAGAGGTAAGGCAGGGCTTGCAGACGGAAGGAATGCTGGGAAAAAGAAGGGTGGAGTGAAGGAGTCCTGAGGAGACGAAATTACTGTAGTGAGATAAGGAACTGAGCCATTTGGTGGAGCATAGATAAAAATATAGGTTAATTAAAGTTATAAGAGCTAGTTGAGTAACAAGCCTAAGCTATCGGCCTAGAATTTATAATTAGTCAGACTCAGTGTGTGGTTATTTGGGAGTTGATTGGCAGGACAGCTGACTGCCGAGCACCCTACCGACAAATCTGTGGTTGCATACTTTTAAAAGATACACACCAAATGAAGAAATATTAGCTCTTGAAAGTCTTCAGTTAGAACAGCATTGCTGCTGTGTGCCTGATAAAGAGCTTGCTAGTCATGTATAAAATCGCACAACTCATAAGCATTTGGTGCAGTGTCTGCGAACATTTGTTTTATAATGGCCAGTGGCAATACATCAATAAGCCTCATTACATCTGTAAAATGTCCCTTTGTGGCATGACTGGAGATAAAGGAGTGTGGAGAAACATTTGATAGTCCTGTCTATAGGTATATACCCTGGTTTCAAAAGTTTAATGGGAAGATAACTCCTTGATGAAGTAGGTCTATTTACCTTGATTTAGTCTCTACACAGTATACATATACATGTGTGTGTGTGTCAACATCTCATTATAACTCATAAGTCTCTACATTTTGCGTCACTTAGAATTAAATTTGAGCAAAAATGTAAAACCCACTAGTATTAGATCTATAAAATAATCCCTTCAGATAAGTTCCTCTTCTTGTATTCACTCCTGAGTCAGTGAAGGGCACGGTTCCTGCTGAACGCTTGATGCCTTTGCACGATCCATTACCTTCCTTAACTGGAACCTCTCTCTACTGTGTCATAGTAGTGATGCTTGGCTCGAGAGAATGCAGTAAAGCATCCCACACACTGTACTTGGTCAAGCACCTAAAATGCTCAGAGACGAGCCTTCACTGGCACTGTTCTCAGCTCTATTCTCTACCTGAGGCCTTGGTTTCCTGTAGACGAAGGTCTTCACACCCCAAGCTTGCAGGACAGTATACATAGAGTAGGTGAACAAGCTTCCTTAGCATTTCAAATAATTCAACTATATTCTTCAAGAATGGTTTGAAATACCGATAAGCACTTGTAGAGAAATTGAAAAGATTTGCTCGCTTGTTCAGCATAGTTGGTAAACTATTTTGTCCACACTTCTCCAAAAGATGCATTTCATCTTTGTCTCATTATATTCTGTCTTTAAATCATTCTTAGAATGTTAATTTGCTAAAGTCAAATTAATAAAAGTTTTGAATTAATGAAGACTTTTGAGTTTGTGTGCATGTGTGTGACAAAGAGACAGACAGAGAGAGAGAGAGATTTTGTGTGATCCTAAAAAGATTATTATAGTGATTTAGATTCAATTTGGATCAAAATATATTTTTGAAAAATTAACACAAAATTAAATTAGAATAATTGGAATTCATACACATATCTTTTCTGAAAGAATTTTAGATCACTCTGTGTATTGCTTTATATATTCTTTATGAGAAAAAAACACCCTGCTTTTTATATAAGACCTTTTCTTATTTATTTTTCTAAAATATATACAAACGCCACATAGCCTAAGTGAGAAAAATAGTCTTCAAAGTATTGTGTGAGCCTAAACTCCTGTTTAGAGATAGCGTGGGTTTACTTTCCCTTGCAAATGGCAATGATTTCACAGAGCTATAGACATTAGACTTCAGAGGTCTCTTGGTACCTTTCATTTGTGTTGAATTAAATCACACATTTCATTAATTATACAGGTCATGTGTTTGCTTAGGAGTTAAAATATTCACTTTCAAACTGACATAAATGAAGACCAGCTGCTGGAGGGGACTTGGGAAACTGCAGGGTGTGTTCGAGGATGTATTTATTTATTTCCTTTGTAAGTCTCTGAATCCTTCAAGCGTGGTGGCTTGCCATTTCCAGGTTTTTAGTTTCTCTGAAGTTCATTATGTCTTGTAGGGACAAAAAAAATCAAAGGTGGGGGAGTTTCAGTACAAAGTGAGCTAAAACGATAAGGTCTGAAAGGGGGTGCTCTGTTCTGCTCAGTGTACAAGATAGTACATCAAAAGGTATTGGCACAAAAATGGCAACTTGTGAATGCTTATGTTTATGAACAGAATATAATTGGGGTAGTTTGTTTAGATTAAAAAACAGCTTGTTTTCATTGAATGTGCACAAAAAGGGGAAAAAAAGACCCTCAAAACGATAGTTTTTCTGAACAGTGGAAACTTCCCCTTGAGTCGATAGCTTACCTCTTTGCATGTGCACCTGTTGGGTAATACCTGGAGCAGGAGATGCCATCCCAGGCACAGTAAGGGTCCCGTGCCAGGCAGCAGTCAGCACAAGCATTGCCGTACATGTCGCAGTGATGGAATCTGACCTGCGCCACTGCAGAGGGCGAACCGATGTAGAGTTGTTGCTACAGGGAAGCATGAGGCAGTTAGCGGAGCTGAATGTACAGAATTCGCTAAGACAGAGCCTGTCTTCTTACAGTGGTAACAATAAATAACCAACAACCGGCTTCCCATTTAGAAATCATGTGCTACCGTCCTTGAATGCTTTGGTGTTAATTAACAAACAGAAAAGACTTGGGCATGCGAGAAACTTACTCTCTTTGATGAAATTTCCATAGAAATGATAGGAGCTGGATCCTGAAATAAATCAGAATGTTTTCTTTTTAATAAATATAGGAATAGATGCTTAATAAGTCAAAATAGTTATGACAGGTGCTACGCTTGCAACCTATATTATTTGCTTTAGTGAATCAACATGCTAATCCAATTCAATTAAAACACACTTTGTAACTATTTTCTAATGACGAGGAAACCCTGCACATATGAGAAAAATGGGTGATCCAATTGCCCTGTTCTTTGCCTTTGAAGTCAACAGCAACTGTTTTGAATAATACTTGCGATTCACAAACCCCTACATCTTTAGAATAATAAAGTGGAATTTAAGTATCTGAACCATTAGAAGTAAATTAACTGCATTTTAGAATATTTGTTATTCCTAGTAAACAATACAGTTTTTAGTTATTTGAACTCAAGCCTGTATGAACCATGTCTCCAATATGAATGACCAGAGTCAAACACTGTACAATGTTTGACCATGACGAAAAATCTTGTTTTCTTAGGATTACGATAGAGGAAGGGCAATACATGGTACAGTATCAGAAGCCTTCATGTTAGGTTAGCAATACTATTTAATAGTTGAGCTTCTTTAACACACACGTGCGTGCACACGTGTACACACAGACACACACACACAGACACACACACACACACACACACACACACACACACACACAAAACCTCTAAAATTAATCCTAGAAACAGAGAAATACCAAGCAGATGGAACTCACTTAGGGAATAACTACCCTTTGAGTAATTAATTTTTAAGAGAAAATATATGGACATTACGATAGTTTTTAAATTACTTTTCAGATTTATTTATTGAGTGTGTGTCCTGGAGGCCTAGTACCTGTGTGAAGGTGGAGGGCTGCTTTCAGGAATCTGTGCTTTCCTTCTACTGTGTTGGCTCCTGGGATCAAACTTGAAACATTAGTCTTGGCAGCAAGCTACCTTCCCAACTGAGCCATCTCTCCTACCTTATCAGTTTTTTATCCTGTTTTGTTTCCCTTTCTCTCTCTCTCTTTCTCTCTCTCTCTCTCTCATTTTTCTATTTATCTATCTATCTATCTATCATCTATCTATCTATCTATCTATCTATCTATCTATCTATCTATCTATCTATCTATCATCTATCTATCTACGCATCATCAGTCTATCTATGTATCATCTATCAATCTCTCATTTTTCTACCTATTTATCTATCTATCATCTATTTATCTGTCTATCATCTATCAATCTCACATTCTATCTATCTATCTATCTATCTATCTAATCTATCATCTATCAATCTCTCATTTTTCCATTTATCTATCTATCTACTATCAATCTCTCATTTTTCTATTTATCTATCTATCATCTATCTACCGGTCTCTCATCTATCAATCTCTCATTTTTCTATTTATCTGTCTATCAATCATCTATCTATCTATCTATGTATCACCTATCTTTCTATTTTTGTTTGGGTTTGTGTGTGTGTGTGTGTGTGTGTGTATTACATAACATTTTGGACAATGAAACACTTTCACACAAGGGCATCATTCATTTATTCATCCAGGTAGCAATGCTCCTAAAGAGTTAATGTGGAAAGACACTGACAATGAGAGCTATTGTACTAAAGGCTAAATTAAATATTACATAGAGGTCCACAATGCATAATAGCAAGTATATCTGCTGTAGTTGAGAGAGAAAGAAGGTTTTCCCTGTGAACAGCACTAGGGAAATCCACTCTCAGGGATAGCAAAGATAAAATGTCTCTTTCTCCATTAACTCATTTTTTCTGCTAACATCCATTATATTTATATATAGTCAGTCATCATCGTTTGTAGACTCTGATTTGCAAAAATGTCTACCTGCTAAATTAGATTGTAGTTATAATATTAGTACCTGAAGTGTATGTCTTTCTTTTTCACACAAGAGCAGGAAGAGGGCAATAAAGAAACTAAAGTGTGGAATGTCCACATTCCTAGCTAGGTCGGCAGGGTGATCTCCAAATCCTTCAGCCTTGTGGTTTAAATAAGTGTGCACTTCATGGACTATTTAGTACCATTTTGTTTCATTTCATTGGTAAACTTTTTGATGGTGTCTTGGTGCTTAACGTGTTCAAGCATGGTGCTGATGTGCTATGAAGTATTTCCAAAACTCAAAACAGCTGCGATGCATCTCAATGTCCAAACCTATGTAAGACTTGAGCTCCATTCAGACATGAGTTAGAATGATATTGATGGTGAGCTCAGTAATGTGTCATCAACAATGTAGACTAAGACGCTTTAAACAGAAACACACACAAAGCAAGGCTGGGAATTGTTCCGATGAAAATATTGTGGTCAGAAATTTGCAGGATCCTGTTAGGCAAAATATGAGTCAAGATTGAGAAATAGGCTTAAACATATCTGTTTCACTAATAAAACCTTATGGTATATATTTTTATTTTGTTATAGATCCATATCCAAAAATATATATTTTCATAAATTTGCTTTATCTTATGTTTTAAATATGATTTTCTATTTTTCTTTTCTTGTTAATTTCTTTATGTAATTACCATGTTACAGTTAAACACAGTGTGCTCCTCCTGCTACAATGTACACTAGTTGAAATGTGACACTTAGTGACAGTGTTAGCAATATTTATGCAAGGTACAGGTCTTCCCTGGTTGTTCTGGAATTCACGTGTGAGATGAAAGTGGTTGGATATTGATGCTTGTTTCTATTACAAGCATATTGGCACTTTGGAACATTCTGGTCATGAGACTTTAAGTTATTCTTCCCTTCATTTTTCTCTGAATTCAAAACAAACTTACTAGAGGAAACAAATCCTGAAACAAATATAACATATCTTTTTTTCTCCTCCTTTCCAGCTTTGATTGTGTGTGGTGCGTGAATCTGGTCTGTATCGCTCATGAAATTACCTTGAATATCTGCAGCTCCTCTAGAATGACCTCCTCCATCCACTCCGTCTCTTGGTTGTAAATTGTGATTACTTTCAGCACAATTCCTGTATCTGTGAGAAAGCAAAATTGACAATGATAGAAGTGGAGTGAGGAGCCAGACATCAAATCGAACTGGAAATAAGATGCACACAACACGTGACCACTGCCAGTCAGAACTCACATGACTCCTTATACATCAACAACTTCAATTGGCGAAGATCTATTTTGCACACAGAACCAAATTTTTAAGTGACATACAGATTGTTTTCCAAATAGTTTGGTCAATACAAAAACGAAATGAAAGACTGAGAAATCAAGCTGCCATATTTTAAAAGTTTCTTCTGTGATGCATAACCCTACCTAAGTCTCTTGCAGGATCAGAATCGTGATGTACTTTTAGCTCCAAAAGACACAAATTGCTGTTTTGTATCTCTTTGATGGTGTTGAACACAGTGCCCACCATATTCTCCCACCATATTCTAACCAAAACCCCTACCAGTGGGTTGCACTCCAAGACCTATGTATATTTATTTTTTAAATATCTGGTTTGGAGTCAATATAAAAGGGCAACATATGTTGAAATAGTCCCTAAAAGATAGTTTTTAGTTCCAGGTTTTCTCTGACATAATTTGTTCTTTAAAATCAGTAGTTCTCAACTTGTGGGTCATGGATCACGATACCTTTGGGGTCACATATCAGATCGCCTGTATAGCGAATATTTACATTATAATTCATAACAGTAGCAAATTACAGTTATGCCGTAGCAACAAAATGGTTTTATGGTTGGGGGTCACCACAATACGAGGAACTCTATTACAGGGTTGTGGTATTATGAAGGTTGAAAATCATTGCTTCAGATTATTTTTTCTGAATTTCTAATCTAAGGGAAATTGCCTATATCAATGAATCAATAATAGGTACATCCGTATTGACATTTGGAAGGATGAGCTGGGAAGAATATTCAATGTGGAAACTGTTTGCCATGTAACCATGGGGACATGGTTTCAGTCTCAGCATCCATGTGACAGCCTGGACCCAGCCACACACCTGGCACCCTTGCACTGGCCATGCAAAGACACAATGATGCCTGGTATTTGCTGGCCAGCCAAGTCTACCCCATTAAGGGAGACTAATAATTCATTTCCAACTACTCAGCTTCTAGAACTGCATGCTGCTTTATAAAGCTATAATAGTTTAGATTTCCATTTTTTGTTTTATTATTCCTAATATTCTGCGTTTGTTCCTCCTGGTTGCAGTGTGGATAATAAATTAATTTATACCCACACATAACTTGATATGGATAGAAATAATAGTTCATAAAATATACCAGACCTTTAGAAGTATTAATCTATGAACTTCTGTGAGATTTGAATAATTTATCGATAATTACCAAATCCTATACATAAGTTAGTAAAACTAGAATGCAGTGAACCTGATAGCAACCACCTTTATTTTCTATTAAATAAAAAGAGTAAAAATTGCTTCATTTTGTAAATTAAATACACAAGTATACATGATAACATCAGACAAAAGCAAAGTTGTAAGATCATTTCTTCATTTGGAAGCAGTGATTTTGCAAGAATAACAGCCAAATATTGCATTAGAGTCCATGTTTGGCAGATATTGGGAGGAGACCTATTATTTATTGACTTTTCCAATATACTTTCTCACATCAAAAGTAGCTTAATTTGTTTTGAAAGACTGTGGCCCAATATGACAATATCAGTGAGTTAAATAAGATGTAGCTATTTCCTGAATGTTCTAAAAGAACTTTGATAAATCAAACAAGAAAACAGTTTTAGGATGGTTAGATATGTCTTCTATTTTCTATGAGATTTAAAATAAAATATTGTTACCATTTTAACTATACTTCAGTCTTGATTTTGGAATCTCCTCCTTTTTAGTGGTCAGAAATCACCATGTGTGAGTGAGTGATCAGGTAATTCCAGGTTTCTTTTTTGTTTGTTGGTTTTTGTTTTTTGAGACAGGATTTCTCAGTAGCTTTTGGAGTCTGTTCTGTAACTAGTTCTTGCAGACCGGGCTGGTCTTGAACTCACAGAGATCCGCCTGCCTCTGCCTCCCCAGTACTGGGATTAAAGGCATGCGCCACCACCGCCCGGCAATTTCAGGTTTCTTACAGAGCCCTCATTTTTACAGAATATCGAATTCACAGAGCACATTATTAATCTGATCAACAGCGATAAGATAAACTCTGTGCTATAGGTCTATTAAGTTTAATGTTTCTTTGCTTAAATATTTTTCTAAAATATATTAATCTTAATATCTCTTTGCTTAATTTTTTCAAGAAAATAAAGCAATAGACCGAGGAAGCATGACCAGGTCTTAGCAATACATCCTCTTGCTGGCAAACCCAGGCCAGGACCTCCTGCAGTGTCTTGTTTGAAGCTCTATAGGGTAGACTGAGACCCAAAAAGAGGAATATGGTATGTACTCACTCATAAGTGGATTCTAGCCATAGTTAAAGGTCTTTGAGTCTATAATTTGTGATCCTAGAGAAGCTAAATAAGAAGGTGAACCTGAAGAAAATCATATCGTTATCCTCCTGGATAGTGGAACTAGGCAAGATTGCCAGGCAAACTCGGGTGTATGGGGGGTGGGGGTGAGGTGGAAGTAAGGGAAGATGGTCAGGGACAGGGGAGAGGGGGATGGCTTGGGGGAATGGGAGGGGGGAGGGAGGAAGGATGGTTGGGGGAGTAGGGAGGTTTATATCTCAGCTAAGGGGGCCATTTTAGGGTTTGCAAGAGACTTGATTCTGGAGGGGTTCCCAGTAAAAATTAAATAAAAAAATTTAAAAATTTAAAAAATTAAAAAATTAAAAAAATAATAATAAAAAAAAGAAAAGAAAACGCTTTACTGAGTCAGGTAAGCCAGACCCAAAAAGAGGAATATGGTATGTATTCACTCACAAATGGATTCTAGCCATAATTAAAGGTCTTTGAGCCTATCATTCGTGATCCCAGAGAAGCTCGATAGGAGGGTGAACCTGAAGAAAATTCGGGTAGTTTTCTTCCTGGAGATTGGAAATAGACAAGAGTCCCAGGTAACCTCGGGTACATGGGGGGTTAGGAGGGTTGTTGGAAGGGGAGAGGGTTAGAGAGAAGGGAGCAGGGGAGGAATGGGGAATGCTCGCGGGACTGGGAGGGAGGGAGGGAGGAAGGATAGATATGGGATCAGGGAAGAATATATCTCAACTAAGGGAGTCATTTTAGGGTTTACAAGAGACTTGATTATAAATGGGATCCCAGGTCCAAGGAGAGATTCCCAGATTGTTCTCTGGACAGAGGAGAGGGTGCCTGAACTGGCCTTGGCCCATAACCATACTGATGAATATTTTGCTTATCACCATAGATCCTTCATCTGGCGATGGATGGAGATAGAGACAGAGATCCACATTGGAACACTGGACTTAACTCCCTAGGTCCAAACGAGAAGCAGAAGGAAAGAGAACTTGAGCAAGGAAGGCAAGACCAGAGGGAACCTTCATCCGACGATGGATGGCGATACAGACGGAGACCCACATTGGAGCACCGGACTGAGTCCCCCAAGGTCCAAATGAGGAGCAGAAGGAGGAAGAACATGAAAAAGGAAATCAGGACCGCGAGGGGTGCGATCACCCACTGATACAAGGGGACTGATCTAATGAGAGTTCACCAAGGCCAGTTGGACTGGGACTGAACGAGCACGTGATCCAGCCAGATTCTCTGAATGAGGCCGGATTCTCTGAAGGTGGCTGGCCCGGAGTCTTTCTGAAAAGCCATTGACAATGACACTGGGACTTGTTTCCTCTGCATATACTGGATTTTGCGGATCCAATCCGTCTGGACGCTCACCTTCCTGGACCTGAAGGGAGGGGGGAGGAGCTTGAACTTCCCACAGGGCAGGAAACCCTGACTGCTCTTAGGGATGGAGAGGAAGGAGGAGGGGGAGTGGGGGGAGTGGGAGGGGGTTGGGAGGAGGGGCGGAAATGGAGACTTTTGTATTTTCATAAACTTTGAGAAACAAAAAAAAAAAAGAGTGCTTCCTAAGATCATTGTTGCGGCTGCACACGGAGATGAGGATTTTAAGCTGAAGCACCATACAATACTTGCTTTTCATAACACTGTGTGCTCAACAATTTGCAAGTTTCTTCCCATAAGTAAGACTTGACGCAGTGGCATTAATTGAAGCTATGAATTCATTTGGTCATTTTACCGTTAGCACTGTGCAAACCGGCTGGTGGAACAACATACGTGCGGATTGGTAAAAGCTGTGTGAGGACAAGCTGAAATGGATCAAGGCTTTCTTGGGATTTTACCTGTCCCAATAAACAAAACGTCATATTGGCCATCCTCAGCTTCCACTCGATCCACTGCCAGTTGCTTCAGGTTATATTTTCCATCTGTTTTCACCAAGATTGGCTTTTTATGAGCCGGTTTTATGGGCTGATACATTAGTGGATGCGTCCTTGCGAAACGGATGGCGTCGTCAGGATAGTCTTTGGTGGTCCCAAACTTCCCTCCATTCATCTTGCTGGCACACTGAAATACAAGTAGGCTAGTTCACTCTTCTCTCTTAAGCCTGAAGAGCAAACGTATGACCACTACCAAGAAGAATTAGACATGTCAAATAAGCTCAAACAATGACCTGTGCACTCAATAGTATATAGTAGCGCCCCAGTTTCTGTCATGGAAATGGATTCAGAATTAAAAATTTCAAAAGAAAACTAAATTATTTTTTAAAGCAGCATTCAAAAGGCATAAAGAACACTGAAATTCAGAAAACTGAAAAGCTATACAATACAGGACAATTTGGGAACAGTAAAGAAATGCAATAATATGAATGATCTAAATATTTTCCATGGTTTTGAATTTTGTTTCTTATTTGAAGTAAATTTCAAACTGAAGAATCTGTTGTTTGCTGTTGACATAGTTTACTGATAGCAATGCTTGCCTAGCATAGAAGAAGCCCTGGATTAAATCTACTGCACCTGAAGGAATAAAGAAAAAGGAAAGAAAAAAAAGAAAGGGAAAGAGGGGAGGGGAGGGGAGGGGAAAGGAGGGGAGGGAGGGGAAAGAAAGGAGGCAAGGGAGGGGAGGGAAGGGAAAGGAAGAAAAAAGAAATGATAAAGGAAAAGAGAGAAAGGAAATAAAGAGAGATCTACCACTTATCAGAACAAACAACACAGGCTTTTTGGTAATAAATCTCTAAAGCTCAGGATCACAGTCTAACAAGGTGAGCCCCAGCACTGGGAGGTGAGGGGTGGAGGAGCCCATGTCAAAGGCAGACTGAGCTAGAAAGTGAGACCTTGCCTTAAAAAGTAAATATAAACAAACTGGTCATAATTGTGCAAAATAGATTTCTCATAATTGAAACCATCATGTTAAATGGTGATGTATCTGCTTCCCGGCTGCATATTTCTAGTGTTACGGTATAGAGAGTTATTCAAACTCTTATCATTGCTAATTAGGTGGTGTAGGAGGTCCTTCTGTATTTGTATTGCTTTCGTTGGTGGAATCAAGAAACTGCCTCGGTCTTTTGACAGGGCAGCCTTAGATAGGCAGAGTAGACAGAACAGATTTCTGGGAAGAAGGACAAACAGGCAGACACCATGAATCTCCTGCCTGAGATGGACGTAGGTTAGACTCTTGTCGGTAAGCCACAATCATGTGGTGATACACAGACTTAATAGAAATGGGTTGATCAAGATGTGAGAGTTAGCCAATAAGAGGTTAGAACTAATGGGCCAGGCAGTAATTTAATTAATACAATTTCTGTGTGATTATTTCGGGTGTAAGCTAGCAGGGTGGCCAGAACGAGGGGTCCCGCTCCTTACTACAATTAAGGAAACAAGAAAACTTCTTTGTATTGTCCTGATGTAATGTGTATGAATTTGTATTATTTCATATGTATCTGAAACTAACAAATTCAAAGCTAGTTATTTGCTCTTACCCACTGAGAGTCTTAAGACACTGATGCTAACATGCACAGCTCCAGAGCACCGTGAGACTCGGAGCCTGGAACACTCACGCCAGTCTCTGCTGCTCACTCTCATGTGTGTTCCTCAGAATCAGTACCAGGTGGAACAATATCTGAATTTTTTTTTCTAATTTGAAGTATAAATGCAGCAGTTAAGTAGCCAGGTTCTATAAAGGGGGCATTTATAATTGTTTGTTTTTTAAAATCAGTCCATATGCCTACGTTTGGCATGAAGTGTGCACTTGGGTGCACTTGCACAATACGTTATTGGAAACATTTTGAACTACCTTGGAAGAAGTTCAACAGCCAGTCACTTCCTCCGACCCCCTCTAAGGCCAAGTGGTTTCAAGAAGCATTTTTAGCTAAGCCACAGGAGTGGATTTTCCAATTTAAATTGCAATTTCAAGCAATAAAGTGAAATAAAATATATTTTATGTCTTACTAGAAGTAACGGGCTTAAGCCAGTGAGAGTGATTATCGTGATACAGCTTTGCACTTGCTAATGGAGGTGAGGTTTGCTTTCATTTGCAGCTGGCTCTACAGAAAAGACTTCTCTGTGACTCTGTGGAAATCACGGAATCAGTGAGGGCTCACAGTCTCGCCAGACGCTTGGAAAATGTAGATATGGCCCTCCAGGGCAAGCTGAACGCTCGCACACTGTGACTCACACACAACACACAATGGTACAACCTTTGCCAACCCTGTTGCCTTGGTATCCATGGCCTAAATCTACATCATAATCTTCATTACTGTCAGTTTTAGACGTGTCCCAATCAAAAGCATAGCAGTTGATATAGCTATTTAGGGTTTTGGTAGCAACATTCCAGAGGCAGATAATAGAATTCCCTTGACTCTACTAAGGGAACAAGTTGAGAGAAGGTCTGTCCTAAGGAGCAACGAAGTCAGGAAGTCAGCACACATACTGAAATGGTAAAACTGGACAGGATTCTATTATTTAAGAGTGCCACATGGTACTAATTCTCCTCACAAGGCTGAAAGAAAACTTTTACCATTCCTATTTTATTAAATATGTCTATGCTTACCTGCACCCCCAAAATTGCAAGTTCCCTTGGAACTACTTGGCTGGAGTGTCAGTGGGCACACACTTTATAATGCTGCCGCTAAGATGTGCCCATGCACAGGAACATCCTCTGCATTAGAAAACTAGCAGAAAACATTACACTGTTCTTCATTTCCATCCTTAAAGACATGAAATTCTTAAATACTTTAGTTTGAAGCATCCTTATAGATATGAAATTCTTAAATACTTTAGTTGCAAAGCAAGATAGAATATGGGAAACGAAGACTTCAAACATAGGAGCAGAATGTCGAATATTCCACTTACAGAGCCAGGCCTCGGGTAAGGAACTTTCCCTTCATACAGTGACCAGTGGTATTCGGGGCCTTCTTTATGAGCATATGGGCCGTTGAAGGCTTCCCGTATACTTGACATGTGATAGACACATATAGCATGGCCTCTGAATATATTGCTGAAAAATAAAAATTACAAATCTAGATGTAACTAAGAGTTGACTTGGTCAAATACCCCAACATATGTACACTGGGATCAAAACTGGAGCAATTTCTTTTCTTTTCTTTTCTTTCTTTCTTTTTTTTTTTCCTCTGTTAACAGCCCTGGCTGTCCTGGAACTCACTCTGTAGACCAGGCTGGCCTCGAACTCACAGAGATTAACCTGCCTCTGCCTCTCAAGTACTGCGATTAAAGGCATGCACCACCACCACCCAGCAAAAAGTAGTTTATTAAAGCATAGACTATTCTAGAAATCTTAATTATTGCAATATTAAAGTAACAAAATCAAAAATCTTTCCATTCCCTCATTTCCTATTTTCTAAACTTATGATGAAAATGACATAGGAGGGTGGAACTGTGCAACTTCTCTTTGAAACTACTGAGTTTTATGTGTGCTTTTGCATTTGTTTGAATTATTTTCATGTCATCATCATTTATTATTTCTTTGAGAAAGGCAGGAGTTACAGTGCACACAGTGTCAGAGAACTTCTTGAGAGAGTCGGTTCTCTCCTTCCACCATTGGTTCTAAAGTTCAAACTTAGATTGTCAGGCTTGGCAGCAAGTTCCTTTACCTGATGGACCGTTTTGTCAGGTCCCCTCTTTACATCTTTTTAAAGGCTATTAGCCATTTGAATTGCTCATTTTAAGGGAATATTTCTATGTCATTACATCCTGAGTGTAGCTAATGCTCCATTAATCATTATGTTGTTGATCTTACTACAAATTCTATTTGAATTTTACTTGGTTTCCTGGGAGCCTTTGCCCTACTTTTTAGCATGGTGTCCTTTAAATATTACAACATTTGTTAAACCCTTCTTCAAGTCACGGTATTCTTCAGTGATGGAAAGACTATATAAAACTCAGATACTTGATCATCATATACAGCAGCAATCAAAATGATTTTGAAATGGTAAGATTCCTTTAGAGTACAAATATCATTGTTGAATATGGTATTGGGGACATGAGGCATCATATTTAGTGAAGAGATATTGTTACACTACTTGAACGCAGAGTCGTCATTTGAATGAAGTGTGCCATTTCGCAGTCTCCATATTTTGTGAATTAAAATAAATGATGTTTGTGATGGAGCTTTAGGAAAAACGTAAACTCTGTGTAAGTGTATTTCCTGCACTCCGGGCCAGCTGTAGAGCAGCAGCCATGTTATTGTCTTAGGACATCAATTCACACATTTTTACACTACACCTTGAAGCAATTGGAAATGCCTGTGATACAGGGGAAAACTAGACAGTCTCGGCGGAGGTGGCAATAAACCTTTGATCACCATTCCACAAATATCAGCCTCCATGGCAGGAACAGCTGGGAGCTCTTTCCGCTCTCAGATTTATATATAAACTGAACAAAGTTGAAATCATGGAAGGAAATCATGTCTTTGATTTCTCTGAATGATCCAATATGCCACCATTCAGGAGATTAGCTTTTTAAACTGGTCATTTTAAAGAATAGAAAATAAACAGATTACCTCATCGATCAAATTTATCACTTAAAGAATTATCACATGATGCAACAATCATTTGCTGTCATAAGAAAAGTGAAGCAAAGGGGACTGTCTGGGCATTGTGGTGAATACCAATGCATATTAACTTTTAAAACTGACGAAAAGTATAGTGAATAGAAAGAATTGTTCTTATATTATTCCGTGGAAGAAAAGGTCTGGTTAAAACAAGATACTTGTTCAAAGAGCTTCTACGTGTTTTAATTCAAAGTGATCTTCAAAAATCACCTACTTAAAATCTATAGAAAACTGTGGGAACACCAGCTCCAGGGTCTATTGCACTGTGGCTTTAACACATTGGTGGGGAGAGGTAGCACCATCAATCCATCTCTGCTGACACACTGAGGGATTTCCTCCGTTATTCCTGGTGCTGCCATTTTCCTTTGGAAAGAGACTCGGGAAAGTACGTATGCAAACTTTCAATGGAAACCAATTCTAGGAATATATCCTATTTCACACATCAATGCATGTAAAATATTACTATAAAGTATATAGTAATATATATATAGTAATATATATAAGTATATATATAAGTATATATAAGTATATATAAGTAATATATATAAGTATATAGTAATATATATAGTAATAATATATATATTACTTTATAGTAATATATATATTACTATAAAGTATATAGTAATAGTATCTTCCATAGATACACAAAATGCAAAAAATGTAAAGGGGGAACCAGCACATAGCTAAGCTTCACCTTGAGCACCGCATGTCACAGACGGAGAGCAGATGACACGTGTGTGCTCAGTACGTGTCTACACAGGAGGAAGACACAAGAACAAAGGTGTAAGGACTTATTCCTGACTAAGGACTTGGGAACATTTCTTGGGCATGAGTGGCAAGTATCAAAGAGCCAGTCTAAACTGATATTGGAAGGGAAAGTCATGTCTAGCAGTAATACTGAACAAAGCGGGGATTGGGGGTAAGAGGGTGGAGTGGGCAATGCTAAGATCTGTTCATGTAAATACAGAGATATGTCAAAGTATTATAGGCATTGGTGAAGTCAGAGAAAAAGTACCTCAAAACTAATACTGTATATACTATATATCTAATATGTATGTATATATGTGTATATGTGTATGTATGTATAATATATATAATACTAGAGCACTTTGTATATATATATATATATGTATATAATACTAGAGTACTTTGAAAGCCTTGATTAGAAATTTTCATCTGAAAAATAAATTTCCAATTTAACCAAGACTTGACAATGTGGAAGTGATATCTTATAACCTGACCATAAAAAATGTCAAAAGGTTATCTGTAAGCAATTGAAGAGATTGGGAGACAAGGAGATGCAGGAGGATGATGGGACACGATGCACAAAAGAGTTAGGACTAGAACGGGGTTGTGGCTTTGTCGAATGAAGACCAGCGGCAGTCGGACAGAGGACGTGAATGATGATGGGGTCGGTGTCTGAGAGCTGTGCATCACGGAAGGGACTGCAGGGACACGGTTGTCCTTTTCTAGAGTGTTCTCACCTGGTGGTGTTAAACAGTCCAAATATCACTGGGTTCTTCGGGTCTCTGGTAGGCAGGAGAAACACATCCTCTGAAAGAATGAAAGACCATCATTTTAACCTTCTCCACATGTGAAGAAAACATGTACACAGCTTAGTTCAGAACTATGTACTTTAACCTTCTCACGTGTGAAGAAAACGTGTACACAGCATAGTTCAGAACTATGTATCTTAAGATCGGATTTCCCATTCCACAGCTGTGACCAGGACAGAAGAAGGAATCATTGCTCTGCTCTGGGTGGTGACTTATGCTGAGTGACAGAGCAGGACCCCGCGGGGCTCCTCTTCGGAGATGAGTTTCTTTGTCTCCCCAACTCTTCTGCCCTCAGAGGAGACTGGGTCAAAGTGAAGAGACAGAAAGTCGTCTTTGGGCCGTAGAGGTCAAACCCTTCTGGGACACACTTGTTTTCCACCCACGCCTGAGAGAGCGACAGTCAGAGAGAACGTGTGCAGGAGAATGAGCTGTGGACCCTCCAGGAATAGTTACCTAGCTCGTCAAAATACGTGTCGATGCCGTTCACGCCTGGGACAGAGCAAACGAGCCTCGCTTTGAGGAAGGTGCTCCACTTGTTCACCAGTATTCTCTGCCCTCCCACGTCATTCTGGGAAAATCAAGACAGACAAATGAATACTCAGAGCATTTACAAAGCAAGGTTTAGCATGATGAAATGGGCAGATGGTTTTGTCGTGTGTGTGTGTGTGTGTGTGCGCGCACGTGCGCACGTGAACATTTAGCAAAATCCTCAGGTAACATTACAAACCATTCCCTCTTACTTCTCCCTCATATTGCCTTATCAGTGTAGTATTCTTCTTAAAAAGATTATTGAATTTGTACTTTCACATGTGGATAGGAGACACTGAGTATGCACGGGTTGGTGCTGCAGAAGCCAGGAGAGGTCATGTGGTCCCCAGGGTGTGAGTCCCAGGTGGTCGTGAACGGCTTGATATGAGTGCTGGGCATGGAACTGAGCTCCTCTGCAGGAGTCACGGGTGTAAAAACCTGTGACTGCCTCGCCAGCCCCTCGATGCAGTACTTTAATTCAAGTACTCTCAATATATTTCCCAGCTATTACACTTATTAATATCACACATATTAACACTGGATTTGTGATGTAGCAACCTTGCTTATTACTTGTTCATCTATGGTATGCCTGTCTCAAGAATTTGGATGGATCATACCTTTTACTTCGCTTGGGAAAGAAGCTTATGAGACAAGGCCTGGTGGCTGATATCTGTAATCCCTACACTTAAGAGTCACAGGTCATTCTTAGCTGTATGTGTGTATGTCTACATACGATGCATGCTATTATTATTAAATATCTTCTCAAATGTGAAAACTGCATTATCATGGTTTTGCTTTTAGCTTTTGTTTTATTCTTTTACTATAGAATTGATCAACTGAATTTCTCATAACCAGGTATATAGAACCCGAAATAGATTGGGAACCTAATAAAAGTTGTTAAATTCAATTTTACAATACTAAAGAATTGAATCAACATGATGGCTGAGAAGGTTAAGGCACCTGTAAAAAAGTTAGAGGACCTGAGTTCAATCCCCAGAACCCACATGGTGGCAGAGGAGAACATATGTCTAACATTCATGAACATGCATGAGCGGTAACATACACACAGAGATATGCACATATAAAAATGAGCAAATACATATACTATCTTTTAAATAGAACAAACTTCTATTTGGAAGGAAATGCTAATTATAGACTATTTCCCAACATGGCTTTGAAAAATGAGAAAACGCATCAAAGGTAACCTTCTTTTACAGTGAAACTTTCATTATCAGTTAAGTGATGGAGATAACACAGGAAGCTTGGTTTAGTAAATACCAAGCTAACAAAGCCTACAGAACACTTCAAAATCTGTAAAGTAGAAGCCTACTAGAGAACACTCTGTCGGACGGGTAGCGAAGGGGTGGGGCCTGAAGAGGAGGGAGGGGAGACTGATATGACCAAAGAATATTGTATAAAAAATCCTGAAAAGAGACAATAAAAGCAAGGGTAGAACTATATACAAAAGGCCTGGTACACAGTGTGCAGCAAGCAAGCAAGGGTAGGAACACAGAGACGCCGTCCTCACCGCACACAGTCGCCCCACTCGGGTATAGATTGTGTGGGCACTGTTCTCCGCTTCCAGCGCCTTCTCAGTAAAAAAGAAGTACACTTTGTTGTCGTCTCGGTCTTCATTGTCGGGGATCATATATGAACCTACAAATTTGGGTTCTATGGACAAAACATAAGTGAAAAAGTTAAAAATTATATATGTAATGGTGTAAAAGCAAAGTCACCTTGACAAACTATTTATCCCTGGATTGTCAGTTTGTGTGAAAATACAAACCGTTTTGAGAGTTTTAGAGAATTACCGAAAATTAGATAACTATCCTCATTTTATGTCAAAATCAATGGACAATTAAAAATGTGATTTAAATCGGAAACATAAGAGCCAAGGACAAAGAAAACAATTTTAAAGGTGCATGTTGCAAACCAAATACATTTAGTGAATGTACAAACTGGAGACATTATGAAAATAATCTCTATGAAGTTCTTCTTAGTCTATACAAAGTGAATGTACATCACATCAAAGTTTAAAAGTACATTGGTATTTATTTTTATTCATACACAACCAATCAATAAACCTAATGGAAAATCAATTATTTTTAAAGTAAGAAATTTACGCTTTTGGGTTTAGAGTCTAAAGAATCTGAGTAAGTGATTTTTGATTGATACGGTAGCAAGCATGTTAGAGATAATACATATGTATGTTGATGCTTAATCAAAGACTGGGAATGCTGAAAACGCTCACTATGATATTTCTTTCCTAGATATATTAGGATATGACAAAATATAAAACTTACTCATATGTGTGTGTGTGTATACTGCATTTATATAGTATATAGAATTCTAGTTAGCGAACCACTACTGACCCTCCTCGATTTTTATTCGTCTCAAAAGATCTAAACATGATCCTACAATAGGTGTAGCAGCAAGGTTCCACTTATGAGTCTTTACTTTTCATATATTCGGTTTGCATATTTCATTTAGCTCTTGGTATCTTGGCATCGCTATAAATAAACTTACTGCATAACTAAGGTAAACATTTTATTAATAAACTGATAAACACATATCATATATATTTTGGACCCAAGAAGGCGATAGTTACAAGGACGATTTTGTGTTTATATTTTCATTATCAAGATGGCAGACTTAGCCGCGGACTGTCGGGTTGCTCTCCACTCTGGTTTTCTAGGCTCTTGCCTGTTCATCTACCTTTCAGCAGCCGCTCGTCGTCGTGCTCCGTGCGAATGTGGCCCAGCTTGCCCAGACTGCGGAAGATCGCAGAGTCTCTGCCCCAGTAGTCGCTGTAGAGTCCAGTAAACAGCTCGCTGCCTGCACAGGGGCACGGGGGAAAGAGTGTCAATGCCTGTCTCAGTCTGAAGATGAAGTAGAAGCCACTGTTAGTCACTTTAACACACATTCCCCCTGAGGCCGGCAACACTATTCTTAAGGGCGGAAGTGACGCAACCACGCAGCAGCGCAACAAGTCCTGCTTGTCGATTAGCTGTGAACTCTGAGCCTCGTTTTCTTTCTGAACAGAAAAAAGAGCAGAGCTCAGAGCTGTTAAAAGAAAAGCATGGGGAATGGGGCAGGGGTGGCGGGGGGTCACTGGTGAATGCTGAGACCCATCAGGTGACGTAGCCAGGGTTCATCTTATTTTGGAAAATTTCTTGATACCAACTGTTTTTATCATTATTGCTGTACCAGGTATTGCAGTGGGTCAGTTAATGCCTCAAGTGCTTCTTATATCAAATTTGTTGTCTTTAACATGATTTTACCGTGAAAAGTACAAAGTCTGCCAGTTGTGTCTACTCCAATCGGTTGTGTTACGTGTTGAGTTTATAGCTGAATCAGAGGAGACTGATAAAAAAATATCAAGATTTATCTGGAGTCAGCAGAACGGCAGACCTGAGCTGCAGCACCAGGAGAGGCCGCAGACTTAAACCCAGGGCCTGGGATTATTCAGATTCATGTAGGATCTTGAGAGATCACGATGTCTTTTTAGAGGAAGAAACAGGCATTAATAGTATAGGAGGAGACAATAAAATTCTGTGTAGACAGAGAGAGCACAGGCTGAACCTCGGAAATGCTATCACCTATGAAGCGTGGGGACCTCGAATGTCCTTCCTTCCTGTAACCAGAGAGTGCAATGAGTGTATATCAGTGGGTCCAGGAGGAAACCTGTTCTGGGAACGCCTGGCCTGTTCTGCTCCTTCCCAGATGAACGTCGTGGGCAAAAAAGCAAAGAGTCACCTCAAATCTCTGGAACCTCACTTAGAGTGGTAAAGTTTTCCTTACGGTGTTCCCAGAACTCTAACTGGGTTTGAAAATAAATCAGAAATGATGATGCTTGAAAAATACATTACTGATTTTTACTTCCTGTATGTATGTGCTATATACACATACACGTACATATGCAAGTGTGTGTTCAGACGGGCGAAGCTACAATCTTTCTCTTTCTCTCTCTCTCTCGAAGCTACAATCTCTCTCTCTCTCTCTCTCTCTCTCTCTCTCTCTCTCTCTCTCTCTCACTCGCTCATGTATCTCTCTCTCTCTTCCTCATGTATCAGTCTCTTCCTCCTTCCTTTCCTTTCCCCTTCCTTCCTTCATTCCTTCTTTCCTTCCTTCCTTCAGAATGTATTCACATGTGCATACATGTTTAAAGTCCTTCAAAGTGTAAGAAAACTTACAGTAACTTCATTTCCAGTTTAATATGTCATTTATGCCATTAGTTTTGGAGGTAAGACTGATAATGTTACCGGTATAAAAATTTGACCAATAAATGAACTTAATTTAAGAAAACTGCAGAAATTGCTGAAAATTTCACTTATTAGTTTTGTTTCAGAATTTCTAAAGTTTTTTGTCTAACACAAAATTTTAAAAACTTTTTCTAGAATCCAAATTATCACACACATTTGTATGGTATAAAGTTTCAAAAGTGTCAACTGGGTTATGTAAAAGGGAATTCATAAAGATGTTTATTTCTAAGGTGAGAAAACCATTAATTTTCAAAAACAATTGCTTTATTATAACAGTTAGAAGTAGGTTAATGAGATATAGATCAAACTCACATGTTTAAAGAAGTATGTATAAGTATTTCTGCAATAAACTAATTTTCATTTTTTAAAATAGCAAATATAAATGAGATGCTTTTCTGCCTAGAAAGCCTACAATGGAGGTTTAAAAACTATAGTCAATTAAATGCAGTCCTCTGGCAAAAAGAATTCACTCTTTTGTTTAGTGTGGTTATTTATTTAAGCTTCATGTTTTCACTCTACAGCAAAAGCAATGTTTATTCAATGTTATTTATTTAAAGATTCAATTTACAACTAGGCAAACAAACATAATTTCCAAAAGCTACTTTGAAACAGACTAAGTAGAAACTTACTGTGTGGAAGCGAATTTGATTCTTGCTTTATTACTAACTCATAGTTTATAGCCAAGACTTCAGGATTTCTGTGAAGCTATCCTCTTGGTCTATATGCAGAACAATAATCCAAGTCCGCAAGAGTTAGGCCGACAGTGTAAGTAGTAAGAGCAGCTCCCTAGTCTAGCTAAGAGCTTTGTTAGGAGGGCCACGCTCTCGTTCTTGATACATTCATAAATTTGTCAAATTTGCTTTTGATATAAGAGCGGCTATCTTTTCTCAAAGTGTTACACCAATGTTTTGCTTTATTTTCAGGGAAACAACTGCTATTTTTCAGGCATGCTCTCTCTCTCTCTCTCTCTCTCTCTCTCTCTCTCTCTCTCTCTCTCTCTCTCTCTTCCTATCATCTATCTGGATCTATCAGTCTGCTTCTCTGTCTATTTATCTATCTCTATAATACAGCACATCTCTCTAAAAACCTCTCCTACTTTTATCTCCTTCAACACATCTCCTACTTCCCTTCTCAAATTCATGCCACTTTCTTCCTGAATCATTTTATATACGTGTATGCACACAAGTGTGTTCTACTGAATGCATTTATTATGGGCCACATATTTATGAGTATAGGTTGATCACTTGAGCATAGGTAAACTATCAGGAGACTCACCCTGCACAAAACTGGTTCTCTTCGTCAGAAGCTATCAATTGCGTATAGCTAATCCTATAAACTACAGTAATGATCTACCCCACAGCAGGGTGATAGTGGTGATAATATCTTGGTGATAAGAAAGAGCTGCCGGATTGGACTTGAGACCAGGTCATTTTCAGGCAACTTATGCCTATATCTGTAAACCTAGGCAAGAGCCCATGGTCAGAGGGGTCACAGACCTTAAAGAAGAAAATATTACTACCAGTTTGCTAAGTTGACATAGTATCCAACTATCTTCTAAATATTTATCCTAATCTCCACAGACCAGAGCAGCTCTCAGTACACACACACACACACACACACACGCACACACACACATTTTTGCCATGGGCAAAGGCATTCATAACTTTGCCATGGGCAAAGGCAGGAATTCATAACTGATCAAGTTGGTGACTCTGATGTACCAGTTCCCATTTTTGACATCTATAAAGCATCAGGGAACATTGCAGAAAGAGGGGCACAAAGATTATAAAAGCCAGAGAACCCCAAGAACTGCAGTAAAACAACATCTTCTGGACATGACAGAGATATTGCACACCCCTGAACTCTCTGCAGCTGTCACTGTGAGAGTGTGAGAGCGTCCCCATAGGACACCAGTCAGCATCCCACCAAGGATGCAGGGAAGAGCACGTTACTTCACTTTGAGGGTCCAATTTTTCATAAAGCAAGCAAAAAAGGATAAGGCAATGAGAAGAATGCTCACATTCAACAAAGCGGGGTAGAAAGTGGCAAGTTCCCAATTCATTCCTCTCACTTGACTTTCTCTTTGAACTTCCTCAAAAGAGCAAGCTTTAATAAGGTTCATATCATTTATTAACATGCACCATATGAGAGTTACAATAATAAGAAAAAACATAAAAAGAAAGGCATAGAATATACATTAAATTATAATTTGGTGAAGTTTTATCAGACTACAGTACATATCTTTGTATGGAGAGAAGAGAATTTTTCAGACAAAAAAAATGACTCAGTGGTTAGACATGTAAACCATTTTCTGGGATTCAGTCTGTACCATTTAACGGGACTTGAGAATAATCAACTATTATCATGGAAATACAATTTTACTCCTGTCCATATATCTTAACTCACTTATCCCAACTTAGAATTTTGTTTCGAAGTTCTGCTTGTCATGATCAAGACCAAACAATGACCATGTCAGCCAGTAGATGGCAGCCCTATGATAGCAAATAATGCCTTGTCTTGGCAGGTTGCTCCAAGATGATTTATTTTCAATTTTACCCAATTTCTCTTTTTGTAGTTAGATGAAAGAAAATATTTCATAAAAATTCACATAAATAAATGTAAGCTTTATTATTTCAACTTCACAGGAGGTTGTTAAAGCAGCCAGGTGTTAAAAGTTGCAAGCTATGGAGACCGAACCAAATGTCTGTTGGGAATATACTCCATTCCTCAGCCGTTCCTGCCTCCATGTATTATTATTAGCGTGAAAAGAATGCCAGGCTATAACAGGTAGGTACTGTGCTTGGGAAACCATTTCCCAAAGAGAAATAAAGGGAAGATAACACACCAACAATAAACATTAAAAAAAAATAGAATTAAGCTTAGGTACAATTAATACCGAACAGTAGCAATTAAGTGAGTGAAAGGATTCCATGACTGAAGCAAGTATCTTCAGAAAAAATAGTTCCTTAAAATACACTTCTTTGGGAGCTGGAGAGATGGCTCAGAGGTTAAGAACACTGGCTGTTCTTCCAGAGGTCCTGAGTTCAATTCCCAGTAACCACATGACGGCTTACAACCATCTATTATGAGATCTGGAGCCCTCTTCTGTCATGCAGGCAGAACATTGTATACATAATAAATAAATAAAATCTTTAAAAAAAATACACTTCTTTAAAATTATAACTATTTGGTGTCATTAAAATTTCGAGTCATTATTTTGTTAATTTCTGAAATGAAACAATGAATACCATCCAGATCAGCATTATTTCCCTGATTTCAAAAAGGCAATAGATTCATATATAGAGTAAAGTTTAGGGTGGCAACAATAAGAACAGATACATCCATGGCTTTATATTTCTATGCAGACAAATGCATTAATTTAGATGCAGTTTTTACTTGTTTCCAATCTATTTTGATGTTTTGAATAAGAACAAGGTGATGTTTATGCCAAATACTCTTTTTAATTATTATAGAACTGGATTTGAATGCTGAGCGATATTGTATTAACTTTAGGCAGCTAATTGGTTATTCATGAGCAAAAGACACATGTTTTCAGGGCATTTTGAAGGGAATATAACTTATTACACTCAGTACTAATCTCTACACATAGGTAAGATTACGACTGAGAAAATGCTGCACTGGAAACAAGCTGAGAGTCCAGCTCCAGGTCGTCCACTTGGCCCTGAGAAAAGTGCTATTATCATGAAGTTACCTGCGGAACAAAGGAGTCTCTCCCTGACTTCACTTCCCTTTGTATGACTCCTGCCCATCTCCTCCACAGAGCCTTCCAGGGCCAGCTGCTTCCACTACGGACACCATCCTAGCTTATAACACACCAGTCATCTGGCTGAGTGTCTTTTCACTCTTACATGCATGACATTATACTCTATTAAAATATGGACTATTGAGGAAGTTCAGTAAACATTTATTGAATCAACAAAGAGAATCAAGAAGTCATAGTCAAATGTTCCTAAGCCCCCTTCCAGTGTTAAAAAATGCTATGAAACAGAATAGAAAGCACTCAGGACAAGATTAGACTTATTTTTTTCTTCATTTACCTTTATAAGATGTAATATTTTTTAAGAATTTCATCCATGAGTGCCGTGTTTATGTCATTCTCATCTCTTTAGCTCCAGCCTCAAACGCCTCTGTGCCCCTCCCCAAATCCATTGATTAATTATTTTTGAATGACCTCAGGAAAAACTATGAATTGATAGGAGTCCACCAGACATTCATATGAATAAAAGAATTCTTGAGTTTTTATTTTAACTTAATATTAACAATAATTAAGAACACTAAATATGAATCTTACTACAATGTTATTACTAATGCTGTGATATTGATGATAACTATAATTTAAAACCATGAATCCATAGATTCAATTTGTTTCTACCATTTGTGCACAGTAGTTGCAGCCTCGAAGTCTTGCTGCTATCACAAGATTATGCATATCATAAATTGCTTTCAAGAAAGAAGAAAAGATGATTATTATGTCATATAAAAAATCCAATGTAAGTTACTTTAAAGTAAAATCTGGAATAAATTCTTTTCTACACAACTTCACTTTTTTAAACGGTATTCTGTTTGCAGTTTTAATTAAATATAACGCACCTTTAGTATTTTAGGAAACTCATCGAGAATTTAGTCAATCATATATAGCTTCTGAATTTGTCCTCACTCTGTAGGAATACATATTTTAACTGTCTAGTATGAGCATAATAGTTATTTGCAACTTTCTTATTTTATTTTACTCAAATGTTTCTTCTATTTACGTTATAAATGCATGTTCTAGATTCATAATAATATTAAAAACATTTGCTTTGTGAATAAGTGATTGTTCATTCTAAAGAACCCGTAAAAAGTGTCATAAGGCAGCCTGTTGGGTGGGTACTTTCTTTTCTTGCCAGTTGACTGGCCTTAATCATCAATATTAAGAAGGTGGTTTCTGGGGCAAAAGCATAAAAGAAAAGTGTGTTCATTTGCTGACCCACAGGCCTGTAGCCGTATTTTGTTAGTGGCTAACCAGTGACATCAATCAATACAGCCATGGTCAGTTCAATTCCTAAGGGACATGATGGAAACCCAGGTTTGCAAAGCAGCCATCCTTTTTAGGGAGACACTGAGTATTTCTTTTCCTTTTTCTTTCATTTGAGGAAATAATTAGAATATAAGCAAAGTATTCAAATAGCTCCTTGGAGAGCTGCAGTCATGGCCAGACCCTGAAGTAAGCATGTAGACAGTGGGCATTCTGCCAGCGTGGGAGAGCGGGGGCCTTGAATAAGATATTCTTTAGGGAAGGCAAAGTGGTAAGCGAGTAACTTGAGGTCTATTTCTAGGCATCTGGAGTGAATTCGAGACATGACTAACCATTCCTAACTGCTCCTGATATAAATATACTTAACACAGCAGAAATGATTGCTTGTTCTTAAACGCTTTGCCATTAACAACTTGAAACAATTGTTTATATTTTCCTGATATGCTCTTCAATTTTTTTAATTCAATATTATGTTTTATTCATAGAATTAGTAATTGGGTATATATTCCCAAATAATATTTTTTTACAAAAGTTCACGAAAAATTCCAATGTTCATAGATTTTGTAGTTTATTAAAACTCATACGGAATCATAGATCTCCAAAAAATTTGTTTTAAAAGTATCTTGAAACTTAACATTGTGTATGGTGTGTGTGTGTGTGTGTGTGTGTGTGTGTGTGTGTGTGTGTGTGAGTGTGTGTGAATAGGAATGAGAGTGTATGCCACATGTGGAGCTGTGGAGACAGGAGGACATTTCTCCCATTGTGGGATCCAGTGATCCCACTGAGGTCACCTGACTTGTGTTGCAAGCACTTATTCTGCTGAACCATCTTGCTAGCCCCAAAGTAAAATTTCTTAATGCTGCATATTTTGTGAAATCAAATGTTAATTCTTAATTTCAATCACTGAACGTGTTGTAGTAAAAAGTATCAGCTTGTGGGCTGGGAAGATGGCCTTGTAGGTTAGAGAAGTTACTAGGCAGCAGGCAGGCATGAGGACAGTAGCTTGGACTCTTGGTACCCATGTGAGAAGCTGGCAAGTCCACACACATGCCTGGAGAACTGGAGTCGTGAGGACTGGAGAGAAAGTGATACTGATGCTTGCCTGGCCACCGGTCTAACTCCAGGTCAATGAGAGACCCTCTGTGAAAGGAGTTGGGGGGAAGGGAGTGCTAAAGTAGAACAACCAGTCCTCCTCTGCGCACAGGGGTGCAGGCACGCACACACATGCTCACAGAGAGAGAGAGGCAGAGACAGACACAGACACAGAGTCACAGAGAGACACACAGAGAGAGCAGATTCAAAGGAAATTTTCAAAAGAAACATGACACACCAACATGGTCTCTCTAAACACTTGCTCCTTTCAAGTGTAATACTCAGGTGTGACAGAATTACAAGGCACCAGAAATTCTAACAAAATTAGTGGGAAAACAACCTGTAAAAATTTAAGTATCTCTAGGATTGAAAGAGAAAATGCAAGGTAGCCTAAGGTGTATTGCATCGCACACAACAGCTGAAGAGACAGAAAATAAGACACAAGGAAAATAGCTGATAAATTTCGCTTCATTGACCACCAAATAACAAGCTCACTGTTTTGTCTTACTGAGCAAGCGAGGTGTTGAGTTCCTTCGGCTTGTTAGACCGCTGCAATGAAGTAGCATGGCCACTGGGTTTAGTGCAAATCTCAGGACATCCACAGCTTTGAAAGCGAGGAAGCACTTAGCAGTTATTAAAACAGCATTTGATAGAGTTTTGTGGTTACCCCGGGGGAAGAAATGGGTGAAACACAGACACCCTAAAAAACCCTATACTCGAGGCGTGAGCTTTTATGTATGGCAAACAAATCGGATTTCAGTGAGATTTGAGGAGTGAGGTGAACTAAGGTCTGACCTCAGCTTGGTTGGCTTCTCTGATCGTGGGAAATGTGACTCCCTGTGGCCATTGCTTTGCTCTTGAATTCTTTTTAACATGGAAGATGTTACCATTTCATTTCTAAATTCGGTTATACATTTAATAAGAGAATGAATATTGAATTCTTTCAATTCGTAAGTAGTATTTTTGTTTCATTCCAGAGAATCTTAAATAATGTGAATTATTTAACTGAAATTAATATTGTATCCAAAATTAAGAAATAAACAACGGTTATTGGCTCACAGTAATCCCAGACCTTGGGAGGCAGAGGCAGGTGGGTCTATGTGAGTTGGAGCCCAGACTGCTCTATATGCCAGGCCCAGGCTAGTCAGAGCCACACAACGAGACTCTGGCTCAAGAAAGAAGGTTAAGAAATACAATAAAGCAGCCACTGTTTTGGAAGAATATTTGAGTTGTGAAGTGGAAACACAGAGCAGAAGACGGAGTATAGGGACGGTGAATGATGTTGAAGGATTTCTGAAGACGTCACAGACAGCTCCAGCTGGAGAAGTTCCCATGTATGTATGGGACATGTGCATATATCAGAAGTTATCAGTAGTTATGAGAGTGAGCACAAGGCTTGTGCAGACTCCTGGCAGACAAAATCCCAGCATGGAGGGAAGAGGAGGACAGGACATCACACCCTAGAGGAGGAGATACTGACAATGGGTCACTTGCCAGTAGAAGATCACACATCCAAAAATATATTGGCAGTACAAACTGTCCTTGATGGTGATGAGAGAGAGAGAGAGAGAGAGAGAGAGAGAGAGAGAGAGAGAGAGAGAGAGAGAGAGAGGAGAAAGTTGGGTGATTGGGGAGGCGTTAGGGGAGGGGAGAATAATCAAAACACATTATGTAAAATTTCTCAAAGAACTAATTAAAAAACCACCTTTTTTCTTCTATAAGGCCCCATAGTCTTGTGAATGTTGCTGTCAGTGTGAGTGTTTTCTCATGAAGTTAGTCTTCTTGAGAACAGGCATGACACATTGTGTGACATACATATGAACAGACACAGGAATGGTAAGGAAAAGATAGCTAGTCGTCTTTGTGCTTGGGCTTTGTGTTAGCCCATGAGAACAGAACGTGTACGGCTATCAAACACCAAACTTGCCAAATTATAAGTCAGGCAGCTCCATTTTCCGGCTCACTTTTCTAGTGCTTTTTCAACTGAGTGAATTATTTGAACTTCCTATCGTGGAAAGATCTGTGGCTCACATAGATAATCAGGTTCTCAGGCCAGTGCCTACAGCTTTCCACAGCGAGGACACGATCTCTCCAAAGTACTTTGGGATGATAGGGAAAGGAGAAATATGAAGATTTATATTTTCATTTCTTCTCCTTGGAAGGATTGTTCCATGACTTTTCTGTTTAGCTTGGAAAGCAATTCTTTAATTTGATTTCTCTTCTAAATAAATACAGCAGCCCCCAGAAGACAAGAATACCACATCTCAGCACACGGTGATTTGATCTAGTAGTCCAGGGACATTGTCTTGGCAATGCCCGTTTAGTAAATCACCCCCTTAAAGACTTCAACTTTAAATTCCCGGTTCCGTGAATAATCAAATTCCAGGGAGACTGAGTCTTGAATGACAGAGATAGCTATGGGAATGCCCATTTTCACCGTTTAAATAAAATGTTTAAATGATTGGCCTTCTCTTCCAAAATTTTAAGTATTTCACTGCACAGGAATGCATACTATGCAATATCCAAACTCCAATATCTTTCTAATAAGGGAAAATATCTCAAAATTTGTTTTGTGTTTGCCAAAATTTCTCAGTCTGTACTCTATCCAGACATTCAGTTTATCCAATGTATGCATTTTAATTCAGATCCTGCCAATTTCTGTGGAATGTCTAGCAATTATGGATATCGTATGCACCAAGAATGACATTCCTAATGTTGTGATTACTACTGTCTCAACTGTCTTAATAGTTGTATTTTCATATTTAAGGTCTCTTCATACTCTACATAAGCACACATACACACACATACCCCACATTTTATGTACAAATTTATAGAGGAACTAAAATATTTTAAAGTAGTAATATTTACATGTTTAGTCAAGCCAACTTACTCTGTGACATTCTCATTTTATAACATCTTAAATTATAATGCTAAGTCAAAGTTTCCATGACCCAGAACCACAATCCAGACAGGGTAGTGTACAAAGCAGAACACAAGACCTGTCAAAATCTGGAAAAACTTGAAGAAAATGGATTCTCCAATGTGCAGTCTGACTCAAACACAGCAGAGTTTACTTTTTTTTAATTTTAGTTTTAATTGTATGTGTATGGGTGTTTTGTCTGCATGTCTGTCTGTGAATATGTGGCTGCAGTGCCTATGAAGGCCAGAAGAGGGCACCAGATCCCCTGGGCCTGGCTTTGCAGAAGGTTATGGGACACTGGGTGAGCAGCCAGTACCCTGAAACACCAAGCCGTCTTTCCAGCGCTTCAGTAAATACTTTCATTAAACGTCAGCAAAGAATTTTAAGCTTTTTTCAGGTTACTTAGATTATGAAGTCTGTAAAAGTTACAGTTTCTCATTTTCTTCAAAGAGGACTGATCACAGAATGGACCATAGATAGTGAAAATGTGATAATGGTGTCATGTCTAGGGGCCTCAGATACTCAATACTGAAAACACAGAAACATTGCTAGGACACTTGTCAAGAGCTGCCTCCATTCATTTTCTATGTAGAGAGTCTCATGTGCTCCTGTTGCCAGAGTTCTTCAACGATCATTTCCAACTCTAGCTAATACAGAAAAGCCTGCCTCTTTACTGTGGCAAGGGAGGCTTTTGAGTAACTCATTTAATTAACCTGAGTTAATCTGCACTATCTATCAGACAATGTGATTTATTGCATTGTTCCAATGCACGCATTCAGTGCTGGTGTGAGCTGCTCAGCCTCTCTAGCCTATATTCTAGCTTAATAAGGATTTTGGTAAGTGGGGGATGAGCTGGCTGAGCAGTTAATGGTGCTTGCCTCCAAGCCTGGTGACCTGAGTCAGACCTAACATCCACATGGTGGAAGGAGAGACTTGAAGCCTGTGTTTTGTCCTCTGACCTCTGCATGCATGCATGCACGCACGCACGCATGCACGCACACACATACAAACATGCATACACACACACACACACACATCACTTGAAATGCTTCAAGTATTTATAGACATTTGCTTTTCATGAAGAGGCATAAGTACTAATGTCACCTGTACTTATTTTAGAGTCAAATACCAAGAAGGGTGTCTGTCACATGAAATTCAGCATCATTTCTCCAGTTCCCAGCTGATAGATTTGTCAAGGCAAAGTTTATAAAGAAACGCCAAAGAATGTTCTGAGGTTGAGAAATACATTTCAAATCACCATGGCTACCACCTGATGTTTGTGGCAGAGATAATTACCAACTAGAGTGGAGACAAAGGAGGAGCTGGGGTCAAAAGGACATCTGCCCCTTCCTCTCTCAGATCTGTGTGACTCCAAGTGAAACAGGGGGTCCTGGAAAGAAAACAGAAAGACAGTGTGAAGATGCTAATTGTGATAAAGGTTTAACTGCCCAGATAAAATATAACAAGTCTAGGTAACTAACAACCTACATGGTCTCATCAGGATCTCAGTAACAGCACAATATTTAGTTACCAACTGAGTTTTATACATAAGCGTGAGGGCTTGGCAGATCCTATTTCATTGTTTTTAGAGAATATGAAAGATAAGAGAAAATAGCATCTCTTATCAATCAATTACACTGAGATGCATCAGTTAAATAATTCAAAGAAGAAACACTGAAAAAAGTTATGGAAAAAGATTCAGTGATAAAAGCAGAATTGAGGTTTATATCCCTAGTATGCCTTATTAATGTTTAGAATAACTTGGTAAAGAATAATAATAATATTTATTATAATAATTCTCATCATGTTATTTTTAAATTTTCAACACTGACAATTTTAAATGATTAGTTTACAATTACTTCAATGTAAATGAATGAGTGAGTGTGATATACTATTCACTATTTCATTCAAAACCTTTAGTATCTGTTTTTATGGCAATAAGTATTAAATAAAAACACTTCCACAAAAATACTATTATATTATTGGCCTCTCCACAAAAATACTATTATATTATTGGCCTCAATTTCATACATGTAAACACAGAAAAATTCTCTGAATGTTACTAGACTTAAAAATTCTCACTCATTATACATGCATATATATATATGTGTGTGTATATATATATATATATATATATATACATACACATACACACACACACACACATACAGCAAGTCTACAATAAGTAGTTTGGGTACAAGAAAGGCATTTAGGAAACTAACCATAATAACTACAGTGAAAATTTTGTATAAATAAAAATAATTGGCAACAGAACATTTTTGATGCTGAGAGATGTTCAACCAACTCACGACTGTGAACCCACAGTGCCCGGCATCTGACCCCTCAGAGCTGGTCTGTTTCTCTTCATTTGAGCATGATCCACCACCCCACTACCTCCTGTGTACTGTTCGGTACTGTACTTTTTCTCTCTGCCTGATAGTCTAAGATGGTTATCCTAACTTTTCTGTTTCAAAACCCTTCCAGTAAATTCAGAGTTCCTTTGATCCCTGTAACTATCTGGTCTTGTCTTTGAATTTGAAGCATTGTAGAAGAGACCAGGTGTGTGACTCCATCACTGAGCTCAACAGTAATGGCTTTTTGTTCAGCTGCTGTGCACAACTTAGAAGAGGGTCTGCATGGCAGGAAATCGGGAGAGGGTTCTACAAATTTCTATGGATAGTAATTTTCAGAGGCATGAGAAAAAAATGGACAATTTAGAAGGAATTGCAGACCTGACAAAGTAAGGCTGATGCTCAGAGTTTCATACAAATCTGCAGAGCAAACCTGAGCATCCCTTGCCAGACAGAAGCTGTGCAGGTGGGGTTTTTGCCTGCCCCTCCACGTCACATCACTTGATGAAGTGTTTGAGAAACTGATGTGGGATTCTGCTCTGTGTGTGTGAATATGTTTTATTGCCACTGGTTAATAAAAAGCTGCTTTCAGCCAATAGTTTAACAGGATATAGTCAAGCTTGAAGATATATATATATATATATATATATATATATATATATATATAGAGAGAGAGAGAGAGAGAGAGAGAGAGAGAGAGAGTAGGAGGAGTCAGAGAGAAGCCATGTAGCCACCACAGGAGACAAACGCTGGACAGAACCTTAGCAGTAGGCCACAAGATTAATAAAATGGGTTAATTTAAGATATAAGAGCTCTAGCTAGCAATACGTTTAAATGTTTTACCAAGTAGTGTTTTAATTAATATAATTTCTGTGTTGTTATTTCGGGTCCGGGTGGCCGAGAACAAATGAGCATTTCCTGAGAACAAGAAACCAAATAACAAAGAGCATATACATTTAAAAGGTCATAGAAAACAATAAAAATAAATAACTATTGAGATGTTTGCTAAGGCCAGATGTGTTTATACCTTAAAAACTCTGTAGTACCTATTTTCTAATCTAAAGTTGCTAATGAGGTTATTTTGCCCAACAGATAGTATTAGACTCTGTAACACAAATGTTGGAAGTGCCAGTGTACGATGAGCAATGTTGTTTATTCTAGGAAGAATCTTTCTGTGAATTTAAACTTTCAAGTGAGTGAAAGACGCAGAAAGTGCAGAGAAATAGTCATCGTGAGATTCCTGGAATTGTGGAACAGGAATTACAGGTAGGAAATGAAGTCAATATTTAATTAAAAATTCACCAGTTTTCCCTTGTGGAAATCATCACTTAGACTCTTTGAAGCTAACACTGAATTTTGGATTTCAGTGTGTATCTGAGATAACAAATTTCTGATAGATTCCACCCTTCATAAAGATAAATTGGGTCAAAAGAAACGAAATTCCACCAAGAAGCCCACAACCCCGACACTGTGAAAATTATTTGGTTAATGAATCATCATCCTAGAATGTCAGCCCTGTGTGAGAACATCAGTGCATCATGTACCTGCATGAGAAAGGACATAAACTCACAACATCAAGTTCCACACCAAGAACACATGAACATTAATACTGAGTGTCAGACAACACTCAGGGGAAACCGGACTAAAAGTGTCCCCCTTCTCCTGGAGACATTTATTTGATCAGTTGCTAAACCTAGATCAACAGTGTTTATTAAAAAATACTAAAGAAATTAAAAGTTTTTATTTGATTTCACCTTCCTAATAAAAGCCTACATTCTGGGTACCCTGAAAGTTGACACAATTTATCATTTTAATGTTAAAAATAAGTAGGCTTGCAACTGCAACTTCAATTTTGCAGTCCACTAACAAAAGCGTCAGTGTTGTTTGTTTGGTGGGACTTTTGCTTGTTTCTTTGTTTGCTGCTCAAAATGTGGGACATATTTTCACAGAAGTATAATATGGGTTCTACCACTATCCCTTACGTTAATCATAGTATGTCTTTAAAATAGTAACATATCTACTTTGAACTTTATTCTTGAGCTACTGAATCAGATAAAGTGGTAACAATACCTTCACTAGCTCTTTGTGGTGAGGGCTATTATAATGTGCTTATTAAACACTTAACAACAAGCTAAGGACGGGATTTATTAGAATGACCTGTGGTCTGAAGTAAGGATCTGATCACAGGCAACGCTGTCTGAAGCTATTATTTCAGTCCCTGATCGGTTAACATCTGAAGTGGCGTTGTCGCAACCTCTCAGCTGCCTGTGACAGATGTATGGGTGGCTGTCAGACAGTTTGCGTGAGCCAGTTATCTACAGTCTCAAGTTTTCTGACAGTTTAGAGCACTTAAAATCTTGAATATATCAGAAATAAAATTGCCATATGCAAAGTCAATGATGCTTTATGTCATAAAACAATTTCTGTGTGTGGTTAAGGCTAAAGAACCCAGAGAGTTTGCCTCTTTTATGGACACACTGAAAAGAATCCAATTTTAAATTCATCAGTCTGTTGATAAAAAGTATAAAGTTTCTAATAAATAAAGCAGAAGAAAGATAATTTAGGAAAGCTCATTTCATCCGCTCTACTATTAATAGAAAAGCTACAATTTTGTTCCAATTTTATACTTCTCTCAGACTTTTCATTATGTCTTCTGAAATAACACAGTTGCAATCAATTTGCAATGTGTGTCTCAATCTCTTCGATGTAACCAAGTCACAAATACTGTGACAGGCCAAAAAAAAAAAAGTGGTCTCAGAATTCTTGCCTTAATTCCTTAGATTACAGAAGGCATTTTGCACATGGCATCAACGGCAGGATTTTAAGATGCGAAGACTACTCCAATGATCTGGGTGAATCTAACATGATTACATAGACCCTTACCAGGGAGCTTTGATGATGAAAAATGAATTAGCCAATGAAATCCATGATTGGAAAGGTCCTCCAGTGCTTACTTTGAAGATGGAAGAATGGGGCAGCAGCAAGGGACACTGGTGATCTCCAAAGGCTGCTACTGACAATGAAGTCAAGTCCCCATTGGGCGGTCCTCCTTGATTTTCACCTAGCAAGATTCATTCTAAGTTTTCACTTATATAACAATGAGTTCAACAATGTAGTGGTTTCTGCCATGAAACTCGTGACTATTTGTTACCATAGCGTGGAAAAGTAGCCCAGCTCCCAAGAGGGCAGTAGTGACTACCTGTCCGTTTCTCCCCATATACTCTGTGCTCTAAGAATTAGTCTTAATAATTTTCCCTACACCATGCACATTGCACACTAGAAAAATAAAAAGAACATTCTTAATCAAGATCCACGTCACAGTCTGGGCTGTTCAGTCTTTCAAACATCTCTGCTTCAATCGTACACTAATGTGTATTTTTCCAGCACTATTGCTTACCCATGCTTTTCCTTTGCTCCTTTCACATTTATGATGCCCACAATGTAGCCCGATGGTTCCTACGCCTTCAGTGGTCTGACCTGGAGGCCCAGGAGCCTTCACCCACGTCACAGATGCGTATCTCCGCTATTCTGTGCAGTTGTGTGCAAGCTCTATTGACCTAGCTCAGCATCTCCCCCACCCCCAAACTTTTCTAACAAAATTATCCACGATGTGAAAAGTGTTCTTCCACCCACACCGTGCTCAAGATTTGGGCACTTTATTTTTGAAAAGATAACCAAGCATTCCTTTCCCTTCTGCCTCTTGGTTGGCCTCAAGTCTTTTTGCCCAGCATTCTCTTAGCATTTGGTCTAGCTTCTGTGTTATTAAACCTAACCTCATAATGACAGCTGTAGAATATCATGAATGACTAGTGATACTCAAGACTACAGTGAAAATAGGGGAGGCCAGGAGGAGAAAATAGATCAAGGAATAGAAAAAGTCACAGGTGGACAGCAGTAAGTTCTGGGGTCCCATCCCACAGCAGAAGACTATTGGCAATGGTGATTCATCAAATAGTTCAGCAAAGCTAGAAGAAAGAATTTTGGATGTTCTCACCATAAAGAAACTAAACGTATTTGAGGAAATCTACACCTTTATCCTGATTCATACATTTCATGATATATGGACACATCACAGAAGATTCTTAAATATGTCTAATGTTACATTTTGTATGCATTAATATTTTGAAGAACCAAAAAATAAATGTATGTGCAATTCATTTGCATTCAGGATAGCAAAATCAATCTTAATAAAGAATTTAATTTCAAAGTTTAAAACACTGAAAACAAAACTGTCAATAACAGCTGATTTTGCGCAAGCCCAGGAAATCGGCAAGCATCTTCTTTCCCTAGGAGTTCCCTTCAAAATGCTTCTGAGCAACCCTTCTCCGATCAGCAGACATGGATTCCTTCTGTATGTCTGCTGGCAGTGATGAAATCACACACAATGATACCACTTTATTGTCATCAAAGTGAATTACACATTTATCTTGTTTATTCCTGTCGCTTCCTTAACATCCCTGCCTGCTCTCTGGCCTTGTTTTTGTGTGTGTGTGTTTTTTTTTTTTCATTCCTTTAGGATTTCTCATCCTGATTTTAACACAGCTTGCTAGATAGTCTACAGAGCCTACTTGCCATTCCTCTGCTCCACTGAGGAACTTTTCCTTCTGAAATGTGAATGTTTTCACATTGGCGCCCGGCTTGATCTAGTCTGTTGACTTCACATGCACTCCAGAGTGTAACTTGAAGACCTCTGACTGGACTCCCTCTTTTTCTCCTCTATCATTTTCTCTTCTAGTTGTGTGCCAGCTATCCTGAAGGACTTGCCAGTTTCTGAGGATCCTTATGTGCTCAACAATGTAGTTACGCTAATAATGCCCATATACTATCAAGAATTCAGACTCCCCTTTGCATCCCAGAAATTCCTATCTGATTCCACTTGACACTCTGAATTCCCTTTTTATATTCTCCCCACAGCATCCTACTGTATCTTTTCTTTTTTTCTGTATCAGTGGTCCATCTATCCCCAACCTTACATTTATTACTTGTCTCTTTCCTTTACCGGCCCCTTGGCTTGAGAAAATCTTCCAACTGCCTTCTTTGAATCTCCTATATCAAGTAAATACCTGGCACTGAGCAAAAGCTCCACAGCTCTTTATGTTCTCTAACAAAGTGCTGCATGTCCAGAAGCCAATTCCCCTCTGTTTTCTTTATAGCAACCTCCAAAGGGGAGAGGGTTAGAGAGAAGGGAGTAGGGGAGGAATGGGGAAAACTCGGGGGACTGAGATGGGGGGAGGGAGGAAGGATGGATATGGGATCAGGGAAGAATATATCTCAACTAAGGGAGTCATTTTAGGGTTTACAAGAGTCTTGATTATAAATGGGATCCCAGGTCCAAGGAGAGATCCCCAGATTGTTCTCTAGACAGAGGAGAGGATGCCTGAACCGGCCTTGGCCTATAACCATACTGATGAAGATTTTGCTTATCACCATAGATCCTTCATCTGGCGATGGATGGAGATAGAGACAGAGACCCACATTGGAGCACCGGACTGAGTCCCCCATGGTCCAAATGAGGGGCAGAAGGAGGAAGAACATGGAAAAAAACTCAGGACCGCGATGGGTGCGATCACCCACTGATACAAGGGGACTGATCTAATGAGAGTTCGCCAAGGCCATTTGGACTGGGACTGAATGAGCATGTGATCCAATCAGATTCTCTGAATGTGGCCGGATTCTCTGAATGCGGCTGGCCCGGAGCCTTTCTGAAAAGCCACTGACAATGACACTGGGACTTGTTTCCTCTGCATATACTGGATTTTTGGGATTCAGTCTGTTTGGACACTCACCTTCCTGGACCTGGAGGGAGGGGGGAGGAACTTGAACTTCCCACAAGGCTGGAAGCCCTGACTGCTCTTAGGGATGGAGAGGGAGGAGGAGGGGGAGGGGAGGAGTGGGAGGGTGTTGGGAGGAGGAGCGGAAATGGAAACTTTCATAATTTAATAAACTTTAAAAAAACATTAAAAAAATATGATTTTATATGTTGATCTCAAATCTGTACATTGGACCAGGTTTAATGTAACTGTCTATAAATATCTACAAATATGTTTCTATTTTTCTCTACTTTAATAAGCATTGATTGCTAAATCAATGAAAGATCAAATAGGTGTGTTCTTCCTTGTCCCATGGATTGAACAAAGATAGTATATTTTACATATGTTTTTACAACTTGTGGTGGGCTCTTTCCCGAATTAATAAGGCTCAAGTGAATAGAAAATAACCAAATTACTCATGACAAATATTAAAATGAAATTAAAGACTTAAGATGGAAGAACTCTAGAGATTACTTGCTTTATCCATATAGACCCTGTTGGTGGTAACAAGTAGTAACCCAAATCTAGCATGAGTGTATGGAGAACAGTGATTCTCACTAAAGGCACCCTCTCTCTCTCCTCTCCTCTTCCCTCTTGTTTTCTCTTTTCCTCTCTCCTGCCCCATCCCACAATTCCCCCTTCCTTTCTTTCTGCTGAGTTGAAAGCATTCTTTTAATATTGTGGTGTTTATTGGAACTGCTGAAGACTTGAATACATGTCTTCCAGATGGCTGATGCGATGGTAGTTTTTGCATTTTAATTGTTGTTTAGAACCAGGACCTTAAAGTAGAATCCATTTTGACCTGGTTAAACTCCAGGCGACAGAAAGACAAAATGATGTGGGTCATCTTAATTCCCTCAGACTCAGTATAGTAATTTCAAAGAACGGAAACAATAACCATAGGCCATAGAGCACTAATATCATGGTGGGAGCATGGAGTTTCCAGATTTTAATTGCTTTGCTGGTATTAGTGAAGCTTACTTAAAAATCAACTACATACAAGAATTTTTAAAATTATATTAATTGTTATTGTTGTAAAGACAAAGTTTACATATATAGCACACAATTTTAAAAAACATACTTATAAGCAAGTGATATGATGTTATTTTACAACATGGAATTAGTCACTAAGAACACCAGAGTACTTGAGTCATGGCAACATTGTCAGTGACCCCTGAGAAATTAGCTTCATGGGGTAAGCACTACTTACACTGGATTTCCATTATCTGTCTTTAAGAGTTGGAGGTCAGACTAAGTAGGCACTCTCAATTTACAAGCATCACCAGTATTAACATATGAGCTAATTTTGCTTTAATGGGATATGGACAATTTTTTTAATGGGTCCCCCCACCATTGGAAATAAGCAGGACATCTAGATTAGTAATGTGAGCATATACGCCTCAAAAATATTCCTAAATAGAGATGGCAGGTGTTTGCAGGTCAATTTTTAGTCAAACGTGCAACAAGCTTTTAGAATCCAGCTAGCTTGAAGGCTGGTTGTTCTCAAGAATTGTAAGTTATTACATGGCTAAGTGAAATACCGACTAAATAAAATGGTTCTAGCTAATAATTAATGTCTTCAATTAATACTATTGTGTCCCCTTAGTGCCACTTGGACATTCTTAAAGAAATGTGGGGAAAAAACTGAAATATCATAAATGCAGGAAAAGACAGATAATCATTTCCAGTTTTTGCTGATTTAGAGGGAAAGCAGTAGGAAATCAGAAGTTCCTTACATCCCTACAACTTTGATTCAGTATTGTCAATTATAAAAGTTGTAACTTACACTTTACGGTGTGTATTTTAGTGTGAACCACAAATGGTAGACTGGCTGTCAGTCTACTGTTTGCTTTGTCCCTTTGCCATGAAATTGGAACACTAACAAATATTTGAAATCTTTTCCAAGAATAAGGAAGCAAGTAGAAGAAAAAAGACATGAAATTATACATAAATGTTTTGGCTTTAAAGTTAATAGCTTTGCTTATTGATTCCTTTCTTTAATATTTTCTCTAGAGCCGATTTTTGACATTTGTATAGCACTTTAAAATTTTGGAAGTACTTTTGTGCACATTATCTTTTTCCTTCCTCAAAGTAAGTGATAAAGCCAGACAGCATTGTTTGGAAACGGTGTTACAGTTTCCCAGGAAACCGAAGCAAGTGAGGGAGGCTCTGTCATTACATTAATGACATCTTAACATTTTGTATCCATTCTCATTTCAGTGCTACTTACTACTGCCATTGCAAACATGAGGATGTGTATGTTTGTGATGCTGAACATTGCTGGGTATCTTTTAAGAGGTAGTTAATGCATAATTGAAGTTAGAAATGTATATTATGCTTTTCCTCCATAACTAAAATATTTATTTAATTATTTGTTAGATGCAGGCTCAAATGTTTATATCTAATTCAATATTTTGAGAAGAGTTTAGAAAGCACCACTAAAATATTTTAAAGGCATTCACCATATACATATGGTGTGGGAAGTCCTTCAGTCTGTGTGTTGCTTTTATTGGTTAATAAATAAATTTGTTTCTTCCAGTAGCTTAACAGAATAGAGCTAGGTGGGAAAACTAAACTGAATACTGGTAGAAAGAAGGCAGAGTTAGTGAGATGACATGTAGTACCGCTGGAGATAGATGCACCGGGACCTGGCCAGTAAGCCACAGCCACATGGTGATACTCAGATTAATAGACATGATGTAACCAGATATAGCTAGCTAGAAATGCACTTAAGTGATTGATCAAGCAGCATTGCAAAGAATGTAGTTTCTATGAGATTATTTTGCTATCTGGGTAGCCAGGAACCAACAAGAGGTCTCCGCCAATGATTTGGTGCACCAATGTGGGGCTGACTATATCCACATACAACCTGAGAAAGTTTGGAAAGGAATCCTAGACACAAAAGAACAAAGTTAAGCATGGCTTTTTGGTAGCAGGATTTTCTAGGGTGGGTTCTGTTTGCTAGAAGCAAGCAGAGGTATGATTCCTTTAAGAGATGTCTTCCTGATTCAAAATGGTGACTTCCTGGACCATGCTGCCAGGATGAACTCTGGCTCTTGATTAATGTCAACATACACCTACTATGTGTCTGAAAATGGGACTGGGAGCATGGCTTACACTGAAAAAAATCTCTGGCATGTTGGACTTGGCAGAGTCAAAAGGCAAAGCATACTTAGACCTAGTAATGCCACTTAGCATTTTAAGAAGGGCTCCTGGACAGAAAAGGATTTCAGATACACAACAGGACAGATTTCAGACATAAAAGGTCTCTAAACACAGCACAATGTGTTTAAAAAATGTAAGTAAGCTTAGGAGAGAGAAGAAAAAGAATAGAGACAGTAAATATCATATAAAAAGCACAGACAGTCATAGATTAAAGGAATAAAGATAATAAAATAAGTATTAAACTTGTAGAAAAAGTAATAGAGTAAGAAAAATAGTCATGTAAAGATGAAATATACACAGAGAATCTGAATTATGTATATTATTGTGCTTTCTTTGAATTTTTTGACTGTTAAGCAGCTAAGTACAGAGAGACATTTCATTGCATGGGCTGCTAAGCTAAACCAACATATATATTTTAAAGGTATCTTGGCTTCAAAATTTGGGCCTAAGGATCTGTTGGTTTTGAAAAGAGGTTCTTCTTTTGTTTCCACAGAGGACGAGTACTTGTGGATTGCTTCAAGAGTAATGTGGTTTGATGGACCAAGACCCTCTAAAAGGTCACTGTGAACACCCCCAAAAATGACTTCACCCAAAAAAAGCAGGAAGCAGTTTGGGAAGAATTCCACCCAAATTCCCTAATTGATTGTTTATAAATGTTTGTTTACATTTAGAGGGGAATATGCTAACGATATGAATACTTTGCATTGGTATGGATCTTGGTCTATTGATATAAATTTTAGGTCAATTTTGTTATATGTATTTTTTGTTCTTTATTAAGGTGTTGTGTTTGTGCAGCCCATTTAAAAATGTAATGCATAACTAAGAAATATGGTTAATAAATAGTCATCTATAAAAGTCAAGCTTGTAGTCATGCTAGTTAGGTTTTCTAGATGTACAGAGATGTATTTCAGATGGATAGGCATTCTTCAAACCTTTCAAAGACTACTGAATATGGCATTTAAAATGTTTAAGAATTTAGGACTTTTCATAACAATGAGACACATCTATTCAAGGTATCACCAAACTACTTCAAGAGGAAGATGGGCATTGAAGAGGCTTCTTGTGGAGTTTGTTAGCCATTTGGGCAAAAAATGTTCTTGCCTGGACTGTTTGATGTTATACTATATGAACTGGACATGCAGAACCCACAGAAAAATGATGGCTGAACTTGCATAAAGGTGAGATGGTCTTTGACTTCCTGCTTTATGAATGAGCCTGCTAGACATCCTGCAGGACACAGAAGAAAGCAACTGATGGACTTTGCCATTACAAGGCAAAACAAATCTTTGGATTTCCTGTTTCATGGAAAAGTCTGCAGGATATTATGAGCCAGTAAGCTGAAGATGGATGCTCCAACAATTCAGAAGAACTTTGGGTCATTGAGCAGGCAGTGTGATGTCTCTGTCAATTCTGGAGTTTTGGGAGTTTCTTACAAGGCACTTCCTATTTACTTAGGTAAATATCCTTCTGGGGTCTCTGATGGAGTTGAAGATAGATAGTTATAACTATATTTTTCCTTAGTTATGATAAAAGATAAAATAGATATAAATGTTGTAACTGTAATTTTTGCTTGATACCTGCTTATTTATATTTTTTATTATATTTATATTTAATTTTATAAATATTATAATTTTAAATTTATAAATTTAAAATTTAAAATATTATAAATTTAAATTTATAAATATTATAATTTATATTTATTTATATTAATTATATATTTTATATATTTATTATATATATAAAATAATATATAATTTTACTATGTTAAAGTTAGAACCCTTCCTTTGATTTAAGCAGAAAACATGTGGGAAGTCCCTCTGTATATGTTTTGCTTTTATTGGTTAATGAATAAACCTGCTTCAGCCAGTGACTTAGCAGAATAGAGCTAGGTGGGAAAACTAAACTGAATGCTGGGAAAAAGAAGGTGCAGTCAGTGAGATGTCATGTAGTCACCTCCAGGGACAGATGCTTTGGGGGTAGGCCACAACCTCCTGGCGATACACAAATTATTGGAGAAAGGTTAGTTTAGGATATAAGAGTTCACCAGAAATACGCTTACGCTATTGGACAAATAGTATTGCTATTAATATAATTTCCATGTGATTATTTTGGTTCTGGATAGCTGGGAACAAACAAGCAGCCTCTGCCAACATACATATAATACATATAAATAAAATTATTGGTTTTAAACAAATATTCACTTAAATCTAGTGTCTGTCGAGAACTTTCATTTCTAGGATGGAAGTCGAGTTCTTTCTTTGAGTGCACGTTTATTCCTCCTGACTCTCCCAACCAGTCAGCACAGGATTAGCATATCCCAATTAACTGACAGATTCTTTGATATTATTTCCAGTTTCTATACTATAATTCCCCGTTGGTAACAAAATTCTCCTCCTCTTCCTTTCTCCATTTACCCATAAGAAATCCGTTATTTAAAAGGACTTCCTTGATACTCTACAGTGCTTTCCTGTGCAACTTTCTGCAGCTGCAACTACTGCTGCTACACGGCTGCACTAAGGGATGCATTACCACACCTGCTTCCTATGGTCCGAATGTGCTATCAACATTGATTTCAGGAAGCAGGAGGCATGCTGGTCCTTTTAAGGTGTGTCAAGGAACAGTGGCAATTTAAACACATAAGGACAAAAATTTTATTGGCACAAGGATGTGTATATAAAGAAAAACCATACTCAGTGAGCTTGTCATAAATACTGACCTCATAAGTCTGCGGTGGAAGGAAATAATATATTCTTTGTGTATTGAGAAACCTGCCTTATCCCAAGTAAGTAATTAAAAATCAAATCACAGTGATTATTGGATAATGATAGGGACTATGATTATTGCTTAAAAAGGACATCAAAACTCAAGAAATATGTATTTTGGAAGGTTACTTAAACTAATATAGTCAAAAAGGGAATTGATTTTCTCCCTGTTTCCAGAGAAGACACAGCTGGGCCACATCTGTCCTGACTTTGACTTTAGCCCTTACCTTGGATTTACTATCTCAAATGCTTTCTATCAACATTCTTACAAACCCCTAAGCTTTCTTCAGCATATGCAAAATATTATAGTCCTTAAAATGTTTCCCTGCTTGTTTTTTAAGGACCATGGACTTAGACACGGCTCTCGACAGCAGCATGGACCGCACACAGCTATTGACCTCTCCGTGGCGACCCAGACCACGGACATCCACATAAACCTGGGGTTTAACAGAAAATAATCAATTCTTCATCCCAGACATGCTGTCCTTGCTCAGAACTATGGTGACTGTGTGTCCGGACAGCGTGTTCGGAACAGCCTGTGAAAGCTCCATGCTGCTGCCCAGCACCCTGTCAGCCTTACTCAGCCACATCTTCCCCTTCCCCTGCATCCATCTCTCGAGCTGGTCACCACCATCTTGCCTGTAGTTCCATCTCTGCGCCACACACAAACTTGTCCATTCCTCCATCCTTCCTTCCATCCATCGCACATTCGTTCATAGCAGTGGCATTGGAAACTGCAGTTGGCCACACAGTGTATTTTTTTTTACCCAAACAGAATTACATGCAAATAATTATTGAAAAGAGTCTTTGGTCTGCTTGAAGTTTTCTGGTTTCTGAAGCACCATAGTTAATGGACTATTGCTGAGACTCATCTCAACAGTACAGCTGTTGCCCAGAGTCAGGGTGGTGTTGTGGTTGGGCAGAGCAGGTGCCAGCAGACACCACTGTCTTCGGTTCTCCCAAATTGCTGTTATAATTCTTAACTGCTTAACTGTCTAAACACTTATCTTTATAAGCACAGATAAGGCTAACTCTTTCCCCTCATCAGAGAAGCTTCTGGTTAAAACAGAAGAAAGGGGGGCATTACAGAAATGCACAACGTGAAAGATACAAAACTCAATTGCGTCATTTATTGCAACACAATTCCTACACCTAAACATCACAGCAGATGTCGGGGGAAATCTCACCGGAGTCCACCTCTGGATGAAGAGCAACAGAAAACCGACAAGTGCTGGGAGAGGGAGAATTAGCCTTTCCTGGGGAGGAGTCCCCCACATGGTTACCCGATACCAGGAATCAACTCGAAACAGTACACATACAGGCCACACTAATTCAATAATTACATTTACGTATTTATTATAATTATAATAATTCAAGAAAAGTCTGAGAATTTGTTAGAAGACAAAGCAAAAGGAGGATGAGAAGGATTGAAAAAAATGAGAAAGAAGGGGAAATGATGCAATGGCATTTTAATTAAGGAAAAATAAATTTTGAAAAGTTATAATTAAATATCTAATATTGAGCTTTAGAAGATTAATACATTTTTAATTACTTGAAACACCAGCAAAGTTTTCTTTTGATTATATTATCAGTATGCCTCTGATTCATTTATCTTATCATCTGTATCTGATACAGGAAAACCACTCAACTAATGGGATAAAAAAAAATCTATCATATATAGCTAGCCAGTCTATAAGGACTTCTGACCTGCAGCTGAAACAAAAACACCATTACACAATAAGCCTCCTGGGTAGCTTATCTGTATTCTCTTTACTTAAACAAATTACCCAGTATCCAAAGAAGATCTCAATATATGCAACAACAGAAGTAAACCAACTTTGATTAAAACTGGCATCATGGTTCAATTGTCATCATTTGGTCTACTAAGTGAAATGCCAGGCACATTAGCAATTATAATGGTCTATTTTAAAACAGTTTCAATGTATGGCTGCTGTACATATAATTTTGTAGAAACTGTAGTAGTTAGTTATGACTTTTTCAATTTAGGCATTCAGTTTCTCTATTGAGATGGTATACTGAATAATTGAGCTATAGTATATCTATTTTTAACCAAACATAAGATATACGATGACATTAATATATGTATAATATATGCATTCCATCTGCATAGCTATGTATAAGATTAAATCATTTATAGATGTTAATTTATAACAATGTAGGAGAAATATACAGGAAGCTATGAATAAACGCTTATACTCTCAAAACGTTAACTGGCGTTAATTTGATAAAAGTTATGCAGACATATACACAAGGCAAGAAGGACGAATCTTAGTTGCAACTGAGCTGCAAGGCTGGAGTTTCTCTTGAGCCTGCTTCTCCCAGCACCTTCCCTCAACTGTACTTTTCTGGCCATGTAGAATGAAGCAAAAATCAAAATTCTGCTTTGAGGACAAAGATGCTTTATATAAAATGATGAATATCTGCCTCACATGAGGTCATACCCCTTTTTAGCATGCAGACAGTCCTCTGAACAACCCGCCAGTTCTGCACTCCCTCGGCCCCTTTCCTTGGGCACATCTGAAAACTCCCCAAGTCTCTGAGTGCTGCAATTGCACTGAGTCATACACAATCACAAAGGATCCCAGTCCTGTGTGGGGAAGAAAGGGTCTGCTGGTAAAAGGGAAAATAAATCCGCCATCTGTGCAGTAGGGACTGGACAGCTGCGTGGAAAAGCATGCTTTCTGTAGCAGCCGACTCGTCATTCAGCCTGTCTGAAACCACGGAGTTCTTGGACACAATAATGTCAACAAAGAAAATCGGAAAAATAGGGTTAATGGGCAAAGTTGTTCATAATACTCAGAGGAGCCTTGGTTAAAGGACTCCCAGCCTTTTCTCAAGGAAAGAAGAAATTCATGGAATAAGAAATGTGTGCTTAAATTGAGCTATCTTATTCTTGCATAAAGAATATTATTCCTGAAGTATTCTTAATCTTGAAAGAATTAAGTAATGTTTTCTGATATTAAGACTCCCACATCACAGTCAAAGTCTATATCTGAAGTAAGAAACTGTGCTACATGGCCTAATATTAAATCTGAGCATATATTTCTACACTTTTTCTCTGTTCCTAAGTCCTCGTTTTACCAAACCATAGAAATATTATCTTAGTACACAGATAGCATAATAACCCCCTAACATATTTCATTTAAGGATTTATGTCTCTCTATATATTTGCTTATCTCGGTATAATTCTCTCTTGCCTTATGTATGTACATATATCATATACATCATGTGTACATATGGAAGAGAGTATTGCATATAATAGAATTATATTAAACTTTGAACAGATGACCAGGATCTTTCAGAAGCATCTGGTAAGTGATTCGAGAACAAACAGAATTCAGAGTAAACTGCAGCAAGCTTTCTTCGGGCCACCAACCAGCTATTAAATCACAACGTAGAGATGTAATATCAGCTACGAATGCTCAGCCATAGCTTATGCTCGTCCCACCAGCTCTCATAAATTAACCTGTTTCACTTCATCTATGTTTTGTTTTGTGGTTTTTTTAACTTTCCTTCATTCGGTATGCCCTACTCTGCATCTGACTGCCTGCCTGGCTGACCTTGGGTTTCCCTTTCTTTCTCTCTCGTTCCCATCCCCCTCTTGTCCAGAGCCTGGACTTCTCCTACTCTTCTCTCTGCCCACCAGCCCCACCCATCCCTCCACTACCAAGCTATTGACTGTTCAGCTTTTGATCAGACCAATCAGGTGCCTTAGTCAGGCAAGGTGAAACAGCAACACATCTCTACATAATTAAATAAATACAGGATAAGCAAAAGCAACACACCTTTACACAATTAGACAAGTGCAACATAAACAAATGCAATACACATTTACATTGCTAAAGTAATAGTCCACAGCAGTAAACGTCTTACCAAATTACCTTCCACATTAGGTTGGGTTTTCAAATCCAGTGAACTTCGCTACTCCATGAACAATATTGTACTGCTATGCAAATGAGCATTTGATTCTTTCCTCAGAGCATTTTACAAACATAAAGTGCTTTCCTGTATTTTCTTTTATTTCTTTTTATTTTATCTATCTATCTATCTATCTATCTATCTATCTATCTATCTGCTTATTGTTTTGATTTTGTTGAGACAAGACTTCACTATGTAGACCTGAATGATATTGAACTGCTCACAGAGATCTGCCGGTCTCAGACTCTCAAAGTGCTGAAATTAAAGGTGTGTTCCTCTATGGCCAGTTGATTTCTTTATTTTTGATCACAACTATTAAATATAACCATTAAATGTACAATGATTCTATAAAGAACACTAGAGATAAAAATTGTTCACTGAGCTAAGTAGAAACCAAATTCAAATGTCACAATAAATAACTTCATGTAAATAGTGCCCATAATAAAGTATTAGTTAAATAATACTGCCATGTGAACAGTAGTGATTAAAAGCTATTTCTGACCCTGAGGTTGGGTGGTTTGGCTTGAGAGGAGTGCCAATATTCTAAGATGTTTTAATGAGGAAATGAAACAGCAATTTGCTAAGAGTCAATATTAGGAATACTTTCTGCCAGTGAGCTAATATCTTACTCACTGCATTGCTATTAAAACAATACAGGTAATTTTGTCCTGGGTTTACAAATAAAGTTTCACAGTTTCATATTTATGAAAAAATGTATCCAAACTCACACACCTACAAAAAGATAGTTCTTATTCACAAGTATCTGAACCACCCATAAGAAATCTTAGAAGAAAAAAAATTAAATTGTTTTGTATAAATGGAGATGAAGAATTGGGGAGAGAAGCATCAGGAAATACAGGTTACCTAATCAAACCACAGGATTAGATGAACAATCAAGATGGAAGGAAGACAAAGGAGCTATAGGGCAGCTACGCTGGCACTTGGGGCACAACGGCAAGTCCTCCTGATCATGTGAAGATATTTATTGATTAGCAAGATGAATTTGATGCCAGAAATACGCAGGTGAAAGCGTGTCAAGTTGATGGAATGGTCCGTGATAATAGTGATTCAGACATGGAAAAGAAAAGAGGAGCGGGTTGGCGAAATGACTGGATACAGTCAGATTAAATGGGTTCAAGGATCATTGAGGAAGAGGGTGTGGGAAGACTGTAAGCACCAGAGGGAGTGGATGTATTTTCCAGATACAAGACCACTGCACACATAAACTCCCAGAAAATGTATCTGTAGGCATTAAGACCTGCACAAGATTAAAGCAGCCAATATCTTCAAGGGGAGGAGGAGGAGTTCATAAAGTTCTACCTCCTAGCTAAAGAGCTATTGGCTACTGGTGGCTGTTGCAGGACAGAGGGTCAATTTTCTTCAGAAATGTGGCCCCGGTCAAGTCACCCATGTTCCAGCAGGTGGTCATACAGTACACACACACTGACAGCACTAAGAAGGCTCAGTGTTTCTCCTTTGTTTTGTTTTGGGGAATATATGAAATTTGGTGGGAGATGGTGGAGGGAATTGGAGGGAAAGCAGTGGGCGAGAGATATGATCAAAGCACATTGTATGCATAAAGGAAATTCTCAAACAGTAAAAAGAACAATATGTTTCTAAGATGAGAAATAAAAGCAATAGAAAAGTTATTGAGTGGATTAGAGTAGAAGAATTTTAAAGACACAATCAAGGACATGCATAGAATAATCTTGAAGAATGTGTAGAATCTTTATGAAAAGGAAAACATGATAAGTCAAGAATTTAAATTTAGATGTGGCAAATAGAAGGGCGTTTCATAATTCTATGTGATGTGGCCCCCGGCCCTCTAAGGTATGTTCATTCATATGTGCATGCATATATGTGTCCAGGCCAGATGCTGACTTTGAATGTCTTCCTCTGTAATTTCCACCTTATGCCTTGAGGTAGGGTCTCTCACTCTGCCTGGACCCACTAGACTGGCTGGCCAGTGAACTTTGGGGACGTACCTGTCACTGCTTCCCCAATACTGTATTACAGACATATACTACCATGCCAAGCTTTGATGTGAGTTCTGGGTATCTGAGTTCATGCTTCTGTACTTTCAGAGGGCAAGCCCTGTACCAGCTGAACCATAACCCCAACCCCTGTTAGTTTCTGAAACTAGAATGTAGTCAAGTCCTCAGAGTTAACACCTGTGTAAGCCTCACTGGAGACAACACCGAAAATGAATTAATCTCTCATGAACATTTCATGCATCCCAGTTTCAAAGCAACAGTTTCCCAAACGAGACCTCAGCATCCATGTAAGCTAGGCATTAAGAAGTAGCTTCTGGTTACAGAGAAAGCTGAGCTCGGGTAAACAACGGGTAAACAATGGGTAAGTGGCAGAGTCCTGGACTGAATTGGGTCTTTCTAATCCCAATGCCTATGCTTCTCTGCTGCGTTACTCTGCAGTCACCCACCATGGAGAATGGTGGAAATTAGAGCAAGGTCTTTTCCTCAGATGGAAATTTGTTGAGAGGGCACACTGATGCCATTCCCCTACACTGTGGGGCCTAAAGTTTTATTCAAGAAAGATAGCTGAATCTGTATATATGAGATAATCAGCTCAGAATACCAATTCACCAATTATTTCAGATGTATCAAGCTCTGGATGGATACATGAAACCATGCTTAACATTTGAATTTAGAGGTGAACGAGGTTGTTGTTGTGCATAAGAGAACAATGGATGCCTCTTTGTTCCATCTAAATGCAAAAAGGAAAAGCAAGATGCAAAATGAAGGCAAACCCGCTCTCCATGGCACTCGATGGCGCTAGTGCCGGCAAGAGGGACAAGAGGTGCCTGGCAGATGATGCTTGTCCTGGCAACAGGGCAGTGAGGCTTCCCATGACCTCGCCACTGTCTTTAGTAAAGTAATGTGATAAGCAGCACCCCCTGGCCCTGTCATTCCTGTCGTTCATCCGCTTCTCCTCAATGCAAACACCCCAGATCACATCCAAGAAACTAGATCTATGTGAAGCTGTGAGACCTAACACAGCAAGTGTGTAAAACCAGAGTTCAGTTCTGTTTAAAATGGCCTTCACTTTTCATTGGAGAAAAAAAAAATTCTGTCAAAATTTTGCTTGGTGACCTGGAATAAGAAATTAATTTAGTTATGCAGATACTTAATTAGGGTACCAAATTTCCCTCTACAAACATCTGTTCTGTACTGTGTCTAACATTGACCACTCAGACTACGGTCGCGCTTAGGTCCTATATCTGACTACTCTAGTAGGAATCAGACCGGTGGTAAGGAGCCAGTAGCACTCATCCACCTGATAATATTCAAATTTCTAACTGAAAATACAAAGGAAGTTTCCCCAGGGTCGCTCTTCCCCTTTAAAATCACTGCCTTCAAGAGAACGCTGGACATTTCTAGCTAGAGCTTTGGTACCTTTAGACTCCCTTCTTTCTGAGCCTATTGAAAATCTGAATTTCTCTGACGTTTCCGTGATTAGGTAATGTAGCCAGGACAAAACCTCTACGACTGTGTCCTCTGTGAAATGGAAATGAGGTTTCACGCTGGCATAACACTTACTATAAAGTAGAACAGTTATAACTCAGATGGCAGTGAGTCCTTGGTGTGAGCGCTGAAGTCACGCAGGACGTTTCCACTGTCCCTCTGCACAGTGCCAGTATTGTGCAGTGTTGTCTCCACACAGACATGGGGACTCATAAAGAAAAAACACTACTGGATATAAAACATTAAAAATGCAAGGTTAACTCACAAGCCCACTTCAAAAGAATAATGACTACTATACTAGTCATTAAAAATTAAGTGATTTTAATTACATTTTAAATATACATGTTTCGTGATTGCGTTGATTTTATACATTTAGAAATGTAATCAGAAGCACTGATACTACAAAGACAGCATTACTGTATCCTTGTAATACACTAATTAAGGTATAGAGATTTATATATTTATAATTTATATATTTATAAACCTTTAGATGTGTTCACTATATGAACACTAACTTTCACTGGGGTTCACGTTTCTAAATCCTACACTTACACCCAGAACCACATAACACAGCTAATTCTGGACTGACATCTATAGTGAAGATGCCAAAAACCATCACTGAAAATACTGTTGCTTTGTTTCTTTACATTTATATGCTTACTTATTTGTTTCTTTGGGATGTGTGTGTGTGTGTGTGTGTGTGTATGTGCGTGCGCGCGTGCACACGTGTGCATATAGTGATTAGAAGACAATTTGTGGACAATTTGTGACAATTTGTCACGCTGTCCTGCCGGGAAGCAGGTCCTATCTCACCAGCCCAAGAGAGCTTTTATTTCTACTTCTTGTTCCTATATCCCTAGCAACACCTTATTTATAACCCTATTGCTCACTTTCATTATCCCCCACCCCATTTTTAATAGAATCCTCACCTAAATCTTATCTCTGTTTTTCAAGGCAAATAAAAGTGTTTATGATTGGAAGTAAATTGCACAGAGAGTTTTCTGCATGCTGGGCACAGCACTGGACACTCTACACTTGCTCTGCCATAACCACCTCCCCAAAAGCGTTATTTTGGTAAATGCCAAACAGCTCTTACTCACTAAACTGATGCCATCCTCAACTTTCGCATTGGAAAATGTGCTTGTCTTCCTCAGTCATCGAAAATTAGAATCACAATGTGATGTCACCAGAAACCCGTAAAAAAATGAGAATATAGAGACCATAGGAAGCAAGTTGGTGGAATATGGAGGGCATTGAAAACGGCCACTACCGAGAGTATGCGACCGACTGAGAATGTACATGACTAAAAAGTCATCGGGTGGTTTTGAGTGAAGCTGAGCACAGGAAACCGTGCTCCGAGAATCGGCTCAGCAAGAGCACATCCACGTCCACAAACCACAAGGACAACAGTGCTCCGAGCCGCAAGACGACAGCAGCGCTGCGAATGACCCTCAAGGTCAGGAAAGGGAGGACGGGTAAATGAGCTGAGGCGTATTCAACAAAAGAAAGGAAAAATGGGTTAAAGAATAGCAAGGGACTTGTCGTCTTATAGTGTGAACAAATCCTCAGCAGACTGTTGAGTAAAAGCAACCCAATTGAAAGTCCATGCTGTCTAATTCGTTCCTGTTGCAATCTAAAAGCAGCAAGCCATTTGGTGACAGACCAGGGCTGTTTGTGAGGACAGCGCAGGCGCAGGAAAGGGGTATGACGTCATGAGACACCGGACGTGTACCTTCTAGTCTCATGCTGGTTACACAGACATGTCCAATTTTGAAACCCGTTCATACGATCTTTAAAAAGAATCTGTATCCTTTTATCATGCATTTAACAAGTTATTTAAAAGTGAGCTTAGAGAACATTTCTGCTCTTCGTGGTTTATAAATTTATACTCTAAAGACTAAATTAAACAAATATTTACTATGTGACGACCAAAACTTTCCAAGAGTAAGACAAATTCTACAAAAAAAGAAAAAATATTGAGAAGATTCATGTTTTAATTTTACTTTCTTTTATTTTAAAATTTTTCTAAATAAGGCAAAACCAAAAGCAAAGCGAAATAATACACCAAAGTTACTGCAACTTTATATATTAAGAAAACAGAAATTTCTTAATTTGGAGATCTTAGAAATGCCACATTGTTTTCGAAGTTTAAAAGCCTGGTCATTCCCATTCATTCACTAACTCATACACGGCACAGTCACCAGCTAACTACTGGATAAGCAAGTACTTAAGGGTTTTAAAGGTTATTGTCCTCCTAGAGCTTAAGTCACAAATGTCAGTGCCAGTCAGAACCAGGTGGAGATAAAAACTGGCAGCAAGGCTGGTGTAAGCCTTTATTGTGGGCAGGAGTGACGGAGACCGTGGACTATTGGGACATTGTTAAACACAGGCCTCTGTGTCGGGAGTGTGGCGACAAGGACCGGGCTCCCGCTGGTCTTTTCATGAGGGTCCAGTGGAAATCACAATTTACTATGTGAACCCAACCGGTTTTTAAACGTAAGCTCTGTAAAAAGAAAACAAACAAGGGACGCTGGCTGTGACGAGCGGAGCACATCTGTGAGCTGAATTAGGCATATGGCTGCCCGTGTAGAGAATGATCAAACGGAAGAGACACAAATGCTCGCTGGGCAGTCGCCATGAGCACTCCTTTGCCCTTTAGATGCCCAACCAACCACACGAGTGCCAGGCTTTCCCTGGCTCGCTCTCACCTCATGATTTACTGCTCTTGAATAAACCACAGTGAATTACATTATAGTCTTTGCATCCCTACAAATACTAGGCACGTGTTTAAATGATTGGAGTAGAAATATACCTCCTCCTCATGTGTGCACGTGTGTGTGTGCACGCGCGTGCTGTTTTGAGTGACTCAATCAGACCTAGGAGCGCCCGGGAGGAGGTGAGAATAGAGTTGGCACTGGGGAACTTTCACGTTTTCATTAAAAGACTCTTTCCATGCATTTTTCAAGGTTAAAAAAAAAAATCCTTACACGTGAACTCATTGTTCCCTGGCGTTACGCCTGCCAGCTCTTTAATTAGCCACTGCTCTGGTTCAGCATGAGCCGCCTCTGGACCCTCATTCACCAGTGGCCAACAGAAGGGTCCTGAGCAGCCCAGGTACCAATCTCTTTCTCTTTGAGCTCTCAGTGCACAGACTCATGGCACAGAGTGCCGTTTCATACTGACTGCGTCACACACCAACGATGCGCAAAGTGGGGCTGCCTTCCCAGTAAAGGGATAATCCTTCACAGGAGAACATAGCAGGGTACACCTGTTTTCATTCCCCTAGAAAATAACCAGGTTTCCATTGGTAAAACTGGCAGGAACTGAAGGCCTTGAGAAACAACCACTTTTCAGACATTTTAACACAAACCCATGGATTATAAAAAATCACAAAAACAATGACTATGAGCTTCAGGTAGTCTCTGTTTATTTAACAAGTAACAACTTGTGATTTTACATAAAGGGATCAAATGAAACAAAACACCGAGTGACTGATATTCCAATATAGATGTATAATTTCTCTTAAAATAATGGCCACTGTTTAAGTCTTCCGATTGTAATTTATAGCTAATGATCTGGATATGCTGAGATTTGGAACAGCTTACAGAAAAAAAAATTGTCGTCTTTTTAAATGACAAATCACATAGCATTTACGTTTGATAGCTGTTACCTCACTGCAATTTTCTCTTCTACATTTAGCATTTATTATCTATTCCAATATACAGACAGTCCACTTTGAGAATATAGCATCAGATGATTGTCATTTTATTGGCTTTAATCTCTATTACACTTCTAGTCAAATTTACACACACACACAGACACCATCTATACTTGAGTGCAAAAGTTTCTTTGATCACAAAATAAAATACAAGTCCAAAAATAATGCTCCTTTACTTTTCCTTCATCTATTTGAAATAAAAGCATAAGAAAGTCTGAACACTTTAAATTGACAAACCATTCTTATATACCATCGAAAACCAAGAAAATATTTCCATCCCACACACAGACAGCACCATATGAACACTCTTGGTATAAGTTATAATTTGGAATTTTTGTTAGAAAATGATATCTTAATATATAAAATATATAAAGATATAAATGTTGTTAAATAAAAGTTCATATCTTCGTAGAACTATTCTATTCAGAGAGCAAATGGCTTCAACAATTTACATGTTATGTTTAATCCCATATCTTATTTTTAACCTACTATTGAAAAATTTACCTAAATAAAGAAAGTAGATCTAACAGAAACATATCAAAAAAACACAAATTTTGAAACTACTGTTTCAAAAGTTTCAAAATAAGAGAAAAGAGTAAAAAAAAAATAATTTGTCAAATTAAGATGGGAATAATTCTTTGTAAAATGCAAAGAATATTAAGTGTGTGACTACACTGACCTCAGCTGTTTAAATTAAAGCACTTGTTTCTGATAAATGACACTAGTGGACAACTTTTGAAAATCTAAAATCTGTTATGAAATTAATTTAATATTGCAGTAGGGTTTTTATTGTACACTATAAAGAGCCACAAGATTAATACATCAAGAAATCAAACATTAATGAAATACTGGTGAGAAAAACAGACCTAATTTTAAAAAGCCAATTTGCTGTCCAAGATGCCATGTGTTTGCAATGCTAGACCTCAGCAGCCTGAGGAAGGAGGGTCATAAATTCAAGGCCAACGTGGGCCGCACAGCAAGACCCTATATCGAGCAAATAAATAAGCAAACAACAAAAAGTCTGTCTTTTTAAGACACATGTTTTAAAATGTTGTGAATACACATTCTTTCAGTCTCCATTTAAATCGAGTTTCCAACATTAGGAGAAACACAAGATAATATTTGAAACATATGAATACTTAGAAAAGCTATACACAACTGGGGGAAAATCATTTGCCGTCTACAAAGTTCAACAACACACACAGACAAGAATGTTACTTGGGTACTGTCTCTAACATATATTCCAATATATTTCTATTCTTCTGGAGGGAGACTTACAGCCCCAATGATTGCAAAGCCAACAACATCCAAACTTAAATAGCTGAGCTGCTGTTCTTCACAGGAGGGGAAACTTATCAAAATCACATGCTGAAATTCCTAAAGTTCATTTTTAATTTTCTTTGGTGCAAAATACATTTGCATGACTAATTTAGTCTGCATATTTAAAAAGTGATATAAATATGCTTTAAATAAAATTACACTGAAAAAAAATACACTCTATACTTGTAAAACACGACAGCAGTCTACATGTAAAAACACGTCTTCAAGGACAATCAATTTTTTCCATATTTGGATATACAAATTCTGGAGATGGCCCATACAGTCATCCCATAACCTCCACTGAACTTGTAAGGAATTATTCAGCTTCCCACTTAAAAAGAACCTCTTCTTTTCAAGTCTTTCATTGTGTATCTCTGCTGGTTTTGCCCAGAAACCCAACTTAAAAGCATTTGCTTCATCAAACCTTCTCTTTGTCCAGGAAAGATGAAAAGAACAGGTGTAAGATGGGAACTTTGCCAGTGGCAGCCAGGATTTCCAACCCCAGGTAAGGGCTCCCTGGGAAATTCCCTTCCCTTGGGTGTGGTGAGTGAGTCCTATAAATGGATGACAATCCTTCCCTGGGTTCTCACTACTTCCGGGAGATGGGAAAGTCAGTCCCCTGAGGAAGTCTCATGCCATGACTTCCTCCTGCTGGCCCTAGAGAAGTGTGGTCCCACGCTATATTAAAGCTTTCTCATAAGGGAACTGCTATGGCCTCTCTTAGGTAAGAAACAGCCATCAGAGGCTGGAGACTTCAGCCTTAGAATTTAAAACCAAATCGTGTCAGCATCAACACGAACATGACCAAAGACTCCAGAACCTGGGTAAAACCTTCATTTCAGCCTGGGAGTTCTGAGCATGAGAATCAACTGAACATTGCCTGGTGTCCAGCCCCACAAAAACAATGCAATGGATACATGTGTTTTCTAAGTGGCCACAGTTTTAATAATTTGTTATGTAAAATAGAAAGTTCACACCAATAGGAATATATTAATAACACGGTGCTAAAAATGCTGTTCTTAGCGAGCTTTTCCATTTTAAAAGCCATTTTAATTTTCCTAGAATCTCAAGGCTTTTGCCATTTACATATGAACTTATGTTTTATATCAGGAGCTCTGCTTCCTATGGTGTGAACCTTTTTATTATTATTTCAGTACAGTTCCATTTTATTTGAGTCATAAATAAATTAGATATGAACTTACATGTGTGGCTTATGTAAAGCATTAGATTTGTACAGAGGCATGCATTCAAGTCTCTATAAATTCCCGGCACAACAGAGCCAGCAGCTGGGAAAGCATCTGTCTCGCCAACGCCCATCACAACTGCCTCCAAACACAACACCCATGCAAGGACCTCACGTAGCCATGAACTACATGCAGCAGGAGCAGAGAGAAGAGCCCTGGTTTCCAAGGGTTTCTTGGCAGATGAACACAATTTAGAGAGACGGTGAGACTCTCAGCAGCTTTGCTAAACCACTCTCCGAGTGACTGCAAGGGATTTGGGGTAGGATGCAGACCCATGATACTCTAAGTTAGCATGCTCATATTGCTCCAAGGAGCTGCTTCTTGAAGTTGAAAAGAACTTTTCTGAGAAAGGGATATATAGAGAGACATGGGAAAAGTAACATTCAGGTTAAAAGAGCAGGAATAAGAGCTAGGAGAATATACACATCCATAACCACAAACTGGAGCAGTCACGAAATAAGAATAGGGGTCCTACACTGTGAAGATGATTATCTATTCTGAGTTCTATCCTTTTAAAAGTTCAACAAGACTTACTATACACAAACTGAGAAACAGAAAAGGTTCTGGCTGAATCCAGGTCAGTGTTGTAAGAAATCAAAATAAGGAATGCAGGACTATGACCACAGACAATGGAGGCTCATCAAAAGACCGCAGAAAATATATAGAAATCTATTTTCATAGAAGCTGAAATTAGAAAAATGGTGCAGACTAAAAGGACAAAGTGGGTCATGTTGTGGCAGAATGGTGAGCATTTGTGATGGCCTCAAGAAAATCTACCTTTTTTTGAGTTAAAGTTGAATCGAGTGTTTCTAGGTTGAATGCTGAAAGTCTCCCCAATTGACAAGAAATACAACTGGAGCTGTTCCTAACTCCTGCACATGTGAATAAAAATGCTAACTTGTATACAGTCTGGTGGTGATCGGTTTCTCACCTCAGCTCCATACATCCTTCTCTGGTATTGTAGCAACACTGTTAAACACCCTCTGATCTGCCAAGATGCTTACAATAGGCTCCTCAAATGCCTCTCTGCCCTTTATCCTTTTCTGCTTGAATTAATCCAAGTTGATGTCATATCATCTGCTGGAGAATTGTCTGTATTCTGTCAATCATGCTTTAAATAAACGCTGATTGGCCAGGCAGAAAGTATAGGTGGGAAAACCAGACAGGAAGTAGAGGTGATGCAATGAGAAGAGGAAATTTCTGAGAAGGAGGAAGCTGATTCCTCCCAGTCCAGCCCAGAACACCAAAGAAGCAACATGTGACCTGCCCTGCTGTGAAAGGTATGGAACCATGTGGTTAGCATAGATTAGAACAATGGGTTAATATAAGCTATAAGAGCTAATAAAAAGACTGAGCTAATGGGCCAATCACTTTTATAAGTTATGGAGATCTCTGTGTGATTTTCTCTGGAACTAAATGGCTGGGGAACTAGGCAGGACAGAAAACCCCAACAAGCCAGCCCATTTTGTTACAATCATCTGAATACACTACTCAATATTCATCTTCTCCTCTTCTGATTTCAGAAAACTTTCAGGTAGCACTGTGTGACGCCAAAGTCATCTGTACACTTTCCCCACCATTATTCCTGCATGTCACATAGACAAAGAGTCAAATATTTGCAAACATGACCCAAAATGACTCCCTGTGAGCTTTCTCAGAAGTATTTGCCTTGACTATGATAATTGGTAACCTTTCATTTACTCCAACACTGCATATGGTGCACGGGGAATAGAACCCTCATTGCTCTGATTACCATGGGGTTACAGATTCCTCTTGTGAGATAATTTTCATACTGAACTGCATAACACCAGATATTCAACGCTATGCACATGCAGCTTTATTACAAAGTGCTTCTGCTTTGTTAATGCAACTATAATTTGTATTGGAATAACTTTTCCGTGATGATTAAAACAAGGAAAAAAACTTTTATAAAGCTGTGGAGGCCCAAAAATGTGAGCCTATTTCCACCTTATCTGAAAGTCAGAGAGTTTGAAGTTGCTCAAAATAGTTGACAACAACCAGGCCTACACATTCTGACATAGGGTGTGGTTACTTGTTCTTTTTGACATTAAGAAGGCCCAAAGAGGTAGATCCATTCCACCGGGACCAATGGTCAGGAGATTCGAGTTGTCCCACGCTACCGTCTCGCCAGCAAGAACGACGCGGGGCACTTAGGATACTTCTGCAGTAAAGCTTTAATGCCTCTTGAGAGGGAGAGCATCAGCTTCCAAAGCGGAGACCCCGAATGAGGGGAACCCAGCCCTTATAAAGGAAACAGTCCTCGCTTCTGACGTGTCACTCTTGGATTGGTCCACTGCCCATTATCCCAGATGATGCCTCGGGAGTAGGCAGGGACGGACGCAGCGGTAGAGAGTTACAAAGCACATGCGCTGGGATTAAAGGCGTGTGCTACATCACCTTGAACTCACAGAGATCTGCTTGTCTCTGCCTCCCAGGCATTGGGACCAAAGGCGTATACTACCACGCCTTGAGGTCACAGAGGTCAATCTGCTTCTGCCGCCCAGGCATCAGGACTAAAGGCGTGTGCCGCCACACCTTGGGGTCACAGAGGTCAATCTCTACCTTTGTTCCTAGAAGCAATGGAGAATGTGGTCCGGCCCTCCACATATCCCCCTTTTTTTACTTCTTTGCAGAAAGGCAACTCCCTAGGAAGGTAAAGATAGAGGTCGCACTTCCCAAAATGAAAACATAAAAATGGGCTTACACGGAATCTGTCCCTAGGCTCATGACACCTGGAACCTATCCGGCCTGCCCTCTGCCAATTTTCTGGGAAAGGGAATATACGGCAGGAAACCCTTAAGCAGAGCGACTTATCTCTCAGAGAGGGCCATTCTCTGTGCGATGCTCTTCAGTTCGACAACCTTCAGGGCTAGCTAAGCCAAGCACTCCACCCTGTGCAATGGACCACAGTCCTAGGGGTGCAGGAGCTGGTTGGCTTAAACCTTACTGCTTTAACATAAATAACCACACATCAGTAGAGGTTTGACCTTGAGAGTGACTGCCTTCAGAATACTTGGTCTAGGGTGGGTCCACTGCCTAAACAACAGAATGTTAATGACTTGATGTCTCAAAGCATTGACGCAAGTAACTGTTCTGGTTGTCCTTTGTATCATGTTAAAGCAGTCTTTTGTCTTCTTCCCCCTCCTGTATTGGATATAAAAGTGCAAGGAAAATTAAGTGCAGGTGATTTCAGTAGTCACTGGAACTCTCTCCTGATACTATCCTATGTTTCTGTTTTATTATTTTCACTAGCATTTTCGTTCACTTTACTATTTTTCTGATCCCCATGCCCCTGCCCTGGTAATTGGTATTTTTGTCAAAGTTGGTCGCCAACACAAAGCTATTTGAATATGCTAGACATTAGCAAGAGCAAAGTGAAGACATTTTCTCTTGAGAAACCACCCGGTTCATGTAGAGAGAAATGGTGAGTGCCTACGTAGAGGACTTTCTGAGATGTCGCCAGCAAAGACTGAAGGTGTAGCTCAGTTGTAAAGCAAGGGCAGTATCTATAACCTGAGGTTGGGCCCTGCAATTTCTACATCCTGTGATAATATGAGCTACATATATGAGCTACAAATCATTCAGTATATTGAATTCTACTTGTGAGCAGACCCTGAGTCATGACTGGAAAGTTAAAAACATTGACAACTCTGACTTTAAGTTCAGCTATGGCGTGAATTGATTCATAGCATTTAGTCAAGCAGAAAGAAGCAAGCATTTGGTGACTATGGAAGAGTCTCTTTGGGGGATCACAGGGTACTTCATAGATTTGCTTAGACAGCAAGCAAGTGAAAGTGTTCAAGGGATATTGTGCAAAGTCTTTTTCTTCTAGAACAAAAATAAGCCTCTTAGGTGAGGTGACTTGTTTGCCACTGGGTCTCAAGCCTGAGAACCATCACAACGGTGGAGAAAAAAAAATGAATAACAGTGAACTGAGCTAGTGACCTGTGAAATGATATCTAGAAGGCAAAATACAGATACACACTGGTGCCTCTGCAGGGAAAACACAAGCGACTGAAGGGAGCGGAAATGCTATCAAAGAAACAGTTTGTAAAACATAAACATATATGATACATGAACCCCGTGTCTTGATAGTCTAAGAAATACAGCTATGCTCTACCAAAGACCTCTGCACTCAGAGGTACATTTCAGATGACCGCTGGAAACAATTTTCAAAGAAAAAGCCTCTTCCAACAAGTTAGAGTTGATGTGAATGAAGCCATACTTACATTAGGAGAAGAATTAGACACAGAGACCCACAATTGCCAAGGTTTAGAAAAGAAGACTGTAGAATGTTTGCTCCTAAGTGGAACACGTGTACCACACATTATCCTCCCAATGTTCAGAAATCTTTGCAGGAGGCAAAAAGAATGTGAGAGCCAGAGGCTCTTAATGACAACCAAGAGAGGAGTCTTTGGGGCCCAGCTGGACAGCTGCACATGTGGACTCATGGTGATTGCGACAGCGTGGTAGCTATGACAACAGAGTGACTATGAAAGCATGGACCAGGTCTGCATAAGCCCAGCCAGACCAAGTGCCACCATGGAGAGTGGAAGTGGGCTCAGAGTCCCACCCCTCACCTGGGACCTATCCGCTGGGAGAGGGACAGTCCTATTTATGCAAGTGACACATATCTAAGAGCAGCAAAAACCACTCTTGGTGGATTTTGTTTCTTGCATTTTTTGTTTGTTTTGTTGTGGTTGTTTTAATGACATAGATGGATGGGGTAAGGAAGAGCTGGAGGCGGGGACCATGATCAAAGTACACCGAACTTCTCATAGAACTAATACAATTTAATAAAAATTAAAAGAACATAAAGTATAGCTTTATATATAAGCTGTATAACAAAGGATCTTAAAATTCTAAAGGGATTATGAGAATAGTTCTAATCCAGAACCTTCTGCTCAGAGAAAGTGAAGATGTCATTGAATGAATGAAAACAGAGACTACGTGGCTGGCTAGCAGAAAGATACATACGGAAAATCTATGTTTGCTGGCTGTGCAAATGTCGACCTGTAAAGAGATTACAGAATTTCTGATGTGCCATTGTATGACCTGTCCTTGGTCTGACTTGCCTTCTTCTATATCTCTGTCTAGAGTTCTTCAATCACAACCCTTGTGTTCGATCTCTAAGATACTTCAAGCAGTGCGTTGAGACAAGTTTACGTGTTATATTTAGTTTACAAGTATGGGTGTCAAGCCAATATTTAACTTGCTAATTAAAAATTCTTCCTGCAAGGATAGTTAACAGCTAGAATACCCCAATCTGGGCCAGGTTCTGGAGGCAGCAACTTAGCATGTCGATGCTGTTAATTGTGTTTGCACCTGAGTATTAACTAGCATAAGGACTCTGTGAAAGAAGCGTTAGTGTAAGTAAATTGTATTCTTTATTATATGGTTGTGAGATGCATGCTTTAGTCACTGCTGCTTTTTCATAAATGGGCTGTAAGCGTCAGATTATATATACATATATCATTATATATTATATATATCACTGACAAAATCAACGAATGTGTTTACTCAGCTATCTTTCTCATCTAAAGGAAAGCCAGAAGTTCCTGAACTCAGAACACTGCTTTGCACATCACTGAATGAAATTATGACGTCACGTGCTGCAAAGTATGTGCAAGCTAAAGGAGAGGCAGGGTTCATTCGACTTGTCGGAACTGGTTATGGGGATGAACCTTTGAGTCTCCTTGTTGGTGAGCAGTATCTTCTTAAAAGCAGGAGTGGGATTCACAGTCATTGCCGTCCACACCATATTGCCTAACGTGAGGTTTGGTGAAAAGATGCATGACTTTTCACACTCAGATCTATCTGCTATTACTTTGAAACTTCCCTCTCTGCTGTGTTTCCCACCTCACTTGGCTGGAAAGAAAGTAATTATAAAATCAGAAAGCTTTTCCTTTTTTTGGTAAAGTACAGTATGTAACATCGTATTTATATAAATTGTATTTATCTTTGTTTATGTGTACCTGTTTCTTAATCTGTTTGTATACATACATATAAATGTATGTTCTAGTTTGGTGAAGTCACAAGTAAAACACATATAAGAGCATAGTAGACGACACACTTCGATGTTGCAAAATCTGTTTTAAGCAGACAGTTAAGGAAATAAAATTGCTTGGTGAATAAATACCAAAAGTTAATTGTTTCACAGATTGAGAGGGTTTTAAAGGCACAGGGAGACCATTCCTCTGTCTCAAGTACATTAAATAGGTGCAACTCAAATGGTTTTGTCTTTCTCGAGGGAGACTGAGCAGCCTTCCCTTTATAACGTCCATCTTACCTCTGAGTGGTACCCGACTCTGATGAAGGCGCAAAGCGGATCAAAGGCGCCAGTAGCACAGGTCAGGAGGTGCGTCCTGTTGTAGTGATGCAGGACCCGGACATAGTTGGCACACTCGCTCTACAATGGGATGGCAAAGGACATGTGGTTAGGAGGGAGCAAGTGTTTGACCTTCCTTTGAACTTTGCTGTCCGTCAATCCCAGAAAGGGAGTCTGAATCGGGAGGAAAAGGAAAAGAGAGTAGGATAGAGAAGATGAGGACCTGGGAGAAAGCAGCTAGCGTGAGGAACATGTGTTTTAACAGGCAGTGAAATGTGAAATGCTTTTTGCTGTAATTCTGTAAGTCATTTTTATAGCATTCTCACAAATATGTTCAATAACACTGATTTGCACCAATATAGTCCCCATGTAATTAAAGTACACCCAGGGCTGCCGTTTTTAAGAACAGTATAAACTATGAACCAACATAAAATTAGAAAACCAGTAATTAGAAAAAAGTCATTATTCTTAAGAAAATATATGATGTTGATAGCAGGGTATTACAACATTTTTTACTAGTTTGAAAGTTTTTAACTGGCAAAAGAAATTCTGACAAAAAAATGAAACATTATACCAAAATGCCATAATATCCCAAAGTCAGCATTAAGTTAGAGTATCTAATATTTATTTAAAGAAAATTAGAAAGCTGCACCCTCAGATTTAGAAGTCCTCATTGGCACTACAGAGTTTTGATAAGCAAAATAGTGCTCATATCCTCAAAATTATAAATTGACATAAAATGTAATTTGGGGAAGGTTTTTAAAAAAAATATATTAAACTAACCACTAGAAACAACATTTGATTGTCAAATGTTCTGAGGGTCTTGCAGCAAAATGCTATAGTGCAAGGGTCAATACTTCATCTATAAACAATGATGCATAACTATATTAATTCATGTGGCAACTGGTGAAGATCCTCAGGCGTGCAGCGATAGAAGAGAAGAAGCCATAGGTAGCAATGCACACGTGTGTGCTGCATTCTGTTAACTGTGTTCACAAAAGCAGACTCCAGACTACTTCCTGGGGATCCTAGCCAGGCAGCACCAGATTACAGAGAAGAGTATTTAACTCATTCATTGCTGCACCCACTTATAAAGTCAAACATGGAGCCTGGTGCTCCAAACTTGCTGGCTATTGTCTTCCCATTTTCCAATCATTCTTTTTTATTTGCATTAATACATAGACGTATGAGAACAAGAAAACTTATCAGAGTTTCAATGAATTTGTCATAATTAATACTATATTTTACTTTTAAAAATAATGTGCTCATTTTAATAAAATGATGGGTTTCTTTATGAAAGTTTCAAGATCATAGTAGACTCTGGCTATGGTGAAATTTTCTGCCCTCGTATTGCTGGAAGCACGTGCTTTTTCTCTATTGACACTGCATCTCTGCCATTCTCACCCTTTCTTGCCCGCTTGTGCTCTCTTGCAAGCGGCCTCTTCCCAGAGAGTCAGTTTCTGCTCTCCTGCCACAGGAGTTTTGAAAACTGTCTTTATCTTTTCACATTATAATTATATTTCTACCTTTCCTTTATTCCCTCTAAACTTTCTCATATATTTCTCCTTGCTCTCTTTAAAATTCCTAGCCTATTTTTTCATGAACTGCTGTTACATGCACACTCACACACACACATACAACATACATACACACATATGTACACACATGTGCACACATACATACTCACTTTATCAGGCACTGTCACGTCTCTACCATTCAGGCAGGCTCATCACCTTCATACATACCCCAGACACACATATGCATACAAACACACATGCATACAGACACACGCATACACACACACACACACACACATACACATTCTCACAGATGTATGTACACACACACACATATACACAGACTCACTTTATCACTTTATCAGGCACTGTCACATCTCTACTATTCAGGCAGGCTCATCACCATCATACACTCCCCAGACAGACACATATACATGCACACTCAAATTGCTTCAAACCAAATTACCCAAATCAATTTTTGAAAACATCCTCCTATCAATTTAGACATCACTATTTCATCAAAAATAAATTAGAGGAGTAATACGAACTCCTTTTAGTCCTAAAAAGTACCTTAAAATAAATATTCGCCACAGTGATAAAACAGACAGAAGAAGATTTCTCCTTCAAGTCTCTCTCATAAACTTGCTGGGATGGAAAGCCCAGCAGATTGACCTGCCAAGCAGTCCCACAGGATATAAAGCCCCTTGGTAACAGGGCAAGCTGCAGTCCTGAGCACACAGATCTATCCACTCAGCTCCCACATAGGTAACATTTTACTTTGTGTGTGATCCATACAGTTAATAGAATCTGACCATGCAGACAAGGAGAAATTCTCTGTCCTCACATGGCTGGAAGCACCTGCTTTTCCCCTGTTGACATCCTGTCACTTGTTAGACTGAAGCAATCAGACCCCATTTTGGCTCAGTTGAGCTTCGACTGCCATGGGCTGAGAGTCTGTTCGGTTCTCAGCATCACGGTGCGGACTAAGGAACGAAGAGTGTTGACTTGTTTCCTGGCTACTCTCCAGTGGCAACAGAGAACTGGGAGTTGCTAATAATGTGTAGTCATTTACATTTTTTTTAAGCTTAGGAGAAACAAAGGTAAGTTTGCTTTCAAGGAAAGACCTATGGCGGCCGTCCTCCAAGCCATGTATTCTATCAGAGAAGAAGGAACATTCATTCCGCGTCAGCCTGTCACCCACATCAGGGAGTCAGAACAGAGTAGAGAACAGCACTTCTCACTCCTGTCCCTCATGGGCTCTGGGTTGAACCGTGATAGACTTTGCTTCTGATACCAGGGAAGGCCCCAAGCGCCTTTCCCACTTCATCTCTTCAAGTGTTGTGACCTCATTCTGTTCCTACATTTCTAATAGCTTCATCAAAGGGGAAGCGAAATCTCTTACAGAGTTGGACTTCTCTTATCTAGTCCTTCAAATTAAGCAAAAGACAGAATCACCTACAGTTGTGATTTTCCTACCAAAAAGTCAGAAGATAAACATTGGTATAAGGAGTTTATAAACCCAAGCTTAATAAACTATAAAAGAATAACAGGTTCCCTGGGGTTGGAGAAATGGCTCATCTTTAAGGGTTTCAGAGGCTCCAGTGATCTCTTTGGGCCTCAGAGGACACTGCATGCATGTGGTGCACAGACATACATGTAAGTAAAACACCCACAGCATAACAGCACATGAATTTGTTTAACACATGCTCCTGTCAGGATGGTAGCCTGTTTGCTTGCAAGTCTACATTATAGTTAGTTTTATAGAATAATGTATTTATTGTGTATCTTTCCTCTTTATGAAAAAAATTGTAGGTATGTCATTGAAAAGAAGTAAAACTTTAATGATTCATTGCTTTACAGGCAACCAAGAATAGAATTCGCGCTGTGTTTAGCCTACAATGAATAGCTTCCTGTGTCTTTTAGAATCCGTGCTTTGTTTAGCCTACAGCGACAAGTACTTACTGTGTCTTTTCCTTTCATTATGCAGTCTTCTACTTTTCCTGCTGGACTCGGCCAGTATATCTGAAATTGAAGATAATGAATCATTATGTTAAGTATGTAGAGAAGAAAACCTCACTAAAAGCCACTTCATTTTCTTCTACAATCCAATTCCCAATCCATTATGTCCTACTTTCTGCAAAGATAAAACCTTCTCGTCTTCAGATATTTGTGTGATTAGAAGCTTCCCTATGAGCTTCCTCTTCGCACTAAACCTCTTTAGCAATCCCTAGTCTTTCCGGTGGTTCCTCATGCCTTCTGCTTGCAGAGTCAGTCGCTCTAGAATCCATTCCTCTTCATATTTCACCTGCAGGAACCTCTGTTTCTGTCTTCCAATTTAGTTGGTGAACCAGACTACTCGTGATGGCAAGACAAGCATCTCCTTGAATTCTTTGAGTTCCTTTTGCATTTTTACTGCCACGCACAGAAAGCCAGTGTTCTGGACGCCAAGGAATGTTTGAGTGCAGGAGAGTATGTAAGGATGGAGGACTCCTAAACACATCTCCCAGTATCAGGTCACAGACACACTACATCTTTACATGGCTACACAGTGAGGCTGCAGCCAGGCCTGGCTCCAGGAGACCTTGTCTCGCACCGCCTCATACAACAGAGCTGTTTCACACTTCATGTTTCCATGCGAATTTGCAGAAGTTGATATGAAGTCGCAAGTTAGTTGGCCTCTGTCTTAAAGAGAAGGCTATATAAAACCCTTTTCCCTTCTTAACCAAGCACTTTGCTGAGACCAAAGCAAACAAAAAAGTTTTTCCGCAGTTTCTACGACATTACTTCTTTTAGAAAAAAAAAGGGGGGGGTGGGGTATTTATCATTATCTCTTCCCAGCCTCCGCTTTTCTCTTGTTGCACAAATTATAGGATCAATTCACATGGGGCCGCCCATTGCATTGATAATTGTAATTTATTTTCCCTTTTACCCTGTAAGCATGTGCACTAAGGTTTTGGGTGTGCAAGGCATAGCTCACATCATCAGTGGCCTGAAAAGGCCTTTCCTTTGGTTATTTATGATTTTTCCCTTTCTAGCCTGGCTATCCTACTTACCACTTAGGGGGCAATTCCTGCGACTTGTTACTGGATACATTTTTTCATGCTTGTTTACATTCTTTTAAAGTAGTTAGTATTGCTTTGGTGCACATATTTCTAATTTATGTAAGCAAATCTCACCATCTATTTGTTTTAATTAAATTTGCGCAAGTAAGACAACTTGTGTGTGTGTGTGTGTGTGTGTGTGTGTGTGTGTGTGTGTTATGTCTCCTCTCAACTCCTCATGGTTTCTCTATGCATTCTAAGTAGAACTTGCCTTCAAAAGCCTTTGGATTATCAAACTAAATATTAGCTATTACTTTTCTTTTGACAGTTGGCAAACATCAAGAATGAGAATTCCTGTTTAAACATCCAGTTTTCTGATGCCTCTTTAAAAATATATTAAAAGACAGGCTATACTGGGTGTAGCAGTATACTCATGTAGCAAAGCTACTGCCAACTTGGTCTTCAGAGGCGCATTCCAGTGCTCACTGACTGATTGCTGACTGTCTCTCCTACACCCATCATCCCAATGAGCAGTCTAGGTTTTGACATCTGATATTCGTCTTTGAATCCCAAGTATGTTTAAGATTTAAACACTCTTTTAAAAGATGATGCCCCATAAAACCCATTATAGTTCAGAAGTAGAAGGGGCTCACCATGCCATCCACACATCATCTGGCCTAATCCAGACCTGAAAAGGGAACAACACGAGAACTTACAAAATGATGGCCATTTTATTGTGTGATTAAGTTTGTTATCACGTGAGTGACCAAGCTGTGCTTAGAGTTTTGCTGGTCCTTGATCTCCCCAGATATTCTTGCTGACAGTCACTCAGCATCCGACTTTTTTACCTTTAGGAGTATATCATCAGAACCTTACTTGAAAGCACATGGGTTTTTCATGTTGGTATTCAAGAAGAGAAGACAAAGGAAAGAGTAGAACTAGAGAAGAAAACCACTTCCAAAAGAAAAAAAGTTAAAGTATATGCATAAAATCTAAAAATTGTTGCTCCTAGTTTTCACAATGTGCTCTGAGAAATTTTCTACAAAGATTTGTAAAACTTATTCCACCAAGTAATTATGTCTTTACTATGGACTTATAACTTACTTAAATTCATGTGTTAAAGTAGGCTTCATATACATATATGCATATATACATATTAAATAAAATAAAACTCATTTAAGGATCCTATAATTTCATGACTTCATTTCCTGATCAGAACAAATTAGAGTACAGATCATCAATAACTCAGAAGAATATCTTCCAGCCTTAGCATACTTATAAGATGGACTCTTCAAAATGTTACCTTCCTTCCTTATTCACTTTGTTTTTGTTATAAAATGATGATTTCTTTAAACCATAATCTGAGAACATCATACAAAATATTCTCCTATTATTTCGTAATGATTACTTCCAAACACAGTTTTGGTGGTAAATCTCAAAGCATTTCTCCTTATGTTCTGATGGCTTTTATTCCGGACTATCTTCCCAAATAGCTAGAAAAGACACACGCACAATTTATGCAAGGTAAAAGGGAAATTTGTTCACTGATGGGGAAAATAAAGATGAGGTCTCCATGGGCAGATGTTAGACATTTCTGCTGACAGCCTCCCTTGCCTTCTAATGACAGAAGGTTTTCTGAGCTGAGATTCCTTAGTTAGAAAACAAGCATTGTCTAGCTATGTCTACGGAGGCTTCTATGCATCTCCCCTGCAGAACTTAGCCTGGGGCTCTTGCTGCCTGCTGTTCAGAATAACAAGACTCCTTCCTCTCTGGCCCAGGAGGGTGTTGCTTTCTGATAGAGTCTAAGAAACCAGACTAACTTGCCTTGGATATCATGCAAAACCTCAGGCCTATAGCAGTTTGGATCAAACAAAACAGTGTATTATGGGATCTGTGATCGTGATGAAAATAAACACCCTTTTCTAAAATTTTCCATTGGTCCTAGAGCAAAGCTAAGAGGAGCATTGTATCTAAAGCTGACAATCTAATCTTGAAATCATGTTTTGCAAAGTGATTCTCAGCAATACCTTTCCGTATGTTTCCATTAGGTAATATTTCTCCCATTTTGATCCCCCATGGTGTTCTTGTCTGTACAGACACCACAATGAGTTATATATTTAATTTTAGCTCTCTTACAAGAATAGAAGGGACAAAGCCAGTCAATGTCAGTCTGTTTACTCAATATCTGATGATTAGTGACTTTATCACATTCTTTTAAAGACAGTTCAGCTAAACAACTAATTATGAACTCTAAGAGATGCAGTTCACAGACATGAAAATGTCTCACCCAAGGTCAAATGAAATGGAAAGTTTTCCAGTTTTATCAGGGAAAAAATACTGTATCACAATCGCAATGGATTAAGCTTTCAAAGGTGGGCAGGATCATTGCAATCTCTTTTGTAAGGCAAAAAGAAACTGAGCAAACCATTCTAATTGGGAAAAGGGTGATGAAATTGACCTATAAATGCTAAAGCAAAGTCCGATGCATGGAGAAAATTTCCTTAAAGCTCTGTTGTTCTGGTTTTGTTTAGAGGTTTTTCTTTGCTTATTTTAATAGCTTAACATGCTCAAGACTGTAGCCAAAAGTCAACTTGGGTGACAAAATAAGACAGAACGACTTAGATGAAAATAGAAAGCTGTATTTCTAAAGTCATCATGTGTAAACGCTCTGCCAAGGTAGTAAGGAAAGTCATTCCCGTCATTTGTGTTGGCAGTCAGGATGGCTTTTGGTTCTGCTGCACAGTTTAGCATCCAAAGAAGCCATAAAACTAAGTTATTTGTTCTGCACAAACATTTTTAAAGGCAGTTAAACAACGGGGTGTAATTCTGCTTCCAAATTCTCTGTACTAAAGAGAAGAACAAAAGCAAAAGGTTAAATATACATCATTTCATCACAATCCCCCTGCTGTGTAATCCAGTTACACCACTGCACCTTAGCAGCCATTTAAGGTTCTGCACAGCTCAAAGGAGGAAAACAAGATAAGACAGAAACTGAATTACTGAGTCATTCTTCTGTGCTCCCTATTGAGATTCATAATTATAGCAGGATTAAGGATGCAACAGCTTGCTGTTGTAAGACACTCAGATTTAGTGGACCAAGAAACAAATTAACAAAAATGGAATAAGTTAACTGTTTAAAAATGTCCTTTTTTATTGAAAAATAAATGAAACAATACCGCTAGCATAAAATATCTCCATAGATTGCAATCACACATTTATGACACTACTATATCTTCATGTAATACTCTCCTCAGATTTCCAGTATTCTACGGATAAATGCTTTATAATTTGATTTTACTTTCTATGTTTTATATTTATATATAATAATCGGAACCATTAGTATAAACTTAAATTATACATGTTATAAATATCATTAAAGGCAAGAAAATATATTTGACTCTAACACATTAAAATAATTATAATGGCTAATAAATGGTAGTCCTTAACCTCACAGACATTATCACTCCTAGGGTTTATGCCTTTGTGCTGTATTATAATGACTGTCATTATCCAAGCTGTTTATGAGTCAAAATTATGATCTTTCCGACTCCAGATAAAAATCAATAGTGGAAAGGCTTATTCGCCAAAGCATTTACACTCCAACAGAACTCACACTATGCCAACATCAACGACCTGATAAATGCCCCCGTATGTCCGAAACTTTCTCAATTGCTATCATTAATGTGAATTACCCCTAAAATTCATATGCAAATTATATTTTAATGTTTTCCCTTCACTCAATCAAAAACTAAATTTCAAACTACAGTATTTCTTTTGACCTTGAATGAATGAGGAAATCGTGTATGGTTTTCTAAAAAGACTTTTCTAATGGCAATCGTAACTACAGAAATCCAAATTAAGTGATGTGATTTTAGCTCAAAATGATAAAATAAGCTTAAATTTAGAAACTTAGAGAACAGAGCATGTTACCAAAGTTCCCTTAATGAAAGGATTATTGCTAAATAAATAAATTATGGCCATCATAAAATATAGCTTGTATGAAGAAAATATCCATTTCTGATGTTTCATAGGAAAGAAAAACAGGAGATTTTAGGTTTTAAACTAAAATTGTTGTTATCCAGAGGGTGTTTGTTTTGCAAGAATTCACATAATTGTCTTCCAGGCCCAGACTTCAACAGGAGGTAAGGGCAGAAAGCAGATAATCCACCTGTTACCTGAGGTTGGATGCTGCCTCTGGGGCTGTCAGCTCTGTGCTATATAAGGAAAGGTAGTACAGTTCCTTTAAGTTATTTCTGCCCCATCAACAAAGAATTCTTTCAGTTCTTAAACACTGGTAAGCTAAATGGCAGCTCAGCAAGACAAGCGAGAACTAAAGGAAGTTACCTCCTTACAAGAGATGCAGTCAGGAGGCCTGGTGGTACCCTGAAAACCAGTGGAGGAGATGAGGGTAGTAATTGCGGGGATGGGGAGGGAGTGACATGGGCAGAGTAAAGGCTTCTGGGATAGACGTGATGTTGTCACATTCTAACTGCTACTTCCTAGCTTCCCATCTCTGGTCTCTTCTTCCTTCCATTATTCAGTGTGCCGCTGCAGAGGTAAGCACAACTGAACTCCGATTCTAACTACACTTTGCTCATGTGCAGAACACTCTCGCCACACTGACATTGACTATAAGATTGATTCCCACAGCAGAACAGCCAGTTTTATTTGGAAGCCAGTCTCAGTCACATTGTGTGGAAGGAAGGCCTCTTGTTTGTGCCCTGGCTGCCCAGCAGCTCAGACCCCAAATAACCACACAGAAACGATATTATTTAAAACACTGCTTGGCGCATTAGCTGTAGCTTCTAATTGACTAGCTCTTACATCTTAATTTATCTCATTTCTAGTAATTTGTGTATTACCACTTACAGGGTAAAGTTCCCAACATCTGTCTCTGGCGGGGATAAATGGCTTCTCCCTGACTCTGCCCTTCTTTCTCCCAGCATTCAGTTTAGTTTTCCCCACCTAGCTCTGTTTTACCCTATCAGGCCAAGCCAATTTCTTTATGAACCAATGTTTTCCACAGCATACAGAAGAGAATTCAACATCAACATTGCCTTCCCTTTTGCTTGCTTTGAGCCTGCTCTCATCGGTACCTCTCACCACTGCACTCTTACCTCCACTTTACTTAGAAAGGATGGCACACTCGAATGAGCTGCCTTAAGTCATAGGGAGAACAAGTATTTGATAGTGTTTACTATGTTTGAGATACTGTCTTAGACATGTACTAACTCATCTAAACTCCTCAAAAAAGGCAAAAAATAAATGGTAGTATGGTTAGTCTGTCCGTGATTGAAAATATGGATAAGAAACTAATAGATCCATATCAATAATCTAATAGGCAGTAGACTTAAGATGGGAGTCCAGGCAATCCAGCTACAGAATCTGTGAACTTGTATTGTCTAGCATATTAAGAATTTTCTATGAATTACTCAAACAAGCCTTAAAATTTTAACAACTGATTTAAAGTTCAGTGGATCAATAAAATGCAAAGAAAATGTCTATCTGTTGAGTATGGATCTGCTGATCAGAAAATCTAACACAGGGCAAACTGTCACTATTTTTCCAGGTTGCATTTTGATGTTACCAGATGTTTCAATACACTGAAAGTGAAGAGTGTAGGGATAAATTATATATATTTCAGAAAATCTAAATTGGATTTATTTCTAAACAATGAATTATAAATAAAAAATAAAAATGACTGACAGGAAGTATGGTAAGAATGTCTGAACACTAGACACGAGGAACTTTGGATTCCTGTGCATGGAAACCAATCTCAATACAGGTGTGGAGCTTCATGGTAGACAACTACGAGCAAGCAGACCAGGACTGGGGACTGAACTGCAAGCAAATGAAATGTTGTCTCTTTCCTGTTCACCCTCCTATCAATATTAGCTCTTAGCATTGTCACATCTGGATTAGACATCTCAAGATGCTGCCGAACGTTGTCCTCAGAGCATGCTTTCCTCTAACTCCGCCAAACCTTTCCTTGGTGTCAAAGTTTTTAGAATTAGAAAACAAACAGGAGGGTGGTTTTCCTTTTAAACTTTTCTCAAGATATCACTGATAAGGTGATGAGATTAGAGTTGAAATCTGAAAATCTAATGTGATTTTGGGCATATTTTAGAGACTTTTAGAGAGAATGGCATAGAAATTTTAGCAGAGGAGCATTCACAGATGAAGTAAATGGAGTCTGAAATTGAAGGTGTTAGAATGAAGAGAAGGCTTAGCACAAGGACTCACTTTATCTTTCAATGAAAGTTCAATGTGCCTCATGACATAACAGACAGAGCCGAATGGCATTCGGTGGACAAAGACTATTATTACATGTCTGGGGAAGGGTAATGAATAAAATCATTTGTGAAACAACAGCAATTCCTAAAAGCTACTTAGCATAGTATGCCTATTAAATGATAGGTTCTTGTGCATTGAATTGAATCAAATGGGAAAATTCAGTATGTGTGTGCATCCACATATTTCCATTTGAAACACATATTTCTGTTTGAAATATGTTTGAATATATTTAGAACTACACTGATGTGGGATTCCCCTCTGTATGCTGTAAATCAGATTGGTTAATGAATAAAGAATCTGCCATGGTCTGTGATAGGATAGAGAAGAGCTAGGTGGGGGAAACTAAACTGAATGCTGGCAGAAAGAAGGTGGAGTCAAGAGATGCCATGTAGCCGCTGGAAACAAACATGTCGGAACCTTGCCGGTAAGCCACATGGCGATACACAGATTAATAGAAATGGATTAAATTAAGATGTAAGAGCTAGCCAATAAGAAGCTAGAGCTAATGAGCCAAGCAGTGTTTTAATTAATACAGTTTATGTGTGGTGATTTTGGGGCTGAGCAGTTGGGAACAAACAAGCATCCTCCTACTACACTACACAATAGGATTAGTATTTTCGTTGAGATAGATACATATTATAATTACCTAGATGAACTTAAGAAGTACCACTTTTTTCTGACTTCACTCCAGGACTGGGGTCAGGCTTGGACATTATTTACAAGAGTATTAGGTGTTTATAAATGTACAATTATGGCTGGGATTACTATCATACATTAAACAGTTTCATTTTCTTTGCCAGAAAGTATATACCTAAGAGTTAAGTGTGGGGTGGAATTATCAAAAGGTAGAAAAAATTAACTTAATAGAAATCAGAAAATTTTTTTAAATAAATATTTTTTTCTGAATGTGGTTTTGACAATAAATCCAGTAGGATTTGCAAGGGAGCAAATTATGATAATTTATGGGGAAGTTCTGGAATTAGCAATAAATTTACTTTAATTCCTTCAGCACCAATGTGTATGAGTTACTTTTCTTTGTCGTGGGACAAACCATCATGACCACATCAACTTACAGAAGGAACTGTTTATTTGGGGCTTACAGTTTCAGAAGTATGAGTCCATCACCCTGGTGGGTGGGGGGCATGGCCGCAGGCAGGCATGGAAGTAAGCAGTTGAGAGTTCTCAGCATAAGGGAGAGCATCCACACTTCCTCTAACAAAATCACACCTCTTAATCCTCTAGCTCCACTAACTGGAAACCAAGTACTCAAATATAGGAATCCACAGAGGCCATTCTCATTAAACGGCCACACTATGTTACTTAAGGTATCTATATCTTCATAGACAAACCTAATAAAGACCTACATGTAGGGACCATCTTCCCATGTAGAACGACAGCTACATAGTCAATTTGAGCGCAATATGGGAAACAAAAATAAGATTCTTACAGAAATTTGAGAAAAGGGCAGGGAATCTTCTGCAAATCTAGTAAGGAGGAAGAAATAATTTCAAAAATGGAGGGGGGAAGAAATTTTGGAGATTTTGGGGGAAATGTGACTGTGCAACAATCAGAGGAACTGAAGAGTAAGGAGAGGTGGTCTGATTGGCTATGTTTTGGTGTGAATAAGCTGAGATTATATTTAAAAGGCAGGCAAGAGTAGATCCTGAAGAAAATCACCCCAATTTTACCCAGAAATCTCAGACTGCCTCATATTCCACTAATCTTATCATTTTCCTTTGTAATCTGTATAATTTTATATCTGTAAGTATGACAAGGCTTTCAACATATGACAGATGATCGTAGGACCCCAAAACATAAAAAACTCTTATCCAAAAGAACATTTTTTAAATTTTTGTAGAGAAGAAGGATAAAAAAAGTATAAAGAAGGATATCACATACAAAAGAATTGTCATCTTATAGAAAAAGAGGGGGCTAGAACAAGGAATGAGATATTAGGTTGGTCACTGACCACGATATTGATGGCTTCAGTGTGCTAAATGAAGGCCAGCACTCACTCCTCTTCCCCGAGAGATCAAGGCTAATCCATCATGACACATCCCTGTTGACTGCTGGCTATAGTCACCAAGGGCAGCACTGACCCTCACCCAGGGTCAACAACCAATACTTAGAAGCACATCCTATAGGTCTTTGTACAGCCCTTAATTTGACCTCACCCTTCTAAAAGCCTCAAATCCTCGTGTTAAATCCTCTGGAACATCATTAACAAAATTCCTCCTAACTTCACCTTTACCTTCTCTAATTAAAACCAGGCCACCCCTCGAGACCACAGGCTCCCACTGGCCACCTCTACTGATGATGATTTTTTTCACTCTGGTAAAGATGTCTTCATTTTTTGCCCCTTCTAGTCTACATTTTCAAAAATTTGCTCAATAAAATCTTAAAATATAGCAGCGAGAAGAAAGCCCTAATTGGAGGTTCCTATTCATCGTCCCCATCCACCTGCTACTCTCTTTTAGTCATGTCCCATCATCCTTTGGGGTTCTCCCTTCTTACTGGAAAATCTCAGTTTTACAGTCCTGCCTTTCTCGTCACAACCGTAACTCATCACCTATTAAACTAGCCAACCGGTGCCTGATCCTTAGCTGTTTCAACGATCTGATTTTTCAAATTAATCTTTCCCAAATACTCTGACTATATTCTCTGGCTCCATAGCCTAGTACAGTAGCCACCAGCCACAGCTGCTTACAGAGCCTTGAAATCAGTGCGTAATCAAGTTTTCTTCTAAGAAAAGAGTTTGCTGACCATCCTGCTCTCCTTGCCATCTTCTCTTCTTTATTCTCCCCACAACTTCTTCATTTGCCTTGTAAGGCTTATCACATTTCATATTATTAAATGTTATTTTATTTTCCTATTACATGTTCTAAGTTCCACAGTCTATGATCCATAATATTGTTGTTAAAATTACAATAAAATGAATTAAAATGATTAAAATGGAAATTATGGCTTCAAAGCTATTAATGTACTCTTGAAGAGATACGTGAATCAAGGAAAGTGTTGAAGCTGGGCAGTGGTGGCACACGCCTTTAATCCCAGTACTCATGAGGCGGAGGCAGACAGATCTCTGAGTTTGAGGCCAACTTGGTCTACAGAGCTAGTTCCAGGACAGTTAGGACTGTTACACAGAGAAACCCTGCCTCGAAGAACCAAAAAATAAAATAAAATAAAGAGAAAGAAAAGGAAAAAGAAAAAAGAAAAGTGTTGATGAATATGTAGGTTGTTAAGACAAATGGGGTAATGGAGGTGAGTTTGCAAACAACTGGCATCTCTCACGTGAGTGGCAGAAGAATTTGGCAAAGGTATCTGGGGGTCCCATCTTTTACAAGTGGCACTCATGTATCATTAAATTAATAACACTACTTCTACATGTATTCTTTGGGAGTATTTGTGTTTGTGTAGCAGCAGAGACTTTCTAGAATGACCTTAAAAGCACTAGTAAGCCCAGTACCAGAATCCACCCAATATCATGTGACATGGAATGATCAAGTATACTCTATTTATATAATGGAAAGCATTCCCCAGACCCAAAGTGAATAACAAGAACTTATACCAATTATTAATTGAGTAGCTGAAAACCTCACATGGTCTTTTACCAAAATTAACAAATCTTGTATACTGAAAGAGGACTAATATTTGCCTCTTACATGTGTGTAACAGAGGCTCAGGGAAGTGAAGGGATTCACCCTGAAGAATAAACATCTGAGCTTTGCAGATCAGAGCTATGATCCCTGGTAGCCATTCTTTCTCTAACAGCAAGGATCCAACGTAAATGACGAATAGGATTAAATACACAAAATAACATTAAATTACAATTAAAACAATTGGAAATTCTAATATACTATTGTATGCCATTTTTTCACAGCTAGTTACCTACACTAATTGTTACAGTGTATAGAGAGTATACGATAAAATCATTATGAAAATTGAAAACAAGGAAAATTATCTTAGCAGAAGATGCATAGAGAAGTAAAAAGAAGACAAACATAGTTACCCTCATAACAGGATTGGTGATACCCTCATATTGAGGTGGTTAGTGATTCTTATTATTGTATAATCTAAGGCAATGATTCTCAATCTTTGGGCCATGACCCATTGGGGGTTAAACATTCCTTTCATAGAGGTCACATATCAGATATCCTGTATAGCATATTTGCATCATGATTCATAACAGTAGCAAAATTTCAGTTATGAAGCAGTATCAAGAATAATCTTACGGTTGGGATCCCTACAACATGAGGAACTGTATTAATTAAAGGGTTACAGCATTAGTAAGGTTGAGAACCACTGTTCTAAGGTATTTGAGTCATTCATTTACATCGTTAAATATATTAAAACTAAAAAATGAAAAAGTAAAATATGATCAAAAAATAGGCTTTGACTATATTTTCCAAAGTACTTGATAAAAAGAAAAGAAGGAAGGATGTATGTAATAGGTAGATCCACAGATAGGCTGGGTGCTGGTGGTGGTGGTGCTGGTGGTGCTGGTGGTGGTGTTAATGGGAGGGTCTAATCCTGAATATAGATAAGAAGATTGACTTAGAGTAATGTTTTCTCCGGGAGAATAAGAAAATATTTGGAAATATTTATTTTGTTATTAAGACAGTGGGGATTATCTGTATACTATCATAACTATTTTCTGTTGTCATAAAGCACCAGGATCAAAAGCAACTGATAAAAAGAAGATACATTTGTGTTTACAGTTCCAGGATGATAAGATTCCATCATGGTGAGAAGTCATACCAGCAGGCAGATATGGTGTCCTGAGCAAGAAACTGAGTGCAAGTTGGAAACAGAGAGAGCAAAGAGAGAGAGAGAGAACGGAAAGCGGATTCTTGTGCTCTCGAGTGGTCCCAAGGGGAACCGGGAAGCCACAAATGCTACCAGACTTTCCAGGAGCAGTTTAAATAGACTGGGGGAGTGGTCATGATCTCTCTAGGGAGGGGTCAAGGTTTGGTGGGCACAGGGGCGGGGCCTCCAAAGATGGAGGCCTGAGACCGGGATTTACAGTAGTATGAATAAAAATGGTTCCCATAGACCCATAGGGAGTGGCACTATTGGGGAATGTGACCTTGTTGGAGCAGATGTGTCTTTGTTGGAGGAAGTTCGTGACTGGGAGTGAGCTTTGGAATCTCAGATAGTCAAACTAATCCCAGTGTGGCATTCTCTTTCTGCTGCCTGGAGATCCTGATATTGAACTCTCAGTTCCTTCTCCAGAACCATGTTGATCTTCATGCTTCCGTGACAGCCTTGACAATAATGAACTAAACCTCTGAACTGTAAGCCAGCCCCAACTAAATGTTTTCTTTTGTAAGAGTTTCTGGGGTCACATTGACCCTTCACAATAGAAACCCTAAGATGCATGTTCTCAGAGTCTACCCCAGTGACTCACTTCCTCAGGAAGGTTCCACATCCTAATCCTTACCGAACAGCTATGCTAGCTGGGGACCAAGTGCTCACATGTTCAAGATTATGGAGGACACTTTTCATTCAAACCACCACATATGCTATTGGTATCTGCTGGATAAAAACCGGGGATTCAGTTCTGTATCTTAAAATACACCATAAACCACGCTCCCTACCAGAATTGATCAAGATATCCATCAGAAGGCATTATCTAAATGCTGACAAACCAAGGGTAGAGAAAATAAAGGAGAAAGCACTGGACGAACATATACAAACATATATCCAGATGGAAAATCAGTGGGAGAACTTGACCAGAAGATCCCTTAGATTTCAGAAGTGAGACCACTGGAGAACTTACCTCATGTGAAGCCCACTCACTGTAAAGAGACAGCCAGTGAAGCATCCCTCCCTCTCATACTGTTATAAGTAGACACAAACGAGCAGGGCCTTTTGGGTTGCTGGGAGTTGGATTGCTAATTATTTGGGTAGAACAGGTAGAACAAGGGCAGTCGAAGAAACAGAAGTGGAACATGTTACCTTAAAGTCAAGTAGTCATAAACCGTAGCACAATTCCATGGGATCTGCCCCTGCTGCGGACCTGACAGCGGCCTTTGTAATGTTGACATTTATGTTTGAGTTAGCTAGATTGAAAAGACTCCCAAGAACGTGTAAACATTGGGCTTTACAAAATCAACAGTACAGGAAAGATAGTCAGTCTAATAGCGTTGGAAGTCACTTTCATTGGTATTCTGGCTAGACACACCCTGAAGATCAATAGTCTCATGCTTCTCTATTGCTCCCTCAGAGTTAGTTCATAAAACCCCACCGTGCTCAGGGTCCCCTAGTCTTGTATTATTTTCACGGATCATTTCCTCCACGAACTCTCATCTTCTGGCCTTAAAGGCCTGAGGGTACAATTAGCGCCAAACAATAAACGAGGAATAGGCAGGAGACCTGAAGGGCTGCCACATCTTGATCTCTCCGTCCCCAGAGGAGACAACAGCTCAGAAAAATGGTTATGCGACTGTGTGCCCTAGGAGGCTGGTCATAACATCCAGGACCTTTCTATGAGATGATGGATCTGGTCCAAAGATGACAATGTAAGAACCCTGACTGGAACGCAAATATCACTCACTTTCCAAGGGAACATCTTTTAAATTTGAAATTCTGTTTTTGTTTTTTTTTTTAATATTTTGTCTTGTGATGGGGTGGGAGGGCGTGTCACATAGTGTGTGTGGAGTTAGAGATCAGTTCTGGGAGTCAGTTCTCTTCTTAGACTTTGTGTTCCAGAGATTGAGTCCAAGTGGTCAGGCATGCGCAGAGAGAGCTTTCCCCTGCTGTGCTGTGCCCTCAGGCTACATGCTAGCAACGTTAACAGAGATTGAGCTGGTTTAATAACATATTGATTCATTTTGCTTTTTCACAATCTCGTACATGAAAAAAATGTATTCTAATTCCTTCCCCTAGTCATCTTGTCACAATCAAGTCTCCTCTTGTCATCTCCCATACCCCCTTTCCAAGATTAATGACATTTGGTTTGACTTTGTGACATTTTAGTCTACCAAGGACCACATATGGGCCTGGAATTCCACTGGGGTCTGAGCGGGTCACAGTGGGTACCCAACTGAAGTCAATGAGTCCTTCTCTCTCAGAACCAACTAGTGGCAAATTGTTCAGCAGCTGGGGGCAGGGTCCCTTGAGTCACTTGTCTGCTGGTGCTTAGATATTAACAGGTACATTATTATGTGGTCTAATTTATTTGATTTTTTTGCGTCTAGATTACATATTCCATCATAGAAAATCTGAGTAAATAGACAGATTACTACTGAGAGTGACTTGGAAAGAGAGTTTTAGATGTGAAAGAGGCCATCCAATCAGTGAGGGAATAATCCATAGACCTTAACTGGTGATCATGCACATATATCGGCATTCATGTAGAAAATCACTTAGAGAAAAGAGATGTCCCGTTCCTATTTGAAGTCAAATGAAGACCATTGGTTATCCCATAGAAGTGGTCGGCTCTGAAGTAATATACATAAGAGTAACTTTATATGGATTGAGTATGCTGTATTTACATATCTATATGTGTGTGTGTGTGTGTGTGTGTATCATGCATAAAGTCATTGGTTCAATCACACCCTCCCTTCTTTCTCTGCAAATATGAAAAACCAACGTGGTTTAACTAAAATCAGTTATAGTGACAACTTTATTTCAATTAAGTTCCTTCCAAATTTGAAAGTGGTAGATGCAATGTCTTCCCTAAAGTGAGCAGATGCTACACAAATCCAAACACACTTCTATGCATGGACAGCAAGCAGTGCACGGAGGCTGCCTTTCTTATTTGTAGGAGAGTGAGGATGGCTGTGGTGGGTGCGGCGACCACATGCTAATCCCATGCTAATTCCATGCTCCCTACTGAGCTCTAGCCCCAGCTCTTGTGCATGAATTTTACACAAAAATAAAACAGCAAGAACCAGAAGAAACAGAAAATCATTTTTAAACTATTTCCTCTAGAGATTAGGATTTGGCAAGGACTGAGCAATGCTGTTTTTTGTCATATTTTTAAAGAATTTTGAACTGGAATAAAGGAATTTTGGCCCATTTTGATGATCATCAAAATAAAGCACAAACAAAGTGCATTTTTTCATACCTACACAATGCCACAAATCTGCAATCTAAATTTCTCTCTGTTTCATGTAAAATTGATATGACTCTGAGGAACGTAACCCAATTCTGTCTTGTATACACTGCTTTCCTTCCCATCATCAACCATTTTCAACACTGCTTTTACTTTAATAATGCGCTTTCCAGCAAGCTTGGGGAGCATCCATCACAGTTAACAATATTACCAAGAAAAGTACATGAGGCAGTTATGCTGATATTACAGGTTCATATTTGGATGCTGGAACAATACAGTTCAGAGGCACTGCTATTAATCCAGGATCCTCTAACTCAGGTCTCCACCCAGTGGGTGAGTGTGGTGACCAAGGTAAGAACATGAAATCACAAGGAAAGTGTCTCTCTGCAAATCTTGGTATCAGTGACAAGCTAGAAAAGTTCATACACAAAGCTTTGAATTTTCCCCAAATTGTTTCCTTTATATAATGATGACTTTATTTCAATTAAGTAATCTTTCCAAATCTGAAAGTGGTAGATGCAACGGGGAAAAGTCAGCAAACACTCTTGCAATACCACCCCCCTCTTTCATTCCTTCTTCAAAGAGCTGGTGTTTCCATACCTCTCTGTAGTTATCACTGATTCGTTCCAAGTTCAGGGAATAGACAAGGTCCCTGCCTCCCACGAAGAGTCGCTCTTGGTACTCATCCAGCAGCATTGTGTGGAGATCAAGAAATCCCAGGGGACTTTGAAATATGGATGTCCTGTTCAGGTCCAACAGTTCTGCAATGCAAAGAGAGGTCTACACTAAGTACATGAGAACACGTAACACTTCTCTCAAAGACAGGATTTTATGTTTGCTTCATACATATGAGGCCTTAAACTGAATTATTCAGAGAAGATTAGAAATATCCAGTATCCATGTGGACTTTGTCCTGCATCTCCCAGTGCTGTGATGTAAATAACGTGATGATACCCAGGTCCTTTCTATAAAACAGGACAGTTTTTAAGTTATAACCTAAGCACATTATTTCTTATTCTTTGAGTCATCTCTAGATTATTTTGCTACCCAATGCAAAGTGGGTTGTGAAGTTATTACACTGTAATAATAATAATAACTTATAATAATAATAAACAACAACTTGTTTGAGGAATAATGAGAAAAGTCCTGGTATGTCCAGAATAGGTATAACACTTTAAAAACATGTATGTCCATATTGGACCTGTGGAAGCAATAACCACAGATATAAGAGAGTGACTAATTATATAGTCATATTACAATATATTTTAATGTGTGAGCATCCAGAGGTTTATTAATTTATTAATCTAAATATTTAAATAAAACTTAGAATGTAAGGCAAATTTTCTATAATTTTATAATATGGACAAAATCACGAACAATAGTTATGACATAATGCAATGTTAAAAGTTCATTTTAAAGCTTCCTTTGTGTAACTAGATTGAATATCCACATAAAACACTTACAAGTGTGTCTACTTAGTTCTGATATTCACCAACTCAGGAAAATCTTATTTCCACCTAAAACTGATATTGAAAATCATATCCAAAATCAAACTGAAAAACCCTGGCAACATTCAAGTTCGTAATCACAGATATGATTACTCATGAAAATCATCTGGGATCTGCTTTCCGCTGTTGTGATTCAGGCTATCTTCGGGCATTCGTGTCTGGGTTTGAAATTACAAACAATATCTTTGGAGCATATATATTAAATTTAAGAAATCAGAATCTGGCAAAGTCTCATGTGTATATTTTCTTGGTGGAGGCAGGGTCTTTAATTTCATAAGTTGGTTAATACTTAGGGCTTGTACATTGATATATGAGAGTTTTTGAGAATGAGGAGGAATATTAGTCCTAAGATAAGGCTGAGAACGGAAGAATGGCTGAGGTCTCCTCGGGAAATAGTGAGCAGAGGAATTCGTCCGCACAGTTAATTCCAAAACTGCACGTAGAGTGTGGGGAATCTTGCTGAACAGGACGCTAAAGCACAAACACTCAATTTGAATAAAAGAATTTCGGCCCATTTTGATGGTCATCAAAATAAAGCATAAACAAAGTGCATTATTTCATACCTACACAATGCCACAAACCTACAATCTAAATTTCTTTTGGCCCATTTTGATGACTATCAAAATAAAGCGTAACTGGAAGTACGAAAAACATCCAACATTTTCCAACAAGATGAACTCTCGTTTCCTCACTATTAAAAATTCAGGAGACAGGGTTGAGAGTTCAAAGCCTGCTTGGGTTACTAAGTGAGATTTGTTTCAAATAAACACAACAAAAACAACAGAGTGAAAAAGAGTGTGTTCTTTATCTGGTCTCCCCTCTGCAGTCTTGTATGCTCAGAACTCTGTGGAGTAGAATTTCCTTTAGATCTCTTGTTTAAATCAGGCAATACTGCAAACATTCAACTACCCCGGGTAGACATCACATTTGAGATACTGAACCACTGGGCCTAAGTAAAAAGTCAGAGAGTAAATCTTGAGGGTAGGCCTGAAGGAATACCAAGTATTTGGGGGGAAAGGAGGCAAGCTGGAATTAAAGAGAGATTAGAGAGAGGCCCTCGAATTCCAGAAGAAAATGAAAAGTCATAGTAAGTATTGTTTAAGTTCAAAGTCAAACAGTCAAACCTACTGGACATTCAGAAATTAGTAAATGGTGTTTTAGGATTCAGTATCACCTGAGACGCCTACAGCAAAGCTCTCAGTTCCCAGTATGCTTTGGTCCTTACAAAAGGGAACTATGGTTTCAGGTGAGCCCTGCTAAGTGGAATCTTCTCTGTAAAAGTTTCCCTATGTAGTCTGATAATTTGCTAATATTTTCCATTTTCTGTGCATAATACAATCTTTATCTTAAATGGATTAAGTCTGATCAAAGAATGATCACATATATTACACTACTGAGTTGCCAAAAACAGTAAGGTGCAAAACTCAAGAAATTAAATTTCTTGGAAAATTAACGAAATACGTGAAAGGATTCTGATATGAGGTTCCTTGCCTGAACTATTACCAGAGTTTAATAGAAAAATCCAGGATTGTTAACTGAAAATGTGGAATTGGGATGAGACCCAAAGAGGCAGTTTCATGAATGAAGTCCATCTGTGGAGGACTTCCCGCTTTTCGATGAGCTCATTACCAGCTACCACGTTACCCCTCTTGACATATAAGATAGCTATCAACTTCTATCAGTTTAATAGAAAAATCCAGGATTGTTAACTGAAAATGTGGAATTGGGATGAGACCCAAAGAGGCAGTTTCATGAATGAAGTCCATCTGTGGAGGACTTCCCGCTTTTCGATGAGCTCATTACCAGCTACCACGTTACCCCTCTTGACATATAAGATAGCTATCAACTTCTATCAGTTTAATAGAAAAATCCAGGATTGTTAACTGAAAATGTGGAATTGGGATGAGACCCAAAGAGGCAGTTTCATGAATGAAGTCCATCTGTGGAGGACTTCCCGCTTTTCGATGAGCTCATTACCAGCTACCACGTTACCCCTCTTGACATATAAGATAGCTATCAACTTCTATCAGTTTAATAGAAAAATCCAGGATTGTTAACTGAAAATGTGGAATTGGGATGAGACCCAAAGAGGCAGTTTCATGAATGAAGTCCATCTGTGGAGGACTTCCCGCTTTTCGATGAGCTCATTACCAGCTACCACGTTACCCCTCTTGACATATAAGATAGCTATCAACTTCTATCAGTTTAATAGAAAAATCCAGGATTGTTAACTGAAAATGTGGAATTGGGATGAGACCCAAAGAGGCAGTTTCATGAATGAAGTCCATCTGTGGAGGACTTCCCGCTTTTCGATGAGCTCATTACCAGCTACCACGTTACCCCTCTTGACATATAAGATAGCTATCAACTTCTACTTGCTACCTAGCTTCCACTTCTGACAAACTCATTATAATTCTAAAAGATTAAAGGTTCTTATTATTTGGCAATTGTAAGAGACGCTACTTATGGTTTCACCAATCATCTTTTACTCTGATGATTTCAACTCTTCTCTGACCCATTCTGTCTACAGCCCTATAGAACCCACAAGATATAAGGGTCCCTCATGTTAGTGTGGCTAGAGATTGGGCAAAGCAAATGGAAAGAACTGGAATATACATTTGCCCATGCAAATTATACACTCACTAATTTTCAGTGACGACTTCTTTCACGAGCTACCACATTGCAATATTTTAAATTATCATTTCCTTCATTTTATTGATGAAAACCTCAGACAACCCCAAGTTTACTGGCTCTAATAGGTCAGTGCTATCACAAGCAGAAAACACCCAGGTTACCTATTAAAACATGATAATTACAGTACAGCATGCATGTGCGTTACAACGGATTTCCTATATGCAGAATCTGCAGAGACAAACTCTAGTCATGAGTTTGATCTTTGCCTGGGTCACTTTGGACAGCCTTTAAACCTTTTTGAGTTGTATCCCTTCTATGTTATCCACTTCTACCTTTATAATTTTTCACTGATTGACTCAATTGCATTTTCATGGTGAGGGGGACAACAGAGTATAAAAAATAAGCCAAACTTGTCACTGAATTAATAAAGTTCCATGCATAATGTTTTGCTTTAAAAGGGATGGTATGTTTAATAAATAAAGACTAGCTATTTCCCTGTATTGAACCATGTTTAAAGAGAAATATTTAAACTATTTGTCTTATTTTTATTATTTAAATGCCTATGTGATGAGATAATTTTTTTCTTCTTGTTACTGTTACAAAAAATTGGAGATTCATACTGCCTCAGAAGAAATGGTTGCCAAAATATTTATGGTACATAAAACTGAATGTCATCGCCAATCTTAGGCAACAAAGTCCAATAATTTCATTTTATTTTATTCATGCAGATATTTTCCAAAATAATTGCAAAGTGATTTTTATATTTAAAAGTTAAAGGGCTAAGTATAATGCACTTTAAAGCTTAAGTGCCTCAAATGCTTCTGCTGCTCTTTAACAGAACGACCCACGGGACAGAGCATTATCAGCTGTGGTTCTCTAGGCAGTTCAGGCTTGTCAGTAGATGTCCTATCTCAGAATCATAGCAATAAATGCACCATATCCCTGCAGCACTATTTTCCCACTTATTTTCCCAAGCAAACTCCCTGATTTCCTATCATTAATCTTCTAATGTTTTTACCAGGCCTTAGCTGTCCTGCCCAATACGAAGTCATCTTTGGTTTTGCCAGGAAAGGTTGACAGTATTGATTACGGGTGAGGATTTGTGCTTTAGACATATGTCTGTAACAATGGACACGTTATTTATAGTCCTTTATTAACTGTGCTTTGAAAGGGAGGTGTTTATTTGACTTTATATTTATTCTATGTTAACTCCATTTTTACTTAATTCACTTAGTTAACTTTCTTCTTCCCCAGAAGGATCTGAAATGCCTCAAATTAAATTAACAAATACATACTTTAGAAGAATTAGGGTAAGCGGAAAACAATTTAAAAAGAGACAGTTGGAAATAATGTGACTTAAATATTCTTCTAGCACTTGACACATTGCTAAATCATCTCCTCAAATTGACCTCAAGCTCACCTATTCCCAAAGAAAAAGTCAGGGCAAAATAATCAACAGCAAAGTGAAATCATGTGCATGAGAGCATCACAAAGTGCCAAGGATCAACAGAAATTTCTCTTAGGGTTATCTGAAGAGGAATGCCCAAAACACCACTGTGATCTCCATTACCACTCCAAAATCATTGCAATAATTAGAGTCCTCAATGAAAAACAATTGGTTGTGTCAAAATTCAGCTCTCAAAAAGCAAGAATACCCTCACAGATAACCATGATATTCAGGACAATAACTTTTGGAAGAATAGAAAATAAATTAGGTAATGTAAATCCTAGTGCAGAAAGTTAGCTCTTGTAGTAATTAGAAAATGAAGAGGAGACCATATAATTGATCTCTGAGGAAATGTTCCATCTTGGTTTTGTCTTTCTTCCTTCCTTCCTTCCTTCCTTCCTTCCTTCCTTCCTTCCTTCCTTCCTTCCTTCCTTCCTTCCTTTCTCCCCCCTCTTTTTTTAAAATGTCATTGCTTCAGCACTGTTGCTGAGGTTTCTTCATTAATTTCCTCAAGGCCAAATATGCCTGTTGGCCCCCTCTTGAGTGATACTCATCATTGTACAATAGTTCATCTACTCATAATGTAACCGGTTCATCAGTGAACCGGTTTACATTTTTTACATAGCTGGCTTCTTGCAGATTGCTTGATCATCCTAGATGGCACCAACTACTCATCTGTAGTTACGTGTGGAATCATGTGATAAACAGTGTGGTCCCTATAGTTATATGACACCGGAGCAGTCACCACGAAGGCTCTGCTCCAATTGTACAGGCAAACCTACTCAACATCAGATGTCGTCTAGTCTGCATTTCTACTAGACTGAAAAATTGACTTGATATTTATAGACAGTCAATAGAATCTTTTTAAATGTTGGAGAACAAACTTCTGCTGAAATTAAAATTGTATTTATCTTTTATCAAATTGAGCTATCTTCTCTGTACTACCAACTGGCTTGTCAGAGCTGTTGACCCTGCTGGAGAGATAAGAAAGGCCTGATTCCCATACCCAGTCTCTCTACTTCATCCACATGCATTTGTTAAAAGTTGAAATATTTTGGACTTGTAAAATAGGTATTCTAAACATAAATCGGTCAATAAGTTAAAGTGTAAAGTTTGGTAAAGACCCCAAAAATAATTACTAGCATTTAAAGAGAGTGTTTATATGAAACACAAGAAAATTATTTATATTCAAGAAATTAAATGTGTGGTATTGTTACTATGTTGAAGATACTACTTTAATCAAAGTATTATTGCCTGTGTTTTAAAAACATTCTGAATAATTGAATATAATCAATCTTACTAAGAAATTAGCATAAAATATCAATCTTCATAGAATTTTAAAAATTAAAAACTAATGAAACTATGACTTCTAAAATGTCATAGAACATTTCAACTTAATTCAAATTTTCTATAGTGAACATAAATCAATTAATTAAATTCAAAATTATATCTCACAAGTAAAAGAGGAAGACATATAAAATCCTTCCATTTTTGCAATGAAATGTCTTCATACTAGAAGACTTGACTGTCAAAGTAATAATAAAAGTAGATACATATCAATTCTACAGTCATGTGTGATTTACTAAGGGCCAAATAAATATTTCATTTAATCAACATAACTGCCGCTCAGAAAAACTCTATTTTCTATATGTGAAAATTGGAAATTATAGTAATTCAGTACATAGCTCAGGTTGTTTGGTTGGTTTCGTACAAAATTTGAGCAAGAGAAGCTGATTGGAGAGTTTCAACTTCCAATATATATATAGAATATATTGTATTCTATATGGAATTCTATATGTATTCTATATGGATATGTTTATGATTTAACATCAATTAAAGAAAAAAGATATCATAAATTTGAAACAGAGCCAAGAGGGATATATTGAGTTGGAATGGAAAGAAGGGAAGGGGGAAAGATATGCTCATATACTAATCTCAAAAAATTAAAAAATACAGACTTAGAAATGCAAATGAAATCATCACTGTGAGTTCAAACAACTCAGTCACTCCATTTTGTTCTCAACACCAAGAAGCAAAATGACTGTTTGGATTGTTAAAAGTTTGTTCTTTGTTAACAATGAGCTGATGCATGATACATAAAATGTGTATTTTACAGTTTACTGAGAAAATTCCCATATGACGGGATTCTATCGCCTCGGTAACAGAAGGGTTTTGTCAGAGCTCACGAGAGTACCAGTTAAGAGTGGAAGCTCCCCCTGAGTTTGGCGTCTCGATTTGATAAAGTTAAAATAGAAACACAACAGAAAAGTTTCAGCTTAATATCGATTTCATCTTTAATTTGCATTTTCAGGCAGTCCCATAACAATATGGGGGTTTTCACATGACTTTTATTTAACAGTTAATGACATATTCAGTTTATATACTTTATCATTTTACAAAAATGTGTTAAGCTTTTCTTAATTAGCTACAGAGTCTCAAAGTCTTTTTTGGTGCATACCAAGGCAGGCAAAGTACTGGCAAGGCAAGGCTTCCCTGCTTCTTAAGGACGTTTCTCAGCTATGCCATGGAGTTGGCATGTTTACCAAGCAGTGGCTAGTTCCTTTATCCCTTCCAGCCGCTTCAAGCTGTCTGGAGGAAAGAAACAAAATCTACAGGAAGAAAGGGACAAAGGGACTCAAATCCCAGTCAATCCACACAAAATGCTATAAATAGTGGACAGTGCTGAGTCGGGGAGTGTGACATCTTGAGTTCTTTCTACCCTAAAAATAACACAAACCACTTGGGGAGAGAAGGACAAAGACACAAGACAGAACGAAATGTACCAACTCCGAGTTCATCCGGAAACGTTCTAAAGAGGGAACTAATTATTATAGCTAAGCTGCATGCTAATTATCAGCTGTCAATGAAGATTTGCACAGAGGATTTAGTCATTTCCTCCCGGGCCTTTCTCGTTAACCTGCAGGGCTCACGGTGCTAAACCTCGCTGACATCGAGATATTAAAGCAAAGTTCTCTCCAGTTACAGTGTACTCAGGTGCTGCATTTCTGGGAGTAAGATGCAAGATGCGGGAGCTGAGCCCTCCTATTATCTAACCCACAAATTTAAATAGACTTGCTTCCTTCTTAAATACACGCTTCTTGTTCCACTGTTAACCACCAAGGAAGAACTTGGTGCAACTTGGTTCTGTAATTAAACATGTCATTATTTTCCAAATCAATGAGTTTGTTCAGTGTCTCTTGAAGTTTATTCGACCAAAGGCATTATTAACAAAAATAAAATGTGGAAATAGTCACTAAAAAAATTCAACTTTCGCAGCTAAAATGGAAACTATGTCTTGCATCATGCTTTGATGATTTTGACAGACATGGCAGCTGACTGCTAACAGCAAGTAATAATGTTGAAAATGATTGAATTGTAAAAGGCAGAAGGAATTGAGGTGCTGAGAATGCAGCTTATTGACACAGTGCTTGCTTTGCGTATGTGCATCCCAAGTAGTGCAAAAAGCCAAAATGCTAGCAACTAACTTTTTAAACAATGTAAACGTGGGATTGTCATGATTCTTGTTGTAATGGACAATTCTTGCCTTTCATGCATTCATTGAACCTTTAAATTCTTTGTCCCAAGTCAAAGGCGGCAGCAAGGCCCTGCAGCAAACTAAACTTTCAATTATTTGCTACTTCCAAAGACAATGAAATAAGAGTAGACAGTGAATAGTGTTTTATTTCTTAAAGGTCAAAGGGTAACTCTGAATTTAAAATTCCTTGAGCCATTTTACATACATGATAATTATATAGTATTTTATGTGATATTCTGGCGTTTTTGTCTCCGAATTCTGTGACAAAGAAGCCACTGGGTACATGTTTACATAGAATCACTGTCTACCCATGAATTAAACATGCATCTAAATGCATGAATTTAAATCATTCCACTGAACAAAACCAAGCGATATAGTTAATATTTCTGAAACATACATCAATTATTTCAGTTGGTATTTAAGAATACCATCTATACTGACTGTATTTTATCTCAGTAAAGATCAAAATGGAGGAATCTTATGGGAACAGTTTCCTGAAGTGAACCTGCATCTTGACAGAGCTCTAGACTGAGATCCAGGGAGGTGATCCCATGCTCCTTGAGGACCTTGTACCTAGGGTGTTCTACTCTAAACATGGAAGGAATGAGTCCCAAGTACTTTAATGGCATGACCAGATGTCCTGAAAATACTGATTAGTCTTGGAAGTGCATAATCGAAGTCAGAAAAGAGCAATAGAGGAAAAGGGAGGCGTGAAGATGGTTCTGTATGGAGCAGATGGGGAGAATGGGAGAAAACAAAGCAGCAGGCATCATAGGGACAGAATTTGAAGGGCTAAGTGGATGAGAGAAGGCGTCAATAGACATTCTGAAAAGCGTCTCTGCACTTGAAAACTACTTACTTCATGATACTACCTTACCCAAGTCAGAATGGCTACCATGAAGAAATTTACCAACAAATACTGTCAAGTATGTGGGGAAGAAAAACCATTATTTACTGTTAGCGGCACCATAAACTGATAGAGACATAAAATAGAGCTATAATTCTAATCTAATTATACCTCTCCTTGGCACATACCCAAAGAATTCCATATCAAACCACAAAGATAATTGCATATCCACATTTATTGCTATTATAAACTGTAAGCAGCCTAGATAATAAGCAGTAACAGGTGAATGGAACTGATGGAATGTAGCATATATATATATATATATATATATATATATAGAGAGAGAGAGAGAGAGAGAGAGAGAGAGAGTGTAAACTGTACTCAGTAGTAAAGAAAATGAAATTACGACATTTCCAGAAAGATAGATGGATTTGAGAATTATAACATTAATCTTTGTCTCTAAATCTCAGAAATGCATGAACCAAATAGTTGCTCTCATATGGTGGATCAAGTGTGGATCCTACACTTGATATGTGTGTGTGTGTGTGTGTGTGTGTGCATGTATGTGTCAATAAATTCATGCAAATGAGTCAAAGCAAACAAAAGTCTATTGCTATGTGCAGAACGGCTGTGCCTCTGAGACATCTTAACTAAACTACATTGACTAGAGTTTAAGTACTTTTCTTTTTTCTGATCTACCCTGGGTTATATAATTTTATTTTCAATTTATCTTCTAGAAGAAATTAAACATGTTGTCATACACCTTGGGGTGCTCTGCCTTAATTTTGTGTGATTTTTTTCCCCTCTCTGTACACATTGCCTGCTATTCCATTGATTGGGCCATAACTAAGGGGCCAGATGTTCAAACTCTTATATTTCATGTAGATCACAAATGAGAAATAAAGGAAGGTGTTTCCTTAAAAGACAACATTTACATTCTGACAGTGTTAGAATGGTGTGTATTTTAATGTGATATTTCTTTACTTCCGTAAGTAAATTGCTTTTCTTTTCAATTTTGCTTTTCAAGTAGCAATTACTATCATGCATAATCAACTTATTCAGCAATAAATACTTTAAAAGCATACTGTGTTAAAGACTTAACCACAAAATGTTCTGGCTATGAAGGCCAACAAGGAAGATTCTCAGCTTCTGGGACATTATACTAGGCACACAAATTCAGTTCTGGCACCAACTGACAACAAGAAAGGTAGAGTTGTATTCACAATGAACCCTCCTTATTCAACACGAAAGGAAAAGTGACCAAAAATCTACATTTAACCTACTCCTGACAACTCACTGTTTACTGGACACAATGAGAGTTCCAGAAGTCTAAGGAAAAATATACAATAAGATGATAATCAAAATTTACATTAAGAAAGTTCGGAACATATGTAAAAAGCTTTAGCATTTTTTATAGTAGGTATTTCATGCTTTCTATGAGAAGACTATTTTAGAACATTTTCTCTGTGTGGAAGGGAGAAAGTCCTGAAGTGAGGGCCTCCGTGAAAACGTGCTGACTCGGAAACCATGACATAAAGAGTCCATCGTCATCCACCCCGCCCCCCACTTCCGCGCGCGCCCACACACATCCTCATGCCGGTGCCTCCAGGACAGGGATGAGAAACACTAACACAGAGCCACAGCGGCCTGTCACTTTGCATGAAACAGTGTGGGGCTTGCCAACCTTGTTACCTCAGTAGCTTCTCCACACAGGGATGATGGAACACTTGGCCAAGATGATGGCCCCTCACATGGCAGTGGATACCTCCTTGGGGCACTTAACCCCAAGACCAACATGAACATTGTAGCCCAACAGTGACAAAAGCCTTGTCACTTGTACCCTGGCAAGCCTGAGTCTGCTTCTGCAAGGGCATGATCTTTAGAATCTCGTCCTTTAGGGAAGCCCCCAAGAGATTCATTAATGGGCAGTGAAAACAGGTAGCTCTCCTCCAGGGACTTGATTTTCATGTCTTTAAACATGCGACCCAGCTTGATGACAGGTATTCATTCCTTGTCATTGGCTTTACCTCCACGAGCCCTGTAGGCTTGATCACAACCATTGCTCATTTTTTAAAGATTTTTTTTAGTAAATAAATAAAATGTAAATGCATTTTATTATTATTAAAATAAAATGTTAAATAAATAAAATTTATTTTATTTTATTTGCATTAGGTTTTTGCCATGGGTGTCAGGCCCCACCGGAACAGGAGTTACAAACAGTTGTGAGTTGCCACGAGGGTGCTGGAAATTGATCCTGGGCCCTCTGGAAAAGCAGTCAGTGCTCTTAACCGCTGAGCCATCTCTCCAGCCCAGTTACCCTCATGATTTAAGCTAAACATTGAACAGGAAGTTCTGTATCTAATCACTGGGGTCAGTAAATTCCTTATATATTTTCAAATTAAAATAAAACAGCTAATTTGTAACAAAGGAATGTTTAGATTAACTTTCTAGTTTTTCTTTTCTCAACTTACAGGAATAAATATGTTTTATTTTCTCAGGAAATTTGCTTTATTTTTATTACCTATTTGTCTATGAAATTGTAGCTAAAATCAGTTACACAGAGCTATTTCCAATATACCCATGAAATTTAAATTCTAAGTACAAGAAAAGTAGACAAATATTCCTTAAATATTTTTTTTACTATTGCTATTAAGCCTTGAATTTTTATTGATTTTCCACATATAACCTGGTACTTGTTTTATTTGTAAGGATGAGAACAGAGTCCATTTCCATGCAGGTGGATGGTTTGATGTGGCTTTTCTGCCTCACACCAAAACCCCATTTTAGGACTGTTTCTTGACCTCCAATAAAAATCCATACTTTCACATACATGAAAACAAACCATTCCTCAACCCATACAATTTAATCATGAAAAAAATATTTTCCTCTGAATGGCTTCTAGATGTATTAAAAATGTTCAGTCTTGCATTTGTAACTTTACATATCTATAGGTTTTAAGTTAGTGCAGTATCATACAGTAATGGCTACTGTACAACCTGGACACTTTCTACAGTAACAACACCTCACTCTCAAAGTTACAAAAGTGAGGAAATTATAACTGAATTTCAAATCCATAAAGACAGAAGAACAACTTTGTAATTCTGTATATCCTGGCAATTAAAAGGAAATGGAACCAACTTGCCCCCAGGACAACAAGGGAGAAAATAATACTGTTGGTGGATGTTTATCTGGATGTAGAAATAAGGTTGTGGGGTATTTGTAATTACCTGGATGATTTGGAAATGCTGTTCAGCCTCAGAAACCTGATTCCCTGTGAAATCGCAGACCTTCCATTACCTTAGCTGCCTCCCAGTGGGGAGTCGGACCCCTGGGTGGGCGGGTTCTCCTCAGCAAATGTAGACAGCAATGTGAAGAGAGAGGACAAGCTGCCTCGGTGTGGACAATTCACCGGTGGCTTTCTCCCACAAAAGTTGCCTTAGTAACCAAGTTGTTAACAAATTCCTATTCTCCTCTTGTGGAAGTTCTCAATTAGCACTGATTCCCTTCCCAGAAAACCCTGTTGTTTATAACCTGTCACAAAGCAAACAGTAGCGAAGAAGACCACCCATTCATTCTTTGGAAGCCAGGAGTGTGGGCGGAGACTTATATTCATGGATAGTCTTCCTCTCCCATGTGCTGTGGTAGGTTCTGGGAGAGACCACAGTCTGCATGGGTCATGACCCTTTCCCTCATTCCATCGGTGGTCACAGTTCAGTTTCATACACCTGTAAACACACTCACTGAGAAACTCAGCAACTTCTGAAAACTTACACATCACTTGAGAACAGGTGTTTGAGGATCTGAATGAATCACCAGTTTTTATATTACAATAAACCTAACAGAAGAATTATGAAATACTGGATGGTCTCTTGTGCATGAAACATATTTGTTAGTTTGCATAGCGCAGAGATCCTGGAAGTACATTGCTTCGCATATTTCATGCACTTATCCAATAATATTTATGCTTTACATACATCCATTGATGCTTTCAGAGGCGGATAGATATTTTCAGTTAAAAACACGCTCTTTCTCCTGACAAGTATAAAAAAAAACACTTAAAGGCAGTGATTATAGAAACAGGTCAATACAACAACAACAACAACACACACACACACACACAAAAAGAGAGAGAGAGAGAGAGAGAGAGAGAGAGAGAGAGACAGAAAGGTGGGATAATATATCCTTGAAAATAAACAGTAATCTGCCAAATACACCAAGACACTGGTTTCTTTTCCAATGTTACCACTGAACATAGCAACTGAATTTTTGAAAATATTGTTCCTGTCAGACGAAACCAAAAGTAAAATACTTTAACACATTGCTGCCGAGTTCCCAGCCCATGACTTTGTCTGAAAAGATGTGTGCAACCAGGTAGCTAGCTAGCCGGCCATTCATCATGGAGTCAAATGTGATTTAAAAAAATCTTGGACCCCTCTGGCAAGGTCATTGATCCTATCTGGGAAAAGAAATTCCACATGAAATTGGGAACGAAAGTCAATTTTCATTTTCTATCATTGTCAAGAACAAAGAGCAAATGAATTAACCCTCCTTGCCTGAGGGTTGCCCATCAAGGTGATGAGGCAATGATGCAATTCTCTGTGATGTTTGGTGGTTAAGGACTAGGAGCTTATCATTCTAATGCAAGGGTATTAAACGTTCATGGTAAATTTTTCAACGATATTCCATTCAGGAAAAAGATGATGGCAGCTAAAACTACTTGTAAATATTATAGAGAAAAGAGTTTTTAGATTCAGTTCTTACTACTAATGCAATCTAATGTGAATTAGGAATCAACATATTGCCATTTCAGAATAATCAGGTCTCAGTCTGTTTGGCAAAGCACCAATTATACTACCAAAGATGCTTGATTGTCCACGTATTGACCAAATTCTGTACTTCAATTATTAAATGTCCTTCACCATTTTTAGTTCTACTGGAAGCATTGAACAATTTGAATATATTAACTAAATGTCTGATTGACTAAATGACACAGTTCTCTTCAGCCAAAGCATGAGGACTCACTGAAGGTTTCGTATCGCTGAAGCAAATTCTGACAATTACAGTATTTACTTTGTATGTCCTTACTATTTTGTATAGCTTGCATGTGTGATATCACAGACAAACTTTGTCACGTGTCAATATATTTTGGAAGATGCTAAATTGCATTTTGTTTCACTAGTAGAGTTATTTTAATGTATTAACGGCACAGTAAGCATATAATCTTGGAAAGGGCATAGCCACCCATGTGATAAAATTTAAGATGAGCTGTTTAATCATTTAATCATTTTGGAATTACTTCTGCCTCTGAAGTATGCCACTTTGATGTTCCTTTTAGAAGATCTTATTACAAGTTTGAAAGCCTTATGAAGGATTATGATATAATCCTGTATCAACAGGCAATTGTGCTATATCTGAACACTTGATGTACGTGGGGCATAACTATAAAATCAGATGGATACAAAGGATGGTGTTTCCCAAGTGACAAGGAAGGGGTGACAATAGGTGGAAGCCTGTTTATGCAGAAAGAACGGGAGAGTCAGAAGCTGACACAAATACAGGGTTTGTGATATTGCCCCGAAGGTCAAGTTTCTAGGTCCTGATATATGTATTTGCTAGATTGCCACAATAGGGAGGCAAAGGTCAACAGAATTGCTTACGTACATCTCAGTATTCTGGAGTCAACCGGGCACATCTCTGACACATGAATGTATGTCTGGATGATGTCAAAATTTACACACTATGGTAGAAATTTTACTTGGTTCCCTCTCAGTCCAGCTGAAAGAAATGCTTTATTTATGGTAAATTCTGCATTTGTTGCATGGAGGCACTATTTTTGCTAATTTTGATCCTGTCTTCGTTAATTCTAGAACAATGGTTTCCTTTGGAATGCATACTGGAGTATGCCAGAAGCCCAAAAAAGCTGATCCGTAAGTTGCTTCTCAGGAATGAGAGGTGTATTTGGTCTGACACTGAGATTTTTAGACACTCTTATGCCTCAATAATTCCAATATGACATAAAGACTGAGAGCTTCTATTGCAGAAATATGCTGTTAGATGAGAGCACATACTTACTCACACCCTTACAGGACCCACAAGTTTGACTGTAAGCTTGCCAGAACAGTCAGGATGCCAGACAGGGTACAATATTCTAACTGCCATCTAATCCCAAGTCAATACTAGTCGGAAAATAAGGCTGATCTCTCTTTGACATTCCATAAAGATCAAGACTGGGTTATATCAACATAGTAATCTGAGGAGAAAAAATGTTAAGAAGCACATTCCTGGGAGGCGCTGTCAGTATTCTGAATGAATGTTGAGATAGCTTTGAACAACTCAAACAGAAACCTATTCATGAGATATACTCCTGCCAATTCCATTCCATCTTTAATTAAGAAATAAATAAATATATGTTTTAGAGAAATAAAATAAGTCATTCCTTTTATAATAGTTAATATTTACAAAGAATAACGTGACCACTTAAGTAACAATACCTGTAATTTATTAATTTCTTTTAATCAATAGTTTTCTAATGGATATTCAAGCAAAATTTTATATTTCAATTCACTTAGGGATTATGATTTCTTGGGAACTTATGTACTTGTTTGATTTGAACATGTCATTTTTGCAAGGCACACACCTTCATTTCAAAGGCCAGTAGGTAATTATCAATATAGTGTGCTGTACTTGCCTGCTTTCATTTTCCTTTTATGCATTGAGCAATGGAGAAACATCACATATTTCTAAGGCTGACAGTATACTCACCTTCTAGAGGAGAAACTGTATCTTTCTACTTTCCACAGAGAAATATATTTTTGATAGGATCAGACCTGTATAATTGCTAGGTTTTTAACTGGTGACAAATAGATTCAGACATTTTACCCAAGTGATAAAAGTCTTTATGACGTGTGCAAACTGTGGCGTGGGAGCTGAAGGGCAAGTGGGGCTCTTCCTGAGTGTTCACGTATATTCTGTAATTTGGTGAGCTGGCGTGCGGTGGAATGTCTGCTACATGGCCCATAGAAAACCTCATCTGATTAATCTGTGATGAATTCATTTTAACAATGAATAAGGAAATAATCGTACTTATAGTAATATGTAAGTAATATATTGGCTATATACATAACATAAGTAATATAATGGCTAATAATTATTTCAGATGGCAGGAAGTTTATTTTTATTGCTTGAAAGGGTGTTCGTCATTCAGAATTATGACAAAGGGGCAATAAACTAAAAACCATATGCTTGTATTAAATTAAAAAAAATAATTTTAAGTAGCTTTTGACTTCCCAAATTTCTCAATAGACCCCTCGGTTCGCCTAGAGAGAGTTCAATATGTCATGTTTGCCTCTGTGCTATAGGTCTGAAATGTCTTCCCAGAGACTCATGGGCTTCACCCTCAGGCTCCATTGCAGCTGCATTTAGAGATGTGGCCTGTGGGTTTGGGAAGCATGTGGATGGGAAGAGGGTTCTAACCTCACTAATGGGTTAATCCACTAGCAGGTTTCAAATACTGCGGGATATTGGGAGGTGATGGAATCTTGGAGGGTGGGACTTCGTTGAGAGAGGTGGGTTCTTGGGAGTTTGCCCTTAGGACTGAATCTTGGCCTCAGCCTCTCAGCCCCTTCCTTATTTTGCTTCCTGGCCACTCTGCAGAGAGCAGCATCCTCCCTAACAGACTCCAACCACAGAGACATTCTGTCTTACACAGTGCTGAAAACAGTAGATATGGCCAACCAAGGGCTGAAATGCAGGACAAATAAAAACACCTCTATATAAACCATTTCTCTTAGACATTTTGTTAAAGAAGCAAAAATCTGACTAACATGGGTCTTAACAACACTAGATAGCTGAGAACACTTGAGGCCATGTTAAACTGACGTAATCATAAAGGTGAAATAACACTGTAGGAGATTCTTCCCATATATACACGGCTTGTACCTTACATGTTCTCCCCAGGCCTGGGTGTTAAAGGCTGCATTCCCTGTCTGTACTGACGGGAGGTAGGGGAGCTAATGACAGGTAATGCGGCCCAGTAGAAGGATGTCTGACCGTTGGAGGGATGCCTCCAAAGGTGATATTGGAACTCTGGCCCTCTTCTCTGGTCCCCGAACACTATGAGGCAAGGTTCTTCACTCTACCACATGTTCCTCGCTTTCATAGCTCAATTTACCACAGATTCAAACTCAATGCAGTCAATGGACTATGGCCTAAACTGTGAACCCACGAACTCCAACAAGCCCGCTTTCTTTCATAATTCATTGTCTCAGATATTTCATCTCAGAGATGGAAAGTTAGCATCATATTACACAGGGATGCTTGCAGACTGAGTCTTAAACGTGTTTACTTTATAATGAGACATAAAGCAGATATTTTAGAATACCAAGTCAATGGAAGCCTCAAATTATTCTGTTGATATGTTTTCTTTTGAATCTAGTCTTACCACTCCTGATTAGCCTCAATGACTCAGGAATCTGTTTCTGGTGGGCACTTTCAAAAGGTCTGATGGATTTAATCCCGTCCACATGGAAGCGCAGTGGTCCTAAGCAGGAAAGGGCTGGGATCTAACTGTTCATCACCGAGGCTGGGAGGAGGAAGAAAGTCAGCTTCTATTTTCTATTAGCAAGGCTACATCAGAGGCTACTAGTTGTTCTGAGTGTTGCAAACTCTGACAAGAATTTCCTGGCCAGGAAGCCTACAATATCAGCAATATATCAGCAATGCCTGAGCTAAAAGCATGTGATGCTTTGCCTCATTTGTTCACTGTAAAAAACCTCCTAAAAGTCGGTTATCAGTGAAATGGGAACCAGGAAGTATTTAAACCCTGTAGAGCACATTTGCCCAATAGTTCATTTTTGGCTTTTTTAAAATTAAAGCTTTAAATTTTTAAATTATTGCATTACTATGCAGCATATTATTTTAGATCTTTAGAGCAAATAGTTTAATGCTTGCTTGTGGGTTTCACATCATGAATCCCATCACATCCATCCCCAACCCCCACATCTGTCCATTGCCCAAAAGACAACAAAATTTAGAAGAAAACCAAAAAAGAAAAACAAAATTCGTTGTTTTTGAGGTTACATTTTAATTGCATTTCTCTCTTCTTTTCTCCTACCTCTAAACCTCGTATATACCCTCCTCTTCTCTCCTTCAAATCCAATTCAAATTCAGATTCCACCAGTTATCATTGCACGCAAATATGGATTTGTATATACACAAATATTCCCAAGCATAACCTGTTGAGTCCACATAATGCCATTTGTATGTGTGATTTTAGAGCAGACTTCTTGACACTGGACATGTTTGGGCAGTGATGTTGGTGAGACTTTATGTCCCTGATGTGGCTAAGAAACAGTCTTAGAGCAAAGTACCTGAAATCTTTCCTTCTCCTCTTTCACACTGTTGCCTGAGCCTTGGATGTAGGAGTGTTCTGTACATGTATCTGTTGCAACTGTTGCCCACTAATTCTAATGCTTAAATTCTCAGGGCTCCTCAGAGTCAGTGGCTGCAGAGGCAGGTGATGGTCACTTGGGCTGGTCTTCCCGTTTCCAAGTATAACGTCCTTGGAGGACGAATGCACACACATGCCTCATCAAAGAAGAAAGAGTCTTTGGAAGAGAAGGTGGGCTAGCAACCTCAAAAAACATCTGTGAATTTACTTATGACAGAAGTTTTAAAATTTAATCCACATCTAGAAAAATTCAAAACTAAAAAATTCTTGAAATGCAGGCCCAATACTACTAGCTCATTTACCACTAAGTGCATAGACATTAGTTATGGTACAGCAAAGACATAGCTAACATATTCCAAAATGAATTATATTTTGTTTCTACATTATATAATTTTAAAGCAAGAAATGGAAAAGAATCAGTTAATTATGTTTTAAATATAGTTGGGCTTGACATTAATTTGAGATGAAGAAGTAAGCCTAAAATACATGTCTCTTTTTAAACCACCACAAATTATTTTAATTGCAAACTTAGTCTTACTTAATAGCATCTGAAATGAGCACTTTGTCATCTGAGGTTTGCACATACAAGAGAATGTGGTAGGAAAGAACTGGATCCGTCAAAAGGCGTCCATCCTGTGGGACGTTGCAATGTGCCTGCTGCTGTGCCCTGGGCGAGAAGGCACACATGCATTTCCCTGGCTTTTAATTCTGCTGTAATCTAGCAATAAAGTAATATGGTGTGTGAGCACTACCAATGTAATTTTCAAAATGTATTTGAAAGATACATATCTTCATTGAAATATCTTCAATGGAAAGATTCTCCATCGATAATGGAAAAGATTTCTCTCGTCTTACAATCCTGAAGCTAAGACAAAGGTTAAACTAATAGTGCTCGGGCCTTTGAGAATGAGTCAGTGAGGAATTCATATTTCTGAGCTATATAAAAAGAAAAGCTGCCCATCAATTACAGCCTGCACTTCTCTGCACATTTGCTTTAATGAACTGCCATTCATATTTGGTGCTTGTCGTCTTTGTTCCTGGAAGAAGCCTGTGATCACTCATATCCAATTAGTGAGCCATGTCTTCTCTGGTAATAGGTGGCCACCACATCACAGCCTTTGAGTTTTCAGGCTCAATTAAAACAGTGATAGTAAGTCTTGGCTCAAAATCAAGGCTGCGACCCCTACAACCATTCCATCTCCTTTAATCTCCTTCTGCTCTGTTCCTTGACAAATCCCCTGAACGTAATTGCCCCTTCCGATTGCTCTCCCAAACACCTATGTGCAGTTCCCAGGGGGATCAGATCAGAAATGCCACAAGTGTTATACTTTAGAAGCAAAACAAAATTACATATTCACAAAAAAAATTAGCAAAACATTACAAGTACAATTTTTGCTAAAGATATAGAACACAAATACCTTTTAAAGTTTTTTTGAATTTAATGACATCCTTTCTAAATGAAGACAATGGGCTAAAAGAGCAGAAAATCATTCTGGCTACACGTTAGTTATATTGTGTCATTGAAGGCAAAATATTGGTGAGTGTTATGAAAAATACAAACACGCAATCTGGACAGTGGATGCACAGTCAACATAAGATAGTCTTCTCGGTGACCAGCACAGTATGTACTTCAGGAAAACCAGTCATTCCATATGCTCTTAGGTCTTATAAAATAAGGGTTTCAACTCCTATTAACCAATTATATGTGTTTGCAATAACTGCCAAGCTATTTTGATCCAAATCTCTTCAAAGCTGTCAAAATCTCCTCCAGGCATTTAGTGTGAATGCACCACCGCTTCAAGGTCGGGATGATATGTCCACTGGTATTTTCCTCTTTAAAAGTTTGGATTTCATAAAACAGAAAGAACAAAACCTTGATGTTTTGTTCAATGTCATTCATGCTATGTGCTTTCTTGGGAGTGTGAACACTGCAATGAGTATACAGCTTTGCTTTTGACTGCAATAAGAGAAAAGCAACAATAACAACAACAAAAATGGAAATAAAAACACCTTTAATCTTATTCTATGTGGGAAAAAAGATTAATAAAGTAAGACTGGATTGCATGATACTATTAACTAGATATTCTACAACAAGGTATAACGACATGGAAATACGCTGTTTTACCTGCATCTGTTAAGATGTATTTCTTTTTAATCAGATGAGGTAAAGAATGAAAAGGACAAATCAAATCCAACCCTATTTCAATATTCAATGAGTATCAGAAACACATTCTCCTTGTTTGTATATGTGTACTTTTCCCTTTATGAGTGCATACTGTAAGCAGAAAACAAAGAAAAAAATGAAGAAAATCTATTTTCTCACACAGTGTTTTTTCTTTTCCCTTGAAACAACCTCTGTTGCCGGCAGAAGCTGCGCTAATTGAAATGTATTCTGCCCTCCCCAAGGCAGAAAGGAGATAATTAAACTAAGCCGCAACCTTGGTCAGGACCTGGGAAGGATGCTAGGCTCGCTCTGTAACCCCTCCCCTCCTCATCCTCTTCCCTCCTTCTGGGCAGCTGAGCTGAGGCACCCGGGGAAACCTGCCCTGCAGGTGTTTGAAAACTCAACAGAGGATTTCACTTAGAGAAGGAAGACAGAAAGAAGGGTTTGCTACACTGCATGGGCAGTTAAGAGAAAGTTGGATTTTTTTTTAACCAATTCTTTAAAACGCTAGTGGTAAATATCAAAGGACAGGGCTGAAAATCTTCCTGGCTGCCGTGATGCTTCCTTCCTGCCCTGAGAGGAAAAGGGAATACTGACATCTCCCTGTCCCGAGCCATCCTCCTTCAGTCCATAAACCGCAGAAGTCCATGGTTTGCCAAATTCCCCATTACAAAAACTGCATTTGAACATGTGATTTTTTTTACCCAAATACGGAGCCTTTGTATAAAACTTTTTTTCTCAATGATTCTCTTAGGTTATCAAATATATTAATGTATAAGATGTCACGGTTTCAGTCTTTAATTTCAAGAGCATTTTTATTCTTTGACCGATTTTCTGTTCTTCTGATGTATAAAACAGTCACACGCTCGAGCTCCACGGCCTTTACCCTTTAAAGCAAAGCTTGCTTTCTTCTTTAAAAAAGATAAAACTTCTTCCTTCATAAGCACTCAAGTAGGTGTGCTTAACACTGTTGGCTAGGAACGAGAAGCAAATGTTATTTTTAACTCTGTGGTCCACTTTTTTCAACTTAATTTTACTCTGAAAAAAAAGATCCTAGGGCAGAGACCAGCTTCTTTAGAAGGAAGCGGACATTTTACATAAGGACGAGGAAGAGCTGCAGAGCTTCAGAATGGAAATGATCCTCAGCAAATGTAAGCAGATGTGTGCTCATCATTTGGTTCTGGGGCTGTCAAGGGATAATGTTTAGTTATGCGGCTGAAGATGATACATCATTATTATGTAAACTTTTAGAAATTATAGATTGTGAAGGGATTACAACAGAGAGAACACACACATACTACAGTGGCTAGGTCAATTTGTCCTAATAGCCCCAACGAATAATTTCATGTTCAACAGAAATGCAGGCAAAGTAGTCTGTTGAAGCAGAAATAGGACTCTCTCCTTCACCAGCGTACTTGTGCTTCTTTGCCGCTGTCCCAGATGCCAGGAGTGGCTGAGAGCTTGCTTTCCTTCCTTCCCTCCAGAGAAACTTTAATACTCAAGGTTAGTAATAAAAATAAGGGTGTGCAATCATAGGCATGACCTGAGCCTTTGATGGTCGCCACAGCTTGCAATAAGTAGTGTGTCGTGCGGTCTATACAAAGCCACTTGCTAGTCCCAGAGAAATGTGTCTGTGCCACAGAACACTCAACTTCCCAAAGCACAGTTTCGCCTTGTGCCAGCAAGAATAAAGGAACCCAGTTCTCCAGTGTTCCTCCAGCAGCCCAACTCACGCTTTCGGGGTCTGCAGGCCCATGCGTTGACAATGCACATCTGCATCTTTGGAGGAAGGACATCAGCAATAGCCTTGGCGCTCCCGATCATGTGTTTATGCAGCTGCCGTATGCTAGACAGAGCATGAAAGCCTGTGCTCTGTGGCCTTTGTGCACTCTGTACAAGTTGACTTTGCAGCCACAGAGGGAGAGCAAGGCAGTGAAGCAATGCCACTGTAAGAGCTGGGACTAATTTCCACAACACTGAAACCTTTTATTCATCCACAAGTTTAAAAGAAAGAAAGAATATTGAGATTTTTGCATTGCTCTGAAAATTAGAAAGCTAGAAATGATGCTTTTGCTACATTTCTTCAAAAAAAATCAATCACTGAGCAAAATTTTTGCAGTGCATTAGGTATGGACATCTCCCTACTCCTGAGAGATTGTATATTTTATTGGACTAGTTACTGTACAAGGCTAATGGGGTAAAGAGAGGATAGAAAAAAGCCTAAAGCAGCAAATTTCCCATAAATAGAACAGATGGAAAAGAAAAGGCAGGGATAAGGAGAAGAGAACGAATGGATGAATGAAATGTCTTTAGTGAGCAAAGACTCGGACTCGGCGCTACACCCTGTGCACACACAGTACGCTGACAGGGTTCAGAAGGATGCTCCGCACACAGGCATGCAATGGAAAGTGAGATTTCATGTTGCTTAAATATGGGTGGGGTGGAAGCAAGAAGACATTTTTAGGTCTGATGTCAGATAAATGAGAACAAGTCTGCACAGTGAAGATCACGATGGAAAAGATGGGTTTGGGTGGCGAGAAAAATGGATCAGTTAATTCCATTTGCCGGTGGGAATTTCCAAAGTTACCTTCTTCAGAGACAGGGAAACTTGAGGGGGGAGTGTGGGCAGAAGAGACATAAGAATATCTATAGGAGGAACAAAAATGGAAAGAAATGTATGTGGGAGAAAAAGGGGGAAACCCTATGAAAACTGTGAGTTGGGAGCTTGGCATTAGTACAGATACAAGCCTCCAGGTAGGAGGGCGCAGGATGGGAAAGAGGGATGGAAAAGCTTTCTGGGAAACACCAAATTGGAGAAAGTGAATTAACAGCATTATTTTAAAACATTATTATTTTTTTCTACATATCTCCGTTGGTCCAGAAGTAAGAGGCAGCCAATGAGAGTGTCAAGAGAAAAGAAACTAGGAAAGCACAAACAATTTACAGAAATTGGAGAACAGTGGTCGACGAATTGAAGAGGCAGAAACAGTCCAGTTGCCTGAAAAAGTGTGGTAGAGATGAACACTGGCTTTAGTCTGACCTGGTCATGACGTAAACTCATCTTCCCAGAAGTGATCTAATCTTGGGAAATCACTTGTTCTCCGTTTGCTCCGTGTCTTATCCACACCATGAAGAAACTGACAGACAGACTTTAAAGATTCGGTCTACTGATTTACGTCAAGAACAAAACAATCAGCTATTGTGCCCATGGCAGAGCTCCTTCCCTTCCTCATTGATGTCCAGACATCCCCCTTGCTCAGACTCTAGCACTGCCCTTGGCCACCAGCAAGCTTCATCCTTTTGTTCTCTGCTGTCTCATACAGCTCTGCATCAGTCACTGTGCCCATCAGTATCTAAGGCCTTGCTCCATAGCGCATTGCAGTGTCCCTGTGCACCTCTAATTCCTCATGAATATCTGTCCTGCCTGGACTTCAGCTTACCAACTATATTGTGTGTGTGTGTGTATGTGTGCCTAGAAAAATCTTCCCAGATCAGACTTACGTTTTCTTATATTTCCTGCAAAACTGCTTATAGTTCTAGCATGAATTAGACTTTCCAGTAAGTGAACTTCAATCCCTTAAGACAGTGGTTCTCAACCAGTGGGCCATGGACCCTTTGGGGGAAGGGGACAAATAACTGTTTTAAGAGGTCACCTAAGACCATCAGACAGCACAGATATTTACATGATAATTCATAAAAATAACAAAGTTACCGTTATGAATCAGCAAGGAGAATCATTTTATGGTTGTGGGTCACCAAGCGTCACAACACGAGGAAGGTTGAGAACCACTGCTTGAAAGCAGCAGAAGAGCAGCAAATGACAACATCAGAATGTCCCTAAGGAGAGCTGCACTAAGTTATTTTACATTCCCAGAATAATCCTGGCTCCTCGTGTCTCAGTTTTTGTTTTTTTTTTCTCTCAGGACACATACTAAACCCTAACACTCTTCATCTCAGAACTGGAGAAATAGTTCAGCAGGGAAGACCTAGCTGTTCATAAGTGAAGATCTGAGTTTGCTCCCCAGAACCCATGGAAAAAGTCAGATCTGTTTGTGCACTTTTTAACTGCAGTGCTGAGAAGTTGGGAACAGTGGGTATCTGGGGTTTGCTGGTCATTCAGTTTGCCTAGTTAAGTGATTCCATATGCAAAGGTAACCTTTCTCAAAAAACAATGGCGGTGACTCCTAGGAACAACTCCCAAGGTTGGCCTCTGATCTCCAAAAGCATCCAAACATATGAACATACATCACACATACACACTACATCTCTCATCTCAGATTGAGTAATGTGGAGGCCCAAAAATGTGGGCCCATTTCCACCTTGTCCGTCAGTAAGAGAGTTGGAGGTTGCTCAAATGGTTGACTAGCATAGTTGCACATCCCAACTCTGGATGTGATTACTTGATTATTTTAACATTAAAATAGCTCATACAAATAGGTCCATGCCATCCTGACAGGTGGTCAGGATATGCAAATGTACTTCTGTTTCTTCTTCTGTAAATATGAGGTCACCTTGGGAGTGGTTGTTTTCAGGATATGTGGTCTAGAACAGCTACACTGTCTAAACAACAGAATGCTAATAATTTGATGCCTCAGAGTGTTAAAGCCATTGACTGAGTTGTCCTTTGTATCATGTTAATAAAGTCTTTTGTTACATTCCCCCCCATTTACATTGGGTATAAAAGGTAGAGAAAAATAAACACAGGCAATTTCAATATTCACTGGAATGCCCTCCCAATACTTTCTATGGTTTTTGTTATTATTATTTTTCATGCATCTTCATATTCTTTCCTTATATTTTTAAGTTCCCACGCCCCTACCCTGGCAAGAGGTAATTTTGTCAAAGCTGGTCCACAACAGGGTAATATCTTCTATAAATGCTATAGCTCTGAGGAAAGCACACATTATGTTATAATTGTTAATTTTTTATTATCATTAGACCCTACTAAACTATATAAATCTGGGTATATTCATATTGATTTCTATATGCACAGAACTTGAACCTGGAATAATTCATGATAATAATGACTACTCCACTGAAAATGTGTACCACACGTACCACATGTCAGATACAGCTTAACTGAAAGCAATGAGAACACACGTTTTTTAAAAGTATATTAGCCATTTTACATGTTTAAAGATGAATACTGGAGCTTTTCCAACAGGTTAACATGGGCAAGATAAATAAAACAACAGAAATTTAGTTCTCACAATTTCTGATCCTAGAAGGTCCTTGATCCAAGGCCAAAGATGTTACCTAATGCATTTCCCAGTGAGGGTTATCTTCCTGGCCTTAAACACCTCCTTGAGAGATGCACACACAGCAAAGTGAGCAAGCTCCCACCTCTTCTACGAAGCGTACTAATTCTATCAAGACCCCACATGGTCTTTATATTTCCTCACCTTAAATACTTTCACCCTGGAGACTTAGGATGTATATGTATGAATTGGGATCATACCATTCTGTTCACTGCTGACACCTTTATGAATTATTAAGCTCCCCACTATGTAAGGTACAGAGGGCATGAGGATCTTCAAGAGAAGCCAGAAATATGTGTGTGTATATATGTGTCTGCATATATATTCATTCTGTTAATATTATTAATTAAAAATAATAGTATTATTGAGAACATTATATCATGTTTCCCATAGAAGCTTTTAAAAGAAATTCTCAAAAGTATAGTTCAGATGTATCCTACAGATACAGATGTCTTATGGTTGCTCCTTGAGAAATTAGGAATTGGAATCAGGCTTCTTCAAATTTCCCGTGTTATCTTGAGTGATAATGATAGTGCAAGGTTCTACCAGTGCTGTACATTTATTGGTTCAAGTCACTGTTCATTCTTCCGTGTGTGTTTGTACCTGTTTCTCTAACATGGTGGTACTTAATTTCTGCATTCTCAGGTTTGTGTCTGTTCAGGTCACGACCCCCAGTTACCAAGCTATTTTTCCAACGTGAAAAAGAACTAGAGGACCCAGGAATGTATTTCAGTCAGTAACCAATAAGTGATTAGCTTGTGAGTCCTTTTCCTTAATCAGCTTTAACCGGTACTTAATTTACACCCTACAGTTTCTCACAGGAAGGTGGGATATTGAAGCTTTTATTCCTATGGTCACATCTTCATCTGTCTTTTATCACTTTCTTGTACTGATCCTCCAACTTGACCTGCTTCTCCTGGAAGAACGCATGCCTCAGTTTCCCTTAGTGCACTTTCTGTTGCTATGACGGAGTACTTAAAGACGAGCTCTCAGAAGAGAGGTATGCTTTGCTCATGGTAGTGGAAACCTAAGTCCGAGAATCTGTTCTTTCTCCTGTCAGGGCTCCTTTCTTGGGTCACAACACAGGACTATAAAAGAAACTCCTTGCGTACCCAAGGTCTGTGGCTTCAATGTTTAGTTCACCCTTCTGAGAATTAATTAACTTGGCTACCTAGAAAACCACTGTAAAGTTTCCCAGTAGCAGATCCCCCAGTGACTTAGCCATTTGCTCTAGGCCTAAGAACTTAAAGATTCTTCTACCTCTAACACCGTCATTTTGATGACCCACTGGGGACAACCCACACCACAGCCTTAGCAGGATCTTTGGGGAATACGGTTTAGCACAGAAATTCAGACCGCAAAGCCAGCATCACTAATGAGATATAAAGACGGGAGAGCACACTATACACCCCCAGGCTACTGTCTTTTAGACTTAACATCCTTGTGTTTTTCTGTTCTTAATTTGAAAATTAATCCTCCAGTCTCTGGTTCGATCTCTCATCCCTCTACATGTTGTACGAAGCTTTGTCTTATTTGACACCCAATCTTTAAGTAACATTCCTTAATAAACTCCAAAGCACAGTCGCCGAATTGATGGAAATGCAATCGGGAGACGGGGGAAAGGTAAATCTGCAACCTTTAATCCACTACTACAGACACTTGGAAAGCATGGGTTTATGACACCAGCAGCACATAAAATGGGCAGATATAATGGAATAGAAGCAGTATAGAGGACAGCACCAGGTGGAAGAGCGGGGGAGTGTGCCATGGATGACCAACTCAGGGATTGCCGATCTGCTACTGCTTCCTGGTGCACCCAGTCAACCGCACCCCAGACTGCCCAGTGCGGCTGGGCCGATTCTTCACTGTGCTTAGCAGAGAGTGATTGATGTACCGCTCTAACTTCATCTGCTGTCCAGGTAGGTACTGAACCATTTCTAGTTGTATCTGGAGACTGTTTGCTTTTAGCTAGTCGCATAAGAAAACATTAAAGGAGCAGGTCAGTCCACATGACTGCTAAGGAGACTGAGGTGTACAAATAAACTCGGCCAATTCCAATATGAACACAAAGACATAGATTGTTAGCAATGCTTAACAACTGCATCTAGGAAGATACTGCAGTTTCTCCTTATTTTTAGTAGCCTGTATGTCACCTCACCATCTTTCTCATCCTGTTACCTTGAAGTCTGCAGTCTGCATTTTCTCAGTTTCTCTGTTTCCTGACATATCTTTGTATGTTTCTTTCTCTCTCTTTTTCTCTTTCTCTCTCACTTTCTCTATGTCTCTCTGTTCCTCTCTGTCTCTCACACACACACATCAATCACTTTCTGGCAGAATTTCCTTGCTTAATTTTCCCTTGAATTACTATATTGTTAAGAACCTTCCTAGTCAGTGTGTTTTCCTTTAGTGTCTTATGAATTAAATTATACTTTATGAAATTTCAGGAACTATTGATAATATTCTAACTAAACAAATATCTCACAATCCTAGAGGTAGAGCCAGTTTCTTCAGGGAAGCGATCCCTGGTATGTTACCTATGCTTCAGTGGGAGACCCTACACCATGCATATATGGGAAACACTGTTAGGCACAGTATATTATGAAAAGAAAACATGACATTGGGAAGGGCTTTGGCAGGAGCTGAGGAGCTGGCGACTGGTTGGTAAGTGATACAGTCAAAATACACTGAATATATGCATGAAATTCTGAAGCACAAATGAAAGAGCTTACTAAACCCTGGAAGACTAAGTACTTCATGGCTATTCAAAAATGTAGACAAGAGTCTTGATTGTAAAACTTCCTGCCACCTAATATCTACAAGGCAATCAGCAATTGAGTTTTGAATAAACTACATGGTTATAATAAATGTTCCATCAAAAATAGTTCACACATTCTTCGTGAAAAAGTCTTTAAACTTATTTCTTAAAACTTACACTTAAATAGCCATGTAGTGGTGGTGGTGCATGCCTTCAATTGAGCACTCAGGAGGCAGGCAAGTAGATCTCTGTAGGTTCAAGGCCAGTCTGGTCTACAGAGCAAAATCTAGGACAGGCTCCAAAAGCTAAACAAAGAAACCCTGTCTCGAAAAACCAAAACACACACACACACACACACACACACACACAAAACAAAACAAAACAAAAAATACACTTCACAGTTATTTGGCGTAATTGCTTTTGTGAATTGTGAAACCACTCTTTGTACTAATTAAACAACTATAATCCAATATTTCGTGAACTATATAAAACAACAAAATTACCTCAGTAAAAACAGAAAGCAAGCGTATCTTTCACTGATATCTTTCACTGTGCCTTACGACTGCCTTCTTTTCATTTGAGGGAAATTCAAACAACTGGAGACATTTTCATACTGGGTTGCTACTCGGAGACTTTAAAGGAATGATAGCCACGAAGTGTTCCCAGCAGAGGGGGGAGAAAGAGAAATTGTTACGAAAGTAAAACACAGAGGCAAAATTTATCTGTGAAAAGTGGCAAATTCCTTGAAGGCTCAGACATTTCTCCTGCTTGAGTGTCAGTCAAAGGAGAAGGAAATTCTAAATGGCTGCATTGCTCTCCAAGTCAGCAATTCTAGGAATCTGGAGAGGACATTTGTGAGGGGCTACACCACATTCCAAGAAGCAGGTGGCGTGGTTAATGAATTTAAACAGTCGGTGTGTGTCACGTCGAGCTATGTACTCCTGCTTGCTCAGGATAGTGTGATGTTTTAAAGTTATCTGAACAGAGTGATATATAATGTGAAAATAATATTATTTCTTCTGATCTTTCAGTTCCAGAATTCAACATTCTCTCTTTCTGTCCCCCCACACTATGACCTTCTGTACCCCTTAGTTTCTATCTGGTTTCCTTCTATGCTCCCCTCATATCATGGATCCAAGTCCCAACTCTCCACCTGCTGCCTCAGGCCTTCTGTCAGTAATTCCAGACAGATCAGGAGGTCCGGCAACTTCACGGAGAACTCTCTCCCGGAACCCCTGAGAGCAGCAGCATGCTGTGCCACCCTCTGTTGGTCACACACTCTACCCTCAGATCTCCATCACACTGAGAGTCTCATCTTGTAAGTCCATCCTGACCCAAAGGCTCTTTTGTTGCTCACTGTTCTGTCCTTATAGGGTACATCATCAGACAGCCCTCTATGAAACGGCTCATGAAGTTGACCTCCTTGGCCACCTGCATCTTTGAACTATCTATTTTGCTTATCCCCTCCCTTAGGTTAATTAATAATTTGACTTCATAAAAAATTTAAAAGCAGAAATCATTTCTTGCCAAATTTCAAAGAGAATTTTTGCTGTTTCCTGAATTTGGGGCTGAATCTATGGGGAAAACAAGCAATTTGGAACCCTAAAAAGTTTGTACGCTTTATTTTCCTCATACCCAAAGGAATGTAGATTTCTAAATGTCACATTAATGACCTCCTTTGCTTAGAACCCTGACTTCAGTGAACTTGGCTATCTCAGTATAATATATTCCTTCCACTATTAAGAAAAAAACTTCCTGCTGGGCAGTGGTGGCGCACGCCTTTAATCCCAGCACTTGGGAGGCAGAGGCAAGTGGATCTCTGTGAGTTCAAGGTCAGCCTGGTCTAAAAGAGCCAGGACAGGCTCCAAAGCTACAAAGAAATTCTGTCTCCAGAAGAAGAAGAGGAGGAGGTGGTGAAGGAAGAGGGGAAGGAGGAGGAGGGGGAAGAAGAAGAAGAAGAAGAAGAAGAAGAAGAAGAAGAAGAAGAAGAAGAAGAAGAAGAAGAAGAAGAAGAAGAAGAAGAAGAAGAAGAAGGAACTTCCTCCAGTGACTTCATGGTTACTGCTGTAACACATCATTCCTGCCTTCTACATTTTCTCCTCTTTGAACTTATCAACTGCCGTTAATTTTTCACGTGTTTCTTACTTATTTCTTTTGGTCAGCTTCTTCACTCAACGGACCACCTTGTCAATTATCACTGTTAAAACAGCCCATGGGACCTGAGTCTCCTTTTATTTCAAACTCAAGGGACTCTGCTTCTCAGCTCCTGTTTGAACTACCAAGTTGAACTTGGTGTCCGGATGGTGTGCTTTCCCCAAGTTTTATAAAGACCTTTCTTCTAACAGAATGTTTTCTGCTTTCTCTAAGTTTCTCTGTTCAAATTATTTTGCCTCTGTATTTCATTTTAGAAGCCCCTTTTAATTTTCCATCCCTCTAGAGTTGCATGCTTATGGTTAAGAAGGGCTTAAGAACATTAGCTTTTAAAATTAGGGGTCAAGACCTGACAACTCTAAGAATGACTGAGAGAGAGTTAGCAGAATCCGCCTTTAAGGAAGCCAGGCCTCAGGATACTCTGCTAATGACTAAGTTCTCTCTGAGTAGCCGACTGGTGTCTAGGAGCAGCTAACGCTCTGAGTCCTGAGGAGGAGAAGGCTGGTTGACTGGGCCTGACAGGAGCTTCATCAGAATGGCTGGTTGTGTGCGTTTCTTCCCAACCTCACAGTCAGAGGTTGCTCACTGTGAAGGTGGGGAGCGGGTGAACAAAAGGGCTGTCGGGGTAGATAACCCGTCTAGATGCCAATCATGGCAGCACCAGGCTTCCGAAACAACTCCTGAAAGACACTGCCTCAGCCTCAGCCACTGTGCGTAACATATTGTTCGTTATCCTCTGCCTAGAGAAACCATTTCCAGCTTTGCCAGAGGGGAGCCCCTCCCCAGGCGGAAGAGACCACTGGTGGTAAGGACGGGGCCGTGACTGGCCCAATACACAAATCTGACTGTGGGTGATGATAATGAAAAACCCAGTAAGTGGCCATGCTCAGTCCAAACATCCCTTCCAGTGCTGTATCAGGAGGCCTTTGGGGTTTCCAAGGGGACTTAGCTTCCTTGTGCTGCTTCCCGGTGCTTCAACATCAAATCTAGAATAGCTGTCTCTTGTGTGTTCTCTTCTCGCCTCTTTTCAGCACAACAGGCCAAGATGGTGACATGAATTAAGAAGCAGAAGCAGCAGAGGTATCAGGAAGTAGAGATGGCACAGGCAGCAAGGACAATGACAGTGGTGGCTTGAAAGCTAGAAACCTAATAACCTGATGTCAAAAAAAGAAATCTCTGTGTTGGATTTACAGCATCGGCTGATGTGGAGGTTGTCTGACAGCTGGAGAAACTTACGGCTCTCCCACAGCGCTGAACCTTACTGATACCACATACAAAGGGATCCGGTTGTCAGTGGTTAATAATGGGCTCCTCTGCCTGTGTGATGTCAGCCGGGCTTAGTGTCCAGTTAAGTCCTGAATAGCAATGCACTGCCGGGGATTTCAGTTCAGCTGCTGAACACATTCCTAGCAGAGACAGGCTTCCCAGGTCGTGCTGAAAGCAGCAGGCATGGAGTATGGAAGGACTCAAGCAGCCAACTTGCCAAAGAGAGAGGAAGCGGCTCGACACCTCAAGAGAAGCCGGGGCAGCATGAAAAGGGAAAACGGAAATAGATGGCGGGGAAGACTGGAGAGCAATGAAAGGCTGTAAAGGTTCACGGAAGAGAAGACAAAGGCGTTGATAGCCGCAGAGTTGCCATGTCCTCAGAGCCAAAGGTCAAGATCCAGGCTGAGAGCTATGACTTTAAATGATGCCCATGGCCAAGTTGTTAGGATCCCTGAGGTGTTCACAGAGACCGAAACACTTGGAGGTCAAAGGAGTCCACGTGCCTCCATTATCCACGCAGACTACACCGAAGGGCATCGCTCTATTGCTCTCTCTTGCCTGAGGCTATTGCTCACTGTAGCTGAACAATGAGGGAACAGAGTCACCATTCAAGACTTTTGCCTTGCCTGTATTTTCTGCAGCAGCAAAAGAAGCATCAGTCAGCAGATTGGTGACATCTGGATATATTGTCTTTGCATAAATAATCAAGGTAAGTGAGAGCATCTTGGATTAGGGTGAGCTCATAAGGTCAGGGGAATTTGAAATTCAGACATAGCAGAGAAGACCGTGTGACTGGATGAGAAGAGAAATGAGTTGCTGTGGGGCAATGGTCTTTAATCCTATCACTTGTATTATTTTTAATAAAACCCTAATTGGCCAGTAGCCAGGCAGAAAGTATAAGCGGGGTGACCAGGCAGGAAGTATAAGCAGGGCAACGAGAACTCTGGGAAGAGGGAAATTTCAGTCTGCAGCCATCACCCAGACACAGAGCAAGCAAAATGTGACTGCCTCGCCGAAAAAGGTACCAAGACACGTGGCTACCACAGACAAGAATTATTGGCTAATATAAGTTATAAGAGTTCATAAGAAGCCTGAGATACTAGGCCAACCAGCTTATAATTAATGTAGACCTCTGTCTGATTCTTTGGGATTGAACAGCTGCGGGACTGGGTGGGACAGAAACCTCTCTCAACAATAAGTGGCACAGCTGCTAGTGGCAAAGAAACATTCTTCCCTAGACCTTCAGAAGGGGCGTGGTCCTCTCAGCACCTTGATGGCCTTGATTCTCAAGAACTCTGAGAAACAATTTTCCCTAGATCCTCAGAAGGGGTGTGGCCCTCTGGGCACCTTGACTTTGGCCTTGGTTCTCAAGAACTCTGAGAAACATTTTTTCCTAGTTCCCAGAAGGAGCATGGCCCTTTTGGCACCTTGACTTTGACCTTGATTCTCAAGAACTGTGAGAAACATTCTTTCCTAGATCTCCAGAAGTAGCATGGCCCTTTTGGTACCTTGACTTTGGCCTTGGTTCTCAAGAACCCTGAGAAACATTCTTCCTTAGATCTCCAGAAGGGGTGTGACCCTCTGGGCACCTTGACTTTGGCCTTTGATCTCAAGAACCGTGAGAGAACAGATTTCTATTGTTCAATGGAACTGAGTCTGTGGAACGTTTTTGTGTCATCACTTGTGATCTGATTTCAAGGCTTTCCTTTTTCCCCGGAGCAGGTAAGCATAGAGGTAGAAAAGTTCACTACTCAATTAGTACTAACGTAAGCATCTTATAAATAATCCATGGCCCAGTTGAGTACAATGTTTAAACCCCTGCCAATTTCACCTCAATTATTTAATCTATTAAATAGATAATATTACAGATTCTAGTCCTAGAGTGACTAGCTAGGTACAAAATTTCATTTGTTATTGTCAAAACCATAAAGGTTGGCATAGATAAACATTATTGTCAAACTTCCTCCTTACATTAAGTCATCACTCACTTTCATATAAGTGTGCACACAGTTACGGCTATCGGCACTGAAAGTGAACGAAACTGAAGACCTTATTATCAAGATGGCCGCTCCAGTACAAGCCGGAAGTGGTTTCAACATTTTCATTTACTAATCCCACCAGCTAAATGTCTTGCCAAAAATAACATTATTTAATATTAGTTCTCAAGTTAATTTTAATACTTAAAAAAATTCATTTCAGGAGACCACATGAGCACAGCAACAACAAAAGACAGAATGAGCTTCCCCGAAAGGGCAAGGAGTTATTAACCTTCCAGGCTGTGAGTCTTCTGGGAGCGGCGGCCTAATGCTCTGCACTGTACTGGAAAAGGTTTGAGGCTCTGGAAAGTATGCTCTGAAGTGATGGAGTAAATACTTTTCAGATAATGAGTCCTTTGTGTCTTTACAAAAATCGCCAGACAAAGCTGGAGATGGAAAGAATATTCAAGTTGCCCATTCTACCCCTTGTGAAGGGCTATCCTTCTAACAGAGTATTTGGAATGGTTCACATAGCAATCCCCGGAATGTGACATAAGAGCTTTCAGCGGCAACTGAAGAATTTGATAACTCCCTGGGAAGTAGCCCTTCAGGTGCTTCGAAGCTGTGCAGTTGGTAAGTGACAGAAAAGGCCATTTCTCTTTTATAAACAGTCTTGGGACTCGGCATACTCAGGGCAGAGCATCCTGCCTAACACTACTGCAGGGATTGGACCTGGGTATCTGACTGTGCCTTTGCCTTCTTGCTAATGCTGAGGGAACCAGGAAGATATCCAAGAGCTGAGGGTTATCATTCCATACACTTGGAAAATTGTGCTGTCAAAATCGGTCATATGTAAATTATACACGGCAGGTAAGGGAAGCTAAAGAGTCTCATTAGGACTAAACCTGGCTTTTAAGAAATTGATCAAACGCTTTGTGAACCCCAGATAATTTGTGTATACAGATTTTTGTTCTCAAGTTTATCCTGTCTAGGGAAGTAGCTGTACTGTAATCCCGACTAAGGGTCTTTTGTGGCCTTGAAGAGAGCTGGACAAAGCTAATGAATGATGGAACCCACTATAAAGCTGTAAGTGTGGTATGGGATCGCTGAAGCAGAAATCAGGATCGAAACACTTCTCTTATTGGGCTGAGCATTAAAAAATGAAGCTTTGAGGGTTCCTGTTTACCCTCCCTCACTTTCCCCCCTTCTTCTCCTAGTTTTGCATTTGATTATTTGCATTTTCTTCTTTCTATCTATGGACAGAAGACTCAATGTGGCCAAAATTAGCTATCAAATGGTCCAAAGCTATGCTTGGACAGATCTCTTTCAAACCGAAGTCAGGGAAAATTTCCCTCCATGTCAGAGAATGAGGGTTACAACTCGGATTACCCTACCATAGGTTCACATTCATCCCTTGGGTCTAATTTAATATTCTAGAACACAGTGTATGTGACTAACAAATCCATAAGGAATAGGAGGGTTAAGTCTTGTATCCACTTAGAGTATGTATAGTAAGGTTTCAAGAGTGATTCTCCAGCTAGCCTGAGTTAAGGAAAGTAATTGGACAAATAAAATAATCCTAGCACATTGCAGAATGTTCCAAGCACAGAGGTGTGTGGGAAAAATTGGTTCCTAACTGAAAGTGATCTTCATGTCCACATTATGACTTGGTATTCTAGAAGACAGCATCAAAAAGATAAATTTCACAACAGTTGCATGACTGTCGTACTATCTAGGGATTGTGTCAAAGTATTGTAATCAATAATATTGTCTAAAATTTATCGGGAAATTGAGTTTGAAGATGGTAGGATGTATGAGCTACATATATCATTGGAACTGCAGTCACATTTTTATATTAGATGTGCTATTCTGAGGAGGCCTATTCCAGAGACTCTGCACCTTTGGCCTCCCTAACCTAGTCTTGTCACAACTTTCATGATGAGTCTAAACTCAGCATTTCCCTTTTCACCATATCCCAGCTGTGGTTTCTTCATTAGCTGGCTTGCTCAACTGTCACCTTAGACAATGGGAGCACTTGGAACAATGAAAACATTTGTTTACAGTTGTTTTTCTTACACTGAGATTCAAAGATGGGAAGTGGGTGTTGGGGTACTTGTTAGATGTTTATAAAAATCAATCACCAAACGTTTTCAGGAGGTAGACAAAGGAAAATAATTATAAGTATAATATTTATGAATTGGCTGAGTTAAATATATTGAATAAATTAAAACAAAAAAGCAATAAATCAGGGTTAATGGAGAAAAAGCATTATGCATATAAATGAATATTACAGATGAAATGTTATTTCCCAGACTGTTTTCATTGTATCTTTAAAAAAAAAAGCAGAGAAAGTGAAACTGTAGACCTGTGGATGCTACCGTGGGGAAGTGGGTGGTCCCCGATGATCATGGTTAGGGAACTCTGTTATCACCGTGCCGGCAGTAAGAGTGGTAATGCATTTAAAGAAGGACTTAATAGACAATTGTTTCCAATAGCCTGGGAGGAGGACACATCATTTTCTTCATTTCACAAATTACAAAGTTAAATAGAAGCTTTCTTCATAAAAAGTTCTCAAGTAACTATAAAGGAATTTTGACTCAAAATGTTCCTTCTGAATCAGTTTACAACAAACAATGCCTTTTATGACAAACAAGTATCAGAAGTGACTTTTCTTTTTCTTTCTTTGTTTTATTTTTTGGTTTTTGGTTTTTGGAGTTTTTTTAGGCAGGGTTTCTCTGTGTAACAGCTCCAGCAGTTCTAGAATTTGCTTTGTAGACCAGCCTGGCCTTGAACTCACAGAAATCCTCTTGCCTCTACCTTCCAAGTGCTGGGATTAAAGGATCAAAGGTGTCTGCCACCACCACCCAAAGTTATTCATACTCACATGAAGTAGAACTGGGTAATCTCTTGATTATAAACCAATAGTACGGTTGTTGTTTTAGAAAGTACTCATTAGTGTCTGGAGTGGATGAGTATAGACTCCAGTGCTATATAATCCTTCACCTCTCTGATCTGCTGTTCTCTTAATGAACTTTCTCTGTTTCTTAGCCAGATTTCTGGGCTCATTCCTCCCTTCTTTGCTTCATCTGATCACAAGACTGTTATATGTGATAGACAGTTTCCTATAGGAATAAAAGGATTTATTCCTATAGTTTTTCAGAGTACTGCCAACTAAGTTCAGCTGTCAAAACTTTCAGCTGATGTCTATGCAGAAATAGAGAGAGGCTCCTTGCCCAAGGTCAAGCTCCTTCCCTGGGTAGCCCACAGCTGTGAGCAGAGTCAAGTGAACCCACAGGATCATTGCGGCCTCAGAGCTCTCACTGCGGGATGCAAGTGCCAGAACCGCATGCACCACCCCGTTTCTCACCACCTAACTTTGTTTCTTCTGTTTCTTCCATTGGTCTCTAAGATCAGCAACACTTCCCCAAACACTTCCCCAAATACTGCTTCTCTGGGAATTCTACATTCATGGCCTGCACAACTAACTCCAATCTGGTAAAATGCAATGTGTCAAAAGATTTTCCTGAGAAATACAATGAGTATGTAAGGTTATGAACAGTGTCAGGGAAAAGCAGGCAGTAGTATCTTTCCCTCCCTTGTCAAGCTAAGCAGGAGGGAGCAATCAGAACAGAAACGCTTTGCTTGGTATTTCTTCTATGCTCACTCTTGTTCCTTTACACGACTGTACGAAGCACCATTAATCCCAGCAAAACACTGCACTATCTTAACAGGAATGCTTAAGACATTCATTGTCCATGTATCAAAATCATACCAGGAGTTCAAAAGCAGTTCACGCCATAGTTTTAGGCATAAGAAATGTTCTTCCACAGATTTTTTTTTCTGTTTTGCTTATTCCCAACTAATGAGTACCAGAAGCATACTCACTAACCATATCTGTTTTCACTACCAAACACAATGCTTGGGCTGCTTTAAAGGTTTATTTTGGATACTTTTTTAATATTTGCAAATTTCTTAATTCAGAGAAATGATAACATTATGATAGTAGTTTAGGTTATAGATTCCAAAGAAAACATTGCAACATTAAGCTGACGCTAAAAGAACATAATCAAAAATACATTTTTAGTCTTTCAAAGAGGAATCAAAATATTTTCATATGAGATTATCTGTTTTTATTTTCTAAGCTTTCAAGAGAACACTAATTAAAATGGCCATGGTACAATCATAAAGTAAAACAGCGCTGTCAAAATATTTAGCATAAGAATAGAAAAATCTATGAACACATTCGTTGCTACAGAGGCAGGAATTACTAAAACATCACCAACGTTTCCCTCGCGAGCTTTCTAATCCCAACCCATGGGCACAAATCTGATGGGTTTTAACTGGTGATTCAGCCACCTCAATGGTACTTTGGGACTCAATTTTCACTGTGTCATAAACAACTCAATTTATGGAACATGTGGTGTTTTAGGAGGACTTCAAGAATATGTTAAAATATTGTTTTGTATAAATAAATGCATAATTAACTTAATTGAAAAAGATAGTAATTCACACACACACCATGAATGTGTCATACAAGACTGTATTGTGATTCAGCTGCCTAAATACATTCAAACTGAATCTAGAAGTCACTTGACTTGAGGTAAGGGTACCATTGCTCAAGTCTGCCTCCTTTGAAACCCTGTGTGCCTTAGTTTCTCAATACAGTGGTGTGCTCACAAGATTCCACTAAGGAGAACACAGGATTCCTCCAGGTGAGTACCGTGTACAAAGCTTCACATGCTGAGTCCAGGTTTCCTTTCCCAAGCTACAAACCGAGGTACTGGTTAAATATAAATCATAGGATCACCTGATCAGAAAACACGACACAGTCATTGAAAGGTAGAACAAAGTTTCCCTTGTTCTGCTTGAAACAATTTCTAAGATATATTAAGACGAATATACCATGAATTCATGTATTCATTCAGCAGGAGTCTATTGTGTTTTATTTTATAGGTATATGTATGTTTTACACACACACATATATGTAAAACATGGGCACACATCTGTATACACAAGGTTTCTTTTTTCATTCAAATTATTATTCATCTTCTTATAATGAAGAATATGTCAATCTAGTAATAAAATTTTATCTTTGCACCCACTATAATGAAATAAATTTGTAACATAAAAGCAGCCTGTCCTAATATCTACTTGATATTGTAACAACTCATTTAAAGAGCACTGGAGGACACTATTTGTTTATTTCACACTGTTATATTTTTTCATTATTTTTGAAACAAAAATAAAACAAGGAAAAAAGGTCTACAGGAAATTTATAAACTTTAGTCTATATTATTCTTATTTTTTGACATGATGCACACCAGAAACGAAGCTATTTTATTTTTAAACAATAAATTATTTTTGTGGATTGCATTTCATTGGAATAATCACGATACATACATCCCCAACAAATCTGTATTAATATAACTAAATTTTAATTTCCAATAGATACTGAGTACAAAAATGAATAAATGTTCAGATGTCAAAATATTTACTTAACAAGTATTTTACTTTTAGCACTGCAAAAATTATGACGGGAAAGTTGTGCTGCATTGTATATTTTTTCTTTATTAATTTGAACCATCTTAAGACAAAAGGTTGGCACCTATGAAAATAACTTGAGTCTAAATATTTGCATTCCACTGTTACATCCTGGGATTCTCAAGAGCTAGGACATGTGGCTCAGGGCCCTCAAACCCATGTGATAAACGTGAGTTTTGAAAACTGGCGTATGTTGCTGTCTGCTGTTTCTTCCCAGCAAAAACAGGCACAGATTAGGAAAGCCTGACAGAAACACATCAGTGCAAAAATTTTAGATATTTAAGGACAAAGCTCATTTCAGAGTTTAATGCTCTTCATTTCACTCAACGACTTTTCTAGTTAAATTGATGACATTTTTTTTGGATCATGAATGGAGATCATGAATGGAGATAGAGAGCTGTTCTCATTCTGAACAATCAGATTCAATTAATATTCAGACACATGGCAGTGGAAAGCTATATTCAAGTCTTTGTGTCTGGAATGGTGATTTACTATCTCTCTTCCCTACTAGAGTATGAACTCAAGAGGGCAGACACCAAGTGTGTCTAATTCTTAGAAGAGGGACTAGCATGTATTGGAAACTGAATTAATATTAGCACGTAGGTAATATGACTTTTTTTAAAAAAAAAAATGAGGTTTCAAGATGCAGCTAGTGGATTCATATACAGTCCAGCATGAAGGCGTCAGTCACAAACAATCCCACACCAGTTTGGAGTTATGATTAATAGAATGGTTATTTATTCAAAGGGGAAAAAAACTTACAGATTACCGTCCCAGACAACAGCCCCTCTGCACGATCAGGAAAACCGTCTAGGAGCCAGAAGCGGAGCCAGAAGCCAGAGAGAGAGATTGGAGGACAGCCGGGCTTCTTTTTAAAGAGAGAGAGACCACGCCCCAATGGGCTGGTATCTCAGCGGCTATTGGCTGAGGGAGCGGAAGGAGCTCCTGCAGCACCAAAGGGGTCCTAGCCATACTCATCCTAAAGCGTCTTTGCACCACACATCCAGAAAGGAAATGAACAAAGCCAAAGAGAAATAACTAGAACTGAGTGCCCAACATCTCCTTCACCTGAGAAAAGATGGTGAGATGGGGGTTCCCAGTATTGCTCATGTCCCAAACAAGATTATTTATTCTTTATGTGGGAAAAGCTGCTTCCCCCACTTCCCTTACTTTTACCAGTCTAGCTTTTTGGGACTCAAGTAGCTGAGAAGAAGGGGATGTAATAAGCTACTGAACCCTGGTTGGCTGGCCTAAGCAGTGCAGATAGGGGCCAGACACGCTTGTCTGCCCAGCTGTGCTTTAGACTATGCTTCTAAAGTGGATCTCAATCAACTAATCAAGACCTACCTACAGTGCCTTTCTAGAAGGGTGTCTTCTCACTGGGATGTGCTTTGTCACACTTATATTAACAACCCAAGCTTCATTCTGTGTCAAACAGCACGGGAAGACAATCCTCTCCCTCCCGCCATCTCTCTCTCTCCCAACCTTTCTGTAATTTAGAACCTCCTTCTGTTCAAACTACACCCAGAGACAGCAAACCAGTATGCGCGCTTGCGTGTGATAAAAATCCAAAACAAGATGTCTCAAAACAGTGCTAGGTCGGTCTACTTATGTACAGGGAAGTTTTCTACTCTATTTGGTTTTTTTAAAAAAATACCAGCTAGATCATTTATGCCACTCTTTACTGGTGATGGCACCCCAGCCATTCTCATCTGTAAGTACCTTCGGATGTAGGATAAAAATGGCCAAGAAAAAACATGCTACCTCTGACCAGACCTGAGACCTGGGACAAGGAAACAGACCCTGACCCTGACTTAACCCACGGAACCAGGGATGGAAATTGCACCACTCCCAATGCCTAAACGTATAATCCCACCTATCCCTGTGGTCCCCGAGCTCAAAATGCCACCTATCTCCGAACACACGAAGTGCCACCAGTCCTGAAGCTGGCCCCAGAAACATACCACAATAATTCCAGCCTCCCTGGAAAGCTTCGACCCTCTAAAGAAACCCTGTGTAATCTCTGCACCCTGTTCAGTCTGATGCTTTTTCTCACCCACGGCAGCCAACCTCCCTAATAAACCCCTTAAGTGAGGTTTGTTGTGCAGTGTGGCATGGTTGCTGGAGCAGAGCAGAGCTGCGAGCCTTTCGCTGGGGAAATTTTCTCCTAGTCTAACAGAGCCGTAACACTTCTCAGGAGCTGTAACAACTTCACTGGAAACCCTCCCCTATAGCAGCGTTTGAACTGGGCAAACCTCCTCCTGGAGCAGAGCTGGGCTTACAGAGACTTTGTGGAACTCCTTGACTCCCGACCACCAGGGCACCTCGCATCCAAGCTGCAATGCTTATTTTGGGGACTATTATTCTGGAGAAATTTGAGGAGATTGTCTTTCAGTTTGGAGGATTGTGGTCTTCTAATTTGTAGCTTGTAATAGCTTTATGTTTTTGTTTCCAATCAATGTACATTTTATCTCTGTTTGTTGTCTAGTGTATGCTCAATCAAAATGATGTATAGTGCTAATAAAAGCAGCGATTTGAGGCAAGGCAAACAACCAAAGGCTGGCTGTCATGGATTGATTGCACATGTGCCATCAAATGGTCACAATTTGCAAATCAGCTGACCTAGAACAGGAATCTGCAAACCGACCAAAGCAGGTTTTTCCACCTGTTCTTGTAAATAGAGCTGTACGGGTATCAGATAGACTGCTAACGGATTACCCAGCATCCATTTCCTGAAAGGACAGCAGAATTAAATATGAAAACTGTTTGGCCTCAAAGTCTAAACCATTCAGTACCAAGTTCTATAGAAATTCTGTCTAGTCCTTTTCTAAGTTAAGACTTCTTCGAGGGGCAGGTTTATGATAAAGACAATAAAGTTACAAAGGAGACAGGATCCAATCATCAAGTGGTATTCTACACTAGAAGGCAGGTGTGTTTGGGGTGATGACGAAATATCCATTGGTTCTGTTCCTTTCAGCAGTTCCTTACTGTTCTGAAACCCTGAGAACAGGATTCACTAAGCAGCAGTCAGTTTGAACTTCTTTCCGTGCATTTCTAGGCTCCAGCAATTGACCTGCCTGTGAATTCACTAAATGTGAACTTAGTCTCTTCCTGATTTTAAATATGAACGTCCTAAACTTTAGGACTCCTTTCCTAACTTGTAACAAGGACTTGTAACAAGTCCTGAGTCACATTAAGCAGTTCATAAACTTGGCCTGTGTTCAGTGAACATATTGGATCTACCTAGAGATGGTTTCTACTGTGTTCCTAGAGATAGCACTGGCAATCCAGATCAATCATTCCATGCCTAAGCTTATAGTTAATACCTATAAACTTATTAAATTAAAAGTGGGAAAATCTACTTGCATTTTTTTCGAACAGTAAATCACTCATTAGCAGATTCACGAAACATTTTCACCATTTGGGTAGCCATTACATTGTACTGTAGATAATTATGGCTGATACATTATCTTTAGAAGGTGACCTAGATTCTATTCACGTTTGCTTCAAAAACTGCATTCAAGAACCTGTCATTGGCCTTGTGAGGGCTACTAAAATGATTACTATTCTGATATTAAATTTTAAAGCTTTGTTATAGCTTTACATATTCCAAAACTACCAGCAATATATTGAGGTTATAATGTCAGATAATTATTTAAATATGTGACTGGCCAGAAGGGTTTTATTAGTAAAAGCTGAAGAAATAGATAGATATTTATAATATACAGAAGAATAGGTGTTAACATAGGAATAAAAGTCTCATAAGAAGTGTGTTTTTAGAATTTAAGGAAAAATTCCAAACCTATATTTTGATTAAGTATGCATTAAACATTCAGAAAATAAAGGTGGTTTCCAACATGAGAGGTTATGTGACAAGAGAAGGGTGTCAAAAACTCAGGAAGATTAATAAAACTCAGGAAAATTAATAAAACCAAGCATCCTCCCGTTAATCATATGTTCCCAAATGGCACACAGGATTTGATTTGAATTTACCTCTCTAGACACCAGCGATAGAATCTGCTTTTTTGTGTGAAGCAGCCAAAGTGTCAGCTTGATAAATGGGGTAATTCTTTCAAATGTACCTGCTCTGCTGTTTCTCATATATGTTGATGAATGTATACAGTAAAAAGAAGATGAATCGTTTGCTAAAAATATATATTTGACCCCTGGACCAAGAAGCTTTGAGTTTTACAATTAATTGGTGAGATAACAACTTTTTAATAGAATCATTGTTTAAAGGTGTGAAAGTATATATAAATATCACTACATCAAAAGACATTAGTATGCAAAGAAGAGTGTCCTTGGTCAACTGATCCATTGGGCATTTAACAACGAATGTGCAGGTTTTGAATAATAGATTGCAATGCATGCCTTAAGTCTGCTATGAATGGTTGAAGATAGGATAGGACAAATATTTCACTTATGATACCTTTTCTAGTGAAGCTCTTGAAAAGTATCATAGTGATTTGTGTCCAAATATATCTTAACCTTAATAAAGCAAATAAATTAAAAATGATTTTCATGTCACTAAAACACCACAGGTAAGGAAAAATAGCCCAGATAAATTGAATTTTTTTTTAATTCACCACAAACTTTGAAATAAAAAACTCTGAAGACTCAAGTCAGAGTAAAAATGAAGAATGGGAGGAAATTCCTAACATTTTCAATGATGTACCATGACAATGGGATATTTCTATCTATGCTCTGGTGTCCTTAAAGGAATTCTAGAGAGGAGTAACTTTTATGACATATTCTTCATAGGGTTTCTTTTTTATAATATCATGCAAACTTTAGTTTTCATTTTATTCAACCTTCCATCTTGCTATGGACTAAACTGAATTAATATTATGAAAACAGCTATTCTACCAAAGCAATTCACAGATTCATTGTGATTCTAAAGAAAAAGAAAATCACAGTGCTCTTCACAGAAATAAAACAACCCAGTCCAAAATTCATATATAACCACTGATGACCTCAGATGGGCAAAGCAACCCTTAGAACAACAGGTAATTGTGGGGAGAGTCTTACTCCATATTTCATGATAAATACAGAGTTATAGTAAAAAATCCCAGATAATCCTGTGACAAAATCAGACATGCTGACCGAAGGAACACAGTGGGGGACTCAATCATAAATGTATGCAACAATTACAATCTGGTAGTTGACAAAGATACAAAAGCACATGCTGGAGAAAGAAAAGGTTTTCCATTAAAGTGCTGGGAAACCTGGGCATCCACATGGAGATGGATGAAATCACCCCCATATCCATCTCCCTGCACAAAAATTAACTCCAAAAGGATCAAAGGCTTCAAAATGAATTGAAAAATGCTGAAATTGCTAGCAGAAAATATGGGCACTTCTATGGGCACTTCCCTCCATAATATCAGTGCCCGAAATGAGCTTCTGACTAGGATTCCCTTTGCTCAAGGAGAGTTAAGACCAGCAACTGAAAACTGGGACAGCGTGACACTCAAAAGCTTCGGTAAAGCAAATGAAAGAGGTAGGTGAAGATGAAGTCCATAAAGTGGGTGATAGTCTCTGCCAGCTGTATATCTGACAGAGGATTAGTTTCCAGACTACATTAAAAAGACAAAAAACAAAGCATCAAAGATACGAATAAAGAAATTTTTTAAATGTGCTATGGTTCTCAACAGAGAAATCTGTAAAGAAGAAATAAAAGTGACTGAGAAATATGTCAAAATGTGTTTATCAATTCCTTAGCAATTAGGGGAATGTAGAGGAACCACTTTGGGATTTCCTCTTATCCCAGTCAGAATGCAAGAATGACCAAAACCCCCAACAGCAAATGCTGGCAAAGGAATGATGAAAGGAACACTCATTCACTTTTGGTAGTTTTGCAAACTGGTGCAGCCACTGTGGAAATCAGTGGCTAAAGCTAAATCTACCATATGATACAGCAACATCACCCCTGGACGTAAGCACAAAAGACTAACATACTACTCCACGGATTCTGGCTCGCCGTGTCCATTGATGCTGTACTCACAGTAACTAGGGCATGAAGACATTCTCAGTGTCTTTCAGCTAACAAGTTGATAATGAAAATGTGACCCATATAGACAATGGAGCTGTAAAGAAAAGGAAATCAAGAAATCTACAGGACGGATCTAAAAAGTACTAAGTTCCTCTTGTAACCTAGACCTATAAAGCCAAATGCCACATTTTCTTTCTTATTTGTTGTTTGAAGCTCCAACCCTTTAGATGTTTAGATGTGAGTCTACAGCCTGAAGTAATGCCAGAAAACAGAAAGATGTAAATGGAGAGTGTGCTTCCATTTCCCGGCCCAAATAGTCACACAGAAACTATATGAATTACAACACTGTTTCGTCAACAGCTCAGGTGTAGTCCTAGCTAGTTCTTACATGTTAAACCAATCTATTTCTGTTATTTTATATTTTACCACAAGGCTCATGGTTTGTTACCTCACATCTAGGTTGGGCGATTACATGGTGTCTGCTTGACTTCGTCTTCTTTCTCCCTGCATTCGGTTTAGTTTTCCCACCTATTCTACCCTCCCATAGGCCAAAGCAGCTTCTTTATTAACTAATGGTAATAAAACATATCCACTGCATACAGGGGAATCCACAACAGGAAGATAAAATGTGACCATGTGGAATGGAGGAAAGGCCCTAGAGAGGGGACACAGTTGGAAGTGGGGGATGAGAAATAAATAAAGGATGCTGCTAAAAGCCATAGGGAATCATATTGTCTTATATTACACACACACATGCATCTTAATGAAGTTGTTTATTCTTTAATTCCCAATGTGACTATTAAGAGTTAAGGACTACAAAATGTAATTATAATTTTTAAAGTGCGGCTCCAAACGAACAAGAAAACAGTTCCTCTACTTTCCTGCTTTTGGAAAACCTGGATTCCACAACAGTGAGAAGGTAAGCCATTGTAATACCTGTTATAGTTAGCCCCAGATGACTCACACATAACTCGTCATGTGTGACGAGTTTAAATAGTCAAAAATACAAGTAAACTCTTCAACATAGGCAGAATTCTCAAGTTCTCCGCTGCTTCAATTTCTAGGACCTAGAGTGGGGCTCCTAACTGGGGAAACCCTCACTCCCACTGTGCTCCTTGACCATGCCTCGAGACATTTTAAATTGTCACAGTTGGAGAGCAAAGGGTTGAATGTCTCTGCTTCTAACAGAGGAAAGGGATGTTTTAAAATATCCCTAAATGGACCAGGCATCTCTGCAAATGATGATGAGTCGCAGCACCCTAGGGAAACTCACCTCATCCTGTGGCTCCTGCCAACCTTCAGATCTCAGTGCAGTCACAGCTCCACACGTAACCATCAATACAGATGATTTTATAACATTTCTCTTACCTCAAACACAACCCCTTTCACTGAACTATTGCTGCCTGCAGGGCAAGGAGTCCTCCAAATCTTCCTCTAGCCCCAAGCAAACACTAACCTACTTTCTACTTTTTCAACTAATTTCTATTCATTTCTCTCTTCTGGCATTTCGTGAGTGGAGAGACATAATAAAACCACTGTGTTTGTGCTCTTTAACTTAATGACACACTTCCAGGTTCCTCTTGGGAAGCCTTGTGCAGGCATTCATCCTCCTGAGTAGCTACTCTATAACATTTTGTCTATCTGTGCACTCGTTGATAGAAATTGCGTACTTTCTATTTCGGACCACCTTGAAAACTACTACTCTAACCATTGGAAAACAAGTTTTTATGTAACCATGTTTCTGGTCCTCTTTGGTACAAATCTAGTGCAATTTCTCGGTTGTAACAACAACCCTATATGCAGTCAATCATTTGAGAAATAGTGGCCAAATCCCCTTTACCATTGTGCAATCCCACCGGAAGGGTGTGGCAGTTCTAACTTTCAATATTCTCTCTAAAGCTCTTTATATATCCTTTTAAATTCTAGTTCTCTGTAGGTTATGGTCATTTTGATTAACATTTAAATTGCTTCTCATATGTTTCTTGGTACTTGTATGTCTTCCTTGGGAAATCTCTACTCAGATTTGTCTCCCATAATACCCAAACAATTTTCAGCAGGCATATCTGTAAATTCCATTCTCCTTCACTCTAGACACTAAAGTTAAACCAGTATTTAATTTTTAACTTATTATACAAGTAATAAAAGTGGAAAAAATCGAAGATTGAGTTATGTTGGAGAAGGGTGGCTAGGGAAGTAGAAAGGATCTTGCAGAAACAAACATATCAAAATATATTGTATGAAAGCAAGTTTTAACTAGAAAAGTAAAGAGCAAATAAAAAGGAAATAAATAAAAAGAACAAAATAATTTATAACATTTAGCCCTCTAGAATAATTGCCACATCACTTTGTTTAATTTTCTGTGGAGTTTTCATTCTCTATAGCTTTCTTGTTTCTATTAATTTTCTATAACATCCAAGGAAATTTCATTTTTTTGTGGGTAAATATCTTCTGGGGCCATGTGGTCTGCCATATCATCTCGATGTCTCTGATTGACAAGTCCATAAGGGTCCTCTCCTATGTAAGCACTGGAAACAAACATCTTTTGTAGTCCTGGCCTCTCAAAGGTTCTCCAGGCCAGCCATGGAGAATCTGTCTCCCCCAAATATTCAAGCCATAACAGTAGAATGTTGACATAAAGATTACATCTAATCAGATATATCTCATCTAAAATGATTTTAGTGAGATGGCTCGATGGTTAAAGCACTCGACACACATGCCTAATAACCTGAGATTTGCTGATAGTCTATTGACTACTTGGACAGAATAAGATTTTCTCATTCTCTACGAGCAGATACACACTGCTTCTGTATCTTCAGAAAATTTAGGTTATTACACACAAGATGAAGCATGGCTTCATTATTAAGCAAAACACAACAATGGAGTGAAAGCTTTTATGACAATCTGGAAGTGAAGGGAAATTTTACCAACACTTAATGAAATTCTCCTAAGAACACACAACTGAGCATCCCATTACTTCTATCACAAGAAAGGATAAAAGCGTATATATTGAGAACAGGAAACAGCCTGTTCTTATGTATCTGGCTAGTGAGACAGCTCAGTGGTAAGATGCCTGCTGTCACACCTGATGACCTGATTCAAACCTCAGCATCCACATGGGGAAAAGAGGAAATGGAGTTCTGCATGTTATCCTTTGGCTTCCATACTTTTCCAACAGCATGTGAAACCCACCCACATATACACAATAAATAAATCAATCTACAAAATATGTTGAAGTTCTCTTTATCATCGCACATTTCAGGGAAAGAACAAATCTGTGCACTTGCATATTCATTGTGGAGCGTCTCCCTGTTTTGTACCCAACACAACGCAGCTTTGCCTGGCACGTAATCCTCCTATGGCATTGTGTGAAGCAACAGATCCTGAAAGCACAGAGGCAAGTTACCATAGACTTCTGAAACAGTGACTCAAAATCTCCTCCTTTTAAATTAATTCTGTCATGTATTTCATTACAGCACTGGAAAGCTGAGGAACACCTCTGCTAACTATTAATTTATGATGTTTCATCATTTGAAAAGTTCAATACCACCACTGGTTTTGGATTGAGAATAAACCAATATATATTAAACTATATTAACTGATGTGAGTTGTCCTTCTGCTTTTATTGGCTAATGAATAAAGCTGTTTTCACCAATGGCTTAGCAGAGTAAAGTCAGGTGGAGTCATAAAGATGCCATGTAACTGCCAAACTAACACTGGAAAACTTTACCAGTAGGCCACAGCCTCATGGTGATACACAGAATAACAGAAATGGGTTAATTTAAGATGTAAGAGTTAGTTAATAAGAAGTCAGAGCTAATAGGCCAAACAGTATTGCAATTAATATAGTTTCTGTGTGATTATTTGGATCTGGGCAGCCAGCAAATGAGCAAGCAGTCTCCTTTTGCAGATAGCTCATTAAGAATGTATATGATTAGCATATTTTAACTTTTCTTCTTTAAACTCTATTTTACATTATTCCAAAAGTATAGAGTAATTAAGTTCTATTAATTCAAAATAGATTGGTGGAAAACATATAATATTTTAATAAATAAATCTACATGCTGATGTTTCAACGTACAGAGCAATTAAGTTCTATTCAAATTAGATCAGTGGAAAACATATACTATTTTACTAAATCAATCTACTGATGTCCTATCATTCTGCCCTTGTAATTTAAGAATGGATAGAGAATTGTTACTTAAAAGAATATTTCTCAAGGTTGTTCCACAGATAATTTTTAGTAAAAAAGTAAAATTTAAAAATGCAAACATAGTCTTTTTAGCACCATCCAAAACACTGTGGAAGGAATTTTAGGGTGATGTTAGAAGATCTGACCAGATACTCAACTTCCTGGGGAACATGAAGAAAAGGAAAAAAAAAGACAGAAAATTGTGCTGTAATCAAACCACATTTAGCAAAAAAAGCTACAGACTTAATCTTATATTAAGGCATTAATGAATTCTTAATAGACCAAATTACCTACAGCATAGAGGTTTTGTTTAAATATAACAACCTTTTTTTTCTGGAAAGAAGGATGGGTCAGAGGTCAGTTTCTACAGAATGGGTATATCCTAAGAGTCCAGGAAAGCGGTGAAATGCCCACATTCCAAGGGAAGAACCGGTTGTTTTCAGATGAACAAATCCATAGAAAGAGTTTAATATACGCTTTTGGTTAATCTGCTTATGGGGAAAGAGGGAAACATTGTGGATATTTACTTTCTTCACTAGCTTCGAGTCAGTAAGTACTAGAGTTTAAGAACTCTGTATACACCTCCGAGTTTCTTGCCGAAGGGCCTGGACTGAGCTCATTTCTCAGATCCTTGGAAGGGCTTTGAAGTGACATAAGGGTGCTAATTATATCTCCATGGCGGGGGTGGGGGGGGGGACTGGCCTGGTGTGGGAGGTCCTTTTGTCTATGTGTTGCTTTAATTGATTAATGAATAAAGAAACTGCCTTGGCCTGATAGGGTAGAACTTAGGTAGGCGGGGAGGTTAAACTGAATGCTGGGAGAGAGAATAGCAGAGTCAGAGGGACACCATGGATCCTCTGGGAGAGATGTGCTGAAACTTTGCTGGTAGGCTATGACCTCATGGTGATACACAGATTAATGGAGATGGCTTAAATTAAGATGTAAGAGTTAGCCAATAAGAAGTTAGAGCTAATGGAGCAATCAGTGTTTTTAATAATACAGTTTCTGTGGGATTATTTTGGTTCTGAGCAACCAGGAAAAAGAAGCAGCTCACCCGACTTCCAACACTGGCCCATGTCTTGTCTTCAGCATTTAGCAGAGTAACTGGCTACCACATACAGCAGAGGCCAGTGAGCATCAGATGAGTAAATAAGCAAATGAATTACACCTGAACATAGGAGGCTGCACTGTCAAGAAAGCGAGAGTTTACAAAAACTACAAAGGGAAGATGCTACTGCTTCCAATCAGTGAGCACGGGGCCTCATCAGGTCTTTCCCGGAGGGGCAGAATATTGGCTACTTCCTGCATCCTTCCATTTCCTTCGAGAAAGTGGAAGACAGCTGCACTCTGGCAGAAATCCCCCGAAGAGCTTTCCTAGAAGGGTCTATATGAAAACAGACTACAGAAGGGGGCCCTAGAGGAGCAAATAAGAGGAAAAAGATCCTTTAAAGAGCAATCAGCTGGCTGTGGTAGTCAGCCACATCCCTGCAGGGTATAGTTCTCCAGAAATCCTCCTTTGGAGAGACTCCCTGACAGCCAGGGATGAAGCAGCACTTTCAAAGACAGAAGCAGATGAAGCAACAGAAAAACCCCGAGGATGTTTAGAGAATTAATAGTTGTTGAGATCTTATGTTTTCTTTGTTAACTCTACTTTATATTTATAGTCTTAAAATGCAAGCTTGAAGAAATCAATGTCATTGTCTGTTTTATATAATTTTGAGTAGCCAGATAGGCAAAATAAATGCGTAGAGAAAAATGGATCATTTCCAAAGCATAATTAAAAATAAGATGTAACAATTCACCCTAGAGAGCAAGTGGAAGATACAATAATTTTATTGCTGTCAAGGATTATAGTCTTAATATTATCTTCTCTCCCTCCAGAGAAAGTGTATCCCCATACGATGCTGGCTAAAATGAAACTTATGATTCTCCTGCATTCCGATTTCAAGAGCTATGATTACATGTGTGTACCACCGTGCGTGCCCAACTTTGCCTTTTTCCTATAGTACTTGGAGTTATGAACTGCTTAAAATCCTGTCTCTCACTAGACTGCAAACTACTAAATGATAAGACTTAGATGGTTTATGTATCATTTTTCAATATAGACTTAAGTTGGCACATAATAGATATGAAATCTTTTAAACTAACTTTTTAAAACATCATAAGAGATAATAAAAATTTTAATGAAAGCAATTTTCTAGCTTATACTTTGAGAAATATCCAATGTTTTACCTCTGTCTAGACTATTTTTTTAAGAATAAAAAAAAGTTATCATCTTAAGGCTTTACAGAAACTACTTGTGTGTTGACATGACTCTCCATTTATCCCAGTTTATCCCTGTACGCCTTGTACACTTTAAAATTACTTTGCATATAATGCATGCTCAGTGAGTCGTTGCCATTGCTAACAATGTTTCTCTGAAAACAATACCCAAATGAACCAAGTTTTGATGTGGGGTTGTCTGACAGAAACAGAGCTGAAGGTATTTGAATGAGTCAGTCAAAAAGGGGTGGAGTATTAGCTCGATGGCTCATAGGACAAATTTAGCCTGCTGCCACACCTGGCAAATTTAGTTTGATCCCTGACACCTACATTCTGGAAAAAGAGAACTGAATCCCTCTAACTCCACATGTATGCTACAGAATGCACACACATACACACACACACACACACACACACACACACACAAACACACACACACACACACACACACACACACACACACACAAAATCACCAATAGAAATGCTTTAACAAATACCAAAAAATGTAAACCATGCAATCTTGTTTTAAGGAAAGGAAAAAGTATACATTTCATTCATACTCTAACATATGTTATATATTAACAATAGCATAAAATTTAAAGATTTCTCTGTGTTACATAATCGGATGGTGCAAATGTATTTAAAGGTTACAAGCACTTAAATGGCTCCACTCTGATTCTGTGGGGCCTGTTGTGATGTGTCCGGACTCATATTAACTCGTCTACAATTTTGGCTTCTCAGTACAGTAAAATAGTAAAGTTCCAGCTCATAGCATCTTCACAGGCTCCTTTTTTAATGAGAAGCTTGTGATTTAATGGATGGAGAAGTCGAAGGTGATATATGCCTGTAAAAAATGCTTGTAGGAAACCAACAAGCTAAGGCAGTTCTTTTGTAACTCAAGCAGTAAAGTGAATACCTGCCGGCATAAAGAGAATGGCAAAGGTGAAAAGAGGTGGGGAGACTGGGTAGCTGTGGCTCTCTTCCTGGGCCAGTGAATAACTGCTTTCCTTGTTCTGCATGCCTATAAGATGATGCACTGGAAATGCTGACTTCAGAACTGAGAACACCATTGTGTCAGGTGTAGGGCGACGAGGATATAAGATAAAACCTCAGATTCCGAACGGCTCCTGGACCAGCCCGCTATGGTGTGTTTGGATCCATTTGCTGTAACCCTTAAACGTTCCTGAGGTCAAAACTTCTTGTTCATTAAATGTCCTGTTCAGTCTTTTACTTTAAAACTATTTTGATTGTTACTTTCTCTTTTCTGCTTCATAGAGCAGGTTCATTTAGAATAAAGACATTAACCAAAAACATAAAGTGCCAATTAAATTATTTCCTGTGATTTCATAAGACATCTCAGAAACAGACATATGCATAATTGCCTTGTAGAAAATAGTAACTCTTTATGGGCTTTTAATGACAGGAAGGTTAAAACATACTTAAGAGGGATCTGTAAATGCTTCGTATTGTTTCCGTTCTTCGCCATTTATTTAAAACCTTAATTGAAGATAATTGAAAATCATAGTGCTTGAACAAATCCAGTGTATATTATATCAAATAATGATATCACTTAGAAGCCGTGTTAATTCCTCATTTGAACAGCTGCACACATAAATAATAATCATCTCTAAACTCCTGGCTGATTACTATTTACCTGGGGGATTTGTGAAAGACTGTTCCACTTGGGGAGGTGGGAAAGCATCAATGATGAAGGAGAAACCTTCCCGGTGTACTGTGCTCTGGACACCACACAATACAGCAAGTGTCAGGTATTAAATCCGCATGCATCAACATGTGAACTCTCGCTAAGTGTTTTATACATGTTGCCGTACTAATGCCAGGACCAAACTCCACCCTGTGGACACTGTTTGTGAGGGGAAACAGAACAGGATTTCATTAGTTTTGCGACAGTCTTACTGCGGATATCCAAACTGAGGTGAGATGATGAGAAACCCTAATTCTAAACCTTCAGGCTGTCTTTCTGAACCATGAAACTGTTTGGAGTCGCATGCCATAGCTTCGCGGCGTCTGTAGCTCTTCCGAGTGGGACACTTCAGATGGGCTTCATAGCACCTTTTGTGATTGGTTGCAATTTTTAACTACTTAATTGTGCATTTCTTTTATGTACATGTGTGTTTCATCTGCATGTGTATGTGTGTGTGTGTGTGTGTGTGTGTGTGTGTGTGTGTGTGTGTATACCACATGCATATATGCCCAGTGCACCATGGAGTCCAGAAGAAAGCACCACATACCCTGGGAGTGGAGTTACAGAAAGCCACAAGTCACCATGCAGTTCCCATGACTTGAACCCAGGTTCTTTGAGGCAGAACTTAACCACCAAGCTGTTGCTCCGGTGCTAGTTGCTCCTTTTTTAAAAAATTCAAAATAAAATTTTGACTTGACCAAATTGCAATTGCTGAAAAAATATCCAATGCTTAACTGTTTTATAAACTCACAGATTCTCATAGTGATGAATAGGACACTCTTAATCCCGTTTCTGCTACTATCCAGCAAATGTTATCAGCAGAAGGAATGAAAACCAGAAGTGTATTAATAGAAAATATAATTTCTAGACCTTACTAGATCTGGTGTGTTTGTGTTCTGTGTATATACACTTATTTATCAATAAGAAGACAGCTTGCTTGCATCGAAAACACAACACAAAATGTTAAAATCTGTTATCAAGTCTAGGCTGATATTCATTGATGATACTAGAATTGTTTTTTTTAAAAAGTAGTTGGTAAAATTAATTGAAGAAGCATGAAGCCAAGATAATGTTTCATTGCAGAAGAAAAAGAACTGAAAGCAACTCAACTGCCTGTGTGTGTTGAGATACAGCAATGACTTTAAGAACCTAAAAACGTTAACTAGGTTCAAATAATCTCATGAGAATTCTGAAGTCTAGTAAACAATAAAATTAAATCCTAAATATTTTTATCATTATTGGTCCATTGTAGATTACTACTTAATGATGATTATACAGTCTCAATTGCTAGAAATGCACATCATTTATCCTCATGCACATAAAGCCCCACTCTGAGAGATGCCATCAGCACAATCATTGATCTATGTTTTCTTATTTTTGATCCAGCTTACAGAACTGCTATTAGCATTTTAACAAAGTCTGCACTTTGGACAGCAGTATCATGAGCTCCAATTACTATGTGAATTTTCATCTTCACCTCAGAGTCGTCATCTGTGGCCTAAATAAGGAAGTCGACTTATAGTCCAAAAGTTGGCCTGGTCTTCTGCAATCAGAAACATGTTTTAAATGCTCCCCAAATGAAGAATGGATGGTATTATATTCTTATCAAATCATATTTAAAGTTTTATATTTAACCTTTGGAAATTGGCTGCTTGCCCAAACGTCTTGGTTCCTGCTCAAAATGGTGGTTAGTGGGTTTCTCTAAGGCAAACATGGGCCAAGGCAAATTTTTTTCCACCCCCAGAGTTTCAGTAGGGTATATCCTGCCTCTTGGCTGCCAGGTGAGGCAAGCTGCCAGACTCCAGCAGGCTTACTGCAGCAGACATATGAAAAAGTCCGCCCACTCTGATGCTAAAGTAATCATCAATCTTTCAACAGAAAATAAAATACAGAAGAATGAGGAATTGGTAGCATTTCTCAGTCTGGAGTAAGCAGCCAGAACTAAGGGATTGAACTTTGCTACCTTCCGTAGAACATTCCCTTGTATCTGGCTCCAGAGTGGCTCACGAGCCAGACCTTTAGTCTTACCATCTCCTGCCTCTATTCCTGAATCAATCTTTATTTCTTTATAGCACTGTGTGTCCCCAGGCCTTTCCTTTCTCCATTCTCACAACTATATGAAAGAGTGTCTAGAGAAACAGAACTGAGATGAACTAGATCACAACTACCACCCACATTGATGCTGTAATTTTTGGATGGCTGAAAATATGTACTGGCTTTGTTTTCTCCACTTTGCCCTGACTTCACTGGGGGAAAAAGGACCTCAAACTATAAACATGCATAATTTATTATTTTCCAAGACTTATCTTTTTCATAGAAGTTAAACACATTTGCATCAATCTATTTATGGCTAAGACTCTATTAAAGAAGAAGATCGTTTTTTAGCCTGGTGGATTATTTGAACCAGTTCTCTTGAAAGAAAGCCTTGAGAAAGTCCCTAAGTCTTTCTTATCTAGACTCAATATTTAGTGAATGGATCCTTTGATCTCTGGTCCTGAACCTAAGATCTTTGGTCCTAGGTTCATCTGATCACTTCTAATATGTTTGTAGCCTTGTGATAGGCATCCTACCCTATAAGGCTATGACTCTCTGATGTTCCCAAGCTTGGACACTTGGATTCTTACTAAAGCTAAAAATCATAGTACTTGGTGCAATAGGCCCCGGAGGCATTATTCCCGAATGCACTATGGGATTGTCCTTACCTAGAATATATATTGTTTTCTGTAGAGAGAACCCAACATACATTCTCACTGAGAGAAATGATGAGGGTTCTACTTCCCATCACTTACTTATGCCTCAAGGCCTTGACCCACTGCAGCCCACTCCAGTCATGGGCATGGCTCAACTATATGTTTGATTCTTACTCCTCTCCTATGTCTACACGGGATTGGAAACAATACAGGCTTCTGCTAACACAGTGTGTGTCTCCCAGAGAGTAGAATCAAAAGTCTGAACCTCTTCAGAGTTGGCAAGTACGAAACTTATTAATATCTCAATTTAATAGATTCTTTCCAATCTAAAACAAATTTTTGTATTGTAATTTATCTTTTATCACTCAGTGAAAATTAAGTCATATGGAGGCCTTCACCTCAATATTCTATACTAATTTTTCTAGTCCCTATTTTTTCTTCGGTGCATGCATTGTCTTCCTATTTTCAGCTCAGGACTAAATCATAAATAATCATATTTAAGAATTTTACTCTTGTAAATGGCTTTCATTGTGTTTTAACATTTAATCTTACTTAATGCCTCAACAAGCTAAAGCAAATCCTGTGATGATGCTGTTTCATAGTGTAAGGCTACAGCGAAGACACAAGGCAACCGGCTGACAGAGAACTCTCAACTGGAATCTCCACTACCTATTAATCCGATAGTTAAATGCACCAAAAATATTTTTCTTCTTTTAAGTATGTTAACACATGATTTCCTCCACATAAGTGTATGACCACTCAAATGATTTCATTTTCGTCATTTTATATCTTCTTTATTATTGAAAGGAGAGGAAGTTCTGCTCTTGTTTAATGTTCCACCACTCTCCTTCGATGTTTTATCTTCTGTATGTATTATTCCTCTTTCTTTACACCCAACTCCATAAGCTGTGGTCATAATAGCAAAGATAAAATAGTAATTTTAAATGACCAGTCCTCCTTTATCCATTTTCCTTTAGACCCCAGACGAATGCTTCACAAGATCTTTGCTTCAGCATCGATGTCAGAAACATGCATAATCACGTATTTTCCCAGAATGCAATAATCATGGGATCACTAGACAAAACTTATTTTTCTCAACTCTATTTCTTCTGTGTATTCACTGCCTTGCCAATTTCAATTCTACTCGAAATTGTAAACAGTCATATTTAGATATTTTCATTTTCAAAATCAAGGATCTTCTAGTTTAAATCAAGCAAGCTCAACAGTCTATGTTATTAAAATTGGCATGTCTGAGCACCCTCTCCTACCCTGCAATATATTTACTCTAGGCCATTAGTTTTGAAAAGTAAAGACCACACTTTTATTTACATTGTTTGAGGTTACACAAATCATTCCACATAAACTATGCCAAAGAAACAATCATTGCCAAGGAAATCAACCGTCTCTGTTTATCTAGCTCCAGGTAATATTAAACACACATAGGATTGACAATGAAGGTTACTAATAAATTGGAGAAAGTGGCAACACCTATATTCACAGCTGAATATAAAATGTGATTTTTGTGTGTGTATGTGTGTGTGTGTGTGTGTGTGTGTGTGTGTGTGTGTTTCAAAACCCCTCATTTAAAGATGTCATTAAACTGTTTTGTTATTTTTTTCAATTCCAGTAGGTGAGTTTTCTTATCTCTGTATACATGTGTGGGACCTACCAACATCAATGGGGTTCTTACACATGGAAAAGGAATTAGGCCTCTCACCATGTTGGAGACATCAGAGTTGTTAGTCTCTTTTCTTGTGTTCATTGTTCAAATTGCTTGCACAATTGTTTGTCAGTAGTACAAGTCATAACACATCCTGAGTTTAAAGAATGAATTACTATGTGGGAAACACACAGGTAACACTCATAGAATGAGAACTATTCTATTTATTTATTAAAGAGACACATGACTTTTGAAAAGCATTTCATAATCATGGTTTTCAAATCAAAGAATAACTGCCAGATTGAATATCTGATTCTATTATGGCATATATTTTTCTGTGATAACTCACCAGAGATCTCATTCATTCATTAAAGATCTCTGAGAAACTGAGAAGTAGGAACCACTGACATTTCTTGGGATAATCATGTCCTACATGACACTGTACAAGAAGATTGGTAAACATAAAAAAATATAACAAGTCAATAACAAAATCAAAATATCCCAATGTCAAAGTTAAGAAATATGGCTAGACTTTTACTACAAAAATATACATATAGGTGGGGATAAGCTTATAAAAATGTATAACCTCAAAAAAATAACATACTTAAGACCTCAATGAGATTTTATCTGAGACATAACAAGTCAGCAAAACCAATGAAACTGGATCATTCGAAGTGTTGGTGAGCATACAAACCAAGGGAACATTCACACATAGATAGAGGCAACCTTTAGAATGAGTATAACATTTGGAAAAACATTGTTAATAACATTTATTTATATGTCCTTTGGCTTAGAAACCCTTTTTTGAGGCATTCACCCTAAAGAAAAAAAGGTGTTGAAGAGCTGAGTGTAGTGATTCATGCCTCTATTCACAGTACTTGAGAAGTATAGACAGGAGAATCAAATTCCTGTTTATCCTGAGCTACATCACAAGTTCAAGGCAAACCTGACCTACAAGAGACTCCACAGCAAGCATCTACTTCAAAGAGAGAAAGAAAGGATGAGAGAGAGAAACACAGACAGAGAAACACAGAGATAAAGAGAATCAGAGACAGAGAGCATCAGAGAGAGAGACAGACAGAGAGAGAGAGAGAGAGAGAGAAAGAGAGAGAGAGAAAGAGAGAGAGAGCATACAGATGATGGATACACAGATACTGCAATCACATGAAACTTAAAATCTGATGTCACCATGTCACACACAAATGTGAGTAAACATATTACTTTTTATGCTATACAAATGTAAAAGAAACTTACCATGAAACAAAGTGTGTTACAATATTCAATGACATTTATAAAAATCATGTTCCTTGCCTCAGAAATTTCTGAAACCCGCCCAGATGTCCATTGAAAGAATTGGTCTGTTTGTAGCTTTATAAAGTTAATATAGCCTGCCTCTTACAGTAATATATAATCTTGACAAAAGCAAAATATGACTGTTCACATCAGTGTGAGAGAAACTTCCAACTCAAGCAGACTATCATAAAGACATGTAGTGGAAAAACATATATGCTATGCTTCTTACTAATGTGTAAAGTAAGCAACAGCAGTAAAAATGAAAAATGTAAAATTCTGCATGACGAGAACTTTGGAAAATGAGGAGCATACAGGTAGATATCTCACAGAAAAGAGGCTAGCTTTTAAACTGAAATAGATGCACAGATATATAAATAATCGTGATACATAAAAAGATTGTCACAAATATGAATGATAAGTGCCTTCATTTTGCTTGAACATTTTATAAGAAATATTCCTTAGTAGTTTCATAGCAGGCTTTCTCATCTCAACATGACTGATATATTTACTGGGCTAGGCAAACTTTTATGGTGTGAGGATACACATTGTCAGACACCAGGAGGCATGTTTGACTCTGTCCCTCGTACTAGGAGCAAGCGTTTAGTTGTGACACCCACAAACATTTGTACACAGCACCAAACATCTCACTGGAATCAAAGCTGTATCTACTTGAGATCTATAATTTTGCATAAATAGTTTGTACAAAATTTCCAAGAAATTATATTGCATTCATTTTCAAGCAAATATTAAGATCTAAAAACCCTGATACACCCACTGTTACACATGAATGTGCATACGCACATCACCTGTATCACTAAAATACACTGTTTTTTACTAATCAGATGACTTTACACTATACATAAAGTGTTTAAACTCAGCAAAAGGCATGTATGCTAAGGCTTTGCATGAATTTGAACTTTGAAAAAGTCTTATCTCTTCATGAAACTTGAAAACTGGATCTAGGAAAATTCCCAGGAATCTACGAGGAAGACCCCAGCAAAGATTCCTAGCAATAGTAGAGAGGGGGCCTAAACTGGCCTCTTGTAACCACATTGATGTTCACCCTAATTGTCATCATAGAACTTTCATCCAATAAACTAATGGCAGCAGATTCAGAGATCCATATCCAAGCACCAGCCAAGCTCTGAGAGTCCAGTTGAAGAGAGGGAGGAGGGATTGTATGATCAAGGGTTGGGTCAAAATCATGACAGGGAAACCCACAGAGACAGTTGGTTTGAACTTGCGGGAGCTGACGAACTCTAGACCAACATCTGAGGATCCTGCATGGGACTGAACCAGGCCCTTTGTATGTGGGTGACAGTTTTGTTGCCTGGTCTGTTTGTGGGACCCCTGGCAGTGGGACCAGGAGCTATCCCTAGAGCATGAGCTGGTTTTTTGAAGTCTATTCTATATGGTGGGATGCCTTGCTCAGCCTCAATGGGGGAGGGGAGGAGGGCTTGGAAATATGTCCAGGCTTTGTTGACTCCCTATAGGAGATCTTTCAACAGAGTGAATGGGGTAGGGAAGGAGGAAAGGTAAGGGTAACTATGGTTGGTATATAAATGAATAAAATAAAATTTTATATATATATAAAGAATGTTTCTATCTCTGCCTAAATTATAGCCATTCTGACTCACAAAGAATTCACCCTTTTTTCTGCTTTGTGCATTCACCTGTCTCCTATAGTCTCCCATTGCAACCCACACATACTGTTGCAATTCTGGCATACACACACACACACACACACACACTCACACTCTCACACACACACACACACACTAAATTTTATCCACTTACTCTCCTCGAGGCTGACACCATGCTTTCTTAATTTCAATAAATGAAGCTGAGCTTGTTAGTTCATCTGGTCTCAGTATGCAATCAATAAATGTATGTTGAATGCTTACAGTCAATGTTAACTTCAAAACAAGGAATTAAATTCATCAGTTTTGTTACTAACTCATGGCTGTAACTCTAAGTCAAATACTGTTTGAATTATCTTGGTCATCCTTTAGGCATCTTATAAGTATAAGTTTCTTATCATATAGACCAAGCAGACTTAATCTTGTATTAATTCTAAATCCAGAATTTAGTGATTTAATCTTGTATTAATTCTAAATCCAGTGACAAAATAGTTTTATGGGTATTCAAGGCTTTCAAATCCAAAAGTTTTCAAGTTTAGTGTTAATTGATTTCTCCATTTTCAAACAAAATGAATATTTTGAAAACATTTGTGGAGGTGGAGACATGACTTGGCAATTAAGAGCAACTCCTGCTATTGCAGCATGCTGGAAATTTGATTCATAGCACCCACATGAGGCAGCTAACACTTGCCTGTAACTCCAGCTCGATGGAATTGGGTGCTCTCCTCTGGCCTCTATGGATACCCGCACCCATGTCCACATACCACACACAGATAAACATGCATATATACATGATTAGAAACAATAAATCCAGAACCTGGATAGATGGATCTGTAGTTAAGAGTACTTGCTGCTCCTACAGAGGACCTATGTTTGCTTCCCTGCACCTACGTGATGGCTCACAATCATCTATAGTTATAGACAGGATCCAGCATTCTCTTCTGGCCTGCACATTCTCTTCTGATTCTGCACATCAGGCACACAAGTGGTGCACATACATATGTTAAGACAAAACACTCCTACACAAAAATTAACAGTAAATAACATGTTTTAAATTTTAAGATATGTTTGTTATTCCATTTCTGTATGTGGGGGCATGCATGTAGCTGTCAGAAGTCAGCTCTCTCAATCCATGTGGGTCCCAGGGGATCAAATTTTGGTGATTAGGCTTATTAGCATTTTCTTCGTCTGCTGAACCACATAGCTGGCTGGCTTACTAACATTTGTATATAGAATATCACTTAAATAAATGAATAAAAGATAAAAATTTTAAAATCTAAATTAAAAAATATTTGTTTCACTATTTTCTTTTAAAGTCTTATCAAGCATAAAAATGTTCCCTCTGCATACTTAAATTTAATGAATGTATTCTTATGAGACTTTAAGTAAGAAATTAAGAAATAAATATAGTGATTTTTTTAATGACATGATTTTGTTAAAATCATCTATTCATTTTTAGATATGATCAAAGTAGTGATTACTGACTTTAAAATGAAATGTGAAGAATAGCTACATTATTCAATTTGCCTAAGTGCCCATGAATAAATGAATGAATAAAAAACTCACAATTCATCATGTTTTATTCAATGGGAAAATGAAAGGAACAAGAGAAATCATCCTGGAGAGTGATATGAGCCAGAGCAGGAATATCAGGGAGCAAATGCTTTCTCTCAGGTGGGGAATCCACCTGGGAAGGGCATAAAAGTAGAAAGGGGACTGAGAAGGGAAAAAGATGAGCAGGAGGGAAGAGAGGAGACACAGGTGTACACTGTGAAGATTTGTTACTCAGGCTGTTTTAATAAAAAGCTGATTGACCAGTAGCCAAACAGAAATTCGAGGCAGGGCAACCAAACTAGGAGAATGATGGGAGAAGGAGGATAGAGTCAGGGAAGACACCAGCCAGGCACCAAAGAAACAGGACATGTAGAAAATGAGGTAATAAACCATAAGCCATGTGGCAAAGCATAGATAAGAAATATGGGTTAATTTAAGAATAAAAGTTAACAAGTAACAAGCCTGAGCTATTGGCCAAGCCTTTATAAGTAATCTTAAGTCTCCAAGTAGGTTATTTGGGGACAGGCAGTCAGGACAAGAAAACTCTTCAGGGGCTAAATGAAATCATTACAATATATAGATATATAAAAATGTCAAAATAAAACATTATTTTTGTAGGCCCATATTTCTTTATGATGTAGTAGCCAGGCTCTGAAGCCATTGGGCCGAACGAAATGATCACATAGCCCTGTAGACAGGATGTCTCTGCCTGACAAAGGTCAGGATGTTGGCTGTTCCCTTTCTTTGTAATTTAGAGGATGCCTTATAGAGATGCTAATTCAAGCCTATGTGACAGCTAGCATACTCAGCAGACAGGTAGATGTGACAAAAGGCCATTCACCTGGTTGCCTAGGTAACAGAATGATGATGTATTTTCCCACCCAGTATATGTATTGGTATAAAAGATGTTTGAAGAATAAACGCGGGGAGATCTTCAAGGGAGGATCTTCAGGAGGAAGAAGCCTGAGATGCCCTTTTCCGTAATAATGGTGTAAGCTGTGTCTGGTTATTCCTTGTGCCTCCGTACCAGTTGAGTTAGGGAAAATAAATATCTGTGTTGAAGCCACATGGACTCTAACATATTTCAATTATTATTTGATGCTAATTTAAGTCTATAAAGTGCAAAATTTCAAAGTTTCCTTAAAAATGCAACAATCATCATAAATCTAAGCTATCAATTTACAAAAAATATTAATAATAATAAATCCACAGAAAATTAATTAAATCAAATTACCTCTGACATGAGAGTACCCACACATCCCCAGGCTATGACCGCAGGTATGTGTCCACAATAATGCTTCCAACATCTACAAGGAGTTAAGCCAATAGTTCTTATTGTTCTAAAAATTCAGAAACATTCAAGAAAAATGTAGGAAATAATGATGAGTACTCTAAAATTTTTACTCTTGATAAAAATATAGAGTGTCAATAACTCCAAATGAATTAATGTAAAAGCAATTACCATGACAGAAGTTAAAAGAGAGAAACCCCCCAGCCCTGTGCACTGTGGTTTCTTTATTTCCAGAGCCTTCCTTTTAAAGCCAGATTAAGAACACTTTATAAAAGATGGGCTCTTATCTATAAAGACAGTTCAGGTCAATGGAAATTTCTTAGGTTGAAGTGCAGAAATTATTCTTCTCCGACAGTACATGTGGTCTGACATTTTGTGAATAAGCAACGATGTTTGACTTGTCCTTTACCACTGGTCAAATGCTCTGTCTTTATGGGTACAGAGGAAATCTACTTAGCATTAACTTTCTTTCTATATAAAAAAGTTAAGAAAGATTGATGCGTTTCTTTGCCCTGATTACTTTATCTCACTTTAATACAAATAATAAGAAGAATTGTATTCAAAGACATAGCTTTTCCTTAATTAACATTAAATAAATGTTTCATTAGCTGAAATAACTATATTCTAAATTTTCTTTGCTGTATCTATACTCCTTTATCCAACTGGAGCAAATATTTCCCTTGTGGAGAACAAGACCTAAGTCAACTGGCATATGGTATCACAAGGATAGTCTCAGCTGAATTGGGCATCATTATGATGGCTTATATCTCACTGAAAATTAGTAAGTGAATCTACTGGTAATTTGGACATGTTAAAAGGCCCCTACTGAAAGATTGGTTTAACCATTTTGAAAATTGGATTTCTGATTCTCATACTCAGGATGCTTTCTAATATTTTGCACCCTAGAGGATGCTAATTTCAATAAACATTAGTGAATCCTATTTGCTTATTTGTACCCATGGTTGATAATATGGGTCAATTCATTCCAAACTGACCACCCACTGAAATAGGAGACTCATAAGTGATGTGGGATTCCCTCTCTGTATGTTGTGAATATGTTTTATTAATTAATAAAGAAGCTTTTTTTGCCTATGACAGGGCAGAATAAAGCCAGGTGGGACATCTGAACAGATATATAAAGAGAGATTAGGCAGAGTCAGGCAGACACCATGTAGCTGCCAAAGGAGAAAAACTCCAAGTAGTGTTTCTGTGTGATTATTTGTGTCTGAGGAAATGAAGGCACAGTCTCCGATTACACATAAGGTAAAGAACTTGCCAAGAAACTGCTTTACGATGGTGCTTTAGGTCTCCAGAATTTTCTTTGACATTTTCATTCTTTTTTTTTTAAGTAAAATTTTAGTTATATCATTCTCCAGCTTACCTTTCCTTCCTTCAACCCTTTCTACACATTTGCCGCTTGCCTGTTGTTCCCTTTCAAATTCATGATCTCTTTTTCTTTAATTTGTAGGTGGGGTGTGTGTGTATGTGTGTGTGTGTGTGTCTGTCTGTCTGTGTCTGTGTATTTTTAAATATATAAATACAACCTGTTCAATCTTTAGACAAAGAACTACAAGCAAATATAGTTGGGCTTTCTTCTGGGTACCAGTTCACAGAAAAATGACACAAAGACTTATGATTAATTATGAAAGCTTGTTCTATAGCTTAGGCTTGTCCCATTCACTCTTATAACTTAAATTAACTCATTTATATCAATCCGCATTTTTCCTTGTGACTTTTTACTGCTCTTACATTTTGTGCCTCCTGTTTCCTCTCCCTGTCATCTGGTGTTCTTTACGCACCTTGATTCATTTCTACTTCCTCTGTCTGTCCCAGAAGTCCCACCTAGCCTCTTCCTGCCTAGCATTGGTCATATAGCTCTTTATTAACCAACAAGAAGACATCTTGTCAAAGACACATCTTCACAATGTTCAAAAGATTATTTCACAATAAGCAAATAAGGAATGCTGAGAATGGGATGGTGTTCGTCCAGGAAGACATCCCGATTGGTTATCCAATACTAAGTGGCCAGTCCTGAACTTGATTGATTGATTGATTGATTGATTGACTGACTGATTGTTATTTTCCTTTGAGGCAGAGTTTTGGTGAGTAGGTCTTCCTGACCTGGACTTCACTATGTAGACTGGATTGGCCTGCAACTCACCCCCTGCTATTGCCTTCAGAGTTCTGGGATTAAAGGTGTGTAACACCACACCCAGCCTTACATCTTCTATTTTAAATCACAAGATTCAGTGTTTCCACTTTGCTTCCTATAACACTTCTGGCCCAAGCCCTTAAAAATAAGGAAGACATTGCTGGAGCTTTTATGATGTTTTCCAGCAATAACAGAAAATATTTATATAGGAAAAAAATCAACTCATTTATTCCGAAAGGCCATTTTCCTTTCTTGTTTGCACATTCTCTTCTCTTCCTTAATTATTTGCAATAATTAGGTAAGCACTGAGGTAGAAATCAGATCCAGCCTGTCAGTTTGCACAGATGTTCAATCTGCATTACCTACCACAATGGCTACAAATAATATCCATTAATACAATTGTTATTTCTTGAGGCTATTGTTAAATGTCAGGGAGAGTTAATAGTCACAATATACCAAGAAGGGAATACATAGTGGTTCGCTGTTCATAGACATCAAACTTTCTCCAAGATTTATATGTTTTTACTTTATGTCTATGACTGTTTAACTGCATGTATGTTTTTGCACCACATACATGTTTGATGTCTCTAGAGGCCAGAAGAGGATGTCAGATCTGCTGAATCTGGAATTATAGAGAGTTGTGAGACTTCATGTGGGCTCTTGGAACTGAATTCAGGTCCTCTACAATAGCAGCAAGTGCTCTTAACTACTGCACTATCTCAGACCTTAGATTTTTGTGAGAAAACAGTTTAGTATGAAAGCCCAAATTCTGAGGAAAGAACTGTCTGTTTAGCTTAATAGAGAGTGTGCCCTCAAAGCATTTGTAGGTACAAGTATCATACAGACAAGCATACAAGTAGCATATGACGTAGCATATCATCTGGACATCTTTAAAAAGTTATTGCATAATACAAAATTGCATCTTTGTTGATGAATTCATCTAGTTCTGAAATTTGTATGCTTGTGTCTTATCCAAAATTTCTGTCCCTCCTTAATCCCCAGGGCAACACTATTAAGACACATAGCCATTAACACATGATTAAATGTTGAGGACTCAATAATTGTGAGCAAGTTGGAGGCTTATAAAAGGCAGGGAATAATTAACTATATGGTTTGTGGCCATTTGTTTTTCCATCCTTTCAGTATATATCAAACTGTCATCTTGGGAGAAGAGCCCAAACCCTCTCTAGGCACGGAATTCACCGAACCCATAATGTTGAACACCACCAGCCTCTGGGACTGTGAGAAATATTGTTCTGTTATTTACAAATTGCCCAGTGTCAACTATTGATTTATGACAACATGAATAAACTAGATCAATTACTGACTTCATAAATTAACAAATAAGGACAAAACTTATAGTATATAAAATATCAATAAAGTCTACGTTAAGACATTTTGTTTGAAAGTGTGTTTGCTTTCATTACCAAACTTATTGAACAAACATGATTTTCTTCAATTATATGGTATATTTTTAAGAATAGTCTATTGACTATATAGCAAAGAGGCAGCAGACTAGGAAAGAGCTAAAGTTCTGTCTGCAGCCCAATTAGATGATTTAAGGTAAAATAAACGTTTCTCGTTTATCGCATAAGCAAAAGTTAATTTTTGTAAATCTGTGAACAGAGCTTAATGAAAAGTAGCACTAGTTAGTGCACACAGAGTAAGGGTGTAAGTCAATAAAGCATATCAAAACAGAGTTTGAATGTAATCAGCATCATTAATTAAACTTCATTCCGTTTCACATTATAAAAGCGTCAGTATTCATTACTATGCAAATTAACACTAATAAGCAGTGGTCATTAATTTTAGTGTTGCTGGTCATCCAGGAACTATCAAGTGACAGAGAATGATGAAAAATGAGCATTGATTATTATTTGACAAGTTTGTAAAGGGAATCCTTTCGAAATATTTTATAAACTAAAATAAATCTAATTCTGCATGCTATGGCAATAAAGGTTTTGACAACTACATAAACAACAGAAGCGTATTTTGAAGAATAAGAAAACTATTGCTAGCAGCTTATGTAGACCTCATGTAGCAGTCCCCTACATGCAACTGCAGAGCACTGGACCCCCCTGCACCAAGAATTAGTGTGTCGGTGGGTGAGCTGCAAACTACAACTTTAGTTACAGGAGCAGGACATTGGGTTTAGTTTGAAAAACCTGGGCAGATTTCCAGCACATCTAGCTTCTTATTTGCACGTGCGCTCAAACAGGTTATAAAAGAAAGAATTGCAAAAATATGTTTTTTAGGTATTGAGGTTATATAGGAGAACTGAGACCACTATTCAATTATATTCTGCATTGATTTGGTATGCAAAATATATTCCCAACAACTATTACTACAATTATAAGTTAACAACTAGAAAAGTAGATTGAATGAGGTAGACGATCTCAATAAGAAGAATGTGATTTATGGAACCTTGGAGGAAAAAAAGGATGAAGAATTATTCTGTTAAACCAGGCTTCAGGATTTCCATGGCCAACCACTCCATTTGGATTCCATGTTTTGGTGATACAGTAGTGGAAAGGAAAAAGTCCATAATTGGGATACTATGATCTTATTTAAAAAGTTGTATAAACAATGTGTTTCTGCAGCACATGTTTGTGGCTAAGAGTTTCATGGCAGAAATTAAACTAGCTTGTCAGAGACAAATTAAGATGACATTTATCTCTAGTAAGTATCCTAAGGATGTTGGGGCATAGAAATTTTTGAATAAATAAGTTCAAGCATTGAAAAAAAAAGAAAGAAATATCTAAAAATATTTTTATAGAAACAAATACTTGAAGCAACCACCAGACGTCCCCTATATGGCATGAGTAATAATTCAGGTGATTATGAATATGCAGAAACCCACCATCCGTAACTTTTGCAAAAAAATATTTTCTACATTGTTTTAATGTATAGGAACTGACACTTATACTGAATTTACTGAATAGCTTTGTGCTCTTCTATGCTACTGGCATTTGATTTCAAAAGATACATGCAGACTTACTCAAACAGCATTTATTTAGTGATTTCTCTTTAAAATTTGAAATATAGCCTTTTTGTTTGTTTGTTTTGTTTTTCAAGACAGGGTTTCTCTGTGTAGCAGCTCTGGCTATCCTAGAAATTACTCTGTAGACCAAGCTAGCCTTGAACTCACAGGATCCACCTGCCTCTGCCACCCAAGTGCTGGGATTGCGGCATACACCTCCACCATCCATATTGAAATGTAGCTTTGAAAAAGGAGGGAAATGTTATAGAAATATGTATTTAAACACTTTTCAAAAACTGCTGTTGTTAAATTAGTCTTAATTTAAAAAAACAGTGTGACTAATATTATCAAAGATATATTCCAGACAGATTTTTTAAATTATGACTATATTTCAGAGATGGAGCAAATATTTTAATGTGTTTTTTTTAAAAAAAGATACTTGAGAACCAGATAGACCATAACAAAATAAGATAATAACTCATCTCTTTTAATGACCTAAGACTGGAGGATTAAAAGTTTTACACCTAACTTCATTAAGAATGATTAATAGCTTATCATTCCACCACCAAATCACACTTTTCAGATATGCAAAACATTTTTTTTCCTTAAAAATATGAAATGCACTCAGAAGAGATGTCTCAGCAGTTAAGAGCACTTGCTGCTCTTCCAGAGGATCCTGGTTCAATGCCCAGCACCCACATGGTATCTCGCAGCTGTCTTTAACTCCGTTTCCAGGAGATCAGACACCCTCACACAGACATCCATGCAGGCAAAACACCAATGCATATGAAATAAAAATGAAGACATTTCAGAAAGTATTAAATACAGCATCAGGCAAGCTTAAACTATCAGTCAGTCTATAAGCCCTTTCTTGCTTTCTTTGAACTAACTCTACTGTCTCTGTATTTGAAAGTCAAAGTTAGCTGCTATATTGAAAGATAATAAGGCTTATATTTTATTTATATTATATTGATTAGTATATTATATCTTATTATATATAAAAGAAAATAAAGCTTAAACCAGCTACAGGGTGATAAGTCAATCATGGTGTTTAATAATAACAAATAAATGCCCACAGATAAGTATGATTTCACTTTGGATCGATCTTGGTGTAACAGAAATATCTGATGACGCAGAGCAAAAGAATGATCTCAAATCCTTTCTGGACCTTTTGTTAACTTTGGGACTACAAGATACTTACATGTTTACGCCTAGTTTTCCTGTTCCTTAAGATAATCTGTTCCCTTAATGGTATTTAACAGGATTAGAAGAGGTTCTAGCATTAGGCAAAAATAAAAGGCAATCATTAATGAAAATTCAATCTTAAGCTTTAGGATAGAGTCATATTTGTTTAAATATCCTAAGTATTACAACTGTCAGAAAATGATACTTGTTAAAGAAAAGAAAAGGAGTCAGCCAGCCATGTTGGTTCAACTCAGAACTGGGAAGGAAGATTCCGGATAGTTCAAGGTCATGCTAGGCTACACAGTGAGTTTTAGGATAATCTTTGCTACACAGTGAGACCATGCCTCACAAACAAAAATGGCAGCTAATGAGAAAAAAAAATGGTGGTGTTAGGAGTTTCACAAAGGAAGACGGAAAATAAGCAATTACCATGGCTTGAATGTTGCCACTCAAATTCATGTTAAAATTAGCTTGCCACTGTGACACCTTAACAGGCGATTAGTCATGAGGGATCATGCCTCACGCAGAATAATGTTATCAGGGCAGGGGATTAACTATAAAATTTTTGTCTTTTGCAATTCTTGTGAGTCTATCAGTTACTTTTCTTGTGGTTGTGACGTCATACTCTGACAAAAGTTACAGCTTAGAAAGGCTTATTTTGGCAATTCCAGCACAAAGTCTATCTTGGCAGGGACACCACAGAGGCAAGAGCTTGAAGCGTCTGTTCACACTGTGTTTCCAGTAGGGAGGACGGCAGGAACATTGATAGTGCTCACCTCCCTTACCCAGGACCTTCCACCCACGAAATGAGGTCTTCTCACCTCAGTTTACCTAATTAAATAATTCTTCACTGGGATGCCCAGAAAGTTCTGTCCTGAGTGTTTCTAGATTCCAGCATCAATGGACACCAGCTTTAGGTATCACTGAGTCCTCGGACTAAAATCTGGGACTTATTCCCTTTTATTGCCTGTTGCCAGTTATCTAAGATAATGTATCTATATCCCAAGATCTACCTTATGCAGATAAAAGCAATGAGGCCTTATATGGAGGAATATGGGGTGTGAAAATAGCCTTGCCATGGTCTCTACGAGACACATACTCAAGGTTTCATTGTCATTTTTTATCTCTGACTGCCTTTTTTGAATTACTCTAATAATGAATTTATACACCCTAGACTATTATATTTAATAAATTTTAGCTTCTTACCACATATATCAGTACATGTACAAATATGCAACAGTTTAATGCTTATGTAAAAATGATACTAGTTGAAATCGATAGTGTTTGACAGGATTTCAAGTTCCAAGGAGGTAAACGGTCTAACACTGCCAGAGAAATATTTGGTCAGTTAATCTAAAAGGAGGATAAAGTGTTTTTATTATTGCATAAATGATGTATATATACATATATATATGTATACACACTTATAATTTTTTTGAAATTAAATACTGTATTCAAAGTTAAGAAATTTCCCACAGTTTAATACCTATTGTGTTACCATAAATAAATGGACACCTATCCATGCTTTTCAATGCGCTTTAATTTTAGGGAATAATTAAAATAGATGCTAGGCTATATACACAGTGCTATACTATATTCTTCCTGTTTTCTTAATTTTATTAAAAAATATTTAACCATTTAGTGTTTTATAAAACAAAATGATTTAAAAACCCTAATCAATTTATTATTCCTTACCAGAAACCAGTTTTCAAGCTATTTGAAGTTTCCTGAAAAATTTTCATAAATAAACTGTAATTATGAATTTTAAAGTTTCCTGTGATCCATATTTTTTCATGCATATGCTAACTAAGCCTGCAGATTAATCAATCTGCCAGTGTTAACTGTGTCTTCTCCGAGTTCTTCGTGACCAAACAAATATTAACTCTACTCAGGTTCCACGGGGTTTGAATTGAAAAACCTTAATGCAGAATTCGTATCACTAGTGCCAAGTCCTGCCTAAAGGATACGTCAAGTTTGTTCTCAGAACCATTTAGATTTGGAGAACAAAACTATTAAATAGAAAAAGTCTATTTCTGATCAAAAGATTTCAGTAGAATTTGGGAATAGGAAGAAAGAACCAAGGAAAAGGAACATGAGAAAGAAATCTCTGTTACAGAAAGATACCAAAGGCAATAATACAAATATTTCAAAAGAGGAGCCATCCTCAGAGGAGAGGGGAAGAAGATGTAAAGATTTATAAACATAAACCTACAGCCAGACATCACGCAGAGAGTGAGAGACCATGAGACACTCAGCCCTAGATGGGATGTCTCCATCAAAATCCTGTCCTCATAGCTTAGGGTTCTGAAAGAGGAGGCAGAAAATATATAAGGGTCAAAAGGTTAGAAGACACCAGGAGGAGAGGTTCCTCTAAATCAACACGAGCAAGGCTCATGAACTCAAGAGACTGAAGCAGGGCCTGCAAGGGTCTGCACCAGGACCTCTGTGTGTATAATATGATTTCCAATTTCACAACTTTTTATAGGATCCCCGAGTGTGCAAAACGGTAGCTCTTTGTTGCTTTGCCTTCTCTTGGGCCCTTCTACTTCACTTGGTTTGTCTTGTACAACTTGGATATGACAGTTTTTGTTTATCTGATTATATTTTATTTTTTATATTTGAGAAAAATGAATGAAAAGGTACCCACTGGGGTAGAAGTTAACAGCTGAACTGTCCTTCATACCTTTTGGGAGAAGGAAAATCGGTTTTCTCCCAGTAGAGTGGTCCTGGGTATATCAACCATTCCAAGACTGGCCTCATGTTTGAGAGTAGCTGACAAACATACAATACACTCCACAGTTTTATTCTGTGTGTGCTTTTATTTGATTACAGTTTGGTGGGGTGGTTTTTTTTTTTTGAGGGGGAGGACATTGCTTTATTTTGTTTTCTGGATTTCTGGATTTCAGGGGGAAGGGATTGTTACCATATTGGGGTTTTTTTGGTGGTTTTCTTTTTTTTTTTGAGAAAAAATTTCAAGTTGAATGGGTAGGAAGGAGAAGAGAATCTTGAAGGACTGGAGGATTGGGGGTGAGAATATGATCAGAATATATTTAAGTTTAAAAATTGTTTCAAATAATAAAAATATAATAAACACAAAGGAAGAAAATGAGAGATGTGAATGAAGCAAATTGCTCACAAAAATGCCTCTGCAATCCATTGCATGGTATCTGTAGTTTTGGCCTAATTTATGTAGATAAATTATAAAACTACATAAATGTGATTTTCTTAGTCAAATGGGGGAAGAACAAATTTTACAAGAAGAATCTTCAAAAGCATAAGCCTATATGGTATCCTTCTTTCTACGGTGCTGATCTTTAGTGGCCACCTTGAAGGCAAGCCTGCATTGACCAGCTCCAGAACTGATTGCTGTGTTCAGGACTGAGGCACCTGAGTTAACAGACAACTGTCCACAAGAAAACAGCAGCCAGACATGCTTCAGGCCATCTGGGGCATCAATGCCATCCAACCTGGCAACTGACCAGACACATGAGCAGGGCCACCAAACACAGGTAAAGCTATCGTCAAAGAAAAATACTGCTCGTCCCAAACAGAGTCAAGAACCCAAAGCCTAGGAGTCAAGTGCTTCAGTCAGGACATTTGAGAGAGGGGTGTTTAACAAAAGCTGTCTTTCAGAGAAAGCGTACATCCCAGTCAGGAGCAATCAAGTGGAAATCTGTACCACAAAAGCTAAGAAATCTTCTTCATGTAGCAGGCGTTTAAGGGTTTCTCAGCTGTGTGGCTTTATGCATATCCCCAGGTTTCTGATATTTGATTTGGATTAATGGCTATGTAGTGTTTACATTGCTAATATTACTCTACCAGTTATATTTTCTTCTTTGTTTATTAAAATATAAAATCCATAGTTCACTCTATTACAAGATACCATTCAATGCAGAGAAAGGCTTTACAGACTCAAATAAATTTGTAAAACATGTGCAATATAGGTAATTGAATGAAAGTAAAACATATTTTATCATTTCCACAGCTATTCCAGAACAAACTCCTTTCTTAAAAAGAAATATAAAAGTCTAGAAACGGAGGATCCACTGTAACCAAAAACAGATGACTTCAGATTAGACAGGCCTAGGAATAAATTTGATTATATGTAGACATAACTAAAGTGAACTTATTCAAATACTGGCACATTAGTTTTGTGAAACCCTGTAAATCCATAGAATAATAGTAGTAGATTTTCGCTTAGAGCCTATAGTCTAGCCAGCCCTGGCTTTTGTGCCAGTATGTGGTACCAGACATGAGTTGATCTTAGGATGCAAGCTTTACATCTAATTAGAGAGCAGTCAACTGTATTCAGTACAGTCATACCACTATTGCACAAGCTGCTGGACCTTGCCAGGACATCAGTAACTATAGCTTACAAGATCCCCAGTAGGGATTACAAGTAGGGTAAGTGATGATTTTTCTCCTCCATTAGTGTGCATAGCTCCTTCCAGGACTCTGAAAACTAGCCGAAAGGGATGAAGCTTCCAACTCAGCACCAGTCTGATTTCCCCATGCGCTATGCCTCAAGCCTATGATGTGTTTAGCTTCAACATCTTGACATCAAGATAGAGAGTAGCCAAGGGCAATGGCAACAGTCTGTAATTCTGGAGTCTGGTGAGACTAACAACTTAAGAAGGGGAAGCCCACTCCTGGGCCCTGACTTTTTATTCGATATCATTCTGTGTCTTGGGGAGACATTGTTCCCGAGTTATAGGAAAACATCATTAAATTGTCTTTCATATATGTACATGTGTGCATTTAGGACATTTCTTTTTCTTAATATTTATTTATTATTATGTATACAATATTCTGTCTGTGTGTATGTCTGAAGGCCAGAAGAGGGCACCAGACCTCATTACAGATGGTTGTGAGCCACCATGTGGTTGCTGGGAACTGAACTTGGGACGTTTGGAAGAGCAGGCAATGCTCTTAACTGCTGAGCCATCTCTCCAGCCCCTATTTAGGACGTTTCTAATGAAGTAGGTTTCAATGTGAACTTGGATTTTTTAAGAAACGCAGTTAAATAACTGTTAGCAGAGTTTTAGATGCTAAACTTTATATATACCTACTTTGAAATCATTTCTTTTCTTAACTTTTCAAAATCAATACGAGACTACTAAGTTATTTTATAACATACCTGGGATAAATGCTTAAAGTGTCACAAGATTCAACATCTTCCTGGGAATCCACATCAAAGTTAGTATGTCTAACTTCTCACATGCCCTTTAAAATAGAACTCCACACGCATCCTCTATGTTCCCATACTCCGTGCATTATTCCACCAAGAAGACTGCGACCTGCTTTTTAAAACGTTCTGCACAGTCCATTGAAAGATACTGCTGATGCAAAGGTTTCCTGCTAATGGTCCTGAGTTGGTCTTTGTGCAGTTCAAAGTTCTATGTTGTAAGATTAGAGAGGCGAGTTTATTCTTCCTGAGGGACCTGTCTTCATACTGTCACCTGGATTTTAACGGTGAAGGCCTTATTCTGGTGCATTTTATACATAGTGTGCTTGTTCACCTCATTAGATTAACAATTTTTAAATATTGTTTTTTCAAATTATGCTTTCCAGCCAGGCAGTGGTGGCACACACCTTTAATCCCAGTTCTCAGGAAGCAGAGGCAGGTGGATCTCTGAGTTCCACATCAACCTGGTTTACATATCTATCTAGTGGGTTCCAGGATAACCAGGGTTACAAAAAAAAAAAAAGTCTCCAAAAATGTACTCTTTTTAGAGTTTTTGACTTAATAAACACTGAACGTTTCAGACACTAAACTTCTCAGCACTGAAAAAAAGACTGTAAACATCATTAACTTATACCTAAATGCAAATGAGAAATAAAATGACATTACCTCTTCACATCACTGCTGGAATTTGGTATGTATGACTAGCCAATGAATCATTGAGCTGCTACTGCAGCAGAAAGCTCAGGACATGCACTGAAAGCCCCATGTGACATTGTCTGTTATAGTATGTGGGCGGACCTGTTTCTATTTCATTCACAAGCTCTGTCCAGAATGCTCATTAAAGACAACAGTTGGAGGACATTCACAGTAGTAGAAAATCCTATCACCATTTCAAAGTGGAAACTAACTAAATTAATTGCAAAATAAATATTATTAAATGTGCTGAGAACAGGAAGAGAATTGCAATCTACAGAATGCTGACTTGTTAAGGGGAAGTCGAGTGAGAACTTTCTAGGAGCCATTAGTGCCCCAGGAGTGCAGAGAATATTGTTTCCTTTCTCAGTTTCAATCAGAATTGCAATTATCCTTCTCAAAGGACAAAGGACAAAAAGCCGAAATGATAGCAATTCAAATAATAAGGTAAAACATTTCAAACCATGGGCCAACGTCAGGCATCAAAATAAGATTATATACACACAAAATAAAAATCCATAATCACAAATTGATAAAAATAATAAAGCCTGTAGCTTAAAAGATGGATTTGGAAACCTGTTTCCTGGGATGCAAACTGCAGATCAGTGAGACTGGCTGAGCGAGGAGGATGCTGGCTTCTGCTTGCTACCAGGTGGATGCATTCGGAGGACCAGATAGTGTTGGATAGATTGTGGCCGTTCTACTAACTCTTGCCAGCAGCATAGTCAGGGCATCACTAACCATGTCCTTCACCGAGAGGACTCTACTTACTAGATGATGCTGGAAAAGAGTAGAATTGTCTTGTTCTGATGAGAATACCAACCCTTCTCCTGAAATTACTTTTAGATAGACTTTCATCATTCCATAAAAGTAAATCAAATTATTTCTCACTTAATGTTTGTGAATATACATAGTCACATGAATGTATATTAACATTGAAAAATAAAATAGCTCAATTTTAACTTCAACGTGTACAGGTACATTTACATTAAAAAAAAACAACTTACCCTTTCCTTGGCATGCTTTCCTTTTCTGGGATAACTACATTAATGTAAATACTTTTTCCGACCTTGACATTAAAACGTGATTAAACATTTATTACTGTTTAATTAAGTCACACTCTTCTTTTGTGCAATATTTATATAGTCTTAATAGCAGGGCTGCACGCTGTTCTTGTGATGTATTTTTCAAAGCCTTCAGCTAGACTCTCTGGAACTCCATGTGTTCCATTGATACCGAAAAATGGCTCGTCTCGGATAGACAAAAAGCAGTGCTCATACTAAAGCGGAAGAATGAAGAGGCAGGAGGAGGGGCACCCTCCCGTACCAGATGCTCGGTCCTATCTGTCGCCAGCACCCCCTCCCTGCCTTTCCCCACGATTGTTGAGTCAGCTCGTCTCCTTCCAAGCTCTGCAGTCAAATGTCTGCTCCTACCTACCTTGTCAATGTCTTTTTTTCCTCAGTGACTCACCTAAATTTTGACACGTGAGACTATGAGATAAATAAATTTTGCTGGTGGACTCTGAAATCTCCTATTATAAGGAGCCCTGCGAGAAGAGATACATGGTGTCTTCTTCATTCTGTCTGAGTGCTAGGGTGGGTACTTCTCCAAGGCACTTATGAGTAGGAGAATCAGGTTTAAGAAGTGATCTTGAGGGCCTGGAGAAATGGCTCCGTGGTTCAGAGCACTGACTGCTCTTCCAGAGAACTGGAGTTCAATTCCCAGCACCCACATGGCATTTAACAGCTGTCTGTAACCCCAAGATCTGACACCCTCACACAGACATACATGCAGGCAAAACATCAATGTACATAAAATAAAAATACACAATTTTTTTTTAAAAAAAAAAGAAGTGATCTTGATCTCTAGATTAGGAAATGAGATAGAGAGTGGGTTTTATCACATTGTTAATCCTTTCTGATTATTATGTACAAGGACACACTAGGATGTGAGTCTTTTGAGTTTGTTGGCTCTGAATTGTGTTCTAAAACTGTCTTGAGAAATGTAGTTGTGATACAGGCCATGCCAGAAAAGCAGATGGGCTGGCCGACTTTATCCACTCTCTCTGTTCCCCCAGACCTAATCCCTCAAACTTGTTCCTAGCACTGCAGCAGAACATCAATGACATACTCCCTTCCCTCCGCCTTACAACCCACATCTCCTGAGGAACCCTTCTACCATCCCATCCTAAGATCCCTCCCCACACTGGTCCTGTATCCCAGCACCCAGCTCAAGCAGAAGACCCCTGCTAAACCACAGGTCAAGCCTTCCAGAAAACAAAGTAGACTGCCCTCAGACCTACAGACTCTCGGTTCCCCTGGACCCAACCCCTTAGTTTCCTCCTTTGCACAACAACAATCAGCAGCTGCGACCTCCTGTCCCCACTACCTGTGTCTCCTGTGGATCCCACAAGTCATCTCCTCCAGGATTTCCGCCCATCTCTGTGTCCCAGCTCCAATCGGCACTCAGACCCTGCTCATCCACAGACCACACCTGCCAGAAGATCAGGAAGCCTGCCCACATACCTTTGATTCCCAAACTTCTTAATGCTGTGATCCCTTAGTACTTTATGTTGTGGTGACCACAACAAAAGAACTATATTTGTTATGACGTCGTAACTCTAATTTTGCTGCTGCTATGAACCGTAATGCAAATATCTAATTTGTAGGGTATTTGATATGTGATACCTGTGAACAGGTCTTTCCACCTCCTAAGGGGTCATGACTCACAGGCTGAGAATCATTGCCCTAGACCCAGTCCTCCAGCCTCAACCCCTAGCACTGCAACACAATCAGGCATTCCCTGGGAACACATAAGTTGAGCAGGCCAATAACACAGGCACGACACTCTCTGAAAACCCAGAAAGGAAACAGAAATCAAGGAAAGACAAGCCGACAATTACCCAACAAAAACAAACCTAGAAATCAGCACCTGGAACTCTAACCACTCCAAAGCCAGATGCCTAGACACCAGTGTAAGGACACAATCAGTAAGAACCAGGGTGTTTCCACAAGAGTCCAGCTATCCTCACAACAGGCCGAGAATATTTCAGCAAAGCTGAAGCACAAAAGAATGCCTTAAAACCAATTATATGAAGACGAGAGAGGCTCTTAAAGAGGAAATGAATGAACCAAATTGATCTAACAGATATTAACCGAACATTTAACAAAAACACAAAAGAGTGTGCCTTCTTCTCATTGCCTCATGGAACATACTCCATAATTGATCATATATTGGTTACAAAGCAAGTCTCAACTGATACAAGAAAACAGAAATGACTTCGTGAATCTCATCAGACCATCATGGATCAAAGCTAGATCTGGAAAATGGAACCAATAGAAAGCTTGTGAAATCATAGCAACCGAACAACTCTCTGCTGAATGAATAATCAGGCAAGACAGAATAAGGAACTTAAAGACTTTCTAGAATTTAATAGACATGATTACACAGCTTACCCAAACTTATGGGATACAATGAAAGCAGTGCTTAGAAAAAACTTCAGGCATTAAGTGCCTGCATTAAAAAAAAAAACAAAATATCCCATACTAAAAATTTAACAGAGCACCTGAAAGCTGTAGAACAAAAAGAATTAGCACATTCAAGAATAATCAAACTTTATTGAGGGGTGAACTCAATAAAACAGCAACAAAAAGAATACAAGAAATCAGTGAAATGAATAGTTGGTTCTTTGAGAAAATCCAAAAGATAGACAAAACCTCACACCAAGTAACTAAAGGGTAGGGTGAATATCCAAATTAACAAAATCAGAAACAAAAATGGGGCATAAGAATAGATACTTTGGGAGGCTGGAGAGATGGCTCAGTGGTTAAGAGCATTGCCTGCTCTTCCAAAGGTCCTGAGTTCAATTCCCAGCAACCACATGGTGGCTCACAACCATCTGTAATGAGGTCTGGTGCCCTTTTCTGGCCTGCAGGCATACATGCAGACAGAATATTGTATCCATAATAAATAAATATTAAGAAAAGTTTTCTAAAAAAAAGAACAGAAACTTTGAAAATCCAGAGAATCATAAGGAAATACCTTAAAAACAAGTACTTCAGCAAATTGGAAATATTAAAAGACACACAAACTTTTACTGGACTTTCAAAGAAGAACTAATGCCAACGCTGCACAAATTATTTCAGAAAATAGAAACAAAATGAACATTGCCGAATTCATTTTATGAGGCCATAGTGATTCTGATGCTCAAACCACACAAAGACTCAATAAAGAAAAAGAATTACAAATGAATTTCCGTCACAAACATTGATGCAAAAATACTCAAAACCCAAATTTAAAAACACATCACAAAGATCATCTACCATGATCAAATAAGCCTCCTCCAAGAAATGCAAGGACGGTTCTATATTGTAAGATAAGTAAATGTAATTCACCATAAAAACAAAGAAAAAACCCACAGAAAACAAGCAACAACAAAACACCGCATGATATTCTCATTAGATGCAGAAAAGGCATGAAATGGACCTCATGAAACTGAAAAACTTATTCATGACAAAGGACACTGCCAATCAGACAAAATGGCAGCTCACAGAATGGAAAAAGATCTTTATCAACTATATGTCTTTATATATCCAAAATATATAAAGAACTCAATAAACTAGATATCAAAACCAAATAATTCAGTTTAAATATGGAGTGCAGATCTAAACAGAATTCTCAATACAGGAATCTCAACTGGCTGAAAACACTTAAACATTCAACATCCTTAGCCATCGGGAAAATGCAAACCAAAACTACTTTGAGATTTTCTTACACTTGTCAGAGTGACTAAGATCAATAACACAAGTGAGAGCCCATGCCTGTGAAGATGTGGAACAAGGGGAGCATCCCCCCTTTACTGGTGGGACTGTAAACTTGTACAGCCACTATTTAAATCAGCATGGTGTTTCTTCAGTAAGTTGAGAAATGGTCTACCTGAAGGTCCAGATATACCACTCTCAGTCATATACCCAAAGGACTCTCCATCCTACCACAAGGACACTTGCTCCACCGTGTTCACTTTGGCTTTATTCGTAATTGCCAGAACGGCTGAAAACAACCTAGATGTTCCTCAACTGAAAAATGGATAAAGAAAACATGGTACTTTATACAATGGAGTGGTACTCATGTGTTTAAAAAAATGACATCATGAAATAGTCAGGCAAATGGATCAAACTAGGAAAAATTATCCTGAGTGAGGTAACCCAGACCCAGAAAGATAAATGGCATGTATTTACTTATAAGAGTATACTAGCCATTAAATAAATGATAAGCAAGCTACAGCCCATAGACCCAGAGAGGTTAGATAAATGGGGGTCTCGGGGACTGCGTAGATAGCTCTGGAAGGGGGAATTAGAATAGGTTTTGCCGGTGAAACTGATAACAGATGGGGATGAGAGCAGGAGATCTTCGCTCTGATCTCATGAGAGGCCTGTCTCACACTGCCTCGCGTTCTCTGAGTCTGGAACCTGGCCTCACGGGCATGTTGTCCTCTCCATCGGTATTGCTCTTTTCTCTCCTCTCCTCTCCTCTCCTCTGCATTTCTAGCTCTGCTGCAATGCTCCATTCACAGAGGCATCGTCCCTGGTGCGCACGCGTCCCCAAGACTCTTCTGCGCTAATCCACCATCGTTTCCGCTACGCTAGCCAGAGCTACCTAGCATTTCATATATTTGCCTTCTCTCGTCTGTGTTGTTTAGCTGTCCTACTGCAATGCCCAATCCATGACGATACAGCTAGCATTTATCTTCTTAGCCATTATACCCTCTGACTTTGTCACGGTGTGAAGTACTCCATACATGTTGAGTGCATATATACTTTCCCATTGTAATTTTGCTGATATATTTTCTATTTTAATAAATCATGAGGTTCCAGAGGATGTTTGTTTTACTTTGATTTCGCAATTAAGTACTTCATACTTAAGCAATTATGAAGACAGGACCAGAATAACTCTACCACTGACCACAGCTAACTAGAGGATTTGAATAAAATGTAAAGAAATTATACATTCGATGCTCTGTACTGGGCAAATGATCCATAAATAGCAAATATGTGCTAAATGGTGTACCTCCCCTAAATCTTTTTTCATATACTAGAGCACATGAAAACAACCTTAGCAGGAACAGATCTTTGTAGATGTAACTAAGTGCTTCCAGGATGGCATTGCTTTAACTTCATTCATCAAATTTTCTCTAATAAGAAATAAGCATTTCTGGGAAAATGGGAGTCAGAGGCTGGGTACCTGAATACAATTACATATATTAAAAAAGCAAATACTTTACTACATATATCTATGCAAACAGATACAGTGATTTGAATTTGTCCTGTGTCCTCAAATCAATCTTATTGGATAATTTTATTATCTATGAAACTCTAATTTTGAGTCCAATTAAAGTTATGAATCTAACGTAAGTAGACTTTGAAGAACCCCTGAGGGTCATGAGGCACAGACTATCCAGCAAATGTTACATGTACATTCCAATGTCTCTCTTTCTGGGGAAAATTTGGTGTTTATCTAATGTCAGATGGGTTTGGGACCTTAAAAACCTCGGATTTGGAGAATCATGAATATCCTTTCTGGTTGCAATGTTGATATAATATATCAGGTTTATATCATTTTAAAGCAACCAAAGGAGCTTAGCATGCTATTTTAATCAGTCTGATCCATCCTCTGCCCACAAAGGACAAGGAAAAGAAAGGGCTATAATAGAGGTTGTCTTAAGTAAACTCATCTCCCTCTAAACATTATAATAAAAATCTACAGGTTTCCGTTTTCTTGTGTATGGTCTGTCATTACCCACAATGCTCCAGCAAAGGAAGCAATCTCTCCAGTCAACAACATAAATACAGAGTCCAGGTTTCCTTCAGCTCTGAAATTGCTATATTCAATTAAAGAGTCAGAGATTCATGAAGACAAAGAAAGGAAAGCAAATGACAAATGCACAGGGGGAGGTCAGGTTCTACTTACTGGATCAACCTTATCTTTACGCTGAATCCTAAAGCCATAAACATGGCTTAGAATGGACATCTATCTGAGAAGGGTTAGACACAGCGAATTTCTTAAAAATTATTCTTTCTCTTTTACCCCTTCCTAAAGTAACAAATAGAAACTTTAAACAGATGGTACTTTCTGTGCAATTCTATCACATTAAGCAAATGTCAAGAGTACAAACATGCCATTAATTGAACGTTAAACATGTACTGTAAATACATCACCTACACACAAAAATTCTTTCAATTTCATAGAATTATATTATGGATTTCTTAGCAGTGCCTCCTGAAGTTAAAACAAACTTAATTTTGGTTTATTCCCTAGGAATATAATAATATGTGAAGAGAATGATGGTTCAAATGAGTTATGGAATGAGGGTCACACGCAGTAAATTTGCACACCTGGAGTGACAGTTTAGGGCATGTGAAGAGTAGGTGTGGCTTATTGACAAATAGCAAGCTCCTTGGATAAAAACCATCCCTGTAAAATGGAACAAATATGTCTAACATGTGTGCTTGAAGCGATTGCTCTCTCGGACAACAACAGCAGCAGCAACAGCAAAAGCTTTGCTGGGCTTGTAAAAATACCTGAATCAAGGACAGACAGAGGCCTTGGTGAGCAGTGACTAGCAGTAAAAACAGTGACCTGGACACATCGCCTCCACCATGTGCTAGTGGATTCTGTTTCGGTCTTGTGTTCTCAGAAGTATCAGAGGGAATTACAAGGAATTCACTGCACATTTGTTGGCTCAACCTTCTCCAAAACGCTATTCTTAGGTCTGCATGGTTAACCTGAAGGGTAATAATTAGTCCAGTGTATCTGTGTGCTACGGAGAACGGCCAAAACACTGCTGCAGACACCAGGCATGGTTGATGTTGTTGTTATTTCGCAATATCCAGTGAGTATTTTCTCGAGAATTTTCTTCAGTTGTAAAGAATTATTTATCAGGGGCTGGAGAGATGGCTCAGAGGTTAAGAGCACTGACTGCTGTTCCGGAGGTCCTGAGTTCAATTCCCAGCACCCACATGGTGGTTCACACCCATCTATAATGAGATCTGGTGCCAAGAACACTATATACGTAATAAATAAATTTAAAAAAAAGAAAGAATCTAAAAAAAGAATTATTTATCACACCTGTGTATGCCGTTCGAAAATCTGCCCATTGCTCACATTCATCATTCTATGTATTTTGTTCTAATTCCATTGACAAAAATAAAAGGTTATAAAGTAGAACCAGACATCTGAGCGACTGTTTCTGACTGATTTGAGCTAAAGTTTTCTGGACATTGTTCCCATGTTTGTAAATGTAGATAACAAACAACAACCTCTGAAATCCAAAACTATACATGAGTATGACAAAAACTATAGCTTATTCATTCACAGGTAAAGTGAATGGTTTCCCTCAAACTTTGTTGAAGTACATTGTAAATATTTGTACATACCAAAAAACCCTTAGGTAACTTTTCATAGAATGAAATAGATCTATATGTGCTAAAATAGATGTATATGTGCTGATACATTGAAAATTGAAAATCAAGTTCTTAAATGCTGTATTATATGATGTGATAAAATTTAAGAAAAGTGTAGAAAATGAAAAATACTTAAAAGATACTGAAATATGTATAAAACTTAGTTATTTGGTTGTGTTAATATATGCATACTTGTACGTATATCTGCACATACATGGTTTTATACACCACGAATAGAGAATTATAATGAATATATTCATTTCTCATCTTTCACATGAAATCCTGTCAAATATTTGAAGGTATGTTTACTTTTCTGATTATTTACTACTTAACACTAATTCTTACATGACAGAATGGAGTTGAATGTCAGAGCTGGGATATGCAATCCGGAGCTGGTTAAGAACCCTGGCTACGTTTGCAGAAATGGAATTATTCCCAGACTCCACATGGCACCTCACAGCTACCTGTAGCCCAGTTCCAGAGATGTTGCAATCCTCTTTTGGATTCCTCAGGCAATACATTACCATGTACCCCGAAATGCATGCAGTACATACGTAAAATAAAAAGTTTTTAAAAATATATGCACCCATGTTATAAATACTTCATCCAAGCAAGAAATCCTATTAAATTCTCAATAATCACATCTCTATTTTCGTAAGATCTATATATTTAAGTAACCACTGTATTTATATGGTTTTGTCGTATGTAATCTAATGTAAACTGACAATATTTGTATTAAAAGCCTTTTATATACTTTATTATGTTTAATGTTAAAATTAAAATACTGTGATTTTTCGCATGTATAAAAGAAGATGAAAAGTGCTAATTTAATAAAGAATTTAATAGTTGAATCCCCGGGTATGCTACATATGTTTTTTGTCTACTTGGACACAAACTAGTGTCAGCTGGGAAGAGGAAACTTCAGTGGCAGAACTGTCTCCATCAGATTGGCCTGTGAGTATATCTATGGGACATTTTCTTGTCTAATGATTGTTATGGGAGGGCCTACCCATTGGAGGCATTGCTTCTCTTGACCAGGTGATCTTGGGTGGGATAGCATAGAAAGCTGAGCAAACCATGAGGAGCAAGCCCATAAGTGACTTTCCTGCACGGACCTGCTTCAGTTCCTGCCTCCAGGAACCTGCCCTGCGTTCTTGCCCTGGCTTGCCCCCATGAAGTGTAAGCAAAGGAAACCCTTTCCTCCATTAGCTGCTTTTGGTTAAGGTGTTTATCATAGCCACAAGGAGTAAACTAGCCCACTAGGCAAATGGCATTAAGAAGCTGGTATTAAAAATCAGTCAGAAATGGTTTGGTCAGATTCTCTTGGTGGTGGAGGGGTGGGGGAAAGCATGGGAATATTAGTTGATCTCAGAGAGTTTTTTTTTAAAGATTTATTTATTTATTAAGTATACAGTGGTCTGCCTGCTTATGTCCCTGCAGGCCAGAAGAGGGCAGCATATTTCATTACAGACGGCTGTGAGCCACCATGTGGTTGCTGGGAATTGAACTCAAGATCTTTGGAAGTGCAGCCAGTGCTCTTAACCTCTAAGTCATCTCTCCAGTCCCCTCTCAGAGAGTTTTTAAGAGGGAGATGCTCATATAACAAAAGTTCTAAGGGCTGGAGAGATGGCTCAGTGGTTAAGAGCACTGGCTGCTATTCCACAGGACCTGGGTTCAATACCCAGTACCCACATGGCAGCTAGTAACTCTAGTCCCAAGGGATCTGACACTCTCACATCAATGTACATAAAATAAAATTAAGAAAAATAAATATAAAAGTTCTGAATGTATAATCTGGATATCCATCGTCCTTTCTTCCTGAGCACTGCAAAGCATACTCCTTGAGTCCTGCCCAAATGTTCCAAATAGTAGCCGACATTGACTTTGGATGCCTTTAGCATGAAAAAGAAGTGAAGATCATAATAATAAAAATGGGGGAAGCATAAAATCCCATAGGCCAACTCACATATGTACCTGCACATCTTTCAGAACTAAATAAACAAATGAGTACATAAATAATAAGCAGACACAGGTGAATATTATGTTAGTGATATATTTGAAGAACCTGCTTCTCCAGATATCTCAGTTGCATATAAGATATTTATACTACAATTCATTACAGTAGCAAAATCACAGTTATGAAGTAGCAACTTAATAATTTTATGATAATTGCTCTCTATCCACAACTTGAGGAACTGTATTAGCGTCACTGTTCACAACACTGGGCTCATAGCATCAGGAAAGTTTGGAACCGCTGCTCTGGGCTGCCAAAGTGGTAAAGATACAGGGTGAGTCATCGTGTACCTGCACATCTTTAGAATTTAAAATCACGGACTCAATTAATAAATGCTAAGTAAGGAAATAAATAGAAGCAGATAAATATAATTTTAGCATTGTATTTGAGGACTCAAGAATATCCAGAATACTGCTTCAAAACATACTTTATCCATATTGAAATTGAGTGTGTTTCTTTTTTATTGATTTTCATTGAGCTCTACATTTTTCTCTGCTCCCCTCCTTGCTTCTCCCCTCCTCCCTTCAGCCCTCCCCCAAGCTCCCCATGTATTTCTTGCAGTTCTAGCACATCTCAGTTCAGCTATCCACACTTGAATTGTTCAAACGGTCCATGTGGCCAGCGACTGCTGTAACGGTTGGCAAAGAACTAACTGGCCCGGAAATGCCTGGTTTTATAGTGTCTCGGTGGCTTACACTGGTATAAACCCTTTAATATTTTTAAATATCAAACCTCCCTCCATTGTATTCAATAATTACCCTCCTACACCCCGAGAAAACGCTTTCCTGGAAGACTGTATGACAAATTGCTATCTGCCATTATGCTCTATTCTATCTTTTGAATTGCAGAAGGGGTATTTTAATTGAGGAACTTTTATATTTAATATACAGCTAAGGAACACCATGATCATTGTTTCTAATTTGCAAGACTAATGGCACTTTCTCAATGCAAAAACTGAACACACAGAAATACATACATTTAAAGACTACAAATACAGCGGCTTCATAACGCCTCTTCTGTCCTCTTGGTTACTCAGGGGCTCACTGTGTACCATATTATAGCTCCTCTCTAAATGTCCAGAAAATGCTTTTAAAACCTAGATTCATTTACAACATTCTGTGTGGGTGTTCTTCCCCTAGGCGGAGACTTGCAGGCTCATTAGCAAGGTCTAGCGAACAAACATGTCTGATGACTATCAGAATGGCAGCCTGCCTAACCTTAGGCACTGATTTCTCTGCTGATGACAAAGCCACCATTGAGCCCTACTGCTCCCTTTCAATTACCATGTCCAAAGCGAAACACTAACATGGAGAATAGTGACTAGCCGAAGTCAATTAGGTATTACCTTTTCCTAGCCAATGACTGACTTGCCAGAGGTATGTGCTGCGGTTCTATCCAGTAAAAACAAAAGGCTAGGAAATGATTCTTTTTTGCTCCAAAAACCAAAACACAGCTGTATGAATGGAATAGTCTTTTTGTCTTCAACCTGTTATGCCTGAAGCCATGGTGCCGTTCTTAAGTTATCAACTTAAAAGTCCTACTGGATGAACCAAGACGTGGCGGGCAAAGAAACTGGATCCTTGAGACTGATACAAACTGGCATCTTCCTGAGGTAGGAGCCTTCTGTTTAACAGACTGAGTCCTGTCTGAGTTATCTGAAACTTACAGCATCTTAACCGATACAAAAACAGGGATGTAGTAAAAAAAAATTTCCATTAAAAAAATACCAGCGCCGGGTGATGGTGGCACACACCTTTAATACCAGCACTCCAGAGGCAGAGGCAAGTAGATATCTGAGTTTGAGGACAACCTGTTTACAGAGTTGGTTCCAGGACATCCAGGACTACGTTTTTTTTTCCCCAGAGAAACCCTGTCTGGAAAAAAAAAAAAAAAAAAAGCAAACTACAACTACATTCAACCTGACAATTTTAACACAAAAAATCGAAGAAGAGAAAAGTAAGGTTATCTTCCGAATGTGAATCACTTTCCCCATGTTAATTCCCAGCTATGACAGCCATTCTTATACACAAAGCTCTAAGAAAATGCTGTGTTCTGCTCTCACTGAAGTATTTGCACTTCAGTGTATCACGGTATTAATTAATGTGTCTTTTAGCATTTTGTAAATGGCTGAACAAAAATATATTTGCCATAAACCTAGAAATGGAAAATACACTAATGCTTTTGTTGTAAAATAGCATTTTCACACAAAATAGTAAAATTAGGGGGTGGGACTGAAGGTGCACCCCTGTAGCCCTCACACTTGGGAGGCACAGGCTTGAGGAGTGTGCATTTTAGGCAATCCTAAATCTTTCCCTGTGTAATACAGTGAAAGCCTACCTCAAAAATAAGGAGACAGGGAGGGAGACTGGGGAGAGAGTTCCATGGTTAAGCACTTCCCATTCAATCATGAGTATTGAGGTTCCAGAATGTCACATATATACTAGGTAGTGTTGGTAGCCTGCTGGCAATTCCATAAAGTCGGCATCCACAGAGCAATCTGGCAGCAAGACGAGCTGTTTTTGGGAGCTCCGGGTTCTGGGTTTGATTGCGGGACACCACCTCAATCAGTAAGTGGAAGAGCAACTGAAGATCATTCCCAACATCAACTTCTACATGAATGAACAGGCATATACTCATATGTACCCATACAAATGCAAAACTATACATGCACGTGTATACCACACATGGAAAAAGTGACAGCAAGATCAAAGGGAGAGTAGAAGTTAGGATTTAATTATTCTGCATTTCTATTTGAGTATTACTGCTCCATAGCAAATGTCTACCTCATATTAGGCATGGACAGTTGTTGTGTGATACTTTGTTTGTGTTCTGACAAATAAAGTTTGCCTGGAGATCAGAGGGTGGAGCTAGCCACTAGCCAACCATAGAGGTCTGGAGGTCTATACAGACAAGAGACAAGAAGTGATGAGGATGGGCAGAGAGAGGAAGTGACAAGGAGCAGGAGTGGAGGGAGACAGGCTCTCAACCCTCTCAGACTGAGGAACAAGAGAGGAAGGAAGCAACTGGCAGTGGCTCCCGGTTCTCTGATTTTTCAAGGTTTCCACTAATATTTGACTCTTGATTTTTGAAAAAAGATTTATTTATTGACTATGCAGACAGTATTCAGTCTGCATGCATCCCCGCAGTCCAGAAGAGGGCCCCAGAACTTATTACAGATGTTCAGATGTTTGTGAGCCACCATGCGGTTCCTGGGAATTGAACTCAGGACCTCTGGAAGAATAGCCAGTGCTATTAACCCCTAAACCATCTCTCCTGCCTCTTGGCTCCCGATTTTTCATTGCTAAGACTAGTTAGGATCCCACTTCAGGTAGTTGTAGATAAAGTAAATTTATACTTCAGATTATGGTTCTATTGAAGTGATAACTTTCTTTTTTACTTAAAAGACGTCAAGATTTTGAAGTGTTTTTAGTCTATTCTGTAGTCTTTATATTTTCTCTGTGAGACATAATGATTCTCTGGGAGATTTTCAAGTAATGAATCCAAAGGAACATTTTTATACTATCTCCTCTCTCACTGTACCAGTGGCAATTGGTTGGCTCAAGCCTTGACACCGTCATACACCACTAGGCCATTTATAAGCTTGATTTGTTGAGACATGGTGATTGGATATAAAGGGACATACTCAGTGAGTAACAGAATTGTAGGCTGTATTTGATGCCCAAGAACATATATTGAGTCATTGGTGGTTGTTGTGTAGGTTTGAATTTCATGGAAACTACTCAACTGATGGCACAAATCTGGAAGCAATTTCCATGGAAGCCCTGGCTGAAATTAGAAGGGCAGATGGAACGACTGAAATGAAACAAATGTTAATCAAATAGGGAAGTGAAATAGGAGAGAGAGGTAACCGGATGATGATAGAAGAAATTGTTTGCCAACATTGGCAGGTCAAGATGAGATTTTAAAAAATGTATCTGTAAGATACAAAAGTCTCTGGGGGGGAGGCTGGAGAGATGGCTCAGTGGTTAAGAGCATTGCCTACTCTTCCAAAGGTTCTGAGTTCAATTCCCAGCAACCACATGGTGGCTCACAACCATCTGTAATGAGGGGTCTGGTGCCCTCTTCTGGCCTGCAGACAGAATATTGCATACAAAATAAATAAGTAAATAGTCTCTGGGATATGATAGAAGCAGAAGTTTACCATAAATAAAATTCACGATTGTTTGAGTCTAAATTTGGGGGTGGTTTGTTGATTAAGTTTTCTTACTGGCCAGTAATGAATCATCAAATATGAAATGAGGACTAATCAAAGCTTAAGTATGTGCTATCTTCATGCTTAAAAGAAGAGTAAGAGGACAAAAGGGTGGGTCAGAGAGGAGAGGAAAAGAAGAAAAGAAAAGAGTTGAGGAGAAGAAAGAAGAGAAGGAGGAGGGGGAAGGGAGAGTGTATTCAGAGAATGGGAAGACAATTTTAGAATCTGAAGCCAGCAAGAAGTACATAGTCTACACTAAACATAAGGCTGTAGGACTGCACAGGAAAGCGTGGGTTGACAGAATACTAGATATACAACCAAGAGCACCTGACAACTAGACGTTGAAGCTAAGCAGCAAAGGAAGAATTAAGATGACCAGAGATTTACTGCCTGTCTTCACCAGCATGTAGACACAGAGATACTAGGAGAGGGTATAGGTTTGGGTTATGGTATAATTAATTACATTTTGAGCAGTCCAATGTAATTAGGGTTTGTCCACATGGAGAAAGGCAACAATGACGACAGACATCTGAATTGAAAAATGAAGTCAGAGCTACAGAAGCACGTAGAACTGGTCTACCTCGTAGTAAAAAAAACTGACGTTTTAAAGCATATCAAACAGACTACGGTAATCCTTAGCATAAAATGTATGATGTAGGTGGAAGTTGTGAAATGTTGTCTATGCCTTGCAAATAATTTGAAAAATTACATTTCAGTTATTAAAACAGAGCACAAGTAAAATCTGTTTCATTTCGTACATGTGAGAAATGATGTTTGTGTTTAAAGCTCCACAAGCCAGCTGTATCTTTTAACACAGACTACACACCATCCACTTTGGTGGCTGAGGTTTTTCCTCATGTTGAACCATGCCAAACACGGAAAGAACTTGGCCAGCTCACTCCAGTCCCGCAGAGTTTTCCTCTGGACAGTATGGAGGATTTCTACCCTTGGTCAAAAGGCACTATTGTGTTGTGTTGTTCACAGGACATTTAGTATGTAGGAAAAGCAGGGTGTTTATGTGAGAACAATTCAAATTTGTTCAGCCAGCATTTATGCAATGCTTTGTTCCTTAATGAGGGCACCTGAATTGTCAAATGAAATTACCAGTTTTTCCAGGTGCAGGTGATCAAATTAGGAGGTGGGAACTAGGCCAAATGTCTGTAAACAAAGGAACTCTTTCCATGGATGGTGATTGAAACACAAGGAAAAGGATCTGGCTAATCAGTGATGGAATTTCAAAGATTAATAAATTAGCCTTCTAGGTTAATGAAATAATTGTAGCACTATGGGAGGCAGGGTGAGCACACCCTTCCCAGTTGTCTAGAAGGCTATGTCGTTTAGACAGCCTCAGCTTTTATGTCACATCAAAATATTTATGACTATCAGAAGACTTCCATAAATTTAATTTGAAAATTGTTTTAATGGGCAGTGGACATTATTTTCTAATGTGTTTCTCCTTCCTAGGATGCAATGTTTGTGCATTTGAACCAATTTCATATTGCCCAGCACCCTACTCTCAGTACTTAGCAATGTTTGTGCATTTGAACCAATTTCATATTGCCCAGCACCCTACTCTCAGTACTTAGCAATGTTTGTGCATTTGAACCAATTTCATATTGCCCAGCACCCTACTCTCAGTACTTAAGTAGACATAGAAAAAAACCCACTGGCTAGTGACTGGCTAAACTTGAATGTGATTTCAGCAGTGCCATAATTTTATTTATATATGTATAATTTACATAATATAAATATAGTATGTATTATGTAACACTTTATCCATCTTATATATTACTCCCCATTCTTCCCTCCTCTCTTTCTTCCTTCCTCTCTTTTTTCTTCCCTCATTCCTTTATTTGTGCATCAATACCAAAGGTTCATCCTCTGGTGTAGGAGGTTCTTCTGTTCATGTGTTGCTTTCATTGGTTAATGAATAAAGAAACTGCTTTGGGTCTGATAGGGGAGAACTTAGGTAGGCAGAGAAGACAGAACAGAATGCTGGGAGAAACTGGCCCATGGTAGATGTGCTGAAACTTTTCTGGTAGGCCGCAACCTCGTGGTGATACACAGATTGATAGAAATGGGTTAAACTAATATGTTAATGGCTAAGCAGTGTTTTAAATAATACAGTTTCTGTGTTGTTATTTCGGGTATAGCTAGCTAGTTGGCTGGTACAAACAAAGGGGCCACCTCTCCCTTGCAACAATCCTCTGCCGCTATGTTTCAGTCCAACCATGTCTACAGGGTTCCTTAATTCTTTAAATGAAGAGTGGGGTTTGGTGGACAAAGGTGTTAACTATTAAGTATCATTGCTTCCAGGCTCTCTCAATGGATGAACACAAGAGACAGACAGACAGAAAGGCAGACAGACAGACTGTAATTTAAGTATACTATGAACCTATATATCTTTTTTTTAATTTTTTTAAAATATTTATTTATTTATTATGTATACAATATTCTGTCTGTGTGTATGCCCGCAGGCCAGAAGAGGGCACCAGACCCCATTACAGATGGTTGTGAACCACCATGTGGTTGCTGGGAACTGAACTTAGGACCTTTGGAAGAGCAGGCAATGCTCTTAACCTCTGAGCCATCTCTCCAGACCTGAACCTATATATCTTAAAACAGTACTTTAGTTCTTTCTCTGTGTATATACGTATTCCATAAGAACAATTGTGACCTTAACCCACCAGCCCCCTTCCCACAATGGCGTTGCCCATCTCCATTGACCAGCTGCTTGTCCCAAGTCATGATTTCACCAATCTCTCTTCTGTGAACTTCTGGTGACTTTCAATGTCATTTCTAACATTTGCACTATTTTCTGGCCTGTGAAAATGTTTGGGCTGCTCCCTGAAATTATCCCAGACACAGCAGAGAAATATCAATAGAGACAGAATCTAACTAGCTGAAATGACGCTGGCGAGGAGGAATGGAGCAACCTCTTTGACTTGACAGTTTGTCTTCCAGCAGTCATTTGATTTGCCCTGGTTATTGCTTTCCCACTTAACAGCACGGGCTGCAGGCAAACATCTCAGTGAATGCACAGATCAAGTAGGCCAGCTTAGTTCCTGACTAACACAGCAAACCAGAACGATAATGCTAAACTTACATTGAGTCACTGATATGATCATCATGTAGTAAATAACCGCATTCCCTGCTAGAGATGCATCCACATAATATCTTTCTGATATTAATGTCATATGTTCACATAAGCAAGGACCCAACTAAAACCTCTGAATTCATAATGTGACTGCAATTAAGACCTTCTTCATGAGGCCTCTTTTCAAGATAGATATAAACCCTTATATCAAAAAGAAAACCTTATACCTTTTGGGTTGTGTTTAGTTTTCTGAGTTAGGTCCCTCATTGTAGCCCAGGTTGGCCTCTACCTCAGTATCCTCTTACTGGCTTATACTTCTTTGTGATCATTGTCTGTGCTAGTGTAAATATATCACAGCCAAAAGGACTTTCAGTAATACTGAGTATAAATGTCCACTACTATCTCTTCCTAAGAAAATCTCTATCGGTTTTTTTCCCTGTTGTGGTATACCGTTCATTACAGGGAAACATTTCACTTTCTTGCCTGTTGTTTGCACAACACAACTTCCTTTACTGTCTGCTTTTACTAATTATGGCTTGCATGAACTATCTTAATATGTCCTTACAAAGATTTCTAATTCTTCTCCTAAAAGCGGCTGGTGTTGCATCTCATTGGACCAATATTTATGTTTGCCTAAACACAGACTAAGAATATTTTAAATAGTCTAGCACAACTATTATATTCTTGACTATTTGTGTGATGACATTAACATAGATTAATGAAGCTTCACTATGAAGGTAGCACAGAGGCTAATAATTATTAGCTAACGTGACACTCAGTTTTAACACAATCATTAATTTTGCTATTTCTATAGAACTAAGGTTCTATATTTTTGCAATAATAATAGAATTGTCACAATGTCAAACGTATCAAGTACTTTGAGATTAAAACAGTGATCCAGTCCTGTGCACTGGTCAGTGGACAATTCCTGGGGGGAAAAAAGCCATTGTACTCTAGCTTTGTCCTCTTATAGTTTCGGGTTACCATATTGTTCCCAAAAGCTCTAGCAGAAAGTGTCTTTCACTGCCTGTGGATGAGCATGTAGGGCATTGGCCTCAGCGAAGCTGAGAAGGCTGGAGCAGCAGTGAGCTAGTTCTCCATGGCTCACTTGGAGAATCCTTGGCTGCACAGCAGAAAGAGATCAGTGCCATGATCATAAATTCAGTGAAACGCTAGAACTAGTAACTATCTCTGTATAGACCTTCAGTCTTCATCATACCAAATGCAATCATTTTACAGCTCCAAAGCACTATAAACCGGGTGGTGGTGGTGCACACCTTTAATCCCAGCACTCGGGAGGCAGAGGCAGATCTCTGAGTTTGAGGACAGCCTGATCTACAGAACAGAATGAGTTCCCGTACAACTGGGGCTACAGAGACACTCTGTCTTGAAAACCCCAAAAAGGGAAAGAAAGAAAGAAAAAATCCTATAAAATCCCCTTGTAATAAATGAGGCCATTTTATTTTTTTGATGGCCAATTTTAGTAAATAACTTATTGAGAGAAAACATTGAAATGCCTTTTGTAAGGTGACTTTGTGTTTTATTCATCCATGTCTTGCTTATCCATCTAGATCATCTGCTCCGAGTTTCTATATCTGTTATCATTGGGAAGATGATGCTGTTTTAGTGCCCAGTCTCCTTGGCAGAATGTTCTGTTAAGAACACTTGCAGGCTGCTGCTCCAAGCACTGAAGAGCTTGTGCAGGGAAAAGGCCAACCTTTCTTAAAGGGATTAACTGCATGAAAACGGTGGGATTGGAAAGCCTACAAGGGACTATTGAGTCTGCATTGTATGCCTGTGTCTTTTAGAACTTGCTCTGTCATATTCCATATATTTAATTTTATGTCAGTTCTCTCCTTGTGTCTTATGTCTTTCTATTCATATGACCTAAAGTACATGGCATTGAATATACAGAGTTAAATAATGTGTCGGAAACAAGGTAAAAATTTCCCTTATAAACAGATTTTCTAAAAATAAAATTCATGCAAGGTATTTTTTTTTCAGTAAATTTAAAAAAAGTTTTAAAGAAGTGAAATTAGATAAGAATCTTTGATTTGAACACCTTGGTGAAATATGAAGGACACAGTTTTAATTAAGCACAGAATGATGTCATTGTAAGTTGCTAATGTTTAATATTTTCCATTGCTACCCCTTTTCTAAGACAGTAAATCTAAAGGAAACATTAACCGACACGTAACACAATGTTCCTCTCATTAAGAAGCTATGGAACTCTTTTCCCTACTAGAGGGTAAAATATTCTGTGATTAAGCAAGAGTACAAAAGTCACTATGTGAATATGAGACACAAGAGAGAAGCAATTTAGTCGTTTTAATCTTACTGATGCCAAGATAGTTCATTTATATGGAGAGTTCAAATTCAAATAACCTAACTTTGCTCCAGACGTGACATAGAGTCATTAGATGCTTACATAGTTGGTCCTTCATGAAAGTAACTGACTTTAAATTGCTTTTTTTTTTCTGTTGTTAACATGGACATGAATAGTTCTATCCAAATTGAACCAAATTTAAGCAAGTGTACATTCTGGCTTTTGTTTGCTTGTTACCTAGCAATGTACCATTCATACAACCAGCTAATACTATGAAAAATCAGAATTACTGAATGAGATAAACGAAATAAAATACCATTTTCCTTAATGGAATATATCTAAGGTTTTTCAAATAGCATTTACACCAGAATTGCATGAAGTCTTACCAGTGTAGGTAGCTGTGTGTGTTTTCAAATAATAAATGATTAGTATAACAGTTTCTAATTATCTCTAAATTTGAGGATTATACTCATGATTATATAACAGAAAATTTCAAAACAACAATAAACATTTTTTTTTGAGATAGGTTTTCTGTACATAGCTCTAGAGCTGGTCCTGGAACTCACAGAGATCCTCCTGCCTCTACCTCCTGAGTGCTGAGATTAAAGGCATAAGCCACCACTGCCCCGTTAACAATAAACAGTTTGAAAGATAAATTTATAAAAATGTTTGATGTCATGACAAGAATCAATTTTACATCAATCTTATGTGATTATATTATATATATATTCATATATATACATATATATTCATTTGAAAACTCCTATAATGTGGATATCAACTTACTTTTCTTTTTATCTTTCCAACAAAGGTTTTTATTTGTTATATAGTGAACTATCTACTATGCCTATGCTGACCTTCACACTTGCCTATTATACAAGCACCCAGAAAACACATGCATGCAAAAATATACCACACACATCTGCACAATTGGCAATTAATCATTTGATCTTTCTTAAAGCCGTTGATTTGAAATGGTATCTTCTCTGTTAGAAGCATAGTATTTTTAAAAAATATATTTGAAGCTTATTTTAAAACATATACATTCTTTTGCATTTTGCTTGACTGATATTAGATTACAGAATAAGAGTCACTAAGCTGAGATTCCACAAACTTTGTGACGTTGAAGACAAAAAGCACACAATTTTATCATCGTTGCACGGGCACTGGTTGTGGGGAACGCAATGTAGGAGGTACTGTTCTCAGTTCTTTGTTAAGTCTGAGTGCACATGGGTGACATGGTGTCCAATTAGATCATCATTTTCTGCTTGCTGCTTCTGAAAATAGTTAAGGAGGACTGTGCTTCATAATGAGCAGAAGTGAGTGTTGTGCCAACGATTGAGAAGATGCTGAGAGGCTCGCAGGGAGTTCATTTGTCTCTGTATTTGAACAATCCTCGTGTGAAATGACCGAACACTGACCACACAAATGCAGATTCAGTTAACTATTATGTCCACAAGATAAATGATACCCTTCTCTCCTCTTATTCTTTTTCTTTTCTTTCTATTTTTTTTTCTTTTTGTTTTGTTTTGTTTTTCGAGACTGGGTTTCTCTGTAGCTTTGGAGCCTGAGCCTGTACTGGAACTAGCCCTTGTAGATCAGGCTGGCACCAAACTCACAGAGATCCACCTGCCTCTGCTTCCTGAGTGCTGGGATTAAAAGCGTGTATCCCCACTGCACCACTCATTCATCTTTTTCAATGTGACTCAGTTTCTCTTTCTCCGAATATATAAAAATTACAGTCAGTGGAAAGATTGGGATCATGCTGTGAGCCTAAATTTAAAAAAACAAAAAACACCAACAAAAAAAGCCCAGTTAAATATTTTAAGCATCTTCCAAATCACAGAGGATTTTCCCTTGCATTTTTCTTAAGATTTATTTTAATTTTCTGTGCCTGTGTGTGTGTGTGTGTGTACACAAGAATACAGGTGTCTGTGGAGGCCAAAAGAAAGTGATGGATTACCTGATCTGGAGTTATAGATGGTTTATGAGCCTCCTGATGTTGATGCTAAGAACTGAACTTGGGTCTTTGGCAGTAATAGTATATGTTCTTAACTGCTGAGCCATTAACCAGCCTCCAAAACTCTATGATCATATTATCTTGCAGAGGCCTCTACAAACAAACAGGGGTAGCAGGGAGAGGTTAGATTCTATATGGGGCAACTTAGACAGGATCAATTGTCCCCTCTTCTTTTTAGCTATATGTAGAAAACTCCAGCTCCATAGGCTTTATAGTTTGTTATTTTAGTATGCAATGAAATATAAAAAATATAAACTGGTTTATTGATTATTATTTATTTATTTTCACTTATTCAACCTGAAAAACTGTAAGAGAGAGATAGAGAGAGAGAAAGAGAGAGAGAGAGAGAGAGAGAGAGAGAGAGAGAGAACACTGCTGAACATGGCAGTGCACCCCTTTTATCCTAGCACTCCAGAGGCAGAGGGAACTCTGAGAGTTCAAGGCCTGTCTGGTCTATATTGTAAGTTTCAGGTCAGATAGGAATACCTCGTGATGCCGCATTTCAAAACAAACAAATAAACCAAAATGGAAAGTTGTCAGTGATCCAAGAGGGAAAATCCACAAGACCTTCCCTGAGAAACTGATTTTGAAGCTAAATTCCAAATGCTGAGTACGATCTAAGGAAAGAGAAAAGGGTGGTAAAGGAGGGAATGTGTACAGTCACAAGTTAAAGCAGACAGCACACCCTACACACACCAGGGTACAGTGGCAGACGACAGGGAAGGGTGGGGAAATGGCACAAGGCATCCCAGCATGCGGATTCTTAGAGGTCGTGTTAGGGGTTTTACCTGGAGAAGAGTCAGAAGCCCGCGGGAGTGTTCTTCAGAAGTAGAGTCAGCCAGACAGAGCTTTTTAAAAGACTGTTTCAGCTGCGTTCTGCAGCACAGGAAAGGAGTGAACAGATGAAGTCGTGATGAGCAATTAAGGGACGGTGACTTTTGTCAGACTGGAGACTGTCACTTTCCCCTGAGCCTCACACACTGTATTATTTTTAATATTCACTAACTTTTCATTTCTAATAGCATTAAAAAGGAGGTCTGAAGAGTCTGAAGGGACAGTTTGGTTAAACTACGTGTTGGTTTTTCGAAGGACCTGGGTTCTGTTCCCAGCACCCTCCCCAACTTCAGGGGAATCCCATACCTTTTTTGAAACCCTATGGTCAGTAGACATACGCTTATATACATACATACAGGCAAAACATCAATACATATAAAGTATAATAAAGAAGTCTAAAACAAAAATGTTAAAGAGTTCTGAAAAGAGGAATAAAATATTTATAATCTCATTACCCTTATAGCAAATACATGCACCTGAGCTTTTGAATGTTTTTGTATGAAGGATGTACCTTTTTATTATAATACACGTGCAACACTGCAGGAATTTGGCATTTGATTCCTTATATCTTAAATACATCCTTATTTCTTGTATATATTATAATGCATTGTGAAAATATAGCAAAATTGACATCACTCAGCCTTTATTCTGATGAGCAGCACTGTCACCTACAGTCTAGGAATATCTGTGCTGTCCCTCAGATACACATGAGTTATTTGAATTCTCACATCACACATTCAGTGTGTGTACAAAGTTTTTACTCTTTCTGCAGAACCTATATGTAGTATCGATCTTATTTTCAAATGGTGTCTGTCCAGAATGGTTATGAACCCAAAATGCTTTCACACGTAGTAGAAATCCTCCCTCCTTGTTTGAGGAACCACTGGAAAGATGGTGGATGACCCGACAACTTCTCTCTTTAAATGTCTTTCATTTGAAAAACTCAAGGAAGACTTTGTCAGTACATAAAAGTAAAAGCCTGGACTGCCTTTTCAGGTATTGCAAGAGTATGCAGTTACCTCTGAGGGATCTGTGAGTACTGTAAATGGCACACCAACCTCACGCTGTTGTTTCTGCAGGCTTCCCTTCTCATTAGAAAAGTGCTTTGACCACTACTGTATTTGATCACATAGCACCTCCATGAAGGCCAAAATTGCTACACCAACAACACAAGCATGCTACGTCAAAATCGTGTTCATCAGTCCCTCGTTTATAAAATGGGAAGATGAATCTGTTTAAATATATAAATTCTATTCAATAGGAAGAAAGAGTGTCTCTATGTTTACTGAGAAATAAAGAGCTATATGTTGGGGTGCAGCATATCTTTTGGCAAATGTACGTCCCTTACTTTTCTGGTTCTTTATGTCCTCGGAGACAAGAGGTCACATCGTATGGTACATGAGCTATGGGAAGTATTTTAGATAACTGACGTTCACTGAGTTTTAAAATGTCACTGACATAGACTATTCTAAATATAAGTAATTATTTTGTCCTTGAGGAATATAGCACTATCCCACCTTATAAAGCTCACAAAAGCACACTACCCTGTTATTCTGTAACTGTAATGTGGCTGGCTGTATCTTCAATATTATGACCATGGTGACTAATGGTAGTGAGATGACAGGTTTCATGTAGCCAGTCACATGTTCTCTTTGTCACATAAAATTCGTGGAGAACAATCTGGCATTACAGGTGCTTTTTTTTTTCTTTTGTGAAATAAAGTAAAGACACCAAGTTAACCCAGGAAATAAACTATTTTCAGAATGATAGCTAAATAAAATGCATGTTAGTCACCTTCTAATCAACTTTTCAAAGTCGCCATGGTGCACGCTTTATAGTAAACTAAAATAATAAAGTCAAAATATTCTGGTAAAGTTTTCTAAATGTGACTAAAATGGAAATAAAACACAATTTATGAAACATATGATGTTTTTCTTATTAGGACAGAAAACCAAACTCGAGAGACTACAGCAAAGCAAAACATCTCTGCTCATATACATGGCTGTTTCTCTTACTTCCTGTTAGAAGTTACCTGTTCTGATTTGTTTTCCTTTTCTTAATTGGTTGGGTTGTGTGAATTTTGTGTCCATATTGGATATTAACCCCTTGCTTTCACTACTTGACAGGAAGGCTTCTACTAGAGAGCATAAGACTGCAATGGACACGGCAGAAATGACTTTACCTTGAAGGTCAGAGGATGATGGATGCAGAGTCCTGACTGTTGTCCTCTGTTAGAGTCCTGACGGATGCATTGACAGTCCTTCTACCCACAGTGCTGCTTCCCTTAGTCCTCTACCTAAGTAACTCTTTACCTTCTCCCTGGCCAGACCATGTGTGAGAGAGTCCTTCCCGGGCTCTGTCCTGAAACTGCTTTGTCTTGTAGAAGGAGCAGCTGGCGGGCGCCACTCTGTAAAAGGAACAGCGGGCTACGTTCCTGCCTGTCTTGTGGCTAGCATTACCCAGAAACTGTATTCTTTTAAACACTGCCTGGCCTATTAGTTCTAGCCTCTTATTGGCTAACTCTCACATCTTGACTCAACCCATTTCTAATAATCTGTGTACCACCACGAAGTCATGGCTTACTGGGAAAGATTCAGCATGTCTGACCTAGCAGCTTCATGGCGGGCGGCTCTCTGCCTCTGCCTGACTCTGCTTCTTTCTCCCAGCATCTTGTTCTGTCTTCCCTGCCTACCTATGTTCTGACTTATCAGGCCAAGCAGTTTTCTTTATTAATTAACCAATGAAAGCAACAGATAGATAGAAGACCCACTTGTTGCTTTCTGGAGATCCTCACAATAAAGCATTTCCTTTCCTAACTAGGCTTTCGTGCTCTTGGGGAGTGTTTACTATTTTAAGATTGCATTATGCCCTGCTCTGTAATATGAACATTACTAGTAATACTTAAATTAATCCAAAGAAAATTCTAGCAGCAGACTGAAGCATGGGTATGAATAGTCAATAATCAAAGTGATGCAGCCAAGATTCTACTTTCAATTAAAATAAAACAATAAAAATAAGCAAGCAAAATACCCTCCTCCAGTCCCACTGCCTTTGTACTGCTGAGTAATCTTGGGTAATATGTGTTTGCACTGCTGAAATCGCATTCACAGAACATTAACAATCTGAGTGCTCCTAGTGTTCCTCTGGGCCTACAGTTCCATAAATGTGTTTCAGGATACACTCACTCCAAACCCGAGGGAAAAGCCTTTAGAATCAATGCTTTCCAGTCCATACGGTAACCTCATCCAGAAGAGTTCTTCATCCCTGAAGCATTTACTACATCTAGTGTTTCATTCAGAAAAACATAATGGAGATCTATTGCCCTGCCCTTGGAGAAGGCATCATGATACATTAAATGTGAATAATCTCTTGAAGGCTTCGCCTATCAACCCCATGATTTCAGTGCACAGGTAGACAATGTCCTCTGTTGGCTCCATGTCTTTATTAAACAATTGATCTTTTTTTAGTTGATCCGTGAGCAGTACAATCTGTGGGGGTTTGACACTGGTCATTTGAAGTTCTAACCACAGAATAAATGTTCGATGATGGTTATTTCTATGGAGTTGGGAAAAATGGTCCCAGCATTGACAACTATTCCATAATCTGAAGGCACCAGGGACTTGACCTTCCTCTGTGTTCACTGAATCTATTTCATTCATCCTGCCTGCCTATGAATAAAAAATAAATAAATAAATAACATAAGGGAAAATGACTATTGATGTATAGAAATAATACATAGGAAAAAATTATCAATTCTCCTTTCTGAATAAAACCTTATGACAGTTAGCGACAATCCTAACAATACATCACTGTTTGAAGCAGACCGCTGTAAAACCACAATGCAATCTGAATTGGTTACTGCCTCATAGAGTACTCTTTCTTTACCCCTTTCTTCTAACACGGAGCCAACAAGGAGTCCTATTTACTGTCTGCATAGAGCATCAGGCTTACAGTAACCAAGCATTCAGATCTAAAAATAATCAGATGAATATGATTAGCAACGCTTTGGAATTAAGACGATCAGTGGTTTTCTGTCAGTCACTCTTTTGTCATTCACAGGCCCCATTTCAGCTGTTTACATCAAGAAGTCTTAGTTCTAGTACCAACGTGGTCAAATTAATGCCAGGATTACGTAAACGTAAAACAGTAGTTCAGAAATGACAGAAGAGAAACAGAGTTGGAAAGTTCGCTCACTTGCCTAGTGTACCTTTCCGATAATTCCACTTGCTAAAGACACCTCCTCTGTTGCTCCAGAAACCCAAGACTTCATCTTAGTTTTCTGCTGATTGCCATGAAAAACTTAAGGCCAGTTTTTGTATAAGCACTTACTCAAGCTTTCAATCAAATGATTTCTAAGCATAAAGCATCTTTTAAAGAATTTGAGATACCAAATATTCATATGTAAAAAGGAAGAAAAGAAAAATTCTATAAATGTCATGGGATGTCTAAGCAAAGTATCCAGAATGTGAGGGAGAAAAATGGAAGAAAGGGTCCCTTCCTCTACATTTCAGGTTCTCTGGGTAAGAGGGAAAAAATGGCAGTGTTTGCTTTTGAAATTCCCCAAGGATTAATATCATTCCTACTGCAAATCAAGTAAGCCTAGAGCAGTTGTTGCCCACACACACACTCATGTTGTTGCTTTTGTTAGTTGTTGCTGAGGAAGAATCTAGGTGGTAGGGCGTGCTAAGTCAATGCTGCCCTACTAAGCAACACACTCCAGCCGCATATAATGCATAAAATAAGACTGATTTTTTGTTTGTTTGTTTGGTTGGTTGGTTTTGGTTTTGGTTTTTCGAGACAGTTTCTCTGTGACTTTATAGCTTTGGAGCCTGTCCTGGAACTCCCTCTGTAGACCAGGCTGGCCTCGAACTCTGTCAACCGAGTGCTGGGATTAAAATCGTGTGCCACCACTGCCTGGAGAGACTGATTTAAAAAAAAAAAAATCAAGTAGGTAAGTCTCACTGAATCGTGGGAACAAATAAATAATCGTAAAAAGTGAAGAAATGAAGGGGGAAGAAAGCATCAGCAGCAGGATGTTATTCCGAATTCAGCACTGTGGACAGCCAGCCAGACACAGCTTTCCCGTGCAAGCACAGCATCTGTTGTTTCTCCGCTTTCAGGGAAGAATCCTGCCACGATCTGAATAGGAAAGTTGGTGTGAGACAATCAGTTATGCAGAGTAACACCTGAACATAATTTATCTGTGTGCCAAGAAAATAGTTTGCTTAGTCGTGTTTAATTGCAAAAATATTGTCTTCGTGTGAACAAGTGTGTTGCGAGCTGTCAGTCAAGAGTGAACGATTTAAGTTAGAAGAAAACAACAGAGCCCAGTGGCTTCAAATACACTTCTGTGTCTGTCTCATTGGTGTATTCAAACAGGCTGTCAAGCTGACCTCGCTTTGCCAATAACCCTGAGACACAGCGACAAAGACTCTTTGGCAAGCGAGATTGTGACGGTTGGGGTAGGAGAGGGAAACAGAACAATAACTCTCTCAACAAGAAAGCTCCCGGGTTCTGCTCACAGTGGTATTTGTCAAGTTTGTCTTCATCTAGCTGGTCAAAGTAAGTCACAAGTCATACTACCCTCCAAATTACAGGAGGATGTTAGAAAGAATGCCCCCCAAACAGGAGAAGATTCAGAAATATAAATAACTTTCCAACATATTGTTGTTACATAAAAATTATTTGGGTTGAATCAACACACATTTACTAAATGATAAATAGAAGAAAGCATTGCAGTTCGAGAGAGAAAGCAATGGATAAGACACAGTTCCTGTCATGACATATTTAGGCAATATTCCAGCAGTATCCACATCATAGCCAATAAGCTACAGTTCAAGTAGGCCATTATCTTTGTTTAAATGCTTTTGTAGCTCACATGTATGCTGAGTCTTTGCAAGTAACCTAAAATTTTCCTTACTATTACCCTTATTTTTTATCACTAATGTTGACATTTCAAAAAATAGTTCCAAAATACAAGTATACTAATTATGCTATTTAAAAATAACACTCATGGCAGCTAGAAAGATGGCTCAGTGGATAAAATCATGGGCTACTCTTCCAAAGGTCCTGAGTTCAATTCCCAGCAACCACATGGTGGCTTACAACAATCATCTGTAATGAGATCTGGTGCCCTCTTCTGGCATGGAGTTTACATGATAGAGATAGATAGATAGATAGATAGATAGATAGATAGATAGATAGATAGATAGATAGATCTTAAAAATAGCATTTGAATTTGATATTCATGAAAGGTTTTGTGGATTCTTTAATGAGAAGAAAGTATGGCTTTGAGGGACCTGAAAATAGCAGAAAAGAATGATAAGGAAAACATAAACTGGGGTTTGACAAAAATATTGAGCTCAGTAATTATAAGTGAGTAGAGCAGACACTAGAAGTTGAGTGGAAAGACAGAGGTTTGAGTTTTGGAAAAGGAATATCAGGAAACTAGAATTAATACTGTCAGTTCTTTGTATTTCCTGTCATTGATTTTACAACAGAAGAGCGAGATTTTCACGGGTCTACCATGATGTAGGATTCCTCTCTGTTGATAGGTATTCTTTTTTAAAATATTTATTTATTGATTGTGTATACAATATTCTGTTTGCATGTATGCCTTCAGGTCAGAAGAGGGCACCAGACCTCATTACAGATGGTTGTGAGCCACCGTGTGGTTGCCGGGAATTGAACTCAGGACCTTTGGAAGAACAGGCAAAGCCCTTAACCACTGAGCCATCCCTCCAGCCCTTGATAGGTATTCTTTAAACCTTTCAAAGACCTACAGAATATAGGACTTAAAATGTTTTAAGAACTTTAGTTTTCTCAACAGTGAGATGTATCTGCTTCTGACAGCACCAATTACTTTAGAGAAGTTGATGGTCATTGAAAAAACTCATTATAGAATTAGCTGTCGGGGGGGCTGAAGAGATGGTTCAGTGGTTAAGACCATTGCCTGCTCTTCCAGAGGCCCTCAGTTCAATTCCCAGCAACCACATGGTGGCTCACAACCATCTGTAATGAGGTCTGGTGCCCTCTTCTGGCCTGCAGGCATACACACAGACTGAATATTGTATACAAAATAAATAAATAAATAAATAAAATGTGTTTGCAGTATGACAAAACTAGCCTTTTGGGCATAAAACTGTTCTTTTCTGGACTGCTTGATGGTATGTTGTATGAACTGGACATGCAGGACCCACAGAAAAGTTACTGCTGAAATTTCCAGAAGATGAGATGGTCCTTCAGGGTTTCTGTCTACAGAAGAAACTGTCAGACATTCTGCAGGACACAGAAGAAAGCAACTGATGAACTTTGCCAGTACAAGGCAGAACAGATCTTCAAATTTCCTGCTTCATAAAAAAGTTTGCTGGATACTACAGTCCTATAGGCTGAAGATGGATGTCCCAATGGTACAGAAGAACTTTGAGTGACTGCCCAGGCAGAGAGATGTCTCTGTCAATTCTAGAGTTTTGGAAGTTTCTTACAATGCATTTCCTGTTTACATAGGTAATATTATATCCTTCTCAGGTCTTTGAAGAGTTGAAGACAGGTAGTTATAATTATAGTTTTCCTTAGTTATTATCATAAAGGATAAATTAGATATGAAACTTTAGATTCACAAAGATAGGATCGGTGATAGAGTATTTTCCTTAATTTGCCAAATGTAAGTGAACAGAATATTGTAACCGTAATTCTTGCTTGATAACTGTTTTGTGTATGTAATTTTACTATGTTAAAGTTAAAAACCTTCCTTTTTATTTAGACAGAAAATGGGAGATGATGTGGATATTCTCCTCTGTATGCTGTGAATATGTTTTATTACTATTGGTAATAAGTACGCTATTTCAGCCCATAGCAGGGCATTATATAATCATGCTGGAAAAGATACAGAGGGAAAGTAGGTGGAGTGAGGGAGATGCCATGTATGTCCTAAAGAAGACAGATGCCCTGGAACGTTTACTGGAAGGCCACAACCTCATGGTGATATACATATTAATAGAAATGGGATAATTTAAAATGTAAGAGTCAGTTAATAAGAAGTCTGAGCTAATAAATTAAGCAGTGCTGTAATTAATAGAGTTTCTGTGTGATTATTTGGGTCTGAGCAGTTGAGAAACGAAAGGGCAGTCTCCATCGACACTACCACCTAAAAACATATCATAGCAGCTACGAAGTTCTCTAAGTATTGTGCATGAGCCATACAGTGCTAAGGAGAATGGGTTTCAATGGAAGAAACAAAAGAACTTTATTAAATGTCATAAATAATGTGTTCTGTGAACTTTGCTAGACAAAAAGCAGAAGTCAGCACTAAGAACTATCTCTCTTCAAAGTCTATAAGCACTAAATGAAACTTTTTTTCATCAGAAGAGGTTCTGAACAACCCTACCTAAAAGCAGCCCTGTGGATCAGTTTGTAAAGAAAAAGAGAAAAGGCATTTATGCTTTGGGGCTTCAAATACTACTTTGGAAAATAGTTCATTCATAAATTTCACAGATTATTGGGGCCTTCTCAATCGATGTTTCCATCATTTTAATAAATAGATTAAGTTGAGGGTAAATTGTACCTGATAATTGGATATGAATCCACTTCTTTATCTTTAAGGAAATGGACTGTATGTATACAAAAACCATGTCCAAGTGGGGTGTCCATAAAATTGAAGTCTGTGATTATTATGGGTGATCTAGCTAAGGTTATTAGCTCTAAGTAGAGAGATGTCTTTTTAAAACAACCTGCATCCTTTTTGCATGTCCTATTTTTATATAAGGAAATTATTCATCAAGTAGAAATATCAGACTGCTAGGCCCTTTAGCTGATTTTCTCTTCATTCAAACCCAGCCAAGTCATCCAGATCTAGAAGAGACCCCATCCATTCCAAGTCATCCGGGTCTAGAAGAGACCCCACGTATGCCAAGCCATCCAGGTCTAGAAGATACCCCACCTGTGCCAAGCCATCCAGGTCTAGAAGATACCCCACCCATGCCAAGAATCAGTCTTCATGTACCCTAACTCATAACTTATTTCCTCTATTTTGATAATTAATATGGCTAAAATTTCAAAATATCGTAAGAATCATTCTTTTTCACTAAAAAAAAAATACAATATGTAAATATCTTTTAGGATTTAAAGTATTTGATGACCATAAATTATTTTTATGATCTTCCTTTTATATTCTTAATGCTTTACATCCCTGTATAATGCTCACTTTGCAAGAGTGCCTTTGCACAGCCCTCCTTTGAGAGTGACCGCTTTCCACTTCATATATGAAGGTTAATATATGCTCTGAGGAGGCTAACTATAGAGCGATAAAACTATCCCCCAAAGTATTCTTCCATAACCAAGTCACAGAGTATAAATAGCTTCCATTTCACTTGTGGAATTTATAATTTGACTATGTTAGGAGCTAAGTGACTTTATGAAAGAGGAAATTGTAAACCACTGATGGATTTTGAAAAGCTTTCTTTACTAACTTGGTCTTGCCAGAGATGCTGATCTGGAATTCAGACAGAGTAAAGTCTGGAATTCATACAAAGTGCCTGAAAAGTACTTGTTCACAATAAGAAAAAAGTCATATCAACCTAGAGATGATTAAGTATATGGACACATAATTGTGGGTAATTTTGGAGCTATTTGTGAATAGGCTGTTTATCTCCTTGACTGGAGAAAAGAATCTTTTGTGTAAAATGTGGATACTTCTGTGCATGTTTCTTGTGTGGACCTGAAAGACCAGTTTAGCCCTGCACAGTGCATTCGGTGACTTGTTTATTGAATTGTTGTTTCTCATGAGTCTTCTAATAAGTGCATGTTTGTACTGGTGAATAAAATACAGTCCCTTTACCAGGCGAGTTTGCTCTGGGGTGCTGAGTAGGGAAACATGCAGTATTCATTTTACACAGTATGCTTGGGACACAACATAGGTACAACCAGACTAGCTGTGTCTACATTAAGTCCAAATGATGGGAAGCTGTTAATATAGAACAGAGTGGACAGGAAGTATGGAGAGAAAAGAAAGAGGCATTCTCAGGAGTAAAAACAGAAATTATGCAGAGACCTGGAGGCAAGAAATGCTGGACAGGTCACATAATGGCTAAGGGTTCTGTATAGTTAGACAGTGGGGTTGAAACAAAGACACACAGCAAGTTGGGTGTGGTGCACATAACGTCGTCTCCGCTACTTGATATCTGGACACTGGAGGTTTCCTTAGCCTACGAGCTTGCGAAACTGCCTGAGCAGTGGAATGGGTTGTTCTGTCTGAATATCAAACCAAACGAAGCACTAGAAGATACGCAACAAGAAGGGGAGATGTAAAAAGGTCGTAGATCCTGAAAAGGACCGTATAGCGTGCCGCGTGTGCATTTTCTAAAAATGCATTATGTATTCCTCCATTAATGTTATTCTGAGGAATGGAATCAGAATGGTTTGAATTTTTAATCATCCACTCTGCTTATATTATGCAGAGTAGACTGGGTTGCTGGTAAGAAATATATAAATCATGAAACAGCTTCGAGAAAGCTCACCTGCCAAGACGTTGATGGAAGTGGAGAGCTACAAGAGGATTGGAGGAACAACACCGTGGTGAACGGTAGTTACCTCACTCTGCAGAAGCAGATGGACTGTGTGTGGTAGGAGGTTGGAAGGAAAGAGGTGGAGATTAATGATCCCCAAGACCTCTGGGATCCGGCCAGGTGAGTTAATGCAGGTACAATTCACTGGGCTTGGAAACAAGAGGCACTGGATGATCATAGTGGAAGATAACATTCAAGTTTGAATACACTGACTTTGACTTAACTAAAGGAAGGCAAGTTTGTCTGTGACTCTGGTTGAATTTTAACAGTTTTTATAATAAAAATAAGATAGTTGTAGAGACATGCTAATTATAAATATCTATTAAAAGATAGTAAAAGTATGTATTAAAGAGAAATTAGCTGGATGGTGGTGGTGTACGTTTTTAATGCCACCACTTGAGAGGCAGAGGTAGGCAGATCTCTGTGAGTTCAAGGCCAACCTGATCTACAGAGCAAGTTCCAAGACAGTCAAGGCTGTTATATAGAGAAACCTTGCCTTAGAAAACTAAAGGGGGGGGGGAGAGTAAAAATAAGTCTTATGCTGTTTCTAATGAATGTATAAAATCAGACACAAAATTTATGAAAAACATTCTTTATGTGCAATGACTCAATTAAAATATACACCATGGATTTGGACAGAGTTTTCAAAATATCATCTTAAAATGACCAATAAATATCTTTAAAAGTGTTCATAATCCTTAGTGATTACTGAAATGCAGATTAAAATAACTTTGAAATTTCATTTTGTCTCGGTCAGAATGGCTAAGATCAAGAAAACAACTGAAACATTGGCATGAATTCAAAGCAAAAGAATCCTCATCCCTGCTAGCAGGGTGGGAACCAGTGCACGATGGGAAATCCTTAAAAAGCTAGAAGGAGATCTTCTCTGCTACCCAGCCATCCCTACCATTCCTTGGCCCCCTACTACAGAGATCCATGCTCAGTTCTGTACACTGTCACGCCTCTCACAACACCCAGATAGTTCAGACCATCCGAAAGTCTTCCAACAATGAACAAATAATGCAAATGTGGTGCGCATGCGTAATAGAATACTGTTCAAACTGGAAAGAAGAATGTAGTCATGAAATGTGCCGGTAAATGGATGGAACTGGAAAACATAATAGTGAGTCATATAACCCAGACCCGTGAAGAAAAATGCAAGGGCTGGAGAGGTGACTCGGAGGTTAAGAGCACTGATTGCTCTTCCAGCAGTCCTGAGTTCAATTCCCAGCAACCACTTGGTGGCTCACAACCATCTGTAGTGAGATCTGGCGCCCTCTTCTGGTGTGCAGGCATGCATGCAGGCAGAACACTGTATACATAATAAATTAATCCTTAAATAAATGGTAAGGACCCATGCCACAGTTCTCTCTCATCTCTAGTTCCTAGCTCTAAATCCTCAACTGTGAATGTACAACACAGAGTCAGCAAAGGAACCAGAAAAGTAGATCACGACCATGTGGGAAGACCTAGAGAGAGGACCTTATACGGGTGCTACAAAGGGAAACATTGGGCTTTAATTGGAAAGAGGATTGAGAGTAATACAGGGGAGGAGAGAAAGGAGAGATGATCACACTAAGGGTGTTCAGAAAAGTCATAGGAAAACATTATTTTTATAACCTTACTCAAATATATAATGTATATGCTTGTGAATATAGTTTAAATGGAGTGGTGTCATATAATGTGATAAAGATCCACTCACGAATAATAAACTCTAAAAAAGTGTCATGCCTGACACTTCAGGCATGAGCACTCCCCCTCGTAGCTGTTAGTCAAAGGTCCAGGAGACCCAAAAACATCACAGTGAATTGCCACTGCCTTGAACCTGGCGATAAGACTCCTTCTCTTTCCGAAGATGAAACACTGTCAACGCAGAACTTAGCGGAAGCCAACTGAAACTGGCCTGGAAGCCTCCAGTCTGTGGACTGGCTCTCCTAATATTAGAGGTGACATGCAAGATGCAAGGGAGCCCTACCCACCTATAAAGTCAACGAACTACAGCAATGACTGACCCAGCAAGATCTCCCCAATGCTGAAGAAAGTAGCTCTCCCATTTCCTGCACAGTTTATAGAGGGTAAGATGAAAAAGGCAGAAGTGAGCTCCTGTTCTGTGTTCTGTAAGAGTTCCTGCAGACCCCCACACAGAAACCAATCCAGATGATGAATGCAATACATTATTCTGCAAGACAATTTTGCTCACTGACTTTGATATATTTACGGATTATATTTACTACTCACATAAATCAAAACTGACATATGCTTCACATTGACCATTGGACACATTTTGCTTATAGAATGTAGGCATATTAAGTGGCTTGGTACTGAGGGGGCACTTGGATAAGAATATGGAGAAATAGTGTTAGTCTAAATTTACATCAGGACGCGGCAAAAAACATCAACTCACCTAACAGTAAGTTTGATGTTAGAAGATACACAAACAAAAACATTATTTATACTGTAAGAGGAAATAGAACAACTCAGATGATCTATAGTAATAAAATTACCTGCATAAACTATAGGATATTCAGGAAAAAGGGACAATTTTTATAATAATATGAACGTGTGTGATTATTCTTCCATTTCCTCAGACTGATAGGACTGTCACATTAAATAAAGTGGGAGTACCCACTTTATAATATAATCTTTTCATCAACGCATATAACATGCATGTAAGAAGTACAATCAAATAGACAGGAAGGCATCTAAGGGCTCCTTACTGGTAGTGTAAAGTAACCCCAATTTCTTAAACAAATATGAATTATTGCAGATGGGTGAGTCTGTCACATGTAACCTTCAAGAATTGATCAAGAGATCTCTTTTACCACAGTGTAGAATTTTGAAACCCTCCAGTCTGTGAATCTAAAGTAGACAGTATGGCAGTGAACACACAGTTATGTGAAATCTGCTTTATCCTGACGATGTTTGATTAGTAAGCGGATATTCCTTTGGCATTGCTCCTGCATATTAAAACAAGGAAAACTACATGCAGTGTGTAGACTGGTAATATAGAAACCTAACATTGGTGAAGCAAATAGTATAAGGAAAAAAGATTTAAAACTACAGGGAAATTTGGTCAGCCTAGACATTTTTTAATTCAGAAGAAATGAAGAATACTTTAGACATGTAAAATCTTCTCAAGAATGATTTTCATTATCTTCCTGTCTGACTGACAAGCAGTTAATGAAAATAACATTATTTTTCTGAAAAAAAAAATCATATGCCTCTTTTTAGAACACAGGACTTGTTACAAATACCCAGAGAGACTGGCAAAAATACAAAATGACAGCAAATTAAAGTTATGAAATTAAGCAATCACAGCTATGGTGGCATTTTAATTCTGCCGTTCTGTTACGGCGGCCATTCCAGATTCCTTTTCCATAAAACTTTGTTCAGACATTTCTAAAATCTCCTGTCTATTTCATCTGTGAAGAAAGATTCTGGGTCTTCATTCTAACTGATTTCAAATTCGTATTTCAATAAATATAATTACGTAAGTAATTTTACAATCTTTATTGAAAGACGCAGCAGTGACATTTATTGGTCTTCATGTCCCATAAAAGCCAAAAGCATATTATAGTATATTATCTAATGAAAAAAATGTCTCAAGTCTCTTTCCAAATACTGGTATTTAAATAGAGCCAAGGTTTGTGTATTTTACATTAGAGAAAATAACTTTTAAAGCATTTTTTTTAACTAGTTCAAGCTTTGTGATTTCTAACTAGGCTTTCTGAAGATAATAAATGTAGAAATGATGTTAAGTAAATTAGGGAGAAATCTACAATTTGGATGACGGGATGTCTCCCAGAACCTCAGGTGTTTAGGAGCTACACAACTTGGAAGAGTGAAAGAGGGCGTCCCTGAACTTCGATGAGAAACCGCACATAGGAAATAAAGGAAAGGCCTGGCTTCACTGGGGCTATGCAAGGCCCTCAGAAGGGCCGACAGCAACCTCAGTGCAAATGAATAGAAGGTATATTTGACAAATAAGAGGTGTCAACTCAGGTGGCCTTGATAAATAAAGGCCGCTGGTTACAAGCACGTCCCGTGAGCAAGGCAGACCTCCCTGGATGAGGAAATGTGGTGTGCAACATAAAAGGAACGCTGGCCAACAGGAACACGGCCAGAGCACGGACAATGTCTTTATAATCTCCATGGGAAGAGAAATATATATTCCCCCGCAGCAGAAGGCCACAGGAACTAACTAAATATTTATCGATCTGCCTTGGCTCATGTCCTGGAGGGATTCGGGTAAAAGAAGATGGAGAGAGATGGAGTCAATCAGCCTGGACATTATATGGGGGACAACTGCTTTTTTCTCCACTGGACTGTTGAAAAGCTACACTGAACAAGTAAGAACGACATGACAGATGTGTGGCCGGCCACCTGACCACTTGCTTAGAGGCCACAGAACTGATTTCTGCGAACACTGGGCAGTAATCAGGGAATTTCCCATATCCAAAACTTTCTCAGTATGAATATAAAAGCTTCCCTAAACCATGCCATTCTTTTTCCACTTGTGATTTTATTTTATTTTATAATTTTAAGTCGATAAAAGGCTAAGTGCACCATACTGGTTTTAATTGCCGAAGTACGATGTTTTCAATTGTGCGGTTATTACTCGGCTCTCCATCCCTACCTAGTGCCTTCCTCTCTCCTCCCCCCACTTTTCCCACTCTGTTCCTTCCTATCAAATACCAACTTAGCAATAACTACGTGCCAAGCCCTGTTCTGAAGACATTAGCAAGTTCTTTCCTTCAATCCTTATCTAACCAAATGAAACAAGTGTTATTTATTATGTCTTTAAAAAAAAATCACACCAATAAAATCTCCCTTATTTCGTTTGTTTTCTAAACAGTCTTTAAAACGGGATGAAAACAACAATGTGTAAAATAAAATAATTTTCCAACTTGAATGGACAGACATAAAAGACAGGCAGATGCGAGCAACGTTTTAGAAAAATATCATTTATCTCTTCTGTAAAGATCAACAGAAGGAAAGATTATAAAACTGAATGAAATAAAGTTAGGAATGGGCCCACCCCAAATTATTTGGATGCCAGAGTAAGCCAATCCCAGCTGTTATTCCTTCCTCTGGCTGCCATCTCTCGGAGAGCAGGCGGGGGAGTAGGAGCTAACAACCTGCCGCGGCGGCAGCTGGGCTGGTCTGGAAAGGGTGGGGGGAAGCAGTCTGCAAGACAAAGGGCAGTGGCGGAGGCTAGCACTGGGAAGGGAAACTTGGGAGGCAGGCTGCGGGTGGGCTCGGGAGTGAGATGCCACAGCGAGGTTACAACACACTGCGGTATGGACAGACCTCTCCCCTGGAGCATACCCAGGGAGCCAGAGCATTCCCCACCTATCACAGAACTGGGCCAATAGCACTTCTCCATTCCCTCCTGGTCACTACGTGGACGTGCAAGCCTGGAGCAACTCCGAGTCTGTTCTAATGATCCAGAGGAAATGAGCTCGCAGTGGAAGGCAAAGAGCATTCTTAATCCAGGACATCACGCTGTGGTTATTACATGTTCACTAATACAGACATGGAGTCGTCTAGTACATGTTGTCTAGGATATGGGCTCTGGAAGCAAACCACATGCAATAAAAACCCAGCATAATAATTATTTTACAGCGTCTAACACTAGACAGGACTGGATGTCTTTCTAAGAAATTATTGCCTTATTAGCCTAAAGGCATTGGTATAGATTTTCCCATTATCTTCCTGAGACAGAGTTTATCTGCATAGCTCTGGTCGTTCTGGAACTTTCTCTGTAGATTAGGCTAGCCTTGAACTCACACCTTTACCTCCTGAGTGCTGGGATTAAAGGTGTATGCCACCACACCCTGCTGATATATTATTAAGATTTGCATTATTCTACAATCCTAAAATATATCAGACTTCAATTTGAGAATATTCATTGTGCAGTACGTAAAAAAACTAACAGTGGATCAGGACCACTCCTCAGGATACTTAAGTGAGCTTCAGAAAGAGGAATAATACGTGGTCTCCCTTTCTTCCTCCCAGGGGTCATGCATTCCCGCAGCTTCCTGGATCCCCCTCAGGCCACCCGAGAGCGCAGATCTCCCATTAAACCTGGATATTTCTTAATTTGGCTTCTTTTGATTTGGCTTGATTGGGAATTTTTGCATTGGCATGGGGCTAATATTAAGAAATATTCCTAACAACTATAATTTTATATATTTACATATAACATATAAATTATAATATTAAAGATATATATTAGTTTTTTAGTATGTGTGTGTGCATGTGTGTGTTCTCACTATATAACCCTAGTTGGTCTGGAACATGCTATGAATGTAGACCAGGCTGGTCTCGCACACACAGAGCTCCACCCACTTCTGCCTCCAGAGTGCTGGCATTAAAGGCACCACTTCTCACCTAAGCATGGCTTTTGTCTTACTTGAATTATGGTGGGAGGTGGGGTCGGGGGGGAGACAGCTCAGTCAGTAAGGAACTTGCAGTTGTTTAAGGACAAGACCTAAGTACAATCACCAGAACTTACGTACACAAGCCAAGTTGGTAATCCCTGTGCTGAGACAACGACGGGCACAGGAGGACCCTTGCCATCCACTAGCCAGCCATTTGGGATATATGCATGCTCCAGGAAAATGACAGATTCCATCTCAAAACAACAGGGAAGATGGATCCTGAGGAAATAAAGCAAGGATGACCTCCGGCCTCTCCACGCACATGTGTGTGCTAAAGAGCACACACACAAGTACACACACTCACTCAAAGGAGCACATAGTTCTCTCCATACCACCCCTGCCCACACAAAAAGATTTAGAATGAAATGATCCTCGCATCTAATTATTCCTTTTAAAAATCTTCATTATAGCTTCTAAAACTAATCAGATAATTCTGCACTTATTTAATCTTTATAGGACAGTAAAATTGTGCACTTTTGCGGGATTGTTTCTATCCATTAGTTTCCATCTGTGTTTAGGTGTATTGCACTTACCAATCTGATAACAGAGTGAAAAGGAAGGGGTTACGGGTGACAAAAAGCAGTTTCCGCCTACTTTGATGAATTAAGTACAATATTATTTAATGACATTATTTTATACAATCTTAGAAAATTTTGTCTAAGTTCTAAACTTTGGATAAGAAATGTTACATTTACCAACTATTAGCTTGTAAAAACGGTATATTGATCGACCATAACCATTGCTTTTCCATCTCACTATCTTATCTCCCAACAGATATTTAAAATGACAAATCAAAGACAGCAGGATCAAATTATACATCAACCTCTCCCAAGGACAAACTGATTAAAAAAAAAAAAAACTTAAAATCTTTAAAAAACAAAACATTTTGCTTTGGTCCATGAAGAACGAGGCTTCACAACCAAAAGGCTGAACAAGCGATGGCTCTTTCGCAACGATTTCTCCGGGGCTGAGGTCACAGTTTTCCTTTACTGCTTTTTTGCGTCTGTTTCTTCAGCATTTATCAGTGTGGCCATCAACAGGATGTTGCACGGGAAGGGGGACCATGACTGGAACAATGCGAGCAGATGAAGCAACTCTCGCCATCAGGTGTCTAGCCCGCATGGATTCAGACCACTCCTATGGAAACCTCAAACAGCATCTTTCAAATGGATTCCGGATTGTTTTAAAGCCCTCTGGGTTCCTTTCCCGAACTGCCCAAAAGAAGAACCGGAAGCCATCTAGACCTTTTGAAGAGGTAGAAATATAAATTTTCCTTACTTTTCTGTCATTGGTGTTCTCCAATCGCTTCATTTTCTTCAATGTCTACTAGGGGCATATTTATAAGTGGCCTCCAGCCAGAATTTAAATAGGCGATACCAATGTCATCATTTAGGGCAAAGATATTACAGGTATTAAAATAAGTAATTAGTTATATTGCAAAACTAACATTCATTAGAATCAAAATAAACAATAAATCCTATAACTGCTACAAAGAATGTCAGCGTCAGAACAGGCAAGATTGTTCCAGGAGTACAAGCGGCCAGTGTTAATGACCTCAGTTAGATTCCCAGGGGCATGATGTAGAAGGAGAAAGTTGGCCCCCCAAAGTTGTCCTTTGATCTCCACACACAGATCATGGCACATAAGCCCACACACATGCACACAAACAACGAGCTTTTTAAATTTTCAAATCTACCTGAATTTTCATTAGTAACATATCACTCACGTTAAATAAATGAAAATTCCTCAAGCTCACACAGAAATGAGGGAGGTAATTGAGGTGAAGTGGATATCTAGTAGAGAGGGCCTCTGACAAGTTCATTAGATGGGGGGGGAGCTGAGAGCACAGCAGGAGGCTAGCGAGAGAAAATGCGAATGACTGGCTCAAGGCTTCTGGCCCACCACTCACCCACTAGTCATCCAGACGACATTCCAGTTCCTCTTTCCATCAAAGCTCTATACTTCCTTAGACCTCATCTTCCTCATCTTGACATTTAGTACATAAAAATGTCTTCCTTTATCATGATAAGTCTCTTCACAAATACGTCTTGGGTCTCTTAGGAATAGGGTTGTATAAGGTTCTCTCTCTTTCTCTCTCTCTTTCTGTGTGTGTGTGTGTGTGTGTGTGTGTGTGTGTGCACGTGCGTGCGCGCACGTGTGCACGCATGCATATGCTCGCGCGCGAGAGAGAGAGACTGGAGAGAGAATAGAAAGAACTTTATCTTAGAACAAGTTTAGGTTCATAGGAAGATTGTGAAGTTAACAAAAGAAGTTCCCATATCCCTAGACCCAGTTCTCCATTTATTAATTGTTTACCTAATAGTAACATCACAGCTAATGAGCCAACATGGATGTGTAATTGTTAGCTAACACCCATGTCACATTTAGATATCTTTAGTTTTACCTGGTAAACATTTGCTGCCCTCAGGATCCCATCCAGCACACCATTTATAGTCCTAAAACAGTTTCTTTCCTACATCCTAAAATCCTAGCTTCGTGCTCAGTCTCTAAACACTGATAAACCTCAACAGGCATTCAAAGAATAAGACATTGTTGACTTAACCTATCTTTTTGGAAAAACTAACAGCTTCTAAATTTCCAGTGGGAGATAAGATTCAGAGCACATGGATTAAACATTGGTGATATCGTTTTATTGGTCCAGGGAAAACGCCCTTTGTGAGATGTACATGTTCTGAAATTTCACAGAAAGCTTCTCCATAATTGACCAGACTTCTGAACTTAATATAAAAATGCGTGTCCAATTTACAACATCAGTAATGAATAGAATACATTCATATGCTAAACTGCAATCAATAAGTGCAAACACATCATGCTCAATTAAAACTAATCAGGGAATAGTACTATAGCTCGACTTCTATGCTGTGGTCTCAAGACCAGTCCTATAATTTAGACATTAGGATGTTGTAGTTAGCAGTAGCCCTAGAACAAGGTGGACTTTATTTGACTATAATGTGGAAGGCAACTAAGCATGCTTTCATTTGAAATTCAGTAGATAGGAGACACCCATGCCATAAATCATTTAGAAATGATTTAAATAAGTAACTTTATTCCCTACATAATGACAACACAAACAATTCTCTCTTGACTTGATGTAATGTAAAGGCAATTCTACAAACTAAGGAACAGTATAAACATCACAATATCAAGTTATATGTTACATATTTCTAGGTTGTGGCACGCTTTTCTATAGCCATCTTGGAACAGAATAGCTTTATTGGCTTCTTTCTAACCCTAAAGAAAGTGAATAATCTCAGAGTTCAATATCTTTTCAAGAATCAGGAAGTAGAAATAAGATACACTGCAGACTCAAATCCAAAAATTAAAAGATTGTTCATCCGTACACTTTTCACCATAGAATACTATTTCGAAAGTCCTGTCGTGTTTAAAGAATCTGGAGAAATCAAACACACGGGGAGGCTATCAGAGAAGAAAGGAGTCCATGCATTTGGGGAACTGGAAGGGACCTGAGCCAGCACCAACACGAGGTCCCCAGTAAACTGCACTCAGGAAACAAGCAATCAGGAGTGGTAAATAGCAGCAAGCAATGGAGAGAACCCATTTTGTTTGGCCTTTTGATCTACAGTATGTTTTGAACTCAGAATTTAAAGCCCACTTCAGCCCCCTCTAGGCTGACTGCTATTCTCTCCCTACTTTATTCTCCTTTTCTTTGCTGCTCTTGTCTGTGGGGCTGTGGAGCACTGGCCGCCTGAAATCACCAGTGGGACTTATTCTTAGCAATCTTGTGCCCCCACAGAAACCTAGAAATAAAACCCTCTTTTTGTTCTCGCTTTCCCGAAGCTATCGCTCAAAGAACCGAGAGCATAGAAGTCAGTAGGTTTGCATTGATAATAGTCTGTCTTTCACCTAACTCAAGTTTAGCTACGGATTACATCAGCTAGCAGGTTTAGCTCCCCCATGCTGCCAGTGCCTCAATCTCTTGGTACCATTGAGCATCAGGCTACCAGCCTGAAAAGAACAGGCTAGAGAAAGGAGATTAGATTTCTAATTATCCAGTGAGTTATCTATCTAATATTTCATTAGAAGATGAATTTCAATGAATTCTGACTACCTAATAATTGTAATATTTTTTTCTGATTTTTTCTGTTATTTCTGTATATTTTTTTTCTGATAAGCAAGTTCTACCTTGCTTTCTGGTCATCAAATTAAACAACAAAAATAAAATGAAGTTTGAAGGTAAACTGAGGATGAATGAATACATGTCATTCTCGACAAGTTGTTTGCTTCTCATTTGTCGGCCTAAAGTGAGGAAAAGATAAGGAATTCCTCTTTAAGAAAAAACAAACCGGCACGTTATGTAGCAGAGGACCCAAATGGCAAAAAAGGAGGAATCCTGTGATTGCCCTGTGCCTGCAAAGTAGTGTTTAGAAAGAAAAAATACGAGGATTACACATAGATGGGAAAGCTAAGGATGCTTGCAAACACTTCCTGAAGCCCTGCTGTTTCCATCACCAAGGCGAAAGGAAAGGAGGTGGTTATCCAGGCAAGGCTAAGCCCTTCTTCTAACGTGGACTTTATGGAAGGAGCCATAAACAGCCGCTCAGGATGCCTCAGTTTCCCTAGAACCTTTAACAAACCACCCCATCACACTCCGCTTTGGAGATCAGTGTCCAAGGTGTTGTGCCTTACTCCTGTGGCGATGGCACTCGCTGAGGTCCAGCGAGGTGTAGGGAGTCAGTCCCGTCCCCGCCACCCTACCTTGTTTGTCTTGGGAAGGCGGAGCTTAAGTCTCTTTCACTTTCAAAGCAAACAACACCTGCTGAGCTGATAGCTGCCCACCGGACACTGTTTAGACTAAGCTTGCTCAGTGTGGTCTGGCTTTTGTAATATCAGCCCTATTGTGCTTTACAATGTTGGGTCTACAATTACCTTTGTTAGGTAGGCATTTTTAGGATTTGATCTGCTGCCTCCAAAGTGCCACTGATAAAGTTCCAACTTCCTTTAAAGTATTAACAAAGTAATTCTGCAGTGACTTAAGATACAAAGACACCAACTTCTATACTATTTGTAGCCATCTACAGCAGTAAGAACTTACTTTAACAAAAAAAAAAAAATGCTTTTAGTGAAAACCTTTGATGAGTATCTTCCCTTATTTTAAATTGGAAGCTAAGAGTTTGCACATGATCACTTTCACAATTAAAAAGGAAAGCCAGAGTAGACGATGCTCTCGGACTGAACTCTGGTTCACTAAATCAGTTTGGAAAAGCTACCTAAGGGTAAAGTATTGTGCCTCATCAATTTCTGAATTTTTGTCCTCTTCCCTGATCCTTCACGATCTGCAAATTAAACACGACACTGTTTTGAAACTGAGGAGACTCATGCTCACGAAACACAAGTTACTTGCTCACACCATGTAACCAGAAGCTAGGTTTAAATCATGAAAAACTAGGGAGATTGAGGCCATCAAAATAAGAATGTGACAGTGTTTTGTAATGTCCGGGCCTTAAATATTTGTTCTGTTGATCATTCTAAGCCCATGGGCAGAGAATACTGATGGCTGAGAATTTAGTTACCAGGGATAGATATGGAATCCACTTTTCAGGTTAAAAAGCTTCAAGCAGGGAGCAGTCATGATGGCACATACCTTTAATCCCAGCGGCACTCAGGAGGCAGAGGCAGGCAGATCTGAGTTTGAGGCTAACCTGTTCTACATAATGAGTTCCAAGACAACCAAGAGACTAACTGTTGCAGTACTACACAGTGAAACCCTGTCTCAGACAACAAAACCAAACCCAAAAAGCCTTCAAGGAAACTAGTGAATTTCTCTTGTATTTTTTACGGGCCACTGAAAGGCAAGATGACTAGGTCAGAGTATAAAGATAATAGGAGGAAAGACCATGATCTACCCATTAGAATCTCAAAAGGCAGAGGTGATTTTGAATAATCAATTGCCTTGATTACCACAGGCTCATAGGAAGACAAGGTACCAATCCTGAAGAGTTGCCAGTTCTTGAAATCATTAGTCCTGAAAGAAATGTTCCCTCAGCAGCAGAAACTGAAACCTTTGGTTTAGACATGGCTCTAACATGTTTTTAACAAGCTGAGAATAACTCACCTACAAATGTATTGTCATTGCCATCTTTACGACGTATGCAAAGAACAATGCTTGCTTATGTCTAAGGAATACCTAAAGACATTGATATTTCTCTGTTTCAAAGCCTATGTTATGGAAGCCATTATTTACCATAACCAACCATTTTCTTACGTAATTTATTGAGTGTTCTAAAGCATCAGGTGTGAAATAGCAACACTGGTATTGGAACTAAAAAAGAAATCTAAATCGTCACTATGCACCCTTAGAAGATATTATGTGTAATTTTATTTCAGCACTGTTTTGCTTTGAACTGTAAAATTGAGGGCCACTTATGAGTGTAATGACAGTGTCTGAATGGGTATGCGTTTCTACAGAGCGCCTTTCTGGATTCTTGCTGACCAAATTCCTCTATGAAACCACAAAACATTTAAGATAAAGGAGTAAAGTTTTACACTCTCTGCTACCCAGAAACCTGCAATGAACTCTCTAGACATCACTAATGAAATGAAACGGACTCAACAGATTGCTAGCAATTTCTCCCAGCAACAACTAAGTTAATAGCTTGGCAGTTTATTATGTGAACACAGAATTAAAGCATGGAATTGAGAAGTGATCTCATCTCTGGAAGAGAAAAAAGAGACGAAATACCCTGAGGCTAAGTGACAAATTCAGCTTGGCTAGTGAGACAACAGTATGGCAAAATAAAGGTTTAAAAGAATACTTCATTATGGAATCCTGATTCTAATTGTATATATTTATTAATCAAAAGCAGGCATAGATCTTATTTTCCATATAGAAAATTACCCTCAATTTCTAGAGGGTAATTTGTAGATGGCTGTACACACATGAATTATAATCTAGTTCATTAATAAACTTCTTCTGTGGCCTTTTCTAACCCTGACCCTCAGGCTCCTTCAATTCTCTAAGAAGGAATAGCGGTTTTTCTTCTGTGATCTTCAATATCCATGTAAGAACTGAGTGATTTATGGAATGACCAATGTACTGATAAGATATCCACGTAGCATCCGATAAATACAAAAATTTAACTTCAGTAAGTACCATTCTTCCTTATTACTTACATAGGCTTTTCCTACAGAAAGTGCTTTTGTGTAAGCCCAACTCAACGAAGCACCGTTCACATCTTGTTCCATCCTTATTTCTTAACATAAACTGTTGGTTAAGAAAGCCAACATGTCATTCTCACCAACACTCCCCGATAGAGTCTGGCATGGAGACTCTATCCATGTTTACTCCTGAGTCCTATTTAACTACTCTGGTTATGAATCATGCCTTATGACTAGTTTTTATTTATTAACACCCAGAGATGTGTGACTAATATCACTACTGATAATGCTTAGTTACTGACTGAAACCAAACTTTGAGCTGGGTTAGGAAATAATAACTTAGTTACTGCCATATTTTATTTTAATTTTCAGTTACTCCGGATAGAAAATAAACATGAGTCTCCAGGGCAATCGTGCAAAGCTTTCCTGAAATTGTATTTTGGTGTTCTCCGTGGAAAGTTGGCAACAAAGATGGAGTAATGATCTTCTAAGCTGGCATAACTCAGGCACAAAGGCACGGAAGGCGGCACTTAGAATGAATGGCTCATGAAGATCATCCATCATTTTTCTCCCTGTACTGTTTCAACACTTGACCATATCTAAGTTCCCTCCATTGCCAATGGTCATTTCCATTGTCATTAGAACTTGCTGCCTTCCATAACAATCAACACAGTAGTTTGCAAGGAATATTAGTAATATATACATTCTTAGATTATAAAGAACATTCTCTAGTATTGTAGATCCCCTCTAACCTTCAGTGAAATATGCAAGAAGGGCACCACGGCAACCAGTATTTTTCACACTGATGCACAAATTGTCATCATGAGCAAGAGTAGGGCATTGGAAGGAGGCTGCTGATGTCACATCCTGAGCTCTTGTGACTGTGACAGATTGGACAGAATGTCTAAATACAGACACGCTGCTTAAAACTTTCTAGGGCACGATTTATGTGTATGGGTGTCTCTTCAAAGCCTATGTTTATAACGTCAACACATCTTGACTTAACTGTCTGTTCCCCAAAGATGCTAGGAGAACACTCTTGCTGAAACACCACTCTCCGTGTCTTCTGTGAACGTCCTTCCTCGTGAGGACTTTGGGCTCCTGTCTTCCAGGCTCCCTGATGGACTGTTCCTTATTGAATTCTCGGTTGATCAGATCTTTCTACAGATACTTGGATTGCTTCTTTGCTAATTGTTTTTTTTGTTTTTTCCTTCTCTCAACTCCTCTATCAAGAAGGTTATCTTTGTCTTCCCAGTAACCTCATTAATGCAGGATGGTGACAGATAAGGGAAGAGCAGACACCAGCCATGGAAGCACACAGGTCTTCAGGACTCCTCCTCATTCTTTCCATTTGTTCTCCCTTGAGGATCACAAGGAGAACTCTTTGAACAGAAAGTGCATTCCTTATTAATCTTATTAATGCCATCTTCGTTCGCGGGAACAGCTAAGTGCACATGAAGCATGACTACTGTCCAGCTTGAACATTTTTGCCTTATATAGTCAACCTCAACGCTACTCACATCTTGACTTCTTGACTGAAAATTCTTTCAGAATGAGATAGCATCTTGCCACCCATTTTTTCCCCCTGAAACGCACTCTGCAGACCAGACTGCCTCAAACGGAGAGATCTGCCTGCTTCTGCTTCCCAAGTGCTAGAACTAAAGGCATTCGCCACCATCTCCCGATTATGTTTTCATTTGTTAACTCAGTGTATTTGTTCTTATAAATTTCAACAAGAGAGACATGTGTGTTCTGAATAGGAATTGCCTTGTCTTTTCATGTTCTCTACGTGTCCCAAATTGACACATTTTCCGAATATTGAGGTTGTAAGAAAAACAAAAGGATGCGTACCTGACATCTTAGGTGAAGAATACTTGGAAATAAACTAGAAGGCACACTCTATTCCATACTCCCTTCCTACTTAGTAGCCTTCTTCTGGAAAAGTTTACTGAAGAACAAGCCATTGCCAGATAGGCAGAAGAGCAGAAGGAAAATGAAGGGATTTGTGGGTTTCCAGACATTTTTCTAAACACACATTTAGATAAACTAACTTGAGCCTTGCGCATGACAGTTAAATGCCCTCCTTCTCCGAAAGATTTCTTTCCCCGTTCTGATCTTGGAAGTGGAGGGTGTAAGAAAAATGACCGCCCCTTCTCCCACCCTTCTCGCACATGGTGTAGACCACTGTCAGAAGAATGATGGATGAATACCACAGACCGCATCTAGGGAGCTGCCAGTGTTACCTGGTGGGGTCAAGCGGCAACACAGAGGTGCTGTCTCACATATGCCCATATATCTTATTTGAAAGAACGAACATCCTTTGGTAATATTAATGGCTTAACTCCTCTTCCTACTGAAAAACCAACATTACTGTCACCATTCAGATGATTAACCTGCACTCAACTATTCCTAATATTTGAAGACTCCTGGAACAGCTCCTGAATTCCAGAGTGTGGAGGAGCAAGAGGCTCATTTTATGCTGGCCGAACTGGGTGTCCTTGCTTCTGACATTCTTTGATTCCCCTGTCACTGAGGCACCTGTGGTACAACAAGCATTTGTATAAAATCATCACCATAACAGGGTCTGTTTAGCTCGTCCCCATGAAAGGTGAAGAAATGCCAAAGAGAAATCTTGCGAGAGTTTTCTGTCTAGTGCACACAGATGCTAGCGGCTCCTCTCGACAGCACATGACACAGCTCATAACGTCAGATACAGTCATCTCTCTGATTAACGGAGACATCCTGAAGACAAGCTTGATAAAAGTGTAAAAATGAGATCGACTCTCCCATGTAATTTTGGTCCACTGGCCAGATCGTGAGCTCCAAATCAAACGAGACAGTTTGGAAAACATACTGACACTGAGCTATCAAAAGCCAAGCACTCCTGAGGCGTACAGGTATTACAGAAGGCATAACAGAACAGCTGCCTGTCAAAGCCGACAGCTCACCTGCTTTTCTTTCTTCTCTACATTTTTATTCAGTTTTCCACCACAAAACAGGAAAAAAGGAAAAAGAAAAAAAAATTATGGCAGAGTTGAAACTAGGAGGAAAAAGCTCGCTTTAAATCCTCTTCCATGACTCATGTGTCCTTTTGCCTGCATTCCGTCCGTCTTCATCACCCAATATGACCCTTCCTTGATCTGCTTTCTAAATGCCACACTACACCTAGAGTTAGTTACATTTGCTCCCTGTTTACAGAAACACAGCACACATTGTAGGTTAGGATCCTCACTTCGGGGGGATATACAGTGTTTTTCTGCCTGAGTTTGGGTCACCTCCCTTAATGGTATGTTTTCCAAGACCTTTCATTTTCCTGCAAATTTATGATTTTATTTTGTTCATAAAATCAATATGCAAAGGAAACTTCATGTATACCAACAATTTATGCTCAGAAAAAGAAATTAGAAAAATATAACTCATCCATAACAGCTCTAAAATAAATACTACTTATAAGAAACAGAATCAACTTTTTACTTCTGGCATCCTCATTTTCCTTATTCCCTTCCATTCATTTGGCACCATGATATATTTGGCTATAACTTCCAGCAGAGACTTTGATACCTAACCATCATAATATAACATCCTAAATCAAAAGCCATTTGCTAACTCAGGACACTATATTTTATATACTTTACAGATGTAGTGTTCATGTATTTTTAAGCATTTTGGTACTGACTGCATAATACAACAAGAAAATTATTTAATTCAATAGCATATTCATAGTTTTAAGTATTAAGATGAGAAATTTCTACAATCACCAATACATTTCCTGCTGTCCAATAAGAAGACAAAAAGACCATGTGTGTCATACAAAACTCAGACCTACTGTTTCCAGCTTCTACCTTGTACCCAAAAGTACAGGTTCTGTCTTTCCATAGTAAAAGACATTTTAAGAGCTTACTCAGCTGAAAAAAAAAGGGGGGGGACTCTTATGTAATCCTTATTATTGCATCTGTTCTCCGTCTTAACTGGTGGTGGCAATGAATACTTCATTCCCAACAATTTATTCCCAATTCCTTTTAAGTCAACAAAATCACTTCCTCTTAAAACAGGTTTTGTCCCTTGTTTGCTTGGTGACAGGAGGACTCGTAATTGATTTTGACTGGTCCTGATGCAAAACCTATCATCTTTATGATCATTTATTTATGAATATGGTGTAACTGTGTATGACCTAAGTGCAGAATAAAATAAATAAATAAATAAAATAAACTCTGCTAGACCGTCAGGAAAAATAAGATTAATGCACATTTAAGAGAAACGACTAGTGCATACTAAAATGTAAGTCAATTTGCCATGATTGCCAATAGACTGCTTTATTTTGCCACATCTCACAATATTCAAATAATCAACTCAGCGTGAAGGCTAATTTGTATTAGTTGTTAGTCATTACATATAATAACATTACATGTTATTACATGGGGAGTGGTATCATTTTTTTCCTCAGGAATTTTCTCCTCCCCTCAATCTCATAATAAAGAAAACAAACAAAGTACCTAACCAAAAAAAAAAAAAGTGTACCTTCATTTTTAAAGCCTGTCCCATATAGCTCCCCTAATACAAGTGGTGGTGTTTCAGTGCCTACTGCTCACTTGGTGGATTCAGCCTCTCCAGCTATTAGCAACTGTGCCGCACCTTCTCAGTTCTGCACAGCGGTGAGTGAACTTCTCAAGAATAATATCTGATAATTCTAGGGCAGAAATAACACCTCCAAGTTGGCATGTGATTTAACACTTTTTCCAGATGAGGTAGGATATGTTAACGCGAGGTGCTTCCGATCCTGGGTGAGTTTTGCAGTAGGTTTCAGGTGCACTTTTGAGGTCTTGGAAGATCATGAACCTGCGTGAAGGGACTTTTCCATTTGGGCATTTTCCTAACAAAAGGATACGGAAAGGTAACTTACCTTTATGTGACAGGCGTAGCCTGGGGTAGGCGGGGTCCGCCGCGTGACCTGGGGTCCAGAGCTCCAGCAGGTGACCCCAGAGCAGCAAGGTGAGGATGCGTCCGTCCGGTGCCATGGTGTGTGCCGGCTCTCCCGTAGCCTCGGCAGCCTCACTTTAAAGCAGGATCGACTCAGTTTTTCTTAGGACTTCCCTCCAGGGCCAACTGCAGGCGACAGGCTTTGTCACAAACAGAGGGGGTTGTCATCAGAAAATCACCATTCCCAAGTACCATTCCCTGGGCAGATTTGGATCCGCAAAGCCTTCCTCTTCTCGGGACCGGTGGTTTAGAAGCGCTGAACAAGAGGGCATTCCATTCCAAGGAGCGCGTCTTAAGAGCCAGGTCCCGGCTGGAGCTGTCGCCGTCACCCAGCCGCGGGCGTGAGGAGGAGGCAGGGACTGGCTTCAATCTCCCCGCCAGCTAGCTATTCATTGAGAAAACAGCCGGAGCCGACCGGCAACCTCCCCCAGCTCTTCCCCCCCAGCCTCCCCCAAGCCTCCCAGAAGTCAGCCTCCTGCACTGACTTGCCGAGCAGCTAGCTCTTCTTCGCCTCTCCTCGCGCTAATTAAAAGCAAGAAGTGCCACTTGCGCCAGGAGCGCGGGATCCACCCAGCGGGGATGCCGCCTGTCAGCGCGCTGTTTACAGGAAAGTTCAGGCAGGGTTGAGCCCGCGCGCGTTTCTAGGAAGTGTCTCCAGCCCACGTGCCCCGCTGCATCTCCGCGGCTGTGACGCGCCCGCCGGGCTCGGGAGACAGGTCCTCACCCTGGCGGGGCGTGGCCAGGAAAACCTGCATAATACCCCGATTATTTAAGAATGTGAAAGCCTGGGACTTGGCCCCGGGAAGGACTTTTAAATGCTTCCTCACCAAGGGCGATCCCTGCATAAATCCACTTTTTAAATCCTCTGCCACCATCCAGGAGCCAAATTAATTCGTTCACTCTTTCCACAGACTCTTGCTCACAATTCAAGCTTTCTGTATTGCTTCCACCTTACAGATGCTATGTTTGATTCTTCTGAGGAAAATGCTTTTTTTTTAAGAGCCTGGGTGGGGGGTGGCGGGTGGAGGGGGGATGCCACCACCACCCCACCCTCCCCCCGCGCGCCACCGTTTCTTAAATGGGTTAGTATGGAAGAAAGGACTTGTCTTAGATTCATTTGTATAAAGTGAAAAATAAACCTCACTTCAAATTTCAGAAAAATTAAACGTTGAGGTATTGCTCCTCTGTGCAGGGTCCATGGTAAAGTTGAGTGTGTCTTCCCGGTGGGTCTGTGTAACACAGGCATTAGAGAATGCAGGATGCGAGCGCCTTAGAACTCAGTGCTGTGTACTGAGTTTATTTTCACGACACCCTGTTTGTGTAAATAAGCTTAACACAGTAGGGCAACTTCTCAATGTTCTTTCAATCAGTTTCGAAAACCAAACCAAACATTCTAGAGCTGCTGGCATGGAAATGAATTGTATTATCTCAAGCGAGCAATAAGCTGCGATAGATGTTTGCTCTGACAGCTGAGAGGTAAATGGTAAACAAATGATATCCGCTATGGGGACTTTCTCCGATTCTTTATCCTGCACAGCAATGGCTTGGGCGGCTTTTCAGAATTATGTGCTTAAAACTCATGTGATTATAACAAAAAGGTAACATGGGTCATTCCAATATCCTACATCACATATAAGCAAAAAATACAACCAGGCGTTCTTTACCCATGTTTAGAGGATGATATGTTCTTATGCAAGCAGAGTGTAGTTAGTAAAACGTAAATGTCACAGGAGATTATAAATAATTAGATTTCCAAGGTTTACAAAAGATAACAAATTCTAAACAGTATTTAACACTCAAACAGCATGAACTATGTGGAGACTTTTAACACGGGGTGGTCTCCTTAGGCACTTGGGTACTTTAAAAGCCAGGCTGATGAGCTGCAGATCTAATTGTGATACATTGTAACATCACTGTCCTCTTTCACTTTATTCCAGAACTGAAGGACCCAGAGCACAGAGAGCAACTTTATCAGCCTTATCTAAGGGCAGGGTTCTAGGGGAAGACAGTAACTGTAGACTCTGTGCCCTTTACTGAAATGAATCCACTTATTCAACTGACATCTGCTTAAGACTGCAGTTGTCCTGGGTTCACATGGGTTGAAGCAATGCTAGCCATCACAGCCATTTCATTAAGACACAAAGTCAATGGGGAATAAACACTATTGAGGTCAAAATTTTTCTTCAGATTTACGTAGCACCCTCAACGATAGGGCAATTTCAAAGCAATTAGCACAGTAACCAGTTCCTCAGTCACCATGAAACATACTTATGTTCAAGTTTTCATTGGGTTTTCCTTCTAATCCTCTATATGGCCTTTACCTTCCTCTGTAGACAAGAGGAAATATAGATAATGCGAAAACAAACAAATAATGACTGTAAACTCAGCATCCAGAACTTTTGAAGCTCTAGGATTCCTCCAAGTGTTTTCAGATACTCCTGTGGAATAGCCTTTGAAACAAAACTGGCCATTCTCATTGTAAAAGAAACTAAGAACAAACCTCAGAAGTGGGCTTGCCATTCAAGTTACCATTTCAGTATGACATTTCGGGCAGTGGATTTTTTTTTAAGGATTTAAAGTAATTATTATAAGCCAAGAATAATATAGATATACTAGGACATAAAAATTACAATACTTTGAATGATTAACATTTACTTTGGAAAATACTGGATTGGAGGGGAGGTGAAAAAATAAAATCAGCACTGAGCAAAGTGTCTTTGCGGACTTCTGATCTCGTGGATAAGCATCAGTATCTGGTGCTTCCATGTTTGATTTGCGATGCTGCAGGGTGTCAATCTAAACAGCCGAAAGGCGTCATAGGACAAAACAGATAACCAATGCCAGTAATAAAGTTATTCTTGTCAAGTCAAATGTCTCGTTCTAAATCTCCCCTTGATGTTAATCTTACTGTATGAGCAATCTCAATCTGGAAATGTGGGGTAAGGGTGGAGGGTGGGGAATGAGGAAGACCAGGAGTCCCAGGTCCTTCCAATTGGTGTAGACACATTAATCACTGGACCCCCAATTTTATTAGCAAGCAGAAGTAAAACTGGCCTCTAGCAAAATCCTTCCCAGTAGGTGCTCCTGCCCACCTTGTGAATCATGTGAAATATTTGTTAAAAAAAATAAAAACAAATTTCTATTTATTCACAAGGCCTTCAAATGGGGCGAAGTTTTACAAATTAAATTTGGTTTATAGAAATTCCTTTCACAGTGTTATCTAAACATTAGACATGAGTATGTTTTATTTGCCATTTTTATTATTACAGCATAGGTAAGTAAAAGTCAACAAATTTATATAAAATAAAAGAGTTGCCTCACACTAAAATCTTTCAAGTATGTGCTAGACCAAATAAAAATTGTGAACAGGTATCCCTGCACAGTTTAAAGTGTCCTTGCGTGCTTTGAGAGACTAGGTTTCATTGGTGCTGCCAGGAATATCCCATCTTTCTTTCTGGGCATACAGAGCACAATCTTCCTAGTGTCTTGGCAATTTCGGAAGCTATTTGCCTAATTCTAACCAAAGAAATATGAGTATAAGTGGTAGGTATTATATCTACCTAAGACAGTGGAATAGCCACTACTAAGAAATTCTACTTCCTTTGTTTTTTTTAAGTAGCAAGAACAGAGAACTAAACAATGAACGTGGGGTAGGAAATTGAAGATCTTGGGTTATTGAATCATCATAGTGGAGGCAGTTGCCTGAGAAAGCTACTCAGAGAGACAGCAGATGGTATATGATCAGGAATCAAAAACATATGCTATTTGGGTGATGTGTGTGTGTGTGTGTGTGTGTGTGTGTGTGTGTGTGTGGTGGGTTTGTACCATACCATTTAACAAACTCGTTTGGCAATATATTTTGCATGCTTTACCGACTTTGCTTTAGGAATCTTGCTCTCAGACAACACATTAGAAAGTCACCATCCCTCTTTCCTGTCTGTCAGGAAAGTCACTGGTAAAGTCATTGGGATCAGCAGAAGTCACTGGTAGTCACTGGGACCAGTGGAAGTCACTGGTAAAGCCACAGAGTGATGTGGAAACTTGGAGGCTAAATAGGAGACAAATTAATTTCTGGAGTCATTGGAATGACTTCCCAGCTGGAATGGTGGAAAGAGTCTTCAGCTTTTCCAATTGAGTCCTGAACACAGAAATGATGTCATAAACACTATTTACCCACGAACAACCTGGAACCACACCTCAAGGACATCATGATTACAGCTATTAATAGGCCATAGTATCACAATAACAGTGGTGTTGAGTCATTTTGGAACTAAAGATAAAATTTCTTTATGGTAGCCATGGAATTTTTGCTTCCCTAATCCCTCTTCGGCTTGTGCGAGCCCTGCTATGCCCAGCATCTCCAGGCCGGAGCAGCTCAAGTGTCCCGTCAATGCTGCAGCTGCTGCTTTCTATGGCCGAGGCTGAATGTTACAGACAGAATCTGCTGATTCTTTCCTCGACCTTTCAGTTACACCGCCTTGTCTCACGTGATTAGCAGCTGCATCACCTACCTCCCCTATTCTGTAACTTAAAAGTAGAGGACAAGTGGATACCTTAGTCTCCCTTTTATGCTCACTTTGGTAGTAGACTTACAAGTCACCAACTCAGGGTGCAAAATCTGCTCACCTCCATGAAAGAGATCAAGTCGTACCGTTCCTTTTTGTTTGTTTATTTGTTTTTTGTTCTTGTTTTTTTGAGACAGAGTTTCTCTGCGTCACGTTGGCTGTTCTGGAACTCGCTCGGTAGACCAGGCTGGCTTTGAACTCATAGAGATCTGCCTGCCTCTGCCTATTGAGTGCTGGGATTTAATGTGCGCTCCACCACCGGCAACTGGTACCATTCTAAAGCCAGGATTTAGAAGAAAGTCAGTTAGTCAGCCTTCATTTAGGCTAGTCATTCCAGGGGGAGGAGAAGGAAGAGGAGAAGAGGAGGAGGGAGAGAAGGAGGAAGACGATGATGATGAGGAGCAGAGAAAAATAAGAAGAGGAGGAGGAAGACGAAGAGCGAGAAAAGGAATAAAAAAACCTTCATAAAAATTTCAAACATTTTGTTTATAATTTAATCTGTATTTTCATTTTCTTTTGAGGTTTTTTCATAATTTAAATGTCTTTAATGGTTTTTAATCAGAGAACAATGTTTACACAGGCCACTTTTTTTGGCAAGATGAAATCACTATGGATGTAGTCACTCAGTAAACCCTTTAATTTTTAGGTACAGGTTCTACTTTCTTTTCTGTGTGGGTTACAAGAATTATTTTTCAATGACAGAGCTCTGCATTTAAAAACTACAGAACAACATCCATAGCTATTGCGCTGTTGTCCAAGGATGTCGTGGCATCTGTCTGGGACCTTGCGAGCTCTGGTGCTCTCCCTGCTGAGTAGATCCCAAAGCTTTGCTCATATCGTCAGCGCACGCACGCACGCACGCACGCTGTTATGTTTCTTTGTGATTTCGCTTTCGCAGAGTAAAAACAGCGATTACTGTTAGTGCGCTCTTTCCTATAACCTGGAGACCACTCGAGGGACATTTGTGCGGAAACCAATTAAAGTCTGAGAGCAGCCCTGTGTAGGGCATTGCCTTCTCGTTGGCACTTACACACAAGCAAGCTCTAAGAGACAGATGCTCATGATGTGGCTCTGGTGAAGCCCTCTTAATAGGAACAACTCCGTCCTAAACAGCGATTCCGGAGTCAGTGCTCCAACCAGCACACTCAATTTTCAGAGAATACTACGGAGGCAAAATAACATCACGGTTCTGCCAAGTGCCGTCTACGTAACTTATCATTAAGAAGTCTTAGTAACACATTGCATCAAGTTTTACATAAAAAGGCCTTCAGGTACTTGCTACCTCAGTCAACAATCACCACCTGGGATTGACATCACTTGGCAGTGACATCACGGGATACATTTCTTCATCCCAGGATGAGTCAGAAGGCAGAAAATTGACCATTTAGGCTCACGTGTTCCGACTAGTCATCTTGGAACGATCCCTGGAGCTAAATACGGAAGTGAAACCTTTTAAAGAAGGCATTCTAAAGTAACTAAGAAAATTACTACTTTAAGGAGACTCATGAACTAATAATGATTCTTGTTTCTTGATACAGATTTGTGCAAATTTACAATCATATCCATATGCTATATAGGCACAACAGACCTACATATGTGTTGTTAGAATTTCAAGGAGGTGAAGATGTCTCCAAGAAAGGATTTAAAGATAATAAATCATTTATCAAGAGTTAATGATAGTTATTTTATATTAAAGATTTCAGCAATTTCATACAAAGGTTATTGCTAAAATAGCCAAACAAAAGAAGGTATTTTATGTTCTACCCTGTGTAAAAGTAGATTCCATGTGAAAACAATGTTAAATGCTATAGATGTAGCAGAGGATTTGCCCAACCCTTTGTGTCTGATATCTCAGAGAAGACTTTGAGAGCACGCTTCATTTTTTTTAATCATGGAAACAAATGGTCAAAGATGTTCCATTGTCAGGTACCTTGCCATATTGATTACTTGTAAAAGGGGGAAAGGGAAAAATGACAATTCCATGGTTACTTTTTAAATTTTCTATTTTTTTATTTCCAGACTCAAAGTCTTTCACTTTTCCATCGTTACTTAACTACGCCTGTTAAAATCACCCAAACTCTTGGCATGGAATGATTAACTTATTCAACACATATTTATTGAGCGGTATTTTTTTGTGATTTTTTTTTTGCTTTGTTTTGTTTTGTTTGTTTTTTGAAACAGGGTTTCTCTGTGTAACAGTCTTAGCTGTGATGGAACTCTCTCTGTAGATCAGGTTGGCCTCGAACTCACGGAGATCCTCTTGCCTCTGCCTCCCAAGTGTTGTCTGGGATTAAAGGCATGCGCCACCACGGCCCAGCTGATTGTGCATTGTTTTACAAGATACTATGCATATATTTTAAGATACTTAGACATTTTTTTGTTTTCGTCCTGTAAATATTTGTATCTTATCTGCAGTTGTCCATCCTCGAAAGTTTTTGTTTTCTTCCTATAAACAATTCAGATTTCACCTGTAGTTGTCCACGCTGTCTTAACAGACGTTGGTCATTATGTAAGTATTAAGTGAAGAAAAACCTATCTGTCTCCTTGTACAAGAAGGACTGGGACAGTGCAGTTACCCTTTAGTGCGTTGGCAAGAAACTAAGAAAAACTGCCAAGGATAATCTATTGTTATAGTATCTTCAGTTGTCATATAACCAAGAAATATATACAAAATGAATAGGAAATCTCATAAAGCTGCCACCAACTCTATAAATGTATCTGTTTCACGTTAAAATAAATGGAAACAAATACTAAACTTAATGTTGCAAAGTCTGTGATAGAGCATCAAGATAGTTTAAGTAAGCTGTGTTTTGGCTTAGCTAGTACATTATAAAGTTCAAAACAATTATAATAACCAATAAAAGAATATACATACATGCATGCACTTGCACATATACATGTGGAAATCTGTGAGGCTTCTTTCCCTGCAAGGACTGCCTTTTCTTAAAACATTGCAGGTAACCATCCAGCGAAGAGAGGAAACAAGTGCCAGTCAACCCATTAGTGAGAGCCAAAGATGGGACAGGAAATCGCACATAATTATTCCCAATCACCTTTATTTGGCTTCACTACAAATGGCTTAGACAAATTGTTCCTGTCCATAAGCCAGATTTCACATAAGGCAAGATTTCTGCTGTAGTGCCGTTGTGGTCAAATCTGCTGTCTTATTGTTAAAGCGATTTTAGGTGGGTGCTGAGTGGTAATTCTGCCCTGCCAGACTGCTCTGACTCCTTAAGTCTGAGGGCATAGCGCTAGCACCATGTGGAGGCAGAGCCTGGTACTGCGTGTTGTTGGTATCAAGGAAATGTGTAATTGCAAACTTATTAAGACTCACAGTTTTTGTGTTGTTGTTGGTTTTTTTTTCCCAAAATAGAAAAAAAAAAAAAACATTGTCCAGTAAAAATGTGAATTTAAATGTTTTGAATATAGCTATGTTTCATGGTTGGTGGAATGGGTAATCCTAGTTAAGAAAAGCATTTAAATCAATAAACAATGTAAGATTAAAAAACACTATAACTTTTCAAGAAATAAATTTTACTAAATACCTTGGAATTTTGAAAAGATGATCACTCATGTCATAAACAAAAGTGTTATGTGTGAAAATATACGTTGGGGAGATATGTGGATTAGCACTTTAGCACAAACAAACTCAGTTGAAGTGTTGATAGCTTGAAAAACTATGTTTAGTCCGGCCTGGTTCATAAGTGCCATGCCAATATCTATGTCATCTCTAACGTTATTCTTACCATGAAACAACTATGCAATTTCTGTGTGTATTTTTTTATGGACTCTGATTTACAGTCAGAAATAAATAATGGAAAACTAAAACCAGAAAGTATCAAGTACCCTACACCTCAACGTCATTCCGCTCACCTGCCAAATAACAAAAATAAAAACCAAGTAGTACCTTTCCATGGTGTTCTTAACACAGAGACTACCTCAATTTATCGTTTGACTTTGTGCCACATGAGGCTCAAAATGTTTTCAGGGATTCGTGTATTCACATAGAGCTGTGGTGAAAATCAATTACAAAGATTTTTAACATATTGTTTTATTGTCTGAAAGTGGATCATTTAACGTGGTAAAAAAGAATGGAATTTCATTGAAACTGCCATGTGAAATGTTAATACTTAAATTGAAAAAAGCAATGCGTGCATTATATTCCTGAAACACGCTGGATAATCTCTCAAATACAAGAAACGATGTGTTTCAAAAATAAAGTTAAAAGGCAAATTAAATATTTACTGTGTGTTAAATTTTTAAAGCAAAAGTGTCTACTTTACTAATTGTTTTCAACAAAGCCATCTTTATAATATTAAAATGTGGCATACCATTTATTTTTCTCATAATCTAACAAAAATTTTCAGAAGTCTGTGTGGTATAATTTTCTTTAAAGTGTAACAATATTACCATTGACCTAAGATATAAATAATTCAAGTATAAATTTCCCTGCTTTGCATAAATTTTCAACTTAAATATTTCTCCTAGAATTTCTCATTTCCCCCACAATCCACTGCATAATTCCTTGCATTAATTTAATCCTCTTTATAGAATCAAATAATTCCTCTTTTGGAAATCCTCAGCTTCACAAATGTTATATTTTATTCTCTTAAAAATAAATTGCCCCTGAAACTGGAGAGATGGCTCAGTGATTAAGAGCACTGGCTGCTCTTCCAAAGGACCCAGGTTCAATTCCCAGCAACCACATGGCAATTCACAGCTGTCTGTAACTCGAGTTCCAGAGACTCTGACACCTTCACCCAGACATATATGCAATAAATATAAATACATATAAATAAAATAAATATAAATACATATAAATTAAATAAATGATTTATTTATTAATTATGTATATAGCATTCTACTTCCATGTGTCCCTGCAGGCCAGAAGAGGGCACCAGATCTCATTACAGATGGTTGTGAGCCACCATGTGGTTGCTAGGAATTGAACTCAGAACCTCTGGAAGAACAATCTTAACCTTTGAGCCATCTCTCCAGCCCAATAAACAAATCTTTTTTTTTTTTTAAAAAAAGTTCCTTACTTTGCTTACTTTTCAGCTAAAAACCTATTTTTCTTTTGAATTTATAAATAAAAACCGTGCAAAAATATTGTGTACATGTTGCCTTCATTTATTTGTCTCACACTTTGCCTAAAGTATGTTCTGTGAGAATTTTCAATTGATTGCAAGCAATCACTGCTAAAAACAAATCCACCAGACCAAAGAAAAAGGTGATTTGATTATGACAAATGTGATTTCTTATAAACACATCATGGGGTAGGTTCAAGAACTCTGTAGCAGAGAATGATTACTAGTGATGTGTACCTTTTATTTTCTACCAACATACAAGAATCCTACAAAATAAGGAGTTATATGAAGGCATTTCCACGTGTACTTATGCTGGACTTTGGCCGTATTCACCTCCTGCCCTAATTCCTTCTGATCTGTTCACCTTCTCCCCCTGCCCTGTACCTTTCCCCTTCCACATTCTTAATAATCCCCCTTTCCCTCCATGCCCGTCAATTTGTCTTTCCCTAACTTCCACCTATGAGAGAAAAAGATGCTGTAATTTGTGTGATCGACTTGCTTCCTTCACATGATGGTCTACAGTATTCTCTATTTTGCTACAAACAACTTAATTCTTCTTTAGATAAAGCTCTGTTGGGTATCATGACATATTCCTTATCTGCTCATCCATTGACGGGCATCTAGACTGATTCTGTAACTTGGTTATAGTGACGAGTGCAGCAAAGACATGGACGTGCAGGTGTCTGACGCATGCGCTTTTTATCCGGAAGTTCATCCACACTCCTTGGTTCCTCTCCACACATCACAGCTTCTCTTCACGCAGTAACCGTCAGGAGACAATGAAGAAGGACGCATTCTGACTTGTTGAAGTTTCTTCCCAGAGCTTTGTGTTCTTCACATCTAAATGTTGAAAACTCAGGATTTTAGAACTCAGGATTGAGAACCTTGCCGGCTCTCCAGCCGTATCGAGCCCTTTTGGATAGGCGACTTAGAATCCACCATTTTGCCAAAATGACTTACATTTCCAAGATTCCTATTTCTTCTCTATTTCTGATTACACTTGAATCAAAAAGGAAATGTCTAGGAGGTACGAAGAGTGGAAGTGAGTTCCTGTGATTGTCCCACCCTCTCAACTTTCCCGTTTTCTGGGTCAGGTATGTGTCTTTACTTTCATGATGAACAGCCGCTGAAGCCTCTGCAGAACACTGACATTACTGAGGTCAGGGGCAACAGAACCAGGCTGATTTCCATCCTTCTTCCTTGCGTTCTTGTTCATGCTTGTGGACCGAACCTTGCTTTCTCTCTCCACACTTTCTATTCTTTTCTCTCTGGCCTGGCCTGTGTCCTTCAAATCCTAGCACCAGGCAAGAAGAAAACGACCAGGCAAAGATTTATGAACCAGTTTTCACAAATGCTTCAGGTTAAATCCCTGTAACAAATTCATACTTATCTCCTAGATGTACTGATTCTTTGACTTGACTGAACCAGTAATTTCAGACAACACCAAGACTTTTCATCATATCTAAGATGAGCTAGCAATCTATATCAGTAGGCTCAAGCACTCAGCTCTTTAGCTAAAGTCCAGATCTTTATAGCCAACATGTTCCAGACATCACTGCTTAGATCTTCAAGCAACAACTTCACCTTAACATGTTCAAAGCACAAGTTTGGTTTCTAACCATCCTTCCTCTATAAATCTTCTCTCAGTCTATGAAATGTTTAGAACTCTCCCCTTCTCAACATCAACCAGAAGAGGAAAATTCTTACAGTAGTGTATAAACTCCATCTTGATCCTGGTCTCTGCTGTGTTTCTACTTTATCTCTATCTCCCATTCTTCTGCTTCTCATGCCACACTGAGGCTTCCTGGAAATCCTCTGCCTCTCTAAGCACATTCCTGCTTCAAGGCCTGTGTTCTTACTGCTTCTGTGTCCATATAAAAATAACTCTTCTTATTAAAAGCCTGGGGAATACATAATCACTAAAAAATTACACATAATTATTCTTTGTGGCATTGAACATTAATTTATTATATTTAAACTACATAAAAATGTGAATAGTGATGTTTTTAACCTACAAAAAAATCCCTAGACCTATATTTAGAGTAAACGGGGTGTTATGAATTCTTCTTTAATATCATGCAGCTAGATGGTGGCCCTAATCAAAATATTTCTCTGTTTGGAGCATTACCATCTAGCATGTGTGAGATGTACTGAAAGCCTTAAGTGTTCCTACTGATATGATTATATCTACATATTGTTTTCAGGGGCTGTTATATCTATGTTCTATTCTGCAGTTAGCATACTAAAGTCTTTAAAGAAGTTTGCCTTCTTCAGCTTTTGAAGTATGAAAAATTCTGAATGGGCAAAATGGCTCAGTGAGGAAGTGTTTGCCTTGCAAACCTCACCACCAGACAGAATAACTAACTTCTGAAAAGTTCCTCTGACCGCTGTGTGCATTGTGGGAACATGCAACAACAATAATAATAATTTTAAAAGAAAGAGGAAATCTTCATGAAGCTCTACCAACAGCGGGGTTTATTCATGCCTTATGAACAATGGGATAAAATACTGTCTTCTCTTAAAAACTACTGTTTATCAAGCACTTTGAAAATAGTTTTACAAGAAGCATAATTGATGTTTCAGGATTCAAACACCTTAGCTCTTGTGTGACCGCAAACGTTCTATATTTTCAGCGACATTCCTAAAGATATAGAGCCACTTTCCTGACGTGGTGAAGAGATCTTTGCATCAGGCGACTCAACACCTCTTCATCCCATTAATGAAATGGATGACCTTTCCAGAAAGACAATACACCTCTCAGAGTGAAAGACAGCTCACATCCCACGATCAATAGAAGAATTATCTTAGCATGCTTTCATGTGGTCAGAATATTAAAGGTATAAAATGCTTTTGAAGATGTTGCTGAATAACTATATCTACAAAAGAACATATTTTTATAAAGTCAGTCTCTTAAAGGATTTTTATAAAAAAAATTCAATCATTTGTAAAGACAGAGACATTAAGAAATTTTAAAAATAGCAATTACCTACATGTTGGCAAAATACTAATTACTGCTAGATCTGTGTTCCTTGATTACATGACCTTACCACTAAAATCTAAGCACTTGCATATCTCAGTGTGTAAAATAAACTCATTAAAATGGAAAGAATGAATAAAATAAAGTATATCGGTGTACATAGTTAAAGTTAGGCTATGTTGGGGATGAAGAGATGGCAAAATGGTTAAAAGTACTATCTGTTCTTGCAAAGGACCAGAGTTAAGTTCCTGGAACCCACATTTAATGACTCACAACCCCTTGTAAGTCCAGGAATCCGACTCAAGGGATCCACCTCCCTTTTCTGGCCTCCAAGATCACCCAGATACACAACGTGCACGCTCCCCACCCCTCAACACAGACATACCCACCACACACAAATTAAAAAAATACATTTCGAAAATTGGGCTATTACTAATATTGGAAATTATAAACAAAATCATATAGATCATATATGTAATCACTATCTTTAAATTTTTTATTTACTCATTTTATTTTATGTGAATGAGGTTTTGCCTACATGTACATATGTTAACATGTATACATACATATGGTTGTGATGTGGGTATTAAGAACTGATCCTGGGTCCACTAAAATAACAAGTATTCCTAACTTCTGAGCCATATCTCCAGACCCACAATCTCGATTATAGAGATTTTCATGTGTCATATTTATCAAGTTATATGTACTCAGTATATCTTACTGCATCCTGTGTATGCCTCAGTAAAAGTTAAAGATAAGTAGAATATAAGATACAAATTGAGCTTCCTATTTTTTAGAATTATATCAATGTAGTCCTGTAATGGTAAAATTTGGAAAGAAAATCGTGTTAAGTCATTATGTTCTGTTCTAAAACTTGGCTTTTCCACAGCTTACTAGAATTATGTTTTTTTTCTTTTTAGAGAAGAAAATACAAAGTAACAAAATGCCAAGACAGACTCGGTGACATTTCTGATCATCTGTAACATCAGTCTACATGTTCCATCAATTAAAAAAATTTAAAAACTTAAAATTTTTAGACACTTGAGTTGATATAAAAAAAAATCTCCTCTTCCAGGAAGAGTTTAACTTTTCACTTATAGGTATTCTTATAAGAAGGAAATACTCTGGAGGACACCAAAGCCCTTGCTCTTGATTATCCTTCAGAATTTGACAATGTGACTCTATTGCTCAAGATACCTTATACTTGAGTCATAGACCATAAGAAATAAAACTGGTACCAAACTGAGAATTTCATCCCTTCTGACTCGCTTTCACAGTGCTGGAATGTGAACATATGCTACCTGAGTGAAAATAATTAATCAATATTCTTACCTAACTGTGAGCTTTGTGAGCTACAGGGCAGATTGTCCTGGCAAGCTCTGACCACTGCTGCAGTAGTGGCACAAACGTACGGGAAGAAACAAACTACTCTATGACAGGATTTATGACTACCTCGATGAGACAGAACACAGAGCTGACACCAATTTCGAGCCAAGTTGTGACTGGACAGGACATGGGACCTAGGAGAGAGCATAGTAGTACTCTACTAATGGGCAGGGTATTAAAACAAACATCAAATACTAATAACTTGCTGTTATACCCACGGATTAGCACATCTTTCACCCCTTTTCAGAGAAGCTTCTTGTTGCTGTAGATACCAATTAACACAGACACCCAACTGGTCAATGTGTAGAGACTAAGAGAGCATAGAGTACTCAGTTCTAATTGGGGCTGCCATATCAAACTCCTATCCCCAAAATTCAAGGGCTGTCGGAGGAGGGCCCGCTTATTTGTCCCAGCTGCTCAGAACAGGCTGCCTGGCTAGCTTAGCCCCAAAATAACCACACAGAAACTGTATTAATTAAATCACTGCTTGGCCTATTAGCTCTAACTTCTTTTTGGCTAACTCTTACATCTTAATTTAACCCAATTCTATTAATCTGTGTATCACCATGAGGTCATGGCCTACCAGCAAAACTTCAGCACGTCTATCTCTGGCAGAGGGTCCATGATGTCTCTCTACTCCACCTTCCTTCTCCCAGCATCCTGTTTAGTTTTCCCCACCTACCTAAGATCTGCCCTATCAACAGGCCAAGACACCAATGGTATTCACAGCATACAGAGGGAAATCCCACATCAAAGGACCTCAGAGAAGAGATGGACAGAGATAGTATAAGAGCCAAAGGTGAAGGATGATTACAAAGAAAAAGCTCAAGACACTTCAGAGCAGTGTGTGTATGAACTCAAAGATCCAGTGACAGCATGCACAATCCCTGTACAAGCTCACACCTTTCAAAATCACAGTAAGGACTAGGGAAGGTGGATACGATGCCCTGTTCCGAGCTGAGAAGCTATATGCATTTGATAGCTCCCGGTCAAAAAAGAAAGAGTCAGCTGTCTTGAAGGGTGTCACCCCTGGTAGGTTACCATACTCAGGACAGGAAACACAACCAAGAGTATCTGGACAACACAAATTCGACTTCTTGGATTTAAAAGAAAAGAGAGTGAACAAGATATTGTTTAGGTATCAAAGTAGGGTCAGGTCTAGAAAGAATTAGGAGAGTGAAGGAAATATAATCAAAATATACTGTATGGAATTTTACAAGAATTAGTTTAAAATATTACTTTATTAAAAAGAAAGAAATTTATTCTAAATTATGTAAGGTACATTTTTGCTATAAATATAGTATTTCATATTATCCGTGTAATCTCCTATTCAGTGTTCGTACATTAATTTACTATATTGAAATAATGTATCACTTGAATTATTCCTTGTTCCTAAGATAATTTACATTATTAGTAATGCTTTGGTTCAAATTAAAACTCAATTTAGAATTATATACACTAAAATATTGGCTTTGTTATATTCAAATTAGTTATATTTTTAAGCTTCAAAATCAAAACAATAGCCAGGGTTTGTTTGTTTGTTTTTCTAGTGTTTCCCAGGTGCTCTAAGTTGTGCCTGTTGTCATAAGTTTCTGGTCTAATAATGTGCCCTTTTCATAAATGAAATTACTCATCTCTTAAGACATTGTTCAGAATTACATCTTGGATATTATATGTTGTTCGCTTGTCTCATCAGGTCTTTACTAATGCTTCATCTTTGGATAATCAGTCAAGGTAGCTATGATGAGGAACAAGCAACAGTGCACATATGTTCACATGTGTTCATGCTGAGTCTCACCATAAAGTCATAGAATACGTAGGAAACTTTGTTAGAACCTAGATCTGAAACTGCAAAACTTATCCATCCGTCCACTGGTCAGTTCTTTCCATCTCTGACTTAGAAGGGAAGACGTTTTTCTAAAGGAAAGAAGACGCTCCTCACTTTCTTGTTCATGATGAGTCGCAGTAATACACGGCACAGCTTTCCCACACAGCCCACACAATTACAAAATTCATTTTGATACATTAATACATTCTGTATTTTCTTTGTCACTGCGGCTCTGTAAGAAGCTTTATTACAGCACACACTTTTCTTTGTCCTCCAGGACAGAGTGGACAGTGCCTCTGTTAGCAGAAATTCTGGATGGTGTTAGCATGCTTGTTGTCTTGAGTCTCTTGGTCACAATAGCTTTGATACTGAGTTCCTTTGCCTTGCTGTGTCTAACTTTAACTTTTTTATCATTTCAGGAAGATGCAAAATAATTCAAACCTCTTGTGAATTTTATACTCTCTACATATGAATTACCTTCACAATGAAAAATGTATCGTTACCTTCCTTTTGCCTATACGGTACCCACATTCCTGCCTGCAGATGACATTTCAACTGATCTTCTTATTCATTTTGTAGATTCTGTAAGTAGGGACATCCCTGTAGTCGCTGCGTTTTTAGGAGTTGGCATGCTAAGCCAAGTATACTACTCATTCTCCTAACACATAATCATTCTTACATATTCTGCAGGTCTTTTAAAATACCGAGGTCTAATAAGACATGACACATCGTTCTTTAGAACATTGACTTATCATTAAAGATCGCAATTTTTTTTTTATTCTTTTGTTTTGTTTTGTTTTTCAAGACAGAGATTCTGTGTGTAACAGCCCTAACTGTCCTAGAACTCGCTCTGTAGACCAGGCTGGTCTCGAATTCACAGAGATCTGCCTGTCACAGCCTCCCAAGTGCTGGGATTGAAGGCATGCACCACTACTATCTGGCAAAGATCATGATTTTTGAAAGTAGCATAAAATTATAACTGCACTAATATTTGTATTATTATAAAATATCTTGTAGATAATGAAGTAAGACTATAATCATGTAAGACCCTGCTGGAAATAATGTTCATAATCAATTTTTTTGGTGCGGGAGAATTGTCTGATTTCTGTCAATCATGTTTTAAATAAACGCTGATTGGCCAGGCAGGAGGTGTAGGTGAGAAAACCAGACAGGAAGTAGAAATGATGCAAGGAGAGCAGGAGAATTCTGGGGAGGAGGAAGTTGATTCCTCCCACTCCTGCCCAGATCACCGAAGCAGCAGGATGTGAGCTGCCCCACTGAAAAAGGTACTGAGCCACATGGCTAACATAGATCAGAAAAATGGGTTAATCAAGATGTGAGAGTTAGCCAGTAAGAAGCCTGACCTAACAGGCCAATCAGCATTATAACTTATAGAGATTTCAGTGTGATTTTTCTCTAGGACTAAATAGCTGGGGGATGGGGCGGAAGGGAAAACTCAAATAGCAAACAGGCACCCCCATGTTACATTTTTTTCTTCATACTTTTCAATATTTTTATAATAGAATTATAGTCCATATATGACTTATTATATAATAATTGGTATATCTTTTCTTTGCCTAGTCTTTGTATTGTTATTTAGCCTCAGTGTCTTCAGGTGCTTGCAGCTGGATTTCTTTACTTGCAGTTGAACTTTCAGCTTCTCAGAAACTCCGCTGCCTCTCTGTAAATAGCCATCTTCTAGAATTGGTTGTGCTTCAGTTCAAAGGTCAACAGCCGGAGCACACAAGCTCAATCTGGCCGTGTAAAATGAAGTAAGAGGAATTTTAAATACTGAAAAAGAACTGGACACAGAATAGTTTTTGAAATGCATGTAAAAATTTAAGTTTTAATACTAATAGAATATGATTGGAGAATGGGTCACGGTCTGCCTCTCTGTTTACATGTGATCATTGGTTGCTCCAAGTTTGCTCAACAGAGAGTGGATCATAGATGGGGAGTGGATCATAGAATCTAAATGTATCCACTCAAGCTTTTGGAGAAATCTGCTGTCTTCATGTTCACTGGCGTTGATTCTTGAACTTGTATATAAGAAAATCATATGGGAAAATTCATAGAGTCCTGATTTGAAGTCTGGAGCCTGGACCCGAGCAATCAGTGGAGCTCCAGGAGATGTCAATGCGTCTAAAGTACTACCAGCGATGATGGCAAAGCTATTAAAGCTTCCATGAACCACGCTGCAGGCAGCAAAGCTTAAGAAACCATGTTGCTAGAATATATAAAATACATAAGCTATGCATCACTCCCAGGGCCACTGTCCAGTCTGTGCATGTGTGTATGGACGTGTGTGTCTGTGTGTGTTTGTTTGTAAAATGTCGCAATGCCTTTTTACTGAAAAATCAGTAGCAATGAACATTGGGCAGAGTGTAGGTAGTTTTGGTGGAAACATTGAGTAGAGACAATGCCATAAAATCAGTTCCGATGAACACTGGGCAGAGTGTAGGTAGTGTTGGTGGAAACATGGGGTAGAGATAATGCTGTGACAGCATTGCTCCCTTGCAACATTTTCCTGCAGATTTGTAAGCACACTAGGATTTATAAACTGTTCAATATGCTTTGCACAGGCTCTGCACCAGACGGGGTCTTAGAGCAGAAAGGAGAAGTGGACACAAGTCCCCAGCTTCAACCCAGAAGCAATCTCCAATTGACAAGCACTTGCAAATGAAAAGGTCCTTACCTTGAAGGAGGAGTCACTGAGGGTAGCTGCGTGTGCAGCAGTCCACAGGAAAGAGACCCGGCAGTGACATCTCTGGAAGGTCCTTGTCTCAATGTCGTGTCAAGCCTCTTCCTTTTTAATGTGTAGTTTTATCTTATTATTTATTGTTATATTTTATTTTTGTACTTTTCATCTCTCTTTTTACTATCTGGTTTCTTTGCATATATATTATAGTTGCAGTTGAGTGTTCTTATGGGGTTCCTGAGAGTGGGAATGAGTGGGTCTCTTTCTTGCACAACATCTTGGGTTCCTTTCCTTGTTTGTTTCTATTTTTTTTTATTTGTTTTGGGCTTATTTTATTTTTTTTTTTGTTTGTTTGTTTGAGACAGGGTTTCTCTGTGTGACAGCTCTGACTGTCCAAGAAATTCTTTGACTTTTATTCCATAGACATCTGTTTTCTAAAGAGAGACAAAAAGGTGGATTTGGGTATAGTGGTTACAGGGAGGGGTTTGAAGGGGTAGAACAAAAAACTACAGTCAGGATATGCTAAGTGAAAAAAACCACATTTTTTTGGTTTGTTTCATTTTGTTTTTGTTATTGTTTTTGTTTGAGAAAGGGTCTCACTATGTAGCTCTGGCTGTCCTGTCCTGGAACTCGCTCTGTAGACCAGACTGACCTTGAACTCAGAGAGATTCACCTGCCTCTGCCTCCCTTATGCTGGGATTAAAGGCGTGTGCCATACTACTAAACTATTCAATAAAATGTAAAATAAAAAATAAAAAAGTTCAATATGCTGATATATACAAGCATTGGGTTTTCTAGCAGTAATTCCTATGATAATGAAAACGTGCAATATGCTTCCACAAAGTCATTAGCATGTCCACTGATAACAAAGTAGTGACACATATACTTGTAAAATGTATAATAATAAAATACAGTTGCTGAGATTTTTCCTTTTCTGAGAAAGTCTCTCCAAACTCTTTTGCAAAACAACAGAAGCAGCCCTGGTATGCTGTTGCGCCGGCCTTCTGCTGCGGCAGCTCTGCTAGGACTCCATCTCTCAGCAATGAGGCAAGAAACACACAATTGTGCTAGAGAAGGGCGAGGGAAGAACAAAGGCCTTGCACACTTTGCCCTGATTGGATTCTCCACACAGTTGGAATGACTCTCTTTCCCCTCAGGCTGGGAGAAGGTAAGGGTGAGTTCGGAATTACTTCTCCCTGGGAGGTCCTCTAGCAAACCTGGGGAAAGGATGCCTGAAGAGCCCTGGCTATGAAAGGTTGTTCTGAGGAAGCAGGTCCATAAAAGGTACCAGTAGATCAAACTCCAGTTTAAGCTATAAAAAGAGTGGTAATGTTGTATCTGTAGGTCACAAAACACGTAAATACATGCATAAATAAAGATTCAATTTCATTTACTGTGTAGCTGCATTCTTGAGAATTTTGGCATAGCTAAAATATTCAAAGAATGTTTATGTGTAAAACGCAGTGAGCTTTTTAGATTAAGATAATTAGAAAAATCTTGAGCATACGAAAAATAAATAAAACAACAGAAAGTGATGTAAGAAATTTTTCTTGTGATAACTTATTTCTAGTGTGGGTTGACCAGTGATCTCAAGCTGAGAGTATGCGCCAATAATGACAGAACCAGAATTGATATTTGTTATCATAATTTCCAAATATTTTTCTGATAACAACTCTGTAGCTGCTAGTAGTCTGAATCCTGTCTTTCTTGTTTGTTTGTTTGTTTGTTTATGTTTTTCAAGACGGGGTTTCTCTGTGGATCTCTGGCTTCCTGGAACTCACACTATAGACCAGGGGGGCCTCGAACTCACAGAGACCGACCTCTACTTCCCTGAGTGCGGGGATTAAGTATAGTTGTGGTACAGATGCATCCACTAGGGCTGCTTTCCCCACAGACACTCGTTCTTTGCCTTACGGCCAGTGTGACCACTTGCCTGCGCATTCTGTGATGCTGTAGGAGGAGACACTTGTTCATCCCGGTCACCCAGAACCAAAATAACCACGCAGAAACTGTATTAATTAAATCACTGCTGGCCCATTAGTTCTAACTTCTTATTGGCTAACTCTTACATATTAATGTAACCAATCTCCATTAATCTACATATCACCACAAGGTTGTGGCCTACCAGCAAGGTTTCAGCACATCTATCTCCAGCAGCAGATCCATGGCGTCTCCCTGACTCCACCCTTCTTCCTCCTAGCATTCAGCCTAGCTTTCCCTGCCTACCTAAGTTCTGCCTTGCTATAGGTCCAAAGCAGTTTCTTTATTCATTAAGGTAATCACAGCACACGGAGGGGACTCCCACATCACTCTCCATCTAATGCAAAAAGAAGCCATTTTGATAAGCGGTGAGAGCTACACTTATCTGGAAATACAGGTAAGCGCTGAGATTTTGTTAGAGAGTCTATCGGTTTAGGAAAGTGGCAGTAGCTGGGTCTCCTCTAGATTCCAGGTTATTCTGGTGTCCCCCAACGAGATTGCAATGCCCCTGAATCGATACAGGGCACAATAAGGGGTCCATAAAGGTTACGCTCCAGAGACGGTTTCAGGGAGCAGTGTCTGCTTTGTTTCATGTGAGCAACCACTTATACTATACAGTGAAAGCTGTCAACTGTGATTGGTTAGCACATTACCTCAGGTTGGATGGTGAGAGCTCACACCACCAGGGCCTCTATGCAGAAGAAGCATGTTAAAGGTGTCATGGCTAGTGCCGACACATCAGTAGGCCTGCTACAGGTTACTCAGGCTGCTTCAGAAACACGTGTTCTGACTTCTGGGAGTACTCCCAAGCATGGTGTGCCATGCTTCTTATACAGAAATGCAGTGTGCCAGGTGGACCGGCTTCCAGGTCATGGCTGCATTTCGGCCTACTTAAGTTCAAGAAAGTAGCTGTTGGTTACCACAGAATGTAAGTGCCACATTACCCTGCTGGCACTGTGTTTTGTAGGTGCCTCATGGCACCATTGATTCTCTCAGCAGCATGCATAGCATCTTCTGACACTATGGAAGAGACTGTCAGGAAGTATGTTTCCAGGTCCCACGCAGAGCAAACCCTTCTAGTCTTCTGCCTGCAATGTGCTGGGTTTTCAGGGAAAGGGTCTCAACCTTTTTCTGAAAGGCCGTCAAGGGTTGCAGCAATGCTCTAAATTTGGTTAAGCAGACTGTCTCTTGGATCCTCTGACCCACAAGCAGAAAGGAGATTTCACACACCTGGTACTGGAGATTTTTCACAGTCAAACCTGGAGTAACCGCAGATACCAGGAAAATAAGAATGGACCATGACGGTGGTGGGGAGTAGAGAGGTGTTCTAGAGAGGGAGAGGTAGGACAAGGCAGCTGTATCCATGAGGCAATGCAGGTCTGAGACTTACCTGGGGAGGAGGGAGGGAATGCAACAGAGAGGGGGAGGGAAGGTACGATGAGAGATTAATAACACTAAGGATATCTGAAAAACCACAGGGAATCTTCTTTTACATTTACTTAAAATTACGTGTGTGTGTGTGTGTGTGTGTGTGTGTGTGTGTGTGTGCAAATCTACCTAATTTATCTGAGCGTTCATTACCTGGGTTGACACTGCCTCCCCCAAAACAAGGCACATTTCTGCTAGGGTGGGGGTGAGTGGCCTGGGAATCTGGATGACCCTTGAATGCAGTGAAGAGTTATTTGATGATGCTGTTTAAGGAGGTAAAATTGATCTATTGTTTGACTCCGTTGGTGTTGAAGAATTCTAGCAACATTGCTTTCGATTTACTTCCACAAAACCTATGACAGTTCTATATTTCATGCTTTGAAACTTCTTGTTCCCCAAACATTGTTCAACTACAGTAAGCTTTTGGTGATTTCTTTACATTTCAGGTACGTTTCTCTTTTTAGTGTCTGGTTTAAATTTGCACTAAACACCAGACACCTGAATGGACAGCATAAGAAACTGATTATTCTGCTTTCCTTTACAGAATATTGTAATTTCTGGGAAATAAGCCAGAGGCTGAGCTCGCTCGTCTCAGGGCTTTGAACAACTCACGCCTAGTGCCCTGCAAGCCCGTCCACAAACAGCAGCAAAATATATCCTTTCCAATTAACTCAGACCTGTTCCACTGTATTTACAGACCACAACAACCCCATCGAAATGCCTGTTAGAGCTGCAAGAGATTAATTCCTTTTTCAACTCGTACATTATGTGTAAAGGTGTTTTTAACCATTTTACTTCTTACTGTTCCCCCTTCGTCTTTTCCTTCAGGTTAGACTACAGCCCGAATGGTTTCTAAGTGGAGAGTTAGAGGAATAATTTTTTCCACATTTTGTCATTGAGGGTTAGGTTCTCGATAGATTCACAAATCTAAAGAGAGCTCAGAGTTATGTTTGAGTTTTTAAAGGCAGGAGTCACTTCATCAACATAAAATGACAGCTCTGCCCGCCTGGGCCCAAGGAGGTTCCTGCAGCCTTGCAAATGGAAACAGTTGGGCCAGTGAGTTAAGCAGTGGTGATTCAACCTGAGTCACAGGCCAACACCCAGATGGAAAGTGAACACCCTGAAGGCCCCTGGGGATCTCCAGAGCCAAGAATCCAAGCCAAAGGATCCCCGCAACCCCTGAACCGCTCAGTTTCAGAAAGAATCTACATATCATACTGCTTTATTTCTAAGCATGGTCCTCATCATACTCTTCAGAATGGATAATATTCTTTGTTTGCATTTCTAGCAAGTTCCGGTGAGTACCAGTCACTACAATATAGAACAAGACATGTCCAGTGTGCACTTGTAATGGCACTTCCCAAGATAGAATAGCAATCGTGCCATTCTCTCCTTGAGTTTCGAGGAGGTCAGGTATTTTTGGAGTCTCCAGAGGCAACAGTATTTCATGTCTTTTTTGTGGGCAGGAAGACTTAGTGAGAGTCATTATGTAAGTGCCTTATGGCACGTTTACCCACCCACTCACTCCTTGGCTTGACTGATTTCTATCAACACGATTACATCATGCCATGAGGTGGGCATTTTCTTTAGTCATATAGATATATAGCTCATAACTTCTTTAGTCATATAGATATATAGCTCATAACTTGATAAAAATATGAACATAGAATCTTTTGCCTCTGGATTCTGAAATCATTCTGATTATTAAGGTTAAAAGACAAATATACATTTTCCTAAATAAATACTTCAAATTTTAACCAAGCCAAAGAATAATCAACAAGGAAACTTCATAATATTTGATAAATATATATTAACCCAAAACTATGTTGAAATATGTTTTAGTTACTGAGATGTCAACAATAGGCTCAAAGGACAATAAAAGAAGAAGAGACAAAGACAATCATGAGTTCCAAGCCATCTTCAACTATATCGGGGGTTTGTAGTCAACCTGTACACTGGAGGCCTTGTCGACAAAAAGGAAACATATGGGCCATCAATTTGATAAACTAACAAGCCAACCAAAGCATCCTCCAGACAGTACAGAGAAGCCCAAGGGAAGAAAGAAGAAAACCCTCCATTCTATGCTCACGTTGCCTCCTGGGGAACCGCAGGGTGAACAGGAACTGCAGGGGACTTGTGAAAGGCCAGGGAAATAAGAAAGGGGGAGGGAAGATGCATCTGGAGAGAGAGGGAGGCAGAGATGGAGCAGCTTCTCCTCCGATTAAAAGCACAAGTGACTGTGTTGTACACAGAGAGTACCTCAACTTTAGATGCACTCCTCCAGCTTCTGAGAACAGACTGGAAAGAGTAGCGAGCAAGGAAAGACTAACCCAGTTAGGAAACCAAACTCGATGCCCGGAAAAAGGTGATGTTTTCCTGGCCTAAAGCAAGAAAGAGTACTGAAAATGATGAAAACCAGCTTGGATTCTGAACCTGTTTTTGAACTGTCAGACTTTGCTAGCCCACTGGATATGAGGTGTAAGGTAAACAGCCGGGGTAGTACGAACATCTGGAAGAGCGGATTTATTTGTTAAGACATTTAAAGGGGTAGGAGCGGCAGGTGAAGAGTTTTTGCTAAGCAAATATAGAGAAAGGAAAAAAAGAAGCAATGAATTGGAACATAAAGCTGTCCATATGATTGCCAGTATGATGTACCTGGCTGTTATATCTCATGGGATTGGGAAAAGAACAGTAAGCTAGGGAAGGCAGAGGGTAAGCTTCTTAGAGTCAGTTCTGAAAAGATGGCTGACTTCACCAACACAAACTCTAGCTCCATTCCATTTTCTAAGAGAAGGTGCCGGACCTGTCAAATATTCCATCTCAACATCACCTCCAGGTAAGTTTTGATTTCTTAAAATTATTCATTGCAGAACTACATGGTTTTCAACTGATCTAAAATATAAATTCTTCAGCCCTTAGCACTCAGTCTTTATTGAGGAGTAGTTGGCTTTGGAAATATATTTGACAATCCCTGAACTAAAATAGACTGTTCCACATTTCCACATAGCTGTTGAAGCAAATCCACTGAGCCATGATTCACTGAATTTCAAAAAAAAAAAAAAAAAAAAAAGGAATTTAAAACTGAGAAATAGGATACTAGCAAACTCATTCAAAGAGCTACTAGAGATAGACAAGCCCATAAGGTCAAGTCAAGCTACAGGAGCATAGGACCACCAAGGCAGGGGGCACAGGTGAAGAATTACAAGGTCAGTTACCTGACTGAACAGTGGGTAACAAGGGAAAAAATTATGGAAAATGGAAGGCAGACTGATCCCCACACCCACAGGGACTTATCATTGTAAGAAATAATAAAAATCTAGAGACATCATTAATGGTAACAAAACTAATCATTTTTCTATTAACAAGGTCTACTTTCTTATTTTCAGAGTGTTCCACAGTGCTTACCCCTTTCTCCCCAGTCTCCCCAGCAGGATGAGTGAGTCTTGCAAGTATTCTACAAAGAAAAAACAAGAATGTTAAAAGTTCAATAATTCCATCAGAGTAGCTTGGGGGTGGGTAGGCTGCAACCTGAATCCAGCTCTCCTGAGTCCTAATGCTGTTTCTTCTCGGCTCGGCTGACTTTGCAAAGTGATGTAGTAAACATGGCAATCAAACCACCACCAACAACACAACCCAGATCATCTAAGGCAGGCACGGAAGAGAGAAGGCACAGTTTGGAGCCAAGAGCTCTTCTCTTTGTCACAATGATCCTGGTTTTAGGGTTACAACTTAAGTGGTTGTCGGGTTGGCTTGAGTGATTTTCTTTGACTCAGTGACAGGACTGTCATGTTGAATGGGAAGTTTCTCTTTCTCACACACGCAGAAATTCTGAAAATACTAATTTTCTTTTTTTCCCCTCTCTTAACCCAGTCACATTGTTCCTGCTCCTGCCTTCACCTCTCTAGTGCTGAGGTTAAAGGCGTGCGACTCTCAAACACTGGATTAAAGGTGTGAAGCACCACCACCTGGCTCTGTTTCCGGACTGATTTTGTGTAGCGCAGGGTGGTCTTGTACTCACAGACATTCACCTGTCTCTGTCTTCCAAGTCCTAGGATTAATGGTGTGTGCTACCACTCCTTGGCCTGTGTGGCTCACTAGTGCGGCTGCATTGCCTTCTGATCTTCAGACAAGACTTATTTATTAAAACACACAAATATAATATAGCACTATGGCTTACTTTTTCTCTATAAATATTAAGTTGAGGTAATTGGAAGGTAATGGAAGAATAGTCTGGATAGGATGATGTTAGTGGCTATAGCCAGACTTTCTTCTAGATTTATGCTAACTCAAACTGATTGGAAGGCAGTTATACTGATTATGCTAAGAAAATTAATCCTCAGCCGGTTGATGGTGGCACACACCTTTAATTCCAGCACTCGGGAGGCAGAGGCAGGAGGGTCTCTGTGAGTTCGAGGCCAGCCTAGTCTACAAGAGCTAGTCCAGGACAGGTCCAAAGCTACTGAGAAACTCTGTCTCAAAAATCAAAAAAAAAAAAAAAAAAAAAAAAAAAAGAAAAGAAAAGAAAAGAAAGAAAAAAGAAGAAAAAAATTGATCCTCATCAACAGATAGATATGTGTAGGAAAAGCCATACTACGCCTACAAAGTGTCGGTATCATTATTTTGATGTAAAGTGAAATTTTAGTTGTCATAGAAGGCTCACTTTAAGGAATGTTGACCCAGTAATTACATGGAGATCCTGGAATCCCGTATCCTGATGAGCTGAAGCCATAGGGAATAGTGGAAAGTTCTCTATCTAGAGGATAACCTGATTAGGTATTTAGATGACCAATATTGATGAGGCTGTTGTCATGGCAATGCTACTAAACTGCAATATATGTGCTAGGAATTGAACCAGGTTTTTTGACAAAATACAAAGTGCTATTAACTGTTGAGACATCTCTCCAGCCTTCCCATGCAATTTCATAATAAAGCTAGTTTGTTCATATGTGCCTAATATGTTTTGATAAGTTCATAGGTGGTGCCATTTTACTTGCATGAATAAGTTGCTTTTTGATCTGAACTTTATGCTGAATGAATGACGGTATGTACATGTAAAACAGAGCATGTTATTCTACCTCTGCATGTAGAATCAAAATGGAGTCAAACATTGTTTTGTAAAATGTAGTCACCCAAAGCAAGACGCAGATTGAAAGTTACTGTTGGTCACAATGTAGAGTAACTTGGAACAGGGCAGTGCCTGATAGCTACCATAGTGTGAGATAATTTTGGTTCTGGAACAGAGACATTCCAAACTCTTCATGATCACAAGTTTCAATTAGTCAGTCAGTATGCAGAATCTTCAATTAAAAAAATACTTTTTTATGGAACTTAGTTCACAGGTTCATTGATCCTAGACACATCCCCTTCTTTACTAGCATGGAAAATAACTTAGGAGGTGACATCAAATCAGTGGGACAGGGACATAGTGTCTTCCCACCCGAATTCCCAGCTTGTCACTATGATGGCTACTTCATTATCAGCTTGATGGAATTAAAACATACACGGCATTAACAAGGTACTTCAGATATGTTTGTGAGGGCATTTTCAGAGCATAAATGAAAAGGGAAACCTCACGTCAAATGTAGGCAGACTACCACATGAGTAGAGATCCTGGACTGACTAGGGAAAAAGGCAGACTCTGGACCAGCATTCCCTTTTATAGGGTCCTCATCCTTCCAGACACTCCTGCCACACACTCTCTAAGATGTTAGTGTTCCCTCTCAAACTGTAATTTTTTAATGAAATAAAATGTATTAGTATATAGATGTGAAGGTTCCTAAGTTTTCCCTCATTAACTTGTATGTGATGAAAATACTAAAATTTAAAACTTTTAATATTGGTCTAACCATAAGCAGACTTTTATGAATCTATTTTGCAAATTCTACTTAATTATTATAAAGTAAATTATGATGAAATTGTACTTTTTAACACATTTATTTTAAATTAAGGAATATAAATTGCTGGGAGTTATTTCATACAAACATTTATTTGTTTAATTAATTAATTATTTGCTTGATTATTTTACGTCCTGACCCCAGCTTCCCCTTCCTACTCCCCTTCCCTTCCCTCTCACCACCTTTCCTCCACTCCTTACCACCAAGCCATTCCTCCTCTGTTTCTGTTCAGAAGGGTTTCTCATGGATTTTAAAAAAACATGGCATGTCAAGTTGCAATAAGAATAATGACCTCCACTTGTATTAACACTGGGCAAGGCAATCTAGTATGAGGAATAGGCTGTCAAGAGCATTAAAGATAAACTCTGCATCCATTGTTAAAAGAGTCACAAGTAGACAAAGTTATACAACTATTGTAGAACTTTAAGGCAACTCTGAGAACTCTCAGGCTTAGTGTTTTCCCTCCTCCCCTGGGAACCAGGAATCTAACATTAACCACACACATACTAAAATGTTGAAGACTTTTCATCTCCCTGAGCCTTTGTGAATGTTCTTCAGCTAGAACTCAGTTGTTAAAATTGGGGCAAGATAACCCTTAAGATGTTGATTCAGTTCCTGATGTTTTGACTCAGTCCCTGAGAAGGGGTCAAAGTAACCCTCAAATGTTTCCTCTTACCTCACCTGATCTGTCAACCACCCTCCAGTCCTGGCTCAGACCAACCATTGCTAATAGTCCTTTGAATAAGCCAATTCCAATAGTTGAAGAACAACCCCCGAGTTTCCCCCCTTGTTTCTGTGGCTTTTTGCTTTTAAAGTAGCCTGTACCAGCTATTCGGATTCTTCTGGTTTCCTGAATGCTGAAAGACCCTATCGCCACAGAATTAATTAAAATCCTCATGCTTTTACATCAACTGAGGTATGAGTGTTTTCTTGGGGCAACTCCTCTTCGGTTGGACTTCAGGGTCCAACATTATCACATGTATGTATAGGGCCTAAGTTGATCACATGCCAGCTCTCTTTTTGTTGGTTCAGCCTCTGTGAGCTCCTATAAGCCTAGGTTAATAGATTCTGTGGCTTTTCTTATGATGTCCTTGACCCCTCTAGTTCATACAATCCTTTCTCCCTCTTGTCATCTCAGGCTAATGTTTGACTGTGGGTCTTTTCATCTGTTTCCATAAGTTACTGGATAAAGGCACTACATGAGAATTAGAGTAGTCAACAATCTGATCACAAGAGTTGGCCATTTCAGGCTGTCTTAGCTGGGATCATCCTTGTAGATTTGTGGGAGTTTCCTTTGTATTAGGTTTCTACCTGACCCCCAAAGGCTCCTTTCTTCCAAGTTTTCTCTTTCAGTACTCTGTCTTTCCATCCACTCCCCCAACCTAATCCCTCAAATTCTCATCTCCTCCAACCCCTGTCTACCTAGGAAATCTCTTCTATTTCCCCTTACCAGGGAGAGCCATGCATCTCCCCTTGGGTCTTACTTGTTTGCTAGTCTCTCTGGATCTGTGGACAATAGTTTGTTTATTTATCCTTTGAAGCCAATACCCACTTACAGTGATTATATACCATGTTTGTCTTTCTGAGTTTTGGCTACCTCACTCAGTGTGATTTTTTTTCTAGTTCCATCCATTTGCCTGCAAATCTTGTGACATCATTCTTTACAGCAATGGAGTATTATAAGGTCGATCAATAGACCCTGGCATAAATCCATACACCTATGGACACCTGATTTTTGACAAAGAAGCCAAAATTATACAACAGAAAAAAGAAAATATCTTCAACAAATGACTCTAGCATAACTGGATATCAGCATGTAGAAGAATGCAAATAGATCCACACTTATCACCCTACACAAAGCTCAAGTCCAAATGAATCAAAGACTACTACATAAATCCAGTTACACTGAACCTGATAAAGGGGGAAGTAGGAAATAGCCTAGCCTTGTGTGCCCTGGCACAGGAAACAACTTCCTAGCCTGACACCAATAGTGCAGACACTAAGATCAACACTTAATAAATGGGAAATCATGAAACTGTGAAGCTTCTGTAAGACAAAGGACACTGTCAATAAGACAAAACGGCAGCCTATAGAACGTGAAAGATCTTCATCAACCCCACATCTAACAAAGGACTGATTTCCAAAATATGTAAAGAATTCAAGAAACTAGATATCAAAAAAACCAAATAATCTAATCTTAAAATGGGGTACAGATATAAACAGAGAATTCTCAACAGAAGAATCTCAAATAACAGAGAAACACTTTTAAAGAAATGTTCAACATCCTTAACTGTCAAGGAAATGCGAAACATAATGACTCTAAGATTCCATCTGACACCTTTCATAATGGCTAAGATAAAAAAAAACACAAATGACAGTTTATGCTGGAGATGATGTAGAGCATGGGGAACACTTCTCTATTGCCAGTGGGAGTGCAAACTTGTAAACTACTTTGGAAACCAATATGGCAGTTTCTCACAAAATTGTGAATCAATCTACCTCAAGACCCAGCTATACCAATCTTGGGGCATATACCCAAAGAATGCTCAATCACACCACAAGGACACTTGCTCAACTATGTCCAGAGAAACTTTACTCATATTTGCAAGTACCTACAAATAACCTAGATGACCCTCAACTGAAGGATGAGTAAAGAAAATGTTGTTCAAATAATTATTTTTATGTTCAAATAGTTCATAAGTAAGAGGATTCTTTTCCATTTCATAAGTTTGTTTTGTTTTGTTTTTGCAACAAATCACCATACTTTGATTTGCAAGTGATTCATTAAGAGGTTTGGAAAATGTCTGTAAGACAGTTCTCTGGGAACAAAATCTTATCATCTAGAAATATCAGTATGCTCCTCTTGAAAGTTTTGTATAATGGAAAGCAATTGGGCAAAAATTAAGTGTTTTCTATGCATAAGACATACCACCTTTAAGTATTTTTATAATTCACACTAACCATAATATAGACTTTATGTGACCAATGTTTGTTTTAAGATGGTCATTGTTATTTATTGCTAGTTCTTGTATTTTTCTCTATTATTCTGGTTCAAAGTTATTTAATTTCTCACTATCCTACTGACTCATCAAAGAAGTAAATGTAAAGATCTGTGTATGTTCTCCATGCTTTTCTCATCTACACCTAGACAAATCTTCTCGATTATTTCTACCTAAAAGTGGTTACCCAGATCAGTTAGCGGTAGTGTCTGGTATTTGTTGGGAGTTTGCAGAAAAGCTTTATTCTTTTACTTGTGTTCTTATAAAACTTAATGAAAAAAGTAGTATTAACAGATATAATTTCATATAAGAACGCTTGTGTTCCTACCTCCACACACTCTCAATACCATTGAATTTGAGAAATAATATAACCTAAATTTTAAAATATGACTATTTTCAACCATAAAATATATGTCTCATTTACCCATCTATTATGAATCCAAAGCCCTTAGCTTAAAAACTTTTCCATGTTTTGGTGATAGAGTTTGTCTGACTTATCTTTTCATGACAATATTTCTTATTCTTTTATGGAAAGGATTTTATTTCTCTGCAGATTAAAATTTATGAATCAGAAATATAATTCAAAGGAGAAGAAAATTAGATATTATATATAAAATCTGCTTTCTTCACTATTACTATGTGACATAATAATTAATAATAATAATAGCAATAATAATATAGGTATTGTGGTTCACTTCTATAATATCAGCAGGAACACTGAAGCAGGAAGACTCCAGGCCAGCCTCAGTTATGAAGAGAGTTCCAAGCCTGTTTGGGATACAGAGTGAGAATATGTTTCAAAAATTCATAACAATCCTTGGGTTAATAAACAATTAGAAATATACTTAAGATGGACATGAAAGAGTACATTTCATAGTTTAGTTGGTAGTATTTTCTTGTCGTTATACAGAACATTGAAGGAATGTGATATTATTTATCTGTATTGTTTTATTATACTTCAAGTTTCCAAATATATTATTATTCTTTGAAGACATTTTGATTCACAACAAAAGTTGTCATTCCTGGTTGTATAAATATGTCTGCTATGTGCCCATTAGGATTAGCTCTTCAGCATAAGACAAGTCATTCTCCACGGATAAACTTGTGTATCACACATACATTTAGTATTTGCATCCATCCATAAAAACAGGTGTTAATATTACAATGGGTTAAAAACTAAGCAGCTCATATGTATGCACACATACAAATATGGCTATAGTACACACATTATGATTGGGTAGTCTAAAACATGATGAAAAATAATTCACAGGTCCAAAGGTCGAAAATGATTAAAATTGTTCATTGATTTTTTTTTCTACTTACTTTAGTGGAGTGAAGGCCAAATTTGGTGAGAGTTAAGGAATAAACTAGAAGTAAGAAAGTAAAGATCTCTGATAAAATAAAATGGCAAGTTAGGAAAGATTATTGATTGTCAAGCTCATTAATTCTTACAGTGAAAGGAAGTGAGGCTAGAAACTGGATCAAAGAAAGCTTTCAAAAGGAAGTCAAATACACAATGAGTTTAAGAGAAAAAACAGGAAGTTTGCAAAACATGAATGATTTGGGGGCAGGGCAGTTGTCTGTGTTGAGAGAATGGGATGATTCAAGAAAGCAGACAGGACCTTAAAGTAGAAGAGAAACAGGAACAAATGAAGCTGGATATGAAGAAAAGGAGAAGATTAGGGAGGCTTTATGCTTCTTGCCCAATAACTCTATAGGTAACAGCAATATTCTTGATATATTTGGGCTTGTGTATTAAGTGTTATACATGGCAACTTTGAGGAGGATACATTTGAGCAGAGGAAATTAGTTGTGAAAAGGTCACTACAAAGATCCAGTAGAAAAGGGCTTGATAAAATTGCAATGGTGATTGGAGAAGCGAATTCAGACAAAAACAGGGAAAACCTGCAGGCCCTGGTCATTGGAGCAGAAATTAAGCAGAAAATTAAAAGAGGAGGTAACTTCTGATTTTCTTTCTTGGCTTCTGTTGTTGTTATTTTTATTGTCATCAAAAAAAAATAAGACAAAGAATTACAACTACAGAAAGACACATGGAATTCAGTCTCTTGTCCCTGAAAGATCTACAGTGGAGATGGAGACAAGGAAAGGGGCTGTAGAAGAATGGACCAGGATGGTATTCCCTGAAGGGTATTGGATGAAAGTGACTAGTCTGTCTATTCTGTACCCATTGTGAGATTGGGGCTGTGAGGTCTGAAATAAATATTCAGTAAGAGGAAATGCAAGAAAGAAGACATCAGAACACAAGTAATACTTAGGTTTCCCACAGAAGGACTGTGGAGGACCAACGGAAGAGAAATCCAGATGTTGAACATCGAAGATTCCAAGGAAGAATGAAAGCATTCAGAAAGTACTACAAGGATTGGAAAGATGACTCAGCCATCAAGAGCATTGGCTGCTGTACCAGAGGACCCAAGTTCAATTCACAGCATGCACGTGGAATCTCATAACTATCTGTAACTCCAGTTCCAGGAGATCTGACACTCTCATACAAACACACATGTAGGCAAAAGCCCCAATGTACACTACATACATACATCTTAAAAAAAAAAAGAAAGAAAGAAGTATTACAAACCAATAGTAGACAGAAAAGTCACACCACACCAGAAGCTTTACTTCTCAACAATCACTCTGGGGCAGTCACTGGTTTGCTTAATGAATAAGCATTTAATAGATACACAACCACATTATGATTGCTAAAAAAGTAATATAATATCAGGATTATATGAATCCCTTGTTTCCCAAATGACATCTCACCTTGAATTGACTCCACAAACTGCTTTCTCTGGTCTGTGAATGAAGAAGGATCATAAACCATATCATGGTTCTCAATAGTTTTAAAATCAAAGCTTTTGAATTCAATATAGAAAATAAATTAGGGCTGTTGGTATATTGTAACAATTCCTAATTAATATGTGATATGGCAAGAAGTTGTTTCCTGGGCTTGGGGCAGCAAGCTCCACAGGAATGGGACTAAGCTGATGACCTAAGCCAGAGCAGGCCTGAGACAGTGAACTCAGAGTGAGTGGGAGCAGATCCAGATCAGGGACATTTGCGGAGGCAGGACTGAGCCAGCAACCTGAACTGGAGCAGGCCTAGGACAGCAAATTCCACAAAAACAGGACTGAGACAGCAACCTAGCCAAAGCTGACCTGAGACAGTGAACTCCACTTGAGTTGGAGTGGATCTAGATCAGGGGCATTTACAGAAACAATACTGAGCCAGAGACCTAGGTCAGAACAGACCTGAGACAGCAAACTCCACAGGAACAGGTACAGGGGAGCAACCACTCATCAGTTGTAGGGTAGGCCAAAGCCAGATACCTCTGTGGGTACAGGCGTGAGTCTGGGACCTATGAGGGTGTAGGCAGGATCCAGAGACCTCTGCGGGTCCAGGTGTGAGTCTGGGACCTTCGAGGGAATAGGCCTGAGCCAGGTCTTCTGTGGGTCTAGGCATGAGTCTGGGACCTCTGAGGTAGTAGGCCTGAGTCAGGTCCTCTGCAGGTCTGGGTGTACTCCAGTCTGGAATCTTCAAGGGAGTAGCCCGGAGTCAGAGACCTTTGCAGGACCAATCCCAAGCCAGAGACCTCTGCTGGAGCAGTTCCAGAACAGGGACATTTACAGACAGGTCTAAGCCAGAAACTTTGGCCATAGCAGGCCTGAGACAGTGAACTCCACAGAAGCAGAGCAAACCCCGGGAGCACTGAGCAATCTCCAGGAACACAGAGTGACCAATGGGGTAACCAGAACCTTGGCACTGACTGCACCACGAGGAGCAGCCCTCTGAGCCTTGGATTCACTGGCACCTGGAAGATTCATCACCAGAGTCACAGACAACATCAACTACACCAATTAGAGGAAAATATGGGTAAACAGCATAAGAACATATACAACACCACAAAGAGCAACACGACACCAGCTAAATCTAGTGACCCTACAAAGCAAGACTTGAACAACCAAATATAGATAGATGAAACAGAAGAAAATGACCTAAAAAATAACTTCAGGAGAATGGTTGAGGCCCTTAAAGAAGAAATGAGAAATTCCCTCAAAAAATGAAAGAAAAGACGAACAAAAAATTGGAGGACATCAACAAATCCCTTATAGAAAACCAAGAAAAAGCAATCAAACTTATGAGAGAGACTATTCAAGACCTGAAAACTGAAATAGAGACAATAAAGTAAACACAAGCCAAGGGAATTATAGAAACAGAAATCAGGAGAAAATAATCAGGAACCACAAATGCAAGCATAAACAGCAGAAGACAAGAGATAGAACAGAGACTCTCAAGCACTGAAGATACAATAGAGGTAACAGACTCATCAGTCAAAGAAACTATTAAATCTAACAAAAACTTAAAACAAAATATCCAGGAAATATGGGACACAATGAAAAGACCAAATCTAGGAACACTAGGTATAAAAGAAGGAGAAATTCAACTCAAAAGCACAGAAAATATACTTAACAAAATCCTAAAAGAAAACTTTCCCAACCTAAAGAAAGATATGCCTATGAAGATACAAAAAGCTTACAGAACATCAAATAGACTGGATCAAAAAAAGCCCCCACGCCACATAATAATCAAAACACTAAACATACAGAATAAGAATAAAGAAGGAATATTAAGAGCTGCAAAGGAAAAAGGCCAAGTAACATATAAAGGCAGATCTGTCAGAATTACACCTGACTTCTCAATGGAGACAATGTAAGCCAGAAGGTCCTGGTCAAGCGTTATGCAGACATTAAGAGACCACTGATGCCAACCCAGACTACTATACCCAGCAAAACTTTCAATCACCATAGAAGAATAAAACAAGATATTCCATGTCAAAACCAGATTTAACCAATATCTAACCATAAACCCAGCCCTACACAAAGTACTAGAACCCAGGGAAGTTGGCTACATCAACAAAAACACAGACAATTTATGGTCTCACAGCAGCAAATCCCAAAGAAGGGGAAAACAGACAAATTGACATCACCAACAATGAAAACTAAATTAACAGGAGATAGCAATCACTGGTCATTAATATCCCTTAATATAAATGGACTCAACTCACCTATAAAAAGACACACACTAACAGATTGGATACGAAAACAGAATGCATCCTTTTGCTGCATACAAGAAACACATCTCATTCTCAAAGACAGACATCGCCTCAGAGAAAAGGATCGGAAAAAAAAAATTTCCAATCAAATGGACCTAAGAAACAAGCTTCAAGCCACAATCAATGAAAAGAGACAAAGAAGATCATTTCATATTAGTCACAGAAAAAATCCATTAAGAAGAAATCTCAATACTGAACATCTATATCCCAAATACAAGCATATCCTCATATGTAAAATAAACACTTCTAAAGCTTAAAACATACATTAAGCCCCACACACTAATAGTGGGAGACTTCAACACTCCACTCTCACCACTGGACTGGTCTGTCAGACAAAAAATTAACAGAGAAATAAGGGAACTAACAGATGTTATGACTCAAATGGACTTAACAGACAGCTATAGAATATTCCATCTAAAAATAAAGAGTATACTTTTTTCTCAGCACCTCATGGAACCTTCTCAAAAATTGACCTCATACTCATTAACAAAACAAACCTCAAAAGATACAGAAAACTTTAGAACAAAAACAAGCCAACTTACCCAAGAGAAGTAGACTGCAGGAAATAATAATTGAGAGCTGAAATCAATAAAATAGAAACAAAGAAAGAATACAAAGAATCAATGAGACAAAGAGTTGGTTCTTTGAGAAAATGAACAAAATAGAAAAACTTTTACCCAAACTAACCAAAAGGCAGAGAGAGAATATCCAAATTAATAAAATCAGAAATGAAAAGCAAGACAAAACAACAGACACAGAGAATCATCAGGTCATATTTCGAAAACCTGTACTCCACCAAATTGGAAAACTTAAAAAAAATGCACAACTTTCTGGATCAATACCACTTACCAAAGTTAAATCAAGACCAGATAAGCAAATGGGAGAGGGTTGAATGGAAGGGGAGAGACAGGGAGGGGAGCAGAGAAAAATGTAGAGCTCAATAAAAATCAATAAAACAAATAAATAAATCACCCCCCCAAAAGCTCTGTTAAAAAAAAAAGAAAGTTGTTTCCATTACACAGAGACTTTTCTGTTTATTTTAATTTTCATACAGACTTTTATATAGAAATGTTCTCTGTAATTTCCACCAGCTAGAGAAAATACTGAATATTCATAACTGAAGAGTTTTTAATTAATAAGTAAAATGCAAAGTCATGGCAAAATATTTCCCAATGTTAGAAACGGTAAACCTATAGTTTTTTTTTTTTCCTTAGACATAGACTGAAGAAGGGGCTGTAAAGTTGTCTCAGTAGTTAACACTCAGTGTTCCTCCAGAGGACCAGAGGGTAGATTCTCAGCACCCACATGGTAGGTAGCTCACCACAATCTGTAACATTAGTTCAAGGGGATCCAAAGCCCTTTTCTGGCCTCCGAGTTCATCAGGCATACACACAGTTCATACAGTTACATTCAGCCCAAACTCCCCAAAACATAAAGATAAATAAATTGAAGATGATTATTATGAACACAATGTCAATGCATAAACTTTCATGGACAGAGAAGTGAAGGGCAAATTATACCAGTCCTGAAACCTAAACGTTTTCATAGGCAAAATTTCTGAAGGTGTGGGGATAGAAAAATGGCTGAAAGGTTAAGAGAGCATATGGTTTTTCCACAGGACCCACGTCAGGTGACTAGCAAATGACTGGAACGCCAGCTTGAGGGGATGCAATACTTCTGGGCTCTGCAAGCATACGTACACGCAGGTGGCTTACCCTCACACTGGCACACCAACACATGCTAGCACACACATACAACAAATTAGAAATAAAGTAAGCCTTTCTTTTCCTCTTAAAATAGCGTCTGTAGATGATTAATTTACTCTTGGTGCTCTCGCAAACATTGCGGGACCTTTAGCTAGAGATGTTGATATACATCTCTGTGTCAAAACTGTTCTATTAATATATTTATTTATTATTAAAGTATCACCGAGCCGAATTTTGTGATTTTTCATAGTCTGTAGATTAATAGTTAGGATTTCAAGTAGATTTGATAGAACTAATTGTTGTTCGCACGTTTTCTCAAGAAATACACCAGATTGATCTTAGCTACCAAATAATTTAAATTCTATTGGGTTTTCAGCATAGTGTGAGTTACTGACTACCTTTTAAAAAGATTCCAAGGATGTATGAAGAGTCATGGAAATTGCTGCTTTCTAATTACACATATTTGTCTTCATTGTGACGTCCTTCATTTCAGATTGCTGTAAGGTGACCTGCCTGGAATTCTGAGGGTGTCGCAACACTTGTCCCAGTAACTGTGAGAAAGTTTGCAGAGCACGAGGGGCGTGCTTCTGATTTGCCCGAGGTGTCAGGCGTAGGTGCCCAGGTGTGAGTTCGAGACGCTCTGGGCAGAGAGCTTCATTATTACTAAAGCCAGGGGTTGTGGGAATCACTTGGCGGTTTCAGCTGCAACCAGTTTGAAGCCCTGACAGACTCCCTCCCAGGGAGGAATGGATGGAATGTGGACTCTCCACTTTACCTAGGCTTTGAAACAGCAGGCAGCTCTCCACTATCTCCTCACCAGACCTCCACACACGGGAGGTTTTCAGGGCTCACTAGCAGTGGGGCCAGCGTTAGTCCGTAAATCAAAGCGAAGACGATACTCCTGGAATCACAGTGCTCGTGCCCTTTTGGACTTATTTCAACACTCACTGCTGAAGCGAAACCAAACAGACAACAAATTGAGAAACGGGGAGGTTGTTAAAGAACTTGTTATCTGAAAGTGCATCTACACGTTTGGCAGGGACCAGACAGCTTCACTCAGATGACAGAATGCTTAAAATCGTGGTGTAATCTTTATTGTGGTCATAAATAATTGAAGCATCTGTAACATCCATGTAATTATGCAATGAAGAAAGTAAACTTCGGGGCTTTATAGGATCAGAGGCTAGGCGTGCATTCTGCTCGAGATAACAGGAACTGCTTAACTTCAACACCCCAGCTTCTGGTCAGTGTTTGAAAATGTGGAGGTTAGACTACTCACTCAAAATTCAGGCTTGAGCATTTTACATTTTAAACTAGAAGTTGCTTTCAAATAGCATTAAGTATTGCAGAAGTCACAAATTGTGATTGGATTATTTTAACTGTTCATTTTGTAAGTAAACAGTCATGTGTGCTTAATGAAAAACTCAAGAGCAGTTTAATAGCCTCAGAAAGCTGGTAAAGTTGTGTTTAGTGGAAGACAAGTTTTGAAAAGTCTACCGTCCAGCCTTAGGTCTCACACAGAGATTGGGGGACATGCCCTTGGCAGGTCCCTTGTCCAGTGGGGTGACTGAGGCTGAAAAGAGCCTTGGATCTCTGACTCTCTGATCTTGTAGGGACGTAGTTTTCCTCATTTTTTTCACACTCTTTGGGTAAGAAGCTTAGAGAATAGGAAGGGAATCAGCTCAAAGCTAATTGACACCAACTTCGTAAATGATCCTTAGAAACAAACTAGTAACTCCTGCAACCAAATGTGATGTGGTCAAGGCCAAACTAAATACAACCAGATTTAAAAAATAAGTAGAGAAAGGTTTGCTACACAGAAAGGAAGCAGAATACTAAGATTATTCTGAGCTCAGTGCCACTCTTGAAGAAAGTACACGTGTGAGTTTTATTCCAAGAGCCCACACAGTCCACAGAAAAAGAACTTTGAGGTCACATTCCTGAGTATGTTCAATAGAAGTTGTCCATTACTAAGCAAGTTCTGTCTCAGCTCAGAGTTCAAAAAAAAGGAAGATCCTGGACTCATTCCCAGGTCAAGGTATAGCACCTGCTGGAGAGGTTAAAGCAGTGAACGAAGTTCTTCACAATATATAGTCATCACAACAGCAGACAAGAAACGTTCCGGACAGATTCAGTTTCTTTCAGCCCAAGAGGTGCTAGCTGGAACCAAAAAAAAACGATGATTTGAAGACGGTATACATAAGGTGGTTTGTCCTTCCGCGTTCTGCCTCACTTGTCCGCTAAGAGGACTCCCACTTAAAGTGCCCTGTACACGTTGTCATTCAACCCACATGGACTGAAGAGGGATGCAAATGTCCCGCCCTCTAGGTTCGGCTTTACCTTTGTAGAGATGTGTTCTTGGGGACGATCAGGACATCAGTCACAGAAAGATAAGTGCATCTTTACACTTAGAGGACGTTCAGTGCTAAATAACGAAAATCATGTTGATAGAGAACAGAATGGCAGCTATTATCTCCTCATTTCTATTAATTCATAGTGAATATTTTGGTTGTTTGTTTTTTCTGTTGTTGTTGCTTTTGTTTTTATTTTTTAAGATAGGATTTCTCTGTGTATCTTTGGCTATCCTGGAACTCGCTCTATAGACCAGGCTGGCCTCAAACTCACAGAGATCCACCGGCCTCTGCCTCCTGCATGCTAGGATTAAAGACCTATGCCACCATGACCAACTGACAGTGTTTTCTTTAGAGCAACATTACATGACAAATCATCTCAATTGAAGGATCATCTGTCTGAAACTTTCCACTTAACAATTCAGACTCACGGTTCTGATAATTCATAATATTGACTAGTCTCATACATTTGAGTCCTAAAATAAAAATCCATGAGTTGAATCCTATCTCTCACCGTTTTCCATCAAACTAATGATAAGTAAGCTGCTCAATTTTGCTAATTTTCTGATGTCTTAATTTCATGATTTATCAAAAAATATAATTTTATCAATTCCACTCATATTAGTCCATTTTCTTTTTTATTATTGTCACTTGTTTGCAATAATTATCAGTAATTATCTAAGAGATGGTCTCTTTCCACTAAGCGTTCAAACACATCTGACACTATTAATGAACAGTCAAATACTTTGCCTCTGAAAATCAATGGGGAACTTGAGAGCTACTACTAATATCATCATTGTTTTACCGTAGTTGTGTAAATGCTTCCCCATTCTGTGAGGATCAGAAAAAAATATGTGATTCCCCAGTGTCGTTCAGCAAGCTAACTATAGAATCGAACTGTACCTAAAACTTAAATATGATTCTTTTCAGTAATAAAATTGGGATAGCTTTAAATGTATCGGATAGACTAAAATAAATTGTCTTATGTACTTACCAAAACTTTATATTCTCCATGCATAATTACAGCTGATCTGAAAGCTATTGGATTTTCAATCATAAAATGACTTTCAATAAGTAGGGCATAGGCCAAGGATTAAATTTCTTCAATCCTGCTCAAGGCCAAGGAGTGAGAATAACGACAGAGGCTTTTAAACACTCACTGGAGTAAGCCGGTTCCCTCTTATCTTGATGGCTCTTTATCTCTTGGGAGTTCTTGTCTCAGTGTTGGTGCTAACTGCGGTTTTTATTTGTTTTGTTTTGCATTTTAAGTTTCCTTTTACTCTGAGCTTGTCTGCATCTCCAATGACAATTCTCCGTGTGATACTCATTCCAGAGTGTATTTTGTGTACTCTTTGTTTAAATAGTTAGCTCCAGAAATATTTAAGACATTTTCTTTACTTAAACATTTTGAAGAACCATTTAGAAGTCAGAGATGATGAGTGGTGTGTTTTGTGTTAAGCCTTACCCTGGCTCCAAGGGTGAAATTTTGTTACGTTGTAAAAATAGTCTCAATCCCTCATTAAAGCAAATAATTTGGTTGCCTGAGTGTCTAAAATACTCAATTTCCTTCAAACAGAAATCAAAGGGCTGAGATAAGTGTGGAGCTTGTTATTTGAATTCCTACACCTTTCTGAGATGGTGTGCTATAAACAGGGAGCCAACGGCGAGATGCAAAGTTTAAAATAAACTCAGGTCATAAGCTGAAATATTTACAAGCCAATGTAATATTAGCAATTTCTCGGTGGAGTTTTATGATATTTACCTAATGCAGAGAGAAACCTATGTTACACTCAACACCAAACACTTCTCTGTCCCTTTGATTCAAGTCTTAATGTCTTGAGCGTCTGAAGAACTCTAGAGAAGAGCCTTGAACCACTTGAGAGCAAGGAAAAAAAATATCAATCTAACGACTAAAAAGATCTGGATTATTAATGCTATTTATACTGGCATGGGTACTTGATGATCCCAAGTGAGCACAACTTCACTCTGGAGCAGCGTGTCCAAAACCCACAGTCTTTCTGATCTCACATTCCTTGACATTGTCCAATGTGATGTTGTGAAAATATGATAAGGAACACCGTGCGACACTGCTATAGTTTTATGATTCAAGATATTTAAGTGAGTGAAGTGTGTGTATGTGTGTGTGCGCACACACACTAATTTAGTATCCCTCAGGGAAAAGCTATAAACTCAATCCCTCCTCTGATGGGACTTCAGGGGATTCTGTGCTAGATGTTTAAACTGCTTCTTTCATGGGATGTTTCTTTATCCTGGCAGACAGCCTGAGCTTAATTGTTTGACCTGCGACCAGGTATCACTTTAACAAGAAATTGCTTATATTGGCAGACACCTCTGTGCCTCTCATCTGACCTGGGTCCACTTTATTGGTATCAAAATGTCCCCTTTGTAAGAAAATGCTGACTGGGAAAGATGCTCTCGTGGTTCAGATGGGTGAGACAGAGAAGAGGCGACACAGGAACACAGGACGCAACAGTTAATGATCTGCAGATCCAAGGGAGAAGGCGATGGCATGTTCCACAGGGTTCCGTGGAAAGGAAAGCAATGAGGAAGTCCGTGTTCAAACCATGAGAGGGGAACAAGGTGACTGGAAAGGGGATCCGTTAGTCATCGCGGCTTTGTCACCTGCATAGGATGTGGGGTCAGCAGGGCAAATGAGACGGATGATGTCTAGCACTCTTACCGTAAGAAGAGCAGCAGGAAGAGATTATATATGGTAAGCAGATAGATTAACTCAGTTGCACATGAGTGAAAAGAGGAAAAGTTCTGGAAACTGAGTCATTAGTGTTCGACATTACTTCCGTTTGAGGAAGGGAAGCTTACACTTCAGATTGGGCGCGCAGGAATCCTTAGACTGTATTCGTGTATTGCAGTGCTTTTCAAATTTGGAAACTTCAAGGTTACTTTTAATCTGAAAAAGGGAGCTGCTTTGCAGAAACAGCTGCAGTAGATACAGTGTACAAACCATATAATTTCACATATTTATAATTTGGATTGGTTTGGATCATAAACTATTGTGTTAGCGATCAACTTTACAAAAACAAAAGCAAAAGTAGGTTATATTTTATGTTATTATTTATCAAAATAATGTATTTGACCTCTTTTCCAAATAAAATAAAAATAAACAGTTACTATGAAAAATTAGCAGTGTATGGTATAAAATTAATAACTCTAGAATTTTATAAACCCTCTGAGACTCTTTAAGTATAGCTAAAGTTTCATAAGGCAAAAAGAAATTACAGCTGGCTCTAATAGCATAATTTCAGCTATGGTGTAAAACTACCAATTTCTATATGGCTGCAAAATTTCACACCACTACATGTTCTGTAAAAGTATATCTTTTCAAATAAATGTAATACACTATTACCTCATTAAGTTAGAAATATACAGAAATTCTTGAAGTCAAAATTTATTTGCTCAGGCATCAAATGGGAATAAAAATCATTCTTTGTGTCAATGCTATTCTCAAATTAATGTAAATACACATTAGATCTAATTTTCTCACGAAATCATATTTTCAGTATTATATCTTCCCTATTAAAAAGTTATTTGGGCTCAGGAAGCATCAGTTGAATAATAGATGCATGAAGCATGTGTAGGCATTTGTTCTCTTTCCAAATGCTGTATGGGCTGTGCCTTACTTTGAGTCAGAAGACAGAGAACTTGATCTCTGGTCTGCTGCTCAGCCTCTTTCTAACCAGCCTGTTAGGCTTCCTCTGCTTCACTGGCTTCCGCTATAAAGACGATGCTGTGGAGTTATCCTCTATGTTGCAGCTATTCCTAAAATCTCCGCCATGAATGAGATGTAGCTGCTGTTCTAGAAAATCCAGAACTGATGGCTAAGAAGGCGGTAGTAGAATATCGCCAGAGTTACACCATCAACACATTCAGGGATGCCTGGGGAGTTCCATTTGAAAATTAGAAGGCCTTCTTAGAAGAGAGAGTGTTTGAAATTAAATTTGAAAATCCAGGCCTACTTTTTCAAATAATGGTTAGGGAAACTGGTCTTAGGTGAAATGAAAGCAGCGAAAGTCTAGAATTTAGATGTAATAGCTTTAACGTACTTTTTTCAGTTTCCAGTACAAGCTGTTTGTTAAATAACAGTCAAAGGCCAAAGAAGTTCTGGAGAGATGAACTAAAGAAGCAACTGAAGCCAGGCCATTTTAGTAGTCTGCATGATGGGTAATTTCCAGGCTGTGTTTCCTGAGGATGGAGCAGCTCCACCAGGCAGGTTATGTTTCCTGAGGATGGAGCAGCTCCACCAGGCAGGCTGTGTTTCCTGAGGACGGAGCAGCTCCACCAGGCAGGCTGTGTTTCCTGAGGATGGAGCAGCTCCAAGAGGGCTATCAAGAGCTGTCTTTGCTCCGTGTCACCAGGGTTCCTCCCTCAGCAACCAAGCGTGTGCCAGGCTATGTTAAGGAAGTGTTTGGTGTCTGCTTTCGTTTATTTGGTTTTGTTTTGTCCTGTTTTTATTAGTCTGTTATTACTGCATGATCTATACGCAAGTAAAGTTCCGATGAAAGTTGGGCTAAAAATCTACAGACTGGCATTTAAACATTGCCTAGAAATTCATGGGAAAACAGTGTATTCTTTGGTGCCTGATGCTACCTCCTGGATTAAGATAAGGAAGAGTCCCTTGAAATCTTTCAAACTAAACTCATCTCCATTCCCTCTACCTTCACTAGTTTTCACATTCTAAATTAAACAAAAATTCACAAATATGGATACGTTTGGGATCCAGGCTTAGTTACACCAAATATAGACATATGTCACTTACTGACAGAAAAATATGTTGGTGAGCAACTTTGTCTTTGTGGAAATATCATGTGGTATACTTTCAGATTCTAAGAAGGTTAGTATGTTCTTTGACCACATAATCTCTCTGGGCTCATCACATACAGTCGGTCCCTAACTGAAGTGGTACCATGTAGCATGGGGCTACACTCTAGTGAGGGAATCATAGGGTTCCAAAGGAGCATCTTTTACTTTTCCTTCTATTCTGTTCTTGTCTCTTTTTACCCCGACAAGAGTTATAAAAGGGAAAATTCATACTAGCTTTATCCTCGGTAGGCAAAGGCTTTTGCAGCTAAGTCTCTTGATGTGGGTTTGATCCCCAGAATGTACATGATAGGAGGAAAGAACCAACTCCCCCAGTTTATCCTCTGACCTCTTCTACTTCCCCAACGTAAGTCATATAAAGAAGAGCTCACCTCCTCTAAACCATACAGGAAGAGCGCGCCCTCTCTCTTTCCTCCTTTCTCTTTACAGAACATTCCAGAAGGGTCCTGGCTCACATCTGGGTCTAATGCTATAGACAAGCCAGGAAAAGTCTGAACAGACATCCTTCCTTGCCTTCTTGCTTCATTCTGTTAAAGGGAAACCCCTACCTTGCTACTCAATAACATATCTAAGTGGTCTGCTTTCTTTGTTAAACCTAAGTGTAAAAGCAGGTAGTTTCCCTTAGGTGTTTGGGTCTCCATTTTTGCAAGATCTTGGGTCATGTAAGGCAATCTAAGCCCCTGAAGACCTCCTGTGGGCCAGGGCTACCTTTAGAGTTTGAGGACCAGGGTTTCCTTTGGACACGACATGATGAGACTTTTTGACTCTAGCTTGTGTGTTGTTCCAGAATTACAGGTCGTGGAAATGATGGCAGATTTCCACTCACCGTGGAGAGCAGGCAGGGCTCACTTGTGTGGGTCCAGCGTGTTCCTCTCTTTGCCTTCTTAACCTTTCCCCTTTGAGCCACCTTGAATTGCTAGAACCACAGGACTGATGGATAAACATCTTTTCGAAGTCTAACTCAAACTATCCCCCCAGCAATCAGGGGCCAGCAGAACAGACTGCATCCAAATAGGGGCAATTATCATGATAGTGAGGCTGTATCCTGGAGCAGAAGCAATCATCTCCAAAGAAGCGGATTGTTTCCCTCAAGCAATGGCTGTGATAACAGCCTCCTCAGGACCACCTTGCGGAACCAGAGCACATTTGCTTGGGCCTGCTTAGCAAGTCTACCACTGGCCCACCTGCCCCAATTTTTCTTAACATAAACACGAGTCTTTCTTTGTTCTTTTTTTTTTCAATTTTTTAAAACATAAACACCACTTTCTTTGTTTTTCTTCACGTTATGGCTACAGTGAATAACTCTCTCCCCTTTTCAACACTGCTCGCTTGACTAATCGTTCTGTTAGAACCGATAATCAAGCCTAGACCTTTTTGGCTGCTGGCTTCTGAGATTTCGCAAGAACATCCATGTACTAGCGAGACAATAGAAGAGACAAAGGACGGAGGAGAAGCAGAACCGAAGTGAAACTAAGACAGGGGCTAAAGGCGCAGGTTAATAAGGCTTTCCTCGTTTTCCTATGTTCGCTCAGTTCACAAACCTTCAACAGGCGTTCTCTCTCTCTCTCTCTCTCTCTCTCTCTCTCACACACACACACACAGAGTCCTTTATTTCTTTCTTTTTCTTTCCTTTTCCTCATTCCTTTCCATCATCACTGCACAGCTCAGGGTGACCTTGAACTCACGATGCTCTTGCCTTGGTTGCCAGGCTTAACCCAAGAACGGCAGCTTTCTTTTTAATTGTCCCATACTAAGATACTTCTGATTCATTCTCTAATTCTGTCTCCCATATTTCCCGAAATGCCTATGGACGTCCTTACTTGGCCTAAAAACAACTTTTTGGAAATTTAAACGGAGAACAAATGAATAAATATTAGATTTTAAAGTCTTTTTCTTTCCCTGTCCATGTTCTTCCTAGGTTTAGAAGTGTTGTTTGTGTTCTGAGTTCTTTCCCTCCGAGGGGCAGATTGCCACCAGACACTTGAGACACAAGTTAAAAAATGCTAAGCCTACTCAATGTTTTCAGTTGTCTGAAGATAAACATTGGCTTCAGCCCAAGAGAACTATTGCTTTTAAACACCAACGGATCAGCGCACAGTCACTCAGAACAACCCGCTTGTTATCCCTGTGCCATGGAGACAAATTCAGGGATTTGGAGGACTCCTCTTGAACTCAGGCTTGGCTTGGGATGGGGATGGGGAGTCCCTTGACCAGTAGTGGAAAATGGAATCCCAGTCCCCAGGACCTTGCTTGTGGTTCTACAATGGAAAAGCACCTGCATCTGCTATGGCGCCCCCTGCTCGAACTCCCCTGGAGGTGGTCCTTGGCTCCAGCGCTCTGGGCATTCAGCCCTGTTTATAGAACCACTGTGCGGTAGCCATTCTCTCTTCCTCCGCCTTATTAGATCCAACAATGGTAGGAATTCCGAGAGAGTCCATGGGTGGGAAGTTATGCAGAGGACCAAGGCAAAGACTAAACTATTCACGTACAAATCTGGGTCACCCATCTTTATTAGCAGAGCCGTGCTGCAGGCCTCGGGGACAACGGTGGCAGCCGCTCTTTCAGACCCATCATAGACATGTTAATTGCACGGTTACAGTTTAAGCTTCGTCTCCCGTCCTATTTCCATATGGTTTTCGGGGGAACACTGAAGCAACCCTCCAGTCGAAAGGGTGGCCTTTTTCAGTGAAATCTGTAGATTCTCTCTCCTGCTGAGAGTTCTCACACAGACCTCCCTCGTTCCTCCTTTCCCTAGCAAAGGAACCTTTTGCCCACCCAGGCTATGACACCCTCCTTCCCCCAACTCCTTTTCTGGCATTATTCCTTCAAATTTAAATCACAATACATCGAAATGACCAGCTGGCGAGGGCAACACTTGTGGAAGGCAAGGAGTGGTTGTAAAGCATCAGGACTAAAGGAAATCCACTTAAAATGAGAAAACAAGGAACACGGCGATGTTTTGAACAGGGGATGCCCTGTGATTTATAACAGCATAAATTTGGGCGGGTCTTCAGTCTGGGGCTAGAAAGAAGATATCCAATAGCAGGTCAAAGCAGTTCGTTTTCTTCTGAAAACAGTAACAAGCACTGGCTACTTGCCGAGGGGACGAGTTTCAAAAAGAAATGTGTAGAAGAGAATATAAAAGATTAGCTAGAACCAGAGGTAAAGCCAGCACAAGAATAACACTCAGTCGACCAACAAAGGCCTGCTTCTACTTGGTGACAGCAAACATGGAAACAAAATGAGAGAAGGAAGCCGGATGCTAGGAGGGCAAAGAAGGCACAAGAACACCGCATTTTCAGGGAGAAACGTAGAGGGACATTCATTTCAGGTGTAAAGTTTTAATCCTCATTGGTTTACAATTGAAAAGTGTTCTTAATACCTGAGAGTAATCCGGAGGGTCAAAGCTTGAAGCCATTGCCTCCCCTACACTGTTAGTTAATCCTCCACACAGCTGGGCTCCTGCTCGCCTCCATTGTCAGGCTTTTCCTTCCTTTAATTCCATCCTCGATCTTGAAACTGCTCTGTACCACCCAAGTCCCCTTCTTGTTAGCTCCTGGGTTCTTTCATTTGTAAAGACTTTAAATCCAATCCCTGGCAGTGGTGTTGCAACTCAGCACCTGGGATTAAATTCAGGGTTTATTAAATCTCTCTCTCTCTCTCTCTCTCTCTCTCTCTCTCTCTCTCTCTCTCTCTCTCGATTCTCTCTGCCCTAATATTGAGAAATTTCAATGACTTTTGGGAAAAGTCCCCATGACGCGGTGTATCTTAGATGCTTAGATGTTCTGTGTGTATTATTCAGCTAACTCTCCCAGCAACCTGTATCTTATAAGAGAAAGGTGACTGAGGTGGAAAGGTTGTTGGGGAGCTGGAAAGAGACCTGGCTACCAATATTTCAGAACATAGAGTTTAGAGTTTACGTCTCAATACTTGAGATGAAATCAAGCCGACTTCTACCTATCTCACTTTTAAAAAAACGTATTTACTTCACGAGAGTAGGATTGGTGTCTTATGTTTGTTTGTTCCCAAGTTAGCTTACTCCAGTCTATAACCCACTACCTAGAGAGGGACCTGGTAATGATGAAGTTTAAATATATTTTATTAATTGTGTGTGCACACACATACGCATGTGTGTGGGTGGAGATTAGACAGCATAAAATAAGGTCTCAAGCGTTCTCTTGCATCATGTTACAGACTAGCTCCCTCACGACAGACTCCAGGCTAGCTGACAGCAAGCTTCATGGGAATCCTGGCTCTGACGCCACCAACCCACGGGTGTGCTGGGCTCTCAGTTAAGCACCACTGTTATCTGCTTTTGCAAAAGTTTCAGTGATACAAATGTAACTTGCCAGGCTTGTTTGGTAAGCATTTTTACCTGTTTAGTCATATTCCTGATCCTAAAACTACATATTTTAAAGTGATGAAACCATTAAGCACTGATGAGGGTCTATTGTATACAGGCCATCCGTCAGGCCCTGGAGACAAAATCCAAAACAATCAGGGAAACCCAGACACTGACTGCAGGCCCCCAGGATACAGGTGCAGAGATAGAGAAAGCGAAAGGGATATAAGTTACCTTAGACCAAGAATTGCACTGTATATGTATGGAACTTAAGTTTTTTATTCGGTATTTTTGATAAAGCTGAGAATTTATGTTTGCCTAAATAACATTTAGTGTTAAGTTTTATTTTTTTAAAAAAACTGGTTTATTTTACTTTTCGTGTGAATGCTTGCTTGCCTGAGTGCGTTTATGTGCACCCCTGAGGATCTGGTCACTGTGGAAGTGAGAGGACAGTGGAACTCGAGTAAGATTGGTGGGAGCCACCGTGTGGATGCTGAGAACAGAATCTGTGTCGTCAGCAAGAGCAGTGATTGTCTTTAACGACTGTGCCATCTCTCTGTCTCAAGCGACAAAATGTTTGAGTGATATCCATTACCATACTCCATGAAAATTTGTAATCATTTTTAAGACATGAAATCATATTGGTAAAATTATATAAGTAATTTTATAATAGGTTTGCTTATGGAAGAGTGAATTGACAGCATTACCTCAGTTAAAGCTATAATAGTAAGAAGAGGTATGAAAATTAGCAATTAGACTAGCCACATCCATCAGCCTTGCTCAAGTATATAGGTGTTCCTATTTGGAAAAACAGCATGGATGATGCATAAATCAAAATTATGTGTAACTTACATTTGTAAACAAAAATGGCTTGATGTAATTGAAGGATTCGTGATGGCAGGACCCTGGCAGGTCCCCTGGCTCCGGGCTGGTGGGGAACCATGGCGGATCAAAGACAGACAGATATGCCATGCGGAGGGAGCTTGCTTGGGTATAGATTTTATTTAATGGGTAAGAGGATTATGGAGTAAAGATATATAGGGGGGGGGAGGAGAGAGAGAGAGGAGGAGGAGAGAAGAGGGAAGGAGGTGAGGGAGTACTTACCTCTTTAGAAGAGGGATGAACAGAGAGAGAGAAAGGGGAAGAGAATGAGATCAGCTTGCCTGGGAAACGATGGGGGGGATTAGGGGTGGGAGGAGTCTCTTAAAGCAACAGGGTACCCAGGTGAAGGGAAGATCAGCAGATCATACAGTAAGAATGGAATTCTGCCCTCTTTTCATTGTCCTACAAGATGCCAGCTGTGGGAGCTGTACTGGGACCAGGCACTTGTGCCTACTCTTGGGAGCTCACCTTGAGGAGTGTATGGGGGACTAGGATGAGTTACCTAGACATGCTCTTTGCTAAATTCTTCTTAATGATAACGGAAAAAAGAAGTTGAATATTAATTAAAATGTGTATGGATCACTGCAAGCAGCAAGGTATCAAACAAAGATTCAGATAATGAAATGAACTGCAAGATTTTCTTGGCTAGACATCTGTGAAAGTGATAGGCAAATTCTAAGAAAGTTATTAATGCTCTCCTGTCTCTATTCATACTACCTAATTCAGACTCCGAAAATCTTTCTGCATATTCTCATGTAATTTTTCAAATCCGTGTTCAATTTAAGTATTTTAATTGGACTGCCTCCTTATCAGTTTGCACTTTTAAAGCTTTTTAAATGAAAATTTCCAGTATGCACATGGGGCGAATGCTAACTATTTTCAAGCATTGCTCTGCACACTGACAGAAGCAAAACCTAAGCCTCAAATTTAAGGGAATGTTCACTAAAATTTAAGGATTTGTGTTTATTGTATGCACCAATGCTGTGGGCATGTGAGGGCACATGCGTGTGTGTGCAGTGGTCAGAGGTCATGCTCAGACACGTCTCACTTCCACCCTGTTGAGTCAGGATCTTTCCTACCGCTGCTCCCACTGTAGCAGAACGCCAGGCTAGGCTACTCTCAAGTGTCTAGCTCTAGATGAACGATTTTTCTCCTCATTCTCTTGTCTCGGCTTCCTATCATACCACAGGAATGTTGGGAGGGCTGATGCATGCCCGTTCCATGTGCGTGTGTGTGTGCATGTGTGTTTTCTGACAGTGAGTTCAGGTAGTCGAGCGTGCCTCTTTCCTCTCCCTCTGCTCATCTTCCTCGGCCAGTAGCTAGGCATTGCTGTGCCCTGTTTTCGTATCGCATCGGTTGATGTTTGGAAGTTTCTGTATAGAAAAAAAAAGCATTGTCATAGATCTGAATAAAGTTGGTTAGATATCTAACGACAAGACATGAAATGTATTTAAACACTGCTTTATCTCACACTTTTGTGGCCTTGCCATCTTAACTCCTTAGGAGAGATTATGTCAGACTCCCCCTCCGTCCCATCTTTAATCCCCTTTCTCCAAAGGATCATTTTGTTGGAGGATTTCTTGAGTAGCTAACATAATTAAGGAACCACTCACTACTCAGACATCCGAGTAGCACCTGTTTTTGATATCTTGTTTGTTTCCCATAGGTACCATTTTTTTTTTTTTAACATCAGTCTTCCCAGACTGGCTCTCTTGGCCTCTCCGTATAGATAGCAGATGATTTCAGACACATAATTTTTAAACTTACAGCCCTCAGTTCATGTCGCATCTACCTCTGCTGACTAAGTCCATACTCTCAGTTCCTGGGAGAGAGCATCCTGAGCAGTTTGGGCCAGGGATTTATTTATGATCTAGTCAGTTGTGGCCCGCAGACAGGTCTCATAACAACAATACGCCTGTCAATGGTGAATCCTTGCTGGAGGCTGTGGGTAAGGGTGAGGCTCTGTTGTGTGTGGCAACCTCTTCCTTGGCTGGGTTCCTGTGATGCCTTGAGTCTATTTGAATGCCATCCTTCTTGCTGAAGCCTTCCTAACTCATCAGTATCTCAACATCTAGAAATAGCATGCCACAGTCTAGTCCCAGTGACCTAGGTCTTTGTCTCTCCCATTACACAGACTTCACTGTTCAGCTCTAATTCTCTAGCTGTTCCTCCATGCATCACATGTCAAAAGAAACTCGATAGGAATGGTCATGCTTTTGAGACAAGGTCTTGCTATGTTGTCCAGCTGGCTACAGACTAAGAACCTTAAGATAGCTGAACAGCTAGGGTGCATGCACATTGTAGCTCCAATTTTGGTCATAGGACAGAGACTCTGTGTTTTTCTTTTGCAAAAACAAGTGTCTTGTGATACAATTTTCATTCCATATAAACTGTTCATTGAAACAGTGCAATTTGGTGGTGCTTATTAATATTCACAATTGTTTAACTATGACGGTAGTTGCAGCATTTTTATTACATTTATTTGTGTATGTGTGTGCACATGTATATGGGGGCAAATGTATTCCATCCCATGGATGTGGAGGGCTAAGGATAGCTCCCACAAGTCAGTCCTCTTCTTCTATCATGTAGATCCTAGATGCTGACTTTTCAACTGACCCGTGCAGACCTTGTCTGCCGAACCTGGCATCTGAGGACCTGAAACAAAGGGGTAGACTGCAGTCTAGTGCTGTAGACAACCTTTCTTCAGTCTCAATGTGCTTCTTTACACGAATGTAACAAAGAAAGCAGTGATCTAAGGAAGGTTGTTTGGGTTCAGAAAAGCACGATGAGGAAAACGTGCAAATGAACATCAATAAGCACATACTAAACATTGGCGGAGCAGCCCTTTCCTGGAACATTTTTAGGATAGGCCAATTTAAACACACATGCCTCGCACATACTATAGATTATATCTGAGAAAGCATGGGAGCAAGGCAGAAGGCCATCTCCAGATTCAGGTACACTGACCAGACTGGCTTCTGTGGATTTGTTCTCACGTCCAACAGGAATAAACAAGGCACATAAATTGAATGGAAGTCTTATAAATTGAATGCACGTATTTGTTACAGGAGGCGTGAAATCACATCCAGAACAACCCAGGGAAGAAAATGCATCTGGGGTAAAGGCCTTGGGCGTTTTCTCCTGGAACCCCTCTCACAGCTCCCCAAGGCATTGTTCACCATGGGTCGTTCTTTCGACCGCGTCTGACACGAGGGATTGAAATCACATCAACAGCTTGATGGCAGGCACCTTAACCTGATAAACCGTCTCACGGGCCCGGTTTTTAATGCGCGCAAAGACCCCGTGTGCATTAGCTACCACTCCGCACTTCGCTCCGCTGCGAAAGCCCTTCTCAGGCTTTACTCATGAGGTTCCATGTCTGTGTAAGCATCCAATGTCTGACGTGATGGGACTGCCTTCTTTCACACGGCTCAATGTCTCCAGGCTTACTGACAGGTATCAACATTACCTGCTATCCATTCTTTAATGGTGGAATGATTTTCAGTACTATAGTTATTATTTTGCTCATCCATTTATCAAAGGATGGGCATTTCAGTTGCTACTCTTTAGACGGTTGTCAATGATGCCACTATGAACATTCACATGCAAGTGTCTGTTGTTTCCCTTCTTTTGAATATACCCATAGACGCCTAGAAGTAGAACGGTGTGGATCATAAAGTAATTTTCTTAGCTTTTTTAATAAATCTCAGACTTCTTTACAAGTCACAATTCCTAAATTGATTTGAGTTGACATTTGTCTGAGAATAGCCCAGGAAGCATATGGGAAAAAGTTAATAATAGTATTATTACTATTATTATTATTAATATTATTTATTAAGAAAATGGTGGCAAAAGTTACACTGAAACAATGCTTCACATTGAATATTTCTTATTCAAAATACAAATGATAATAAGGGTTGGGTAAATTGCGGTGTTAGAGTGATGGATCAGAGGTTAAGAGCTCTTGCCACTCTTGTCGAAGACCGGGGTTTGGTTCCCAGCACTCCCATAGAAGCTCATAACTGTCTGCAACTACGATTCCAAGGGATCCAATACCCTCTCAGACCTGTCTCCCATTGGTACACATGCATGGTGCTCATATAGACAAGCAGGCACACACACATACACAGAAATAAAACTTCATTTAAATGTGAAGAAATTAGAACCTTCTACTTTGTTGGTATTCTTCATGGAATTCACATTCTGAAACTATCCATTTACGAGTTGGATAACTCGTAATATCCATTTATGAGTTGGGCCTACCAACTCATAAATCATTTTTAACATAATAATATTAAAGTAATATAAATGTAATATAAATATAAATAATATAAAATATTATTCAAGTTTCAAACTTAAATTAATACTTTAGGTGATACAACCTAAAAATATTATAGATAAACAAAAGTGAACAATACAGAATAAAATATATTCTTAGAAATTGTATGTGAAGGACTCGTACTTGTACTTAGTTTTAGAACAAGAGTGAAATATTATACCATCTAGCTGCTGAAATCTCTTTCATTTCTCATCTTCAGCCCCTTAGCTCCCTTAGGAAAATATTTATTCTAATTTCTTGCTTTCCGAAAACATGGTAGCCTCACGGACTTCTTTTCATGCTCACATCCCCTTGTAATAATTTCCCCAGTAGAAATGTTCTAGTCAGATTATACCCCACAATAAGTTCTGCTTTTGAACAAATACAAAGAATTTGTTTTTAAATATGAGGAATACAAGACTTATTTTAGAAATTATTAATTCTTAATTTATATATTTATAAATTATATATTTATAATTTATATTATAAATTATAATTTAAATTTAAATTATAAATTTATATATTTATAAATTTAAATTATATATAAATTATTAATTTATATTAATATAAATTCTTAATTATTTTAGAATTTAGAAATTCTAAAAAGAAGTTGCACGTATGAGAGCAGGTTTGGTTACATTTATAAAAGATAGAATATTTTACAGTATTCTGAAAGCATTTGTGCTTTGCTTTTTTATGTCTGGTATTTCTTCTGGACGATTATGCTGGGTTATTTCTTCCTTATTGTTCTGTCTCTGAGATTTTCTCTTATGATTGCAAATAGTATAACAAAATTTCAAAGTTATCATTCGACTCATCCTGAAAAATTTCTAGGCATACGTTCATTTTTAATTTACACCTGTTGATATCTATTCTGCATATTGTAGCTTTCTTTATTAAAAGCTGTATGTAAGGTTTTACTTTTAGTTTGCTCAAAATGGAATGAAATACCTTGAAAATAATAGAAAATATACAAATTTTTCTTTCTTTTCTTGAAAATCTAAGAAATCATTGTTAGATTTATATAACATGCCATAAATGTTTTATGTAGATATGTTATAATTCCACATTAATATTATTTATGCAATTTGATTTCATAATTTAAGAAATTGTTTCAAAAGTATTGCCATGATCTTGGAGTCTTAAGACTTCTCTGTATCTACTCACATATTTATCTATGGAATTCTGGGGAAGAGAGAGTGATATGGCCACCTGGAGAAATAAAGAGATGGGGAAACCCGGCGCAGTCTCAGATCACCTGACTCGTTGGGGGGTTTTTTTTATCTGTAGCATACTCCACATTCCCTCACGCTGGGCTGATCCCTCCACTCAGCACAGGCTCGGCCACATTCTTTCAACCTTTAACAATGTCAAATCAGCCCATCTTGAATTTCATTACCTCGGTGACTCACTGGATGACTGGATAATTAACGTCTTCGAGCAACTTAAGCTACTGGGTTAACGATATGCCAGATACTGCTTTCCTTGTAAAAATTGTTTTCCCTCAAAGGAACATTAAAGTCAGAAGCAAGTCCCCTCAGCAGGGTGCCTTGGCATGAGGCAGCATCTTGACCTTTCTCTATGTCACAGTAAGCATCTTATGTTTAAACTTCATCTACCCTCATCGTTTTCTTCTTGTGAAAACGTTTCTCAGTAAACTTATGTTGAGAAGTTTCATAATATCTGAAAGAAAACGCAACCTGGCACTTACAGTTGATGCTTAAATTCCTCAAGCTTAGGTCTCATTTCATTAATTCATAGTGGGAGTTCTTTGCTCTAAGAATCTCGAGCCTTGAGAAATCTGTTAAAATCATTATTAGGAAATTTTAAGTAAATTCATGACAAATATTCCTGGATTTAAGGAAATAGTCTACCATTATTTAATTCAAAGTAGGAATGATTATGTCTACCTCGTGAGTCACATTTTCATATTAACTTACTACTTCAACTTTCTGAACTATGTATTTTAATAGGAAAACTCTCTGCATGGAGATTTTCAAGGACAATTCCTTTCAAATGTTAGTGAATTTCAGATTGCTTTTTTCTTTCTTCCCTTCCTTCCTTCCTTCCTTCCTTCCTTCCTTCCTTCCTTCCTTCCTTCCTTCCTTCCTTTTTTCCTTCCTTCCTTCCTTCCTTCCTTCCTTCCTCCTTCCTTCCTTCCTTCCTTCCCTCCCCCCTCTCTTTCTTTCTTTCTTTCTTTCTTTCTTTCTTTCTTTCTTTCTTTCTTTCTTCAGTTTTTTGAGACAAGGCTTTTCTGTGTAGCCCTGACTTAGTGAAGACTACTCTGCAGACCAGGCTGTTCTTGAACTCACAGAAACCCACCTGCTTCTGCCTCCAGAGTGCTTGGATTATATCACCACCACGCAGTCACACACATACAGTGTTCTGTTTCAAAAATGCCTCCCTTAAAATGGTGTTCGTTCTAAAGTGACTCCAATCTACTTAAGCAGCATTCAAATAAATACATAAATCTCATAGTATATTCACTTAGGAGAAGGCTTGTTTAGCATATTTTTTTTCGAATCTGTGACAGAAGCTTCTCTCTGGGATACTGCTGTATGTATGGTTAATGGATATGCCTGTTTTGTAAAATTTTGACCTGCTTTTGGATAAACTTCATTGACTTTTTCACCTTTTCATACAGCCTTGAAACTTCATTGGCTAAGATATGTTCAATAATCATTTTGACGTTAACAAAATGAGAAAGTTATAAAGGTGCTAACGTAAAAGTCCTTTTAAAAAAGGTTTATTTTAAAAAAGTTTTTTCCATTATTTTTAACATTGCTGTTTTATATGTATATGGGGGAGTATATGTATATGCACCACATGTTTATAGATGTCCACATACTTGTATAACATACAAAGAAATTAGGACATGCATCACAGGTGAACATGTGAGAAAAAGGTAAATCATATTACTTGACATTATCTGATAAAATATTTAGCATGTATGTGTGTATATGCCGAGGTGTGTATGTATAAATACATATATGTACCTTTTAAATTATAACATTTATGCCTTATTTCATCCTCAAAGTGTATTGCTTTGAATAAAACCTCGTATTCATTTGCTCTTTCTAGTAGGCTTCTCAGTCTCCTTTTTGTGCCTTCCTTTCCCATTCACGTTTGTCTTCTCTGCCTGCCATTTCCTGAAAATATCTTCCCTTCTCTCTCTCATTTCCCTAATTCCCTCCTAACTGTTTTCTCTCCTGCTTAGTTTTAACTCCAGTGCGATCACCATGTCATTTAACGTATAATTAACTAGGAATCTCACCCTTCAGGGAAGGCAGATTTACATTTGATCTGTGATTGTGGCGATGGCATCAGCATGACTTGGCCCCTCCTTTTCTTCCTCCTCCTTTCAGGACTGGGGACTAAACCCAAGCCCTCAAGCACAGCTGGCAGACATGCTCCCGCTGACCTACATTCCCAGGCCATGACCTTCCATGTTTTCACTGTATATGTGGGGTAGGTTTATTGATTATTTATCCTTAGTGTTTCCTCGGGCCCAGCTTACTCAGCAAATGGTGCGCCACCTGTGGAAGAGATCCATTTTCTCCCACCATCCCTTGTAGATTTGGGATGCTGGGATTTCTTCTGAACTCTTCTGGTGGCGTGCTTCATGACACATTTGATCCTGGCACCTTTAACGGTAGCTTCCATCAGCGCTAACACCGATGCCCACCCACTGACCTCCCGTGTCTGTCTTACAGTAGCAGCCCAACCTCCTACTGCTTTGGACTTAGCTGTCCATGGGCTACTTCAGTAGCTCCCACACTGAAGACATGAGACTTTCCCCCGTCATCATGTGAGCATCAATGCCGTGTTCAAAGCCACACCGCATTATTCACCCGTCGGTAGGTTGTGACTCTCACTCGCAGTGTGGCGAGCTTCCAGATAGCTGTTTGGCTTGGTCTGAGAGTAATTGCTGAACCTTTTGTTTCCTGTCTGTTTACACTGAAAGCATGTTTGCACGTCTACAGGAAGGTTGGGTTAGGGTATGGAGTGAATTGTAGTAGATCAGGGTCAGTATTTCCAGGGTACCTAGGATATCATTATCTACATGGTCTCTTTGCAAAATTTCAACTCATTGCACTAGCTTCTGTAGAATAGATCAAGCTGGGATGCAGCTGATAGAAACTGGAGGAATGTTTATTCACGTGCTGGGGCTTATAAAACACCCCGACCTACAAAGGAGAAGACTTTATAGTTCTGAACAGAGGCGTCTCTATGACCTTAGAGGAGCTTGGGCTGATTGCTATAAAGAATGTCTACCATTTGACAAAGCTAGACATTGATTCAATTGACCAAATTTACAAGCACATCTTAATAAATAATTTTTGTCATATCTAGTACAACAAAACAGCTAGCTTTCTATTGGAATGAGTTTCTGAGTTGGCAATTATGAATTATTAAATGAAACAGTAACCATTTCCTAAATATAATTTTAAAATTTTGTTTTGAAACCAGGGAAAAGATCTTTTGTTTTGTTTTGTTTTTGTTTACTGGCTCTTGTAGACCAGGCTGGCCTCGAACTCACAGTGATCTGCCTGCCTCTGCCTCCTGAGTGCTGGGATTAAATGCATGCGCCTCCACTGCCCGGTGGGAATAGATCTTTTAATAAACAAATAATATACACATTAAGTCACTTAGCCTATTAAGGCAATGCACGCCTTTTGGTTTTCACGTAATGTTAAAACTTTGCTTTTCAAACACTCGATTGGAGATATTGCATAAATTTTCAGCAAAGTTAGACACTTGCAATTCTATTCAGGGCACAATTTTTCACTGTGTAATAAATGGAAAACTACACCTGGGACTCAGTCCATTGCTGCTCAATGGAAACAGTCACTGTCCAAATAAATCCTCTAGTTACTTAAAATGCGGTTCGAACTTTTCTTTTTTCCTTCCTTCCTTCCTCCCTCCCTCCTTCCCTTCCTCCTTCTCTCCTTCCCTCCCTCCCTCCCTCCCTCCCTCCCTCCCTCCCTCCCTCCCTCCCTCCCTCCCTCCCTCCCTCCCTTCTTTCTTTCTTTCTTTCTTTCTTTCTTTCTTTCTTACTTTCTTTCCTTTTCTCTCTCCCTCTCTCTTTCTCTCCCTCTTCCCCCTTTTCTCCCTCGTCCCCCTCTTTCTTTCCTCTGGCACGAGTAATTAAACCTGTCTTGAAAGTAAGTCAGTTAAACTTACTACATTCTCGGAGTTACCAATAATATTGCTTAGTGCAGTGGCACACTTGTTTCCATGAAAAGCCTATTTGTTGAACAGCCAATAAAGTTCAAAGAACTTGACTTTTGCAGCTCAACACTTTATCGGGAAAGGTGTTTACTGCAAACTGCTTTCTCTTTTGCCAATTAGCACCTGCTAGGATTCACAGCGAGAAGACCCTTGCCAGGGAAGTGTTTGCTGAGACCTTTCTTCTTGCTGTGAAGTGGAAAAAGGTTACTTAAATTTCCTACTTCATTGTTCTTGGAAAAGAGCAGATGTGACATTAGAATAACAATACTTCAGTGAGAATACATATTGGTGGGAAAGAAGCAATTTATTTGCATTTTGTATTTTTTGTATGTAAATAAATTTGGGGGGCAAGAGTTTTTATTTATTTTTTTATTTTGCTCTAACACAGCAGTCTCTTATGAATGCATTGTTTTTCTGTGTCGATACCGTACACGTGTTACAACTTCGTTGAGTAAAATTGTAAGCAAAAGTTTGCCATGATGTGGATTCTTTTATCTGGGCCTCTTAAAAAAGTATTAATAATTCATCTCTGATAAAACAAGATTTCCTCTACCTTTTTTCCTCTGGGATCCGAGGTTTTTGTCACAATTACAATGTACAGTAGACAGTGTGCACAATTCTGTGCATGGTATTAATAATGTCACATAACATTAAATCAGATATCATGGTCATGAAAGGTGAGGCCCACAGTGTGTGGTCACATTTCAAGTTAATAACCAAGTCTGCGTATGACTGGGCAACTAGAACCACGTTTCACCATTCATGTCCACTCGGGACCAAACTGCATTTTCCCCCTCTGACATTAGGGATTGTCAGTTCCCCTTTAGAAATGAGTTTTAGCATTAAGCACCTTTGTCTTCTTTTTTTATTTACCAAAACAAGTTCAGTCTGTGTTTTGGAAATATTTGAAATTAAATATATCAAAAGTAATAATGGCTTATAGGACAGACTAATTTTAAAGTTATATGCATTTTCTTCTTAAAGAACTTGATTTTCTCAACCACATTGCTATACTTCAGTGAAATGTAATATCACAAATATAGTTATATCTCAACAACATAGCAAGTATATCATAGTCCTGTATTTTTTTTTTTTCACATAGTAAACATACTCTGGTAAAATACTAGCTATTTTGATTTGTTTTATAGCCTCAATGGTTTTCTTTTTATGTATATATCACTAACCATTTTTTTTTTCATTTTGAGTGATAAGATAGCATTATCAATATGAGACTAGTGGGTTTCTTAGGAGAGAAAACAAAAAGAATTTGGCAGAGGTAAAATGTACTCTTGACTATTTCAGTTCTTTTCCTGGATTTTCACTGAATGAGCAGTCTACATTTGAACATTGGTCTGACACATTTTGAGTATTTTTGGAGGAAGTGGTGTGTTGCAACTTCATCATATTAAAATCTGGAATATATAACTTTAGATTCATTGAATCTGAAATCTGGCCATAGCGTGCGTTCAGTATTGGCTTCTGCTTTTGTGATGGAATAGAGTGTTGAGATAAAACTATAATAGATCAAGTCTTGTATTTGTCAATAGACTTTTATCTACAATCTTGGAACTGAGAAGCTGTTTGCACCGAGTGTGCAGGTTCTGCGTAGTGAGCTCCAGACAGTGGGGTTAGGTGGAGCTGGCCATTGCTTTATATCAAAGTGTTTTGAACAGTTGGCTGGTTGTGACCAACAGAAGTTCCTCTCAGTCACTGGCTGAGTCAGTCACAGCTGTTAATTAAAAAGGCCAGTTCCCAAGTTAGGTTTCCACGTCATTATCTTCAGGTTGATTGAGTGAGGACACAGACTTTCTTCGTTTGAATAGTGTAATGCATTTGTATTTCTATTTTTAGAACGATCAGAAGCTGATAGTTTCTGCTATCTACCTGTTATGAGTTAATCAGTGTGTTCAGCAAATATATGTCTGCCAACATTTTAAGCACTAAGAATTTGAAAATAATGGCTCCTCTGTTCCATTCTCACATAAACTTTGGGAGGGAAGGCAAATATTAAGCAGATAATTATAAAGTACACAGGACATTTATAACAATGCACAAACTAGGAAGCATAGGAAGGAGATAATGACAGGAATGAGAAGAGCAAGTGTGTCAAAGGCAGCTTAATATGACACATGAAAAACTGAGAAGTAGTGTTCTTGTATACAAACACATGCTTTACAATTTACCCATTCCAAGTCCTTCATTCAAACTTTTTTTTTCTTGATTTTTTTTGCGACAGGGTTTAATCCTAGCTAGTCCAAGTCCCACTAGGTCAGCCTAATCTACAGAGCAAGTTCCAGGACAGGTTCCAAAGCTACAGAGAAACTCTGTCTCAAAACAGCAAAAACAACAAACAAACAAACAAAAAGAGATGGCTCCGCAATTAAGAACATTGGCTGGTCTTCCAGAGGACTCAAGTTCAATTCCCAGCACCCACATGGCAGCTCACAACTCTCTGTAACTCCAGTTCTTGGGGTCTGACACCCTCACATAGACACACATGCAGGTGAGACACCAATGCACATGAAACAAAGTAGAACTTAAAATAAATCAAAAAAATAGTATATTCCAAATGAAACAAAGTGAATTGGAGAAGAAAGCTTTGAGATATGAATTATCTTAATGGATCACTTTTACATAATGTGTTCCATGCCATTTCAATCACAATTCATTGGAGAAAGAGATTCTGATAGAATTTTACCAATGTCCATAGATTTCAAGTGTTTCATGGAGATTCTATCAAACTCACAAAATTATATTTTATAGATCATCTATTACCTATCTGCTGGTTTGTCAGCAATACTAGGTTAGCTGAAGAAAGCATATAGTGAAAAGAAAATTCTCAAGACAATTTACTTGAGAAATGCAAAAAGCACCAAATGTTTATGTAATCATAAACTTTAATTTAGGAATTTACTGTTAACAAAGCAAATTTAAGGGACCACAATAAATTCCTAACAACTTTCTTACCCATAAAATACATTGATTTACATTAATAACTCCTACATTAAAATGATAGGCATTTTAAAATATCCCAAGACAACAATAAAGTACTTGAATTTGAATTTATTCATGAATATTGGAATTCCATGTACCCCTCTTTGGCAAGTATCTATCCTGCCTCTTTTTGAGTGTCTTTAGTTGGGTGGTGATGAGTCAATCCTGGTCCATTACAATTGTTCTTACTTTGAGCAGAAACCCAATGCTTTGAAAGCATGATGTTTAGGACTAAAGGACTTACTCCGTATCTCTCACATCATTATGAATTGTCATCCATGCTTGCATTGGTCTCCCTAATTTTTCTTACTAAATACATCACCAGAGAAAAGATATGCTTCTGCTATCTACCGGAAAGTAGTTGAGAAAATGTTCATTTGCACTGTCTGAGCTATAATGTATGTCTAGTCATGTCATTATATGATAATTTGGATGATTTGTGAAATTACTATTTTTTTTGTTAATCAGGTTTAAGTGGCCATGTAAATTAGAAGCTAAAGCTAACACACCTTACAATTTATTTCACATCATTATTGCATAGGATAATATTCAACTAGGATTTAATTTCAAGGACTGAGTCAGCTTACAGGAAATATAGTGCAGTGATCCTCATGCTGGAATGTATCTGAGGAAGTGACATTTTGCAGAATACCAGGCTCCAGCCCCAGTACGCTGTGAGGGAAGTGACCAAGTGGGCATCACCTTTCTCTTGAATAAAGCGAAAAGTCAGAGGAGGAGAATAGTAATTGTCTAAAGAAATATGTAGTTCATTGGTCTAAACTCAGAACCAATTCCATGTGTGTTCCTCCCTCAGAAATGTAGGAACATGATATAAAGGCGAAGTTTTTTAGAGCAGAATAAATCTAGGCCAATGAGGAATGTTCTCTTCCTAGCCAATTCACAGTGGCATCTTTCATAAGACTTAAATGAGCAGTAAGGCCCACAGAAAAAAAGTTTTTGTAGAAAAAAATTGTGGTAGATGACGGAAAGCATCCAAGACAAACAACCCGCTCTCTGACGTGTACTCATTTAATGCCTCTTACTTATCCCCACTCTTCCTCTTGTTTCTGTTGAATACTTACTTGCCTTTTATGGGCAGAGGCTAAAAGATTCCAGAGGAAGGTGACTCTTCTTTCCCACTCACAGTATTTTGGAATAGGTTATTCTGTTTATTTGGATAACTCTCAAGATGTCAACTCAATTAATTTGCCAAGATTCCTTTCTCCCCCAAACTGACTGGAGATCCAATTATCCTGAATTGATCATTTCTCAATGCAGATATGTAAGAAACATCACGCTGTAGGCTGCGAGTGTGTGATTTTTAGTGACCAATCAAAATTTGCCGAAACAATCAAAGGAAAATGTACAATAACACCTGGAGTTTCAGTTAGACGTAGGCGCAAGTGTAAAGCTGTCAGTTTTTGACAGTATATCTGTATAGATATACAACAAAGTAAATCTTAGTTTCCAACTGTGCCTAAATTAAGAAACTAAAACTATGATCAAGGAAGGGAGCTGCTGTCACAGAAAGATGGGAATCTTGAAGCCCGCAAGCCAATGAGGAACGAACGTTGCAGAAAATGAGTTGGTAGAAATCGCGATGAGGACCCAGCCTTCATAGTGAAGTTTTGATGGTGTTTGAGTTAAACAGTGTCCAAATGCTAGATTGCTGTTCAGTAAACTACAGTCACATGCGGTTTGAAGCTTAAAGAAACACCAACCTTTTGTCTTTCTCACTGGACTCTTGGGCAGTTACTCCTCAGGATCTCGATTGGATTTCATCAGATAGTGGCTAGAGCCATCTCAGGATACGTGGGAAAGGCTGGGAGAAGAATGACATCTCTATTTGTCTCTGTCTTTCCTTTGAGAAGTGGTAAATGTGTTTTGTTCACCTGGGAGCCAAAGGATTCCAGAGTGGAGAAATTCCAGAAACACAAGCAGAAGTCACGTAGCCTTTTCTAACCTGGTTTCATATTATTCTGCCCACCACGACCACATCGGTTTTCATAACTTCAACAAGAGAGACAGTGTCTTCTGTAGACCAGATTAGTCTCTAATTTACTTTAATGTAGCCAAGGTTAATCTTGAGCTTTTCAGTCCTCTAGCCTCAACCTCCCAAGTGCTGGGATTATAGGTTGGGCTGGGCACTGAACACAGGGCATATACAGGCTAGGTAAGTACCCTAACCATCTAAGCTGGATCCCCAGATACATGCCCGACCTCCTGATGGAGTGCTTGTCAAATAACTAGGGGCTCTGTTTTAATACTATTACCTACTTATATCTCTGTTTCTATTTGTTACCTTTCTATTTTCCTACAAAATTTGCCAATGTACACACTGCAGACATTATAAATAATGCCCTCCAGTTTATATAGGGGCCCGGGATTGTTGATTTGTTTGAACTTATTATTTTTATTGTAAGTATATGGGGTGTGTGTATGTGTGTGTGTGTGTATGTGTGCGTGTGCATGTGTATACATGCTATAAAAAACATGTGGAGGTAAGAAGATTCAAGCAATCAAGCTGCACGTCAAGAGTTTTAGCATTTTGCCAGCTCTCAGACTGTTTTACTGTGATATTATATTCAACTTTTGTTTGCCTTCTGTAACTTTTTTTTTTTGTGGTTTTTCTAGACAGGGTTTCTCTGTAGCTTTGGGGTCTGTCCTGGATCTAGCTCTTGTAGTCCAGGCTGGCCTTGAATTCACAGAGATCTGCCTGCCTCTGCCTCCCAAGTGCTGGGATTAAAGGCTTGTGCCACCACCGCCCAGCATCCCTTCTGTAACTTTTTAAAAGTTATTGCGCGTACCTTTGTAAAATTGGCCATTCATTACGCGTGTCTGATTTTCTAAAACATTTTAAAATAATTTGTTTTCCTTTCTCAAATGTTCTGTGAGATGTGTGGATTTTAAAAACACTAATAAGTATATTAGAATATATTTCTTTAGAAATATAGGGATCACTGGGAGTTATGGGGAATGTGTTGTCTTAGAGAAAAGAAATTCTTACCTTTGTATCAAATTAAGTGAATTGAAAGCTTGCCAAATGAGCAAATAAAAGCGCAGTACTTTTGTAAATGTGATCAGACTGTTCAGATCATGATTTTCAGGTTCATATGCTCCTATTCCAAAGCTTCTCAGAAGACGTTCTTGGCTGAGATGCACTCTAGATATATCTCATTGCTACTTCTTTTTCTTGTCCAAAATTAAGCAAATATTCCATGACTCATCTAATAAGGAAGTATATCTAAGAGCAGAATATAATTTACCTAACAATAGAGTTGTTTTAAAATTCATTGTTTACCTGAACTGAGGTCAGTCGGACTTAAGGAACTGATTTGGGGAACCGATAATCCTTCTGCTTCATTCTACTCCATCACTCCTAACAGAATTTTGCAAACAAGCAACTATTTTATAAGAGAGATTATTTGTTTAATTAACTGGCAGACAAATATTTGTGTGATATAAACAACATATTCATGCTAATATCTTTAATGGTAATGAAAGAAAATCGGAGAGAGTGATTGCTTCACATTTTCAATTTTGTCCAGGTTGTATGACTACTTACCTGTGAGTAACACACTTCTAATGAAAAATACAAATTTCTATATGTAAAGAACTTAGCTGAGAAAAGATTATTGCACATGTGCATTTTTAGGCTACAGGGATAGATGGATAGATGCATAAACAGAGGTTCATATTGTTTTGTGGACAACAAGATATTCTTTTCGGTTTTCCAAATCCTCATGCAGCAATATCCCACATAGAGACATGCAGGCCTCATCGTGGGATATCAACGGCCCATACTTAAACTTACTCACCTTGGGCTTGGGGGCATTCACTAGCTCTGTCCTGTGCTGGGACATTCAGCAGCTTCTTCTGTGCCTTGTCCCCTTTACTAATCACTGATGACTCCTAAGACTGAGTTCTATGTTCCAAAAGCTCTAGTCTAGCCATGCTGTCTTAGGGATGTGATTAGCTGGTTAATGTAAGATTATAAAAACCTTCATAATATAAGAGCCATGTGTGTTCTGCTTACCCTATAAGTGCATTTCCTGGTACTATGTCTGGAATAGAGTAGGTCTTTAATAAATTATGTCTGAATTCAATGGTATTGGTTCTCAGACAATGTGAACCCAAGGGGAAAGCAGTGAGAAGCTTCTTGAGTGTATAAATCCAGCCACATCATTAGGAGAACAAAAAGCACCATAAGGGTGGTTTTATTCTTTTTTAAAGACCCAAGGGGAAAAGGCCAGGCCTATGAGTGGTAGCTGATCCCACAAGGAACCTCATCAGGTCCCCCAAGCCTCAGTGGGTCCCCTGAGGCCTTGATGGGTCACCTTCGTGGGTGGGACACTGCAGCAAGTGAGAGACAGATACATCATGCAGAGAAACAGTTTGGGTATAAAGTTTATTCAGTGAGTTATGGAAGGGAAGAGGGAGAGGGAGAAAAGGGAAAAAAGAGAGAGAGAGACAGAGAGGGGGGGGAGAGAGAGAGAAGAAGAAGAAGAGAGAGAGTAGAAGTTACCTCTTTGGGGGAGAGAGACAGAGAGAGAGAGAGAGAGAGAGAGAGCAGCAAGCTGGAGGAGGAAGAATATCTGCTTCCCTCAGGAAAAGGGAAGGTGTTGTGAGAGGGTAGGGCTTGTCTCTTAAAGGGACAGCATGACAGACCAGGCCAGCAGATTATAAAATTACCATCTCTTTCTTATAATAAAATGGTAGGAAGTTAGGCACAATGAGTCAAAGGAATTGGGACAACAGACTTTTAAGACTGCTTTCTGCTTATTTGTGGGCATTGTTTTGGGGAGAACCTGAGGAAGTTGGATGCTCGTCACATCCTGGTGGAGCTGGTCATTTTACTCCTGTCCAGGGTTTGTGGTATGGAACTCTTTGGTGTCTCTTAAACCTGGTAAGGTGTGGGCAGAACAGAAGACAAACTTAAGTTTAGGAAGAGAAAAAAAATTCAGGACCAGGGAATTGAGAAGGGTGTATCTGACCTGTTAAGGTGGATTCTTCAATTCAGCTCCCTGAAACTTACAAGAATTCTTTGGGTTTGTGAAAATATAAGTTTTAGCATATTTATGTCAGAACGACTGTGACAGATTTTTTTTTTTGCACAATGAAAAGTATTTTTAAGACTACAAAAGGCAGAGTGAGAGAGGAATTTGGATAATTTGTATTTGTCCTCATACCTTTATAATTTGCAGGTACACACCTTAATAACTTGTATTTGTATCTTACTGGAATTTGTTTGGTAAGGCTGTCCTTTTAAACTGACAAAACCTCTCAGTTGTCAAACTGCATCAGAGATCCTTGAGAAAGATAAAAATTTACTTGAGTTATTGATTAAAAACAACAGAGAACTTGCTTGGCTGGCTATCTGGAGCCACTCCTCAGGATCGTTCATGGTCATTGAGGGTTATAGTTGTGTTTTGTTATTTAGTGCAGGACCTGCCAGGTTTTAGAGGATCTTGTGGGTTAGAAATCTGTTGGAAGACAAGCCTACCTTGACCTGAGCAGCTAGACTGTTGATTCCAGTGATTCTGTCTATGTTTGGAGATCTTCAGTTTAAATATAAGGCAGTTTTGCCCAGTGGTCAGCAATTGATGAAGCAAATTGTGGATGGATGTTGTTCTGTGCCCATTTGTCTTCTGTCTTCTTTGGATGAAATAGAGTGCTGCTGCTAAGAGTCAATCTGTCTCTTTTTGTTATGAAAAATCTTTTAACAACTAAATACTGAAATGCCATATTCCCCAGATCTCTGAGCAGTTGAGGGCTGTTTACTGGGTATAGATGAGCTATCACTACAATATAGAATCTGCCTGGAAAGCTTGGTCTGAACTTAACTGTACTGACTCTCAACTTAACAGGTAAGATTAATACTTGCAAAAGACAAAAAGAAGAAAAATTGCATGTAATAGAAGCTTAACAGTAGAACTGACAATAGTAGAGAACAGCTTAATATATTTTAAAGCAGGGTTGGATTAAATATATAGTAGTTTTGCAAGAGACTTAAAAGTGCATACCAATTTAAAACATAAGACTCTTTGCTTTGTTAGTCTGGAATGAAATATAATGGGCAGACAACTATAACATTTAACAGTAAACATAAGTTCATTTAAGTTACATGTATGCACACACACACAGAGTGAACAGGAATTGGGTGAAGTGAATGCTTTTGTTGGGCTCTACCAAAGGCATGTCACCACACAAAACACACATGTAACAGAGTCAGCACCAGGGGACCAGGCAGAGAATACCTCAGTTAATATGGCAGGACTTGGTCACTTGACCTGACCCTCAGTAAAGATGGTGGTGAGGTCAACCTGACCTCAATCAAAATGGCAGCGATCACATGTTGTATGGAGTAGTCACGTTTTTTGAGCTGCAGGAGTTTTAGATATAATAACAAGAGACACCTAGAGGCGTGATCCACTCTGTTGCCAAGCCGAAGTGGGGAGCAAAGGCTGAAATTGAAAACAGCTGCCTTGAAGATCCAACTAATCTTTCCAGTTTCAGTGGGACTGGCGTTAGCGGTGGCAGGTATAGAATAGAAGGAATGGGAATAAGAGGAAAAGAACATTTTCAGGTGGGTAGGGAAGGGGCTGCCCAGCGAAAGGAAAAGGGAAGCCGGTGGGACACCAGCAGAGAGTTTACAGATGGTTGGCTGATAGTTTGATCATTTTTCATAGCTGAAAATGTGAAAAACTCGTGAAAACTGCAACATCGCAAGGCCTATAGAAGAACTTCTTCTCTATATAGGTGGGTTGTTAATGAAGCCTGTATGGCTCCAGGTCTGGACAACTCGGAAGGCAGAGGCTAGAGGCTGCCCTGCGTGGTCTTTCACAGTGGGTACTACTTACAAGCAGTCTAAAAGAAAACATCAACAACAAAATCTGAGGGATCCTGGGTCCCAGAGCCAATGCACTGCTCAGTGTGTGCAGTATTAGCAGGGAGGACCACTCCAGGTGGCCCGGTCATGTCTTTAACTATGGCAAACAACCTGTAATGTCAGCAAAGGGCTCAACCATAGTCATGAAGGTGGTGGTTGGGAGTGAGTCCCTCAATTCTAGGAACACCAGAGGATTTCCAGGAGCTCAATGGTCAATTCCTTGGCTTTGGAGAAATGGTTAAGATGACTGGAAGGGGAAAACTTACCACCAAAGCCGCTGGTGTGCATAGAGCTTGGTGCTTAGGCAGATAGAATGCTGGGCTGTTATGAAGAAACCCAGTTCCCAAGCCCAGGGTTCTACTTGTCCTCAGCCAGTTCAATCGTGAGCTGGAGAAAACATGGAGAGAGCCTGACCGAATCACAGGCTACCAAGAATGGTTTGGACAAAACAGCACAGTTCTCTGAGAGGCAGCAGCAGGCCACGAAAGGCGGCTGGGTCCCACCACCCAAGGCCTCTGTGGATTTCAGGAAGGTGGGAGGTGGTGGGTGAGAGCCCTTGGCAAGTCAGTGGGATAGCTGATCCCACGAGGAGCCATGGTGGGTGAGAGATGGATAGATGCCATGTAGAGAAAGTGGGTATAGTTTATTTAGTGGGCTATGGAAGGGAAGGGGAAAGGGGAGAGGGATGAAGAGAGAGAGAGAGAGAGAGAGAGAGAGAGAGAGAGAGAGAGAGAGAAACAGAGAGAGAGAAACAGAGAGAGAGAAACAGAGAGAGGGGAGAGAAAGAGGGGACAGAGAGGAGAGGAGGCAGCCATCATCTCTTCTGAAGAGGGGCAGGGTAGAGAGAGACAGAGCACAGGCTGGAAGCAGAAGGAAGATCTGTTTGCTTCAGCAGAAGGAGGAGAGTGGGCAGAGCTGTCCTTAAATGGACAGGACAGACCATTACAGATGGAAGACAAGGAAAGAAGGCAGAGGAGGGGGAAAAGAAGGGAACAAAGCCAGAAGAAGGACAAGCTAGTGTTAGGAAGGCCCTACTGTTGAAGACAATGTTCATATATCTCATTGAACATGGAGACATCAAGCTGGTGCCTACCTAGAGTCTTTGCCTCAACTGACTAGTGTTCATGGTACTGGAAGTTATTCTGTATGCTAGCAGAGGGAACACACCTACAAACCCTTTGATCTGCAATTGTGGACCTGCCTGTGTGATACGTTGGTGCAATTGTGGCACCGTAGTTGTAAGAGTAATCAACCACTATCTAACTGGATTTAATGCCCACTCAATGGAGGGAACCCTTGCCCAACACTGCCCATATCCAAGAACCTCAGACAAGATAGTCCATGACTCCCAATGACATTCTCCTGTACCCACAGATCAGTGTCCCTTTCAACCATTACTAGTGAAGCTTCCTCTAGCACGGGATGGAAACTGATAAGTAGACCTACAGTTGAACAATGTGCAGAGAGTAGTAGACCAGACCTTAGAGTACTCAGTACTAAATGGTATGACTTCAGCAAACCTCAGGGCTCAGTGAGTTTCACAGAAGAGAAGGGAGGCAAAAGGATGGGGGTGGGGGTTTATGGGGGATGTTGAAACTGAGGAAACACTGTTTTTGTGTTTTTATAGGGAGTGTGTGTGAATGAATACCTGTACTCAAGTGGTTCTCATACTTTTTCTTTGTTTTTTGTTCTTATTTTACCATATTCTTTTTGTTTTTTTAAATTTGCCTGTTTATTTTCTTAAGAGAAAAAGAAAGACTTGGAGTTGGAAGGGTGGGGAGATGTGGAACATCTACGAGCACATGATGCAGGGGAACCAATAATCAGAATATCAAAATATAGTATATGAAAAATTACTTTCAATAAAAAAGAATGGAGAGAGGAAGGGATACAGATAGATAGATAGATAGATAGATAGATAGATAGATAGATAGATAGATAGATAAATAGAGAGGAATGTAGGTGTTTATTTCTTCTTCCCACCCTGTTCCCATTTCAAAGACTTTCCTAGTCTTCCCAACTGGAGGTCCCTTTGCAATTTAGAAAACACTTGCCATCTGCAGAAGTTAGGTCTCCTTTCTCCAGGGAAGACCCAGCTAAATTCCTCATCTTGACTCAATATTGCATTTCAAAGGTCCCAGCTTCTCATGGAAGATCCTCTTGGGGTGTAAAATGGAGAGGAGGCTGTAAAAAGATTTCCATGTCAAAGAAAGCAATTGCGGAAAGAGTCCCTATTCCTTCCCCCAAGGCAGGGAAGGAAGTGGAGTCAAAAAGAAGCCCTGAGATCATTGCAGGTGGGAGCAGCCTAAGGCCATACTGATATCACCCTCACTGCTGGATTCCTTGGTGGAGCTGCTCTAACTCCTCAGGCGTCCCCTGGGCCTGTCCCACAGCTACTCGACTCACCATTAACCAGGCAATTGAGGGAGGTGACCTGCAGGAGCCAGGGCTGCGCTCCTGGGGGTAAAGGTCAAGAGAGTTTCAGTACCTTCTAGGGAAAATCTTCTAAATTAACAACAACAATAAAAAAACAATCAAATAAACAAAGTTTCAGCATGGCTTGTTGGCCCCTGGAAGCCTCAACTAAAGGGGTATTTTGGTCCTGTAGAAATGCCTAAAGGACTCTACTCTCTCTTGCAAACTCTTGCAAACACTTTCCGGGGAACAGGACTTCCATACCATCGAGAGAGAGAGAGAGAGAGAGAGAGAGAGAGAGAGAGAGAGAGAGAGAGAGAGAGAGAGAGAGACAGAGACAGAGACAGAGACAGAGACAGAGACAGAGAGAGAATCATTAGCAATTTCCTAAAAGCAGCTCTTCAACTGACTTTGGACTTTTCTGCAGTCTAAGTCAAGACTAGACAGTCCAAGCCAAGCTTCCCTAAACTGTTTAGTTTTTCAGCTCTTCTCTGTGAAGAACTAATTGATCTTTTCCCTGCTCTTTTTGTGATGCCTGTGTGGCCCGCAGTGTGGGCTCAGAGCCTGTGATCTCTGCGTGACACAGACAGTGGACCTGTTTGCTTATCTGAGCCCCTCCTTTCCTGGGAAATTAGGTGGCAGCCTGGGTGGTAAGAGTGAAGCCATAGGATCAGTAAGGATCTCATGACTTATGTTTACTTTGTGTTCGGCTTGCTGTGAGCTTAGCCTTGCTCATGCCTCCCTGCCATGAGCTACCCTGTGCAAACAGAAAAATGTGATCCAGCCATTCTGTGTACACCACTCTCTCACCTTTTGGTCTTCACTACTTGTCTTGTCTAAAGTGTGCATGTATATAAAGAGTGAGGTGCTCCTGGTATACAGAAAGATAGATCAGTTTTTCCTGATAGCCACCACCTCACCTTCCCACAAACTGCCTAGATCTGCCTAGATGACTCAGCTGTTCCTGCAAAAGACCATCTATTTGGATCTACAGGGGTGGTTCAGCAGTTAAGAGTGCTTGGTGACACTCAAGTACACATGGCATATTCTCTCTCTCTCTCTCTCTCTCCCCCTCTCTCTCTCTCTCTCTCTCTCTGTGTGTGTGTCTGTGTATGTGTGTGTGTGTGTGATAGAAAATCTGAAATACAGAATATTTATCATGATTTCCAAGTTCCTTTATAAGTATACAGTATTTCTGGGAATGTCAGAGCAACATTGTATTAATATACACTAGAGGTTTTGAAAATATCATCAAACACAATATATGCACACACACACAAAATCAAGAAAGAATACTTTACACCTGCTGCTGCTCCTTCTTAGCTTTACAGCAAGCTCCATTTGTCAGCAATAACCTGGGTAGGTGCACAGACACCCTCATAGTGCGTCTGACTAGTAATGTGGGCTTGAGGCATGAGGGTTTTATTGCAAAGCACGAAGGCAGTCATATTCTAGGCAGAATATTCATTGCAATAAGCACGTCTATACTCTATATGTTTACCTGGAAGTATAAAATGTAATATCAATAATATGTGCATATAAATTGCTAAATACTTGTTAAACGTTAATAGAATACCAAAGATTCAAAAATCAAAATAATATAACAAATGAACATTGAAGGAGGTCGTCATCTGGATAAAAAGTGTTCTTATGGTCAGAATGCCACATAAAATGAAAAAAAAATGGAGAGGTTGCAGACAGACGCTCAAGACAATGGAAAACCAAACATGGCAAAGAACACTGTGGTTGAGTTGCTAAAATAATTGCCTATTTAGCTGTAGAGAAATCAATTACGTGCTCATGTCATACACAGATTCTAAGTAGGGCATCAGAGAGATGCTTCAGTGGTTAAGAAATTGCATAGATGGGGCTGGAGAAATGGTTCAGAGGTTAAGAGCATTGCCTGCTCTTCCAAAGGTCCTGAGTTCAAGTCCCAGCAACCACATGGTGGCTCACAACATCTGCAATGAGGTCTGGTGCCTTCTTCTGACCAGCAGGTATACACACAGACAGAATATTGTATGCATAATAAATAAGTAAATAAATATATATATTTTTTTAAAAAAAGAAATTGCATAGAAAAATAAAACTTTGTAACTTTCAAAAATATAAACATTTTATTCTGTTAATCAGTTTGGAAAGATTAAAAATAATGTGCAAAATTTAAAAATCAGTAAGTTTATTAGTATAAATGTATATGGCATTATCTTCTAGTTAACAAATTTAAATTTTTTGAGCTAATTATCATATAAATCTATCTATCTAAAGGTTATTTACATTTAAGGTGTGCACATAGACATTACTTAAAAAGTATTACTTCACAGTTGGTCATTTGATATTGGATAAACAATTGGTGTGCTCCACTCTCCACAAGGCAATTTCTCCTGATTTTGCTGTTTCTTAGTTGTCTGTAGTTCTTTGTATAGACTTTGGAGCTCATGGAAGTAAACTTCAAGAGCATTGTTTTCCGAAGCAATACTTATCTAGAACCACATTTTCCTTAAACTGTCAAAAATTAGGATAATAAAATTATAGAATCACGTAGCCATTTACCTAAAAGTTTGTATTTACAAAAGAATATATGCGGGGCTGGACAGATGGTGCAGAGGCTAAGAGCACTGACTGCTCTTCCAGAGGTATAAGTTCAATTCCCAGCAACCACATGGTGGCTCACAACTATCTGTAATGAGATCTAGTGCCCTTTTCTGGCCTGCAGGGACACATGGAGGCTGAACACTGTGTACATAATAAATAAATAAATCTTAAAAAAAGAATATATACATTGAATGTGGCAATCAGAATTCACTTTGAGTACTGAGTAGCAGTGTAGACAATGGCTGACAAATTACACAAGTTGCTTATGGCTTGATAGGGAACATTATTATATGCAATGGCATCATGGTAGTTCATCCAAAAGTTTTGTGGTTTGTAGATGAAATACCCCTTGTTAAATCACATACAGCAGGCTTGCCCTTAGTCAAGATGTCCTCAGAAGTGGAGTGTTGAGAAATGAGGGGGCTGTGAGGATACTAACTTCATCAGTGGGTTAATCCATCAATGAACTCATTGCTAGATGGGCTATTAGGAGGAAGTAGTCCATGGCTCCTTGTTGTGCTTCCTGGCCACCTGATGTTCTGCCAGACCATAGGCAGAGCAATGAACACAGTCAACAAGAGCTAAATTTTCCACAACCTTGAACTTAAGTAAAGCTTTACTCTTTACAATTGATTATCTTAGTTGTTTTGTGGCAGAGAAAGGAAATGGACTAAATGAAAATGTATTTTAAAGCATAAGCTTATGTGTATGTGCGGGTGTCTGTGTGTGTGTACATGTGTATGTATATATGTGTGTGTGTGTGTGTGTGTGTGTGTGTGTGCAGTTAGACTTTCATAGAAATATATATTCACCTTTAAAGTAAGCTAGAATGGCTTCTATGTCTTATCAAATGTAAAGTTAAACCAGTTATTTGATATTTAGGAAAAAACTAACAGCAAATGGATATTTGATAAGCAATTTAAATAGATTTTTCTCCACTTAATGAGATTGAATTTCATTATCATATTAGTTTCAAACACTGAAATAATTCCAGGGCTATGTCCATTTAAGTAAATGATTCCCCGAGCCATCTGTGTCTCTCGGGGATTAAAGATGAATGGGGATCTCTACAACTTTCCATCAAACTCCATTAAGGGCCATGTAGCCTCCAGAGCTTCTGTTACATGTGACATTGGTTAATGTGCTTTCAGAGTTAAGTGCATATGCCACAGCCAAGTGCTAATTTGTTACAAAGAGATCACCTGCATCAATTTTTATTATTGTCTTGCCTGCGTCTCTTTATCATGCAGTCCATTAGAATTTATACAGCTAATGTCTTTTTAATTGGCAGTGTCTTAATTGGGATTACAAATTAATCACTAAAACGACATTTTGTTTTGGTGAATCTTTTTCTGCCTAAACATTCAGGTTGAGGAACATCTATCACTTCTGTCTGTACCTTCCAGTTAATTCTTTTTAGGTCATTAGAGAGGCTGCCACTTCTCAGGGTGCTCCTGGTGGTGTGGGTACAAAGCCTCAAAATCGTTGCTGATTATTTGTCGCAAACACAGCCTTTGCAATCATCCCCTCTCAGGAAGAAGAGCCGTTTCCACTCCCACCACACCTGGAGACTGACTGGTCTGACCTGCTGCGGTGAAAGCTTTGGAGAAAGGCTTTGAACATGGAGAGAGAGTCCTTAAGAGAGGCCCTGGACGTAACTCCACGTGCATTACCAGTACAGTTTCCCTGTGACTGCTGCCTACAAAATCCTTTCTTTCGCTGACTTGGAGTCCCAGTAGTTTTCTCTCTGTAAACAAGAAAAGCACCCAAGAAGCTCTTGAAGCTTGAAAATTCGACCAAGATTAAAACCTTCTGCTTTCCTTAAGAAGAAACCATTTTTCTTCTACATTCCAGCTGGACCTCTACTTCACAAAGAAGGTTCCCTTTGGTCCTCTTCCTTTCCTGGGGACTTGCAGTCTCTTGGCAGTCCCCTATCACTGTTCCCCAGATGTATGTGCACCCCAGGAAATAGTGTGTTTCGCTTACTCAGTCTGGGCATCTTGCCAGGTTGGGCTCTTCAGGTCAAAAATACGTAGAAAGATGTGAGGAGAGAGTATAATTACTTGGCTAAAAATGGGCTCTTCATTGTCCTCCTAACTCCTGTACCCAAGACTCAGAAAATGTGAAAGAGGGGGTCAAAGGTTTATAAGAGCCGGAGAAGAACTTGCTGTAGGATTGTGTCTCCCAGTAATGTCAGAAGCTACACCAAAAGTCTCACCAACGCCACTGCCTAAACAGGAGCTGAATAAATACAGCAATCAACATGCCAAGGTGGATGCAGGAAAGCCTTACACAAAGAACGGCAGACCAATAAGGCATATGAGAGAGGGAGAAATAGTCTTCCCCAGGAAAGAGCATTCCACTTGGTTTTCTACCACCAAAGAGTCAGCCCGTAAAACATGCATAGAAGAAATATCATGCAAATTGCATGCTGTATTTGCAAGTATATATGTGTATACACACACACACAGAGATATATATGTAACAGCAATTAATGAACAAAGAGGCCATGAATTTGAAAGACAACAAGGAGGAACACATGGGGAAATCTGGAGGAAGGTATAATTATATTATAATCTCCAAAAAAAGCTAAATAAATTTGGCTTAAATCAATATATGAGAGCACATATTTGGAAATTTAGCAATATTTCATATACACACCAATCCTGTGTATAAAGTCAATGTTTCATTGTGTTCGAGGACTACACTGGGAAAACTCCTTTGAAAAACTGATATACCAGCAACACTGAGAACATAAAAAATGACAACATTCTTATAATATTAATCAGTAATGCTTGTTGACAACTAGTAACGCTTAGTTTAGCTAATGCTTCTCTGCCCAGTTAATGGGCGTTTTCAAATAGCATCTTCTATAACTATCAGAACGGTTTTGTGAGACAGGTCTGTGGTTCACAGCTGAAGTCCGAACATCTAGCAAGTGAGACGGGAGGAACTGGGCTCTTGAATGAATTCCTAGGCTACAGAAGGAGGCCCTGTTTTAAGGAAATCGAAAGTCAGGCGAAAATGAAAAACCTGTTCTGTGAGGTGAGTTCTGTGTTGTTTGATGTGGATTCCTACTTTTTCTTGTAGATCAATCATGTCCCCTTCATACACATGTGGAAGGGGAAGTTTTAGTTGGTGACTTTGAAATACTTTTCCATTCCTGAGCTTCTATAACGCAATATTAAAAACACATTACATTCACATGTAATATAAATATTAAAACCACACATATATGTTTTATCCATACATACTTTTACCTGTCTATGCAGAGATGGAGTTTGTTGGGAAATTTTTAAGTTCTTGTGAGTGAGGAGATGAAAGAATGACTTGGGCCGACTGACAAACAACTTCACGTGTGTGCCAGCATCACCCTTTCCCTTGCTTGGAAAGAATTCGGTTCTTTTTTAAAGCATTGCATGGCCCTTTGATCTAGTTAGGGAGCCTGAGGGGGAGATAGCAGGATTCTGCACCTTCCGTGGTTACCTTTGTGCACACAGAGGACAGAGACACGCCCTCGACCAAGGAAAACAGCCCTAGAGAAGGATGCGGTCTGAAGAAAATTTGATGTGTTTTGGATTCATTAATATTGATGCCTCTTGCGCTGCTTCCACAGATCTGACATATGACAGGACCCGGAGCTGTTCAACTGCAGGGCATTTGTTTCCTCACCCAATTAGTTTGCCATTGTTTTCTGATAGCAGCAGATATTCCTAAATGAGTTTTGGTTGGATTAATTGCCTTCCAACTTCAAGATCTTATTGTTAGGTTCTGAGAACCTTTGTCCATTAACATAAGTGTAAAATGAATAAGTAAACAATGCTCCTTTAATTACTGTGCTAAAAATAGGGAAGCATTATTGGAGAACAGTTAAACATTTTTCTCTCTCTTCTCTCTTCTCGTCTGTGTTTTTTTTTTCCCATGAGTGATTAAAAATTTATATGGAATTCATTCCATACACTTTTAGAATAAGCTATTTTTCTAAGTCTGAATTCTGGCAGAGGTTTTGGTCATCCTCACATGGCATTTTGCATACAGGTTTTCAGCATGGGCCTTGGGATAGAATGTGTGTACACTCACGTGTTCATTCTGTGCCCAAAAACTGAGAGGAACACACGAAAGCAAAGACCTAAGTTTCACTCCAATAGCAATATTTCCAGAAAACCTTTGTACTTATAAAGCTATTAGTGGTTACAAATCCACATCCACTGCAATCAGAAGATCAGTTCACCTCACTGTGGACTTTACATCCTAACATTTTAAGTCACCATGTCTGCAGTTCAGGGCATGAGAGAGCGGTGGAGGAAATGGGGTTAATCAGATTGCTTTGGAATCTAGAAGGACGAATTTGGTAATGGCTTTCAAGCATAAGAGACTGATCTGCATCTCCCCTGAGGTTAGAAAAGGAAAGAGGAGCCTTAAACCACAGTCTGAGAGGATTATGTTGAGTATGTAATCAGGATAGAGCAAAAGTAGAAAAGGCCATAAAAATTGTCCCGTGTAACCCTCTGTTCAAGCTAGAAGAAAAATGACTTTCACAATGACAGGGTTACTGCGTAAGTTCCAAAAACATTTGGGATGTTGATGAAAGGATTCCACCTGCTGTCAGTAGTAGCAGTTATGGGGGTGACTTACCAGGAGGGATGTTGGAATTTTTTTCTGACAATGACAACGTCTTTTAATAAGGAACAAGTTACTTAGTTTTTAAGCTAATCATGAAACCCTTTAAATATTTTCACATGACTTCTCTATAAAGAAAAAGAGATGATTTTGTTTCCTTTTCTCTTGTGAATGGTATTATCATTTATAAAGATGTGATGAATGACCAGTCCCATGAGGGGTGGCAGCAGGTCCTTTGGTGGGTACCCTGAGGCCTTGGTGGGAGACAGACAGATAGTTAAGCCATGTAGAGAGAGTTCGGGTATAAACTTTATTTAGTGGGTTGTGGAGGGGAAAGGGGAGGGGAAGGGGAGAATAGGGAAAGGGGTGAGGAGGAGGAGAGAGAGACAGAAGTTGCTTCTCCAGAAGAAGGGTAGACAGACAGACAGACCTAGAGAGAGTGAGAGAGAGCAAGAGAGAGAGACAGAGAGAGAGACAGAAAGAGAGAGAGACAGAGAGAGAGAGAGAGAGGGAGAGAGAGAGAGACAGATACACAGACAGACAGACAGACAGAGAGAGCTGGAGAGAGAGAAGAGGAACTGGAGAGAGGTGGGAGATCTGTTTGCCTCGGTGTGGAAGGGGGACGGGGAGGGACAGACAGTGGACAGAATCACTGAAATCTGCAGCTTTGCTGCTCAGGTCTAGGTAGACTTGTCTTCCTACAGATTTTCTAACACACGGGGTCTTCTGGAGCCTGGCAGGCCCTGCTCTAACAACAGAAGACAAGTACAGTCCTGACGCCCTTGCTCTCGATGACCATGGAGGACGCTGAGGAGTGGATCTAGGTAGCCAATAGAGTAAGTCCTCTGTCATTGTTTAAATCAATAATTCAAGTAAAATTTTTATCTTTCTTAAAGATCTCTGATGCTGTTTGACAGCTGAGAGGTTTGGTCAGTTTAAAAGGACAGCCTCATCATACAAATTTCATAGTCTTAAGATCTACAAATGCAAGTTATGAAAATGTGTACCTGCAAGTTATAAAGGTGTGAGGACAAATGCAAGCTATCAAATTTCTCTTTCACGCTGCCTTTCATAGCCTTAAAGATACTTTTCATTGTGCAAAACCATCTGTCACAGAAATTTAGACATAAATATGCTGCTGTTTATACTATATATATGTATATACATATATACATATATATGTGTATATATATATATGTATATATATGTCTAAAACTTATGTTTTCACAAACTCAAAAAATTCTTGTGAGTTCCAGGGAGCTGAATTGAAGGATTCACGTTAAACAGGTCAGATACACCCATCTCAATTCCCTGGTCCTGAAATTTGTTTTTCTTCCTAAACTTTACTTTTTCCTCTGCTCTGTCAACACCTTGCCAGGTCCAAGAGACACTGGACACTTCCACACCACGAATCATGGATAGGAGTAAAGCGACCTACCAGGTACCCCAGGATGTGAACAGCACCCATCTATCTTAGCTTTCCCCCAAAGAAAATCTTCGAAGCCCACAAATAAGCAGGAAGCGGTCTTGAGCCCTTGCCGTCCCTATTCCCTCACCCTACTATGTCTAACTCCCCACCATTTTATTATAAAAATATGGGAATGTTGTAATCTGTTGACCTGCTCTGTCACCTGGATACCCTGTCCCTTTAAGAGACAAGATCTGTCCACTTCGAAGCCCCCCCTTTCCACCTAAGCAAGCAGATCTCCCACTTCTTCTCCAGTCAGTCCTCCCCTCCATAACCCACTATTCATATTCATATTCATACACACACACACACACACACACATACACACACACATATGTGTGTGTATATATATATAATATAACTCTACACCCGAACTCTCTCTGCAAGGCATATCTATCTGTCTGTCTCCCGCAGAGGCCTCAGGTCACCCACCGGAAGACCCACAGAGGCATCTTGTGACCTGTTGCCACCCCTCATGGGACCAGTCCCCCACCACCACCTCTTTATAAATGATAACAAATGGAAATTGGTTTTCATGATACAATCATTCAGGAAATCTATATTGAGTATTACATTCAGTAGTGTACCAAAGAAAAAAATACAATAGTTCTTCTCTAAGAAAGACATAGATTAGAGCAATGACAGCCAAATAATGGAGCAAACATTAAGAAGGTTGATTTTATATTTAACTATTTTGTTTAGTTTGTTTGCCTGTGTGTGCGCATTCCTCTACAGACATGGTTGCATGTGCAGGTTCACGTGCACAGATGTGCACAAACTTGTGGAGGCCAGAGGTCAAAGTTGGTTCTTTCCTCAAAGGCTCTCCATGTTATTTACTGAGGCAGGATTTCTCTTGGAACCTGGAGCTCATCGATTCAACTGGTCTCTCTCTGCTTCTACCCTGGGATTATAGGTAAGCGTCTATGCACTAGGAATTGATGTGTGTATTGAAGATCTAATCTTGCTTTACACACTAAGTTCTCTGCCCACCCAAGAAAACACTTAAAAAAATCTGCAGAGAGTATAGCTCATTGTCATAAAATTCTATTATTAAAGAAGTACCATATGTATTATTTATTAATTATTATTTTTGAGGCTGTATCTTACTTATTCCTCTTCCATTTCCTTAGTACTAGGATTGAAGATATGATGTAGGTGGGTCATTGGTTAATAAAGAAACTGTCTTGGCTTTTTGATAGGGCAGGATTTAGATAGGTGGAGTAGATAGAACAGAATGCTGGGAGCATGAAGCAGAGTGAGGCAGATGCCATGAAGCTCCTCTCCAAGATGGACGCTGGTTAAACTCATGCTGGTAAGCCATGACCTCATGGTGGCATACAGATTATTAGATATGGGTTAGTCAAGGTGTGAGAGTTAGCCAATAAGAGGCTAGAACTAATGGGCCAGGCAGTGTTTAAATGAATACAGTTTTCATGTAATTATTTCGGGTGTGAACTAGCCGGGGAGCCGGGATCCCGACAGGAAGGCAGCCCGCCACTCCTTTTGCAACAAAGATATCTGTTAATACATCCAGTTCATCATTATCTTAAGTTTAAATATTAATTTACTAAAATGCATAATTATAATTCTGAAAAAACTATAGTGATAGAGATACATCTGTGCCAACAGGAGTTACAACAGCGTATCAGATTTAGCTGCTTGGGATAGAAAGCCCTGGATTAAAACAAGTGCTGCCAGGCACTTATTTTACTTCCTCTCTAGACAGTAGGTTGCGGGGGTTGAAGAAAGGCATGGCTCTCCTTTATGAGAAGATCTTCCTGGAATCATTACACAGGCTTGCAGTTCTATGGAGTTAAAGGCAGGTGAGAGGAGTGGACCTTTTCCTCAGCAGCTTACTAGGACACTACAAATGAGAACTATTCATTATTTATTTATTTATCTATTTATTTATTTATATGATTTACTCGTGCACATGTGTGTTTGTGCTCTAGCACATGTGGCAAGCAGAGGACATATGGAGGGGGTTAGTTCTTTTCTCCCACCCCGTGGGTCCCCAGAAGTCTTTGCCTGCTGAGCCATTTTACCGACCCAAGTGGATTAATTTTTCTGACTCAGGACAATATAGATAATGTGTGACCATCTTGATCTCTACTTAAGCATTGACCTTAATTTGGAGAATGAACAAACTGTATTGTGAGACCTCTGAAGGCACCAATACATAGAACAAAAATGATAAGAAGCGAAAAAGCTACCTCAGGAAGAATTTAGAGAGGGCTTGATGACCTCAGGTGCCATAGTGATAAAATGCAATTTTAAATATTAACATGAAAGACAATGAAGGGTAAATAATTTAAATGATAGATTATTTTGTACACTGTAAGAATCTTAGAACTTTGTCATGGCCTTTAGTATTCTGCTAAGGTTTTAGGGCAATATGTGTGCTGTGGTCTATTTTTGATTCAGAGGTATTATTTTAGTAGCTATCATATGCTTGTAGACCTTAACAGAACTGACGCCATGTTAGAGGCACCATTCTGACCTTAAAATCCAGCTTTCAGGCTCCCACACCTGCCGAAACAGTAACAGTTCCTGCCATAGTAAAGACCCTGAGTCCCCAGATTTAGTAACTTTGTCTTTTGACTTCTGTCGCTCTGCTTCTTGCTAACTGAAGCGTAACAACAAGGTGTGTTTGCATGTGTGTGTGTGTGTGTGTGTGTGTGTGTGTGTGTATGTGTGTGTGTGTGCACGCACACCTAAAAGATAGAGATCTGTAAAGGCTTAGGGCTGCATGATTTGGACAAGGTCCCTATGAAGCAATCAGCTGGCGATAAGGACTTCCTTTTTGGCTCTAGAGTGTGGGTGTGGTCACCTCTGGTGGGTTTACCATACAGCCCTAGTTCAGGCGTGATTGACTGGAAAGGAGGAAGCGAAGACTCAGAACAGCAGGGACTATTTGATGAGTAAAACAGAGCTTTGAGGGATTCTTGAAGGAAAATTGCAGCATCAGGTACTGCTAGATGCAAGTAAAAACCAAACTTGTAGACAGATGACTTAGTATGTGTGCATGTCTTGATATAGCAAATAGAAAAAATGTTTAGTTTCTGTTCTAGATGACTGGGTGCTTAGGCAACTCCCATTTCATTGAAGCTTTGGAAACTGATAATCTAGTGAATCTGTTGATAAATTCACACACATTGCATCTGGGCCCCTGAGAAGATATGCTTTGTATATAATCACACATGGAGGAAGAAGAGAAAAAAGAATAAATAGTAGAAGATAACTACAAGAAGCATTCATAAAGAAACATCAGAGATGGTTTTAAATATGAATTAGCCTTTTAGGTGCTAAAAATATTTATTTCTTTCTTTAAGAAAAATAGGAAGCTAAATATGATTGGTTGGAGAAAATGCAAAGAATACTTGGTTTGTGGCTTTGTCTTTGTCGATAAACAAGATGCAGATACAAGCTGCTTGCCGACCTCTCACAGTGGTTACCTGTGATTTGGCCAGAAGATTTCAGTAGAGTGCTCAGAGGGACTTAGAAGGCAACAGGAGGCAAGGTAAGTGTGGGCGCATGGTAAGTGTGTACAGGAAGGGAAGGAGAGTGGGAACCGTGTGGGCAATGAAAACCACAGGTGCACGAAGCTGAGAGAAGGACTCCAGATCTGATGAGGAGCGTGAAGCCACAGCAGGGAGCTATGGTGGAGGGAGAGTAGCAATGCTCCCACGAGGAGGAAATCCAGGCTTGAAATGCAAAGAAAGCTCCTTTATTTTGATTTTTAAAGTTTTTTGTTTTGTTTTTGAAATTCAAAATTATATCATTCCCCCATTTCCTTCAGCCCACTCTAAATATTTATACTTATACCTAATGATAAGTATCGGTCTCATCTCTCACCAAAGAACAGAGAAAATTAGAGAAAACTACAACAGTCAAAATGCGGAGAACAAGCGACCACGGAGTGCTCAGCCCCAGCAGATACATCATCTACAACACAATGCCTGCAAGGAGACCTCAGGACTCCTAGGGAGGGAACCCTGTAGGAGCCAGAGGAACAGAAAATTTGCTGTGAGATTGCGTCTCCTAAGAAGGTCAGAGAAGCTATACCCATGAAGTCTCATCAACATGGGTACAGAATTAAGAACCGAATCAGACGGTAATAAACATGGCCCAGCTGGAGACCCATACCCTGAGAGGGAGTGCCCTGCTGAGGGCCTGGACCTGGAAGCGGGGTATGAAGAGACCTAGGCTAGAACCAAACAAGAATGGCCCCCAAAAGCCAATTAAATGATTCCTAATGATATTCCACTGTCTTCATATATTGGTGACTAGCCCAATTGTCTAAGAGAGGTTTCATCCAGCAACTGAGGGAAACAGATGCAGAGACCAACAGCCTAACATTCGGCAGAGCTCGGGGAATCCTGATGAAGGGTGAGGGGAAGGATCGTAGGACACAGCGGTATCAAGGGCACCACAAAAAAACCCCACAGGACAAGCTAACCTGGGCTGATAGGCACTTACAGAAACTGAACTGACACCAGGAAGTCTGTATGGGACTGACCTAGGCCCTCTACATATATAATACAGTTGTGTAGTTTGGTCGTCGTGGGGGTCTCCTAGCAATGAGAGCAGGGGATGTCTTTGACTCTGTTGCCTTCTTTTGGGACCCATTCTTTCTGCAGGGTGACCTCATCCAACCTTGGTGGAGGAGGGAAGGCCTGGTCTCCCTGCAGCTTGACGTACCACAGCCCGGCTGATCTCAAAGGGATGCCCGCCTATATCTGAGGAAAAAGAGTGGAGGAGGAGTGGCTAGGGCTCTCTCTCTCTCTCTCTCTCTCTCTCTCTCTCTCTCTCTCTCTGTGTGTGTGTCTGTGTGTGTGTGCGGGGGGGAGACTGCAAAAAGAAGAGGAAGGGGACGCTTTGGCTAACATAATAAAAGAAAAAAAAGGTCATCAAGAGGCATGCTAATGTGGAAGGGGGACTCTGTTGGGTCTTCAGTTCTAGGCAAAGAACTGCAGAGAACCGAGAAATGTTTAACACAGAGAACTAGTCCTCCTCAGTGGAAACCTCCTAAATTGATAACCTAAGATCAAATGGTCAGCCCTGAAAACATACATACACAAGGAACTCTGTATCCACTTGACAGGTTGTATTTCCATATTTAGAAACACGCGAGCGCGCACCGCCCCCTCCCCCCACATACGTAGTAACGCAGCAACGATTAAAGAAATTGAGTCTGTGAATTTGAGAGAAAACAAGATCTTCTATTTTAGTTGGAAGAGAGAAATCATGGACCTAAATATAACCTTTCCTTTTGGGGAGGAAATTATGTTTTCCTCTCCTGCTCACGTGGTCGGATGGAAAACTGAGGTGAGGCAAACGGCTTATTATAGGAAACACACATCAGGTCTCTTCTTCCAGACAGCTCGCGCTGCATTCTTCTGGAAGCCACTGATATCTCACATGAACCAAAGGACACAGGCGCACCTTCCAGAGCTGACACTGTGCTGCTTCTGGTGTCATCCTGCCCTTCCCACCATCCTTTGCAGATATTGTTCATCCTTGTGGTCCAAGATAGAGATCCAGATGTGAGGCAAAAGAAGGCAAGAAGAATAAAACAGAAAACAGCAGCAACAATATCAAAACAAATACCTTCCCACCCCCAGATACTCTATACCTTCTGAACTCAGACCTCATATACGTCTCTCAGAAGTCCCATTTAGCCTGTCACCCTTGGACCGAGCTGTGTCATACATTCATCTCTGGGAATAAGAAAATTTGAAGAACTGATGACTTTTGACTTGTCCTAGGGCAATGACCAATAAGACTAGTGGTTCCTATAGATCATGACACAGCACAGTCAAAATAGTGTCAATTAATCAGCTATGAAATAAAGTATTTTGAGCAGAGAAGGGAAGAAAAAGGACTTGGAATAGTTGTCAGCAAAGAAGGTTATATGAAATTTTAAAAAATGATTGAGTCATGTTGGTTTTCTTTAGCAATAACTTGTGCATGGTTTTCTAGAAAATCAGAGTGTAATTCTTTTTATGTAAGGGCGATAATTCTTACTCGATCAACCTACATCAGAGAGGATTACAAGTCTAGTTCAGTGCATTCCCATGTGAAGTAGTTGGCAGAATTCAGGCTCACACTCTTTAAGAGCAAACCACTTGACTCTACATCAGCTAGTCGTGGCCTGCATAGAGAGTTATCTGCTTTGTGTATCTTTCGGTGTGCTGCCATTTTTGCATTTGTGGTTAAAGAAGACAGAAAATCTCCTTGTGCATTGCTTGCAATCACTGTGCATTTTCATCTTAAAAAGAATCAGGCTGTCAGGAAGACAGAGTGTTCCAAGGCTCCCGATTCAAGAAGAGAGTGTCAGCATGCTCAAAGAAGATGCTCAGGTTTTGGTATGTGTAATGGCTCCCCATTTCGTGTTCTATGAGACTCCCTAAAGGGCAGACAGGCAAGTCTCTGCAGCTATATCTGCTTTTTGTGATTATTTTCTTGCTTTATTTGTCTTCCCTTTGCTTTGTATTGCAATTTGTTTGTTTTCGTTTTATTATATTATTTTATTATTATCCTTTGGATGCCTTTTTGTTTTCTGACTGGAGACAGTAAGAGGATGGATTTGACTAGGAGGGGATGCGGGGAGTAATTGGGGGGAGTAGAGGGATGGGGAAACCTGGTCAGAATTTATTGTGTGAAAAACAAAATACCTATTTCAATAGAAGTAAAACAAAACAAAATTGAAACTCAGTGCGATCCCATATTCTTCTTTTTATTACACATAGATAGGTGTAGATAGTTGTTCTATCACTTCAGCTTAGAAGTCATGTTTGAACTTGAAATTCAGTGATTTCAACAATTCTCTGGAAAGTTTGCCCGCTTCACAGTTGCAAAGCCAGGACTGCCAGCAGTGTTGACTTTCTGCTTCACGGCTTCAGGCCGGCACCTATAAAAATCTTGTCACGAGTAGGAAATTTCTTCAAGAAGTAAAACACCATATTTTAGTGCAGTCTTTCAGCTTTAAAGGGTTAAGAGCAGACATCAATATTGCTAATCTCACTCTGCTTTTTAAATTTGAACCGTGCATATAAAACTTCAAAATTGGATGAGCTTTGGTACCTATTTCTTTAAATTTTGTCACTAGGATATGTGTAGTGAATTTCTCCGTCTCCATACTATCAATACGTCTCTCTACAAGCTGTCAATGGCAACTCAGCATTACATGAGAAAACACCAGTTCTTTTTTAATATTCTGAGGGTCATTACTGGCATTCAGAAATATCTAAATCTATATTTTTTGGCTTTGCTTTGTTTTTCTTCTTCATTTACGTGTAAGTACTGTAGAATCACAGGGATCTAATCCGGATGCCTTCTAGTAGGATGTGTGTCCTGCTAGGGTTTGGGAGTTACAGAGGCAGTATAGTAAACCCACATTTTTTTTTTTTTTTTTTTTTTTTTTTTTTTGCCAAAAGCTTCCAAAGCCCAACTTTGCTCTCATTTCCTTTGTAACAAAGCGGAGGAAAGGATAAACAACAGGGAAAAGGAGTCATATTGTTTAAAGTGAACCCCTCCTGCTTTTAGAAAAACACAAAGCTTGTCTTCCCTTCTTAGAGAGTGGATGCACTTTTTAGGTCGGTCTGCATTCAAATTTCTTGTTTAAGCTGAATGTTTGCACATGACTGTCACATGGAAACTCCAGTTTATATTTTGATTGTCAGGTGAAAAAAATACATTTTTTATAGTAAGTGTTTAGTAAAATATAGTAGAATGATCAAAATGTAAGGATTAGGAAAGTTTTCATGCAAAATTGCACACTTTTTTAAAGGAGAATATTTTTATAATTGTATTACAGGGTAAACAATTGGCCTTTGAAAAGGTATGCTTTTTATGTAACAGGTAAATTTTACTATGTAATCCATACACCCAATTTAAAAATAATAAACTGTAGATATATGCACAGTGAACCTGTTCTGCCCATAAACGCTATCCATCTTTGTTCTGGAGAGATTGCCCCACAAATCAAGCATTGGCCTCAAAGGCCTGACAACTGATCCAAATCCCTGGAACCCATGGAAGTGGAATGAGAGAATTCATCCTCCTAAGCTGTCCCTTGTCTTCTGCACACATGCTGTGGAACATACACACATATACACATCACGCATACATACACTGAATAGTAACAAAATAAAAACAATTAGATACTATCCACCTCATTCTTATCCATACATTTTTACATAAATTTACAGATAATTATTAAATTCATAACTTTCTTGGATTTCTTTTTGATTATGCAAGCAAATATACATAGGTATTTCATGTCCTTCTGCGTACACAAAATGTAGCATATGCATTATTTTTGTAGTGTACAGTCCATGTTTTTGCTTATTTGTTTGTTTAGTTTGTTTGTTTAGTTTGTCTTGTTTTCAGATGGTAGTGTTTCTTCAGGCTTTGGCTCAGCTCCTTGCCCAGGATTTGGGAAAGGGTGTAGGCTGCCTTCAATAGGTCTGCTGGACTCTTCTGTTGTTTCTTGCTTTGCCATGTGATTCCTGACTACTTTGGCGGGAAAGGAGCAGTGCACCCATGAATGCAGCTCTACCTACTGCTTGGGAAGCATGCAGGGCACGTTCCGGCTGGGCTTAGGATGCTGTGATTTACTGTTATACTCACTAGTCATTGCATTTATTTACTTGTTTGCTTGTTTGTCTGTGACGTCTTAGAAGTGAAGCCCCAGGCATGCTGTTCTGAACACTGATTGTTTTGTCATTGAAAGCCTTTGCATGGAACTCAATGGAAAGTTGTTAAGTACATAAGTTAGTGCTCTGAAGCTCAACAATGGTGGCTCAGGCCTTTAATTCAAGGTCAACCTGGTCTACAGAGTGAGTTCCAGGACAGGTTCCAAAGCTACACAGAGAAACCCTGCTCTGGGAAAAAAATAGCAAAATAAATTAGTACTCTGTCTATAAAGGAGTGAAGCCGGTATTGTCTCCAAGTCTGGAACAGAATGGTGCTGAAATTCTTGGTCCACAAAAATAAACTTACTTGTTGCTCCTGAGTTTAAGGAAAGATGAGATATCGATAGATTTTTTTTTCCACTGGCCTGTGGTTTAATCACAAAAGTTAATTTCTAACAAGTATTACTATTATGTAAGTAATAATAAATGAACATTTAGCTGTCCTTTTATTAGTTTCATAAATATGATTTAATAAACAAGTGATGTCTATGACTTTAGGAAAATTATTTCAAACAAAACAAGATCATGAGAAAGGTTTACACAGTGTATCTTGTGGAATCTGTGTCTGTGACAAAGTAAACATGGAAGGTTCTGGTGTCTTTACATGCCCCCCAAAATTTATGTATAGAAAGGCCTCGTCCCAATGCAGCAGTGTTGGAAGGAAGGGCCTGTGCTGGCAAGATTCTATGTCAAGTTGACGTGAGTCACCTTCATCTGGGAAGACGGAACCTCAAGGGGGAAAACATCTCTGTAGGATTGGCCTGTAGGCGAGTCTGCAGGATGTTTTGTTGGCTGATAATTGAAGTGGGAAGGCCTAGCTCACTGAGGGCTTTGCCACTCTTGGGCAGGTGATTTTGGCTGAGACAGAAAGCAGGCTGACAAAGCCATGGGGTGCACACAGTAAGTAGCACCCCTCGGCGTCTGCTTCTGTTTCTGCCTCCTACCCCGAGGTTTCTGCTCTGACTTCCTGTGGACTGAACTGTGGAAGTGTAGGGGGAATAATCCTTCTCCCCTGCAGGCTGCTTTTGGCCATAGTGTTTTGTCACAGCAGTAGAAACCTACTAGGTCAGAGTTTCCTGGGGAATGCTTAGGTTGTCATGAGTCGACTAATGCCGTACTTGAATGTGCTGCCCTCTCTGCAGGCGCACGAGGGCATTGTCTTGGACATGGCCTTGTTCCTCCTCATCTGTACCCAGGATACTACGGTAAGATACCATCTTGAAACCTGGGACTGATACTAGCTCCTTGACGATAGACTTCCCAGCATCCATAACACCAAGATAAAGTCTTATGCGTTAACCAGTTACGGGAATTTTCTTGGGGTAATGGGAACGAACGTCTATCTGTTGCAGTTCGGATAACTGCAACAGAACATGTCAACAATTATATTGCAGCTTACCTTGATGAACGCTTGAGCTTATTGGGCTACTTACAGGAGCATTGGTAAGGTGCTATTTGGATGAGCCTAGGTCCCTCAAAGACAGTCACATTACAGACGACAATAACTCAACATAAATAATGTCTTAAGAAAGGTGCATCTCTTGCCAAACTTGTAGGCAGGTCCCACTGAAGTCTTCTTTCCCTACCAATAGTTTACTATTTATGAACTTGGGGAAGGGCCCTGTTTACCTTTCAACTTACTGAGCCTCTCTGTAACACTGGGTGGTTAGTTCACCTCCCCACCTCTCCCCTTGAATCAGTAATGACAGTGCTCAAAGAACTCAAGTGCTAGATCACATTAACATGCAGCAACAAAATGTATGGGCTGGAGAGTTAGCCTGGTGGGCGATCTACTTGTCTTGCAAGAATAAGGACCCAATTTTGATTCTGAGGACCTATATCGCATAGCTAGCTGGCATAGTGGTGATAGATTGTTGCAATTCCAGAACCACAGACACAGACACGAGTGGATCTTTGGGGTTATCTGGTCTACTTCTCTAGATTTCTTGTCAAGTTTCAGGCCAGAGAGAGAGAGCGAGCCTGTCTCAAAATAGATTTCTTCAGAACTTCAAGCGGGTGGTTCTTAAGGAACACTGTCTAAGGTTGTCTTCTGGCTTCTACACTCAGGTGTATACTATAGACACCCCATGCCTATATATGCGTGTGCTTACACACACACACACACACACACACACACACACACCACACCCCGAAATTATATTAATAACTGCAAATTCACAAGGAATCCTTGAGCAGCATGAAGATACATAAGATACAGTGCTCACATCAAAGAGCAAAGCATTTTAAATAAATGCAGAATGCTGTGTCTCTTGTTTATCTCCATAACCCAATGAGGAGGATGTTACATGGGGTCTTATATCATTGTGGAAAACTGATGCAAAATTGCTGACAGTTTTTGGAAATCTTTAGCTATTTTTATAGACAATAGAAGGCAAGGTCAGCATTTTTCAGCATTCTGAAACATCAACCATGTAGTCTTCTGCACACTCATTGCTTTAGGGGTGGGTGACCTTACATTGGGCCATTGCTGTTTATCAGGATTTTATTTTTGTCTTCCCTTGCTGTCTTTAACAAACATTTTTTTTAAAAGGTAGGGTTTTTGTTGTTGTTGTTGTTGTTGTTTTTTAAAAAGCAATGAGGTCTGCATGTCTTCTTCTCACTGCTGGATGATTGTAGAAAATAGTCCTGATTCAGAAATAAAAGTCTGACATCATGGACCAGGTCAAGTCTCACCACACAGGAGATATTTAAAGTAGACAGATTTTAACTTTAGACATGAAAGTTTAGTTTCAATGCTATGATTAGAAGTGTCTGCTGGAAATTCTGAGACAACAAGGGAAAAGAATGAAGCTCACAAGGAGGAGAGTATATTCATCACTTCTCTAAACCTTCCTTTGGACATTTACTCCCCTTTTCATTTACATTTCAGTGGTCTTTGAGGTCTAGACTTCATTCTGAGCTTCATTCAATATTCTATAATCTGTTTTCTTAATATTAAGTTCATTACTTCCTTTGGAACAACTAAAAAGTAATATTAAAAATATGACTGACATTCAGCTTAAATAGAAAGTATTGATGTGTATTTGCTATTAATAAGTTTTTCTTTTTATAATGTTGTCTATTCAAGTCATAAAAGATATAGGTAAATATTTAAGAAATACTATATTAAACATTTATATTCAAAATGCATGCTTCATAAGATAAAAGAAGCTGTGTGTTAAATTATGTTTTCAGAGGGAACAATTTGATTACTCCACTGAGTCCAATTGCGCAGCTACAACAGCGTACCGTGAAGCTACAACAGACTACTCTGCACCTACACCGGACTCCTGTGCACCTACACCGGACTACTGTGCACCTACAGCCGACTACTGTGCACCTACAGCGGACTACTGTGCACCTACACCCGACTACTGTGCACCTACACCCGACTACTGTGCTACTATATTTCCTCTTGCCTTGGCTTAATCTTGTTTCATTTTTTTCCTCCTTTGCTCTTCTTATTATTTCTACATAAACATTTTATATGTTTCTATATGTCTTTAAAAATAATAAATTGTCAAAATAAGCAGTATTTTCTTCTTTTAATTTGCATGAGTATTTTAAAGTATTCTCTCGGCCTTCTGTGGATATATTTGGGCTTCTGTCATGCATCAGTCCACTGTAGGTCACTGAACTTCATAACGTGATTCCAGGCTTTATTATCCCATTTCCCCTAGGTGCCTTCAACTTCCATACCATTAACACTGTCATGGAAATGTGTACAAGTCACTTTCTGTGTGAGAAGCTTGCTATCATTTTGCTAGTTTATAATGTATTTACTGCGTATTTCAGAAATGCATTAGGCCTGTCACTATTGTACAATTCTTCCTCTCATGTCATGTGGAAAGTGTATTGACTATGACTCTCCTGGCTTTTCACCAGGACATAGGAAGTGTGGGCAGAACTGGATTGAAAAGAGATACATACAGTCTGCATGCAAGGGCTGCTTCAAACAACTGGTCTTGGAGCATGCTGCTTTTACCAAGTGAGACATTTGCATAATATGTACTTTATGTGTAGCCAGGAGAATAAACCAAATGGCCAATAACACAAACCAACTTTCATTGAAATTGCTCATGAATTATCTCTGGTTTCTGATTTTTGGAAAATGATAGAACAGGACAATGTGACGGAAGTGGCAGGTGTCTCTTCTGGGCAACCCTTGAATTATTAATGTGACCTTGCTGGGATGCTCTTTCCAGTTGCCATATGACCAGTGATCAGTGATCTTACTGATCATATTTACAGTCTGCATGCAGATGTGAGGACCACAACTAGAAAGCCTGTCAAAGAAACCATGACATACATGTAGTGTGAGTAAAAGAAATCTGTGTTGAATGAAATACACTAAGGTTTTTGAAATCTTTTGCTACCAGAGAATAATAGTCTAACCTTTTATGTAGTAGATCACACATGATATCCATATGATCACATCTCTTTATATATATGTGTGCAGGTACACCCAATGATTGCCAACACTGGACTACTGGTCATCCACACAGAGTTTTCCTGATATTCTATACATTCTCGGTGACTCACAGAGTAGAGCCTCAGCCTCTACATTTTCCATTCTTAAGTATGTATAGTAGAAAGCTTGTCTCTTTTTCCCAAGTTGATTATTATAATTTAATAGTTTTTAATTTTTGAGGCTAGATCTTTGGTGTTATGACAGTCTCACATTTGTTATTGCTATTTAGAGGAAAATTATTTTAATAGGTTTGCCATTAATATTTATAAAATTAGATATTTCCTTGTAGATGACCACAATAATAATAATAATAAAATAATTTCTTCTTCAATCCATACGGCAGGTATTTTCTTGTACTGTGATAATACTGTAAAATTCTGAAGTTCAAAATGTGGGCATGACTTAGTTCCTGAATTGAATAAGAAGGATTCTAACCTTTTTTCACTACTTAGAAGTCAAAACAGTTGCCTTGCATTTTTGTTTTGCCAATATGATCTTTAAATTTAGAGTTAGGAGTTGGAGATCATAAACTTTTTCCTCCAGTTTAGTTTGTGAACATGCTAAAATATAGCAAAAGAATTTTAACTCATCCTGGAAACATTTGCGTTTGTGCAATGAGCTGCTTCTGTTTGGAGGTAGCAATTATCCAGCAAACTGTTGGACTTAATTAGACAGTGCTTTGTATAAAATTTGATATCTACATTTATAATAAACGAGATCCATTGTTTTCTGATCTTGCTTTTATAGTTTTGAAACTCATAATTTGTTCATTAAAATTGATAAAATTAATTTACAAAATGAGGGATTTTGGAAGCCTTTTAAGATAGAGGCTAACTTCACCTTTTGTTCTAAAGGATGTTTGTCTACTCGGGTTTCCTAGTTATTCTGTCAATATTCATGATTTGTAGTATTTTACTTATACTGTTAGGATTCTTAAATTAATATCTATTCTTCTACTTTTTATTTTCTGGTTTATTTTACTATATATTTTCTAGACAAAATTGTTCTTTTTCCATGTTGCATATATCTTTTATCTATCTCTAAAATTTTATTTTTACTGAATGTTTATATACATTTTATCTATTATTTTAGTCATATTTGTTTTTTACCTCATATTTTAGAAAAATAATTTTTAATTTAATCTCTAGTAACTGAATACATGTGTATATTTTGATTATATGTAACTCCTTCCCCCTTCTCTTATCCTCCCTTGCCTCACCCACTCCACTGGGAACCCTTCTGCTTTCCAATACTTCCCTCCCAGTTTCCTCTTTAATTACCCACAGAGTTTAATTGGTGTTGTTTGCATGTTCATGCAATTATTTCTAGGGTCATGGGCAATTCTGCAGGTATTCTGTAGTTGAAGTTAGCAAGACATAAAAGGTGCATGGCTTTAGAAATACTGAAAGGTCAGAGTAGTTCCTGCGGGTTCTGAGGAAAACACAAAGCTCTCTCAGTGCCCCCCCCCCCCCACATTTCTCAGTGTGAGCTAAGACCCATTTTTAGCTGGAGTGGAGGCCTCTAGCCCCACCTCTGCCACAGGTGGGATTTTACTACGATGTTGAGTGTTGTAATAAATCATCCACTGGGTGGTCATGAATTAGTTTTGTCAGATGGGTGAGGCTAATGCATTAAAGTCTGTGATGCTAAAAGTTGACAAGAGTCAACTGGAGATGCAGCTCAGTTTCTCAGAAGCAACCAGCTTTGTGGAGGTCACAGGAAAGTCTTAGACAAAGACAATGTTTCCCTTCTCTTCCTCCCTCCCAGTCAAGTATGATGTATGTGTGTTCACACTCATGTGAGTTTTCCTGCTGGACCAGAAGCTTTTTGCTTGTGCTTTCCATCATGGAGGATTGCTTTATCAGTAGGATTGACTCCCGCCCTAGTAGGGAAGAGAAATCTCTTTTCTCTTTCCCAGAGTCTGGCTGAACTTAAAAGCAAATCTGTTTTGTGTTGGTAAGGACCGGGTTTAATGCAGCTTTTAGAAATGTCCTATGAAGTCTAGGAGTTACACGATATTCCCAGATGCTTCTTTAGGATCTCCCGAAGGTAGGAAGCAAGGAGAAACTCAGATGAGGGGGGAGATAATGGGCTGGGAACACAGATATCATGAGGGCTCCTGCATCTTATTTTGATAAAGTAAGTGGTAATGGTGGTCGGGGGGCGGGGTAGCATCTTGTTGACTGGCCCAGATGACTGACATTACAACCACTAATGAGAATCTCTACCTCAGGTGCTCTATCTTGGGATAAAGGTGGGCTGATTTCTGGCTGCTAACTATCCACTCATCAAATCAGTAGGTTTAGCAGCTGTGCTTCACGATGAGACCACATGTGCCAGGTTGTAATCACACTGAAATCTTTACGGAAATAGTTTCTGAAGGAGAATATCATTTAAATACATATATTTACCAGGTTCAGTACCCTGATTGAAAAAAAGTCATACAGATAACAAATTGTTTTTATGATTTTCTTCCTTTAATTATTTTCTTAAATTAAAATATGGTAACGTAAATCAGTTAAATTTATTGGGAGCTATTGAGTTGTTACTATGAAATATAAAAAAAAGTCTCTATTCAAATACAGATGTGCATTTCTTTTTTCTAGATATAATGACACATGTTTACATTGAAATAACTACATACAATTATGTTATAAATATATAAAGTAATATTTATCAATAATATTTCATAATTCACTAATCTTGGCCTAGGGATGGGTTGATTTTTGTAGTAGTCAAAGGTGGGCACTCCACTTCTATTTCAGTTGGCTGCTACATGAATTCAACATGCGAACTCACAACCTGATTCTTCTCCGTGAAAGAGACGTTATGATAAAAGAAATGATTGCTAGACAGATCAGAAAAAGCATTTAGTTCTTGAAGGATTTACTAGGATTCACAAGACTTTTGTGATAATTCAGAGTTGTATTTTAGAGGCCTTCTTTTGACTTTTGCAAAGATAAAAGTCTTTAATAAAGTCGATCCTTCAAAAAGTATGTCTCTGTCTCTGTCTCTCTCCGTCTCTCTGTCTCTCTCTCTGTGTCTCCCTCTCCCTCTCTCTCTCTCTCTCTCTCTCTGTCTCTCTCTCTCTGTCTCTCTCTCTGTCTCTCTCTCTCTCTCTCTCTCTCTCTGTGTGTGTGTGTGTGTGTGTGTTTGTATGTGTCCAGGAGAATCAATGTAAATCTCATGCCTTTAGTGTTTAATGGGTTCTATTTTGAGGCTGTGTTCTTTGGGAAAACTGAACCTTAATTCTAGTTTATATTTTTAATTGAAACCATCTACCTGGTAATGGCTTGTGCTTGTAAAAACAGTCTAAAATTGTCAGCTGAAGAGATGAACTTTTATTGAATCACCTTTATTTATAGCACATTCTGCTTATGTATTTAACAGAGACAACACAGACAAGCTCGTGAAGTTCATTTCAGTACTAATTACTTATATCTAGTGTTGACTTGTATATAAATAAGTATTCTCAAATAAAAAAATGATAACTAAAACTTTTATTTAGGGTATTTATACTAAGTAATAATGCTACAAATTTGATATATTTGTTATATTGTTATTGAAGAATATTATGGTTATGTAAACATCTTGTCAATTATTAAATAGGCTACCAAATAGCATATAAAAAGACATCAAATGAGTTCTGAAATAATTGTATGTCCTTATCAAGATGCAACTGTCCACATGAACTTTTAAAATATCTTTTCCTTGTATGATACAAGTGAGATTTCAACTACTTGATATTAATTTCATGTGTTTTCTTTCTACTATAATGATACTTTGTAAGAAAAACTGTGACTGACCAGAAATTAAGCCAATTAAATCTATGTATTTTTTGATGAAGTTTTAGACTTTTCTTTTTAAATTTAAAAATCATATATAGCACTTAGACTATCATGGGTGTTAAAGTATAATTGTAAAAATATCTGTGAATATCTCAACCTTTATATTTGTGAAAAGATGAAAAATATGGTAACGAATAATAGACTATATGTTCTACTTTGGATCCATATTAATGCAGAAGAACTTTTATGTGTTTTATTAGAGAAAGTGATATTTCTATACTTTTGAAGGGCATTGATTCAAATTAAAATTTAAGTACCTTTGATGCTAAAGCAAAATAATATTATTCATAATTAGTATGCTAACTCATTTCTCAGCACTTACATAAAATTTTAAAAGAATCTTGTTAAAACTTTCACTAATTTACAGTAGCGTGACTATAAAAATCAACTTTGCTTTTTATTTGAACTCTTCTCAGTGGATGTAGTCCCAGACTGTGATCATTCACAGAAGAGTTGTCTTACCTCAATGACTCCAAAATTTCTAAGGGGCTTGAAGACACTTTGAAGCTGCTTCTTTTAAAACACAGATCTTCAATTTTCCTGTGGCACCGCATAGCATGTAGAGGTACATAGCCTTGATGTTCTTACATTTGGGTCCATCAAACCTACCATCACTGAATTTTTATGGATTTATCAATAGTAAAAAGCAGCTCAAACATTTGTTCTGCACAGTGCATTATACCTTGTTATATTAGTTTTCTATGGCCTCAGAGAAGTGCTCCGAGCTAGGTGGCCTGGGACTGTAGCCATCTATTCTCTGAAGATTCAGAAAACTCCAAGTTCAGCAGCAAGCTGTTGGCGAAGTTGATCCTTTGTGATGGCTTCTAAAGAGAAGTTCTGTCCTGTCTTCTAGCTCCTGTTGGCTGCCAGTCATGACTAGTCTGCTGTTCCTCACATACCTCTCGATTCAGTCCCGGCTCTCAGCTTCCTGTTGATTTCTTTTGTGTTCAGATACATTCTTTTCTGAATTGTTGAAAACTTTCTCGTGGGATGTAGATCTACTTGAATGCAGTGTGAACTCTGTCCTTGTCTTAATTTTACTAACAAAACTCCAAAAAATACTGTATTCTCGGTACCACGGTAGATGTGATTGTTTTGGGGTGTGGCACTGTTTAATACATGGCAGGTGCGATAAATTTTTTTTATCACATTAAATGTTATAAGAAAAAAAATCAGTCTTTCTAGGTATTAAGGTAGAACAAAATTTAAGACTGTCTCAGTCACTGTTCTATAATTGTGAAGGGGCAACATGACCAAGGCAACTCTTATAAAAGAAATTATATAAGTGGAGGGGTGCTTGTTTGTTGTGGGAGGTCCTTCTGTCTATGTGTTTCTGTCCCACATTACCGTCTCGCTACAAGAACGACGCGGCACACTTAGGATCCTTCTGCAGAAAAGCTTTAATGCGTCTTGAGAGAGAGAGAGCATAAGCTTCCAAAGTGGAGACCCAGAATGAGGGGAACCCATCCCTTATATAGGAAACAGTCCTCACTTCGGACGTGTCACTCTTGAATTAGTTTGCTGCCCATCAACCCAGATGACGCCTCGGGAGTAGGCAGGGACGCAGCAGTGGAAAGTTACCAAGCACATGCGCATTATAGTCCCACTGTCTCTGCTTCCCCAGTGCTGGGAATAAAGGCATGTGCTACAACATCTTGAACTCACAGAGATCTGCCTGTCTCTGCCTCCCAGGCATTGGGACCAAAGGCATGTACTACCACACCTTGAGGTCACAGAGGTCAATCTGCCTTGCCTCCCAGGCATTGGGACTAAAGGTGCATACCATCACACCTTGAGGTCATAGAGGTCAATCTCTACCTCTGTCCCTTGAAGCAATGGAGAATGTGGTTGCGGCCCTCCACATGTTTCTTTTATTGGTTAATGAATAAAGAACTGCTTTGAGCCTATGGCAAAGGCAGAACAGAGCTAGGAAGGAAAAGCTAGGCTGTATGCTGGGAGAAAGAGGGCAGAGTCAGAGAGAAGCCCTGGAGCCACTGGAGACAGACGCTGGGAACTGTACCGGGTAAGCCACAGCCACATGGCAATATACAGATTAATAGAAATGGGTTAAATTAATATAAGAATTAGTCAATAAGAAGCTAGAGTTAATGGGCCAAGCAGTGATTTAATTAATATAGTTTCTGTGTGGTTATTTTGATTCTGAGTGGCCAGGACAAACAAACGGCTCTCCTCTTACACTTGCTCACAGTTTCAGTTTCAGAAGTTTAACCCTTATCAACTCACCTGGGATCATCGCAGCAGAGAGTGTGGCAGTAGTGTGGCAGTAGGCAGGAATGATGCTGGAGGAGTCATTGAGAGCTATGTTCTGATCCACAGTCAGAAAAGAAAGAGTCCTTGGCATGGACTTTTGAAACCTCAAAGCCACCCTCAGTGGTACCCTTCCTCCAACAAGGCCACACTTCCTAATTCTTCTAATCCTACCAGAGATCCACTCTCTGGTGACAAACATTTGAATATATGAGCCTATAGGACCATTCTCATTCAGACCATAGCAAGGTCTCCTATTACTGATCAAACCTTACTTGTTAAAGTATGACTTTACATTTCCCTGGAAATCCTTGTGAATTAATGCCGATATTATCTCCACCACGTATAGACGAGTTAATGTAAGCACATAAGAGATGAAGGTGTTTTGTAAGTTATTAAATCTTAGAAGCACATTTCTATCCACATAGTCTGGGCCAGCTCTCTCAACTGCTGACATAGTACCAAGGAGAAGGGGAGCGAAGCAGACGCTTGGTAATTTTTGTGCTAGGAAACTTCAGTTTAATAGCACATCCCTCTGGTGTTTTTAAAGAGATGATTCTTTGTTTTTCCTCATTAAAGAATGGAAGATAGGAAATGGAAATTTCCCCAGGCTTCCATTACTTACTTGTAATGTTCAAATCGTGGGGTTGCTTCAGAACATCCCCCCTTTAATGCCTTCCAGATCCTAAGGGTCATGGAATTTGATAATTTTCTAGGATTCAGGAACAGTATTTCTAGGATAACCTCTAGGTTTCTAAAAGTAACCTTTTGTGGAATTGTGAGATAAATCAACTTCATTTATCTTCAATTTATGTTATCTGATCATATTTACTAAAATATATTTGGACCTTAAATATGGACAGGAAATACTGTGAAGTAATGTCACAAGTCATAATAAATAAAAAAGAAAATTAATATCTTGTAGCTTGTGGGAAATTTACAATTAATAGAACTAAATTGATTTGGAAAAAGATATGTATTAATACATTTTGAGTGTTATTTTACTGTACCTACCATGTGTACAAAGCAGATTCTTGTCTGTTGTCTATTATCATCTACCTATGATAGAATTTATCTATCCATCTCTCTGCTGTGTGTTATCTACCTGTCTTTCACTCCATTTTCATATATGTCGGTCTATGTGTAGGTTTGAGGAAACTGGGTGGTAAAGACATTTCAGCACTGTTGAGCATGCAATTGTAGAACAAATGATAAAAACCCAGAGACAGATATTGGGTTTCAACCTGAAGGTCAGAAAAGTACAGTAACCAAGCTTTTATTTAACAAATTTTTAGACCAAAAGCGTGAGCTCCTGTCTCCAGGAATCCTCAAACTCCATACTCTAGTGAGTTCCTGTCTCTTCCCCTTTATATTTCTCTCTCCGCCCAGCTACCCTGCTCCTGCTCCAGTCTCCACCTCCTTAGTGCTGAGGTTAAAGGTGTGTGACTCCCAAAGGCTGGGATTAAAGGTGTGAGTCACCACCACTTGGATCTGTTTCTAGACTGTTGCTGTGTAGCCCAGGGCAGCCTTGAACTCACAGAAATCTGTCTGCCTCTGTTTCCTGGGATTAAAGGTGTGTGCCACCACTCCCTGGCCTCTAGTGGCTTAGCTTTGCATTCTGATCCTCAGCCAAGCTTTATTTATTAAAACACAAATAAAATATCATTACATGAAATGGAGTCAGTCTATAGTTTAATTCTCATGGACATAAAATGGAAAATAAATGCCCATAGATATTTTCAGATGAACCATTTTAAAAGCCAAAGACAAAATGTGGACGCTGAAATAATGGGCTACTTATTAAGAAACAGAGGCAAATAGAAACATTCAGAAATATTTTTCTGTCAAACATTTGTACCTCATGGTTTAGAGAGAGAAAAATAAAACCCTCTGTCTCCTAAATTATTCTCAAAGATTTTTTTCTACTTTGTATTTTGTACCCAATTGGCGGAATTACCATACAACATATTATTTTATATTTGCATTTTTGGCTTACAAAACTCTTCCATATATTTTGTCAGGAATGGTATATTAATAGAAGCAGTATAATTAATATGAAAAAAACCATTAAATTCAGCTTGAAAGTTCCAGAAGAAACATGCCAATTGTTATAAAAGATTAAGAATAAATACCAATTTTATCAAGAAAATTAAATAGGAGAGTATATTAATCATTACTACTCTGTCTTTAAGTAGTTCCTTCTTGCATTATAAGCTCCTGAATTAAAAAAAAACACTTTTTAATAAATATAATTCAATATTGAAATTAAAAAATAAAGGTACATGCTATATTGTAGTCATTTGTACAAATAATAGGCTCATTTAATGCTTTAGGAAAAAAACCAAATACATAATAAAGTGTGTTCATCAAGAAGACATATAGTTACCTAAATTCTCCTTTGTCATCTAATGATTTTCAAGTCAACACTACTAAAGGTTTTGCAACACTAATAACTCCAGAATAAACCATGTACCATTCTCTGATGCTTCACTCTTCTCAGATATAACACCCATCAGTACAGACTTTTGTTCAGTCCCACATGTGTGGGAGATCCAATGAAAGACAGTCCACAGTAGAGGACATTATGTAAGCTATCCAACTACCGTCTATAAGAAATAAAGTAATATTTTTAATTTGTTAAGTCAGAATGAATCACTAATTTATTTATGAGATTAAAATGCTTAGTAATAATATGTGTTCACAGAATAAAGTTTCTGATATTCTTAGGATATAAAATTATTATTTGCAAATTTGAAATTTCATGTAAAATTTTTTTTTAGGTATGTTACATTTCTGCCTTTTTTAAAATCTCATGACAAGAACGAAATAAAAAGGGTATGGGGAGATACGTTAGATTGGGTTAATTTGAAGATAGTCGCCGAAAGCGTTGAGCATATTTGAAGGAAGTTTCTTCGGGAATCAGAGTTTTCAGAGAGAAGGACGCGCTGAAGCGGACAGAGGATGAGGAGCCGTCAGCCGCTGACCTCCCTGGCTGCGTCCACAAGGTATCAGAGAAAACAGCCCATTTTAGGTACTAAAAAGCTGCGGTCCCACCCACTCGGCCCTTCTTCCCGCGTGCCGCACCTGGATGTTGAACCCCATTCTTATTTCATTATTGTGATCCATGAGTTTCTCTTTTAATAAAGAAAAATCTTAATATACTTAAAAATTAGCCTATTAGAATTGCCTCAAGCTGAGCAACACTGTGAGTTTTTGTTTTTGCTTTTTCCACCAACACGTACAAGTTCACGATCAGTCAAGCATTGGATTCTGGCCGTGATGAGAGGAGGAGAAGCTTGATTCTGCTGCAACCCAGACTCAGGTTCAATTCCCAGGACCCAAATGGCTGCTCACAACTGCCTGTAATTCCAGTTCTAGGGGATCTGACCTCACACAGACATACATGCAGGCCAAATACCAATTTATGTAAACTAAAAAATAAAATAAAAGTGAGAATTAGAATTCAGAGTTAAGGAACACAAAAGAAGCCGGGTGGTGGTGACACACGTCTTTAATCCCAAAATGCTATCTTGTGGGTGGATTATAAGGCCCGAGTTCATAGACTTCAGCACAGGACTATTTTGGCATAAAGAATGTAGTTAGTTGCCTTGCTTTGACTTTCAGAACAACTGAGTGGTCACATGAGATTTTAGTCTCAAAGCAACAGCACACTTACGTTTCCCAAAGGTATGAGCTCATTTTTTGTTTGTTTTTTGTTAACACACCATTGACATCTCTAATGCATTGGCTTCCTTTGCTATTTTGATTGCAATTAAATGGAGAAGTTGCACAATAGTAGTTAGCAGGGGTTTTGAAGTGGGTTGAACTGCAGATCTTTGTGTTTCATAAGCCTCTGCCTTAGTGCTTACATTGTAGGTTCACAGTTTTTGTTTGTCGGCCTATCCTAGGAAGCATTCGAATGTGTTGGGTGACAACGTATTCTAGAACCAAAATAAATTAGGGGAAATGTGACTGAAAATCTTGACTTCCACTGCCACTGCTGCGAGCACCGAGTCATAGTTGAAAATATTCAGGGAAAATTTCTGACATTGCCAAAGAAATAAATACAGTGTTAACATCAAATCATTTCTGGGTTCTGCAGAGTGGCACTTCATTATAAAATGTGGTTCTAAGTCAGGAAGCAAACTTGAGTCCCATTCTTCTCTAAATAGCACGATTTCCTGGCAAAGCAGAAGTGTATACATGGTTTCACCTTATCTCACTGTATCAAAGAGGAGGTAAGAGTCAATTTTCAGTTTAATTCAGCATAACTAAGAATCTAATCAAGAGACAATTTTCAGTTTTCATTGATAGTAAGAAAAAAAAAAGACATGGGTTTACAGTCTCCAAATTGGCCATCTTCTGTGAAACCGATAGTGTAATCTGAATCTGAAGGCAGCTCAGTCTTAACAATTTGCTTTTCTCCCAATGCATAGTCTACATTTGAACCGTGGTGGAGTGAGCTGGGGATATAGCTCAGTGAAGTGTTTGTCCTGCAAGACGGAGGGCCTAAGTGTGGATCCTGGGTTGGCTTTAGTGAGAAATGTCTCCTACAGGGTCATGTGTTTAAATATTTGGTCCCCGGTGGGTGGGAGGTTGTGGACTCTTTAAGAGTAAGCATATCATTGGAGAAGGGTTTTAGGAGGTTTTAGCTTCTTCTAGTTCATTCTTTCTGCTTCAGGGTTGTAGCTGAAAGCGTGCTATTTCAACTTCATGCTTTTGCCACCTGTTACCATGCATCCTCTAATGTTACCATTAGGGACCCTCCCTCTGAAGCTGTAAGCCCAAATAAACTCTCTCAAATTGCTTTTGGTCATAGGGTTTTATCACAACAAAAAGTAACTAAGGTGCATCCCAGAAAAGTTAAATTTGTTAAGGAGTCTCTCATTCAAGCTCTCCAATGGTGAGATGAGAAGCAGAGACAGGAGAATCCCGGAAAGAACGTAGAACATCCAACATGGCGGTACTGAGTGGTGAATGAAATGAGATTGCGTCTCCAACATGGTCGAAGGGAGTACTAGCCTTAGACATCGTCCTCCAACTTCACATGTGTGCCTGCACTCTCCCTCACCCACCCGTACTCTGCCCAATGATAGAACATAAAAAGTCTTTTTCAGAGAAAGGACAGATACGCTAAATGCTGCAGCTCTGAAATCCCAATAGGAAAAGTTGGGCATCCCTGCAAGGGTCACCATCGAGAAAGTCAAGGAAATCCAGTTCAACATAACACAGACGCTTATGTTAGTTCAAGCTTCTAAAGTGTTACAGCAGGCGGTACACCAGACGTAGCTTTCCTGTTCTTTTAGGCACATTTAAGTACAGTGCAATTTGGAAAAAAGTTTCCTGCTATAACACAGTCCCTGTGCACAAGAAGGCATAATCACAGTGAAATTCTCCTGGAAGCACACACCCCTTCTGCCTTGAAGATGAGTTCTTGAGATAGGCTACAGGAATTATCCTAAGGGCCTTTGGGAGGATCTGGCATGGTCTTGGTCATACAGACTTTGCAGAGGTTATCTTGGCTATCAACCACCTCAGGTCCTGTTTATGGGAGCCTGGAGGAAGCCCGTGGCCTACAGATAGAGCAAGGATCACCTAGGCTATTAATCACTTTCATTCTCAACCTTCTGGGCAGAAAAAAAGGTGACACATCTCTCTTTTTTAAAATATTTTTATTTATTATGTATATAGTATTCTATCTGTGTGTATGCCTGCAGGTCAGAAAAGGGCACCAAACCTCATTATAGATGGTTGCAAGCCGCCATGTAGTTCCTGGGAATTGAACTCAGGACCTTTGGAAGAGCAGGCAATGCTCTTAACCACTGAGCCATCTCTCCAGTGCCCAACACGTCTCTTTTATTGAGAGACAACCCAGCACATTTAACATTCTTGGTGCTATCTGGGAGTGCAAGTAAGTCTGTGCTCTCAACAGAGAAATGTATATATCTCCAACCAAGTGTGTAAGATCTACAATGTAATTGTGCTAAACTTAACTTATTCCCTCGAAGAAAATATTGTATTTATTTTCCTCCATGGTTTGTTTGTCCAGCCCTGTGATCTCATCCTACCCCCTTTCCTCCTTGATCACAACCAAAGTGACTATTAGGGTAAACACCTCCTTTGCATTAAAGAATCTGAGACCCTCAGCCTGGTGGGAAACTGAGTACTTGAAGTTTATTAATTTTGTTAGTGTTATTTTTTATTTGGTACAAATCTAAAATACCCCAAATCTCCTTAGAGTCAGATATCTTGACAATAAAAGCATCTTAAATCCCCAGAGAACGGATTTACTCTGTTCTAATTCTGTATGTCTCAATAATCACACACTCAACGTTCTTCTTGAGATGGAGCGCTCCTGTTATTTTAGGTCATTGCTTTTCACCACGTTGTTTTTCCATCAGTTTAATGGTAGCACTAACTGCCTGGTAAATTGAAGCTCATGCTCGTACCTAGTGATTTCAGCTGTGGCTCCTCTTCAGTCCTTGCAGCATTCTCTCATCACCGTGTGGACCTGAAAACAGCCAGCTGTTCTGATGGGTGAAAGCCAGAAATTCAGTACTTTGTCCTGTTTTATTCTTGTTGAAAATGGCCTCTTCTTTCCTGAGCTAATTTCTTTGACTATCATGCCTCTGTAAACGTAGTTCACAATGGTATGTCTATGTGAGCAATCGAATAGTATTTGGAAGACGGCCATGGGGAAAAAAATCAAGTCAGTGCACAGACCTCAGGAAGAGAAGGGCAACTCTCACAGAACAAGTCAGAGATCTGGCTTGCTCCTTTCTCCCCAAGTGTGGATTAAAAATAATAATAAGTTTTGCATCTTACAACCCTGAGGAAGTTGCTCATTAGTGTTTAGTGAGAGGCAAACTCATCTGTCTTTTGGCATCCAAAATCATGAAAGTCTCTTGTGACATGGTCTGTGGAATGTTGTAAGAGCTGCACCAAGTGCAGAGAATTTACTTTCTTTTATTGTGTTAAAATTAATGAATTTGTTTTATATCCCATTTGCATTATTTCCCCTCCCTCCTCTCCTCCCAGTCTCTCCACCCACTCACCCCTGTTCCCAACCCCAATCCTCTCCTCTTTCATTTCCTTTTAGGAAAGGGCAGCTCTCCCATGCGTATCAACAAGACATGGCATATCAAGTTATAGTAAGACTAAGCACCTCCCCATGTATTAAGGCTGAGCAAGGCCACCCTCTATAAGGAGTAGGCTCTCAAAAGTCCGTCAAGAGTCAGAGACAGACCCTGCTCCCACTGCTCTGAGTCCCACAGAGGAGCAAGCTATGTCATGCATAATTTATGCAGGGGGCCTATGTCAGTTCCATGTAGACTCCCTGGTTGTCAGTTCAGCTTCTGTGAACCCCTATAAGCCCAGGTTAGCTGATTCTGTGACTTTTCTTGTGGTGTCCATGTACAGGATTATTTTAGCTATCACTTTTTTTTTCTCCTTTTCTATATGAAGTTGAGTATTGTTCTTTCAAGGTCTTTAAAGAGTGTGTTGAGATTTTAATGGGGATTGCATTGAATCTGTAGATTGTTTTTGGTAAGATGGTCATTTTTACTATATTAATCCTATCGATCCATCAGCATGAGAGATCTTTCCATCTTCTGATCTCTTCTTCAGTTTCTTTCTTCAAAGACTCAAAGTTCTTAGCATACAGGTCTTTCACTTGCTTGATTAGAGTTCCCCAAGACATTTTATATTGTTTGAGGCTATAGAAAAGGGTGCTGATTCCCTGATTTCGTTCTCAGCTCCCTTATCATTAGTTTATAGGAGGACTACTGATTTTTTTGAGTTAATCTTGTATCCAGTCATTTTTTTTTTGAGTTAACCTTGTATCCAGATGTTTCTCAGATGTAGAAGTTCCCTTGTAGAATCTTTGGAGTTGTTTATTTATACTATCATATCATCTGTTAATAATGATACTTTGACTTCTTTCTATTCTTTTTGTATCCCCTCAATCTCCTTTTGTTGTCTTATTGCTCTAGCTAGAGCTTCAAGTAATGTATTGAATAGGTATGGAGAGAGTGGACAACCTTGTCTTGTTTCTGACTTTAATGCAATTGTTTTGCGTTCCTCTCCATTTATTTTGATGTTATCAATTGCCTTGCTGTATATTACTTTTATTATGTTTAGGTATGTCCCTTGTATCTCTGGCATCTATAAGACTGTTATCAGGAAGGGGTATTGGATTTTGTTAAAGGCTTTATCAGCATCTAATGAGAAAGATGATCATGAGGTTTTCTTCTTTCAGTTTATTTAAATGGTGGATTACATTGACAAATTTCATATGTTGAACCATCCCCAATCTTTGGAATGAAGCCAACTTGATCATGTTAGATGATCTTTTTGATGTGTTCTTGGATTCCTTTTTATCAGTGTTTTATTGATCATATTTTCATCAGTGTTCATGAGTAAAATTAGTCTGTAATTTTCTTTGTTTGTTGAGTCTTTTGTGTGGTTTGGGTATCAGGGTGACAATGCCCTCATAGAATTAGGCACTGTTCCTTCTGGATTTATTTTGAGAAATAATTTGAAGAGTTAGCTCTTCTTTGAGAGTTAGATCTTCTCTAGTTCTTCTTTGAAAGCTTGGTAGAATTCTTTGCTGAAACAATTTGACCCTGTGTTTTCTTTGGTTGGGAAATTTTAATAACGATTTTTTGTTTCCTTAGGGCTTATCAGTCTATTTACATTGTTTATTTCATCTTTATTTAACTTTGGTAAGTGGTACCTATCAAGAAATTTCTTTGTTTATTTTAGATTTTTCAATTTTATGGAGTACAGGTTTTTAAAGTAAGATCTAGTAATTCCGTGGATTTCCTTGGAATCTGTTGTTATGTCACCCTTTTTTCTTTCTGATTTTGTATATTTGTATTTTCTTGATCTGCCTTTTAGTTAGTTAGTTGGGATAAAGGTTTATCTATTTTGCTGATTTACTCAAAGATCTAACTCCTGGTTTCACTGATTCTTTGTTTTCTTGTTTATAATTTAGTGATGTCAGTCCTGAGTTTGATTATTTATTATTTCCTGGCATCTACTCCTTTAAAGTGTGCTTGTTTCTTTTCATTCTAGAGCGTTCAGGTGTACTCTTAAGTCACTAGTATGAGATCTCTCCAGATTCTTCATGAAGGAAATCAGTGCTGTGAACTTTTTTTCTTAGCACTGCTTTCATTGTGTCCCATAAGTTCGTATATGTTGTACATTCATTTTTATTGAATTTTTAGAAGTCTTTAATTTCTTTCCTTACTTCTTCCTCAGCCCAGTGCTATCTCAGTACAGAGTTTTTCATTTTCTGTGAGATTTTAGGCTTTCTCTTGTTTCTGTTGTTGAAATCCAACTTTAATCCATATAGGATACAGAGGGTTATTTAAATTTTTTTGTTTTTGTTTCTGTTGTGATTTGCTTTGTGAACTAGTATGTGGTCAATTGTCGAGAAGGTTGCATGAGGTTCTGAGAAGAAGGTCTATTCATTTGTGTTTGCTGAAATGTTCTGTAGATATGTTAGAACTGATAGAGTTATAATACCTCTTAGCTCCATTATTTCTAAGTTTTGTTTCTGTCTCAATGACTTGCTCATTGGTAAGAGTGGGGCATTAAACTCTCCTGTTATTATTGTGTAGGGTTTGGCACATGATTTACACTTCAGTATGTTTAGTTTGGAAAAGTGGGTGCCATTGTATTGGGGGCCTAGATGTTCAGAATTGTTACTTTATCTTGATGGATTATTTTTTTGTGGTGAATATGAAATTTCCTTCTCTATTTCTTTTAGTTAATTTTAGTTCTAAGTCTGTTTTGTTAGATATTCCTTCTTGTTTCTTAGGTTGGTTTGATTGGAAAATCTTTTTCTAACCCTTTACTATAAGGCAATGTTTGTCTTTGATATTGAGGTGGTCTGTATCTTGTACGCAGCAGAAGGATGGATCTTTTTTTCATATTCATTCTATTTCCCCTGTGTGGTTTTATTGGTGAATTGAGTTCACTGATACTGAGAAATATTAGTGATCAATAATTGTTAATTCCTCTTGTATTTTTTGTTGTTATTAATGTGGTAGTTTTGTTGTTGTCTGTGTGTATATGTCGATCTCATTTTTGGGGTATTGCTTGTGTGAGATTATTGCCTGTTTTTTTGTGGGTATAGTTAACTTACTGGGGTTGGATTTTTCCTTCTAGTACAATCTGTATGGGTGAATTTGTGAATAGATATTGCTTAAATTTGATATAGCCATAAAATACCTTGTTTTATCTGTTTTACAGTGATTATAGTTTTGCTGGGTATAGTATTATGGAATGGCATCTGTGGTCTCTTAGGGTCTGCCAGATTCCAGTCTGGCACCTTCTATATTTTAGTGTCTCTGTTGAGAAGTCAGGTATGATTTAAATAGGTCTGCCCTTATACATTACTTGGCCTCTTTCCCTTTCTTTAAAGTTCTTTGTTCTGTATGTTTAGTGTTTTGATTATTATGTGGTAAGGGAATTTTCTTTACTGATCCAATCTCTGCTATTCTATAAGCTTCTTGTACCTTTATAGGCTTGTCCTGCTTTAGGTTGGGAAAACTTCCTTTTATGATTTTGTTAAATATATTCTCTGAGTTTTTGAACTAGGTTTCTTCTCCTTCTTCTATTTCTATTAGTCTTTTCATAGTGTCGCAGAATTCTTGGATGTTTTGTGTAACGAAATTTTTAGATTTAACATTTTTTTTGACTGTTAAGCCTCTTTCCTCTATCATGTCTTCAATACCTGAGATTCTCTCTTCCATCTTTTGTGTTCCGTTGGTGATGCTTGGATATGTAGTTCCTGTTGACTTACCCAGATTTTCTATTACTAGAATTCTTTCCATTTGGGCTTTCTTTATTGCTTCTATTTCCATTTTCAGGGCTTGAACTTTTTTATTTTTGGTGTTTGTTTAATTGTTTTTTTTTTTCCCTTGGCTTTCTTGGCATTCTTTTAAGAAATTACAGATTTCTTCCATTTATTTATTTGCCTTTTTTTAAATTTCATTAAGGTATTTTCTTTTTAAGAACCTCTGTCATCTTCACAAAGTCAGTTTAAAGATCGTTTTCTTTTGCTTCATCTGCGTTGGATTGTTCTGGTCTGCTGTCATATGATAGTTGGACTTTGGTGATGGATGCAATAGTGCCCATTCTGCTAATGACTGTGTTTCTACACTGATGTCTAGGTATCTAGAATTGGAATGATTATAGGTCTAGGTGCTGATTCCTGGGTTTGTCTTTGTTGAGTTGAGAAGGTCTATTGCTCCTTGGTTTCTCTTTCCTCTCTGGTTTTCTTGCCTAAATGGCCAAGGGTTCAGGTGATTAGTGAGTCTTCTGTTCCAGTATGGTGTACCTTCTGGAGTTTCTGGGGCCTGGTATTCTGAGAGTCAAACTAGCCTCTGGCAAAATTGAAATCTTCTGAAGTTGTTGTCTGTTATATGGAGTCCAAGGGAGTGTGTAGTTTGGTTTTGTTGGGCAATCTTAAAGGGGTTGAATGGACAGAAGGCATTGTCTAATCTGGGGTACCTACATGCAATCTAGCCTCTGGTAAAACTATTAGGGCTGTGGGCCTTAGTGTCAGAATTTACTTTCAAGCAAGTTTGATCATTCAAGGTTAAGGTGAAGCTGATGGTTCCTAAAAGAATCAAAGACATAGCTTGAAGAGAAGCTAGAAAATGAATATTTATTTTCAGCCACTTCCATTTGCCAGAAGCATGAAACCTAAAAATAAAAGCCTTTAAAGACTTAATGTTGTAAACATTTATTATAGACTATGTAATAAATTCTGAAAGCAGCCGTTTTTATTCTTCAGTTTCATTGAAATAACATTATTTTCTTCAAGTTTTCTAAAAATGAAGCCTCTATCTATCTCAGACATCACTTTCATGTTTTGTATTTCTATTTTTCAGTATTATTTTGAATATTTTCTTGGCTTTATTGCCTAATCTATTAATTTGCATGTGAAAGACAGGAAATATTCCAATTTATCTATTTCTGTAAAACTTCAAAATTCTCAAGCAGCAAGTTCCTAGGGATAAAACATACTTCTCTAGAAGTAGGTCTCTAGCCTCTTACCCCCTTTCTCTTTACCACAGGGACCTGTATAGTAGCAATAGCAGTAATGCTGATATTGCACTGAACTACCAAAGCCAAGACAAGTACTAGACCACACTGTGGCTCCAAGGGTTTGGAATTAAGAAAATTATTGGAAATCATTTAAATGTGGTTGTTGGGTTTATCTACTCCCATTTAAACTTAAATAATTGACAAGACCCTAGACGTGTTCAGAAGGAGGGCAGGGACTTGTTCTGTGTCTGAATTTGCCAAGACTTTTGGAATTTTAATTTTTTTTTTTTTTTGAGGCAGGGTTTATCTGTGTAGCCCTAGCTATTCTGAAAGTCACTCTATAGTCCAGGCTGACCTTCAACTCAGAGATCTACCTGCCTCTGCCTTCTAATTATCCGTATTAAAGGCATGCACCACCATTGTCTGGAAGCTTTTGTGCTTTGACTTTTGACTGTGTTACTAGCATGAATGTTTCTGGATTCTGTCTTCTGGAGTAACGTTCTCAAGAGTTCTCCCTCCTTTGGGGTAGCAGTTCCTTTGCGCCTGCTCTGCCAAGCCTTTCTATAATGGCTTCTTCTCAGTACATCAGGTTTCAAGCAGTGACACAGGACAGAGAGACAGAAATTACACTGATGTGGGATTTCCCTCTGTATGCTGTGAATATGTTTTATTACCATTGATTTTTAAAAAGACTGTTTAGGCCAATGGTTTAGTAGAGTAAAGCCAAGTGGGAAACCTGAGCAGAGATATAAGAGAGAGAATGGGTGGAGTCTGGGAGATGCCATGTAGCTGCCAAAGGAGAAAGACTTCAGCTACCAGTCAGAAGCTTATCAATAGGCCACAGCTTTGTGGTAATTCACAGATTAATAAAAATGGGTTAATTTAAGATGTGAGAGTTAGCTAGAAATAAGCATAAGCTATTGACCAAACAGTGTTGTAATTAATATAGTTTCTGTGTCTGAGCAGTCAGGAAAAGAATGAGCAGTATCTGCCTGCATAGCTCAGTCACAGTTGTTCTGACCCTTCATTTCTGAATTCATTTCTGAATTCTCTCATACAAGGTTGGCATAACCTTGTATCCACCGTTATAATTTTCACAAATTTAGTATCATTTGCTTTGTTGTCAGTAAAGTTCTCTTTGTATTTCAATGTTCTTCCTAGAGAAAGACTGACATTCTTTTAAACTGTATTAACATAGATTTACATTTGTATATATATATATGTGCATATATATAAATTGATATACATATATGCATATTTTGCCAACACATTGAAAATATTAGTAAAATCTCAACATAGGTCTAGAATGATTATTAAACCATAAACCTTAAATCCTAGATTGCTTCTAAACATAAAACTACTTCTCTAAGAAATATAATTATAAATATGTAAAGCAAAAATAAATACATACAGTTATAGAGCAAGAAGTTCTATGAGTCAGTTTGTAAAATATTAATAGCTTTAATATGTAGTTAGTTAATTCAAAATAACAAATTTTTATTATCATTTAAAAATCTAATAAAAGGAAAATCCATTTTAGCCTCGATCTGAGTAGCACACACTACACTGAGTTTTCCATTACATAATTAACTGCTTATCAAAACTGAGAACTTTTAATATATTTAAGGAAAGTATTTTATTCCTCTTTTCTGTTTTTACTCTTGACTTTATAATGTTTAACTTATGTGACATATTTTAATTGCATTATTTTTGTAGTGTAGGTAACTGAGACATGTATTTGGAACCTATGAAAACTTTGGAAACCACTTTTATTATAGATTATAATTCTTCAGTGGTCTGGAATATTCTGTAGGAAATAAAAATCCCCAGCCCTCTATACTAGTAAAGTATATGGTGTTTTGCAAATTTGACTGTATGTATTATATATTAAGAAAGAACTGTAAAGGATAGTGTAAAAGTCTTTCTTGTTGACATCGCCCCTGAATAATAAAAAGTACAAAACATTGACCATTGAGATGGCTTTGTATGTAAAAGCATTTTCTACTGAGCCTCACAGCCTGAGGTCAATCCTCAGGATAAACATAGTGAAAAGAGAAAAAGAACTCCCAAAGTTGTCTTTTGACTTCTGCATGTTCTCTGTGACACACACGCATGGACACACACACACACACACACACACACACACACACACACACATTCACACAAATAAATAAAGAAGTAAGAAAGAATCAGTATCACAGTGGTAATAGAGTCTGGAGACCCACTTCAGTGAGCTTGGTGGTCAGCTGCAACAGCATAGCAGGCCTTTCTACATACCTTGAATGTGATACCATCTTCTCTTTAATACATCAAGGGTGATTTCCCGTGGTCGAATCTGCTGAGTTTTAAATCACTGTTGTTGAAAGGGGGCCTATTCGCTGGGGAATTTCCTTTGCCTGTGCAAGTGTGGGCATGGCCCAGGAGTCAATGTTAATATTATTCTTTCAAGTGTTTCTAACGTATATAAACATAACCTTTTATTGACTCTTTTAAGAGTCTTAGTGGAAATCTTCTAGTTCGTGTTACAATAACTGATCTTTAGTGAATACTGTGGGCAACTATTAAGCTAAATAAAGTGATTGCTTTTCTAATCTGGTCTTGTGCTGTTTAGTTAACATGTTCAAAACAAATCACATGCTGACACCATTGTTTGCTTCCTTCTTTTATGAGTCACGTGAGAATATCAAAGAATCTTGCAGTGCCCTTGTAAACTGGATCTTAGAACTGCATTATGTTTGAAATTCTGTGCAAATATCACAAATGTGAAAGAGAGAACAAAGTCGGAAACATGTTATTTTGATATTTCAATTGGCAGAGCACGTTTTTCAAGACTAGATGGAACATATTTCCCTCATGATTTTAAATTTATAATTAAAATCTAGGTTCTCCCTGTTAGACCAAGGAAATATAACATACTCAGTTTGGGAACTCATTCATCCCAGATACATTTCATGAATGCTTGAGAGACGTATATTTGTAGGGTCAAAATCTGAGTGTGGAAATTTTAAGGGAAGAGTCTAGAAATACATTCACACCATCACAGAAAAAAACAAAGTAGAGATATGAGTTGACTGAGAAACTAGGAAGTTTGGATCATGGACTGAAGTAAAAGACACCTGGGGGAAGGTTATAAATATGTTTGACACAGTTTGGAGGCATATACTATAAAAGAAGAAGTTTACTAATTAAAGTTTACACAAGTGGACCCACCAAAGTAACAACAACAACAACAACAAATGATGTAAAAGGCTCATGACATCTGAAATAGGGGTTCCTGCTCAGGGTTACCCAGAAAACTTAAGAATTAATCAGTTCTCTTAATTAATATTATTCTGTCTTCCTCAAGCAGGAGAGCCTTGAGAAATCAACTTACAGGTCTTTGGGATTCGTGATGTATGTGTGAAAATCATGCTCACTCCAGTGGCTTTTCACTAAGTGATGACTTTGAAGTCTTTTTCCTTCCCCAAACTGCAGGCCAGCCTTCTTGTTCTGTGCTTTATCACATATCAACAGGGCTGTATCCCAAAATGAACTAGTTTTCCTCACATTTACATCTTGCCAAACTATTACGTTTTAGAACTCAGGTTTTCTGCCTCTTTTATATGGTAATATTTTGAGGATAGTGTAGCCATTTTCAGCCATTTCATTTATGTAGAAATCTTTGAAATATATAAACAGCAAAAAGAATTCTGAGTCTGTAGAAACCTATAAGAAGTGATTACTTTGGTGTAATAGAAATAAACTTTATTTCTATAGAAGATAATCATATTTTGTGGATACATATTCTATGGTAAGATATGTAGGATAACAGCCAAGAAGTAAGGTTAGTATATTCAGGGATGCTCCCAGAGCTGTGGAAATTTGATGGATTAGGTCTTTTGAATCAACACTTAGCATCTTTGCTAGATTTAGGGAAACTTTGGCTGTGAGGGCTGGGCCTTTGTTAGACCCCAGAGAGACAGGCAACCCAAATTTATTGTAAAATGTGACCCCGAGTAACTCAGAAGTTATGCCAAGTAACTCTTGTGTTTTAGTTGCCCCAGAGGGGTGGTCTTGTGGAGTTTAGAGATTTTTCTGTCTTCCTGTAATTGCAGAGAGCATTCCTCTCTTTTCCAACAAGAACCACAACTCATTTGCCTCCTGCTTGGTATCTTCCCCTTTGGCTTGGTTTCTTTGTGTATAGGTTGGCTTCTAGTGCAATTCCAGTTCAGGCAAGATAACTAAAATCTGGAGAGTCCCCATTAGTGGGTAGTCAAGTCTGCTGCTCTGTTCCCTTGAGGGTCAGTATAGGAGAACCCTGTCTGCATCCACTGCAGCAACAAAGAATCTTACCCGGCTGTGCTGTCACCCATCTGGTTGCTAGAGTCTTATGACTCTGACATGGCGGCTGTCTTGGAGAGGCTCTGTTGTGTTATTTATTTGCAGTAGCCTGGCTGGGTTGATGGCTTATGTTTCACAAAATTGGACATAGGATTGGTCTGGGAGAAGTGCCTAATAATGTGTTATTTGGGTATTGTATACCCATCTCTCTGGGATTTCCTTTAGGAGGGCCACTACAGATGCAAGGTAGCCTGTTAGGGACAGTTCTTGACCCAAAATAAGTTTTTCAGCTTTTTCATTTTTCTCTTTCCTTCCTTCCTTCCTTCCTTCCTTCCTTCCTTCCTTCCTTCCTTCCTTCCTTCCTTCCCTCCCTCCCTCCCTCCCTTTTTTCTTTCCATTTTCTTTCTTTCTTAAACTAGCATGTTTGTGGTGGCAATTGTCTCAACACAAACTGGTTAACCTGCCAAAACAGGATCAAGTTTTTAGAGCATATAGGCCATTGGCCGGACAAAGATCTCCTTTATTATCACTTAGGACAGGGCATGGGTTGCTCCTCTTCCTTTCTCATGTTTCTGGCTTTCACCTCTGGGATATTTTATCTCTAGAGTCATAGTTATCATAAACATTTTGAGCAATCTCCAATAATTGAAATTTATTTATATTCTCAAAACTTTCTAACTTCTGAATTTTTTTCTTGAAATCTGTTCCAATTGCATAACAAAAGGAATATTTTCTACCAACTGTCTTTATTACTTTAAAAAGAACCTGGCAAGAATTGTCCAGAGCATCCTTACCTTGGTCAGTATTGGATGTCCCGTTCAGGTTAAACATCAGGGAAAATTCATTCTATCTGGGAAGCTATCCTCTTCCTAACCAAGAAAGAAGATTTTCTACACTTTTAGGAGAATAGTTTTCTGATTATGCAGGGTACTGACTGAAAAGGAAACATTGACCAAACAGCTGGAGTGGGAACAGTGAGGGAAAGCCATTTTTTTTTTTCTGGCAGAAAAAAGAGAACAAGTAGAAGCTTTGGGTTCCTCTGGGCAACCTATCCAAAGCAAAAGGATTTGGATCTCCAACAAAGGGACACAAGTTTTAAGGCAGGAGGTGGGGGCAGGAGGATCGCATCAGAGAAAGCCACTGGTCAATACATGGAAACTGGTTGTGTGGCTGGAATCTTTCAGTCACTATTTAGATGACCTGAGCTGTCACTTGGCCATAAGACAACAAAACATCCAGTAGATTTCACAGTCTGGACTTTTTTTTGTGTGTGCAAGAAACATATTATATCCATTCTCACCTGAAAAACTCCCCTGTGTCTTAGTGGCCACTGCCAGCTGCCAATGCCTGGGAACTGCATCTGGCACTGCCACAGCAACATGGCTTCTTGAAGGGGGTACATTGCAGGTGACAGTCACACAGGACCTGGGAGCCTTCAGGAAGTTTTACTCTTGCTGGCTGAGGTCCTTGACCCACTACCTTCAAAATTTTAGATCTGCTTCTCAAAGCAACAGAACCAACAGAAATACATAGAGAAACGTATTGTAAGACAATCAGAGGTGGCCACCACTCACCCATTAACCTAGAGCAGATCAGGGGAGTCCCGTGGCATCTTATACAGATCATAGACCCTGGTTCAGCAGCAGCATTGACCTCTCCTCTGTGCCCTAAACAGAAGGAGCAACAACCAAACTTACCTCCAGAGGTGACAGATCAAGCAAATTTTGAGTTTGTTCCCTTTTGCGGTGGAGGTGTCAGATTTCTCAGGTTAGTCGTAAAAGGTTCTAGTGCCCTGGAACATCTCAGGTTGTGTACTCCCTAGAAATCCCTTGAGTTGCTACAGGGTGCTCCGAGACCCCTGGTGTTTCAAGGTCTGGGTTCTGGGGATCTCGCTGGGACCTCCAAAAAATGTTGTGATGTATCCACCAGAGAAAACTACTTGGATATGTGTTTAAGCAAGTTCTTTATTTTTCAGCTGGAAACTATATTGGGTATTCAGGACTCAAGGGCAGTCCTAAGCCCTTCTTAGGGTGGGATGTCATCATGAAGGCTATATTTTGGGCTTTCACACCTCAGTTATCAAGAGCTGTTGGCCAGAAGCAGAACCACAGAATCCAAAAAGGGCAAGGTTGGTATATTTAGCAACTTTCCGAAATTATAAACTGGAAGGTGAGGGTATTTGTTCTGTTTGTGGCAGATGTTGGTGTATAGTTATTGGACTTCAAAGCTGAATGTACTTCCATTCTCTTCTCAATCGTGCTAAGGTCTCGGGACTTATTAAGGACCCGTGACAACAAGTACTGGTGTTTTTCTCCCAAGCTAGAACAACAGGCAGATGACCACTCTGGATAAGCAGAGAGCCTTCAAGCCAGACTCGCTTCCTGGGAGAATTTTCTAAACCCATCCTTTTCTTTCCCAAACTTTTAAAGGCTAAATTTGAAATGTTTACCTACCAGTATTTTGCCTTGTTATCAAAAAGATACCGTTGAGTCTAAGGCTTTCTCTTCTAGCGAGAAAAAGGCTGTGAGGTGTGTGAAAAGATTGTTTCTGATCAAGGACTGGTGATGAAAATAGGAACATAACACAGATTCGCTCCTCATGTCCTTGAAGTAATTTATACCTCTCATGGATGTTGATGTTATTGAGAAAAAGGCTCAAGAGTGGGGCCAGTATTATGAGTCTCTGGGCATCTGTCAGCAATGGGCCCTGGGCTATATGTCTGTGGGCACCTTTCAGGAGTAGGCCCAGTGATATGTGTCTGTGGGCACCTGTCTTGAGTGGGCCCAGGGCTTTGTGTCTGTGGGCACCTGTCTTGAGTGGGCCCAGGGCTATATGTCTGTGGGCACCTGTCAGGAGTGGGCCCAGGGCTCTGTGTCTGAGCATCTGGGAGCAACTTTGAGAGTGGTCCAAAACCTAAGTTGCCACTCTCCCTGTGGAGCAGATTCCCTACCAAACACCTTTACTAATTACAAAGAATGTGCCAAGTTCCAATATATGTCTGAGTCATTGCTCTGGTTTCCTTGTAAATTGCAAAGTGATTAAAGAAGGTAGTCAAACATTTCTGTGGGAATCATGTGGAGCCCAACTCTATGCCCCACACTCTGGAAAAATACTGTTGTATGTATGATGTCTGATTTCTGCCTCTGCAGGGTGTGAGAATGCGGAAGTGATAAACTGAGGTTTATCTCATTCACCTACTGCTGAGTGTGCTCTGTCTTATCATCCCATTATCTGGTTAAAAAAAAAGAAAAACCTCTCTTTATCACCAAAGGAATGAGGAAGCCATGGTGAGTGAAAGTAATATGTTAGATTCTTCTGAAGACTAGAGCAAAGAGTTTTATTTTGTTATGGCTTTGAAAGTTGCCCTTAAACAAAGAAAACCAGAGTGCCCCAGAGTAAGCTTGGTGGTCTAGCTAGGGTGCATCGCCGAATTTCTAGTGATATGCCTGTCTGTCTAAAGCTTTTGGTGCCTTGACTGCTCTCTTTGACTGAAGTGTGTCATTTAAGAACTGTCATTTGCAGTGTGTGTCTTTGTCACTGGATGCAATGCAGTACTCAGTGCTTTTATTTTCACTACTATATTTTTCTTGCTATTATTTTTATCTCAAATTGTCTAGTCTCTTGATTTCCATGATACAATCTGCTTCTTTTTCTTTTTTTTCTGCTTCTCCTTCTTTTGCTCTCCTTTCTTGAATTTCTTCCTGTAATGAATACGGAAGCTCTCATTGTGGATGGTAGGCTGGTTACTGTTCCCTTTCACCCCCTTGGCTTCAATGTCTACCTCGGAAGAATTTCTCTTCAACATATCTCTGCCTCAGATCTTACTCTGAGCTTCAGACCTTCCATCCCAGTGCGCCCAGATATTTCACAGACACACCAGATTTAGTATTAGCATGCTTGCATATTTCCAGACGCTCCTCATAAGATGCCCCCGATTCTATTCCTGCAAACATTGCATATCAGTTTGCTTTCTGTATCTCCTCCATCCCAGTACCTGCTCAAACTACAATTTTCATCCCACACTACTGTATTCATCAATTTCCCGAGTTCCCTGGATCTGTTCTCTCTTATCCTGTGTGTGTAGTGTTTACATAACACCAGAGTTACTTGTAGAATTGTATCTGTTATCACACTTCTCCACAGCTAGAGCCCTGAACGGTTGCTGATGGCCTGAAACTGACTCCTTCGTTAGTATCATTTCTTCATCGTCTCTAACTTTGTCTCCCCCTCCTTACTGATTTCACCTTTATCTTCTTCCTCTCCCAGCCCAAATCATTGACGTTTCTGTTGATTTGTTGAGCACTCCATTTCTTCCTTTCCAGTCTTGGGGCTGTAATCTCCCGCCTTTGCCTTTATCACAAATTATGTGATTAATGTTGACCTCTCTGTCAGGACTCAGAACTGTGGACAGTGCTTAGGAAAGTCTGATGCATTGTTCTAAGTCAGGTTACTTAACAGAACACCACCGAAGCCTCCAGTCCCATTTCTGAGACATTTATTAGATTTCATATTACTTCTTTTGTGGTTATGTTTTCATACCTTCCTATTGAGATTTAAAGTCACAAATCAAAAGACAAGCAATGACTCTTATTCATCATTATACACCTAATCACTTCTGTTTAATAAATTTTCAGAATTTAGTACTTTCTGAATGAATGCTTGAAGGAATGTATGACATACAATGGGTCGGAGGAAATGACATGACCAGTATTTAGGAGCTTAATTAGTGTGACAGACCGTAAAGGAACAGCTGGTGATGAAACTTAAAGAACTGGCAATGAGTATCCCAGCATTTATAAACACAGCTTGGGCCTGAGGACAAGACACACTTCTTGTTTTCTCAGAAAATATGCAGCTTCCTTCCTTCCTTCCTTCCTTCCTTCCTTCCTTCCTTCCTTCCTTCCTTCCTTCCTTCCTTTTTTCCTTCCTTTTTTCCTTCCTTCCTTCCTTCTTCTTTACATATATTACATGTGGAACATGGATTCCCCTCCCTTCATTAGTCCCATCCCTCCCCACCTGCCCTCTCCCCCAGAGCCTCTCCTCCTCCTTTTCCCTTAAAAGAAAGAGAGCAGGCTCCCAGGGTTATCAGCCAGACAAGGTGTGGTGTAACTATCAGAGCAGGGCCAGACACAAACCCTCATATCCAGGCTGGATGAGACAACTCAGCAGGAGGGAAAGCATCCCAAGAACAGGCAGTAGAGTCAGAAACATCTCTCACTCCCGCTGCAGGGAGTCCCACAAGAACATCAAGCTACAAATCTGTAGCAAAGGACCTAATGCAAACCCACACAGGCTCCCTAATTGTCGCTTCAGTCTTTGTGAACCCTATTTAGTTGATTTTGTTGGTCAAATATACAGGTTTCTAACTCATTTCTTTCCTACAATCTTACATTTTTCCTGACGCTTTTGGTAACAACTCTTGCAGTAAGAAAGTAAGCAAAATTTCCCCATTAAAATGATTCTTAAAAGCAAACAACTTTTAAATATACTCCTTTATTTTTTCCCTCCTCCCTACCCTAAACCTCTTTAGTTGCCCTGCTATTCATCACTGTTTTAGATTTTTAATTGGTTACATTCATTAAGAAGTTATTGGAGTGTGTTAATCCTGGTCTATTCTTATGTAAATTATTATTTATCACCCACTTTATGTATAATTGGATAAAATATGTGTTCACACTCAAAATTAAAAATTAGGAAAAAGTTCAGTTACTTCTTTGTTAACTTTATAATATGTTTTAATCAACTTAGAGGGATGTTGCATATAACAATGCTTAATAATAAAGTTTTAATTGCTATTCATCATAGTTGTGGGAGTTACAGTTTATTAGATGCATGACTATATTTCTGCATATTTCTAATTAAATCTTTATGAAAACCACGTGAGAAAAGCAGGGTAAGATTTTTAAAAGCATAGCAATGTTTTTCAAGTCCAGAAAATATTATTTTTCTCCAAAATATATCCTATCATTATTTAGCATAATTTCATAGAAAATCATTTATATTCAAATAAGACAATGAGTCCATTATAATATAAGTGAATGGGATGGAAAGATTTTAGAATACTGAAGTAAATGAATATTCTGGTGATCATTAATTTTATATCATGTTAGGTATAAAGTGTTTCTTCAAAGCTCTTGTCAGTACAAGCAAGAATGATTCACAAGTTTCATGAAAAAACACTCTGGATATACCAGATGACTTCTGCAAAGAGAAAATGAGAAAATATCAAAATATTTCCTAATTTTCATTGTATTTTCCCTATTTTAGAAGCACGTGTATGAGAAACATTCATTTAAGATGGGTACAAAACACCGAGGAACAAACATTTTGAGTTTGCCTCATTTACTTCCAGTTTACATTCTTTTCCCATATTTGGTAATTTAACTATTATTTAACTATTAGACTTAATAGTTAATAATATTTAACTATTAGAAAAACGACTTACAGAAATGAGAAAGAAACAATAAGAAACGATAATGGAATCCTTAAGCTGAGGCAGACTCCCTGCGTCCTGAAATTGCTGTGACATTTAATTTTCAAATGGAAGGAACTATTGTTTCTTTATTTTCTTTTCTCTTTTGCTCTTCTTTTTCTGCTCTTGCTATTGGGTCCTTTACGTTCACGGGTTGTGTAGCACGTGCCCTTTGAACTCCACCTGCTGTGTCTCCTGAAATGATGCTGTCATTAGATGCTGCACCTGCCTCCTCACCCAGCACCCACCACACCCAGACCATGAGATGACTACTCACCCAGCATCCACCACACCTAGATCGTGAGAGGAGAGCTTCATCTCAGACTGTGTGGTACAATGGTCCTTCAATCTGGAGATTTCTATGGAATTATGTCATCGTCTTATGGCAGAAGAATCATCCAGGGAGTGAAGTGGCAAACTCTTTTAGGTTCTTTTTTTTCTATCTCATATTGCAAATATTTAATCACCAGTCAAAAAACAAAGACAAAGAACAAGCAAACAAAACTCAGGAAAACGGGACAGCAGGGAAACAGATAAAAGCATCCCACACCAGGTTCATGTCCACGGCTTTTTGTTGGGAATATGTTGGGTGAGAAAATCTTAGAAGGGGTACTTTATTGCTTCTTGTAAACAAAGTCAAGCCGACCTCATGATTCTGCTTTAGATCAGTGCAGCAGTTCTTGATGTCTGTAAAGGTCTTGTCTACCAGGCTGGTACTCTAGCGAGCACAGATACTCTTTGAAGTTGTCTGAAGAGCAGGTGATTTGATCTATAGAAATGTCGATAATAATCACAAATTAGCATCTGATCTAAAAATCTGTGTGTAGTGATAGAGGACAGCTGAGGAATTTTAAGTATTAAGTTTTATATTCCAGTACAGATTAAGATAGACAAAAAAAATCACAACAAATGAATTGAAAAACATGGAGTGGGGACAAAGACTAAAGTTGAAGGAGCTGTACTATGCTGTCCAGACTCAAGACAATTACTTTCTTAACATTCATCTGCTAAAATATTCTTAACTTTCAGAGTCTCCTGAGTGGGGAAGTAATATATGTTTATAAGAATAAATATGTACAAATAAGTGTATACATATATATATATTATATTGCTATACATAGTTTCTTGTTTATTTATTTTTCAAGGCAAGGTTTCTTTGTGTGTAGCCTTGACTGTCTTGGAACTCACTCTATGGACCAGGTTGGCCTTGAATTTTACAGAGATCCCCAGCCTCAGCCTCCGGAGTGTTGGAATTAAAGGCCTGTGTCACCACAGCTCAGCCAAATTATGTATATTTAAGTTTAAAACATTTATTTCTGTTTTTGTGAATGTATTGCCCAACACTGTTCTTTGAACAAATTTATACAAAAATATATATCTACATAATCTCATTTCAGTTTTTATAAGGTAGTGGTTAAAGTTCCTGTATTTTTAGCAACAGGTTCCAAGAAATAAAGCTTAAAAGAGGATTATAATGGTGCCTTTTAGGCACCAACTAGTTTGAACTGGTCAATAAGGCCATTCCAATATCCTATAGTAACTGACGAGCTCGTACTAATGCGTTCATTCAGTCATTGTACATTATACTATGTAGTCATTTGTCCTAGCAAACGTTTGATTTAGAAAACCCTATTCCTTTGTGGGGAAGAGGAAACGGAGGCTGAAGAGATGAAATAGGTCCTGGCTCGATGTCACCTCATCTGCCGCACGTGACTGAGCCTGGCTCCCCAGAGGCTCTAGCTGTTGGCTTTGACCTAGATGCTGAACTGATAGAAGATTGGAACCTGGTGAGGACAGGATTCTCTCGCTACTCGGGGCATTGATGTATCTTTCGTTTCTTATTCTCATTAATAAAATACTTTACAAACTAACTCAGCGGGAAGCTCCAGGATAACCTGATAAGAACAGCATAGACAACCTGTGAATTCCGGCTGCAGTCAGGAGGAGGGAGAAAAAGCCTCGTTTTTTAAGCTGGGTATGGTCAGCGGAGCAGGAGAAAGCCCAGCCGATGGATGCTGATGAGGGCTCTGCATTCAGCGGGCACCTAATTGAAGATTCTGTGACCCAGGGCTTGGAGACAGGCTAGTAAGGAAAAACTCTTCCAAGATTGGAAGGTGGGCTAGTGAACAGAGCATCAAGCCCCCAAAAGTTCTGGACTATGTGTCCCCGGACATTTACATAAAGCCGGTCTCTCCCAAGTCTATATAAGGTGACCCTTTCTCTATACTGTGTTCACTACTAGAGGCCCAGGTAAGTGAAGGCTTCCAATCTTCCTGCGCAAACTGGCTTCTTATTGCTTTTTCATCTTTCAGCACAGGGCTCATCCCCTGGCTGATTGGTTAGTGCTAAGTATGCAACACAAAGAGGAGACCCATAGATGCACTTTGTGTGTTTCATTGAATCTGGAAGCTTAATTTTATGTTCGAGTTTGCAAGCAAACGCGAGGATAAAGCTCCTTCTTTCTGAAAGAGCGGTAACTTGTGTGGATTTCCTTATGCTCTGCCTTTGAGAGACACATGGTGGCTCTTCAATCCACGTATCTGAGTCCACTCAACCTCACCGTTAACCACAAAGAAAATGGAGTCTGGTGTATGTTTTGCGTTCTCTTTAATTTTTACATTAAATTATAATCGGATATAAATACACTGAAAGCTAATTGTTTTAAGTATAGGTAAATGGCTTTGAGATTTAATTAAATTCTCAAACTTTACTAATTTTTGTCTATATTATAGAGAGTAAATGAGATTTAAGAATCTTAACGCTTTCACTATATTTAATTAGTTATTTTAGTCCATAACTTGTGTTTACGTATGCCCCTTGCTTTTCCTTGTCATAAAGAAAAATAAACATCGTAGTTTCTGACAGTTCACCTCTCTCACTAATAAATATGAGGATTCCAAGGTTGTGCCCACAGAGATTTATCCTGACACTACACTCACAGGTTTCTATGAAGGCTGATTTGTGAGGGTCTTTTTGTACATTCTCGCTCTCTTGTGTTTTCCTTTGCCCCACCCTTCTTTCCAGTGACTACCTGGCCAAGTACGATACAATTCACAAAAGGCCATTGCCTCTCTTGGGAGACAAACGCTTTCAGTACCAGCCTGATGGCTGTGTCGATACCGATTGGTCCAGGAGAAGGGACCACGCAAAGGCCGCTCTATCCGAAGCTGCGGCTGAATGGGGCCTGTGTAATCGGTCAGCAGATGTTGCGAGTAAATCATTGAGATGTCTGCTGTCGGCCACCTGAGCTTTTCTCCGTTGCCACCGAGTAACTATAAATTATCAGGAGTGCTGAAAAGTCTGTCAACCATGTCCCGTGCCTGCAGTGACCAGGCTTTCATCTTTCCTTAGATAAACAAAATAAAAATCTATCTTAATGGCTTAGTCGTTTGCAGGCCCTATGCCATTCTTTAGCTTACAAATCAAATGGAGGCAACCTTTATAGGAAATGAAATTCTGTTTGCTAAAAATGTTGCTATCCTTATTCAAAATAATACTTAAATGATTGAAATAGTTCTTAAAAAGTCAGATTACTGGCCTAAGCAATATATATATATAATATATAATATTATATATATAATATTTATTTAACAATTTAAGCATTGCTCATACAAATAAACTACAACCTATGTTTGTCAATTAAAAGGATACAATTCAGTTTGTTAATGTTGTTCCCTAAGTTTTACTCCACTGTCAAGGGTTTCTTAGGTGGATGTCTAACACACAGCATCAACAGTGCCCTTCTCCCACCTTCTTTAGACTGCCACGCGTTTGTTTTGAACTTTTACTATCAAGACACAGCTGTGCTTTTACTCATGTAAGTCAGCTTAATATATTCCAGCCGTAAAACACCTCTAATGGGTGGAATCTGCTTCCTAAGACATTATCTGCATGCTCAGCTTTGAGCTTTGTTTACCTGTCACTCACTCCAGCCCCTCCCCCACTCCCCACCCCCTCTCCTAACTGTCTTAGACCTGTTCTGCTGATATTAGTCTCGAAAGTCCAATAACGGTGTTCTATTTTGGATACAGGGGGAGAAAGCCGTTGCTGACTTTTACCTAAGATCGATTTACCTAAGATCGATCTGGTTTCCGTTTAGACTTAGATTCTTCTTTGCCGCCCTCATATTCCCTTCCTTTCTTTAACTTTTTGAAAGTACGAATTAAATATTTCTAACTTCCATTGAACTCTTGTTTTGGATAGTGAGGGCAATTTCAGTTTCAATATTCAATACTTTTAGACTTCCAACTGAATGGTTTCTGTTTTTCACTCAACACCTCCACCCCTGATTATAGTGTGATTGTTTGCTTCCCTAATTTCTAATCTCAAGTTTGTATGTCTGTGATCCACTAAGTGGGTCTGAACATAGAAGGGATCTCACATTACGCTGTGTTTTCTAAAGCGTATGCTAAGGTGCTTCACAAAGATTTTATAATTATCATGGCTATTGTGTTTTGGCACAAAGATTGTTGTGGGGCTGAGCAAAAATAAGGCACTTGGAAGAGTCAATGAGCTGAAGCTAGAAGTATTTTTGCTTTAGGAATTATTGAGAAGTAGCTGGGAGGTGATGGTCAGAGCTGAGAGCATCTCAGGTTATGACCTCAGTTCGTGTCTCAGGCAGTGACCACGGAGACAGGAAGCTGAGATGGAATGGAGAGATCAAGGACAGGAAGAATTTGAGGACGTGGAAGTCACATAAGCGGAAGCATGATCCTTTGGGGTGTTCAGATTACTCAGAAACAGAGCACGAGAGCCTTTTGGGCAGGAGTAAAACAGGGCATAGGTGAGCTTCTTTGCAGAATGATTAATGGTTACCAAGAGATACTTTGTTTCTCAGGTTCCAGAAAAGAAGTTTAAATGGTTTGGGGTAAAATAAGGTTTAGGGTTTTTTTTTGTTTTGTTTTGTTTTTAGTATTTTTTTTTTTCATTTTGTGTGATTTTGGAGAAACCAGGGAGTGGAGTTTGTGTAAGAAAGAAGAAACGGCCGAGAACAATGAACGTATTCTCACACTGTGTTCAAGGAAGGCAAGCCAATAAATAGTCTGTTATCTGGTTCTGGCCACCAGGAGTCTGGGAAACATGACTCACAGAGCTAAGCTGCTGCCACCCGCTGACCCTTGAAATCTGGGTGCAGTCCATAATGGCCAGCTTTGAAACAAGACATAGCAGACCTAAAGATGCTTAAATGCCCAGGTAAAAACATAATAGAACTGCATAGAATCTTTTTAAGTCACATCCGTTCATATTTTGGCTAACACAGGATAACAGGAGTCGGAGAAGACCTGGAAAATAAAGGTTTCAGAAATGCAAAAGTTGGAGGAAAGTTTTGGAGATCCCCGTGTTGGGAATGTGGTGAACTGTGGGTGATGCATTGCCCTCGAGAGTCTGGGAGCTGCTCAGTTCTTGTATTTTTTGTTCTATATCTCTCTGGATACATGTTATTTGTCTAAAATCAAGCTTCTTAATTTTTAAATATGCTTTTCCCCATGAGAAAAGTTTATGCATACATGTTTTCGTAACTGCTTCCAAGCCCACAGAACTGATCGACTGATGCACAATATCGATGCATTCTTAGCCTTGGAAGGCCTCAGGCCATACTAGTATCTAAGCTTCCTTATTTTCTTTTTTTTTGATTTATTATCATTTTTATTCACATGTATATTTGTGAGTGTGAGTGTATGTGTGTGTGTCCGTTAGTGAGTGTGTGTGTGTGTGTGTGTGTGTGTGTGTGTGTGCAGGTGCAGGTACTCATGAACGGCAGAAGGTGTCAGGACTGATCTTACAGGAAGCTGTGTGTCATCCGAGAGAGTGCTGAGATCCTAACTCAGATCCTCTAAAAGAGCAGGAAGTTTCCTTAAGCACTGAACCACCTCTCCTATATGTAAATTTATTTATTTTTTGTTTTTTAAACTCCATTTTGGAACCAAGTCCATCCAAGTACCAGGTATCTAATGACCTCCATTTCTATATGACACATTTCCCTGTCTGGTAATCATTTTATTTCAACTGTATTTTCTTACTCAGGGTAAGCTATTCTCTAACCATGTTTCTTTATACAGAGTGTTCTGGAAATATGGATCCTCATACAAATCCTTGCCTTCAATGTGATTTTTTTTTCTTCCTATATTTGGTAAGGATTTCCCAGCAGAACTTCCAAAACAATTAATTCCTTACTAGTTGTGCTGATTCATGCCCATTTAAGCCAGTTTCTATTCTCCTTGGGGGTCCAGGGACATGTTAAATGGTTTGGTATCATCCTGGTCTAATCCTTAGTAGTAAAACATGATCCAGTGACAGCTGGTTAAATGATTCGGCCTCCTGGTACACATTTCAGTTTTTTTTTTTAGGATCATAAATCTGCATCAATTTATAGGAAATGTTCTCTTTTCACACCAGATGTGGATGGAGGAATAGGATGAAAAAAGAAACATGAAGGTAAATATTGCATGTTGTTGGTCCTTTTTTTAATGTATGGACAAATTCCAGAAACAGTGCTATGTTATCCCCTGGTGTAATGAATTAAGGTGGAAACTTTTACTTGAACATTACAAATGTATGTTTATTTTTATTAAATAAAATGATACTGCATTATTCAATCTTATAAATTTCTGAGTGTTTGTGCATGTACATAAATATGTCTGGAATGTCCCTCCAAGATGTCAAACAATTACATGAAAATATTTATACAAAATATTAGTACATGTTACACTTAGTATATATGCACTTATTTGTATATGTGTGAGAATTTCTAGGCATGTTATATACACACATGCGTGTTATATACATACACACACATCCACACATACATATAGTTTATATACTGGGGCTGCCATAACAAATTACTATAGAATAGGTGACTGATACAACTGACATTAATATCTCACAATTGTAAAGACAAACGAGCAGCCAGGCTTGGTAAATAGGCTTGGTTCAACTGCAGGCCTGTCATCGCATGAAAGAAAAATCTTTTCTCACTACGTCATTACTTGGCTTTATCCTTGCATGGTCTCTGTTCTCATAAAGGCATGGCACTTCATATTAGTTGTCCAGACTCAGGGCTTTATCTGGGGAATTTTGAATGAAAAAGTCCCCATAGGGAGTGGTGCCATTATGTAGAGGACCTTGTTGGGGTAGGTATGGCCTTGTTGAAGTAGATATGGCCTTGTTGAAGTAGGTATGGCCTTGTTGGGGTAGGTATGGCCTTGTTGGAGTAGGTATGGCCTTGTTGGAGTAGGAATGGCCTTGTTGGGGTAGGTATGGCCTTGTTGGGGTAGGTATGGTCTTGTTGGAGTAGGTATGGCCTTGTTGGAGTAGGTATGGCCTTGTTGGAGTAGGTATGGCCTTGTTGGAGTAGGTATGACCTTGTTGGAGTAGGTATGGCCTTGTTGGAGTAGGTATGGCCTTGTTGGAGTAGGAATGGCCTTGTTGGGGTAGGTATGGCCTTGTTGGGGTAGGTATGGCCTTGTTGAAGTAGGTATGGCCTTGTTGGAGTAGGTATGGCCTTGTTGGAGTAGGAATGGCCTTGTTGGGGTAGGTATGGCCTTGTTGGGGTAGGTATGGTCTTGTTGGAGTAGGTATGGCCTTGTTGGAGTAGGTATGACCTTGTTGGAGTAGGTATGGCCTTGTTGGAGTAGGTATGGCCTTGTTGGAGTAGGTATGGCCTTGTTGGAGTAGGTATGGCCTTGTTGGAGTAGGTATGGCCTTGTTGGAGTAGGTATGGCCTTGATGAAGGCACTGTGACACTGGGGATGGACTTGAGGTCTCAGAAGCCTGAGTTAAGCCTAGTATCTCTTCCCACTGCCTACCAATCAAGATGTAGAACCCCTGGCTTCTTCTCCAGTAGCAGGTCGTTCTGTGGGCCACCATAATTCCCTGCAAGATAATGAACTACACCTCTGAACTGTAAGTCAGCCACAATTAAATGTTTTCTTTTATAAGAATTGTTATGCTAATGGTGTCTTTTTACAGCAATAGAAACCTTAACTAAGACATTATCTAATTTTCATTATTCACTTTAAGGTTATGGGAGTTAATGCTTCAGTGTAAACTTGGGGTAGAACCCATGCAGTCCATGATGACTTGTTCATTCATTCACTCACTCATTGAAAGCTTGACTGCATAATTATCTGACTTATTAAGTCTACAAGTGGTTGGATGATAATATCATATATAAGACTCATAATATGTTTATTTCTTGAATATGCATTAAATGTTCATTAGAAAAGCTATTTGTTGGAAAGATGAAAGTGGTGATTATTTACTGGAAGTTACGTTATGATTATTCTCATACTATAAAACATGGCTAATCTTTCCTATGGTGCTCAAAGGTAGGAATTAAAGGGGAGTCCAGAGATAGCGGAACAAGTTCACCAGGAAGGTACCCGCTGCTCTACTTTGTTGCTGAGCATTTGGTTAGAAACATTAGTGAAGGCATGCACAATTGTATAATAGGATGTGCCTTGAATCTGTTACGACTCTTTTGGTTCTTGGGTTTCATTTTCTTTAAAAAATAAAAAAGCTCAAAACCTGCATTCTGAAAGTAAATAACTTCTTCTGTCTTGTTCCTAAAAAAATCATGTAAATGAAACATTCATATGTCAACATAAAGTGTTAAACTTGATCTATGCTGAGAATGTCTATAGCTGATTTCACTTAAATTAAATCTGAAGTAGCATCAATCCCTCCTCTCAGCTCAGAACACTATTATGTATTGCATCCAGACTTGTTTATGTTAAATGTCGCCACACTGCACACATTAAATAGCAATTTTCTAGTTTTCCTCTCTCTGACACATTGTAATTCTGTGGTTTGAAGGTCAAGTTTGAGAAATCTTTCTAGTTTTTTAGTGCAATAGGGGCGTACTGTGGATATTACATGCTATATTGATTTCTACAGCCATCACTATTGTTTCATAATTTTGTCAATCTAAATAATGTCTCAGTAAGTACCATAACTATTATTGCAGTATGTCCTAGTTCACTGTGGACATTACTGCTGAAATGCGCAGACTTAGGAGTAGAGCTACTGTGTTCTACTATGTCATACTACGTTTAGAAAACTGCATTTTTTGCCATTCCAGTGCTGGAAGATATATTTCCCAGCAATATTTAGCAAACTTACCCACACTCACACCAGTGTTATAAAATAACCAGCATCTTGTCTCTCATTAGTGTTGTCTTAGTATTGTCTCAAGATTTGCCCTCTATTGCATTGAAAGAGGTAGCCGGCAATCTGTAACTTTATTTTTATGATTGGCTATTTTCATAGATTTATTATCAATTTATTCTTGCATCATAAAATTATATGTTAAAAACTACTTTCCAATTTGAGTTGTGGCACTTTCTTCATAATAAATGCAAACATTGCTTATGTATGTATCTTCTATCATCTAGTTAAGTTGTCTATGTGTTATATTTCAGTCTGTCAACTTTTCTGTAGAGTCATGGATACGCAAGTGTGTGTCTGTCCAATACTGTTTTGATTATAAACACCCAATAGAAATTTAGAAGCTTCTTATTTAGTAATTCATTATAAGATAGTTTTTTATACTGCTATAATTATTTAGAAACAATAATCACACCTGGATGATTTGATGAAATACACTCGTGTGTGCTTGCCTCAAGTCTCAAGGTAATTATTTTAATGTTTCAAGTCTTCTATGGTACTGATTTATTCAGGATATATGGAAAGTCATACCCTCCTGTATTTGATATAATGACATTGTGCAAAATCCTGCTGTCTTTTTCAAAAAACAGTGTTGCAAATTATAGTGTAAATAGGCTTGCTTATAGACAAAAAAACTTTCCTATTTTGACACCGAAAAAATTCTGCCTAAAAGTTTAACTAGATTTGTTTTAACCAAATATCTTCACAACACATCAGCTTTGCTTGAGCAAAGACCCAGAGTACCCTGACAGGAGAAGGACCACTCTTCTTCTCCCACAGAGGGCAGCTGTCCTGCCAGAGACACACTGCTCTGGCGGGGAATTTGACGATGGCTTTAAAAGTCTTGAAGTTTCCAAAGAAATTTAAACATGATCTTTAATGACACCGAAGTGGATTAGCCCTTGACCTTTCTTTCCAGTGGTATTTGACTCATCTCGCTTTGACATATGCAATAGAAAATTATGCTCTTCAGATTACTTTGAAACTTCCAATTATGTCAAGTGGCTTGATTTGATTTTTGATTGACTTGTATGGGCAGAAGCTGATCTCTGGAGGGAGTCACAAAGGCAAATTAGCATTCTTGGGGCGCCTGTGTTATTAGCTGCATGTATACTAGTGGAAAAAAAAGATATGTAAAAACTAAACGTGTATGTAACAAAAATAAAGAAAAAGAGGCTGTCAACTTGAGAATGAGGTCCACAGGAGATGTTGGAGGGTGAGTAGCTGGGAGGGACTGGAGATAGGAAAAAAAGGGAAAGTGATGTAATTCTATTAAGTGCATATTAAAGATAGGTGTAGAAAATATCACAGTGGCAAGCAGAAGGAAATAAGACCATCACCACTGAAATACCGCATCTAAAAGCCCTTAGGTTCATATGCACTTTATATTTTAGAGAAAATGTGTATAAATAGTTTTATAATTTTATGCACATTGTTGTAGGAAAAGATTACAGTCTCTGAGAGTGAATAATTTATATTAAAACACATATTTTGAAGGTACTAATAATGAAGAAGATATTTATGCTCAAGCTTATGTCTTGAGTGTAACTCTAAATCCTAACTTAAGATTCTTGTTGTGTAACTGAACCTGGGACTGTGAAAGAATTTGACGGTAGTGAAAGGTTTCTGAGCATGCAGTGATCAAAAATTGTCTCAGAATCAAATCTGGGGTAGTATCAGGTGCTCCTGACAATTCATATTGGGTAGAGGACATAAATGGGGAAAGGAAAGAGGAGAGAAGGAGGGGAGGAGGGAGATGGGGAAGGAGAAAAGAACACACACAAACACACAGACACACAGACACACAGACACACACACACACACACACACACACACACACACACACACGACCAAACTCACTTTCTCAGTTTGATGATAATGGCATTGTTGCTACTGCTGTCCCAACGGTAACCCATGATCTAATTTGTCTTAAGAGCCCCTCAATATTGCTGCCTTAGGGATTAAGTTTCTACACCTGAACACTGAGGGAAACATTCAAACCCCAGCCAGGTCATAAAACACTAACCCAATAGGTATCTAGTAACACTGCTTTCTGTGTTAAAACCAGGGACAGAAATGGTGATGCGTGGTCCGCTAATCTCAGAAGACACAAGACGTAAGTTCTAGTCTATTCCAAGATGAAAAATCAGGTAGAATTTAAAATAATTTAAACAAATCAAATGAGTATCAATTCTGTTTGTAACAATAGATTATTAAGTAACTACCCACACTATGTAAATTCCATATTCATAATCACAACCCCCTAATTCTGGAGCTCATTATTCAATAACTGTTTCTCATTTCTCAGTATTTCTTTTCTTAAGTTCTGCAGTGCATCTATATTCTGCTTACTGTACTTTAGTTAGTAGCTTTTTCCCCCACTAGAAACAGCAAATCTGCCACAGTTGGGTGACGGGGTTACAGACACATTACTGAAATATTCTGAAAATAGACAGGACTTTGTTGAAACCTTGAGAGAAAATAGTAAAATTTAACCATTGTTTCCCTAAACGTCTTAGAAGTATTTCACATAGAGCTACATTTGGAGATTTTCGAGGGGGGTGGTTTACTTGGTTGTATTCACTGACAAGATGTTGGTCCAAACATTTGCTTTAATTTTCTTGGGATGAAGGAGGAAATGAAAAACCTGGAAAGTTAACACAGTTACTTTAGCTTGGATCACACAAATTTCTTCTGCTATAGGTCACTGACTGAATCATTGAGCTGACTAATCTTTTACTTCCCCTTCAGTCTCATATCCCTCCCCCTGCTTTTCAGAGTCAAGCTTCTGCCCTATCTGGTTCCAACACTTCCTCATTAGTCAGTTCTGCAGAATCCCTTGGAGTCCCTTGTGTTCACTCTCCACCGCCCCCTTTAGGAATCCTACATTAAAGTTGTTTTCTGTTTTAGTCATGGCCTTGGTCAGTTGTACAACCTCACACTTAAACAAAGTCATTAAAGCCAATGACACCTCCTAAGCATCTTTTGCCAGATCTCATTCAACTGCCCCTTGCCTGTTGATGTTACTTCAATCCAAAAAGCAAAGTTTGATGTAGTCATTAATATTATCATAGTTCAGGACTCTGCATTTGTCTCCCCAGGGTCTTCCTTCGTTGCTGTCTGGTCTAAGGTCTCCCTAAAGTAACAGGCCTTAGGAGCTACTCTAACTTCTTGGTTCACCCACTGAATAGGAAAGGTAATGCTTTGATGGCAAAACATTACTCTACTGCTGCAATAAAGAACAAGTTCAAGATCAAGAAGGGTGACAACGTTCTTAGTAGTCAGTGGATTTTGGAAGGAGTGACATTCTGAAACAATATCAGTAGCACAGCTCTTAGGAGGAGGCATGCCTCCTGTCTTAGTTACTTTTTTTACTACTGTGTAGAAAGACTACAATCAAGTAAACTTACAGAAGGTAGAGTTAACTGGGTAACTGGGGGCTTGCTTACAGTTTAAGAGGGGTAGAGTCCATGACAATCATGGTGGGGAGTAAGGCAGCAGGCAGGCATGGTGCTAGAACCATAGCTGAGACCTTGCACCCCTATCCACAAGCATGAGACAGAGAAGAATAAAGGAGAAAGAGATGGAGAGAGGGAGGAAGAAAGAGAGACATACAGAGAGAGCGAGTGAGAGAGAGGTACAGGGAGAGAGAGAGAGAGAGAGAGAGAGAGAGAGAGAGAGACAAAGAGACAGAGAGAGAGAGAGCACTCATTTAGAATATATGGGCTTTTGAATTCTCAAATTTTATCCCCAGTAACATACCTCCTTCAATTATTCCACACCTCCCAATACTTCCCAAAAAGAAGCACCAACTGAGAATCAAACACTCAAAGACATGAGAGTATGAAGTCATTCTCATTAAAGACACCACTTACCACTCCCAGGCCCCAAAGCATTTAGTTCATTTTCAACACAGTATAAAAGTCCAAAGTCTCTTCTGAGACTTGAGGCACTTTCTTAATTGTAACCTCCTGTAACATCAAAAAACAGATTACATACTTCAAACAACGACATAGAATATATGGGGTCATAGTGATGAAATACTGGATCAAAGCCACTTCAAAAGCCCAGCAGGGTAAATTTAAAATCCTATAGTTCTATATCCTATGTCTTAAAGGCTTAGGTCACTTTTCTGTTTCAGCTTTGCTGAATGTAACACACTCCTCTCTCTTTGGCTGGTTTCACACCCTGATGTTTAGCTCCCTTCAGATGGTATCCCAGAGCTCTGACACCACCAACATCTCTAGGTCTCTAACACAACCATGTTTCACTTTCAAAGTGTAATAAGATGGCCTCTCAGAGCCTCCACACAACATCCTCCTACCCCACACTTGCCTTTATTGCCTTCCCTTAATAATAGAGGAAGAGTCTACAATCTCTTCACTTCTGTATCTTTCTTTACTCTAAAGCAGGAACCAAGTGGATGCTGCTGCTAAGTTCTGCTGCCTGTTTGGGATGTCATCTGGCCCCATCTTTTAATTTTCATAAGCTTTGATTTGTTGTTGGCATTGGGAGCCAACAATGCCTTAGGCCTTTTCTTTCAGGTTTCAGGGTGACCTGGGTTGGTTGTCATTCTGAAGGCACCATCACCACTTTTCCTTGCTCTTTCAGTGTGAACCATGGCTCCAACACTAAATTCCTGGTGTTCCAGTGACTCACCATCTCCAACAAGGTCACACTTCCTCATCCTTCCTAAATGGTTCCACCTACTGGGACTAGTCATTTAAATGCCTTATTGGGGCCATTCTCGTTCAAACCTCCACAACTTACTACCCTTGTAGAATACAGACAAACTATTGACTGACAATAGGCTCCAACATTCTCTCTATTTCAGAATACTAAGGATTTAAATTTTTAGGCTGCAACATTGTCTTCAAGCAGTACTCTGCCTTCAAAAGCCTTGGAATCTGGTATTCACTTTGCCTCCTTATGGCTTAAAGTCTTCTCGTACGTCTGCTTCATGTACAAAAAAGTTTTATCCCTGTGGAGCAATCATACTGGCAAGTAATCTTCCTCTTAACATACTTAAATAACATTAAAATATCATAAGAAACATGAGTGCATATTACATTTCTTCATATGATCTTTAAGACTAAGTATATTCAGTATAATATAGATTTTATTTTAATGACTATACTTTTTTTTTTCTAAATCAGACTTTCACAATTTTTTTTTTACATGTGTGTAATGTTCTTTGATCACAATCTTCTCCTTGATCTTATTGTCTATCTCTCTGGATCTCCCTTTCAGGATTACATTTTTTATTTTCATGTTTGTGGCTTGCTTTATTCAATTAGAATCTCTTATGAGCATCAGGCTTTGTATGCAGAGCATATTGACTTCAGCAAGTGATAGTCACCATTGGCTAAAATGAAAAATGTGACTCCCTAGCGACTATTAACTCCCTCTAGCTTCCCTGGGCGGCTACTTCCTCCACGATAGACCATTGACCAGTCCAGTGTTTGCTCTTGGTAATGTTGCTAAATGTTGTTGTTGAGTGTTCACGGACACAACAGCCACATCCTGTCTGGAAGAGAGTTTTCTACAGAACTCCTCCTTATCCATGGCTCTTATATTCTTTCTGCCTTCTTTTTAAGGATGCTCCCTGGATCTTGAAGGGGATAATGTAGACATTCTGTCTAGAGCATAGCACTTAAAAGTCTTATATTCCAAATATTTTTCAGTAGATAGGGGTTTCTGCTATGACTACACCCCCCACTTCAGGCAGAAGTTTCTTTGATCCAGGCTTAGAGCAGCACTAATCTAAAGGTATAAATGTAAATATTAGAAGGCAAATTGATAACATGTTCATATATATATAAAACCTAAACAACCAACAAAACAACCCCCCAAAACAGTGGTGGCCTCTCACTAAGAGCTCTATCTCCCCAGTTATGAACTTTTGACTAGTTTACCAAGCAAGCCTCAAACCCAATAAGAAAATAGTTAATTACACTCAGAATGGTATTATTTTTTTCTAATGGTATTTTTTCATTTCCTTCTTATTTATTTTTAAATAAATTTGTGAGGGTTTAATAGGTGACTTAATTGTTAAATATTAAACAGTTAGTAGTATAATGTGGCATATGTACATGGTCTGACACAGTGAAACTCATGAAGGTATAATGAATATAATTACAGTTTGGTTAACATAAGAATAAAAATAAAGAGGTTTCTTTCCTTTAAAACCATTTCTCTTCCACAGAAAACTGTCTGGTCCCAAATACACATTCTTTCTCCTCTCTCTCTCTCTCTCTCTCTCTCACACACACACACACACACACACAGTGTACAAACATATATGCTTATAAATATACAAATAATATACTTATAAATAAAAGAAATAGATTCCTGCTTCTTATATTGAACTTGGAACAATGTATGATGTTTAAAACTGGTATTAGCTGTCAAGCGATAAACAATTGCTAAACCACTAACTCTTTGCTGTAAGATTAGCAATCTTGTTCCGGTTTGGTAATTAAGCTGCCTAGAGATCCAGATGAATATGCAGAATAGAAGAACTTAATGATGTGAATAGGGCAGAAGTGTGGCTTGATGGTGTGAATAGGGCCAGAGTGTGTCTTGATGGTATGAATAGGGCAGCAGTGTGGCTTGATGGTGTGAATAGGGACAGAGTGTGTCTTGATGGTGTGAATAGGGCAGAAGTATGCCTGATGGTGTGAAGAGAGCAGAAGAGTGCCTTGATAGTATGAAGAAGGCAGAAGTGTGTCTGGATGGTGTAAAGAGGGCAGAAGTGTGCCTTGATGGAGCTGATGTTAAAGGTCAGAAAATGGTGAGAAAATGAGGAATGAGCAAGTAAAGAGGTCATGAGTAAATTGCCTTCCCATCAAGACATTTTGCCAGTATCTGTGCTATAAGAAAATATAGAGGCGGCTCAACAGTTCGGAACACTGACTGTTCTTCCAGAGGACCCAGATTCAATCCCCAGCAACTACATGGCAGTTTACAACTGTCTGTAACTCCAGTTTCAGGGGATATGATATCTTCACACTGATGGATATCAAATAAAGGTTAAATAAATTAAAACAATATAGTCCTACTTCCTTCAAGCTCAAGTTAGTTATATTAGTGTTCAATTTTATTGTGTTGCTGAGGATAAATGGTAGTTATTGAATATTATTTATGCATGTTTGCCTAATTATAAACCCCTGAGAAATAGTTTTCTTTGGATGTACATACTTTTTCCTCAAAAAATGTTCCAACAGTAAACAAATAATCATGTAGTCTCTCTCTAGTCTATTAAATGACTTTGTATACATTCTGGGATATTTGGCTAATTAATAAGAAATGAAAGGTCCCATTGCCTTTTTGAAAACATAGTTGAAAAGAAAAAAAAAACATGGTTGATAAAAACAGGTTTAACAAACACGTGTTTTATTTGTGTGGAGGCATAAATTATGTAGGTAGCAAAACCAAAGAGTTACAGTTACTGTAAGAGGAAAACAGGTGTCTGCAATTGAAGGTGATCTTTCCATTCACAACCTCAGATATATCTTCTCTAGTGATAGTATTGTGATATGTATGTTGTATGGCAGCATTTTTTCTAAATTTTAAAATTTAAAATAAATAACTTAACCAATTAAATAATTTTTTTTAAAATTTAAACTGTGAGCTTTAAAATAACCATTGTGATATCACTGGGAATTTAGCGGATTAAATATTTTTACTTTACATAAGTTACTTACAGTACAAAAACTGAAACAATGATTGACAGCAATGTGTTGAATTTAAAACATGTAAGGAGATCTTATGTCTAAAACATGCTTCGAAAGGAAAGTATTTTTAGTTCTTTAATAGATTTCTCATTATTGCTGTTTTCTATCCTGTTCTGAGATAATTTTGTATAAAACCAGAAAATGAGGAAGCAAAAGCTTTATTTCAAAAATAATACAGAAAAATCTTTCATATCTTAGAAAAAGACAATTTCTGCCTATATTCATATATATATAACATATTATTTCTCATGTACATGTATATGTTGTATGTTTGCAGGTATGCATGTTCACACACACATGGGCACATATGAGTTTAAATGCATGTGCTCATGTGTATGTATCTGTGGGTAGACTTCAGGCTGATACTGGGAGTCTTCCTTGATTATTTTCTACTATATTTGTTAAGGCAGAGTCGCTTACTTGATGAGCGAATGTTGCTACGAGGTTGGCTAGCCAGATGCCTCAGGATTGCCTTGCCTCCCTTTCTCTGGGATGGAGTTGTCATCATTTCTGTGAGTTCTGTGCCACGGGGACCATAATTGTCCCACTCACTGCCTTTATATTTTCCCTATTAATGTCTGTTTTGACCTCGATGTTATGGGATGTGTGAAAGAATACACAATGTGTGTTTGACTTCTGGAAAGAGCTAAAACTGTATTTGGGGATGCCTAGAGATATTAACCACAGAGCCCTGCAAATGCCAGGCATGTACTTCATACTGATATTCCATCACCACAAGACTCCTGACATTGCTCCTCCAATACTGTAAAAAGTGAATAAAAAAATACCCATGAAAGACTTTATTGAGATTTCAGGATTAATGTTTATTATTCTGAAATAAATAATGTATATGTGTGTGTTTCTTAGACATGTAGTTTGAGTGGTTTAATTTTTAATATTGTTTGTGAAAAGACTTAATACATTAAAAGAAGGAAGTATATCTGTAGTGTTTTATTCTCCTAATCAAGTGTTCATCAGTACCTGTCACTGGGATTTCTCTTACCAAGAGAAGCAAGGATCTTCATATTTTGGAATATCATCTTAACTTATATTTATTATTATTTATTAATATTACGTATAATTAATTAATATACAACCTATATATTATATATAATTTATACAATCAATATATAATTAATATATAATTTAATTAATTAATAATTAATTAATAATATTATTTATTACTTTGCTGTCAGCAACAAATGGTCACACACTGGGGGAGGGTTGAACTCTGTTTTTTGGACTATTTCATTTAGTTTACACTGTTTCTGGAAATAAATGTCAAGTTATAGGCATCTTGGGCTTCTTAATGCTGTCCTTCCTGAAGTCTGAAGACAGTGTGTAAGATGCCTAATGTAGTACAGATTGCTACATTGGAGATATCATTTGTATATGACTATGCAATGCAAATTAAATACTTTTACCTAATGAAACTCTACATATTTTATTCAGTTATTACTTTTGTTTTATTTGCCTCCTGATAAATTCAGACTGTGAATATTTCTCAATAAACACAAGCGCTCAGTGTAACCTATATACAGCAATGCTAAAGCCTCATTTCTAAATAAAACCATTGTGTGATGATACTATTTTACACTGCAGATGGGCCACAGGAACTGCACTGACCAGCTGAATTGGGAAATTAGGTTAGGGCCCTTTAATATCTGAGCCAATATTACTTTTCTCACAGAATTGATGGTTTGGTATGTGGGAATGCTCTTTACATCTACAAGTGCTTGTATTTTGTTTCAAACAGTGTTTTATGTTTGTTTTCATTAAGGACATCTCTATGAATATAGTTGTTGGTAATGCATAGCGAGAAGTCAGAGAGCTGTGCAGTAAGCTACATTGTGGTTCCAACTCGACAGTTCTGAGCTGGGCAGCTCTATACAAACATCGTGTCTTTAAATGATACACTGAACACTATTTTTCTCTACCACTCAACATAAAAGTCAAAAGTAATAATGTCAAAACTAAGTTTATTAAAAAATGAAAAACTACTATATCTTAAAATAGGAACTTAAGCTTTATCTTGATGGGTGTGAATCAATACTGCCCTGATTTCTCCCAACCAAGTGAGGCTCAGCCATGGTCGTATCAGAGCATCTGTTATCATTTCGTAACAGCATGACCAACGTGCAGCTGGGTAATTTCTTAGTCATCATTTAAAATATAGTCTCATCTTAAAAACTTCTTGATTCTGATTAAGATAATGTATTATTGTGTGAAAAGGAAACAATTTATTAAAGAAACAAACAATGAGGACTTCAGAATTTCTTTCTCTTTCATGTCTTACATTTAAATAAAAATAATAGAGTTTCTGAATTTATCTGTGGTGCCATTTTAAAAAAGTTTTGGAAAGCTTCTTCAAAGCAGTAAACAGTGTGCTTATAGTTCTTTCTGTCACACTTATTTCAAAACAAGAATTACAAATTTATTATTTACCTTTTAGCTCCTAGAATTAAATAATACCTTTTTTTCTTTTGGGTTTTCAAGACAGGGTATCTTTGTGTTGCCGTGGCTGTCCAGGAACTCACTCTGTGGACCAAGCTGGCCTCAAACTACCTGCCTTTGTCTCCTGAGTGTTGGGATTAAAGATCTGTTTCTCACCGCCTGGCATAATACTGATTCTTTAGTTTAAGTTCTTTAAATATTTTGGGGATGTGGATGGGAACTAATAAGGAGCTTATGTTTAATATTATCAAATTTCATTGATATTTGTGATTTTCTGATGAAACTCAAGCAGAATTTAGAAATAACTCTACTGCACTCCTGCCAAAGGATGCAGTAGGCCAACTGCAGATGTTCACCTGTCCCTCCTCTCCTGCAAGTCCAATTCCTAGTCCCACCTCCAGCTACATAGCAACAACTGCTGTGGCCTCCCCTTCCCCCAACTCCAGTGAGCCACATATCTTCACCTCCAAACCCACCCCACCCAACCCCACCCACAGCTTTATCCCAGTCTCTAACTCTAGTGGGTTATCCCTGGGAACCTACCTGGCAAGCCATTCAGTGAAGCAGGCAGGCCACCTAAGCAGGTGAAGCTTCAAACATTCACTCCCCAGCCCCCCCACCCAAGGTCTGTAGCAGACTATCTGTTGTTGCTTCTTCTCACTCCCTACTCTAATTTTTAGGGAACCACCAAACAACCCAGGCTGTGGCCAAGATAATATTTGCTCTCTACAATCTGACAACAGGGCTCCACTGATGAAGACAATATCTACAGAACTCATTGAACACTGAGATGTCAAACCAGTGTCTACATAGAGACTTCACTCCACATTCTAAAATCTTTGTTACAGGAATGTTCTCTGTACTACCTAGAGAGAAACACTGCATCAGGCGAGCCACAAATTCTTCAGTCATTAATGGTGTTCTGCCTGAAATGCACAAGCTAGTGTAATATTGGCATAAAGGTTATATGAGTAACCAAACAGGCCTGACATTGCTTTGGTGACTAATAACCTGGGATTAGACAACCAGGAATGTAGAGTAGAAGCAAAAACTACAGTTATAAACACACAGACACAAACACAGACATACACACAAACCCTTAAAATGCTTCCTAATAATATTCTGCTGTACTCATAGATCAGTGCCTTGCTCAGCCACCATCAGAGATGCTTCCTCCTGCAGCAGATGGTAACATTGTTGTAGGAGGCTGTTTGTTTGCTTCCTGGCTGCCCAGACTCTCAAAATAATCACACAGAAACTATATTATTTAAATCACTACTTGGCCCATTAGCTCTAGATTCTTATTGTATTTTGGCTTTGCCTAGTCCAACATTGCGGGGTGGAGGTCTGTTTAGCCTGAGCTCACAGGCTCATTTTCAGGCACACATTGTATATATGTTGCCATTAAGCAAGGTGTAGCACTGTGCTCACAAACCCCATTTAAATGCTACACAGCCAGACATCATCAGAATTTGTGCTAGCAGCACAGCCCAGAAACCACCGTTTCAAAATCGTGTGTGTGTGTGTTTTTCTGCTACCACTGAATCATCTCTTAAAGAAGCTGTGGCCATCAAACAAAACCCATCTGACAAAAAAAGCAGTATTTATTTTTATATTTTAGTGTCTAGAATTCCTTTCCAAGCCTTCTCAGGTTTTATGTAAATTTTAGTTGGCCACATTGGTACCAATTTGTTGCACAAGCCCACTTGTTCCTTCCTGGCCACCCAGACTCCTGAAATAATCACACAGAAACTATATTATTTGCAATACAGTTTGATCAATAGCTTAAGCATATTGCTAGCTCACCCTTATCTCTTAAATTAGCCCATTTCTGCTATTTTATATTTTAGCATGTGACTTGTGGCCTATTGGCAAAGTTACAGCTGGCAGTTTGTATCTTTCTCTTCTGGAGGCTCCATGATGTCTCTCTGCCTCTGCCACTTTTCCCCCAGAATTCTGTTTAGTTTTCCCCACCTACCTCTGTTCTGCCCTGTTATAGGTCCAAGTTTCATTATTAATTAATAGTAATCATGGCATAGAGTGGGAAATCCCACAAGTCATACAGAGTGAGAAACCTTGAAACACTCAACACTAACGGAGAGCTCAGGAGGAGACTGAAAAATATAAAAGAGAGAGGGGATATAGGGCACCATAAAAAATGACCTTCTATATCAACATGATAGATACACATAAGAACTCACAAATACTAAGGCAGCTTGCATAGGGCCTGCATTGGTCTGCAGCAGGTGGAGTCCTAGAGCAAAAGGAAAAGTAGACACGTGCCCCCATCCCTAACTCAGACCTAACTCCAATTGATAACCACTTGCAAATGAAAATTTTGTTTTTCCTGTAGGTGGAACTTTTCTGTGTCTCAGCAATTGCTCTCAAATAACTACTCAGATAGTTCTTATTAATTGTAAGTGTTTGGCTGGTAACTAAGGCCTATTACTAACTAGCTCTTTACAACTTAAATTAATCCATTCCTATTAACAAATGTGTTGCTACATGGCTTATGACTTTACCTGTCCTCCAGCATTTCATGCTTCCTTTGTGTCTCCTGGAAACCCTCCTGACTCTGCCCAGTGTTCTCGTTCAGGTTCTCCCATGTAACCTTACCCTGTGTAGCTATTGGCCAATCAGCTTTTTTATTAAACCAACCACAGTGGCATATATTCACAGTGTAAAGAAATATTCAGCATTTCTCCCTTTTTGTCTAATTAAAAAGAAAGGTTTTAACTTTAACATAGTAAAACTATATACACAAAAACAATGATCGAGTAAGAATTACTGAATATGAACAATATCCAGTCCATTTGCATTTGGCAGAATTAGAAAAAAATATTCTACTATCAATCTTATCCTTGTGAGTCTAAAGTTTTATACCTAATTTACATTTTATCATAACTAAGAAAAACTACAAATTTAACTATTTATTCTTTAACTCCATCAAAGACTCCAGAAGGATGAAATGTTACTTAACATCAGGAACATCTGGCTGTCTGAACATTCATCCAAAGTTCTTCTGTAACTTTGGGACATCTATCTTTGGCTGATAAGCCTAGTATATCTGGCAGAGTTTTTTGAATTGCATGGAATTTTGAAGGATTGTAATACCCGGTCTTGGCAAAGTTTGGCAGTTTCTTTTTTGTCACCTGTTGATCCAGTTTAGACAGTATACTATCAGCAACTGAGGCAGTTTCATTGCCAAAATGGCTAGTCTTGCCATAAAAAAGCAAACTTCATGCAGAGATTCATCTCTGCCCATCATCTTCTTTTGAAGTAAATGAGTGTTGCCAGGAATAGACACGTCTCACTGTTATGAAAAGCCTAAGAATATTAAACATATTAAATGCCATACTGCGTAGGTCTTTGAAGTATTTGAAGATATCTATATCTATCTATCTAAATATATCTGTATATGACCTTAAAAACATACTTAACATGATTGTAAGTTTGATTATTTGAGATGACTATTAATCTGTATTTCTTAATTATACAGTACATTTTAAATGAGTTATATAAACACAATTCCCCAACCAATAGTATAAACACATAGTAGAATAAAAATAACTTAAAATTTGTATCAATATATAAAAATTCATACCAATATAAAATTTTTTGACTAGTATTTGCTTTTTTTGGTTTTAAAGTAGATTTAAAAACTTGCTCCTTTATTTCCTCAGTATTCTACTTTTTTCCATTAGAGAGAGATTTTTGTATTTACTGTTTTGTTTAGTCTTTTTTTTTAAATCTAAGACCAATTACAATTTGTAACCCACCCCCCTTAAATGATAATGAATGTCTATAACCCATCTTTTGGGAATGTGTTCATGATACTCTATACTACTTCCTGTTGTCTGGAGGTACTGGTACCTTTGAGAGAACCTTGAGAGAAACAGGATAATTTTCAGGTCTTGGCTGTAGTATTCTGTGAAGCTGGATCATCTTAATCAGCAACCTTAAAGCTGTTTTGGATGCTGGAATACCAGGGCTATCTGTTTTTATTGGTGTCTGCTTCCTTGTTCTGAAAACACATAAACTTTTAAAAGTCACATACATATCTGTATTAATACAAGTATAGACTGTGCATTGTACACAAGTCACCCAAAGAAGAAATTTTGTTTTATGTTTGAGCAGGTAAAATATGTTACATGTCTTGGAGTTTTTCTAGGTTTGTTATATTTTCTTATAGTTGTAGAAATTCAGGAGGTCTATCTTGATGAAGCCCAATCATCTTTAATTTTGAATGAATTCATGTCTTCTCATTTCCTGTGGAAATCAAACATAACCTCTTCACCAAAGGATCTATCTTTTGACTTCTATTTTGAAGTTAAGTCATTTTAAAAAAATATATAGGTTGGTTTAATGCACTAATTTTCATAAACCAATGTGTCTTAGCACCTGTCATTTCTTTGTTAGCAATCAGAAAATATAAAGACATCATAATAACATACAGAATCCAGACTCTCTGCATATTTTCCATCTTTACGTGGCTTATTATATTTTTTAATTTATTATTTTTTCTTTTTTTTGTTTATTTATTCATTTATTTATAAAAAATTTCCACTTTCTTCCCTCCTCCCAATACCCTCCCACTCCCCGCACTTCCTCCCCTCCTCCCTCTCCAGTCCCAAGAGCAGTCAGGGCCTCCTGCCCTGTGGGAAGTCCAAGTTCCTCCCCCCTCCCTCCATGTCCAGGAAGGTGAGCATCCAAACAGGCCAGGATCCCAAAAAGCCAGTACATGCAGACGAAACAAGACCAGTGCCATTGTCAATGGCTTCTCAGTCAGCCCCCATGTCATCCACATTCAGAGAATCCGGTTTGATCACATGCTCCTTCAGTCCCAGTCCAGCTGGCCCTGGTGAGCTCCCACCAGACCAGTCCCCTTGTATCAGTGGGTGAACGCACCCCTCGTGGTCCTGACTTCCTCTTTCTTGTTTTCCATCCTTCCGCTCCTCATTTGGACCTTGGGGGCTCAGTCCGGTGCTTCAATGTGGGTCTGCGTCTGTATCTCCATCCATCGTCTGTTGAAGATTCCCTCCGATCTTGCCTTCCTTGCCCGCTCTCTCCCTCTAACCGCTTCCCATCCGCACCCAGGAAGTCAAGTCCAATATCCCAATCTGTGTCCCTGTCTCTATCTCCATCCATCGTCAGATGAAGTTTCTATGGTGATATGCAAAACATTCATCAGTATGGTCATGGGCTAAGGCCAGTTCAGGTACTCTCTCCTCCCCCGCCCAGGGAACAATCAGGGAACCTCTCCTTGGGCCTGGGAACCCCTCCAGAATCAAGTCTCTTGCAAACCCCAAAATGGCTCCCTTAGTTGAGATGCACACCTCCCCGCTCCCACATCCATCCTTCCTGCCTCCCCCACATCCCACTCCCCCAAGCCATCTCTAATCCTCCCCCTCTCTCTTCTCTCCAACCATCTCCCCTTACTTCCACCTCCCCACGCCCCATGCACCCAAGTTTGCCTGGCAATCTTGTCTAATTCCAATATCCAGGAGGATAATTACATGATTTTCCTCAAGTTCACCTTCTTATTTAGCTTCTCAAGGAACACAAATTGTAGGCTCAAAGACGTTTAATTAAGGCTAGAATCCACTTATGAGTGAGTGCATACCATATTCCTCTTTTTGGGTCTGGGTTACCTCACTCAGTAAAGCGTTTTCTATTTCCATCCATTTGCATGCAAAATTCAAAATGTCATTGTTTTTTACCACTGAGTAAAACTCTAATGTGCATATGTTCCATACCTTCTTTTTTTTTTGTTAAAAGATATTTATTTATTTATTATGTATACAATATTCTGTCTGTGTGTATGCCTGTAGGCCAGAAGAGGGCACCAGACCTCATTAGAGATGGTTGTGAGCCACCATGTGGTTGCCGGGAATTGAACTCAGGACCTTTGGAAGAGCAGGCAATGCTCTTAACCTCTGAGCCATCTCTCCAGCCCTCCATACCTTCTTTAACCATTCTTCTATTGAGGGGCACCTAGGTTGTTTCCAGGTTCTGGCTATTACATATAGTGCAGCTATGAACATAGTTGAACAAATGCTTTTGTAGTATGATAGGGCTTTTCTTGGGTATATTCCCAAGAGTGGAATTGCTGGATCCTGAGGGAGGTTGCCTCCCAGTTTCCTGAGGAACCGCCACACTGATTTCCACAGTGGCTGCACAAGTTTGCATTCCCACCAACAATGGATGAGTGTTCCCCTCACTCCACATCCTCTCCAGCATAGGCTATCATTGGGGTTCTTGAGTTTAGCTATTCTGACAGGTGTAAGATGGTATCTCAAAGTGGTTTTGATTTGCATTTCCCTGATCACTAAGGAGGTTGAGCGTGACCTTAAGTGTCTTTTGGCCATTCGAAGTTCATCTGTTCTGAATTCTCTGTACAGATCAGTACCCCATTTTTTAACTGGGTTAATTAGAATTTCAGTGTCTAGTTTCTTGAGTTGTTTGCATATTTTGGAGATCAGACCTTTGTCTGATGAGGGATTGGTGAAGATCTTCTCCCAGTCAGAAGGTAGCTTTTTTGTCTTACTGACAGTGACCTTTGCTTTACAGAAACTTCTCAGTTTCAGGAGGTCCCATTTATTCATTGATTCTCTTATTGTCTGTACTACTGGGGTTCTACTTAGGAAGTGGTCTCCTGTGCCCATGTCTTGTAGACTACTTCCCACTTTCTCTTCTATCAGGTTCAAAGTGGTCAGATTAATGTTGATGTCTTTCATCCATTTGGACTTGAGTTTTGTGCATGGTGATAGATATGGATCTACTTTCATTCTTCTACAGGTTGACATCCAGTTATGCCAGCACCATTTGTTAAAGATGCTTTCCTTCTTCCATTGTATACCTTTAGTTCCCTTGTCGAAAATCAGGTGTTCATAGGTTTGTGGGTTAATATCCGGGTTTTCTATTCAATTCCATAGGTCGACTTCTCTGTTCTTATGCCAATACCAAGCTGTTCTCAAATCTGTAGCTCTGTAATAGAGTTTGAAGTCAGGGATGTTAGTGCCTCCAGAGGTTCCTTTATTGTATAAGATTGTTTTGGCTATCCTGGGTTTTTTGTTTTGCCATATAAACATGATTATTGTTCTCTTTAGGTCTGTGAAGAAGTTTGATGGGATTTTGATGGGGATTGCATTGAATCTATAGATTGCTTTTGGTAGAATAGCCATTTTTACTATGTTGATCCTCCCAATCCAAGAGCAAGGGAGATCTTTCCATTTTCTGGTATCCTCCTCAATTTCTTTCTTCAAAGACTTAAAGTTCTTGTCAAATAGGTTCTTCACTTCCTTGGTTAGAGTTACTCCAAGATATTTTATGCTATTTGTGGCTATCGTGAAAGGTAATGTTTCTCTGAGTTCCCTCTCTGCTTCTTTATCCTTTGTGTATAGGAGGGCAACTGATTTTTTGTAGTTGATCTTGTATCCTGCCACATTACTAAAGGTGTTTATCAGCTGTAGGAGTTCTTTGGAAGAGTTTTTGGGGTCGCTTATGTACACTATCATATCATCTGCAAATAACGAAAGTTTAACTTCATCTTTTCCAATTTGAATCCCCTTGATCCCCTTATGTTGTCTTATTGCTGTTGATAGAACTTCAAGCACTATATTGAAGAGGTATGGAGAGAGTGGACAGCCTTGTCGTGTTCCTGTTTTAGTGGATTGGATTTGAGTTTCTCTCCGTTCAATTTGATGTTAGCTGTCGGCTATATAGCTTTTATTATATTTAGGTATGATCCTTGTATCCCCAGTCGCTCCAACACCTTTATCATATAGGGGTGTTGAATTTTGTCAAATGCTTTTTCAGCATCCAATGAAATGACCATATGGTTTTTTTTTCTTTCAGTTTATTTATGTGATGGATTACATTGATAGATTTGCATATGTTGAACCAGCCCTGCATCTCTGGGATGAAGCCTACTTGATCATAATGGATAATTTTTCTAATGTGTTCTTGGATTCGGTTTGTCAGTATTTTATTGAGAATTTTCGCGTCGATGTTCATGAGTGAGATTGGCCTGTAATTCTCTTTCTTGGTTGTGTCTTTGTGTGGTTTTGGTATCCGAGTAACTGTAGCTTCATAAAAGGAATTTGTCAATGACTCTTCTGTTTCTATATTGTGGAATATATTAAGGGGTATAGGTATTAGCTCTTCCTGGAAGTTCTGGTAGAATTCTGCATTGAAACCATCTGGTCCTGGGCTTTCTTTGGCAGGCAGATTTTTGATAACAGCTTCTAATTCTTCACGACTGACAGGTCTATTTATTTTGTTCACCTGTTCTTGGTTCAACTTTGATGTATGGTATCTAAAAAATATATTTTCATCTAAAAAATGTCCATTTCTTTTACATTTTCCAATTTTGTGGCATACAGGCCTTTGTAGTAAGATCTAATGATTCTCTGAATTTCCTCTGTGTCTGTAGTTATGTCCCCTTTTTCATTTCTGATCTTATTAATTTGCATGTTCTCTCTCTGCCATTTGTTTAGTTTGTATAGGGGTTTGTCGATCTTGTTGATTTTCTCCAAGAACCAGCTTTTTGTTTCATTGATTCTTTGGATTGTTTTCTGTGTTTCTATTTTATTGATTTCAGCTCTCAGTCTGATTATTTCCAGTCTTTTACTCCTCCTGGGTGAATCTGCTTCTTTTTTTCCTAGAGCTTTCAGGTGTGCCGTTAAGTCTCCAATATGTGCTTTCTCCATTTTCTTTAATTGGGCACTTAGTGCTATGAACTTTCCTCTTAGCACTGCTTTCATAGTGTCCCATAGGTTTGAGTATGTTGTGTCTTTATTTTCATTAAATTCAAGGAAGACTTTAATTTCTTTCTTTATTTCTTCCTTGACCCAGGGGTTATTCAGTAGTTGACTGTTCAGCTTCCATGAGTTTGTTGGTTTCCTGGAGGTTGCATTGTTATTGAATTCTAACTTTAATCTATGGTGATCTGACAAGACACAGGTGGTTACTAATATTTTTTTGTATCTGTGGAAGTTTGCTTTGTTACCAAGTATGTGGTCAATTTTTGAGAAGATTCCATGAGCTGCAGAGAAGAAGGTATATTCTTTCCTATTTGGGTGGATTGTTCTATAGATGTCTGTTAAGTCCATTTGATTCATTACCTCCAATAATTCTCTTATTTCTCTGTTAGGTTTCTGTCTGATTGACCTGTCCATTGGTGAGAGAGATGTGTTGAAGTCTCCTACTATTAGTGTGTGTGGTTTGATGACTGCCTTGAGTTCTAGAAGTGTTTCTTTTACATAAGTGGGTGCCTTTATATTAGGGGAATAGATATTCAGGATTGAGACTTCCTCCTGATGAATTCTTCCTGTTATGAGTATGAAATGTCCATCTCTGTCTCTTCTGATTGATTTTAGTTTGAAGTCAATTTTGTTAGATATTAGAATGGCCACACCCGCTTGTTTCTTAGGTCCGTTTGCTTGGAAAACCTTTTCCCAACCCTTTACTCTGAGTAGGTGTCTGTCTTTCTGGTTGAGGTGTGTTTCTTGTAAACAGCAGAATGTTGGATCCTGTTTTCATATCCAATTTCTAAGTCTGTGCCTTTTTATAGGTGAATTGAGTCCATTGATATTAAGTGATACTAATGACCGGTGGTTGTTGACTCCAGATCCGGATATTTTCCTTTTTTTTTATTGGGTAGTAGAGTGTGTGTTTCCCTTCTTTGAGATGTGCTTGTGAAGAGTCACTAGTTGTCTGAGTTATTGTAGGCAGTATTGGCAATGTTGGATTCCTTGAGTTGTGATTTTCCTTCTAATACTTTCTGTAAGTCTGGATTTGTGGCTACATATTGTTAAATTTGTTTTTATCCTGGAATATTTTGCTTTCTTCGTTGATAGTGAACGATAGCTTGGCTGGGTATAGTAGTCTGGGCTTGCATCCATGATCTCTTAGTTTCTGCAGTAGCTCTATCCAGGACCTTCTGGCTTTCATGGTTTTCATAGAGAAGTCTGGTATAAGTCTGAAATAAGTTTACCTTTATAAGTTACTTGACCTTTTTCCTTTGCAGCTCTTAATATTCTTTCTTTATTCTGAATGTTTGTGTTTTGATTATTATATGACTAGGGGATGTTTTTTTTTTTGATCCAGTCTATTTGGAGTTCTGTATACTTCTTGAACCTTCATAGGGATATTGTTCTTTACATTGGGGAAGTTTTCTTCTATAATTTTGTTGACTATATTTTCTGGGCCTTAGATCTGCAATTCTTCTCCTTCTTCTACCCCTATTATTCTTAGATTTGGTTTTTTTATTGTGTCCCACATTTCCTGAATGTTTTGTGATGAGAATTTGTTGGATTTGCCGTTTTCTTTGGTCAGAGCATTTATTTTCTCTATGGTGTCTTCAGAGTTTGAGAATCGTTCTTCTATCTCTTGTATTCTGTTGGTTATGCTTGTTTCTGAAGTCTCTGTTCGTTTACCTAGATTTTCCATAGCCAGCCAGCCCTCAGTTTGTGTTTTCTTCATTGCCTCCATTTCAGTTTTCAAATCTTGAACTGTTTCCATTACCTGTTTGATTGTTTTTTCTTGGTTTCCCAGAATTTCATTTACGGATTTACTCATTCCTTCAAACTTTTTGTTACAATTCTCTTCCATTTCTTTACTCATTTCTTCAATCTTTTTGTTATACTTATCTTCCATTTCTTTATGGCAGATTTTCACCTCCTGTTTAATTTCCTCTATTAATTTCATAAAGATCCACTTAGAGTCGATTTCTTCTGTTTCTTCTGGAGTAGGGTGTTCAATTCTTCTAGTTTCATGATCCCTGGATTCTGGTGATGTCATGTTGCCTTTCAGGTTGTTTGAGGAATTCTTGCATTGGCGCCTGCCCATCTCCTCCTCTCTGGATAGAACTCCTCAGCACTGAAACAGGGACAGCTGGTATTCCAAGGAGACAGGAGACAAGATGGTGGCCGTGGGGGCAGGGAGGAATCCCGTGGAACACCAAAGACCCTGCCGCAGAAGCTGGGGGGGGGGCTGTGCTCTCTTCCGGGACAGACCGCCCCAGCCTGCACCCACTCACCTCTCCAGACAGAATGCCTCAGCCACTTATTATATTTTTTACTCTACTTTTTAAAAGGGTTTTATTACATTTAAACTAAATTTTAACCTATGACTGTCTCTACCTTTTCTATTTTCTCTCCCAAGCCTATGTATATATTTAAACACACTGTAACTAGTTTAGAAACTATTTTTTCTGCCTGGATCTGTCTGAGTTTTTGTAACTTTTTCTGTCTACATGAGCAAAATCCTAACCCACCAGGCAGAATACTGGTGTAGCTTGTGATGATAGATCAAGTCTGCAGACTGTGATTGGGAGACTCTTCTGGGCAGGCCTTTGTGAGAGACTATAGAACCTACCATGCAACTTTGCTCGTGGTGTGCTGGCAGCTGCCAGAAAACACATCTCTGTACTGTGAGTGGTATGTGAGACTACGAAACCACATTTGACTCTGTTTCTATGTGTTTAGAACATTTTTTTTAAACCTTCTCAGGTCTTATGTGAATGTATGTGTAGGAAAAGAATTGGAGGAAAAGAAACAGGGGGCAGATTTAATTAAATCCACACATTCCCTATGTATATAAAACTCTCAAGCAAAAAGGCATTAATTAAAAAGCAATAGATAAAATTAATCTTCATAATAGTAGTTTTAAAAGCATTTACATATTAAACATAATATAAAAGCACACAAACCTAACAAAATTTGCAACACAAGAAAGTGCCTGTTATTTGGATTCTCTGAATGTGGCTGACATGGGGGCTGACTGAGAAGCCATTGATAATGACACTGAGTCTTGTTTCATCTGCATGTACTGGCTTTTTGGGATCCTAGCCTGTTTGGATGCTCACCTTCCTAGACCTGGAGGGAGGGGGAAGGAACTTGAACTTCCCACAGGGCAGGAAACCCTGACTGCTCTTAGGACTGGAGAGGGAGGAGAAGAGGAAGTGGGGAGAGTGGGAGGGTATTGGGAGGAGGGAAGAAAGTGGAAATTTTTATAAATTAATAATAATAATAATAAAATAGATAAAATACATTGTAAGGTTGTACCTATGCTATACTAGAATTAATATAATGGGTATATACATTTCAAATCTCTAAATGTCAGTTTGGAGACATTAAAATTTATTTTAAAAACATCAAATATCTGCACATCAATTGTTTCTATTACATTGCCCAAACTTCTAAATTACACCTGGCCCATTCTTTTAGACTAATCACCTAAGAGAGGATATGCTATATTGGGTAAAGGATTATGTAAACATGTTTATACCATATATTATAAACTCTAATATATGTTGTTTACATAATACCTTGAATATATTTTTTAAAGAAATATAAAACACAAGCATTGCTTTCCAGTTTCATTTTTCTTTACATTCTCCACACTAATGCAAATCTTAAGGATAGATCACACAAGTGTACACTAAAATTGATGTCATTCTAAGATTGATAAAAAATGTTAACTTGGGTCTGAGAATCATTTTAGCATATAAGATTTGGTACCATACAGTAAGAAGAAGGGGAAAGGGCCTAATTTCACTTAAGTAATCTAACTTAACTAAATATGATCATTTTTCATTGTCATGGGATGATAGAAGCTTCTTTGTGACTCTGTGCATGCTACTGAATATTTCAAAATACATTCCATGCTAAAATCAGTGCTTGTTTTATAATTTATGATGCAATGTGTTCTTATTTACTCGTATATAAGTAAAAGCATCAATCTTATAAGTTTATTTTTATTGATAGAATAAAACCCTACTGTCTATTGAAAGAAAAGTTGCATGTGTAAGTGTTTATGTTACTGTGGCTGGTGAGTTTATGTATCAACTTGATAAGATGCAAAATAGTGAGAGAGGTAGAAAAGAACATTTCTAAGGCACTTCAGAGAACCTCAGTCTATGCTGGACTGAAGTGAATGGTCAGCTTTCAGTGTGGGGGACACTGTCCAATGACTGGGCTGAGAATCCATATAAAACAAAAAAGGAGAAAATTGTCAACTACCTCTCTTTATCTCCTGTACTTTAGCTCTCTTCCCAGCACTTGGAAATCTTTATATTCTGGAACTTTAGCAATGGCCCCTTAGATATTTTGGGTTTTAAGTAGCACATTCAAAATCATATCACGGGGTTTCTTGGTTCTGTGGCACTGGGACTTAAGTAGGCCAGTCTTAGTTCACCTCTCAGCTTCCATAATGACATTAAACCAATGTTCCTAACAATATTCCACACCATTCCTTTCTCTCTCACCTCCGTGTTCTGACTTCTCTATTTATTTAGATATTTATGAATCTAAGTCACCTTTTATTTTGTTTTTATCTTTCTCAAAATCTTTAACCTTTAAAAGAAGCTTGTGAATTTTAATAGAAAACACATAAGAATATTTTGTGCATTAGTTTTTCAAATTGTTTTCTGAAAGTTTTTTTTTAATGAATTATACTTAGATAGTGGGTAAATCACAATGCTAATGTTATTAATGGATTGATAATATTCTAAGTTCTGGAATTCAGTTGATGAAGTGTCTGTTATGTAAACATCATATAAAATCATGGGCATGGAGGTATGTGCCTGTACTCCCAGTGCTGGAGAAGTGGGACAGGAGGATTCCTGAAGCTTGCTGACCAGATAGCCCTGCTGAATCTGAGAACTCAAGGTTCAGTGAGAGACCCTGTCTCCAAAAACAAAAGAAAAGAAACAAACAAATAGGTGGAGATGGACAGTGAGAGAAGACAAAGCTTGACATCAACCTCTGGTTTCCACATTGCATTGTAGACTTATGTGCACCTAGACACACAGAAAGTATATGTGCACACAAACACACACAAACACACACCACAAACAGCAGATTGTGACTATGAAATTACAGTATAGATAATAATTGTATTTATTATCTTGAATCACAGTTAAACAAATTGAATAGCATAAAAGCAATTATAAATTTTTGCTATGAATTTCAAAATCATTTTCAAGTTAACTGCATTTTTAATTTCATTTAAAAATAATTACTTTTTATACAGTCTTAGAATTACATGTGAGCCAAAGTGTTTTATGTAATTCTCAAATATCATGGAAAGAATTGACTTAGAAGTAGAAGTCTTGGAAGTGTCAGGTAACTATTGACATACCGCATTTTAAATAGAAAACACAAAATATGTTTGTTCAGACAGGTTTAATGCATGACTTTGGTCTCTGGTGAGAAGGAATGTCTGCATTGTTATAGACTTTGCACTGGCTTGTTAGAAAGTCAAGGGAGCACACACAGATCTATAATTAACTTATCATTTGTCTCTGGAGTGAAAGCAAATCTGTGTCACTAAACCAGTCAGTGGGCATAAAGGAAGATATGGTGGTTCATTTTATGTTAGCATAGCTGGGCTCTGATGCCAGTTGCTTGTTTAAATACTGGTCTTGATATCGAGATTTTTAAAAACGTGATTAACATTGAAATCAACAGATCTTGGGAAAACAAGTTGTTATGTGTAATGTATAATACTCATGCAATCAGTCTAATGCAGTAAGGAATGAGATTGACACCTCTGAGAAAGAGGAAATTCTGACTGTAGATTGCTTCCAAATCTGGAGTCTTAAAGCTTTGGGATTTTAGCCTTGATGGCTAATGGAATCAGGAAGGTCAAGTTCTTAACTGTTCTCTTCCTTTCTTAAATATCCATAGATATTAGAGTCTTCATTCTAATGCACATTTAATACACAAATTTTAAAAATATACTTTGGTCTCTTATTTGTGACTCAAGGCATTCCCAACATTTTTGACAAATCCTATTTTCATCTCCATTTTTATCAAAACAAAATCTCTACCAGTAATACATTTTAAGTAATTTAAAAAATTATTTCCCCCATTACTCCTTGTAGCCACAACTCTACTTTAGACTTCCACATAGGTGACTGTAATTGTCAACCTTTCCTCTGCTTTTATTGTGGGATAATGTCTATTCAGACAGAGCAGTGTTCTTTCTCTCTCATTATTCAGATGACTATTTTTCCATTATTATCATTATCCTATTTCTATATTCTAAGAAGTAGGCATTTTTAGTGCATAATTTGCTGAATTATATACTAAATTAAATATACTGAACTAGAATTAGAAGCTAATTTTTCTAATTGTGTTATACTCAGCAGCCTCACCGCATATGACTTTGGATTGGAAATAAGGGAGCTATAGCCATGCGCACTGTCACTCTGTTTCCTAACCTGAGAGATGCAGGTAAGACTGAGCTTGCCTTTAAGTCCTAGATTCCTCATGTACAGACAACAGTGTAACATGAGGGGCCTGCTTTGTTGGGGTTTCTGTCCTGCTCATTTCCCACAGGCCTCAAAGAAAATTACACAGATGTCTCATAAGTTATAAACTGATTGGCCCATAAGCTCAGGCTTCATATTAGCTCTTATAACTTATATTGGCCCATTGTTCTAGTATATGTTAGCCACATGGGTCAGTACCTTTTTCAGTGGGGCAGGTCACATCTTGCTTCGTTGGTGTCTGGAAAGGACTATGGGAAGAGCTTCCTTCTTCCCAGAATACTCCTGTTCTCATTGTCCTACCTCTACTTCCTGTCTGGTTGTCCTGCCTGGCTACTGGGCAATCAACATTTATTTAAAACATAATTGACAGAATACAGAATTGTCCTGCATCACAACAGATGATGAAAGTGTCTACCTCATCCCATAGAGGCCTAAAAAATGTAAGATACACAATAATAGCTCCTGCCATCATAGCAGAAGAGCTAAGAGTGATTAAATTGGATTTATTAGTTAATTAAGAGCATCTAAAGAAATGTAATCTTACAGATTTTACTTAGGCAAATTCAAAGATGCTGGTTTTGATTTTTAAATTAAGTATGGACCTTTGGGTTTCTTTTTATGAATCCCTAAAGTATTTGTCCTAGAAACAAATTTGTCCTAGAAATAAAGTATTTTTATTTTAAAAATGAAAAATTCAAGGACGGAGGGTACAGGCTTTTATCTCTACATTCAGAGGCCAAAAGTAGGTGGATCACTGTGAGCTCAAGACCAGGCTCTGGTGTACATAGCAATTATGGTCAGTGGGACTACATTGTGAGACCCTGCCTTTAAATAAATAAATAAATAAATAAATAAATAAATAAATAAATATTTCCTTTCACTAGTAAACTCTTGCTAGTAACAATAGACCTTGAAAATAAAAAATACAAGAAGAACCACCTCTCCTTACTGACTATTCTTAATTGTCCTGCAAAGTATCAGATAATTTTATCCACTGTTGTAGGCATAATTAGGGAGATCCACAAGAACCTGGAATAAAGGATAATAAGTTTATTTATTTGGAGAAAAAACTTATAAGAAGGGTAGAAAGATGTCATCCTGTGGGCAATGGAAGCTGCAAACCAAACTCTGACAATCATCCTTCATCCAAAACGCTTCCTTGACCCTGGTGGATGACAATTAACACAGAAATACATACCTGGTTAAAGTGTAGACAAGAAGAGATTACACCATACTTAGCCCCAAACGGGGCATCTATGTCCCATTCCCTTTTCTCAAGGTTCAGGGGTCACCGCAGAAGAGGGGTTTCAGGTGAGGATGACTCCAGCAAAGCTATTTTCTGGACACAACTGGGCAGATGCACGTGTGAACTCACAAAGGTGCCACAGATCGCACCGTCCCACACTCTCTTTTTGCTTACATTTTCTGAGGAGTTTGAGTTTGTAGAAAGATCACAAAGCAGGACTCACTCAATATGGCTTGAATCAGCAAATAGCATATTTAATCTGAAATTCCAGTTTCTATGGCTCATAATCCCAGCATATACTTATACAGAATTATTTGGGACATAATAAATGATAAGCAGTCATGTATAGAAATGGTAAATGTCATAGATTCACAATCCTGATAGTCAAAATATTTTGAAACTAACAAACCATTAGATTGTGAATGAAATGGTATATAAAATTTGTCTATGTTGGCTTTTTGATGTGCTTTATTATTAATTATATCTTCATACAAAGAGTATATGTAACAAATAGTATAACATAACATTTAGTGCTTTTACAAGTTACAATTCCTAGTTTAAAATTATAAGTCACAAACTTTCAAAAATTGTATAACATAATAGTGATATTAAGTATAACATAATAGTGATGTTAAGTATAATTAAAATCTGTATTCAAGCACCTATATAAAACAAAAAACTCCTCTGGGGAATGATGGTACCTATTAAATTTTATACTGAGCTCTCAAGAACTATAGTAAAGTATCATTGGCTTAACATGAAAAACAATCTTTATAAGTAGCAATTGACAAAATTAATGTGACCTTTTAAAAACGGAAGCAACTGAATTACATAAAGATATATGTAATGTAGGTGAAATTAAGTTAACAATTAAGATCACAGTTGGGACTAAGAGGGCTTAATTTGCTTGCTTTGTGTTTAGTTCCTTGATTGCACTTGTCCTCCTGCAGCTCAAGTACTTCAGGAAATGAGCAGTTCTGCAAAAGCTTCTCCAAGCTAACGATGAAAAAACAAGATAGGATAAAACCTGCTTTTCTCATGGGCTCTTTTGGAAGTCAAAACACTTTAATTTCTGAGCAGAAAAGGCAATGGCTGCACATGATCATTACAGTTACAATTTATTCCTGTGAGTTACCCGAATGAAAGCAGAAATAAATGAGAAATTCAGTGATCTATAGAAACATAGGACTACACATTATAATGTACACAGTTATGCTGCTTGGCCACTTAGGGACTTTAAAGAACTCATTACTGCATATGGACAGGAAAATGGAGCTGATAGTATCTTGGACCTTGGGTTATTAGACTCCTCGGAAAAGGTACAGAGAAACCAAGAGCACAATGGCTCTAGTCAAAGTGTGGTAGCTAAGGATTTAGATGATACAGATGTTCCTTTGTTCTACCAACATGGGAAGATATGATTTTATACTCCGAGACCTAGCTAAAACACAGAAGCAAGGCTGAATTGTTTCAGAAACATTGGCAGGATTCTTGGACTATGTCTGTTGCCAAATGAGCTATGTCCTGTCACATTGAACAGGTTTGTAGCTAAAGTGTTGCTTGGTAGAAAAGCCAACTGTCATGGTTTTGCTTTTTTGGACCCAGTAATGTATGAGAGTTTGCCACAGCTGATCCTGGCGTCTCAGAGTTCCGATGCTGACGCTGTTTTCTCAGCAATGGATTTGGCATTTGCCGTGGACCTGTGTAAAGAAGAGGGCGGAGGACAGGTTGAACTCATTCCAAATGGTGCAAATATACCGGTCATTCCTCAGAATGCTTATGAGTACGTGGGCAAACGTGCAGAGCACAGAATGTTGGTAGGTGGAGAGCAGCCATTGCACGCCATGAGGAAGCATCTATTAGATGGGCTGCTATAAAATTTCCTAGAAGAACTAACAGCAGAAGACTTTTGGCTTTTGGTGAACGACTGTGGTGAAATCAATGTGCAGATGTTGATCAGTTTCCCCTCTATCAATGACGAGTCAGGAGGGAATGCTGAGAAGCTTCTACAGTTCGAGCTTCGGTTCTGGTCAATAGTGGAGAAAATGAGCATGGCAGAAAGACAGGGTCTTGTTTACTTTTGAACATCAAACCTATCATTGCCAGCCAGGGAAGAAGGTTTCCAGCCTATGCCCTCCATCACAATAAGACCATGAGATGACCAGCATCTTCCTACTGCAAACACTTGCATTTCTCGCCTTTATGTCCCACTGTATTCCTCTAAACAGATTCTGTAACAAAAGTTGCTGCTCGCCACTAAGACCAAGAATTTTGGTTTTGTGGAGAGTATAAAAAGTGTGTATCGCTGTGCAATATTACTAGCTAATTTTGTAGATATTTTTCCATTTGTCTGTAAAAGTTTATGGAAGTTAATGCTGTTGTACCCCCTCGTGGTACCTTAAAGAGATTAAATGCAAACATTCCTTGCTGAGTTTGTAGCTTAAAGGCCCGAGAAACACTGGAACCTTTTGTCTCATGATGGTTTGCTAGTTGTCAACTTCCAGGTCCGACCCCAGTCAAAGAGGACAGATGACAACCTAGTCTACACGGTGACTTTCTTTTTTGTGAGGGGGGCGGGGAATGTAAGATGTTCTGAAAATTCAATGCTGCCTTGGTGGGAAGCGTTTTGGCAAAGGTTCTTGTATTGAGGGGATAGGGGATTTCAAAATAAAAAAATTAAGCATGTTCTGTGTTTTCTTTTTTTAAAAATAGGTTGTGGCAAACGTAGAAATTACTGTGTTATTTTAGCTGGTACTGTGGGATATCTGTTATTTAAATCGCAGTATTTTTGACATTTACATACAATAACGTACGTGCATTTTAAAAGTCAAATTTTGCTTAGTAAACCCTTTTTTTCTGACTTTTATGAATTATGCTCTCATTTTACACACGACATTCCACTGAAAAAGTAACTTTTGAAGTACCTGTCACTCTAATTTATTTTACTCTGGATGGTCATTTATATCTTTCATAGAGAAAATTTGAGTCTTTTTTATCTTGTGTGGGAAGATTTGTCTTTCTTGCCAAAATATTCAGTAGAACAGAAGAGTCGGAGTTCATGATGGGGCCATAAGGCTATGGTGGGATCAGAAGGCTGTGATGGGGTCATTATGTAAAAGCGAGTTTTACAATTTATATATTCTTCCCACATCACACTTCTAGTTATAAAAAAAGACATTTTCACCACTATTCAATAGTATACTATTGATTATACTGCTATACATACACTGTCGCTTCAAAATTATGCTAAAATATTAAACATATATGCAAGTTATCTGGAGTCCTTGATCTATTGCTGAGCTGTGCTTACCAAGGTAATGTTGGTAAATTCATCTTTTCTTATTTTATGGTTTATTAGGCTTTTGGATCAGCAGATGTATGTATGCGTTTTTATGAAATGACAGGTATATTTGGTTCAAGATGGATGGAGATAGAACTACCATGAAATTAATTAATTATCTTTACATTTTCCTATCATATTTACGGTTGTGGAGGAACTGTATTTAGTACATCTGTCAAAATGACAAAGGATTACTAAAACATTTGTTTAATCTAAGTTCATCTATTTATGAAATTAGTTATTTCTAAGTTTAATGAGTCAGACTAAAAATTGTGGCAAAACATTAACATGTAGAGTGGTAAGTTGTAAGTTTTAATTTATTTCTAAGGCATTATCTTTGGAAATTGCTGGTAACTATATTTTATGGGGCATCTGCTGTCATGCTACTGTTGCCAACTCTGGACATTACTGAGCATTCTTAGCTTAAAATTGCAGTACTCATGTTGGAAATTTTTAGAGAATTTAAATTTAAAAGTATTTTGTAGAAAGTGGAAGTACCAACTCAAACTAAGATTGCACTGAAAAACCATTATAATTATTCTATTTTCCTACTGATTGCTACTTATGTATCATTTGCTCCAATAACAACCTCATACATTATTCTGTCTGCACAAAGATCCTACACCATGGCTCTTGTAAATGGAGATTGTGTCTTTGTTTCCCAGTTGTCTAGATCTGCATAATCACATAGAAACAATATTAACTACAACACTGTTTGGCTTTTTAGCTCAGATTTCTAACTTTTACATCTTAAATTAACTCATTTCTATTAATCTATGTATCACCACAGGGCTGTGGTCTACCACTAAGGTTCCAGCATCTGAGTCCTTTGGCAGCTACATGGTGTCTCTTTGATGGTGCCTACTCTTTCTCTATATTTCTGTTCTGATTTCCCACCTGATTTTGTTTTGCTAAGCCATTGGCCAAAATAGCTTTGTTCATTAGCCAATAAAAGCATCATATATACAGAAGGACACTCCACAATCACGCTAAGTGATACTCTTATGAAATAAGACAGTTCTTGGTGGTGGCTTAAATGAGAACAATGCCATAGGCTAATATGTTCTAACACATGATCCCCAGTTAGTGGAACTATTTGGGAAGGTGTGGAAAGCGCGATCTTGTTGGAGGAGATGTGTCAGTGAGGGTGGGCTTTGAGGTTCTGAAAGACTTGCACCATTTCCAGTGCCCACCCCCACGCCTCCATAGTGGCTGTGGATGAAAATGTGAGCTCTAAGCTGTTCCTCATGACTTCACTCTGCCAACATGGACTCTACCCACCTGAACCTGTAAGCCCAAATTTAACACATTGTTATATAAATACCCTTGGTCATTGTGTCTTATGGCAATATAAAAGTAACTAAGACAGGGTACTAGTCAGGGATCTCTAGAAGAACAGAATAGGTAGAATGAATATATGTTAAAGGGAATTTACTGGATTGACTGACACCATTTGCTCTGGGTAGGTCAGCAATGACTATCACACACGGGAGAACCGGGTCCAGAAGTTGCTCAGTCTACAGAACGGCCTGTCTCTGCAGTCACATTCTGGGGTTGGAGTTCCTAGAGAGGCAGTGGACGCGGTCTACCTGGGGAAGCCATGGTTGGTGCATCATCCCATTTCAAATAGTCTCATCAAGAAGATGCCCCACAGTAGTGCACAGCTTACCCTTTTCTCAACCTTGGCTCATCAAGATGACAGAATTAGTCACCGGAAGAGACAACAGAATGCAACAGTAGCTTCATTCACATTAGCTTTGCAGATGGACAGCAAGTGCTCTGTTCTGTAAACTTTTCTAACTTTACATTAACCCTTCCATTGTCTGCAGGAAGTTCGCAGGCAATAGAATTTTCAGATATGACTCGTAAGTCCTGTGTAGAAAGAGATTTAAATAATTTAGACAGGAAAATCTGCAATAGAGGCTTTACAAGGGCTTCTACCTTTTAATGTGAAGGCTGTGTTTATCTTTTAAGAAATTTAATGTTTCCAGTTTTTTTGTCTAATAATCTATAGGACACACCTTTCTATTGATGATAATTTTGTACCACGAAGGAAAAATGATATTTGGCAATTTTTTCTAGGAAGATATGGGCTTTCTATTTTTGTTTCTTCTTCTCTCATATACTACATCCCGACCACAGTTTCCCCTTCATCTGTCCCTGCTGCTCCTCAATTCACCTTCAGCAAACAGTGATGTGTGCTTTAGAAAGAAGCCGAAAACTATCACAGTTACTACATGAACAGACTGGTGTCAGGAGTAACATAAATGCCTTTTCTTTAAGAAAGTGTTTACTTGTGCATGTGTATATATGCACACCTGCTTGAGCTTATGTTCGCCTCCTGCACACAAGTGGCCTAGGAGGACAGTGGGCACCCACTGCCTTGGAACCAGAACTACAGGCAATTGTGAGGTACTTGATGTATGTGCTGGGAACTGATCTCAGAGAAGCTGCACTAAGTGCTTTTAACTGCTGAGCCATCTCTCCAGCCGACAACGCAGACTTCTTTTAGTGCCATAGTGGATACAATTTTTATTTTAAGTTTCATAAAGATTTTAGTTTTTATATCTCAATTTAAATTAGTTTGAAATATATAACACTTTTAAAAGCTGGAAGCCCTGTAAAGTTTATTTTACAGATTTCCCTACTTACATCACTTAAATCTTTTTTTTTACACAGAATTTGCCAGTCATTTCTTGAGCTTCCACTGCCTGAGAGTTTTTTTGCATGAATTAGATATTTGTGCTCAAGGTTCATGACTTTCAATGCAATATTCAAATAGAATTATGTTTTAGGTCTTAGAAAACATATATAAAGGCAATAGACTTAAAAACAATGTCCCCCATCAGACAGGGCAGAGTTCAATAAGCCGTACCTTTGCAGATGAGCAATAGGGTTCAGGGACCAACTGAGACAAAGACAGAAGCTTTAAGGTGACGCCCTTAGAAGGGATTCTCTGCCTCTGTTGGGATGTGAGGCCCTTATCTATTTATGGGAGAAGGAAAGAAGAAAGAAAGAGAACTAACCAGATTTTATAGCAAAAGAAATATCAATGTCTATCCCTTTGAAACAAATTGGAATAACTTTGGACACAATTCACCAATTACAGCCAGCTGATATTGTTGGTGCCATACTGATAGGCAGAAGGCAGAGTTACAAGGTGTTCAGGTGATGCGCTCCCACTGAGCTCATTAGCCCACTTCCGTGCCTCGACCACGGCTGCGTTTTCCGCAGAAGGATAAATCCAGGTCTCGGTACCATTTGATTGCTCAGAGTTCAAAGCCGGCAGTGTAAAGCTTGGCACTGAACTGCATGGAATTGACAGCAATTATTACACATTTCTCATATCCTCATCCATTAAAGACAATAATCCCACAAACGCTAAACACAAGAGTGACAGCTGGTAACAGACTGTCAGTGCTATCATTTGGGCATTAAAATAATCAACTGATTTATCAACTTTAATTAGCTGACTTTCCTACTGTAACAGCAGCTGAAGTTTGGAGTTCAGGAAAAAAGATGAGAAAGAAATAATTCTGCTAGTATCCGTCTGTTTCTCTCCTTGGTGAACTGAGCTGTTAAAAGCAACTTTATTACTGTCGTACATTTCTAGGCAGCAAGAATAAGACCTGAAAGGGCCCTGTTAGGCGTTTTCTTGTGCAAACAATATAAAGTATACCTATTCAAACACAGATAGGGCATTCTATTATACATAGACTGTAAAATATAGATGCATGTGGATATAACAATTTATACATGATTATTATTAGTAGAGTTAAATGTATGAAATAGGGGAATAGCGTATTTATTAGGTATGTTTCTTTTCAATAAATTATATATCTTAAGCATATTACACACTAAGTGTATCAGTGCTCCAAATAAACAGAAAATTGTGTAACTGCAAATGTCCTAGCCTTGCATCCAGAGGACATGGGATGTCTAAAATACAAAGTAAAGATGAGACATGGTTTGGAACATAATATTTTCTTCCTTCTTCTAAATTATTAAAATTAAAATATAGTTATGTGTTTTCCCACCTTTTTCCTCCCCCAACCTCACCCATATATCATAATATTCTACTTTATAGCTTCCTCTGAGATTCATGATGTTTTTGTCATTTATTATGGATAGCCACAGACATACATATATGTGTATATGTCAGATGTAGATAGCCATCTATCTACATGTACATAGATAGAACCTACTGAGTTCTTTCAGTGTTACTTATCCGTGTATGGTTTCAAGGCTGACCACTTGGCATTGGAGGAGCAAATTGCAGTTTAATCTGTGGGAAGACGATTTTTCCCACCTTCAGCGTTTCTTAGTTGTCTGTAGTTCTTTTCCTATCTGGTGGGGCCCCTAGACATTCCCCTTCTATGTTAGAATGCCACTTGGTGCTGTCCTTTGGGCCTTACTTACACAGCCATCTGGTTGAGATATCATGGGAGAAGTCTTTTTGTCCTTTGTAGGTGATACAATCTCACAGCAGGTCTCCTGGTTTTCTGGTTTCTTCCCATCTCCCTCAGCACTCCTGAGCCTCAGGTGCACGAGTTGCATTGTAGGCGTATTCCTTGGGCCTTGAATCTCTCCTCAGTTGTTTCTGCATTTTGACCGTGGCTTTCTGCACTGGTCTGCCTCCTGCAAAGAGAAAATTCGTTGATGCCGGTGGGAGAAACATTGCTTCTGGAAGATGAAATTAACTTAAGTACACAGGCCCCTACAAGTCTAGACTTGACAAAAAAAATAGCAATTCCCTCTGAGTATTTTGATGGAAATTGTGAAGTTAGCACCTTGGGAGAACTGGGGCAGGAAAGTATAGTCTGAATGAGGACGGAAGTTCCCTGAGGAAATATCTATTTCTTCTGTTCTGTGAAGCGGGAATTTCCCTTTCTGATCCATCCTTTCTGTCATCTTGTTTATGGGAAACTTTGCTTTGAAATATATACATATATTTGTACACACACACACACACACACACACACACACACACACACACACACAGGGTTTCTTTGTGTAGTCCTGTCCATCACGGAACTCACTCTGTAGTCTAGGTTGACCTGGAACCTAGAATTTTGCCTTCCTCTGCCTCTTGACTACAGGAATGAAAGGCTAGTTTGCAGTATCAGTTTCACTACTTTATCTTGTTTTCTGAACTCATACACTAAACCAACCAGCATCCTTTTGATAGCTGTTGCTTGTCAAACACAAAGCACCAGTAATCAACACAGTAAGACTGTATTATTGGCAGATCTCAGGGTACATTGTTCTGTTCTTTTAAAAAAAAAAAAGGCCATGAATTTTAAGAGGGGTTGGGAAAATATGCAAGAGGGTGTGGAAAGAGGAAAGGAAAGTGACAAATATAAAAAATTATAATATCAAAAACGAACAATGAAAAAATCTTGTGTATTATCACAAACCTTGATATTTGAAATAATTGTCTGAAAATTATGGCAATTATGTAAAGAAGAAAATGAAGCATTCTAGTCAAAATTCTTTTCCAGTAAATATGAAGCAGTTTTCTCAGGTAGCCATTCTTACAACGTGAAGTAGAAAATAATTATCCATTGTTCTGTCCTGTTGCTCATTGGTTACTTCTCCACACAGTCCCTCATCAAAAGATAGTTTGTTCTATAAGTATAGTGACTTACATATCTTAACAGTTTGAGTAAATGGTTTAAAACACCCTCCCCTGACACTGTTAGATTTGAAAAAGTTTCAGCAAGGTAAAATAATGGCAGTAGAAGTCATGTTAGATACAATATAACAGATTTCAGAGTAAGGTTCAGAAACCTAAAATTTGATTTAGGAAAAAGCTATTGAGTAACCACAGAAAGTTAAGACTATCTGAATGGGGAAGAGTTCAGGCCAAGGAAAAATTTCATATGACTGCTTAGGTCTGATATGACATTTATGGGCAGTACTTTGTCCAGCATGCCTTCAGCAACATACAATCTTCTTCCACATGGAAGCTGATCAGAATAGAGCTGGAAAAATAGATCAGAAAACATATTTCCACCAAGCATAAAAGATTTATTGTGTATGTCATGGATTCTACTAGTTTTTGATGTTTGCTCTTCAGTAAGCAAGCTACTTTGTCTCACTTATAATCTACTGAGTTGATCTTGTTAAATTTCAGTCTACCTTGGTCATCAGACACCTCAAAGTTGTTGCTTATTAAGGAACAAAACTTTTCAAATGAGTAGCATCATAAAAGTAAAATATATAGTAACATGAAATATACCTACAGATGTTATAAAACTTAAAATTTAGTTATTTTCCATTTAACCCAAGGCAGATAGAAACATTGTATATAAGAAGTGTATTTAATCCCTCTAATTTAGCAAACACCACAGATCAACAAGATTTCTCACTGACAGATATATTTTGTTAAGCCTCATGACAGGTACAAGAGGCCTAGAAAGAATACAGACATTATTGTCCTTACAAACAACACTTCCTACATATAATTGTGTGTGTGTGTGTGTGTGTATGTGTGCACTTGCCTCTGTGTGCACGTGTTAATGCACATGTATGCATGTGCCGTGGCCACACTGTGCTGATCAGAGGACAACTTGCGGGTGTCAATTCTCTCCTTCTACCATGTGGGTCCAGGAAACACACTTATTTTGGCCAAAAATGGAAGCAAATGCTGTATGAACTGAGACATTTCACCAGACATGGTGCTCCCTTTTAATAATAGTAAGTAAATTTTGAAAATTATGATATTTATATTATAAAAAAAGAAGTGATGATCTTCATGGATTTTAAGTCTTGAGGACATGCAAGTCTGTTAAAATGTTTTCATCCTAGTTTTGACTGTGATGTGACTCTGGGTTTTATTATCCTAAATGTGAATGAGGTAAAGTATGTTTCATTGATGAGGGACAAATAGGATCATAACTTGAGACCATTATGCCCAAAGCCTTCTAATTTGACCTTGATTGCAAGATAATTGTGATCGCATTGTCCCACATAAAATGTCTTATTTAGAAGTAACTTGTCGCTAATCTATCAATATGAAAATTTTAAGCTGGTTGCCAAAGCAAATGCCAGAAAGTCATGTCCTCAAGGTTTAATGCTATGAGCTCTACTCATTAATGACTCAGAAAAGTTCTAAACACAAGGGCAAAACTTAAATAAACCAAAGTACTCATAGGAAATATAATCAAAAAATGGGATCTCCACCTGTGTCAATCAATAAAAATTATTTTATTCTTTTTACATAGTGATAAAGATGCTCGCTATTATAACAAAACAAAATATTATTCCAAAATCAGAGAGTTTGTTCTTGTTTAGTTTTTACTATCACCAGAGTAACTTCAGATATTTGGGTTAGTACCAAATGCATGTTTGACAAGTGAAACTATAAACAATTGTTAATCAAGATATATGTTATAGAAGATAAAAAAATGCATCATTTGATTTAATAACCAGAAGATCTTCACACGAAATAATCAGATAGCTTCAGTAACTACAGATATGTACATAATAACACATTATAGTGTTTAGTTGTAAATAAATATCACAGTTCAAACATTCAAATAATAAAATATGACATCTATTCAATATGCTTATGAGTCTCTTTTATCAATAAAGTTGCTCAAACCTGTATGTAGCATTAAGCTGTGATGGTAATAAAATTTGCTTTTATAGCTCTTTGAAGAACAAGCATGCCTTCCTATGCCCTGCAGAACTGTTTGCTGATAAGAGTCATTTTGATTATCTGACAGATGGAAAAATAAAAGGCACTGGGAAAAAGAAAGAAATCACTTTTGACATTACACAGAGACACTATGAATACAGGGTCTAGTATGACAGCCCTTTCAGCAGACACATGAGCAGACACAAACCTCTCCTGGAAACTAGAGCAAATATTAGAAAAAATAAGTAGTGACATTGAGGTATTTTTATTTATGTACTTCACTGACTTTGACTTTCAAAGTCTTTACTATGTGGGTTTTTTTTTATGGTTTCCCCCCTTTTCTCTCATATGTTAGATCCCCACTGCAGTTTCTGCTGCCTCCACTCCCTTCCATCACCTTCCCCCTATTCTCTCCTCCAAATCCACTGTTCCTCTGTTTCCCTTCCAAAAAAGGAGTCCTCCCAGGGATATCAACCAAACATGTCATAACAGATTACTATAAGACTAGGCACCAACCCTCATATCAAGGCTGGATAAAGCAATCCAGTAGGAGGAAAATGATCCTAAGAGCAGGCAAAAACGTCGGAGATACTCCACTCTCTCATTTTTAGGAGTCCCACAAGATCACCAAGCTACACAACCCTAACATATATGCAGAGGACCTAGTTCAGACTCATGCAGGTTCTGGGGTTGCAACTTCAGTTTCTGTGAGCCCCTATGAGCCCTGCTCAGTGGAGTCTGTGGGCCATTATTTCTTGGTGTCCTCGACCCTTCTGCTTCCCACATCCTTAGCCCCCCTCTTCTACAGGGTTCACTGAACTTGACCTAATGTTTGGTTGTGTGCATTTCTGCATCTGCTCCCTTCAGATGATACTTCTCTGGATGTGGATGACACTACTGTGATGACAAATGGGTTAGGCACCAAGCTCTCAATATAGCAGAATATGATTATAAATCATTTCATTGATTTTTTTCAGCCTAGTTTGTTCTATCCTGGGTGTCTGAGCTGTACAACCTCTGGTTCCTGGCCATCCAGGCAGTTTCAGGCATGTGCTCCCTCTCCTAGTGGGCTTCAGGCTAGACCAGTCATTGGCTGCCCATGCCCATATTTCTAGAAACAGCCCTCCCTATAACCAGAGAAACTCTTGGCAATGGGCTTGGACACCAACCCAGCCACAGAACCTTTGACCTCCTATCTGCCCTGCCTGAAAGATGTACTGAGGTAATGGTGTCTATACTATTACCACAATGTTTTTCTCCATAGCTACTTCTAGATACATTAAAAAAAATTATTTAAAGCTAATTTCCTTTACTATTGCTCACTTGTTGGTCTGCTCCTGTCTCTAATTCCTCTCCTTCTCTGAGTCTGGAACTAACTTTACAGGATACATATGATTAATCTAAAACAGACGTGGAAATAGATAACATGTTATCTTTATGACAAATAAGACATCTACTTTTTTCTTAGTTCATCAAACATTTTCCTCAAAAGTAACTAAAGATGCTTAACTACGTTTTTTTCTAGTCTGTTATTCAGACTGTTGAAAGGATGTATATATTTTATTCTAAATCCAATTGTTTTATAAGCAAAACACAATTCGGAATTTATCTTCTGTGTAGTGATAAGGACTTGCTAAAGTTAATATATATTACCTCTTGTCATGGTAAAAAGGCTAACCCTTGCCTTGAAGGCATTCATCTGTACCCTCAAAAAATAAGTCTATTCATTTCCAATGTTACATAAGCACCATGGTCATATTTATAATTATCTTCACCAGCGAAATAGCCAACCACGCTTTTGACTTACACTTGCTAATATAAATTCAGTAAAGTGACACCCTCTCTTAGAAATAGTTTTCAATAATCGACAAACTTGGAAAGGCAAGGTTCAAAATGTGAGGATCCTTTACTAAGAGACATCTATTAATTATTAATATAATATTTATTTCATTGGTAAATTTTTCTTGCCTTATATTGCAAACGTTTTTTGTTTGATTTTTGTAGATTAGAATTTCATGACAGTTCACTTTAGCTACCTTTTAAAGAACAACCTTTTATTTAAAGAACATCTTAAAAAAATTAACAGTCTCAAGTGAGACTGTGGAGTCTGCGGCATGATCTCCGAAGTCAGCACACTTGGGTTTCTATCTGCCCAAACGGTGAGTTGCATTGCATAACACACTTTAGAATCAGTTGGCCTTTCTCCTCATCTGGAAAATGGAGACAGTCAGTAGGTGTATCACAGAACTCTTCTCAGGAATGACTCATTGAACATGAAGGAATCAACCTAGAGTACATTAATTACTAGTTAAGTATTAGTCTTGATGTATTAATTCTAGATGATTTCAATTTACAACATTCACAGATAACTATGGCCTCTAACTTGGCTGATTTATTCTCTAGTTTTCTTGCAGTCTAACCTGCTTCAAACACAAAGGCTCACAGTGACACTGCTCTTTCCAATATGGTAGACTTACATGCTAGTTATCTTTTATTTAAATTCAAAGAATTAAGTAAAATTCTGTTCTTCAATAATACTAGCTACTTTTCCAGTGCTTAGTCGACATGAATGGTAGGGACTAATTTATTGGCTGGCAACAATATAAAGAGTTTGTATTTTCTTAGGAAATTATCCCGGATGATACAGCTGTGCGTATTCCATTAAATAACTTTAACCCTTCCCTGAGCTCAGTTCTATAAACGAGATGTTTCAAGGAACTGTTGAATGGACATATAGAATGTGCCTCTTGTGAATTTATGAAAAGATAGATTTAAAAGACAGATTGCTTTTCTGTGTGAATTCTTTTTTCCATGTGTCTCAAATTAATGTCTTGTTTATAACTTCTCAAGACATCATCATTTAAAAAATATTTTAAAGAGTTCCTGTACAGGTTTTGTATTTACATCATTTTCCTCTATCTTCTCATTCTAATTTCTCCCGTGTCTTACTAATATTTCCCAAATTCATGGCCTTTTATTCTTTAATTGTCATCGCCATGCACACATGTCATGTACATTTGTATGGAACATACTGGAATTATTTAGTTTCATTTATACATGTCTAGAGCTGAACTCTTGAGATCCACTAGCCTATCATAAGGATTATCTCTAGAAAAGACTAATTTTCCACTCTCAGAAACCAAATAACTATGCATAGATTTTCTTCTAGAATTTTATGAGAATTTTATACAAATGTGGCTCAAATAATCCTCAGTATCATTTTTCTTAATTTATATTTTGAAAATGCCTTAGTACTTTTCTATTGCCATGATAAGACCTCATGCCAAAGCAACTGGAAGAACAGATTTCTGGGTGCTTGCTTACAGTTTCAGAGGGTTAGAGTCCATGACTATCATGATGGGGAACAAGGCATCAAGCCAGCAGGCATGACCCAAGAGCAGTAGTGGAGAGTTCTCATCTGATCCACAAACACTACACAGAGAAGGCGAGCTAACAACTAACAGTATGAACTTTTGAAACTCCCACACCCACCTCCAGGGACACTCCTGCTACAACAAGACCACACCTGCTAATCCTTCGCCAACAGTTCCTCCAACTGGAAAAGAAGCATTCAGGCATTTGAGTCTATGGAGGCAATTCTCATTTAAACCACTATGATGTCATACCATGATTTTTAATTAGTGTGCACAAAATTTGAATTTTAGGTGTTGGAAAGTCTAACATGTCTTGTTCTCCTACCATAGAGGTTATTTTTTTTCTCTTAGCCATTAACCTGTTGCTCACATGGAAAGTGCTTTGTTTTCATTGGCTCTAGGACCGCTGCTCTGCAGGAGAAGGCCTTCTCAATACACTTCGTTCACGCTTCATCTTAAACAAATGACTGAGCAGAGATAATCTAAAATGGAAAGACTTTATACACGCAGTATTTTACTCTTGTACCTTTCTTGGACAAAAGCATTAAAGTTTGAAGAGTTTATACTTCCTATCATTTTACAAGTAATCTTTCTCTCACTTAGAAGGAACTGTTCCTTAAGTGGATTGATTCGATGAGTTTTATTTTGTTTTAAGGGATTTATGCCAAGATAAAAGCTATATTATCTAAAACAGTTCTTCTTACTTTACAACCTAGATCTGGTGACCATGTAAGACAGAATAAAAAGCTTAAGAAGACTATAGGGTTTTATCCATTGATAAACAAACTTCAGTAAAACATCATTTTCTCTTGTATTCAAATGGACTTTTATTGACAAAATGTCAGAAATATTATGTGCTGTAGTGCACACCAAAATTAAAACTTTTAATAATAACATGTAATGATTTAATTCTTATAGCAATGTATATACAAATGTATAGCTTGTTATCCTACAAATGTTCTTTCTTTGTACCCCAAATAAACCGTCTTAATGCTTCCTGACTCTTCTTTATATCTGGATAGTAAAAATTAGCATTTTATGAAGATTATCTTGAAATTGATTTCTAAAATTCAGCAAATTTTAAGGAAATAGAATTACATTTTATTTTTATCCAGACTTGCTTTCTTGTTTTAAGCTCAAAAGTGTCCTTTATAACACTATCAGGCTCAATTTTTCTTTAACTTTTTAAAAACTTCTTGGTACCTTATCACAATCCATGTGAATTTTCCTTATCGTATTTCTTGCAAATTTTACCAAGCATAATGTACACCTCCATCGTGAACAGTATGGATTCTTGAATGGACTTTGACACAATGATGCTGTTAGGCTGACCACCACTATGAAACAGTCCTTGCTGGCTTTGGGACAGAAATTTTGCAGATATGACTCATCCATATTCATGCCTGTCCTACTGATCTCTTTGGAATGTAATGTAATTTTTTAAACCTTGTTTACAGCTTACTTAAAAGAGACTTTTAAAAGAAACTTAGAGCTTGAATTTAAGTTTATTATTTGTAGAAACAAATGAATAGGCTTTAAAATAAGGTTTCATTGAAACACAGATGCTTGCAAGCCTAAATAGAAATTTATCAAATGCATCAACATACGTGTCAAAATTCATTAGGTTGTTCCTTTCAGTACATTTATAAAGCTCAGAAGAAAAATGCCTTTTGTGTCTTAATAAAAAGTAGATCAAATCAAGTGAGAAATAGTCCAGGTTATGGTTCAGAGAATATATGTTAGGCCGTGGTCTGTTTAAGGTATCATTTCTAATATAATGTTTACAAAGTAGGGACACAGATGATAGGACATCAGATGACACTAATTCATGCTTTTATTTATGTAAAGATCTTTTCTCTTTTCATCACATATCTGTCTTGAAGACACTGGAACATATATGTGCTAAAGTTAAAAGTAGGAGAATGATTTGAAGGGAGAATGTGGATCGATGGCTCATTGGTGAAGAGTCCTGGGTGTTTTCTCCGAGGACTTAGGTTTCATACCAGTACCAATGTGGCAACTCAAGATCATCTGCAACTTTACTTTAATGGACTCCTACACACCTGTCTAACTTTTTGGGCCACTAAATACACACATGTGCACAAATATGCACACAGTCAAAACACCCACACACAGCAAAGTAGCAAAATATGATTTTTAAAATGGAATCGAAGCAGGGAGAGACTGTGAACACGTGATGAGTTTGTTGTGGTGCAAGTTTAATACCTGTGTATGAAAGTGTGGATGCACGGTTTTGAGACCTTCAGAGCTGCTAGGCATCACGTAAGAAACATGGTTATTAATCTGACTCACGCTATCTCAAAATATAAATGAAATATATGGACAATACTCAGGTTTTTCCTGGAATGAAGCCTGAAAGGAGTAAGTCACATGGTTCTCAATGTTGGAAACACTGAGTAATGTAGAAAACATTCTCAACAGAGTCTCTCCAGTAAATACAATGATGTGTTCCATATGCTGCCCATGGTGTTTTCTACTGTACAAGACCTGGAAGAAAAACTCCATTATGAAAATGACTTCAGGAGCCTACTCCATGTTCTATGACTACAGCGTTTCTCTACTTTTAGCTGGATTCAGGAATTATGAAAATAGGGTACTTGAAAATAATTCACTAAGGCACAGACAGACTTTGTAGGTGGGAGTATTGGGGAGATTTTGGTGCTGGGAGTGTTAGTGAGACTTTGGTGGTGAGACTGTAAGGGCATTCATGAGGGCTTTATCACCAAACAATCAACTGAGCCAGTTTGTGGAAGGTGGCTTACTCAAGCCCCTCTCTGACACTACACACTGTCTAGCTTCAGGAAACGCTCCAAGTCCTCTGTGCGTGCTCATTTCTGTCATGGTATTTCTTTTTTATAATCTGTTCTGCGGAACACATGAATAAATGCCTATAAAACCTTAAGAAAAGAGATCTGACATCTTTAAAATTTATAATACATATTAATTATGGTTTTTATCTTCAAATAAGAAAGAAAGACTAAAACAAAAAAGGATACAGGCTCAGTCTATGTGCTCCTGCTAACTGCAAATGCAAGTAAGTTGTTTTTGCAATAATATTGATGATTGCAGGTGCACAGTTGAGAAAGAGAATCGTAGAAGGCTCCTGACATTGCTTGTACCCTCTCAAGTCCCCACCCCACAAAGGAGCAGCCTAGATAAGAAATCACTGAAGAGAACTCTTCAGAAGTGTGATAAGGATGCTTAAGTGAGCTCTCCACAATTGGTGACTTCTGGCTGGGGTGCGGGTGGGCACAGACTCAGTTCTATTTAAGGGGCAGGCCACTGAGTGTTTCACCATGCTCCAGCAAGTATATAGATAACATGAATTGTACTTTTTTCTTTTCTTTTAATTTTAATTTTTATTTTTGCATGGGGAGGTCACAAGGGTGGGAGGGGCAGACAGAGGAAAAACTGGGAAATAGTGTGATCAGGGTGCATGATGTGAAACCCCAAAGTATCAATAAAAAGAAAGAAAGGGAGAGAAAGAAATGAAGGAAAGAAGAAAGAGAGAGAATAAACACTTGAATCAAGATAAAGCAGCCATACCCCATTCACTGACAGTATTTTAAAATTATTTTTAAATAATCTTTGTTTGTAAATCTAAATCAGCACTCAAAATGCACCGGTGACAATTTGTGAAGAAGAAACACATACAGAAGGGTGAGAATTACAATTGTCATGTTTATATTTTCTCCGCAGTTCAAAAAACTACACAGACCCTCCTGTTTACAGTTCACATTTTATAATATAAGGGATCATCCTTTCATATTCTAATTCATGTGTGTGTGTGTGTGTGTGTGTGTGTGTGTGTGTGTGAGTGTGTGTGTGTGTGTGTGTGTTTCGAGACAAGATTTCTCTGTAGCTTTGGAGCCTATCCTGGAACTAGCTCTGTAGTCCAGGCAGGCCTCGAACTTCCAGAGATCCTCCTGCCTCTGCCTCCCGAATGCTGGGGTTAAAGGCGTGCGCCACCAACCACCTGGCTCACATTCTAGTTCTTATCATGGTGTCGAGGTCTGTGTTATACTTGGCTAGGAAGGATGTATTTCTTCTTTTTTTTTCTTTCCTTGTCTTCTCCCAGTTTCCTGATCAATTGTCTCACGCACTCCTTACGTAGCCAAGTGTAACCTAGGCAGTGATATCTAACCTTCCCACCTCCATATCAGGAAAGCTGGGACTTTAGGCTTAAGTCACCACACCTAGTTTTGTGTGATTTGGGCTTTGCTAGTGATGCTGCTGAAGACAGACCCACGTCCAGTGTGGAAGTGCTGTCTAGCGTCCCCATGTAAGAAGGTCTGGAGGTACTTTAGGAACAAAAGAGCCCTGGGAAGAACAAATGAATCCAACAGAAACAACAAAAATCTAGAATTTGGATGCTGTGGGAGTCACTGTGACCAGAGTCATGGTGATAAAATGATCATGTAAAAGGGTCATTTACTTTTCCCTATATATGTAGGCTGGAAATGGGCAAGATTCACATTTTAAGATTGTTTCTCATTAGGCATGAAAAATTAAAATAATTCAAATAAAATAATTAAAAAATAATTATTTGCTCAAAATGAAGAGATTAAAGAATCATAAAATACTTAACAATAAATCCATTTTCCATTCTTCAAAGTTTGAATGAAACTTTGCATTTTTCCCATTGTTTTGTTAAGAATACTACTGAGTTTTCTTGTGTTTATGTTGGTCATTGTATCAGGGCAAGTGGAGTTTGCAAGACTTTACACACAGTATGACAAATTTCAACTTTAGCAATGTGTTCATCCATGTTTATTTGTCTAGCCAAACTTGATATACTTACTGAAGTCATGAAGTCAAATTAAGTTTCCAGAGCTGCTGAGAACTCTTTGCCGATGGATGCAGCACTGGTTTTGTTGAGAAGAAAGAATTATTAAAGAGTATTAACTTGGGCTATACGTGTGGTTCTAGACTTTGTTATTAGTCTGCAGTTTATGCATGCACAAGCCTGGCTCTTCCTTTGTTGCTGCTTCCTCTACATTCCTGAAACAGTTGAAGGAAATGCTGATGTGTTCTTATAACACACAGACTCCATGTGCTCTTGAGATTGTTTCTCTAGCCTGCCATAATCCCTTCTTTTGGAAGGGATTTTAATGAGAACTAGAGAGTCCGCAGGAGTGCCATTGACTCCCTTGGTCAGAAATACATTCCCGATCGCTCAAAGGAACATGGGATCATTACTTATATCTATTTTCTCTCTCTCTATTGGTTCTATAAAAGTGTCATTGCAGATAATTTAGGGGAAACGAATTTAGTACAGCTTTGAATCATGTTCAGTTGCTTTTCAAAAACACAGAACCTTCACAGACGTGGGAGACAGAACAGAACAGTCTGCAGCACCCAGCTTTGCAGCTAGAAGGCTGCTAACCCTACGGCCCCAGCATCATCTTCGTGAGCTTCCGGATACCATTTTGTTCTCTCACCTTTGGACTTGGGACTATCATTTTCTTGTCCCAGCCCCTTTAGTTTTTCACTTGGTTAAAAGTTTTTATAAATAGACATGAGTAGAAATAATCTATGTGCTGCTAATTCTATTTCCTTGAAGTCATTAAACTATCTGATGACTTATTATTCTCCATACCTCAAATACATTTCTGATAGTATTCTGTGGTATGGGTAACAATAGCTCATTTATTTTTGTTGAATGATTTCACAAATGTCTGTGGAAATTTGATGCTTATACACCACAATTTATCTAAAAAAATACATGAGCAAGTCCTTGCTTTTACAGTTATGGTCTGGTACTCTAGTATATTGGTTCATACAATGAGTTGTACAAATGGACATACTTGTCTCTCAAAGGCAATGACATGTAAACCTTTAAAGTAATTGTATAATTTCCCATTCCTACCAGCTATATAAGAGTTCTAATGATCCATGAGCACACTCAGAATCAGATTCATCAGGGATCTTAGTGTTTGCTCATCCACTGTCACAAGTCGAAAGGATGATTGTGCGTGATAATGTTTTTGCGTGAGGTGTTGTTTCACTCTGAGGCAAAAAGAAAGAATGCCTTCTCATAATTAAAAACTAGACTTGACATTTTAGAGCATGTTTAGGTTCACAGCAAATTTGAGCACAATGCACAGAATGTGCCCACCCCACCATTAGCCTTCTGCCTGTTCATGTGTCTCAGGAACTTCACTGGGGATTAGTTCCCACGCTTTCTGGACTGTCATGCATGCCTTAGTTCCCAGCTTTCCTAGTCAAAGTTTAAAGGTATTCTGAGTTGTAGAAGTCTAATTAATCAGTACTTTCACTTATAGCTCTCTTTCTGCTTTGGTTGTAAACTTAATTTTGTCCTAAGAAGATGCAAATATTCTCCAAAACATTCTTACTTAAGGTTTTCTGCTTTTTTTTTTCTTTCCACATAATGAGTTTCTAATCCACCTAGAATTGGATATCACACATTGTTAAGTTCTGGTAAATTATTTTTCATACTATTGATTTGAGTTCAATTTAACTGGTGACCTAATCCCTCTTACTCGGAGCAGAAAGGTATTTGTTAAATTGTGAATATTATTTCCTTATATAAATTCAATATTGTTCCCTATTATGTCTATATTTAGAATCTCTAAAATAGGTATATTAGATGTTTAATTTAGTTTTATTTAGAAATGCATTTGTAAATGTGTTTGTTAATACGTACATAGGTGTGTATGTATCTGTGTATGAAAATGTGTGTGCGTGCATGTGTTTGTGTTTGTGTTGTGTGTGAGTGTGTATGTACATGGAGAGAGGAGAAACTAGGGTGTCATCTGATCCTCAACATCACTCACTTTCTTTGAAACAGTTTCGCTCACAGGTCTGGAGCTCAGCAAGGAAGCTAGGCTGGCTGACTGGCAAGTGTGAGGGATCCTCCTGCCTCCGTTCCTTAGCCCTAGGGTTATAAACACCTACCACCAATGCAGGAATTTCATGTGAACTGTGGGGATCACACTCAGGGTCTCATGCCTGTATGGCAACACTTTAGTACCTGAGATCTTTTCTCAGCCCCATGAATGCTTACAAAAATAAGAAATTTGTTGTCTGTGTTCTATGTGTGTACACGGGTAGAGGTCAGAAGAAAGCAATAAGGAGACTGGTCTCTGCTTCTTCCATGTAGATCTGAGGGTTGAACTCAGGTACTTGACAGCCAGTGCCTTAACTCTCTGAGACACCACTCTGGTCCCATGGGTGCCTTTCAATTCCTTTGTTGTATGTGACTCTATCTCAAAGCTTGTTTTGATAACAATTTTTGTTTCTCTTGGAGATTATAAAAGATATTGTAGCGTATATTTTAAATTCATTTTTGTTTTCAGTGAGAATAAAGATTTTGACTCATTTTGTAGATAAATAATATTATCAATCTAAGAAATAGAACAGATGCAAAGACTAATAGGTGAACTCTGCTCTCAGTCAGCTGCCGTGTAAGCTGGACATCCCTGCCTCAACGAATTAAAAGTCAATGCTTGATCCTATTTTTCTCTCCCTAAATTTCAGCCTAACTTAACAATACAGGCTTGTAGCTCATAATAGTTTTGTAGCAGGCAGGGACAGAATGGTGTGTGTGTACTCACACACTCACTCTCATAGGTGTATGCATCTTAGCTTAGAATTGGAAATTTGTGGAAGTTCAGTTTTGTAATCCTTCCTGATAATCTAATCTCCTTTATTTTTTTTCCATTTGCCTATGAGTCACCTTACTACAGAAAGTCTGTTTTTCAAATTTCAGTAATCTCTATTTACCCTAGAAATACAAGTTTTGTCTGCATCTCCATTCAGCACAGCTGATAGTTTGCCCTAGTAATTAAATAATATGAAATATCAGCCCCAAGGATATGGTGCATAATTTACTCCCATCATGAAATTTCTAAATATTTAGGTCACCCCAAAATCAAAGACTATGTATCATGTGAGTCTTTAATCAAAAATTATTCAAGCCATGTTTTTTTCGTTAACAGAAACATAAATAGAAAAATACGTTTTGAAGACAGAGTTGTCAACGCAATGCCAAGAGATATGTAAAGCATATAAAATAATACATTATTATTCTACCCAGATAAGACAAAAAGGATGTTTCTACTTCAGATGTTTATGCTAAAATAAAGCTCATGATATTTTTGATGAGCATTATTTTCTACTTTCTTATATCTTAGTATATGAAGGTGATCAAACAGATAGTTTTAAAATTTATTTTATTTTTTTATGTTTTTCTGAAAAGAAAACAAACTACCTTTTCCCATTACACATACCAATCCAAGTTCCCACTCCCTCGCTATTCCCATTCCCTCCACATACCTCCCACCCCATCTCCATCGATTCTTCAGAGAGGGTAAGGCAGATTGCTCTGGGGAAGGTTAAAGCCCCCCCCCCCCCCCCCCGCCACACACTATATCTAGGCTGAGCAAGGTATCCATACAAAGAAAATAAGTTCCCAAAAAGATAATACAAGTAGTAGGGACAAATCCTGGTGCTACTGCCTCAGTCTGCCCCAGCCATGTAACTGTCACCCACATTCAGAGGGTCCAGTATGCTGATTCCTTCTCTGTCTGATTGGAGTTTGTGAGCTCCCATTGGCTGAGGTGGACTGTTTCAGTGGGTGTACCCATCATGTTCTTGACCTCTTTACTCATATTCTCATTCCTCTCCTTCTTCAACTGGACTTTGGGAGCTCAGTTCAGTGCTCTGATGCTGATTTCTGCCTCTGTTTCCATCAGTTGCTAGATGACATTTCCATTGTGATATTTAAGATAATCATCAGTCTGAATACAGGACAAGGCCAGTTCAGGCCCCCTCTCCTCTATTGTTTAGGGTCTTAGCTGGGGTCATCCTTGGGGATTTCTGGGAATTTCTCTAGAGCCATGTTTTTTGCTAACCCCATAATGGTTCCCTTAATCAAGATATCTCTTTCCTTACTCTCATCTCTGTCCTTCCTCCATCTCAACTATCCTGTTCCATCAAGTTCTCACCCCTTCCCTTCTCCCCTCCTCTTCTCCTTCCACCCTCCCTTCCCCCACCCCCATGCTCCCAATTTTGTCAGATGATTTTGTTTATTTTGACTTTCCAGGTGAATCTACATTTGTTTTTCTTAGGGTTCACCTTATTACTTAGCTTCTCTAGGATCATGAACTATAGGCTCAGTATCTTTTGTTTATAGCCAGTATCCACTTATGAGTGAATCCATACTATATTCATCTTTTGGGGTCTGTGTTACCTCACTCAGGATAGTGTTTTCAAGTTCCATCCATTTGCATGCAATATTCAAGATGTCATTATTATTTTTTAACCTCTGAGTAGTACTCTAATGTGTAAATTGCCACATTTTCTTTATCCATTCTTCGCTTGAGGGGCATCTAGGTTGTTTCCAGGTTCTGGCTATTACAATAAATGCTGCTATGAACATAGTTGAACAAATGCTTCTATAGTATGATTGAGCATCTTTTGGGTATATGTCCAAGAGCTTAAAGTCAGGAATGGTGATGCCTCCAGAAGTTCCTTTATTGTACAGGATTGTTTTGGCTATCCTGGGTTTTTTATTTTTCCATATGAAGTTGATTATTGTTCTGGCAATGTCTGTGAAGAATTGTGTTGGAGTTTTGATGGGGATTGCATTGAATCTATAGAATGTTTTTGGTAGAATTGTTATCTTTATTATGTTGATCCTACATATCCAAGAGCATGGGAGATCTTTCCATTTTCTGGTATCTTCAATTTCTTTCTTCAAAGACTTAAAGTTCTTGTCGAATAGGTCTTTCACTTCTTTGGTTGGTATTACCCCAAGATATTTTATGTTATTTGTGGCTATTGTGAAAGGTGATGTTTCTTTGATTTCTTTCTCAGTTTCTTTATCATTTGTATATAGGAAGACTACTGATTTTTTTTAATTACTCTTGTATCCTGCCACATTACTGAAGGTATTTATCAGCTGTTCCCTATTAGAGTTTTTGAGATCACTCATATATACTATCATTTCATCTGCAAATAAGGAAAGTTTGACTTCATCTTTCCAATTTGAATCTTCTTGATCTCCTTTTGTTTTCTTATTGCTATAGTCAGAACTTCTAGCACTAGGTTGAAGGGATATGGAAAGAGTGTCCACCCTTGTCTTATTTCTGATTTTAGTGGAATATCTTTGAGTTTCTTCCATTTAATTTGATGTTGATTATTGGCTTGCTGTATATTGCTCTTATTAAGTTTAGATATGTCCCTTATATCTCTGATCTCTCCAAGACCTTTATCATGAGGGAGTTTTGGATTTTGCTGAATGCTTTTTCAGCGTCTAATGATATGATATTTATCATATCATTTCAGTTTTTTCTTTCAGTTTATATATATGATGAATTACATTAAAAGATTTTCATATCCCTACATCTCTGGGATGAAGGAACTTGATCATGGTGGACAATTTTTTTTGATGTGTTCTTGGATTTGGTTTGCCAGTATTTTATTGAGTATGTTTACATCTATGTTCATGAGTGAGACTGGTCCATAATTCTCTTTCTTAGTTGAATCTCTGTGAGGTTTTGGTATCAGGGTAACTGCAGCCTCTTAAAAAGAGTTTGACTGCTGGGGTTCTATTTAGGAAGTGATTTCCTGTGCCAATGCGTTAAAGTGTACTTCCCACTTTCTCTTCTATAAGGTTCAGTGTGACTGGTTTTATCTTGAGGTCTTTGATCCATTGGACTTGAGTTTTGTGCATGGTGATAGATATGGGTCTATTTTTATTTTTCTACATGTTGATATCCAGTTATGCCAGCACCACTTGTTAAATATGCTTTCTTTGTTCCATTTGATATTTTTTGCTTCTTTATCAAATATCAGGTGTTCAAAGAAGTGTGGATTGATATCCAGGCCTTCTATTCGGTTCCATTGGTCTTCCTGTCTGTTCTTAAGCCAGTACCAGGCTGTTTTCAGTACTGTAGCTCTATAGTAAAGTTTGAAGTCAGGAATTGTGATGCCTCCAGAAGTTCTTTTATTGCCCAGGATTGTTTTGGCTATTCTGTTTTTTTTTTCTTTTCCAAAAGAAGGTGAGTGCCATTCTTTCAAGGTCTTTCAAGAATTTTGCTGGGATTTTGATGGGCATTGTGTTGAATCTGTAGATTGCTTTCAGTAAGACTGATGGGACCTCCTGAAACTGAAAAGCTTCTGTAAAGCAAAGAACATGGTCAACACGACAAAACGGCAGCCTACAGAATGGGAAAAGATCTTCACTAACTCCACATCAGACAGAGGTCTGATCTCCAAAATATACAAAGAACTCAAGAAATTGGACACCAAAAGATCACATAATCCAATAAAAAAATGGAGTACAGACCTAAACAGAGTACTCTCAACAGAGGAATCTAAAATGGCTGAAATACACTTAAGGAAATGTTTATCATCCTTAGTTATCAGAGAAATGCAAATCAAAACTTTGAGATTGCATCTGAAACCTGTAAGAATGGCCAAGATCAAAAACACTGATGACAACTTATGCTGGAGAGGTTGTGGGGAAAAGGGAACACTTCTGCATTGCTGTTGGGAAAGCAAGCTGGTGCAATCCCATTGGATGTCAGTGTGGCGATTTCTTAGAAAATTAGGAGACAACCTTCCTCAAGACCCAATAAAATCACTTTTGGGTATATATCCAAAAGATGCTCAATCGTGCCACAAGGACATGTGCTCAACTATGTTCATAGCAGTTTTGTTTGTCATAGCCAGAACCTGGAAACAACCTAAATGCCCCTCTATTGAAAAATGGATTTAAAAAATGCGGTACATTTACACAATAGAGTACTACACAGCAGAAAAAAACTAATGACATCTTGAATTTTGCAGGAAAATGGATGGAACTAGAAAGCATCATTTTGAGTGAGGAAACCCAGACCTAGAAAGACAATTATCACATGTACTCACTCATGGGTGATTTTTAAACATAAAGCAAACAAAGCCAGCCTACAAACCACAATGAGAGCTTAGACAACAATGAGGACACTGAGAGAGACTTACATAGATATAATTTCCATGAAAGTAGAAAGCCTAAAAATACAAGATTTCCTGAGTAAATTGGGAGCATGGAGACCTTGGGGAAGGGTTGAAGTGGGGAGAGGAGAGGCAGGGAGGGGAGCAGAGAAAAATGTAGAGCTCAATAAATATCATGTAAAAAAAGAGTTTGGCAATGTTCCTTCTGTTTTTATTATGTGAACAGTGTGAAGAGTATAGGTATTAACTCTTCTTAAAATTTCTGGTAGATTCTGCGCTAAAACTATCCGGCCCTGAGCCTTTTTTTTTTTGTTAGGAGGATTTTGATGACAGTTTCTATTTCCTTGCAGTTTATAGGTCTATTTAAATTGTTCACCTTGTCTTGATTTAATTTTGGTATATGGTATCTATCTAGAAATCTGTCCATTTCTTTTCTGTTTTCCAATTTTGTGGCATACAGGCTTTTGTAGTAAAACCTAATGACCTAATGATTCTCTGAATTTCCTCAGTGTTCGTTGTTATGTCAGCCTTTTCATTTCTGATTTTGTTAGTTTGGATGTTTCTTCTCTGCCCTTTTATTAGTTTGGATAAGGGTTTGTCTGTCTTGTTGATTTTTTTTTAAAAAACCAGCTCTTTGTCTCATTGATTCTTTGTATGGTTTTCTTTGTTTCTATTTTATTGATTTCAGTCCTCAATTTGATTATTTCCTGTCTTCTACTCCTCCTGGGTGAATCAGCTTCTTTTTGTTCTAGAGCTTTCAGGTGTGCTGTTAAGTCACTGGTATGCGCTTTCTCCACTTTATTTATATGGGCACTTGGTACTTTTAGCACTGCTTTCATAGTGCCCCATAGGTTTGAGTACGTTGTGCCTTCATGTTCATTGAATTCTAAAATGTCTTTAATTTCTTTCTTTCTTTCTTCCTTGACCCAGGGGTGGTTTAATAGTTCACTGTTCAATTTCCATGAGTTTGTAGGCTTTCTGAGAGTTGTGTTGTTGTTAAATTCTAACTTTAAACCGTGGTGATTAGATAAGATATGGGGGGGGTTACTCCAATTTCTTTTGTATCTGTGGAGGTTTTCTTCGTTACTCTTTAGCCTTTGTCTGGTTGATCTGCCCATTGACTAGAGTGGAGTGTTGAAGTCTCCTATATTAGTGTGTGGAGTTTTATGTGTGACTTAATTTTTAGTAATGTTTCTTTTACATATGTGGTTGCTCTTGTATTAGGGGCATAGATGTTCAGGATTGTGATGGATGGATTGTTCTTTGTTCTTGTTATGAGTATAAAGTGTACATCTTCATTTCTTCTGATTGATTTTAGTTTGAATTTATTTTTAAATGTTAGGATAGCTTCACCTGCTTGTTTCTCAGGTCCATTTTATTGGGAAACCTTTTCCCAACCCTTTACTCTGAGGTAATGTCTTTTTTTGAGGTTGAAGTATGTTCCTTGTAAACAGAAGAAGTCTGGATCCTATTTTTATATCTATTCTCTTAGCCCGTGTTTTTTATAGATTAACTGAATCCATTGATATTAAGAGATATTAATGATAAGTGATTACTAATTCCTGTTATTTTTTGGTGGTAGTGGTTGTATATTTCCCTTATTAGGGTTTTGTTGATGGGAAGTTCTTTGTTGCCTGTGTTTTTGTGGGTACAGTTAGCTTCCTTAGTTTGGGTGGTTTTTTTTCTAGTGCTTTCTGTGGGGCTTGGTTTGTGGATACATATTTTTAAATCTGGTTTTGTCATGGAATATCTTGTTTCCTCCATCAATGATGATTGAAACCTTTACTGGGTATATTACTCTGGTCTTGTATCCATGGTCTCTTAGTGTCTGCAGTACATCTTCCCAGGACCTTCTTGTTTTCATGGTTTCCATTGAATAATTAGGTATAATTCTTATATGTCTACCTTTTTATGCTACTTGACCTTTTTCCTTTGCAGCCCTTAATATTCTTTCTTTATTCTGTATGTTTTGAATTTTGATTATTATATTGCATATATTTTTAATCCATTCTATTTGGTATGTAAGCGTCTTGTACCTTCATAGGGCTATCCTTCTTAAGGTTGGGAAAGTTTTCTTCTGTGATTTTGTTGAATATATTTTCTGTGCCTTTGAGCTGGAGTTCTCCTCCACCTTCTATTCCTATTATTCTTAGGTTTTTTTTTTCATAGTGTCCCAGATTTCCTGGATGTTTTGTGTTAAGAATTTGTTGGATTCAATATTTTCTTCGGTCAATAAATCGATTCCCTCTATAGTATCTTCAACACCTGAGATCCTTTTTTCTTGCTCTTGTATTCTGTTGGTTATACTTGCTTCTGTAGTTCCTGTTCATTTACCCAGATTTTCGATACCCAGAATTCCCTCCGTTTGTGCTTTCTTTATTGCCTCTATTTCAATTGTCAAGCCTTGAACTGTTTGCTTCACCTTTTTAATTGCTTTTTCTTGGTTACTTGTTTGTTTGTTTTTGAGGGATTTATTAATTTCTTCCATTTTCTGTTTGTCTTTTCCTTCATTTCTTTAAGGGAGTTTTTCATTTCCTCTTTAAGGTCTCTATCATCTTCATAAAGTCATGTTTAAAATTGTTTTTTTTTTTTTTTTGCTTCTTCTGGATTAGGATGATCAAGTCTTCCTGTTGTGTGACCACTGAATTCTGGTGTTCCTATGTTGTTTTTTAGGTGGTTGGATGAATTCTTGCATTGATACCTACCCATCTCTTCCTTCAAATGAGGCGGGCAGTGCCTTTGCGTCTTGGTCCAGTCCTTGCAGTGGCTGTCTGAGTCTTTGGGAATTGTTCTTTGTCTGCTCTGTCCTGTCAATGTCTGTGTCCCAGGGAGCCACTGAGGACTCTCTTAGCCTGTTCTCTTGATCTTCTCTCCTGGTTTTCCTCTTTTGTTCCACTGTGTGCAGTCACAACTTGTGCCTTAGAGTCCCTTCTCTTGGTCCTCTCTCTTCATCTTCTCAGCAGGAAACTCTCCTGCTGGCTGGCTAGATAAGGTGAGAAAGGTGGGAGAGGGGTCTGGGGTTTTGCCCCACTATGGAGGGCCTAGAGAGTGGGGTATCCCACAACGTGGCTGGTCACTCACCTCCTGGTCCTCTCAGTATTGGAATAAGCTGTGTTTCAGATTTCCACTGAGGTTGTCAGAGGATAGGTGAGTTTGGGGGCAGGCTGGGGCTTGTAGCTTGCGAGATCAAGTGGATGGAGATGGGTACTGGGGCAGTCAATCTGCAGAAAACTCCAGTGCTTGCTGGCTAGAGAAGCCGAGGCAGTTGGGGGAGGAGCCTGGGGTTTTACTTCACTATGGAGATCCTAGAAAGTGTGTTGTCCTGCTGCGTGGTTGGTTACTCATCTCTTGCTTTTCTCTGTTTTGTAGCATTTTGTGTTTCAGAGTTCCACCAAGTTTGCAAAAGGATAGGTGAGTTTGGAGGCAGGATGGGGTTAGTACCTAGCAGAGTCCAGTGGATGGGAGTGGGTATTGGGGCAGCCTACCTGCAGAAAACTCTAGTGCTTGCTGGCTAGAGAAGCCAAAGCAGTTGGGGGAGGGGCCCGAGATTTTGCTCCACCTGCCGTGTGACTGGTCATTCATCTCTTGGTCCCTTCAATATTGTACCAAGCTGTGTTTCAGAGTTCCACCAAGGTTGTGGGAAAATAAGTGAATTTAGGGGCAGGATGGGGCTAATAGCTTGTAGAGTTTGGTGGATGGGGGTGCGTATTAGGGCAGATAACATTTTTTTTTAATTCTGTAGTTTCTCCTTTTATACTCAACCCACCCCCTTTCATATTTCTGCCTTTAGGTGCCTCACTTAAAGCTAAATAATTTCTGTCCCTGACAGTGACATATCTTACAACTTGACTCTTTGTTCACCATTGCCTATTTTGTGCTTTGCAGCAAAATTGCTATTTTGATTTTTCTTGGATTTTCTTGTTGAGAAAAAAAAATTATTTCTGAGGATTTCATTCTATCCTGGTGAGAAGGCAAGGATGTGGCTTTGAGGCAGGGGTGTGCCCTTGTAGCTTATCCACATTGTAGCTAACTGAAGGCAGAATTCAGCTATAAATCTATGCATTTATTCTATTAAGATTGGGAGAGATTATAGTGAATTCTATGAGCTCATTTTGAAAAGTGTAATGATACACCTCTAAAAACAAACCCGATATTGCAGAATTATCAGTTGTTTTACCTTTAGGAAAAATAGGAAGCCATTTACTAGAATTATTACAAAACTATAAGGGAGCTGGCAATAAATCTCCAGGGGTTTATTTGTCAGTTGCCCAGTGAAGAACCATAGAGCAGAAAAAATTCCCTGGGGGCAAAACTCACAAAGTTAATAAAGAGCAAATGAACTCATGTATAAAATTAGAAATAAAAACTGGAAAGAATAAATGCCACATCATAAATATGACTCGGGGGTTCTGGAGAGATGACTCAGTGGTTAAGAGCACTAACTGCTCTTCCAGAGGTCTTGAGTTCAATTCCCAGCATCCACATGGTGGCTCACAATGATCTGTAATGAGATCTGTTGTTTGTTTCTGGCTTGCAGGTATACATGTAGACATAACACTGTCTAAATAATAAACAAACAAACAAATAAATGTTGCTCAGTTGTAGAAGTAAAAGAATTAATATAGAGAATTGGTAATGCAACCATGGAGCTGTTAGAAGAGATCAGGGTCCCAAATCTTACTGAAGACTAAGAAAAGATTTTGCACACGAAAAGTACTGTACACCCTTCTGCTTGACCGACACCAAGGCTGTTTTTCCAACATTCTACTTATTGTTGGGTATTTTCATCCCTGGACTCTATTCTTTCAACATTTTCGATATGTACTAAATCTTAGCTTATTAATTTCAAATGCTTTGCATAGTAGAGGTGCTAGATAAATATTTATTTACTTAGACATATATCTAAAGGCATGCCCTCTATAATGTATTTCAATAAGAAATATGTGTGTTTTTGATAAACACATAATAGATTTGAAGTTAAGAAAACGGAAAGGAAGGAAAAAGAAAAATGTAGTAGATAAGGAGGGGAGAAAAACAAAAGAAAGAATGAAAAATACTTTATGTTCAAAAATATTTTTTGTACATGCCACACATTTGAGTTAAAAAATGAATAAACAGAAAATTATTTTTGTAAGATAAAGTAGATAGAAGGATCTCATAACAAAAGTGATTTCCAAATACGTGTGTGTGTGTGTGTGTGTGTGTGTGTGTGCGTGCGTGTGCCTTTGTTGTCTTGGTTACTTTTCTATTGCTATGATAAGACAGCACGGCTAACGAAACTCACAGAAGGGTTTATTTGGGACTTACAACTCACGAGGGATAGGAGTCCATCATCTTTTCAGGGTTTGGCAGCATGCAGGCATGCATGGTGCAGGAGCAGCAGCTGAGAGCTCACATTGCAGTTCACAAACAGTAAGTTGAGGGCACAGTGGAAATGGCAGGAGGGTTTGAACCCTCAAGCTGGCTGCTAGTGACACATACTTTCTAACAGTGCCACACCTCCTAATCCTTTCCAAACAGTTCCACCAACTGGGCACCAAATTTTCAAACATATGATCATGTACCCAATCGCATTCAAACAACTATGTTCTACTCCCTGCTCCCCGCTGGACGGTGGCCAGACCATAAGGTAAAATGCAGTTAGTTCAAACTCAAAAGTTTCCACACTTTTAGTCTCAACATTTTAAAAGGCCAAACTCTTCTCTGAGACTGAGGGCAATCTCTTAACTACAAGCCAATGGAATCAAAAGACAAATGACAAACTTCCAATATACAACTGTGCATATTTTCACTACCATGCCAATGGGAAGAATGAGGGCATAGTGAGGAAAGGCTAAGCCTAAGCAAGACTGAAACACCAAATTCTTTAGTTCCATGATCAACACCAAAGGTCTTAGCTGTTTGCTGCTATCCTTGGCAGATATCCCCTAGCTATGCCCCCCTTTTTAACATCTTGAGTGCTCCAAGTCAATCCAGGATTTACTTCAGAGCCCTAAGCAAAGACGTCTCAAGAACACCTTCCTTCTCAGAGACTTCATACAAGGACTTCCATGCCATTGCCTGGCATCAGTGGATCTCCTTAACCATGGAGGAAGAGTAAAAAACACTTGTACTCACATGCCTCTAAAGCCAGAAGAACCACAGAATCACGTGTGAAATCTGGTAAGTTCCACTGCCCACTTGGGAGGGAGCCTGACCTTTGTGAAGCACACTTGCAGAAGCTTCTGTTTGTTACGTCTTTCTAGGAACAGGAAAGTACTGAGGCCTTTTCCTTTTCTAACTTGGAATCTTAACTGGGTGGGGTCTTGCCCTGAGAGCATCCTTCCCATTATCCCAATGCATTTCAAAAAATAATCTTGATCCTTCTAATCAGTTTCAACACAAACCACAGCTATGGTGTTTTCTCTTTAAACTACACGATGTATATTTCTTTTTGCCACGCTTGCTTGTTTTCATTGTAGATAAGTCTAGAATGATTGATAATAGCCATCTGACAGAGAGTCAATATTAAGCTGTCTTGAAATCCTCTTCACCAAAAAAACAAAATTATTCTATTACTCTTTTAGCCTCAGGCAAGATTGTGGGACAAGAGCAGAAAGCAGCCATATTCTTTGCCAAGATATCACAAGAATGATATCTAGCCCAATAATATTGACTCTCTTTGAAAATCCTTGAACTGGGCCTCTATAGTTACTTCCCACTGCTTTCAACTCTAATGTCTTCCAAGCTCCTACTTGAATTGCCCATCACAATGGTCAGCCACTTTCCTAGTCCAATGTCTGAAAGTCTTCCCCATTCCTCTAAAACAACAACCAGCCGTGTCACAACAGTATTCCATTCTTTGGTAACAGCTCTGCTGTGGTTACTTTTCTATCACTGTGACAAAGTACCATCACCAAGGGACTCATAGATGGAAGGTTTATTTGGGGCATAGAGTCCCAGGTGGATAGAAGCCCATCACCATCACAGCAGGGGCACAGCAGAAAGCAGGCAGGGATGGTGCTGGAGCAGCTGCTGAGAATTCACACTTCCTTCCTCAAAGTCAAGCTGAAAGCACACTGGCAATGACAGGAGTCTTCTGAAACCTGAAGCCCGTCCTAGTGGCACATCTCCAACAAGGCTGTTCCTCTAATCCATCTCCAAGAGTTTCAGCAACTGAGCAGGATGTTTTAAACACAGGAGCCAGAGGGGGATATTCTTACTCAAACCATCATGTATGGGGGAGGGAGAAAGAGAGGGTGTGGAGGGGAAGGAAGGGGACAAAGGGACAGCGACAGAGTGGTGATCATAGAGCTAACAGAAAAAAGCAAGCATAAGCAATATGAGGCTGAATGACTCTGCGTGCTGTGTGTGAAATATGCTCTTTATGTTTTAGTTTGTAGGCGGAGGCTGCTTGTTCGTTCCTGGCTGCCCAGACTAAAATAATCACATAGAAACTATATTAATTAAAACACTGTTTGGCTTATTAGCTTGGGCCTCATATTAACTAAGTCTTACATTTTAAATTAGCCCATTGCTCTTATTTTGTATTTTACCATGAGGCTCGTGGATTACCTAGGTAATCTGTCTCCTTGGGCAGCTACATGGAATCTCCTCTACTATGCCTACTCTGTCTCTACATCTCTGTTCAGATTTTCAGCCTGGGTTTACTCTGTTAAGCCATGGGTTAAAAGCAGCCAATGGCAATAAAATGGAGTTACAGGGAACAGAGGGCAATCCCACATCAACTGCCCTTTTTCTGTTCAATTAAAAAGGAAGGTTTGAACTTTAACATAGCAAGATTACATACAACAAAACAGTTACCCAGCAAGAATTGCAGTTATAATATTTAGTCTTCCATTGAACCTGAAGCTCATTACTTTAGTTAGACTTGCTGGCTTGTCAGTCCTGGGATCTCCCTGTCTGCTCACTCCTGCCTATCACCTCTAACACTGGGCCTGGAGATGCCTGTTGCTGTTTTTGGCTTTTATGAGGGTATGGAGATCAAGTCTCAAGACCTTATGTTTACCTAGCAGTGAGTGATTTCCATTGCCACATTTGTTTGTTGTGTGTGAGTGTTGTTTATTTTATTTTTGTGTTTACATGTGTGCGTGTATGCTGCATCTTAGCAAAATACATCATAATAAACCAAAATAATAGTTTAAATATTTTACCATGTAATACCACAATGTTTGCAAATATTAGATATTTGTAATATATATTACAGAAAAAGATGTATCTCATATATAATTGCATCTTGAAATAAATAAAGATATACAATAAAATAATAGATAAAACTAAATATCATAGAATTTTTAAAAATATGTCATTATAATCCCAACATTTGGAAATATATTTTATTGATGGAACTGTTTAAACATAAGTATCCTAAGATATTACTGGATGTGAAATGGGAATTTATCAACTCTGAAAAATGAGACCAAATGTAATATAATTGCAACTTTCTTTTCATCTTATGTAAACCTTCTAAAATATGAAGAATATATATTTATTTTAAGGCAGGTAATGTTTTTAATAGCAAATGACTGCAAGAATTTTTATGTCCAATAATGAGTGACTGGTAAAATAAATGATAGCAAATCAACCCAATGCAATGGTTAGAAGTCTACAAACACAGAAAAGAATCAGTTGATGCTTTAGGTGCCAATGTAGAAAATTTTCTTCAGTGAAAATTTACTATGGAATATGAAATATTTGTTTCAAATATTTTTTACGAATAAAAAGTAGAATAATGATCATGTAAAAACAATAAAACTAATTTCAGAGTACCTTTCATTTGAGGTACAGTAAAACAAATTTATTTATTTTCTTTATTATAATAAAACTGCAAGGTGAAAACCTGTGAGTGGTTAGTGGTGACTTTTTGTTTTGTTTTGTTTTGTTTGTTTTTCAAGACAGGGTTTCTCTCTAACAACCATGGTTGTCCTGGTTCAGGAACTCACTTTGAAGACCAGACTGACCTCAGACTCACAGACATCTGCCTGCCTCTGTCTCCCCAGTGCTGGAATTAAAGGCATGTGCCACCATCACCCAATGAGTGATTACATTTTTTCTCTCAAATAAAGATAATCAAAAAGTTGACAACATAGTTTGTGGGAGGCTCTTACTGCATATATGACCACACACCTTGCTCTTTCTTCAGTTCTGTTGCCTAATCAGAACTGTCTCCCACTGTAACAGAGAGAAATATAAAATATTTGCTTTTTCATTCTGTGACTCACACATGTGCATGTAAATTTGTTCTTTTTTTTTAAAAAAAAAACAGAATGTGACAGAGTTTCTGGATTTGCTTTTGTTACTAACAGAAAGAATGCTTGTGATTCTAGTGATGACATTTGTTTTAGGTGTCCATTGTTTGTTCCTGACTGCCCAGACCCGAAATAACCACACAGAAATTGTATTGGCCCATTAGCTCTAGCTTCTTATTGGCTAACTTACATCTTAATTTAACCCATTTCTATTAATCTGTGTATGGCCATGTGGCTGTGAATATGGTTTACTGGGAAAAGTTGCATCCGGTGTCTGTCTCTGGCTTCTCCAAACTCTGCTTTCCTTCTCCCAGCATTCAGTTTAGTTTCCCCCTCCTAGCTCTACTCTATCACAGGCCAAGACAGTTTCTTTATTAACCAATAGTATTCACAGCATATGGAGGGAAATCCCCCATGGGATATTGATCTATATAGCAGCTAGCCCAGATAGCTCTGCATTAGCTCTCTGCAGTATACAAAGGTGGTATATACTATAGGTAGCAGTGTGGGCAATTGTTTGCAGCTCAACGCATCCTAACTGACACTGAAACCTGCATGAGAAAAGGGCACAAACAGATAATAGAGAGCAACTTTATGTATTTTTTCTGTTTTTCCCAGGTTAAGTAGAATGTAAAAGAATAGAACGGCCAGGGAAGACTGAAGGACTAAATATTTCTACTTTCCAATTAGGTATATTTTGCTTTGCTTTGGCACTAGTGGTTGTACTTATGTGGTGTGGGGACATCTGGTTTAATTCTCCCTATCAGATTCGATTTTTGTGCGTAGCAAATATGAATAAAATTTACTGAATCCATGTGCAACCCCAGAAAGTACCTTTTCAGTGAACACTGATAATGCTGATGGCCCTCTCATTATATCTTGGCTGATTTTTATCTATTTCAGATGTCAACACTGTTCTGTCATTTGTTTCCCACAAAACAGGAATCACTCAAAGACAGTTTCATGTTACTGGTCTCTCAAGCTCAGCAGTGGTTATCAATTGCCTTATAAAACCGTATCTATCCATCTATGATTGTACACGACCTCTGCAAAATTGCTGATCCCTTATTAAACCTAGAAATTTACCTTGCATGCCAATCTTCTCTTTAGATTCTCAAGCCTGTATTTTAGAGACATTGTAACAATTATTTTTTCAAAGCAAGTCACGTGAACAACTGATCGATCATAAAGGTATTTTTCTGAAATACAGACATCAATAGATTCGAAAGCAGTGGTTCTCAACCTTCCTAATGCTGTGACCCTTTTATACAGTTTTTCATGCTGTGGCGATCCCCCAATCATAAAGTTATTTTCATTGCTACTTCATAACTGTAGGTTTGTTACTGTTATGAATCATAATGTAAATATCCAATATGTAGTTCTGGAAAGGTTTGCAACCCACAGGTTGAGAATCACTATTCTGAAAGATAAATTGAAGTATTTCTATCAGCAGTGGATGAGTAATCAATTCTGTACTGCTGAATGAACTACCTATTTAGTAGGCCGTAAACGACCTCTCTAATGACATTTTTGTAGCAAAACTGTTCATTTTCAGTGAAGGTATAGCTATGCTTTCAACTTAGAAATTATATCTACCATAATCTAAAATCTACACAGAAAATTATTAAATTCACAGAGAAATGAAGACATTGATTTCTTTCCCCATTACATCTATGATAAAATTACTTTTTAAAATAAATAAATTGGTTTTCATGATGGATACAGTACAAAGTAGTTTGAAATTAGATTTTTCTAAACCTTATAAAATTGTGACTGAAATATCAATCATTCCATTTGCAGCAGAAATAACAACCTGGAAAGCATAAAACTTAGTACATTGTTAAGATTGTCTTTCTCATAACTGTTTAACATAGTGTTTAGCAGTCAAACGAATCTTCTGTTAACTTTAAACTCTATGTTGTCCATTCAAAATAGTTCTTTCTCAGTCCTGGCATAAAATTAACTCATTGTGAAAGGCTTGCCCAACTCTTCCTAAGATGGGTGAGGGAAGGGGTATTTAATCTATTGTTTGTAAAGTTTTATTTCCTTTCCTCTATAGTTGTAAGTTTTAATTAGTGTGAGATATGTCTAATATCCTGGAGAGTAGCCCATGTTATTATGGATTGTTTTGCAAACATGGTTGTTTCCTGTCTTAAGGGAACTCACAGAGCATGTGTTCTTAAGGGAACATCTGCGGATTAAAGACATATAAGAACGTGAGAGAAAGCAGTATGCATGAGATTTTATGGTCAGTCCCAGACTGTAACTGAAGGGTGGAAACATACAACAAAAGAGCCAAATGAAGCAAAACAACACAACAACGACAAAGCCATGACCGTAAGGCTATGGTAGACTTTTCTGAATGGTTCTTGGAATTGGGTGATAGCAGCTCTTACATTGCACCAAATCATGAGCAACATTTTCTTACCTACCCATGACGATGACTGTAGCTTAAAGCAAGCGATACCTATCTCTTATATTTCCCTCCTTCCCTCCAACTGTTTAAGTCTCCCTCTACCAAATTCCTTTCTTTCCTCATTTCCTCGTTTCCGCTTTTTCTATCCTTTAAAACAAAACACGACTATGCCACAACCCCAATATTTCCACGGAGCAAGAGTCTTGGAAGAGTGTTCGTGAATGGTTAGGAGAAATTTTTTGTGATTTCTTCTATACAGTATCTTAGGCCTCTGTATTATAATATGCATGACTTGTCATTTATTACACATGTTTTTGTATATATCTATTGTATATATAGAATCTGCTGGATTGCACCATTAAGCATTTAAGTAATAGAGAGCCCAGAAGTAGCTACACACACTTACACACAAACATGAACAAATGAGCACTACCCTATTGAATTTCTAGGACTTTTAAGGATTCATTTTATGTATTGGCTGTGTGGTTCAATTTTTTTAGATCACTATTTTGATAAGCTGGAAGAGATGTACGATTATTCCTGACTTTTACTGGATTTTCCTTCATTCTGCTTTTGGACCCTCCAAGTGTTGTATGGAGAAAGATAACATTGTCGATGGGATGTGTTTACTCTTATTCACAGTTATTTTCACTCTCTACAGCTGCCCTTCATCTTTCATGCTGAGCAATGGTGTGACCCATCCCATTTTGGCTTAGCTACTGTCATGTTCTGGCAGCGGCATTCAGTGTAACATTCCACGAAGGAAGATCTGTACCACTTTCATTGTCGTCATTGGGGAGAAGAGTCTGACTTGCTTTTACGAAGCTCTTACGATTCTTTTATCTGTCAACAACTATATATTTCAGTATATGTATGATGCAAATCACGATCATCTATAATACATATATATCTGTGAAATAATTAGAGTGAGTTAATTAACATGCTCATGCTTTTGTGGTAGAGGCGCACTTTCCAGTCATGAGACTAGGTGAAGACTGAGAACTTGAAAATAAATGAACTAAGGCAGTAAGTGAAAGACAGTGCCTCATGACGACATCGACGTGGGACATGCAAAAGAGCAGAACTAAAGAGCAGAAAGTCCAGTCAGAAAATGGAAGTGATCAAGGCATCCATGGATGAATTGATGTTGGCCAGATATTTGACAAGGGATATGAGATTTCTACCAAAGAGTAGGAATAAATTCTAAAAATCTATTTAAAAGTTTGGTGACTATAGTCAGTAAGATTCATTTGCACATTTATGTCCTTTTTGCTGATTTCCCAAAAATTCCTCTTACTAAAATAAAGATTACTTGCTCATATTTTACTCTCTTCCTTTCCACTACGAAAGTTGTACAGTAATTTTCTGTTATATTTGATTTCATCGGAAATTCTTCCTCAAATTTTAAGAGGACATTTCAGCTAAGATAGGATTAACTACATTTTAGACATTAATATCACAAGACTTTCCAATTTACCCTAACTTTAAACAGCTAATGCTATTCGTACATGTCCAACCAAGTGTTTTCTCATTCTGAAACATTCCTTTCCCTCAGATGTCTTTAGAGAGTGCACCTTCACAGACTGTTTTATCCACTTTCAGTACAAAGCATTGCCGTGCTCATGATAAGCAGAGCGGCCAGACTGTATGAAGCTTTGTCTGCCAACAAGAACAATAGGTTCTCCCATATAATCGACCCTACCCCCCATTGTCACTCAACTACTCCAATTAGAAGTATTAGGAACCTGTTATACACACCATTTAGGTGCTTTGAACATCTTTCTAAGTGAGGCCTTAAGCTTCTAGTTGCTCATGGAATAAGCAGAAAGGAAGCTTTTTATCTACAACTCAGTAAAAATAGTTGGTGAAGAAGAATTTTTAAGTAAGGTTGACTAGAGACCCATCCAATTATGGTGTTTGTGTCATAACTGGCAATGCGGCTGATGATCGTAAGTATTTTTAGCCCTTTACATCGTTAGCACTAATCACTTAAATGCCATACCCATCGTGGTGGGGAAGATGAAGCAAATGACTAACATCTAAGTGAAAATCACTTAGAGGAAGTCGGTTTCCTATCCCAAATAACATTGTTTCTATGCAAAGGAAGAAAAAAATCTCATTAGTAGTCATAGAACACTCATTGCTAAGCCATTCTCATTCCCTGGAGGTGGAAAAAGACTTATTAAAAATCATTAGGAGTAATGATAGCCAAACAACCATTGAATGGACTCACAGCCTGCAGGAGCATGGGAGGAATGTGCATCAAAATAACGGGAATTGTTCGAATTACTTTCAGCAATATGTTTGTTTGTGATATGTGTACTTATTAATCAAGAACGACACTGCAGATCTAGGTTTGGTGTTTTTGTGGTTAACTATTTTGTTTCCCAGTAAGAAATAGTCAAAATTCAACTATTCTATTGTATTGCTCAACTATAAACATTTTATTTCTTCTATTTCAACCACTTTCCATTTCTTTCTCTACTCATGTTTTGAGTATTTAGGCCTCAAATTTTCATATCTTCTAGGCTATTTTATTCTTAGAGTTTCTCCTTTTAGCTATATTTAATTTTTTCCACTGAATTTAACTGTTCAAAAGTTAACATCATATAACTTTAAAGAAATGAACATATATGTATTCATATGTATTTGCACACCAAATAAATTAATACCTCTATAGTAGATTTTCCCCTATAATTCCTTAATTGTGTAGATGAATATCTATGTTCCCCTGAAGCTAATAAGCTGAAATCCAAACATAATAGCAATTGTGATTTTTTTAAACATCAGATGTAAATTAGATCATTTGTATACAGCCCATACTAATGGTATTAGTGAACTCATAACAGGAGAAATGAGAAAAATTTCATTCCTTCAGTCATGTGAATATGTAACTTAGAGGCTTACATACTATAAAGATGATTTTCATCTGAACCACAAAAAGCTGACACTGTTGCCGTACAATCTCAGCTGAACCCCAAGCAGCTGGCATCCTTATTGTACAGCTCATCTGAATCCCAAACAGTTGGCATTCTTACTGTATAGATTCCCTGAACCCTAAATAGCTGGCAACCTTACTGTATAGATTATCTAACCCCCCCCCCCAAATTGGTTTCCTTACCTTATCGATCATACATCTTGGAAAGGTAAGAAATGAGTGCCTTTCGCTTTAACCACTAAGTCCACAGCTGTTGTTACAGTAGCTTAAGACAATTAAGACTCTTTAAAAATGTTTGTTGTTGTTGTTGTGAGGTTTGTGGTTTACTTAATCATTTTACATTTCTACAAAGAGAAAGAATATGTTGCTGAGTTTTAATTCTGTTGTCTCTTTAGCAGGGAATGTACAAGGCTCTATCTTAAGCTCCCTACCTGCTCAGCCACGCCTACGCGGGGCTGAGCAGTCATTTGGGGGCTCTTACTTCCTCTATATTTTTAGTTAAAAGATCTGCTGTGGTCTGAAGATTGTTGGTCTGAGGGTGGAGTAAGGTGCTGCTTTTCTCAGTGGAGTTGGCTAATGAACTAGGTCAGTAGCAAAGCATCCACTTAAGGAACTGAAAGTGCTGGGTTCTACCCACAGGTCACTAAGAAAAGGGGACTGCAAACAACACATAATAGCAAATAAAGAGGAAAAGGAAATTTAACAGCAAGCGAAACAGTAACAACCACGGCATGAACAATGCCAGAGGAAAACAATAAACATATTATTGTGTGTGCTAGATCGTGGTGAAAAATAAAATATTGTCTTAGTTACTTTTTTATGTTTTAAAGGACAACATGATCTTACCTAAGACAGAGTTGACTGGAGGTTTGCTTACAGCTTCAGATGGTAGAGTTCATGGCCACTATGGCAGGAACATGGCAACAGGCAAGGAACATGGCAACAGGCAAGCAGGCCAGGTACCAGAGCAGTAGCTGAGAGCTCATCTTGAGACACAACCACAAGACAGAGAGCTTTAACTTGGAATGGTGTATCAACCATTTGAAACCCAAAAGCCCTGCCACCAGGAGCAGGCCTCCCTGAACAAGAACACATCTTCTAACTCTTCCCAAACAGTTAGATGGATAAGCACCAGGGATTCAAATTTATGTTCACTTGGGGACCATTCTTATCCAAGCCAACCACAATCCTGTTGAGAAGCTAGGGCTCATTAGGTACCTGCAAATTATCATTTTCTCACTCCTTGAGTTTGAGTTTTGGATTATGTATATTGAAGTTGTAGAAGCATGGAACTATCTTCAAGAATATTGTTCAACATGTATAGGCATCTTGAAGAGAAGCCAATGTATCAAATATAATACTGCTATTTACTTTGCAAACACATATAAACATATACATGTACATATACCACATCATTACATTTAAAAATAACCGACATAGATGCCATCATTTAAGCACAAGTATCCCTACTAAGCTTGTATTGAACATATGGGACATATTTTTTTGCTATTTTAAAACCTTCTTAATATTTTTATGTTGTTTCTCCATTTGAATAGCCTAAAATGAGCTGGGTCAAGAAAATGCAATTAATTCTTGACTTCTTTCCAAGATCCCAAGCTTTACAAGAGGTCTCATAAAAATGGCATTCTTGGTGTCTAGTATCCCAGGGAATATCTTTCTAGTGGCATGCTATAATATCTAAGACTCAAAAACATGCACCGAATTGATTTGATTGACAGTGCTAGGTATGTGGAATGCTTTGCAGAACTCTAGCTTGCCAAACCACTGTCTTCTCATCATTTGAAAATTAATTCTCAGATGTTTTGATTTCACTTCCAGATGCGGCCAATAGTAGCTCATAATCTTCCTGCCATTTCTTTTCTCCTCATTACTCTTAGTGATGAGGGCTTTTTCAGCTATAGGCTTGAAGTAAGTAGTGCGTTCTTTGGTAGATTATAAGGCCTGTAAATATTCTAGTGTCTTCGATATTTCATTACTTTTTTAAGGTTACTAATTAAACCAATCTAGTCATTTTGGTGAATTATTGTAAATTTTCTGATAGTAAGGGCAGTGCTTAGCTTAGCATCATGTTTTAGTATATTTTCATAAACAGTCAGAAAACCAACCAATAATTTGGGGTGACATTGGGGATTCTTTGTGTGTGTGTGTGTGTGTGTGTGTGTGTGTGTGTGTGTGTGTGTGTGTGTGTATGGGTGTTTTGCTTCCATGTAAGTCTGTTCAACATATGCATGCCTGGTGCCGGCCTTTGGATTGCAGAATATGGTGTTGGATCTTTAGGCACTGGAGTTACAGATGATTCTGGTTTCCCAAAGGGTGCTAGAAATCCAGCTCCAGTCCTCTGAAAGAGCAGCCAAAGATCTTAATAACTGAGCCTTCTCTCCATCCCCAGTGGAAAATACACTCCACACTATTAGTGTAAAGTGTTAGTATTAGTGTAAAGTGAGTTTGTAATCTCTCTTCTTTTTATTGCTTCTGTTCTTTTGTTTCATACACATTTAAGTTTTAAAGTCAGTAAATACACATTATAGTCTTATTGACAGCTACTGGGGGGTTAAATAAAAGTCTGAAATTCACTTTTAATGTATATATTCTTAATTTCTAAGTGTGTGCACTATTTGAGGACTTTTGATCCACATGGTTTAATTCATTTTTATTTAAAATGTGAGAATGTTCACTGTAAGGGCTCTTTGAAGTTTAGGGAGATTTTAACAGCCCGTTTAAGCCTTTTTATCTTTAAACTAGCATTACATTTTGCCAAGAATAAACAAAGATAAACACCTACAGGTCAGGGGTGAAATTTCCACGTGTTCATATTTTCCCATCTTCTAAAGTTTACATTAAAGGAAAGCCCCTTTCTCTAGCTCCAAGCAGAGTATAAACAAGTGGACTATGGTAAGAGACGGGCACCCATATCTCCATTCATTGACTTTGACTTCTTAACGATTTGGCTACTCTATTTGTCAATAGAATTTTTCATACAAGGTATGACCTTACAATGATTTACACTCTAGTAATGTTTTATATAAGGTACCGATATGACTGACAAAACCATAGACCTTATTTACTTGTTTTATTTCGCAGCTTATGATACCTTGTCAAAACTATTATTTTTTTCCCTTGGCACTAAGTGTCTAGATTAAAGAGAGAAGAATCTACTTAAGAACAAATAGAACAAAGAAAGACTATTAGATCCCTGAGTGCCACAAACAGAAACAAAGCAGGACAACCAAACAGTTAATGCATTAGAGGAAGCACAACATTTCCTTCTTAGGAACCAAGTTCTTTAAAATCAGACATCTAAGGGTGTATCATCCAATACAGTAACACACTTCCTCACCTGAGTAGACAGAATTTTCTTTTTGGGCCACCAGTTCACAAGAAAAAAACCATACCGGGACATATTATCAATTACAAAAGCTTGGTTTTGGGCTTAGGCTTGTTTCTCACTAGATCTTACAACTTAAATTAACCCATATTCTTAAATCTATTTTCATCCACATCCTCATCACTCCATCTCTGTTGTGCCCATCCTGGTCACTCCATGTCCAGCAGGCGACTCTGTCTTTCTTCTTCTCTGAGAACTCTCTGTCCCCAGGAGTCCTACCTAACTTCTTCCTGCCTAGCTATTGGCCATTCGGTTCTTTATTAAACCAATCACAGCGACCCATCTTCACACAGTGTAAAGAAATATTGCACAACACACTTGTCCCTTGCTTTTTCTGATACTTGAAGAACAATCTACATACCCAGCCAAGTTGTCCATTAATTTTCTCTAAATCAGTCATAGGAGTGGCAGAGATTGCATGGCCTGTCTCCTAATGAATAGTGTTCACTTTATGACAAGATGTACAGGCAGGTTGGAGGCCTTGTGTCCTCAGCAGGCCCAAAGCCAACAATCTCAGCCTAACTAGTGCAAGTTGTTATATTGATTTCTGTAGTCATCACTGAGATATAAGACATGCCCCAGGTGAGAACATTTGATTAAGGACCATAATAAAATGTGGATAGTAAAATATGCTACCTTTTAAGTAGCAGTGGGTTTCAACATTGCAGAATATACACGGATATGTAACAGATTGAGAACAAACGTTAAACTATTATATCTATAATTTTTCAGTTATAAATTTTTATTCTGATTGAAGCAGTTTTCCGGATGCTATAATAAGGATCTCATACCATTATTTATGAGTATGAATAAAAATGTAGTGTGCAGATGTGACAGCCTTATGTGACATTTCATAACACACACCTTTAAAAAGATTTGCTTTAATGGATGTTTGTGAATACTTAGCCTGCATATGTGTTTGTGCACCACATGTGCATATTTGCCTCAGAGGCCAGAAGGGGGCATCAAATCCGCTTGAACTATAGTGATAGGCAGTTAAAAGCTGCAGTGTTGGTGCTGGGACCTGAACCCTAGACATCTGTAAGAACAGCAAATTCTCTTGACAACTGAACCATCGCTATAGCTCCTGCACTTGGAAAGAACAGTTTGTTTTTATTTTATGTGCATGTTGAGCATCTGCATGGAGGTATGTGTAGCAGGTTTATGCAGTGACCCCAGAAGTCAGAAAAGGGTGTCTGACCCAATGACGTTGGAGTCACAAATGATTGTGAGTTGCCATGTAGGTCCGCACCTGGGTCCTTTGAGGTACTCTTGACGACTGAACCAGCTCCACAGCTCCTAAACTTTTTTTTTTTAAGACTGTAATCCTTCTCATGTAATGTGTTACCATGTACTGCACACTCTTTTAAGTAGAGATGATGTATTTATTAGCTTGCACTACAGTGAAAGAGCGAACGCTAAGATTTGCCTCTAGGACACACATGGTTGAACACGGCAAAGCTACCTGTGAAGGGTCACCCCGTTTATCTCTTCGATTGTAACTGGAATCAATTAAAGTTAAGCAAGCTAGGATTTTCTTGATCAGATGCTTGAGGTAAGAAGACACACCTTTAAATGTGGACAGTATCTTCTGACACAGGTGCAGCCCAGATAAAAGATGGAAGATAGACGTCTTTGGTTTTTTCCCACTAAGTTAATACTCCATTGTGTAGACATACCACATTTTCTTTATCCATTCTTCGATTGAGGGGCATCAAAGTTGTTTCCAGGTTCTGTCTGTAAACTAAACACAGGGCAGAGCTCCAGGATTTCAGTTGAAGAGTTGGTAGAAGGATTATAGAAGCAAGGCAAAGAGGCCTAGGTCAAGATCATGATGGGGAAAATCCAAAGACCTGATCTTGTGGAAACTCATTGAATCTGGGTGGACAACTATGGTGCTGGCCTGGGACCAACTTAGGCCTTTTGCATCTGTTTGACAGTTGTGTAGTTTGGTCTTTTGTGGGGCCCCTAGCAGTGGGACCAGGACCTTCCCTGATACACTATCTGGCTTTTTGGAACCGATTTCTTTTGGTGGGATGCCTTGTTCAGGCTTGATGCAGTGATTGAGGAGCTTGGTCCTGCATCAACCTGATATGCCAAGGTTTGTTGATTCCCAAATAAGACCTTACCCCATCTGAATGGAGATGGCAGAGGAGTGAATGGGGTAGATAGAAGGGATTTGGGGGGAGGGAATGGGAGGGGAAGAAGGAAAGGAAACTGTGGTTGGTATGACAAATAAAATAAAGAAAACAATGGAAGACAGAAATTTGACTTTTGCCTGTTTTCCTTTGCTCTTTTTCGCAAGGTCTTCCAATGTGGACTGAAGACCAGCGATTCTCCAGATTTTCTTCATACCTTAGCACCCAATGACATCGCTGAGGCATCCAGCCTTTTGGAATGAGCATCCACTGAGTACTCAGCTCTCAGATTTTATCATGTAAGCCAATCTAGTAAATGCCCCGCTAATAAATCTTCATTCTACCAGTTGTTTCTTCAGAGAACACTGACTACTATACCACATTCATGCAAGTGATTATAAGCTTTACCAGAGAAGCCATTTTTCCATATTTTTCTGTCCACATGTTACCTGATGATGAAGCATGTAAGGGCAAGGATGTTTTTCTCTGAGCAAACCAATATTTGCAACTTCTTATAAAATACAAACTTGATAATGGAAATAAAGTGAAGTATCAAAATGGTTTACTAAGAAAGCTATTGCCAGGTTATAAGCCTCAGTACCCACTTCTCTGTGTCATTCAAAGGGCTAGTGATATTGACTCTGATGGACGCTCTCAGGGAGCGTGATATGCATTCACCTGCGCTAGAGCTATGGTGGGCACTTTGACCTGGTATCAGGCAAAGGTATTTGAATTGTTAGATACAACTTCGTTACACGCCACTGAGGCAGCTGGAAGATGTGTCAGCCATACGGACAATTCTGCCCCAGGAGTCTCGGTGGACTTTATCTGATCATGGTGAAGTGTGGAGAACTTGCAAGAGTGTAGACGGTGAGAAGGAGGAAAATTTCTCAGAGATTTCTTTTGACGTGTTCCAGAAAAATGGACAGAGGATATGACTTTATGGCGCATGGTCTTTTATTTTTAGCTTTTCAGTTCGTCTTAGTTGTTACTTTTACTGATATTGTGTAGTTAATGTGTAAAATAGGAGAGCTATATAAAACAGATATTTATGTTTTATGCAGGAATGATCCAGTAGAAACCAAATGACGAATTGGGTAACAGAAGGTTTGTGGCTAAGCAAGCAGGTTAGAGTCTGCTGGAGGAGCTGGATGCTGTGTTAGGTCACATGAATGGGCTGCGATCGCTGCAGAAAGTATGTGGTTTTTCCATGAGAGATAGGTCAAGTTCTTAAAATCAAGACCTAGAGCCAAAGAGAAGACTTCTCTATCTTGCCATTATCTACTGTCTGATGTGTCCTAATTTTGTCTTTGCTGCAAGAAAACGCACTGGCTTCTAATACAGTCCCTCACCACTGTGCCATCTAAATTTCCACACAGGTTTCTGTTACCTGGTCACGTCTCTGCCTTCCTTGCTCTGGTTACCCAGTGACGAGCGGCTCATGTTTTAACACTCAGCATGCCCGTTTCATGTGCGCAGTGACTAGAGCTTTCACATGGCCCTAAGTCCACAACAGCTGAACGTAGCACATGAGTATGAGGTGAATGTATAGATGGACTGTCCATAGTACTTTATCCACTGGAGTACCACCCTTAGCTGTGCAGGTAGTAATCTTTAAATTCAGAGAGCCTTGAGGAACCAGGATTGAACACAATCTACTAATAGCTGTTCACACAACATTTCAGCTGTGAGACGACTCAGCTGACAGCAACATGAAGCTGGAAAACAAACCAAGGTATAAATGAGCCGAAAAAGAACAGACGGAGTTGGTAAAGATCTGAAGCTCAGGACTGGGGCACAAAACGGACTCAGCAGAGAGAAGAAAATCACTCTGTTCCTGATGAAAAAAAAAATCACAAATTTTCCCACTCTGTTTTCAATTCAGTCAAAATAACACTGGCCTTTTCTTCCTGGTTAACCTGATCATGCCTCAGACTTCTGCTCATTTTAGAGAACTTGATTATTCTCAAGCATGGTTTGGCAGTCACATTTTCCAGCTTGCTCCCATCAGCTGGGTATCTGCTTTATATTATTTTTTCCAAATTTGTTTTTGAAAACTTGAATGCCAACCAACTTTCCAATGTAATTTTTTTTTTTTCCTTCAGTATTTCAGACATGGCTACCTTTCAACCTTTCATTCAAATTGTCCTTGAGGAGCCATTAGACTTTCAAGGCATTTATTTATTTATTTTTATTTGATACATATTTACTAAAAATTTACTACATTACAGTAGCTGGTCCTAGTTCACAGGGGTACGTGGTATTTCCTTCCTACAAAATAGTCAGCTAGTGTAAATCAAAGTATGAGACACTTAGAGGTGATGGCGCCTTTTGGTATACTGTGAACAGTGTGTACGCAGACTCAGATGAACCCCTACGTTTTCTTGAGAGAACCGAATGGGTTTCTTTAATTTTTTCTGGATTTATTTATTTTTTTTTTATGTAAGAGTATTTCACCTGAGTATGTGCATGATGTTAGAAGATAATGTAGGATCCCCAAAAACTAGAGTCACTGAGGGTTCTGAAGCATCAGGTCAGTGCTGGGGACCGAACCCTTCAGGTTTCTTAACTGCAGTCCTAAATAGATGTCGTTTGATGGGAGCCCTTGCTGAGAATGGTGGCTCATTGGGATGCTCCGAGCAGAAACCATGCAGAAACACCAGGATGTTTGGCGAAGTGACTCCTAACTGGAGAGCGGGAACATGAGGCAAGGAAAGGGAATCTGTCCTAAAGTTCACAGGATAGAATTGAGTGTTGTTATTCAAAGTTTGCTGTCTTCACGAAATAAAGTAATTCAAACCTAGATTCTGAATTATGCATAGCTGTTTTTCAGAATCGTTTCAGAGTCATGAAATGGATTATCTGCCTCCTGGGAAAAGAGAAACAGGCTGAATTTTGGAGGGAACAGATTTCATTTCCTACCTGAACGGTTACCAGGTACTTGAGCATGACCCCAGACAGTCTATGGGCTGCACACAGCATCTGAGTTAAAGTCCTGATTTCACTCTGAGTGCTTAGCAGGTGTTTCCGGGCTGTTCTCCCTGGAGTCCCTATGGAGGTGCAGACAGAAGCAGTAACTTGTACATAGTTGGACGAATTGTAGATATCAGAGAAAGATGCCAACTTAAAGAACTCAGCTAAGGACTTTTAGTATTTGTACAAGGTATTAGATCAATTAACACTAAGGAAACACTTAGAATATTGACTTGTAATTGACATCATATAAATACTTGTTTAAAAATTAAACTATAAAGTCAACTGAAATCATGTTAGAGCAATTGATTCAATTAAGTAATACTATACTGAGGGCAAAAAGAGTATTCTACACTGATGCACAGAATCCATTGGTATATGAGTATACGTGTGTATCTATGTCTTTGTATATTTGTGTGTGTCTTGGTAGTATTTATTTATATATAAAAAATTAAGGGAAAATCCCACATGGACTGTGTTCTTGTCTGCTTTTGCATTATCCTCATATCCTCTGGGAAGAATGGGGACTGTTCTTCCTAGTTATCAAAGGTTTAACATACTTAAAAAACTTTATAGGAACGTTTCCAGTGAAGTAATAGACACCGAATTAATTTCTGTTATTACCTTTCACAAAACGAACTGAATAGGGTCATCAAAGATTTTAAAAATATATATTATCTAGTAGTTTTAATTTATAAAATAATTGACTGTGCTTCATTGTCAATCAACATGTCGGAGAATTGACTACATACATGAAATAGTTGAATAAAACTTAAGAAAAAGTTTTGCTACAGAGAATTTGTCTTTTGCCTTTGACAAACCAATCAGCACCACGAAGGATTCTATAAGCTGTTAGAACCAATACTCAAACAATTCATTTCAAGATGAATACCTTCACTGCATTTGAGTGCAATATTTTGTATCATCCCCAAAGTTAGTATAAATTCAATGCATCAAGTATAAAGCATCCCAATGTAGTGTAAAATAATGATGGAATTCATAGGGAAGCACTACAATATTTATTTTTACCTGCTTTAATGCAACCATTTGCAATATTGAGCTGGCTTTGGGATGCTAAGTAAATCAGTAAATAAAACCTTGTGGGAGTCCAAGGAGACATCAAAGCAGCTTCCATTAGGATTGAAAGGATGAGAAAATGGCTCCTTAGAAATCCTTAGAGGCACTTGATAGGCGAACTCTGGGAGTTTGTTTTCATATGATCTCACATGATTGCAACTCAATAGGATGTTTATGTCTCGACATTCCCCATTTTCTTTCTTTGCTTAAAATACTATATAATCTTACCTATAGGTCAGTAATTCTTATGAACATTATTTGTAAACATGATGATATGCAGAGTTTGGGTAATAGTTTTAAAACATATAAAGGAATAGGTGTAGTTTTCATTTATCACCATCTTTTAAAAATTTTTTTATTTTTAATATAACTATTTTTTATTTATTTTACATATTAACCACAGTTCTACTTCCCTCCCCTCCACTCACTTACCCCACCTCCTACCAACCCATCCATTCCCCAGAAAGGGTAAGGCCTCTCATGGGCAGTCAACACAGCCAGGCATATCAAGTTGAGGCAGGACCAACCCCCTCTCTCTCCTGTATCAAGGCTGAGCAAGGCATACCACCAAAGGGAATGGGCTCCAAAAAAGCCATCTCATGCCCAGGGATAGATTCTGGTCCCACTGTCAGCGGCCCCACAAACAGAACAAGTCACGCAACTGTCACCCACATGTAGAGGGCCTAGTTTGATCCCAAGAAGGCTTCTCAACTGCTGGCGCAGAATCCTTGAACTCCCACAAGCTCAGGTCTGCTGTCCCTGTGAATTTACCCATCATGATCTTGACCCCTTTTGCTCTCATAATCCTTCCACCCTCTCTTAGACTGTACTCTACGAGCTCGGCCCCAAGCTCCGCTGTGGATCTTGCATCTGCTTCCGTCAGTTACTGGATGGAGGTTCTATGATGACAATTAGGGTAGTCACCAATCTGATGGCAGGAGAAAGCAGTTCAGGTATCCTTTCCGCTATTGCTAGGAGTCTTAGCTGAGGTCACCCTTGTGACCAGGAAATTTCTCTAGCACCGGGTTTCTCCCTAACCTTATAATGGCTCCCTCTATCAAGATATCTCTTTTATTGCTCTCCCTCTTTGTCCTTCCCCCAACTCGACCATCCTGTTTCCTCTTGTTCTCATCCTCCATTCCCTCCCTCTACCTCCTCTCATCCCCACTTTATCCAGGAGTTCTCATCTATTCCCTTTTCCTAGGGCAATTCATGCATATCTCTTAGGGTCCTCCTTGTTACCTAGCTTCTCTGGGGTTGTGGATTGTAGCCTGGTTATTCTTTTATTTACATCTAATGTTAACTTATGAGTGAGTAATACTGTGTTTGTCTTTCTGAATTTGGGTCACTTCACTCGGGATGAGTTTTTCTGGATCATTCCATTTGCCTGCAAATTTCAAGATGTCATTGCTATTTTTTACAACTGAATAATACTATGTTGTGTAAATGTACCATATTTTCTTGATCCATTCCTCCTTTGTGGGACATCTAGGTTGTTTCCAGGTTCTAGCTATTATGAATAATGCTGATATGAACGTAGTTGAGCAAGTATACTTGTGGTTTATGCCCAGAGTGATATTGATGAATTTTGATGTAGGTTGAGTCCCAGTTTTCTGAAAACACACCCTCATTATTTTCAAAGTTGCTGTACAAGTTTGCATTCCTGCCAGCAGTGGAGGAGTGTTCCCCTTACTCCACATCTTCTCCAACATAAGTTGTCATCAGTGTTTCTGATCTTAGCCATTCTGACAGGTTTAAGATGATATGTCAGAGTCATTTTGATTTGCATTTACCTGATTACTAGTGATGCTGAGCAATTCCTGAAATGTCTTTTGACCATTTAAGATCCTTCTGTTGTGAATTCTCTGTTTAGAGCTGTGCCCATTGGGTTTTTTTTTTTTTTGTATTTTGATGTCTAGTTTCTTGAGATCTTTATATATTTTGGCTATCAGTTCTCTGTCAGATGTTGGGTTGGTGAAGATCTGTAGGCTGCCGTTTTGTCTTATTGACTGTGCCTTTTGCCTTTTCCCTTACAGAAGCTTTTCCGTTTCAGGAGGTCCCATTTATTAATTGTTGCTCTCAGTGTCTGTGCTACTCATACACCATCTTTTAAAGCAGAGTTTTTGTTTGAGTTGCTACAATGTTTATTATCTAATTAAAACATACACACAGACAAACATTGGTGCAAACATGTACACTTGAAAACAGATACACTCATACAAACGTGTAGTGACAATGAAAATGTCAAATTCTCTAAAATATTTTGATACCTTTCTTTAAATATTAATGCCTTCTATATATTTGTTCAAATATTCTAAGTTACCTCCCTTGCCAAGGAACAGGTTTTAAAACTTCCTACTAAATCCAGTCATAAAAATAAATCTTGTGATTAGAGTTATACCGATGAATTTCAAGTTCTATTCTTTCTCATAGTAACCATTGTTGTAATTTAAAAAGCGCTATGAGAAAGAAAAACACCATGCAACAGAAATAACGTGGAGGGTTTTTATTAGGGGAAAGGAAAGGGGGGGCAGTGTCTGGAGTCAAGAGGTGCAGAAGAAGAAGAAGGAGGAGGAGGAGAAAGAGAGAGAGAGAGAGAGAGAGAGAGAGAGAGAGAGAGAGAGAGAGAGAGAGAGAGAGAGGAGGTGGGCAGGGCCCTTTTAAAAGGGAACTTAGTGAATGTGCAGAGGAGGTGATCTTAGTGTCTGTCGCTGAGGGCGTACCTGTCAGGACCCCAAGAGTAGGCCAGTACAGATGCCTGAATTCCAGCATTCCTCCCTTTTTATTTACTATAAAAAGGGGAGGAGTTAGAAAAAGGGTAGCAGGGAGGTGGAGGGATGAGGATGCGTGTTCTCGAGACTACTTCCTGCTTCCGTGGGGGCTGTCGTTCATCTTTGGTGAACCTTAAAAATCTGGGGTGCTAGTCACGTTCTGTAGTAGCTGGCTGTTTCATTTTACTGTCCAGACTCTGACGAATCCAAGGAGCCCCTTGGACCTGGCAAAATGCTGTTCGAGTTGGGTTCAAGTTGACTCCCTAGGGCTTAAAGCACTCAGTTCGTTCCCATTACCACAGCATCACGCAGACAGTTTCCAATCTATCAGTTGATTGATTACTGAGAACAATCTTTGTAGAGTTACTATCTCTGGGGTGCTTCTGGTTCTTGTCACCTGGAAATGTTTGGTAGTCTTGGGCCTCCAGCTAAATAGCCTACAGCTGTTAGTCCTGCAGCCACAACTGATTAGGAATGGTCAGTGGGTCTCCAAAATCATCCTAATGGGAACAAACAAGGAGCTATAAAGGATGACACAGTTCCCATGAGTGAGGCAGAGAAGTAAGACCCAAGTGTCTCCAATTCCTAGCATCCCAGGAATTCAGAGATGGCTGATTTGGAGATGGCCCAGGCTGCTTTGTGTTTTGTTAAACTTACCGAGCAGGGGCCAAGGGCTCCAAGCCCGAGAGAGACATAGTCACCTGGTCCCAGGACTACGAGAAAAGCCATAAGGAGAGGAGAAGACTGTGATTGAGAAAGGAAGCCACATATCCAGGGGAATGGTGAGAGGTGGGTAGCCCTGTGAGAAACCCAATTGATGATATAGAATGGAAGGCGAAGTCACCAGGGAATGGGAAAGCAGATTTGTTGCAGGTGGGAGTGGATCTGTTGAGAGTGGAGCAGATGGGTAGGGTCCCAGTCATTACATTTCTGTAGGTTCTGCCACTGAGCAAACATGTTGCCCGCAACAGAGTTAGTGTCACAGGTTTATTGGGGGAGCGGAAGCAGAAGGGTGAAAGGGTGATAACTCCTTCCATCTATCAGGATTGCCGGAAGAATGTTACAAAGGTCCTATCCTGATATTTTACAGGATATCATAAAATCTATATATCCTGATCATATAAAATATCAGGATATAGAGTGCCAGGAAGCATATTTTTGGTAGGCTTATTACCTTTGAATGAGGCAGAACAAGATCCAATGACTTTTGTCAAGCGAGGATGGAGCAAGAAAGGCAGAAGCTACCCCAGAGAGTTATCACTCAAGGATGGGGAGGGGTGCATAGGACAAAGCTTGTCCAAGAAAGGCACAGGTCACCCAGTGAGTTGTCATGTGAAGGATGGGGGCCCAGGGCTCTGAACCTAAGAGGGCCATGGCTGCCTGGTACCAGGACTTAATGAGGCCAAAAGGTGAGAAACCATGCTTGAGAGACCAGTCGTCCCTCACTCATAGAAAATAGCCAGAGGTGGGGAAGCGGGAGGAGCTCGCCTAACATGCTAGTTTTGGATGGAGGGACCTAATGATAACGGAGAAGTGAGGCTGTAATATGTGGATCTGGTCCTAGGATCCTAGCTTGCTTCAAACTGCCTGAAGGCAGGAGGAGATGTACCAGGAGAGTATTTCCCTGTCAGGGAACGAATGATGTAATTTAAAAAGTGCCACACGAGAGAAAGAAGCCATGCAACAGGATTTTTATTAGAGGAAAGGGACCGTAACAAAGGGAAGGGGAGTCGGAAGACTGATCTCTGGGGACAAGAGGGGAAGAAGAGAACAGAGAGGCAGAGAGAGGCAGAGAGATCGGAGGTGGGCAGTGGCCTTTTAAAAGGGAACATAATGATTGTGCACAGGACGTGGCTGCAGCTGAGGACACATATCCTGTCAGAACCCCAAGGGCAGGTCGGTACAGATGCCTGAATGCTAACAACCATGACTGATTATTATGAAGTGAGACACTTTGGTGTCTCACTTCAATAGTGATGAAATTCGATAGGATTAGCACGGATAAATGTATAATCTGGGATATTAGGTGTAAAGGCTCAGCCATCATAAACCGTTATTCCCACAGTAGATGGTGGGAGCGTTCCAAAATGGCCCCTGATTAGGACCATCAATGCTCTGCAAACCACAGATGCTCAGACCAAACTTGCCTTAGTAAGAAATGATAGCTAGGGAAAGCACACATGGGCGTTCGAAGGGAGAACACGTCCGTGATGATGCTGCGAAGCTCTCAGGACCGTTCAGTCTACAGACAATGTACGGGTGCAGAAGAGACATAGCGACGTTATCGAAGTGGAATAGCAAGAAGAGAGCTTTAAAATTTTATTTTAAATGCTTTGGATTTCCATTTTCTGTGAAATATTCAGAAAAGCCTTTATTCTTTTTTAATATTGATGCTATTGAATTTTACTCAGCTTAACTAACTCCTCTTTCATTCGGTTAGTACGGTGGTTTCTACACATTAATTAAATTGAAGGTAATGTTTGGATGGATGTCAGTAACTCAGATAATTCTACAACCATAGCTACTTTAAAGCATCAAAATATGTCTTTCTCATTCCTTTCTGTACCCTGTATGCCCCCCCCCCCAGTCTTGCTCGAGTCCAATACAGTTCTATTTTCTGTAGGTCTTGCTTACTCTATTGGATTTTATAAATGATAGGACAGTCTGTTTGCTCTCTTCCTTATCTCATCTTTCCCAGACTTACAAAGGCAAACGTGTCTTCCAGTCCTCTTTCTCTTGTTTCATTATCTCTTCCTTTGATTTTGCTTTGGTTATGAATTTATGTCTTTTTTTTCTATTTTCTTAAGATAAAAACTCAACTACTGAAATATTTCTGATACTCAGTGGCAATAAGAAGTTGAATCCATTAACATGCTTAATATTATTCATTTTATTTGGCTTTCCCCCCCAATTTTTGGCTTTTGGTTGTTTTGAGACAGGGTTTTTCTGTGTGACTATGGCTTTCTTCTGTAGACCAGGCTGGCCTTGAACTCCGATATCCACCTATTTCTGCCTCCCAAATGTTAAGATTAAAGGCCTGTGCCACCACTGCTTCTAAAATTTCAAAAGAAATGAAAAGGTAAGAAACTTTAAATTGATAATCTATTTAAATTCTTAAACCAGACTAGCTTTTTGATAAATTGCCATTTGAGGGATCAGTTTTACAATTTTTTATTTAAGAGTCGTCATTCTCCTGCAGAACTAGAGCCAACATTTTTCCATTAGTCATGATTATTGGTATTGCTCATCTATCTGAAATTGCCCTTGGTGAGTTGTGTATGCTCCATTCAATTCTATTCACATTTTCCTGGGAAAACCCACTCCACTGACATGAAGTTTGGAGATTACGCATAGGGGAGGGAGATGGTCCTGAAGAAAAGGTTGTCGTAGGTTTTTTTCTATACCATCAGTTCCCAAATGACAACATAAAGACTTATTAACTATGAAAGCTCGGCTTGTTAGTTTAGATTTGTTCCTAACTAGATTTAATAACTTAAATTAACCCTCATTTTTATTAATCTACATTCTACCATGTGTCTTTTACCCCTATCCCATTCTGTGTGTCTGGCCTGAGTAGTTCTATGTCTAGTTAGCTTCTTCTTCTTCCCAGAGTTCTCTCTGTGTCTGGAAGTCCCCCCTCTAACTCCTGCCTAACTGTTGGCCATTTAACTTCTTATTAAACCAATCAGAAGATGCCTTGGCAAAGACCCATCTTCACAGCATAGAAAAAGATTATTCAACAATAAAAGGGCTTTACCACTTTGCCTTACAATTGGGCGATAGTAAAGACCCAAGGTTGCTATCAATTACTTATGAAATCATCTGAAATCTAACAGTCACAGTAGAGTTCAAGTAATTTTTCTCTTCCCACTACTCTTTTTTCTGCCAAATTCTTTGACTTTCTAGTTTGTCAATAGAATGTTCCCACCAACACACTCTCTAGGCATAAGCTTCCACCTCAAGTCTTTTTTTCCCCTGTGACTTTTCTTTTTTTTATTTTTCCCTCCTTTTTATTACTTTATGAACAATACCAATCAAAATTCCCACTTCCTCGCCTCCTCTCACTTCCTTCCTGCTCCCCCACACTCCCTCCCCCCACACCCTCTAGTCCTAAGAGAGAGCAAGGCACCCTGCTCTGTGGGAAGTCCCAGGTCCTCCCCATTATATCCAGGCTTAGGAAGGTGTGCATTCAAATAGAATAGGATCCCAAAAAGCCAGTACATGCAGTAGAGACAAATTCCAGTGCCATTATCCTTGGCCCCTCAGTCTGCTCCAATTGTCAACCACATTCAGAGGGTCCAGTTTGATCCCATGCTTGTTCATTCCCAGTCCAGCTGGAGTTGGTGAGCTCCCATTAGCTCAGGCACACTGTCTCAGTGGGTGAACCAACCCCCCGTGGTCTTATTTTTAGAAAATCTGACTGAATAGAGTTGGTTCTATGAGTGCTTCTAAGAAACAGAGTAGAAGCTGAGAAGTGAAGTGTAGATAGCATACCAGTCAGATGTTAACAAACTCTAGCCTGTGATGATAGGTGATAGATCCTAACAGCCACTAGCGATGCAAATGAGAAAACTCACAGATGGCAAATAAGGAGGGATGACTGGGGAAGGAACATGGAGCCTAATGAAATCTTTCAAGTTTTTCAGAGAGACTGGAGTAGTAATTTTAAGGGCTACTGATACATTAAAGAAAAAAAAAGAAGATGAATGGTCTCAAATTTAAGGTGATATGTAAATATTAGAATGTTTATTTGGCCACATAGAGAAGCCCATGTTCCCATGTTGATTAAGAAAGAGTTCAATGCAACCTAGGAGATGGGTTTTCATCCCAGCAGTCAGGAGGCAGAGGCAGAGACAAAGGCAAAGGCAGGCGGATCTCTGTGAGTTCAAGGCCAGTCTGGTCTGTGGCATGAGTTCCAGGACAACCTGGGCTACAGAGAGGAAACCCTGTCTTAAAAGAGAGGGAGGGAGGGAGAGAGAGAGAGCAAGAGAGAGTGTTCAATACAAGTTTTAATAGTCTGGCAGAGAAGATATGAGACAAGTGTGCAATCTCTGCAGCAGCATTGGAAGTACAGAAAAGTGAGCCTGAGATAAAATAGCTCAAGGTGGTGGTGCTTGCTGGCACAGCTGCTGTAGATAAGGCTGGAAAACACACCAACCAACTATGATTCGTGAGAGTGCCCCACGGGCATACTATTTATCAAAGAAAATTGTTAGTGGAGGAAATGAACGCCATCGAGAAGCCCACGTTATTTATCTAGGTAGGCTAGGCTCATGGTAGAAAGTGCTGAGTCAAAATTCCAGGAAAGTAATTAAGGACCCTGAGAGATTGCAGGTTGGCTGGCGGCGCTTAGAACGCCCTCCAGAGCTCAGGTGGGAGCAGTTATCATAATGAGTAGCACAGTCTGCACGGCAGATTTTGACTCCTAGCGAGTTATACAGAAAGACAGAACAGAGTGTTCCAGTGTACCAGGTAGAAGAGAAGCCGATATGCCTATTGTTTCTCCAACAAAGGGAGAAAATTAAAATTAAAAATTTAAATTAAACATTTAAAATGAATGATGGAGACGCTGAAAGCATCCTACTATATCAAATGTCATCTCCTTGTGCATGTTTTCCAGAGAGGAGGAGTTTCCTGACCGGAATCAGCTAACTGAAGGACTGGCCATGAAGAAAGAGAGTAGCCATAAGTGCAGACCAATCATGCTAAGGCAACTGTGGTTAGCAATGGTGCTCCCAGATGTGTCTAAGAAACTTTATCACCATCCACACAGCAGGACACGGAGACGGAAATAACGATTTTGGAAGGAGGACTGAGTTGACATAGATGGTCCAAACTCCAATGCCACTGAGTTATTTCTGTTAATGTAAAGACGTGAAATAACTTAGTCATGCATTAAATTCTTTCCAAAAGTTCCTGCTAGGATATTGCCTCTTTGCCCCCAGGCCCATCAAAACATTTCTTTTTCCATGGTTTCTGAATTTCTCAGTAGCCTTGGACAAATAGAAAGAAAAGAGAAGGGTGGTCTCTTTGAAGGTATAAGACTATATGACCACCAAAGAAGGATACTTATAAGAACAGGGCACCTCTCTCCACAAGGACATAGTTGATACTTTGAATGAATGAGTATTGGTTTGTACTATCTCTTATACAATAGAATGAATGGCCCCTGAAACACAGAGATAGAAATATCCTTCCTGATGACAAATCAGGGGATGGATTTGTGCTTATTCTTTGGATTTCAGACTTTGCAGCCTTTGAGGGATTGGAGAGATCTCCTCTCCAGTAACTCAGACTGGAAATGTCTGCAGATGTTGTTGTCAAAAGTCTGCATTGCTATGAGTTACTCATGGTTAGATGTCAAGGTTAGTATTAGACCGTCTCGTGTGCATGAAGCTCCAACCTCCAGAACAATTACAAGGGCTTATGTCAATAGCTGTAAAGAAAGGCTGTTCTGATCCAAATATGCTCCCACCAGAGTACAGAGTCGGAGTTCAATTGGAATTTGTTTTATAGCTCCAATTGCAGTCTTTCAGGATTCTGAGCCTTACAGTCTTACAGTCAACCAAGCGAGTCATCATTATTGATAATGTAATTGATCCTGTTCAACAAGAAGAAGTCGGGTCACTGTCATGTCAAAGGATGCAAAGGTTTACCTCTGACACCTAGGTGATTGTGAGCAGTGTGGGTGCTACTCTTTGGAACAAACTGAATGATAAATGGAAGAGTACAACAGCTTCAACTTCATGTGTCGGAATGACGTAGGGCTCAGGCTGGTGCTACTTCTTCAGGCAAACCACAATAGAGCAGAGATTCTTTCTGCATGTAGAGGGTGCCACGGGGCATAGAGGATGGAGATGCTGAGCTGCAACAACAGAGCCTGTCGTATGTTTGGCTTTTCCAGCTGGACTGGGTAGTTGGTGTGGGTCTGGGGACACTTAGAGTGTTCTAGGCCTACAGAAGTGAAGATTGAAAGTTTGGACAGCAAAAGTGCTCATTCTTTTAAGCATTCTTAAGGAAATGATATAACCAAGAATCTTACCAAATAAATTAAACAGAAGAGGCAAGCAGGTTTGAATGGATGTTAGCTGATCATTGTCTAGAGAGCTAGAATATTTACATTTCCAGATGGTCAAATCTGAGAGTGTCAGTCCTCACAAGGAATTAGTCCCACGTAGTAATGGAGAGGTGTGAGCATAAAGCCTGGCATCCATGTTTCATCTTTAAACATTCTCCAAGTAAATTATGGGGTAGTTAATACCTATTCTATAATATAATAGCACTGCAATTAAATAATACCTAATACATAATAATGCCTTCCTCATTCTTCCAAGTTATATTTCTATGTGGGCTCTTTAGTAATTCTCTCTATAAAATCTGCATCATAAAGTCTTTTTTAGAAAATTAAAGTATGGAATTTGATTTCCCCCAAATATGAAAGTGCTATATCAGTCAACCAACCAACCAACCAAAGAAAGAAACAAACAAAAAAATCAAAGTGAAGTTTTCTTTGTGTAGGAAGCAACGTAATACAATGGACTCAATATAAAATTCCACACTAAGCGGAATAAAACAAGCACCTTTGAACTGACAGGAGAGAGCGAAAAAGCAAAATTGGCAGTAAACTGCAGCTGCTGCATGCTAAGCTGCTGCATGCTAAGTTGGTTATACTACTAACTAACTTCTGAAGCTATAGAAGAAATTAAGGTTAAATGAGAAAAGAGAAAGGTTAAAAAGGACATGAAAGACACATGAACAGAATGTGAACACCTAGCCAAGCACATTATCCAAGGGCAAAAGCATCATTTAAAAAATGTATCATTTGCTTTACAACCAATATCCACCTAATAGGTGAATACATACCATATTTGTCTTTCTGGGCTTGGGTTACCTAACTCAGGCTGATTTTTTTTTCTAGTCCCATCCATTTGCCTGCATTTTCTTGATGTCATGTTTTAAAGTAGCTAAATCTTGTAATTCAGTTTTAATAGCTACACTGTAAATGCACAATGTTTTCCTTATCAGAGGGGCTTCTTCAATAGCTGATGGGAGCAGATGCAGAGACCCACAGCCAAACATTAGGTGGAGCTCATGGACTCCACAGAAGAGTGGGGGGAAGGATTATAGGAACCAGAGGGAACAAGGACACCAGGAGATCATGGCCCAGAGACTCAAGGAAGCAGGGCTCCTAGGGTCTCCTAGAGACTGAAGCAGCAATCATGGAGTGTACCTGGCTGGCTCTGTGCTAGGTCCTCTGCAGGTGCGTTATCGCTGTTAGCTTGGTGTTTTGGTTGGACTCCTAACAGTGGGAGTGGGGGCATCTCTGACACTTTTGCTTGCTCTTGGAACTTTTCGCTTCTACCAGGTTGCTTTGCCCAGCGCTAACATGATGGCTTGTGCCTAGTCCTTTGTAACTTGTTAAGATGTCATCAGCTGATATTCCTGCGAGGCCTGCTCTTTGCTGAAGGAAGAAAGAGGAGTGGATCTGGGGGTTGGGGGGAGAACACAACATGATCGCGAAGTATTATATGAGAGAATAAGAGGGGGGGGCAATAGGGTTTATTCTAAAATGATTGATTAGTTAAAAAATATGAATGGGCTTGAGAGATGGCGCAGTTAATATGAGTGATGCCACCCAAGCCAGCTGACAAGCTTGAGGCTGTGAGGCAGATCCCACTGCCTTCGCTAAAACACGGACACTGCTGTGCCTGTGTGTCACCCCAGCTCTGTGAGGGGCAGAGACGGGAGGGTCCCCGTGTGTTTGGGACTGCTGGCCTGGCTCCACGTTAAGTAAGAAAGACATTCAAAGGAATTAAATAAAGAGGGATAAAGCAGAATGCCAGGTAGAGCTTGGACCTCCGGAGCCTGTTACCTGGTAATCCCAAGGAGGGGAGGGGGAAGGGGAGGGTAGAGGGAGGGGGGAGTCAGGGGAGGAGGGGAGAGAAGAAAAGAGAGGGGAAGTGAACAGAGGATGGTGGGGAGGGAGATTATTAATTTGGAGAAGAGGTTAGAAAAGAAAGTTTCAGGAAAAGAAGAAAACATGATGCCCTAGAGCTAAAGACAGCTCTTTTCATCACCATAGTAGGCAGGGAACTGGGAACACAAAGCCACTCTCCAAGGCACTGGAGGTATCACAGTGCATGGGTTGCAGTCCTCTGGGAAGGACACGGGGAGGAGGGAGGAGTCAGCCCTGGGACCTGCCTTGCAGGTCTGACCTCAGACTTACCCTTGTTCTTAAGGCTGCACAGGAGAGGCACAGTCTTTACAGAAGGGACCAGTCCTTCCCGTGGCCACTTGTTTCAAGCAGACAGACAAGTACACACAAAACAGTGGCAAAAGCAAGGTGATAGCAAAGTCGCAGAATTTATATAGATAAGAAATTATTTTTGATGAGAAGAATAAAATATACAATTGTAGCAATGAGGAGAAGGTGTCTACATTACACTTTAGAGGGCATGATTAGGGCAGGTTATGTGCAGAAGTTCTACCTATGCTTCAATAGTCTGCTTGTGACAGATCCAGCAGCTTCCCCAGGTATCTGTGCTCCTTCCTGTAGAACAGAGATAACATCAGCTACCATAACATTATTATTGCTATTTAGTTTTAATCTGTATTGCTCTAGAAAGAATTTAGGTTTCGTTAAGATGTTTTTCAAGCAAAACTTGTTTTCACTGTTTTTCTCCCCTGCTTTTCCCTACGCCAGCTCTCCCCAGTGTAACACCCACCAGCACCCCCTTTCTCTTTTCATGACCCAAGTGATCTTTTGTGCATTCCTCTCTGTTCTCAAAGCCTCTTCTTTGCTCTCTCAGTGTTTCATGCAATTTCATAGTCTAGACGCGCTGTCATTACTTATTTACATGCACGTGGCCTTTATTTGAGTCGGGTTAAATTAATATGTCATGGTATCAACGTGAAGATGAAATCAAATGGAAAGTGTAAAGGCTTTGGCACAATTCCTAGTCACGTCTATTAGCAATGATTAAAATGAAAGGAATTGATCCACAGGCTAGCAAGGAATTGATGCCGCTTGCATCAGGCGGGTGAGAGACACCCCCAGGCCAGCCTGGGTCCTCACCATCAGGGCTGGCTGAAGGCCTGCCTGGCACCATAAGGTAGGTGCCATTATAGTGAACTGATGGGGAACTTCAGCCAATCACATTCTGCTTAGGGTGTGTCCCCCTGGGGCCACACAAAACAAATAAAAGATCCAGGTGCGCTTGACTCCTCCCCTTTTGCCCTCTACGTTCCTGGATCGCTGGAACCCTGGTTTTTGTAAGTTTCCTTCCTTCTGTTTATTAAAGCTGTATATTTTGTATTAAGCTAGTCTGGCGGATCTTTTATTACCAATCGCACCGTGCCATTTCAGTGAACATATATATGGTAGAGAAACATGAGAGAAAAAGAAGCTAAATGGTCCATGTGCTGTGGACAGGAAGCGGGGGCGAGGGGGGGGGCTGAAGAAACGAAGGTGGTGAGGAACAGGCTGATGTGGGTGGTTCTGCTTGCCTCCTGAGGCCAGGGTGAAGTCCTGGCTCCTGCTGCTGCCGAAACTCATAGGTCCATGATGCTATTGCATCCAGGTTCGTGTTGACGTCCATGATTCAGGTTGCTACCAAAGGCCACAAGGATGCCAGATCTGGTCACATCTCTGGCCGTGTTCCTGTCCAAGGGCCATGACACCACCAGGGCCACGTCTGTCTGGAAAATTTGCACGACCACGGAACCATGGTGATGTCTGGGCTTGAGCTGCTGCCAAGGGTCCGAGTTCCTGCTGCAGCTGAGGTCTGTGATGATGTCCATGGTCCGTGTTACTGCAGGGGCCATAGGAACAATGTGTGTTGAATATGAGGTCTGTGTTAAGCTGTCCTTGTCCTTCACTGGCCCGGGGATAGCTGTCCCTGCTCCTCACTGGACACTGCAGCAGAAGATCGCCCCCCCCAGGAGAGATGGCCCCACCCTCACCATGGCTGTGGGAGAGCTGGCCCCAAAGGCATGGGCCTATGAGAGCTGGCTCAGCCCCTCGCTTGTGACTAACCAGTAGCCCAGATTGACCAGCTCAGCTACTACCCATACCTATATCATGGGCCTCGGGTTGGCACACCCTAACATCTACCCCATTTATGACTTACCAGAGTGCCTGCAGGGGCTGGTCCTGCAGAACAATAGCCATAGGAACCGCATGACTTGGGGTAACGTTCAGTAAGTTGTCCAAGAGAAGTTTCAGTGAGGGTCTAGTGATGATGTGCCAGAGGCCTTGAACCAGGCACTAACCCATCGCTATGAATATTTGCTGGTAGAGCTGAGGGGACAAAAGGAAGGTTGCCCTGCATGACAACCACAGCTCCCACGACCACTAGGACAAATGAGGAGGTGCTGGAGCGATGGGAAAGATGGAGGAACAAGCTGGTTTGGTTTGGTTTTTAATTAAGTTTTGAGGGGCGCTACAGGGGTGAGGTGCGGATATGGAGGAAGTGGGAGGTGAGCAAAACTGGGGTGCATGATGTGAAATTCCAAATGAATCAATAAAGAATTATGCTAGATGTATATATATAAAATGTTAATTAAAAGATGAAAAAGATAAATTCTATATATAGCATATGGATGACAATAAAGTAGTAATAAGACTTTTTGAAAAGAAAGCAAACAAAAACAGATGTGACAACATAGTAAAATCAAAGATTTAAGTATAAATGAAATGTGTGGTATATATGCATGAAAATATAATAAACTTATCTTTTTGTACAATGAACATATGCTAATAATAAATAGCAGGATTTTCAATAATTATTAATTCAATCACTAGTAGGGATTTAAATAAAATATAAAAATATCTCTAGGAATAAAAAGCAAAAGGGATCAATGAAAATAAACACAAAGAAGTTTAGCAAATAATTTACTGACATTTTTATATCTTTTTATTGCTTTTATTGAACTATACATTTTTCTACCTCTTTTTTCCTTTCCTCCCATTTCCTTTCTTCCCCTTTCCCATGACCGGTATGCTCCCAATTGACTCAGGACATCTTGACTTTTTCTCCCTCCTATATAGATGCATGTATGTGCCCCTTAAAGTCCTTTTTGCTGTTTAAGTTCTCTGGGGTTGTGAATTGTAGGCTGGTTTTTCTTTGCTTCATGTCTGAAAGCCACTTATGAGTATGTATGATATTTGTCTTTCTGGATCTGAATTACCTCACTCAATATTTATTCAAATCTTGAGTATTTATGATATTATGAGAAAAACAATTTACAATAGAAAGTTACCTCATTAGTCAAGTTCACAACTTCATGGCATGGCTTAAAATGGCAGCTTAGTGTCACCAAGGGTGAGAAAATCAAATTTCTGTAGTTCTTTCCAGAAAGATAAACTCACTTACCTTTTTTTTTTAAAAAAAAAAATCTTTATTGAATCTTTGGGAGTTTCAAATCATGCATCCCAATTCTGTTTACCTCTCGGTGCCCCTAATCTCTCCATCCCTGTTGCACAGCTCCCTTGGAAGAAAACAAAATAAAGTAAACAAGCAAACAAACAAAAGCAAGAGAAACAAAACCAATAAACCAAAAGAGACAAAAACCACACCAGAAACAAAAAATCTCTGCTTTTCCTTCTCTCCTGACTTTCCATCACTTCTTCATCCGTCCTGATGTCTTTGGAGGCTTCAGTGTGTCATGTAGTGTACCCGTTTGTCTCATCAGCTGACCTGGCAAACGTCCATTGTAATGAGTTCTTGATTTAAGGCCTCTTTCTTTCTTTTTTTTTTCACCACCCTCATTGGATCCCCACTGGACCTCTTCTGGGGTATTCTGTCTGACTTACCTTTCTGTAACTCTATTTGAATATATAAGCCTACCATCTATGTGTTGAAAACCTCCTGTTGGAACATATTTTAATGAAATGATAAGGCAAAATATGTGCATAAATGCATTCATTATGGGATAAATGAAATAGGAAGTTTGGGAAAGTATTAGGAATAAGTTCTCAGTGTTAGGGTATTATTCAGTTTCAAAGGTCTGGATATCATACTCTGTTCACAGTTTGCATTTCATATAAGAATGATGTGGATTGCTTTCATGTAATTTCCATGTATTCAGTGTAGTGCACATTTTTATAATATTAAGGCTTTATTAAATAGTCATTTTTCCATATAGTTGAGACTCCTCATACATTAACATTAATTTTTGTTTTACAATGAGAACAAATGTAAATTAAAGAACATTTATATTAAGCTGCTGTGGATTACACTTCAGTTGCCAAAGATCTTGTTTTTCCTTTTCCTTTATATACATGTATGGCAGTTTCTAGATATCTGTTTTGAGATAATAACAAAAAATAAATAAGCCATATATTGCTTTTAAAAGTCTAATACTTTCTTGCAATTTTACAATATTAAGATACATGGGTTCAATTCTTAAAAGTAGTTTGAATTTCTCTGATTGTTAAAGTCATTGATTGTTTCATTTATACATATTAAATTCTACCAATGCCATTATATGTCTTTTTAATTTAAATGTATTTTATGTGTCTTATAAAAATATTCAATGCCCTCCTAGATAAATAAACAATTTTAAATGATCAGGAAATCAACTATTGATGAAAAAGAAACCATGCATGATCCTGCTATTCAGGCTCAGAACACTGCCTCAAACCTAAGACTGCTCTCAATACTACAGGAAGGCAGTATTAACAAGGGATGGGCGAGCACTCATTCACTCTTCTTCCATGACAACGTCTATGGGTTCTGAATCAAATTTGAGCAATTCCTGTCTCAAGTTCAAAGGTCATCAAGAGAAACCAAGTTTGATAATTTAACACTACGTTTTCAAACTGACCTTCCATTTTAAGCATTAGCTCTGAGAAGCTCCTAATTTTATGTTCTTCCCAGAAAACTTAGAAGAAAATTAGGTTGGAGAACAATCCACTGGCAATTGGACATTTCTTGTGACTGAATGTATTGAGGCTGCTCTATTATATATACCTCAGGGTTATGGCTCACAATGGCAACATATCAGAACTGACCGAGGAATTAAGAGTTAATTAGAATTTGGTGGAGACTGACTTAGTTAGACAGTGCAGGGCACAGAGCTGGTTACAAGTCCTATCTCTAGTTCCGTCCTTAGGTTAGCATGGCCAAAGACAAGGAAGATTGGCAGTACTGGGTGCTACTAGGGCACTGTGAAGATGGTAGATGCAGGGCCTACCTGGGCCATATGGATCACAATCTGTATTTTGTCGGATCCTTAGAATCATCATGAAGATGTTAAAATGAATATTGGTCTGTCAGGACTGAGAACACCAAAATTTAACTCAATGATGAAAGGTTTTAAAATGTGAGCATCGAAAAACAGCAAGGTCTTAACAGAGTAGGCAGGAATGGATTAAGTGGAGGCCTTAAATCGCATACATATCAACATTACTAGAAACTAACTCCTCTAAGCAATGAGTCTTAACTTTGCTGTGTTTGGCAGCAGCCGCCCCAACATAACCAACTGCTTGGAGACTGACTGTGTTGTGCCCCACACATGTGAAATAGCAGGAAGCCAAGAACAACAGAATTCGAGTCTTCTACAATAAGCTTCAATATGGTCTATTCATCTTTCCATACAGTTAAAAGGAACATTTATCACATATCCCCGAATTATGACCAAATACTAAGCTCATTGGAAACTGCTAAATAAAACTATAAGAAGTAGAAAGAAGGGGATGGAATCAATTTTTAAGATCATTTATACAGAAGCAAACTGCTAGTACCTGATCAAAGGCTGGAATTTCCCAGGAGAACAATTAGCGCCATCAATCCAGACCCCGGAACAACATCATTAAGTCTGACAAGTCACAGCTGGAATCCTCTGGGATGACAGGCAAAAGAGCTGAGAAGCAAATTGCTGAGGAGTTTTGCTTGCAACACAGAAAAGCTGAAAAATGAGGTAGTGAATCTGGAGGCCACTAGTTCATGAGCTTCTTGCGTGTCCAGCCATGTTCTGTAATCAAGGTTCTTCGTCTCTGCTGTAGCACATTTATTTACATGGAGTAGTTTAAATTGGATTTAATCCTTTCTACAATAAAGAAATCCATGAGCTATGTGGTCTAAACTCTTATTATTTTAGGATTCGAAAGGACTAGGTTACTGTTTGGTAGAGTTTACCTCTACCACGGCGGGAGTTGAGAGAGACTTAGTGAGCTGATTTTGTCAAAACAGTAGAGCACTGGACTTAGCTCCCAAGGTCCAAATGAGGAGCAGAAGGAGGGAGAACATGAAGAAAGTCAGGACCACGAGGGGTGCGTCCACCCACTGAGACCGTGGGACTGATCTACTGGGAGCTCACCAAGGCCAGCTGGACTGGGAGTGTTGGAGTATGTGATCAAAATGGATACTCTGAACGTGGCTGGCAATGAAGTCTGACAGAAGCCAAGGACAATGGCACTGGATTTTTATTCTACTGCATGGATTGACTTTGTGGGAGCCTGGTTTGTTTGGATGCTCACCTTCCTAGACCTGGATGGATGGGGGAGGACCTTGGACTTCCCACGGGGCAGGGAACCTTGACTGCTCTTAAGGCTAAAGAGGGAGGAGCAGGTGGGGAGGGGGAGAAAAAAGGGAGGCGGGGAGGAGGTGGAAATTTTTAATAAATAAAAAAAAAGAAAAAAGAAAAAAAAGAAAAAAAAGAGTGGAAGGAATACGAAAAAAGAGAAAGATTTCTCTTCTCTTTTTGAAACACCCATGAAGAGACATGGAATTGGTATTGGTTACAGGATATTGCTATTGCCACTGGAATATGGACATTTGCTTTTGAATATTTAATAATCACCAGAAATATAAACCTGAACAATGACTACTGTAGAAAGCACGTTTTGTAAGTAATAGTGATGTAAATATATAGTAGATTGGTGAGAAATTATTTTAAGTGGCTCAGAAATGACTTTAAATAAGGGATACTTATTAACTTTTGAGTTTATGCTCCATTTTTTAAAAAACAAATTACATAACATGTAATTATGATTTTAAAGTAGGAACATCTTTTATTCAGAAATTACTTTGCATATTTTTGTGTTTGTAACTAATTTAAATGGTTCCTCTGAAATATTAGGATACATGATTACTTCATTATACCAAATTATCACAGGACATTCTTCTCAGAGATGCTCATTTCCTGATTTAGGGATACAGTTAAATGTTTGGAAATTTTAAAAAAGTTCTCCACGTGCTATTAAAAAGTACACAGAAAGAATCAACAGTTGTGAAGCTAATAAGGATCAGACCACTGCTTCTAATGAGCATGCCATTTCCCATATATGCCCTCGAGAAGTTTATCTGTTCTTTGCGTGGTTGTTGGTTGTGAGCAGAAGACAAAGACACGTGCCAGAGAAAGCACAGCTGAAGTTTGGTATGCACAGGTTTCCACGGTAGTGTCTGCACTACTGACCGAAGGCATTTCTTCGTACCGTCCTTGCGTCTACCTCTTCCTTGGGCTATCGGGCTCTAAAACCTTTGGAGTTCTAAGGTCCTCAGCCCTTTAGTCCCCAAAATTGAACAGAAATAAAGGCAGTAAAATGAATTATTTTTGTCTGTTTGGAGTAGTAGCTTAGATTCAAAGCCTAACATGTGACCTAATTACATAAAACTATGGAAAAAGAGTATATATGATATTTTAAATGAAACTTGGATTGATGAGCCATGTTTGTCAGCGCAGTGTTCACAACATTTCACTTATGTCACAGTTAGATAATTCCTCACCATCACAATCCCTTTTTTTCTTTCAGGGTTTCATTGCAACTTTGGAGCCTGTCCTGGAACTAGTTCTCATAGACCAGGCTGGCCTTGAACTCATAGAGATTCACCTGCCTCTGCCTCTAGGCTGGCATTAAAGGTGTGTGCCACCACTGTCCAGCTGCATCTCCAACTTTTCAAAGGACAGTTAGACTGAATACAATCTGCGATTCCAATATGTTTTATGAAGTCAGATAGGCCTGGATTTCTCTTCGATTGTGTCCATGAGGTCAGAATGCCTGCTATGTCATCATAACAGAGACTGTTTTGTGGGCCTTTGAACTTCCTGGTAAGCCTTCTTAAACCTTAGTTAATTAGACTGGTGACTTACTTAATTCAAGTCTCTTCTCCAACAGCTTCACTTTAGCATCCTTTCCTAAAAATTTCTCTGTATCAGGGCCAATCACCACTTCTCTCTACCCCTGCACTCCTTTCAACAATTTGAAATGTTACTTATTTACTTGTTGACTTTGCCCTGACAGATACATACACGTAAACACCCCTTCTCTGTCTCCCCCAAATTATGCCATATAAATCCCAAAGCAAGCTCTTTTGTTCCATTGAGATATTTCATGCACTTACAATTTATAGTATGTTGCGATAAATTACCAAGCAATATGTCAGTCAAGGATTACTAGGTATGAGCTGTTGGTAATACTTGGGGAGCTTTCCTTACCAAGCTATTTAAATCTCTCACTTTACATCTGAAGGAACTCAGAATAAGATTAATGAAACTGTGTAGCTAGTAGACTGAATATCTTGATGCTGTTTTTATTTCCAGGCAATGATTTTTATCTAGATTATTAATCATATTTGCTGCATATATGTTGCATATTTGAAAACCATGCATACAAAGAATTGACCTTATTTTCTTGGGGTGTGGGTAAATTAGGGCATGGAACCATACATGATGAGTTTTCCAACCTCTAGTGTTCTGTCACTACCTCATTTGTATCATCAGGGTATATATTATGTACAAGTCCAGAGCATGAATCACAGAAAATTCATGTTACAAAATGAGAAATTTGTGAGTCAAAGGAGGTTGGCAAGCTGGCTCAGTCACCAAAGAGCGTGGACAAACTTAAGTACCTTTGTTCAGATTCTCAGCTTCCAAAATAAAAACAAAAGAAAAAGCCCTTGAGAATGGCAGTGTATAGTGTACAAATATAACCTTAGGTCTGGGAGACGTGAGAATCTGTGGATGAGCAATTATCAGTAAACATCTGGTTCTGTGAGAGATCCAGTCTCAAACTTCAAGGCAGATAGCTATAAGAGAAGACATCCAATCATAAGCACTGGTCTTCACATGCACAAGCCCATGTGTAGGTGCACATATATTCCTATGTACACACACACACACACACACTCAAACACACACACACACATACACACACACACTTAAACACACACATACGCTTAAACTGGATTCTTAAATTGTTTGAGACAAATGCTCAACTTAAAATCTGTTGTCAGAAATAATGCACGCTGAACGCAAAGACACCTCAGAACAAGCTAAACTGTGAATAAATAGCTCACAGAAAGGTGAGCCAATGAGGAAGATCCAAGGTAAGAACTTGCAGGAAAAAGAAGCCTTGATAAAGAATCAGTAATTTCTATGCTAACCATGAAATAGAAACAAATTTTCTTATTACCCCAGCAAATGCTAGTTTAACCTAATAAGTTTAAATTAGTTATACAAAGCTGGAATGAATGAGAATTAAGCTCTCCGAATCAGGCAGAAGCACATGAAGCTAATGTTGTATGACAAAATACAACAATAATGCCCCCACCTGTTCTAGGTGTAGGTTTCTGCTTGTATAGTCTTTCCTTGAAAGAGGAACAGATTCCTTTAATGTTTTCAATACCTGCTCAGTTAACTATAATTCACAGTTATAAAACACGTTTGTCTTTCTAATGAACCCAGAAAGTGATACCATGCCAGAGTAAGAAGAACAAACACTCCTTTTGACACAATAGTGAATGGGTCTGCACTCTTCTAGGTCACACTGGAGGAGAGGGTGATCAAAAGGCTTGCACCTGTACTGGCAGTAAGTTCTAAGCCTGACCTTTGTTCTTCTAAGACTCTGAAATGTGTTTGCCCGTCAAGCATGTTCCACTATTCACGTCACTGAAATCCACAGTGCCTGCATTAAAAAAGGATGCTCTTTAGGAAACTCTCTGTTATGTCCCTCACCAGGTCAACTCAGTTTGCCATTTCTACAAACAGTGCTTTAACCAGCTGTTATTTAACTTTTAAGTTGCATCCCTTTCATCTTCCCTGATCCGAGAATCTCTCCTTGCTAAATACAAACACTCCAACACAAGTACATATAGAACAGCCAAACTTGAGAGAATGAGGCCAGTTTCCTTATGAATTAGCCAAAGGTAAATGCTAACCCATGAGAGCAAAACGAATATAACATTTTCCTTTGAAATATGAATAAGCATAAGTGAAATGGTCAGAAAAAGTGACCTCAGCTCAATTCTTTCCAAGTAGTATTTGTATATAAAACACTGATATGATCAATTTTTCATTTGTCTTTCTCTTAGGGTTTTGAACACAATTCTTTTCTGACAAGAAAAATAAATCATAATAATATGATTTATAATCATATATAATAATAAACAAGTAGGAGTAAAGTGGAGTAAAACTCAAGCAGAAAATTAAATAAGAATAGAATAAATTAAATGAGGATGAGAATGATGTAAAAGAGAAATACTATAATGAAATCATCCACTCAATCAAATATTTCATTCTATCATATGCACAAAATAAAGTGCTATTACTACACATAGAGTTACTCTAATAATCAAATTCTCCCATCTTTTGTGAATCTTATTTTTCTTAACCTTCAGTTGTAGCCTTATGATCTGTTAGACATTTTCTGAACACATAAACTCTTCCTAAAAGGTCATTTTTAAAAGTAATAGAATTTGTACTAGTAAAACAAAATTCAAATATATATTTGTTTCAATTATCTTTTCATGAATATTAATCTAAGTGCTTTCAATACCTAAAATTAAAACTTGATAGTCTGATGAAACAATTTCAAGATATACATTGTTTTATCTCTTGCAGCACATAAATTTCTTTGCAGATTGAAACATCTCATCTGTAGTGAAGCTGCCTAAGACAGGAAGTGAACAACTCAAATAGCTTCAGGAAGTCCTTGAAACTGACAAGAATCACTAGGATTCCCCCTGCTCAAAAGCATATAAACAGTAAGTGTGGCTGAGAGTCACTCTGACACAAGCCAAACTGCAAAGAAGACTCTAGGATAAACTCAACCAGCTGGAAGAAGCAGAGACCAGCTATGCTGCTGGGAAGAGGCTCAGACAAATTGAGCCATCTAAAAGAAACAGTTCCCAAACTGTGGGACTGCCTGACAGCTGTGCAGTGTGCTCTGAGTTTTTAGCGTTAGTGAGCTGTCCACTATTCAGGGTGACTTTTGGTGTTGATCCTGTAAGCTCACCCACATTTCTGTAACCCCAATAAACTCATTGGTTCAGTAAGACAGACTCTGATGGTATTTGTACTCTGTACTGTTGGAAGGTCTCTATGCAGGGTGAATAGAAGTGTGTGTGTGTGTGTGTGTGTGTGTGTGTGTGTGTGTGTGTGTGTGTGTGTTTGCACACATAAGTGCATATGTTTTATCTTTCCAGGAAAAGTATGCCACACAGTACCTGCATGAAAACTTATTGCCCTTCTTTGTATGGAGGAGGATCTAACTGCTGCCCCCGAAAATGGGGACTTCACAATTAATGAATTTCATCTGTTGGATCTTTCTAGCTTTCACACAAGCAGTTCTGTTTTCCTTTCCTAGAGTCCTTTCCAGTTTATCCTATACTACTGACAGGCATAGGATAAACATTATTCTTTAACTGCTTGAGAGGACTTTGTTGAGAGGTACAACAATTGTATTTCTATAAATTCATTTGAAGCTTGAAGTTTTAGAGAAGTAAAATCTGTTTCATTTAAACAACTGCTGTTGTGATAATTCAGAATGCTTTTTAAAAATTCTTTTATAATATTCGTCTATTTATAATATTCTTCAAGGCCAGCTTTAAGATTTGGAAGACTGCTGTAAATGTAGCATAGGACTGCACAATATACAAGAGGTATATTGTAAAGCTACATCTTAAATATTTATGTTTATACCCATATATTAACAATGTCCTCAGCCTTTATCAAAAACCTTTATTGTGCATGGACTAGAGGGTTAACACATAGACTGGGGGCTTGGCAATTTTTATTAAACTAGCTATATTACCTCCAAGGCTCAAGGAACATGGCAAAAGAGTATGGATAGAGACTGCTCATTTGTTTCCCAGCCGCCCAGACCTGAGTAATCACAAAGAAACTATATTAATTACAATACTGCTTGACCAATAGTTTAGGTGTATTCCTAGCTACCCCTTATATCATAAATAAACCTATTTTTATTAATCTGTGTATCAGCATGAGGCTGTGACTTAGTGGTAAGTGTCCGGCATCTCTCTGCTTCGGCAGCTACATGGTGTCTCCCTAACTTCACCTACTTTCTCTCTCTCTTCCATTCTGACAATATCCTGTCCTTCTATAGGCTGAAGCAGCTTCTTTAAACAAATGGCAATAAAAAATATTCAAAACATACAGAGGGGAATCCTTCTTTTCTGTTTAAATAAAAAGGAAAGGTTTTAACTTTAACATAGTAAAATTACACATAACAAAACAGATATCAAGCAAGAATTGCACTTATAATATTTAGTCTATTTTATTTAAAAGGTTTTATATTCAATTTATCTTTTATCATAACTAAGGAAAATTATGACTAACTATTTGTCTTCAACTCTACCAAAGACCCCCTAAAAATATATTACATAAGTAAACAGAAAGTACATTGTAAGCAGCTTCCCAAACTCTAGAATTGGCAGACATATTCCTGCCTAAAGTTGCACTTACCTAAACTTCTTCTGCAACATTGGGGCATCCATCTTCAGCGTACAGGCCCATAATATCTGACAGACATTTCAGTTACACAGGAAATCTGAAAGGCTGTTTTGCCTATATTGATAGTTTGTCAGTCACTTTCTTCTGTGTCCTGCAAAATGTTTGGCAGACTCTTTCATGAGGCAGAAACTCTGAAGGACTGTCTCACCCTTCTTTAGGCAAGTTCAGCAATCATTTTTTCTGTGAGTCCTACATGTCCAGTTTATACAGAATAACATCAAGCAGTCCAGGCAAGAGCAGTTTCTTGTCCAAATGGCTAGCAAACTCAATAAGGAGCCTCTTCAATGCCCATCATCATCTTGACATAATTGGTGTTGGCAGAAACAGATATGTCTCACTGTTGAGAAAAGTCTAAGTTCTTAAAAGCTCTTAAATGTCATGTTCTGTAGGTCTTTGAAAGATTTGAAGAATACCTATCTATCTGAAATATATCCTTGCATCTAGAAAATCCATCATGACTTCAAGTTTGACTATTATGAAAGACTACCTATTAATCTGCAATTTTAAATTATATATTACATTTTTAAATGAATCAGTCTGGACAAAATATCTTAAATAAGAGTAGAAATATACATATCCATACTAATATAAAGTATTTATTTCTGTATCATATCCCCCTTTAAATGAAAACAAACATTTATAAACAATCATTTTGGAAATTTTGGCATTGTTTTCTCCAAACTGTTTCCTGTTGTTTGTTGGTCTGAGTATTTTTAGGGGTTCATGAAGACCTTTCAGGGAGGTCTCTTTCTATCAAACCACATCAATCTGGAAGGAATTCACAGGTTCTCATCCTCTGTGGAAACAAAAGAAGAACCTCTTTTCCAAAGTAACATGTCCTTAGACTCAAAATTTGAAGTTAAGATACTTTTATGTTGGTTTAACTTAGTAGCCCCCATGATCATATATCCATTTGCAGGTAAAAAATTCAAAGAAAACACAATAATATGCATAATCCAAACTCTCTGTGTATTTTCCATCTTTATGTGACTTACTTGTCTTTTTTCATTTACTCTACGACTGAATGTATTTTGTCTCTTTAATGACTTTGTTTTAGTTTTTAAAACTATTTATTTCTTTTTATAACTGTCTATACTCCTTTTCTCCCTCTCTTAAGCCTATGTACGTTTTTTAAATACATTGTGACATAGTCAGTGGTTTACTTTTGTCTGAATCTGTCTTTGTTGAGTATCTGTAATCATTTTCTGACTATGAGTGCTTCTTAAAAAATGCTAAGAAGCATGGTGAGGACTAAGGCTGCTTTGTCTTTTGGCCCCACCCAGACCAACATGGTAAAATATGTTCATTGCCAACTCTGCAAGCCATGCTCACCACCCCTGCTCCAGGGACACAGTCGGTCTATGGCACCATTAAGCAAGTAGTAGAACACTGCTCACCAATCCCATTAATTGCAGTACCTCTCAAAAGAGCCAAAGTTCATGCTGCCAGCACAAACCAGAAAGCCTTCCCTTAAAGAAGTCATGCAATTTTTGCCACTAAAGGTGTCAGGAAACTTCTTAAAGGAGCCACGATTTTGCTTGCCACAGCAAACAGGCCTATCTGAAAATATGCTGCTACCAAGAAGCCATGCTTAACTCTGGTCTTTTGTGTATAGAATTCTTTCCAAACTCTCTCATATTTTATGTGGATGTAGTTGCCCCACATTGGTGTGCCATCTTGTAGGCAGAGACTACTAATTTGTTTCCTGGCTACTCAGATGCTCAGGCATCTTTCTTTTATTTATTTTTTTTTTAGTAAATTTTATTAAATTATAAAAGTTTCCATTTCCGCCCCCCCCTCCCAACACCCTCCCACTCCCCCCACTCCCCCCCTCCTTCCCCTCCGTCCCCCAGGGCAGTCAGGGTTTCCTGCCCTGTGGGAAGCTCCAGCTCCCTCCCCCTCCCTCCAGGTCCAGGAAGGCGAGCGTCCAAACAGACTGGATCCCCAAAATCCAGCATATGCAGAGGAAACAGGTCCCAGTGTCATAGTCAATGGCTTTTCAGAAAGACCCCGGGCCCTTTCTTTTATTTTTTAATCTTTATTTATTATGTATACAATGTGCTGTCTGCATGTATCCCTGCAGTCCAGAAGAGGGCACCAGATTTCATTATGGATGGTTGTATGCCACCATGTGGTTGCTGGGAATTAAGCTCAAGACCTCTGGAAGAGCAGCCAGTGCTCTTAACCTCTGAGCCATCTCTCCAGTCACCTTAGGCATCTTTCTGGCTAGATTTTATATCTTAAATTGACCCATTTTTATTAGTCAATGTATCAGCATGAGTCTGTGACTTACTGGTAATTTGGTATACCATATAATACTGGTATGGCATTTGAATACTTAGGCAGTTACGGTGGCATCTCTCTGACTCCACCTACTCTCTCTCTATCTTTTCCAGCCTGGCTATATTCTGCCCTGCCATCGACTGAAGCAGCTATTTTATTGACCAGTGATAATAAACCATAATCAAAGCATACAGAAAAGAGTCCGACATCAGAAGAGTGGAAAGAAAAATATTTAAGATATAAAAGATAAACAAGAGGGCTATGTAATACTGTCTTATGTCAGAGGCATGGCTATGTTACATATGAATTCACAACTGCTGTGTTTGCCTGTATAAAATCTGAGATGAAACATTCAGCCACAGATTGCAGAGGGAATCCTGGATTCATGGTTCTCCACTCTGCTTAGGGGAGCTAATGGTAGTCAATAGAAGACTGCTGGAGAAGACAAAGTCATGGTGACATTGCTAATGGTGAGTTATCTAGAAAATACTATAAAATTGATTTCCACTCAAGTGACACTGGGTAAAGCCAGTGAATCCCAAAGCAAAAAAGAGTTCAGGACCAGCTGAATTTAACACAGAATTGAAGCAAAACACATCAGATGGGGGTAGTGGGGAATGAGAATCAAATAATATCACACTAGCTCCATAGAGGGTATACTAAGGTGTTAATTATTAAAAGGTTAATCACAGATCACGATGGGGAAATAGGAACAGAACCCATCATCCAGGTGTGCCGAGCAGGGAGGGAGAGCAAGAGTGTGGTCTCCTGGGCTTTGTGATACCCAAGACACACCCCACCTGGTTCAGTCTCTCAAAGACCATTGGCTGAAAGAGGTTCCCCATAACTTCCCCCTTTAGTCTAAATAAGAGAATTCCAAACTCAATATGAAACTATATACAATAAGAATATCAAGTATAAAAATTAGAATTTTAACCCATATAAACAATATTAAGCAAGAAACATATGCTAAATATTTTAATAATTATTCTGTCCTAAGGAGTTTAGATCTTGTATTAGAAATGGCTTGGCTAAATCAGAAGAGGAAAGTAACTTTGACTATCTTTATCCCTATCAATGGCTTGAGAAGGGAGATAGTATTACTTGAGTCAGCAGGAAATACAATCAAGCAGCTTCTAAAATGTGTAGTAGATGACAGAGACAACTGACTACCTGGGCAGTAGCGAAAGTCTCATTTGCAGCTTTGGAGCAACCAACTTTGGCTAAGGCCTAGAGTAACCTGACAGAACATTTTTAGAGGCAGGAAAAATTTTAACACCATCTTGCCCTGTCTTAGCAAGGTTTGGCAGTGTATTTTCTTGTATTCTGCTTGTGCAGTACGGACACCATGCATTTTGTCAGTGGTCAATGCATGGGCAGTTCCTTGCCCAAAAGTCAGTTTGGCCAAGAATTAAACAATCTCCAAATTGTTTCCAAGTGATCAACATTCTCTTGGGAATTGATCAGTATTGCCAGGAATTGTGTATCACATCAACAGAATCCTAAGTTATTTAAATGCAATATTTTACAGTTCTTTCAAGTGGTTGAAGATTACCTATCTATGCAGAGTCCAATCTCTATGCTTTTAAAGAAACTGATTAGTCTAACTATAAGTATGACACAACTGGATGACTATTGACCTATAATGCTTAATACCTATGTAACTTAAAGACTAAGACCTCATTTAGAATATTAAACAATCTTTATACAACTGTGCAGCCAATGAGGACAATGACGTCAAAATGTAAACAATGTATAAGTATCTTGACCAGAGGTAGAAATGTATTATGCAATACGATCAATATATCCTAAAATTGTGTCAACATACAAGATGTCTTAAACACAGTTAGAAACATGCTTGCATACAATTTGACAAAAGAACTTTGCATAGGTGTACAAATATTATAAACAGAAATAGGAACATATTCAATATAACAAATATAATTTGAATTTGTATCAACATACAAGAATGTATTTTGTACCAATGTACAAGTGTACATTGTAGACACTTTGTACACTTTGTACATATAGACACTTTGTACATATAGACACTTTGTCTATAAATAATATCTCACAAGTATTCATTCTATTACTCACTATTTATTATTATCATTATTATTATATTGAGCTTATTCACAATAATCTATCTAGTATCAATTTTTTTTAATTTTTAAATCTTCTCCCTAGCATTTAAGGCTGCTGTTTAGCATAATGACAAGGTGTGTTTGTCATAGAGAGCCTGGTCCTGTGGGTCTGAGTAATAGCCCTCATCAAGGATTTGATCTTGGGAACCCTCAGATCCTTTTGTTTTTCCCTGTTGTTTTAAAATTTTGCCTCACTTTGCCAATAGGATTTTTATAACAGCTGGAGTACGTCTTTGGGGACCGCAGAGTAATTGAAACCAATCATGTGGGATAGCCTTATTGCTTGAAGCCCACGTTTTCATCATTTTCCTAAAAATGGTACGTGCAAGTAATAAGATACTATTGCTAGCTTATTTTTTCTTTAGATTGCTCAAATTTATAGGTTGCCATTTATATTCTTTGAATAATTTAGGGTATTTAGTATCAGATGGCTTTTTAGAGGGTGTTACTGGGTAAGCAGTTAAAACTCTGGATATGTCAACCCAGAGTCTGGCACATACTGGTGAGGCTAAATCCTGTTCTTGTACGTTTTCTCCCTGTTTCTTAGTTTTGATAATTTCCTCAATTATTTTAAATCTTTTTACCACTGCCTTTTATAAAGTCTGAATTTGCCTTTTTTTTTTTTTTTTTTTTTTTTTTTTTTTTTTTTTTTTTAGCTTTTGGTCCTTTTTTTGTACCTATGATTTCAGGGTATGAAATTTGTTCAGTAATGATAATGTCTCATCCTTGGACATTATTTGAATGTCGTGCATATTGCCTTCTTGGAGAGACACCCTATTTGTTCACCTTTCATAACTTTTTAACAGATTTTGAAAGTTAATTCACCATTATGAATTATTTTAGATAATTTTTCAGCACCTTTTGACACAGATTGCTGTTTGTCTGTCAAATTCATGTTGTCCTTTTTAATGGTAATAATTTTCTGGCTAGCTGTTTATTATTAGTCTATTAAGACTATCATTTTTAAAAGTGCCTCATTTTTGGCTCTGCTATCAAACCATTTTTTAATGTCATAATACGAAAAGCAAAGCTAATTCCCAAAATCAAATAAATGAATGTATAAATTAAATCACATAAGCCTTGCAAAATACCATCCATAGCCTAAGCAAAATGGTTATTTAATTCCTGAATGGTAATATTGTCCGTCATCATATAGCTTTTAAATTTATCAATTCACTTACCTTAGAAATTCTAGTGAATTGAGTAGGTGTAATAACCTTTATTGACCAGTAAGTATCACAGTTGGCAGAAGGACACAGAGAGAGGAGAGAAGCGAGCGGCATCCCACTCTGGTTCCACACACTGTTGCCTACTCAGATACTGATAAATATGTTTTGTTTAACAAATTAAGAACAGTTGTTAAGGACAATAAGGCGATTCTGTCCATGGAGAGAGTTGATGGCCAGAATAAGGACACCCAGTGCTTCCCCTCAGTCCTGAGTCCCATTAATGTTGGGCTGCAGCGGGGAAAGTTGGGGTCCTAGGCAGGGGCAGGCGAACCACAGGCAGGTGAGAAATGTGTCCCGCCAGCAAGAACGACGCAGGGCACGTAGGATCCTTCTGCAGAACAGCTTTTTAATGCATCTTGAGAGCGAGAGCATAAGCCAACATGGCGGAGACCCAGAGCATGGTGAACCCAGCCCTTATATAGGAAACAGTCCCCGCCTCGGACGTGTCACTCTCAGATTGATCAGCTGCCCATCATCCCAGATGACGCCTCGGGAGAGGCAGGGACTACAGCGTTGGAAATTTACCAACACATGCGCGTTATCCTGTTCACTGGGCGGTGGAACCGGATGTCAGCGCCATCTTGCAATGGCGAATGTGGTTGCGGTCCTCTACACCTAAGAGCATTGGGGGATGGAGTTTCCCAGTGAGAGTGGACTTGGCCCCCGTTTGGCATCAGATGAAGCAGAATGTGTCTGATGGGGGGGGGGATGTGAATCAAATAACCTCACACTAGCTCAAAATAGGGTATATTAAGGTGTTCTTTATTAAAATAGAACTCACGGACCACAGTGAGGAAACAAGAACAGAACCCAACATCGAGGTGTGGTGAGCAGGGAGAGACAGCGAGAGAGCAGTCCCACGGGCTTTTTGGTACCCAAGGACATGCCCAACCTGGTCCAGTCTCTCAAAAGCTGTTGCCTGAAGGAGATTCCCCATCACAGAACTCTACCAGACTTTCAAAGAAGAGCTAATATCAATATTCTTCAAATTATTCAATAAAATAGAAACAGAAGGAACATTGCCAAATTCTTTCTATGAGGCCACAGTCACCCTGATACCCAAACCACATACAGACTTAATAAGAAAAGAGAAGTACATACCAATTTCACTCAAGAACATTGATGTAAAAATACTCATTAAAAGTTGGCAAACTGAATCCAAGACCACATCAAAAAGATTATTTGCCATGACCGAAATAAAATAACAGAAGACACGAAAGTGGGGTAAGGACATGGTGGAAGGGAAGGGAAATGATAGATGTGGGGGGTGGATGAGAGCAGAATGAGTTGTGTACATATATAAATTATCAAAGAATAAATGAATAGAAAGAAACAGGATATCACACAGTAAACAACTACAGGAAGGAAAGCGGGAGACAGAAGTTCAGTACAGTTATCAACCATGATGGATGGAGGTCCTAATGGGAGCATCTCAGACTATGTAAAACCTAGAAAAGAGTCAACAGGGTATCCATTGGAGTTAAACGCAGAGGACAGAGGCATCTCAAAACTACCAGGGACTTCTGTAGCACCCTTGCTGATGCAGACATTGGAAAGATTCATCCTGTGGAAAGCAGAGTTTTGTTACGTATCTGAGAATACATGTGAAGTTGGAGTTTTGTAAATTGTGTTCCCTTAACTGACACATGTAAACTTGGTGCCACAAGGCTGATTAGATATCACATAAGAAAAAGGCAGAAGAAAGCGTATTGAATGGGAAAGGCCTCAACTTAGAGCAGTTCAGAGACTCTGTCACCCAGATGATGGTGGGAGTGGCGGACTGAATGAAAATGACTCTCATAGGGCCATAGAGAGTGACATTATTAGGAGCTGTGGCCTTCTTGGAGTAGGTGTGGCTTTGTTGTAGGAAGTATGTTCTCAGGGTAGACTTTGAGGTCTCATAGGCTTAATTAAGACAGCCAGCGTCTCTCTGCTTCTGCTACCTGCCCATTTGGATATAAAACTCTCAGTTTCCTCTCTAGCACCATGCCTGCCTGTATGCTGCCATGTTCTGTGCCATGATGATAATGGGCTACCCCTCTGAACATGTAAGGCCGCCCCCAATTACATGTTTTCCTTTTTAAGCGTTGCTGTGGTCATGTGTCTATTCACAGCAATAAAACCCTAACTAAGGTAGTGGGACACAAGGGAAACACTCTTCAACACAGAAAATCTTGAGCATTAGGTTAAAGCGGCACAGGTTTTGTAGCCCAACAGCTCTGTGGTCATTAGGATCAATTGATGGGGTGTAGAGGAGTGGGCTGAAATAAACACAGCAACGTTTGCAGACACAGCAGCTGGGGCCTCTCAGTTACACAAGTTCCTTGGAGAAATTTCTCTCCTGTAGAATAGAACTGTTTCTGTATCTTCATGAATGCAGAAAGATTTTATACAATTTTTTTTGCAAAATTGATTTTTTAAAAAAATTCAAGTTTGTAAAAATCCTGAACCAAAAATGAAACTTATTACTAGATCTTTTAGATCTAAAGATAGAACAAGTTTGATATTTTTATTTCCTCCCCAGAATTATTTCTATAATACTTCTGTGCACTGCAAACACTTAGTTCTAAAATATTAGAATGATGCTTCTCTTTTTCATATACACCACTAATTATAAGATGAAGAGAAATCACATTATTGACTTATAATTCAATATAGCATATCTTTTATTTCTTTATATATTTGGAATTACTACTGAAATTTTAAAGAAAAAGAGAAAAGCAATAAGTCAAGGATGAAGTAATTATTGATTGATCAACTAAATTTAAACTAATTTCAATATGTTACAGTATCTGTGTTTAGAAAGGAGTGACTGAAAGAAGGTCCCTCACTCTGACTGAAAGAGTGGTCTTATTAACTTTGTAACAGTGAATTCAGGTCACAAACACCATCCTTATTCAGTCCACAGTCTTATAGGACTACTTATTGCAATTAAAGTATTATTGATGTATAACTAAAGCATCATGATATTTACAAACTTAAATTACATAATTCAGAAGCTTTTGCATATTTCTAGAACTGTGAAATTATCACTAAAGTATGTCTAGGTCATTTTCATAACACACAAAAAAATTCCTGTACCCATGAGCAGTGTATTCAATTCCTCTCTCTCTCTCTCTCTCTCTCTCTCTCTCTCTCTCTCTCTGTTTTTCTCTTTTTGGTTTCAATCACTTTTTTTTTCAAATGGACAAGTAAAATAATAGCTCGGATCAGATTGCCTGGCTTGTCTGCACACCAGCAGACAAGGACAACCGTCTCAATGTCAACTCTTCTCAGTCAAAGGACATCAAAGGATGCGCATTTCTGCAGGTATGGTTATCTTCATCTATTTGAAGATGCGACTGTTGACAAGATTCTTTTTCACTTGTTAACAAGGATAAAGTCACAAGAATCACCCATCTACAATTTAGTAACAAGACTGGATCTTTCAAGCTCTGCTTCCGCAATTATGATTTTACAGAAGTATTTTCCATCATTTCCTTTTCTTTGGGATTTTGAAGAAAATTAAATATTATGTCTATTGAACTTTGTGTGAAACAAATCCAAGAAATAAAAGTAAGATTATATTTTTAAAGGTGGTGATCTTCTTCCTGTTGTATTAAATTTCTAAGGCTGAGAATTGGGATCTCTGCTCATATTTTAATCCATCCCTCTGCTCTTAATTGATGACCAATGTTCATGTCATTATTTTAGGTTTTATTCTCATTTGTCCTTTCTAGGGTAATGTTGAAAATTTCCATTTCGTTTTAAGATGCTGTCTTAGGGTTTCTATTGCTGTGAAGAGACACCATGACCACAGCAACTCTTATAAGGAAAACATTTAATTGGGGTGACTGGTTTACAGTTCAGTGGCTCAATCTATTATCATCATGACAGGGAGCATGGTGGCATGTAGGCATACATGGTGCTGGCTGTATCTTGATATGCAGGCATATCAGGAAGTCAACTGAGACACTGGGTGGTCTCCTGAGCATATGATAGCCCAAAGCCTGCCTCTACAGTGACACACTTCTTCTAACAAGGCCATACTCACTTCAACAAATCCACATCTCCTAATAGTGTCCCCTAATAGGGGACATTTATATTCGCACTACCACATATACATTTAGGATCCGGGAAGCATTGGTGTAAGGAGGAGGGGCTACTATAAGATCAAAAATATACTATATAGCTGTTTTTAAAACCAAGAGGGGGAAACAAATAATAAGAAACCCTCAAAAGCCTATTTTATTTTATATGTATGTGTGAGTGCCTGCGAAGTATGTGTATGTCTGGTACCCACAGAGGGTAGAAGAGGTCATGAAATCTCCCAATATTAGAGTTACAGTCAGTTATAAAACTAGCACATCAATGTTGGGCATCAAATCCATATACACTGTAAGAACAGGTATTCTTAGTAGCTGAGCCCTCTCTCTATCCTTAATGTTAATACTTACTTATAAAGCAGGACTATGTATTACCTTATCATATTGTCAAAGTTTGTTTGACAATATGCTCAATGTGACATTTTTTGGTTGTTTTCAGAAAAAAAAATCAAACGAAATAAGCCAATGGCCTAAAATGAAGCCACTGTCAACTATGTTCATTGTTGTAACTTCTTATTTATTTTACTTTTCTGTTTGTTTGAAATGGATTTTCACTCTGGAGAACAGTTGGCTTTGAACTAACAAAGATCCTCCTACCTCCTGCTTCTACCTTCCAAGTTCTGAGGTTAAAGGCATTCGTTACCATACCCAGATACTGTATGGTATTTCTAATGCTACTTGTTAACTTCTATAACTTAGTGAGACAGTATTGTTGAAAACATTACATGCTTGAGTTACAGATCAGGGAGAGAGCTAGATGGTACTTAAGTAGATACGTCATCCCTACTGGCTAGAGCTCATAGTGTTGGAAAACGCTATGAATATTATCAAAGAAGAAATGCAATTATGAGTATCATGCAGCCGTAAATCCTGCAAACTTCAACCATGACTTTTCTGGCAAAGTATGTTTATTTGCACAAGGGTGACGTAACTGTTAAGGCAGTAACCAATCACTTTCTGATAGAGTTTATGGTCCACTCCGGCAGAAGGCACTCATACCTTGCTCTATCAAAACATTCCAAAATTTGTAGCTAGGTGAGTCATGGGCCTAAGGTGAAAACCTACAACTATTATTCTGCTAAATAGACATAGCAATAATATAACTCTCATTGATTTGTTACCATCCAAATAGAAAAGTTTACCCCTCGACACTCACCAGAGAGCTTTTGCAGTATGATGAGACATTAGAAGACCCACAACTGGTCATCTTGCAGAGGATACCAGACTTCAGAGCACCCAGTTCTAAATGGGATGATAACCCTTCCCATAAAAGTCAAGGATGTATTCAGAGAAAGGTATGGAAAAACTATAAGAGCAAGAGGTGCTGGATGACTTCAAGAAAAACATGTTTTCCATACAGAATAAGGCAGATTCACATATGAATCAACAGAGACTGTGACAGCAAATGGAAGATTTGTACAAACGCAAGGCAGGCAAAGTGCCAGCTTGGAGAAGGGGAGATGAAAATGAAGTCTGACTCCTTGCTGAAAAGATATTGGCAAAGGTGGTGATTTGAGAGGGAAAGTGAGTTTTCTTCAATTGTGTAATACTTGGTATAGTCACCACACTCTTGGCTGAACATTGGAGTAGTTAGATAACACACAAATTGGATTCTACAACATTTTTTTTGGTTTAAAGATCACACATATATACACATACATGGAGGGGGAAGAGAGAGAGAGAAAGAGACACAGAGGGAGATAGAGAGAGACAGAGACACAGAGACCCAGAGAATATGAAATTAAATGGGAGGTGGGGGAAGATCTGGGAGGTATTCAGTAAAGGGAGAGATATGATGATGACATACAAAACTCTTAAAAATTTATAAAAACAATACTTTTTAACTATGGCTAGAATCCACTTATGAGTGAGTACATACCAAATTCCTCTTTTTGGGTCTGGGTTACCTCACTCAGTAAAGCGTTTTCAATTTCCATCCATTTGCATGCAAAATTCAAGATGTCATTGTTTTTTCACCGCTGAGTAAAACTCTAATGTATATATGTTCCCCACCTTCTTTAACCATTCTTCTATTGAGGGGCACCTAGGTTGTTTCCATGTTCTGGCTATTACAAATAGTGCAGCTATGAACATAGTTGAACAAATACTTTTGTAGTATGATAGGACATCTCATGGGTATATTCCCAAGAGTGGAATTGCTGGGTCCTGAGGGAGGTTGACTCCCAGTTTCCTGAGAAACCGCCACACTGATTTCCACAGTGGCTGCACAAGTTTGCATTCCCACCAACAATGGATGAGTGTTCCCCTCACTCCACATCCTCTCCAGCATAGGCTATCATTGGTGTTTTTGAGTTTAGCTATTCTGACTGGTGTAAGATGGTATCTCAAAGTTGTTTTGATTTGCATTTCCCTGATCGCTAAGGAGGTTGAGCATGACCTTAAGTGTCTTTTGGCCATCTGTTGTGAATTCTCTGTTCAGTTCAGTACCCCATTTTTTAATTGGGTTAATTAGAGTTTTAGTGTCTAGTTTCTTGAGTTCTTTGTATATTTTGGAGATCAGACCTTTGTCTGTTGAGGGGTTGGTGAAGATCTTCTCCCAGTCAGAAGGTAGTCTTTTTGTCTTATTGACAGTGTCCTTTGCTTTACAGAAGCTTCTCAGTTTCAGGAGGTCCCATTTATTCATTGATTCTCTTATTGTCTGTGCTACTGGGGTTCTACTTAGGAAGTGGTCTCCTGTGCCTATATCTTGTAGACTACTTCCCACTTCTTCCTCTATCAGGTTCAAAGTGGTCAGATTAATGTTGATGTCTTTAACCCATTTGGACTTGATTTTTGTGCATGGTGATAGATATGGATCTACTTTCATTCTTCTACAGGTTGACATCCAGTTATGCCAGCACCATTTGTTAAAGAGCACTGGACTGAGCCTCCAAGGTCCAAATGAGGAGCAGAGGGAGGCAGAACATGAAAAAGGAAATCAGGACCGCGAGGGGTGCGTTCACCCACTGATACAAGGGGACTGATCGAATGAGAGCTCACCAAGGCCAGCTGGACTGGGACTGAACGAGCATGTGATCAAACCGGAGTCTCTGAATGTGGGTGACATGGGGGCTGACTGAGAAGCCATTTACAATGGCACTGGGTCTTGTTTTGTCTGCATGTACTGGTTTTTTGGAATCCTAGTCTGTTTGGATGCTCACCTTCTTAGACCTGGAGGGAGAGGGGAGGAACTTGAACTTCCTACAGGGCAGAAAACCCTGACTGCTCTTAGGACTGGAGAGGGAGGAGGAGAGGGAGTGGGGGGGATGGGAAGGTATGGGGAGGAGGGGAGGAAGTGGAAATTTTTATAAATATGTGTGTGTGTGTGTGTGTGTGTGTGTGTGTGTGTGTGTGTGTGTGTGTGTGAAGGCTATCTAAATGAAACCAAAAAAAACCAATACTTTTTTACATCAAAACATTCATCACTATGGTCTCAGATCTAGTGTGAATTTAGAGATCACATAATTCACTGTTTTCCTGTGTATTATTCTCAAGTATATTCAGTAAATTAGCAACCAATTGAGTCAGAATAACTGTATTGATGGACAATATTTTCATTGTGTAGGCTCACTTATGTAACCTACTGATTGCATGAGTTCTTTGTGAAGCAAATAAACAAACATATTCTAATTCATTTGCCTGTGTTATAGCATTTTAATATTAATGATGATTCTGCTCATAATGTCTCTGCATATAACCTGAATGTACACTGTTACAAATTCCTTTTCAAATGAAGCATTTTGTGTCTTAGGATTTCCACATATACCAACGTCATTAAGTTTTGCCTAAAAATTTTTTTTGACCGCTCTATAAATCAAGATCTTCGTGAAAATAAGAGACAAGATATCAAATCCTTGAGGATCCAGAGTGAAATCTCTGGGGTAGAGTGATGTAATGGTTGAGATGCATGAGCTTTAAAAACTAAAGAATCTGATTATTAGATTTAATTGGGTCATCTCTTTATTATCAACAGGTCTACTCTTTCTTTTAATGTTTTTGTTTTTCCAAGAGAAAATGAGAACAATTTTAGAGGTACAAGATGAATGCTCATTAAAAGAAAAATTGAAAAGGAAAAGAGGAAAAATAGTACCTGTGGTGATATTAGTGAGAACTGCTCTAATTGGCTCATTGTCTGTTGTACTGTTCTGGGAAGGATTAGGAATTGGGACCATATTGAAAGTGATATGTCACTTGAATTAGATTTTGAGATTTCAAAAGCCCACACCAGGCCCAGTATTTCTTCCTCATGATTTTGGATCAGATGTAATCTCAGCTACTTGTGCAGCAATATGATTGCCTGCAACCATGTTCCCCACCATGATGGCCATGGACTCACTCTCTGTAATTCTAAGCAAGTCCCCAATTAAACACTGTTTTATAAGTTGCTTTGGCCATTGTGTCTCTTCACAGTAAATAAAAAATGTAACTAAGACCTAGTGCCTAAGATTCTGTTTTTAAAATTAATTTATATTTATCATATGGGAATCTTAGCTTCATTTTGTAAATATTTTTGTAAATATAAAAACTAACAATGATGAACAGGACTTTATAATTCTAAGTAAAGGTCAAAAAAAATTTGGATTTTTTTCTTCTTTTTCTTCTTTGTTTTGAAATTTATCATAATATGATTTGTACAGAAATTAAATTGTTACTCATAAAATTTCTAAAAACAAAGACCCAGGTGTCTAGGCTACCATTACAACCCTTTACTAATTAATTCACCATATAGAATCAGGTTTAGGAATAAGAATGTTGTTTAAAATTTACAGAGAAGGTGTATCATTTGCAGCTTGACAGAAAAATGTAGTGTTTTGCTAAAGGTTACACTACTCAAATTTCTCTGCATTTTGTGTTTTTATCAGCTATCAGTTCTTAAGAAGTTGCAATGAATCACTTTATGCTATACTTTTATTACTTGATACTTCATTTTACTTAACTTAAAGTTTATTTTGTTTTTAAATAATTTTATTTCATATCTAAAATATGTGTGTGGGTAGGCCTTTACATATGTATGTGCACACAAGTTCAAGCACATGTGCAGGTCTGAAGAGGGTGTTGCATTCCATGGAGCTGATGTTACAAGACGCTTCCAACTTCAAAGGTGCCACCTCTTACAACACAATGGTTACAAGCCCATGGAACCACACCTAGGCTTGTTTCTTTATGTGTTTGTTTATTTTCCATTTAGATTTTGGCGATAGAATTCAGGTGCTCCTTTATGAAAGAGCACCTCACCCATCCCCAATATCAATTCTGTGATTTTCACAAGCAATATTGATACAATATTTTGTGCTTTACTGACTAATAAGTAAACAACTGATTTAAGAATTATTCAGACCACAAAATTCTTTCTTCCTTTTTCTTCTCATTTTCCTTCACTCCTTTCTTTCTTAACTCTTTACTTTCTCCACCATTCCACATGTTAAAGATTCTAAAATTGAGATTTATTTCTTTATTACAGAGAATAAAATATTTTATTTTAGTTACATGTTAAATGAAACACGCCCAAATCTTCATGTTCTCTGTAAAGAAAGACAATCAAGCAAACAAACAAAAACCCTTACATGTAAGTATAATTTTGGTAATGATACTCAAATCTTAGTTTCAAAGTATTCTTTCTTTCTTTTTTTGGTTTCAACTCTTAATTTTTACTTATTATTATTTCTTTATTTTTTAGCTCATAATATAATTAATTGCATTTTTTCCTTGCCCTTCCCTGTGTCCGATATCTCCCATGTCAATCTCATTCAAATTTATGGTCTCTTTTTCTTTACTTATTTGTCTGTGTATATGTGTATGTGTGTGTGTGTGTGTGTGTGTGTGTGTGTATGTGTGAGAGAGGGTGGGAAGAATCATGCAGACAGAAAGGGGGAGGGAGATACCTATCATATCTATCTATCTATCTATCTATCTATCTATCTATCTATCTATCTATCTGTCTATCTATCCCTGTCTAGATGCCTTCTAGGTGATCTCAATACAACACAATGGTTCTACTCTAAGATTGCTTTGCTTTGCCATTATTGCAATACCGTATCATCATATCTAGGAGGCAGTTTGTAGATAAATTGGTGTTTACCTTTCTCTTCTGGTAACATACAGAGTACCTTACAGTACCATGAACATTAGTCCAAAGGGTGAAGGCCCTAGGTAGGTACCAGCTTGATGTCTCCATGTTCAATGAGTTATATAAGTGCTGTTCTTGTCAATATGACCTTACTGTCAGTTTGTGGAGAACCACTAATAACCTTATCAATAGACTGCATTGATGTGGGTTCTTTGGTCAAAAAACACAATTAGATGTAACCCATTCCCCAGTACTAGAAGCTTCATTTCTTGACAAGAGATTGTCCAGGTAGGACTTAGTCTTTCCTGTTACTTGGAAATTTAATTTAGATCACCTTATATATGTATATATTATTTTAAGTTCCTGTTGTATTAGATTTCCAACCAACCGTTAAAATGGACCTTAGTTTTATCTGTCTCTTCTTGGGTTCTTTTTGCTAAGTCAAAAATCTTTTTTCTCAGAATTACTACCTCAGATGATAGCTGCCCAGGTAGTTGGTTGGTAGAGAGCAATGATACTACACATAGTAATCTTTCCATTTGGTAAGTTTATCATTTTGGAAGTTTCTATGCAATTTTGTAAAATGAGGTTCTATTTAATCAACTTTATAATACTGCTAAAGCAAAAATATTAGTATAACTGCCAGACTTGTAAAATATATACTCTCCTGAAGAGGGATGCTATAAAGTAATTCCACACTAGTTCAGAATTGAGTAAAATTAAAGGTTCTTTATTTAGGGGTAAACTCACAGATCACAGTCCTCTGCACAAGCAGGGAACAGGAACCAAATCCAACAGCAGCAGAAGGAGGAAGGAGGGAAGGAGAGAGAGGGAAAGAGAGAGAAAGAGAGAGAGAGAGAGAGAGAGAGAGAGAGAGAGAGAGAGAGAGAGAGAGAGAGCACAAGCTTTATGACTGCATTTACAGTATAAAAGACCATGCCCAAGTGGGCTGATATCTTAAAAGTCTATTGGTTGAAGGAATTCCCACAGCACCTCCCTTTTCTAAAATCTTACAGTAATCAATGCATTGTTTGCCAGTCATAGGGCTACCTTTGTGATATCTCAGTACCCTGTAGAGTGAGACAGGGGACTCCTGGCTGTCAGGACAGCCTGGGCTACACAGAAAGTTCTTGTATCAATATAAAGGAACACAATCCTCACCCAAAAGTTAATAAAGCAGATGTTTCTTGTTGTTTCATAATTTTCTTTTTTTATATTCAAAATTGCAATTTTGCTTTGGTTACTGCTCTTATTACTAGTATCAGCATCAAGTATTTATTATTTTATTCTAAATTTTTCTTGTGCTAGTCATTAATTTACTGCAACTGTATGAAAATGGTAAATGATTATCTCCCCACTTCAAGATTAAAAAATGAAGAGATTAATACATTGCCCCTGGACACATAACAAGCAAAGAAGGAGGCTGTGGTTTGGAAGAAGGCATTCATGTTGCTAGCAAATAGCCAGCACTTGCTCCAAGAAAACAGAAGATTTAGGGGGTTCCAGAGGGAAAGGAATTTTCAAACGAAGTCAAAATGCTGTCTTTCCAGGGAGGACATTTCATTTATCTTATCGTGCAATAGCTTCACTGATACAGTTTCTATAAAGTCCTTATTATCACTGCTTATCAGTGTTGGCACTTATGACCGTAAAGTGCTCAATAATTCTAACACTAAGCGCTTTGTAGAACTTATAAAACAAAAATTCACTTAAGGAACGGAAATGCCAATTTGATATACACATGTACGTATATACTTACTCTATTGAATATTTATTTATACTAAAATAACTTGTAAGTATGTGGTCACTGCCTGTGTGAATAGTGTGACAGAAATGTGATAAAACAAGACAATACTGCTCCTCATGAATTTTCGTTTTGAGAATTCATTTCTGTGTAGCTAGAGTAGATCATGCCACCTGGTGTAGAGTGTGTGCTACTGTGAATACTGGGAAAGAATCTCCGGAACCAGGAGACGGACAGTTTCAGAATTCTGTTTATACCTGACAACTGTTGATGTGATTAAAAGTAAAGATGGGGTATTAAGCTTTTATTCAGATAGGAAATGAAAATTTATAGCTGTATTTCATAAAACTGTAGATAATTGTTCACAATAAATCTAGGCACTGTTTTTTCTGTTCTTTACTTGATTTTACACTAAATATAGACTTCATAATACCATCTCAAACTCCTGTATATGATAATGTTTTTCACTCATGTATGCTCTATCTAGATTATATCAAATAATATACTTATTATAGCAGAAATTAGTTATATAAAATAGCATTTGATCTTTGTAAGAAAAAAATCATAAAATGACTAAACACTAAGAAAAGTAAACATTGCAAAAGCTTTCTTATAAGTAGGAGGAGAAAAAAGGAGTATACATACTTGGGGACAATTTTTGTTGTTGTTGTTTCGTTTTTTGAGAGTCTCTCTGTGTAACAGCCCCGACTGTCCTGGAACTCACTCTGTAGACCAGGCTTGCATTGAACTCAGAGATCTGCTGCTTCTGCCTCCCAAGTGCTGGGATTGAAAGTGTGAGCCACCGAAGCCTGGCTGGGGACAATTCTCTTATTGTGTGTAATAAATGAGATATTAAGGGATATTAAAGAGCATAACAGATGTAGTTACTTCAACAACCTGTGTCTAAGATCAAATTTGTACTTTATCTTTCACTGCACATTTCAAAACTCAGTGTACCCTCACTGTTAAATGGTAATATTTGTAATAATCTAAGAGAAAGGATTAATGAGGTATTTTCATGACAGTATCTCATTAGCTCTCTTTAGATTACATACATGGAGCAGTAAGGGCAAATTTTAGCATATTGAAAGTATGCAAATATTTGTTAATGAAAAAGTATTGTCTCATATGTCCTGGAGAATGGACTACAAAAATCACACATTCAGTTTATTACACAACAGCAAGCAAATTTAAAACTCAAATAGTAAGTAGTGCATAGACGAGAAAAAAATATAGACTTCAAGGCATCATCACAACAGAAGTTAAGAACATCCAGCAGAGAGGACTGGAGCAGACCGGCAGTATAAGCAAAGATAGCATCGTGAGATCAAGAGCTTCCAATAGGCAGCAGAGACTAATTGGGAAAGGTGAGGCAGCCTGATGCAATTCCCAGTTGAGCTTTCTCTCCTTCGACAGCTTTCCCATGGCGTAACCTAAAGCTTCCCATTCCTACTGAAGGCCTTTTTATGTCATCAAATAGTCAAGTCAACCTTGGTTGGAAATGATTTGCTTTCTAGATGGTCTCAATACAACACAGTGGTTTTATACTGGGGCGGTGGTCTGCTTCCCTCAATGTGATGGAATGAGGAGAGGAGACTACCTCTGGAAGAGGGTTCTGGGAAAATACACTGAGACAAAGACACTTCTTTTGAAGTAGTGGGATGGCGACCAGGACTACCTTCTCATTTAACTTAAGTAACACATGACATCTATTCATATAATGTACATTGTAAGTACTTAGGGAAATTGGACGGATAATACTAGCCCAGAAGGACTGAGTCTCTGACTCAATCTTTTACCATCTGCAGGATGTAATTCATAGCCCAGAACTTGGTCTCACAGTGCAATAAGCTTAAAATGGGCTGTGAAATGCACCAAGACTTTTGTTTTAAAATGAAGAAAAATGGTCATTGAAATAGGCAACTATCAATGTTATTATAAATGTGTTGCTCTTTAAGTCTGAATTTGAACAGAATTAGCTGCTTATTAATATTATCATTAATAGTAATGGACTGTATATTTAGCTAATGTATGGATTCTCTGTAAATAATAAAATACAATTTTATATGATGTTTTACATTTGGAATCACCGCTTAAAGCAAAAAAGTACTTAATCCACACTCACAATCGTTTATTCCACAGTTACCCAATTTTCACCCAAATTAACAAGCATAATCTGTCTTACTCTCTAGAAGAGAACAGGGAGTCACTCATTTCCTGAGCAATAAGTCCTTAACACACACAGAGAGAGAGTCAATAAATTCACCAAGTACAAAAAAAATCCGTAAATTTTTCTCAACTCTATAAATTTATCAAACACTATTCTATAAAAACAGCCACTTTCCTTTAATTGGAACACATGTGTATTTCTCTGTAAATATTCTCAGAGAAAATTTTAAAGCCTAATAAAATACCTGAGCTCTTCAGTTAAGATGAAAACAAACAAAAAGACAGCCCTAAGTAAGTGATTGATGAGTGACGGGAAGACAGTGTAGTGAAGCATGGAAGGATGAAGGATTGGCTGACCATGTGGTACCTTTATCAGGAAGGCTTCAGATAATACCGTTTTCCCTATTTGAAAATTCATGATTCAGGAACAGTGGGAAATCCTGGAGAGTGATGGAGTTGTGTTAGGGGAGGAAGTGCAAGGCTTCCTAGGAGAACGGCTTTCAGGCTCTTGTCTTGCAAACTCAAAAAATGAAACTCATGTGCCAGAGAGTAGAGGGTTGTAGAAAGAAGTACATTATTATAGGGAGCTTAGGAGAAAGAAAGACAGTACCTTCGTTTCCAACAGGAAGGGTCGTAGAGTGTGATAGCATTGAGCCTCCTGGTCTTTGAGTTAATGAGGCACTTTGATAGAGGGAGTAGAGAATAAACTAATAGTCCCTGTTCCTTTCCCAGGTGTCAATCTGCCTTACAGTTTCAGTCATGTCCTCAGTGTGGTTTCCAGGAAAGGAGTAAACTGCTTTAAGGGAAAGAGATAAGGGAAAACCAAACTTCTTTTCTCTTGTGATGATAAAACCAGAGACAGTTTTAGTTTAAAGACTTCTGGAATTTCTGGCTTCCAGCAAGAACAGGATCTGAAAGAAGGAAACTGGTCATCCTTTCTCTCTCTCTCTCTCTCTCTCTCTCTCTCTCTCTCTCTCTCTCTCATTTATTTTTCTCTCATATATCACATTCTGATCACATAGTCACTTTTCTTTGGTGTCTTTTTATCCTACACTACATAGCCAATCTCCACCTCCTGATCTTATTATAACTACTCTTTGAATCATACATCACATTTTGGAGTTATCCACTCCCAGATGGACACCTTGAGGGATGAGCATATGTTCTCACGATTCCGTGTGTGGGCATAGCACACCAGGTGACTCCACATACCTGGGAACTCCTTAGAAATGCTAATGACTCACAGCAGTCCGATCAGAGTCACAGTTTGCAAGCTCCTTCCAAGCTGAAGAAGGATTAGTTCATATGATGGTTCGTAGTTGAATCTGGAGATTCATGCGCATGGAAATCCATTCCTTTCATCTGAACAAATTTAGTTAAACTATTATCTATTTGCATTTGGGTAAACATCACCCAATATATTTATTTAACAAATAAGAAATAATCAAATATTATGTGTAGTGAATAAAGCTATTCTAAAGAAATGTGAATTTAAAGTCTGACCTGTGAGTGGAAGCTTGACTGTTAGACTTTATTAAAATCTTCAATGAAGCAGGAAGAGCAGAATTTTTTTCCAGTGTTGCTGGTGCATAAGTTAAACAGCAGTAGCAGCTGGATATGTTAGAACAGCAGTGCAGCCATAGTCATTCAGTCACTGTCAGGTTCAGAGGCTGAAGATATTCTTATTCATTCTTGTATGTTTATAAGAGAAAGAGAAAAAGTATTCCTTTGAATTTCTAGGACTTATATTGAGAAATTAAGATTCTTTTTTTTTTTAAAGATTTAGTTATTTATTATGTATACAACATTCTGCCTCCATGTATGCCTGCACGCCAGAGGAGGGCGCCAGATCTCATTACAGATGGTTGTGAGCCACCATGTTGTTGCTGGGCATTGAACTCAGGACCTCTGGAAGAGCAGCCAGTGCTCTTAACTGCTGAGCCATCTCTCCAACCCCCAGAAATTAAGATTCTTGAGAAAGAATATCGTTTATACACAATTCAATGGATCATCTCAAAGCTTCCCTTTCTTCAGCCTGGAAGACATCACTAATACTTGAGAAACTATCTTGTCATCAGATATTCAACTTTGAAAGAAAAATGACTAATTTTACTTTGTAAGAGGTAACATAGAAATTGTGGAAATTGGGTAATCTACTTTATTTCCTTTAAATGTGTATTGAAATCATGCTGCCCATAGCACAGTTTTTCTTTTCGTGGAAATAATAAGTATACATGTATACACTGCGTCTGGATACTTTTCTTTCAGCAGTTAGCAAAATAATCAATGTGCCTCCAACACCATTGAAGGGAAGCCTTTAAATAAAAATGAAACTCTTGTGCTGGTCCTGGTTCATAACTGAACTTTATGAAGAGACAGAGTAGCCTCACCTGAGATTTTGACATTACTTCTCAGATACTATATATATATATATATATAGATACTATATATATAGTATATATATATAGTATATGTGTATATATATATTACAAATACTAACATATTATATATTACTTCCTTGTTTTAAGTATATCTATCATCTATTAAATAATCTATAATTTATATCTATCAATCATATATAATCTATATTTATTAGTCATGTATGTATGTATGTATGTATGTATGTATCTATCTATCTATCTATCTATCTGTCTATCTATTATTTATCTACCTTCCTATCTAGCTGTCTTGTCTGTCCTGTGGATTGATCCCGTGGGCTCACACGCACTACACTATTAAAGTCAAGTCTCAGGACAGGGAAAATTCAACATTCATGAGTGGATGAGCATGTGACAAGATCAATAGCTTCGACAAGGAGGCTTTTAGGGAAGAAATGAAGAGAAGGAGGCTAGAGGTTGGAAAATGTGTCCCGTGGAATTGTGTCCCTTGTGGACATTTCCATAGAAAGCTAAAGTTATCCATAAACTAGGCAATGCCAACGTAGATTCACCCAAAGTGAGGCAGACTGCAAAAGAGAATCAATATGCTAGTGGTTACAGTACCTGTGTATTAAGTGATAGTGGCAGAAAACAAATGAAAAATAACTCCTTGTTACTTAGGTATCATAGTGTACTCATGGTGGTACAAAAAAAGGAAGGAAAGAAAAAATAGAAAAATAAATAAAGAAAGAAAGAAAGAAAGAAGGAAAGAGAGAGAGAAAACCACAGACTCTGTAAATAATAGAAATATCTTTCCCATAGTTCTAACATCTGGGAAGTGTAAGATCAAGGCTTAAAGTGTTGCTACATTCAGGCCATGGGGAGTATCCACTTATGGATAGCAGATTTACTGCTTTGTCACCACGTGGTCTTCCTCGGTGAGTACACATGAAGACAGAGAGAGAGAATGAGAGAGAGAGAGAGGGAGAGAGAGAGAGAGAGAGAGAGAGAGAGAGAGAGAGAGAGAGAGAGAGAAAGTGGTGTCTTTCTATTCTTGTAGGTTCAACCCTAACAACTTTACCTCAATCTCCTTAGGACATAACAGCTTCGCTTCCGAATATCATGCTGCACAAGTTAGGTAGGGAACTGATGACTGATTCTGTGGGGGAGCATAGTATTCAACAGGAAGCATTTGTCACAGAACAACGGCACACACACAAACACACACAGGTTCAGTGCACCCTAAACACTTACAATAATGTGGAAATTTGGATTAAAAAGTAAGTCCCATCCATTTACTTTTAAACAACACCAAGACTTATTTTCTGGTCTAGCATTTCTTCTCATTATTGCCTTACATCCTCTTTGTGGGAGTTTGCGAAACGTCAGGTGCTAAAGGTGAGCTTCTAGCTTTCTCCTCTTGGTGATTATCATTGAAAACTAAAAAGGTAAGATGAGCAAGTACTGAGAATTAAATTACTATTATTGGATTAACAGCAACAGTCTCAACAAACCATCTGCATTCAGGAGTTTTGACCCTGGCACCACTGAAAGTTCCAAATAATCTAGAAGTCCTACAGCCAGAGATAATGTTAAGGAGGTTCTCTGAAAGGTATGAGTGAATGTCTTCTTTCCATTATGGAGTGACTAGGAGTCGTTAAGCAGGCATTTCTGGGAAGAGGAGAAAATGACAATATTACAAGCATCAACTAATGATCTGGTTGACCATTTACCAATATGAATCCCAAGTAAAAAGGTCATTCCACGCTTCAAGTGGATGCTATTTCTTCACGAGGCAACATTTTTGTTGTCCTTACTTTGTTTAGCTTTCCCAGAAATTACACATGCCTTCTAATGTCATGTTGAAGTAAAATGTCAAGTAAGTGGTTTTTAAAGTTAACAGACAGGGACAACTTTGTTATGATCATAAGTAGCTTACTTCTAGTGTATGCTGGAGACCTTTTTCGCTAAAAGATATTTTTATCATTTGACTGTGCGTGCCTGTAATTGAACCAGCAGCTCAGGTGCATGGGCTCGATGTTCTGAAGATCTTGGCACTGCCAGAACTAGGGTTTCTTGAAACTCCAGATCAGGGACCTTTTTAAAATTGTAAACTCTAAGAAAAACACTTATGATTTCTGAAGATATGCTCACTTCAGTTTGTAGAATCATAGGGGTTGTATTATTTTACATGTTACTGCATGAGCAGAGTATATTCTAATGTTTAGTTTAAATGATTTTCACTACAGTTTATTGAAATAATCATATTTTGACTAACAACTGCAAGGTATTTTTATGATCACATGCATATCTTCACATAAAAGTATTTCTGGCTGACTTACCTTTTGAAATTTTACTACATGTGCTAAAATGCAGCAAAGCCCCACAAGATACTTTCTCTTTAAAGTTTGTATTGTCTGATCTAGGTTCTTTTTTCATTAATTAAATTTATTCATTTATTTTACTAGCTAGACTGCAGTTTCCCCTCCCTCCTCTACTCCCTTTCCCTACCCCCATATCTCTTCTGCCCCTGCTCTCCACACCCCAATCCACTCTTCTTCCATTTCTGTTCAGAAAGGGGCAGACCTCTCATGGGTTTCAGTAAAGCACGGCATATCAAGTTGAGGTAGGACTAAAATTTTCCCTTTGTATTATGGTTGGGCAAAATAACTCCGTATGAAGAATAGATTCCAAAAAGTCAGCTCAAATATTAGGGACAGCCCCTATTCTTACTGCTAGTAGTCCCTTAAGAAGACCAAACTACTCAACTGTCACACATATGTAGAGGGCCTAGGTTGGTCCAATTTAGGTTCCCTGGCTGTCAGTCCAGAGTCTGTGTGTCCAAGTTAGTTGATTCTGTGTTCTATTAGTTGATTAGTGTCCTACTGAGTCCAAGTTAGTTGATTCTGTGGGTTTCCTTGTGATGATCTTGACACCCCCCATACAATCCTTTCTCTCTCTCTTCAGTAGGATTCCCAGAGCCCAGCCCAATGCTTTTCTGGGGGTCTCTACATCTGCTTCTCAGTTACCACATGAAGCCTCTGTAATGATAATGGGGCTAGGTACTGATATAGGTGAATAACAGATGGATGTCATTTTGTTGACTCCCCCACCCCAATCATGTTTGGTCCTATGCTAGGTCTCTGGGCCATCCAGCTTTCTGAGGCTGCAGATAGCACTGGGGTTAGTTCGCTCTCATAGAATGGGTCTGAGACAGGACCCATTGGTCGGCTAGTCCCACAATCTCATTGCCACCTTACTTCGGGCACCTCCCATAAGCAGGACAGACTGTAGGTCAAGGACTGTGTAGTTTGACCTGCTTCTTAATCCCTCCACTTGAAGTCATGTCCAATAATAGGAGATGGCCAGTTCAGGCTATAATCTTCCATCATTAGGAGTCTTAGTTGTGGTCATCCTTGTAGATACATGGTAGTTGTTCTTGTGTCAGGTTTTTCCCTGACCTGGAAATGAACCCCTATTTTCAGTCATCTCTTTCTGTAATCTCCCTTTCCATCTACCCCTAACCTTAACCCTGGTGTTCCCATCCTTACCACTCCCCAGACGACCCATAAGATCTCTTCTATTTCTTTTTCTTGGGGAGATCAATTTATCTCTCATTGGGACCTCCTTGTTACATAAACTCTCCGGGTCTTTGGATTGTAGCATGGTTATCCTTTACAGTTAATATTCTTATAAGTGAGTACATTCCATGGATCACCTCACTCCAGATACTTTATCTAGTTCCATCCATTTGCTTCCAAATTTCATGAGGTATTTTTTTTAATAGCTGGGACATACTCAATTGTGTTAATGTACCAAATTTTCTTTGTTTTTTTGATTGAGGTTGTTTCCAGGTTCTGGCTATAACAAATAAAGATGCTGTAAAAATAGTTGACAAAAATGATGGGGCCAAAAGTGGTATAACTTGATCTTCAGGTAGATTGATACCCAATTTTCTGAGAAAGCATCATATTGATTTCCAGAGTGGGTGTACAACTTTGCACTTCCATCAGCAGTAGAGGATTCTTCTCCTTGTTCCACATCCTCTCCAGCATGAGCCATCACTTGTGTTTTTCATTTTAGCCATTCTGACTGGTGTAAGATGGGATCTCAGTGTCATTTTGATTTACATTTCCCTCAATGCTAAACATGTTGACCATTTCTTTAAGTGGATCTCAGCCATATGAGATTCTTCTGTTGAGAATTCTCTGTTTAGATCTGTACATCATTTTTAATGGATTATTTGGTTTGTTGATATCTAGTTTCTTGAGTTTATATATATTTTGGAGATCAAACCTCTGTCAGATGTGGGGTTGGCAAAGATCTTTTCTCATTCTGTAGGCTGCCATTTTGTGCTATTGACAGTGTCTTTTGCCTTTCAGAAGCTTCTCAGCTTCATGAGGTCCTATTTATTAAGTGTTGATCTTAGTGTCTGCACTAGCCGTGTTGGTGTTCTTTTTAGGAAGTTGTCTCCTATGCTGTTGCATTCAAGGCTCTTTCCCACTTTCTAGTCTATCAGGTTCAGTGTAAATGATTTATTTGGAGGTGTTGGATCCCCTTGTACTTGAGTTTTGTGCAGGGTGATAGACATGGATATATTTGGATACTTCTACATACCGCTCACTATCTACTATGCCAGTATCATTTGTTGAAGATGCTTTCTTTTATCCTTTGTATAATTTTGGTTTCTTTGTCAAAAAATTCGGTGAACATTGGTGGATTTACATCTCGGTCTTCAATTCTGTTGATCTACTTGTCTTTTTTTATGCCAATACCACACTGTTTTTATTACTATACCTCTATAGTAGCACTTGAAATCAGGTTCTTTTATTGTATAGTGAAGAAAAACGCTAAAAAGAAACTCCACACTAGTTCAGAATTGAGTATAATAAAGGGTTGTATATTTAGGGGTATGTTCCTCTGCATGAACGGGGAAACAGGAACCGAATCCAGCAGCCAGAAGAGAGAGGACGAGCACATGCTTTGCATTGCATTTGTAGTATAAGAGGTCATGCCCAAGTGGACTGGTAACTTAAAGGCTACTGGCTGAAGGAGTTCGTACAGCACCTCCCCTTTTTGTTTAAATAAGAGCGTTTTAAGTATAATTCAAAATTATATATAAGAACAAATATCAAGTATAAAAATGAGCGTTACAATGAGCATAGATATCAAGCAAGAAACATGTGATAAATGTTTCAATAATTATCTTAGTCTAAGTCTTGTGTTACAAATAACTTGGCCAAGTCATGAAAGGAAAGTAACTATGACTATCTAGTCTTCAACACCATCAAAGATCTGAGAAGGGAAATCATATAACTTTAGTAAGCAGGAAGAACCATCAAGCTACTTCTAAAATGTGCAACAAATGACAGAGACAACTGGCTACCTGGGCAATCACCCAAAGTCTCATTTGCCACGTTGAAGCAACCAACTTTGGGTAAGGCCTAGAGTAACTGATAGACCATTTTCAGAGGCAGGAAATTTTTCAAAACCATCTTACCCTGTCTTGGCAAGATTTGACAGTCTTTTTTCCTGTATCCTGCTTGTCCTGTCTGGACATCTTATATTTTGTCAGTGGTTGATGCTTGGGCAGTTCAGTGCCCAAAGGCCAGTTTTGTCAAGAAGAAAACAAGCCCCAAGTGGAGTGTTTTCAGTGCTCAACTTTCCCTTGGGAATAGATCGGTGCTGCCAGGAGCAATTGTGTCTCACTTCAACAGAACCCTAAGTTATTTAAATGCCATATTCTACAGCTCTTTGAAGTGACTAAATATTACCTACCTATGCAGAATACAATTTATATGTATCTGAAGAATCTGATTAGTCTAACTATAAGTATGATAAAGATAGATGACTATTGATCTATAATTCTTAATACCTATATATCTTAAAGACTAAGACTTCATTTTAGAATATTATACAATAAACAACTGTGCAACAAATGAGGACAATGACATAAGGTTTTAATTTTTTACTTGGTTTATGTTGTAAAGAGATCCATTCTAAGGTAGTATCTTCCCTTTGCATTAAAATTTCTGTAGGGAAAATTCTTGAAGGCAATATGACTAGAACGTGATTAAGATTTGAATTCGCCCTATCCACACATGCCTCCTGTAATTTATCTTCAATGACAATCAATTTCTTTTCAGCTTTAGCTGTTAATTCCTTGTGACTATTTAAGTCTTTGTCACCATCTAAGATTTTGTTTAAATGAAATATTAGATTTGTTGTTATCCCAACAGCTGGTTGTAGACTGGCAATATCCCCTAACAATCTTTGAAAGTCATTAGGAGTCTGTGATCAGTCGCTCCTAACTAGTGCCTTTTGCATTCAAATTTTCTGTAAACCTATTTTATAACCTAGGTAATTGACAGAATCTTCTCTCTGTATGTTTTCAGGAGCAATTTGTAATCTTCATTTTGTTCAAACATTTTGTATTTCTTCCAATATTCTTTCTAAAGTTTCTATGTTTGAATCAGATAGCAAAATGTCATCCATGTTATAGTAAATTATAGATTTAGAAAATTGTTTACATATTATTTCTGATGGCTGACTTACAAAGTATTATCACAGGGTAGAGATACCGAGCATTCCCTGTGACTGGATGGTCGACTAGTATTTCCTAGTAGTTTGAGAATTATTATAAGTAGACACTGTAAAAGCAACTTTTCCTTTGTTTTTTTTTTCTTATAAAAGTATAGTGAGGACACAATCTTTAAATCAATAACTATAAGAGGCAATCCATTGGTAATAGAGAAGGCAGAGGAATTCCAGATTGTAGAGGGCCCATAGGTTGAATTACCTTGTTGACAGCTCTCAGATCTGTCACCATTCTCCATTACCTAATTTCTTTTTAACAACAAATATAGGAGAACTCCAACAGCTAGTTGATTCTTCAGTATGGTGAGCATATAGTTGCTCCTGTACCAGCTGTTCTAAAGCCTACAGTTTCTCTTCTCTTAAAGGCCATTGTTTAACCAATATTGATTTCTCAGTTAACCATTTTGATTGTAGGGCCATTGGTACCTCTAAAGGTTTGTTAGTTGCTTTGTGTTCTTGTACAGCCTGAATATCTGGTGACCTCTGTATATAGTACCTTGTACTATCCTTCCCAGAAATACGAGTTTCTGGGACTGCAGGAAGGTTAGTCTAGTATTCCATTGCTGAAGCAGATTGTGACCCCATAATTTCACTGAGATATTAGCCACATATGGCTGCAGCCTTCCTCTCTGTCTTTCTGGCTTTATGCATTCAACCCATCTCATGCTTTGTTTCACTTGAGATAGGGTTCCAAGTCCTGGTACTTGAACATATGCCTCCTGAAGAGGCCAATTTGGATACCAAGATTCTGGAGAAATGATATTCACATTTACACCCATGTGTATCAATCCCACAATTACATTAACATTTATGCACACTCTTTGATTTTTTTTGTCATTTATAAAGGTCTGTAAAAATATATATTTTCTAAATCCTATTGGAATTTTTGATTCATCCTCCAGAACCTTTTATTTTTTACTTTTTTTTTTCAGCAGACAGGGGACTTTTAATTTTCCTGGTGAGACTTATCCTCCACAGTGACTGGGAATAATTAGATCATGTTTGACTTTGGGGTCTGTGAGAGGCCCCCCCCAAGGAGTTTTTCAAAAGTATCGGGTTACCTTGTCTGTCTTTTGTTGATCTGCATTCATTGCTGCATTGTCGGCCTTTGTCATACCTCCTACATAATCCAAAAGATTGATATCTTTTATTTTTGCCATGCCTAGAGAAGACATTATTTCTAGGAATTTCTTGTGTAAAATCCCTTCTCAGATGTCCTATTCTACCACAATTAAAATATTTGGCATTTTAATGTCTCCTCATACCATTGGAAATTGCTTCTCCTACTAAAGAATCAGTATTATAGTCAAACGTCCCAATGTTCATTGTATGCAAGATCCATTCCTCCACTGGTACTGATCTAACATTTAAATGTCCAAGTACCTTTTTGCATTCTCAGTTGACATTTTCAAAAGCCAGAGTTTCAATAAGTACTTGTCTAGCTTCTGGGTCTGTTACTCCTGTTTGTAGAGCCTTAGTTAATTTTTATAAAAGTCACTAAAGCATTCTCCCTGGCCCTGTTTAACCCTGGTGTATGATTAAATTCTTTCTCCTAGTTCTTGAATTTTGTCCTAAGCATTTGAGGCTGCTGTATGGCATTGGGACAAGATTTGTTGATCGTAAAGAGCTTGAGCCTGTAGATCAGCATAAGTGCGCTTGCCCAGAATTTGATCTTGGGAAGTCTCAAGTCCTTTTGCTTTTCCTTGTTGTTCTAAAATTTTTGCCTCTTCTAGCCAATAGCATTTCCATAGTAGTTGTAGCCAGTCATCTAGGACTGCAGAAACTGATTGAATCTAATCATGTGTGGGAGCCTTATTGCTAGAGGCCCATGTCTGTACCATCTCCCTAACAAATGCTGAGTGCAAGCCATAAGATACTACTCCTTGCTTAATTTCTTTTAGATCATTCATTCCTATAGGCATCCATCTACCTTCTTTGGATTCTTTTGTGCATTTAGAACTTGATGCTTTTTCAGAGTTGATTACAGGGTAGGAAGCTAAAATCCTGGGTAAGTCAACTCTGACAGGTACTGGAGATGTTAAATCCTGTCCTTGTACCTTATTTCCCTGCTCATCAGATCCAATAATTTCCTCAATCGTTTCAAATCTTTTTACTACTGTCTTTTATAAAGCCTGAATCTTCTGGCCTTTATATATTTCTAGTGATTTCATTGAGGAACCTATCCTCTGGTCCTCTTTCTGCACATGTGTTTTCAAGGTATGAAGTTTTTCCTCTAAAGATAACATCTCATCCTCGGACATTGTTTGGATAGTGTGCAGATTACCTTCCTGGAAAGACACTCTATCTGCTATCATATGCTTTCATAAGTTTTTTAAAACAGATTTTGATTGTCAAATTCAACAATATGAATTCTTTCAGGTAATTTCTCAGTACTCTTTGACATAGATTGAATTTTGTCTGTCAAATTAATGCTACTCTTTTCAATAGTATTTTTTTTTTCAGAAAACTTTTGATTTTTGATGGATTTAATCCTGGCAGCTTGCTGTTCACTATTAGTCTGTGACGACTATATCATTTCTAAAATTGCCTCATTCTTGGCTGTGTTATAAAATATATAATATGGATATGTAAGGATATATAGGGATATAACATGAAAAAGAAAACTAAGTCCCAATATCCAACAAATGGATGTATCAGAAGAACTATATAAGCCTTGCAGAATACAATCCATAGTATAAGTAAAAACATTATTAAATTCCTGGATGGTAATATCATCTGCTATTATATAACTTTCAAGTTTATTGATTTATTTATTAATCAAATAGTTACTTTTGCTATGAGATTTGGTAAATTTTTATAATAATAATATTGATATAATAATAATTGATATAATAATCTTTATTGTCAAGTAGGTGTTATGGTTACAGCCATGGCGAAAAGGCGTGCCTGTGGCAGCACAACTGGTGGTGGCACAAACAGCCCTGTGCTGCTTTGGTTTCCTGTTTTGGTGCCTGGTTAAATACTGACAAATATGCTTTGCTTTACACATTAAAAGCAATTAAATCAGTTTTATATATGGAACAAGGAGCCCAGAGCTCACAAACAGGGAGCACAAACTGGAAACTGTGCAAGTCGCCACATGGCAGGGAAAGCAGCAGTTGGTGGAGTAGCATGTGTGAGCCTAAGAAATTCCCAAGTTGCCGCGCTCAGCTCTGCTGTGGTGTGTTTTTTTTTTTGTTTGTTTTTTTTGTTTTTTTTGTTTTGTTTTTTTTTTTTTAAAAAAACTGCTTAGTAGATGAAATCCAGTCAGGCATACAGGATGGGAGACCTTTTGGGCCACAGACTTTTTGTGCCTTTCAGACCAGTCTACACAGTAGGCATGGAGGTAGGATCCACATGGGTACCAGATGAAGAAGGATACTAAAAAAAAATCCTACACTAGCTCAGAATTGAGTATAATAAAGGGTTATTTCTTTAGGAGTAGACTTACAGACCATAGTCTTCTGCATGAAGGGGGAAACAGGAACTGAATCCAGCAGCCCGAATATAGGGCTAGCATGTGCTTTACAGTGGGATTTGTAGTGTAAGAGACCATGCCCAAGTGGGCTGGTAACTTAAAGGTTACTGGTTGAAGAAGTTCCTACAGCAGTACAGGATTGTTTTTGCTATCCTGGTTTTTGTTTTGTGTTGTTTTGTTTTATTTTTCCAAATAAAATTGAATATTGTTTTTCCAAGGTCTGTCAATTGGTTGGAATTTTGATGGGGATTGCACTGACTCTGTAGATTCCTTTTGGTAAGATAGTCCAATATGTTGATCCTACTAATCTACGAGCCTAGGTAACTTTTCCATCTTCTGATATCTTCTCCAATTATTTTCTCCAAAACTTGAAGTTCTTGTCTGACTGGTCTTTCACCTGCTTGGTTAGAGTTACCCCAAAATATTTTATATTATTTGTAGTTAACCTGAATTGTGTTGTTTTCCTGATTTCTTTTTAGCCTGTTTATCATTTCTATATACAAGGGCTACTGATTTTTTTAAAAGTCAATCTGTATCCAGCCACATCCATGAGGATTTTTATTAGCCGTAGGAGGTCCCTGGTAGAATTTTTGGGTTTTTATGTACTATCATATCATCTGCAAATATTGATACTTTGACTTCTTCCCTTCCAATTTGTATCCATTTGATTTCCTTTTGTCATCCCATTGCTCTAGCTGGAAACTCAACTACTATATTGAATAGATATGGGGAGGGTAGATAACCTTGCCTTAATACTGATTTTAGTGGCATTGATTGGATTTTCTCTCCATTAAATTGGATGTTGACTATCGGTTTACTGTATCTCGCTTTTATTATGTTTAGATATATTCCTGGTATCTAGTGAGAACTGATCTAGGTTCTTAGTATTTTCTCAAGATTATGACACTTTGCTCACTGCTCACGCTCCTAATCATGCACACACACACACACACACACACACTCACACACACACACACGCACGCACGCACGCACACACACGTTCACTTAGTATTAAAGTGAAGATGAATTTGAGAAGACAACATTGAGTTTATTTATCCATGTATGTCCCTGTACACCAAGAACATGTCTTCTATTTAATAATATTTGAAAAACTATGCATCAAACATACCTTTTTAAATGACAAAACTAAATACATTTATGATACTGTAAATAATGCTTCAAACTGTTTCTACTTATTTATTGACCAATATAGATTTCTTTCTTGAATTTCTTAATACTAATATTTTCTAAGTTGTCCTGAATTAATTAGGCATATATTTCACATATGATATATTTTTCTCTTTATTCTTTTAAGTTTTATTTTAACTACCTTCACTTGCCTATCACTGAGTAAGTTTTTACCTCAAAATGTTGAAAGGAAATAATAAATCTGTATAAACTTGTCTTTTGTCATCTTAAAGAGAAATTAAGAATTTTACTTTTGATTATGACATTACCTCTAAATTAATTAATATATTCACTTATTTGTATATGTATAGCTGTTTTGCCTTCATGAATGTCTGTGCCCCATTATTCAGTGCCTCATTAGCCAAAAGAGATCATTAATCCCACAGGAATGGAACTACAGAGCTGGTGTCTGGTTCCTGGGACTCAAACTGGGATCTTCTGGATGAGCAGCCAGAGTTCTTAAATATTCAGTGATCTTTCCAGCCATAACTTCCAGGTTTTTGATAGTTGCTTTCTAAAAGATAAAGGACAAACTCCTCTAATCATGGCTCTTGGAGGATGTATATTATATGTAATGTTTGAACATTGTCAGATGGTTTGTCTTCCATTGTAGAGGGCTATTGTTTCAGTTTCCTTCCTGTTGTTAAAATGAAATATAAATGCAATTTAAGGGAGAACGGTCTCATTCTGATCACATTCAAGAGTGGAGTATGTCTTGGTTGAGAAACCAATGCTGCAACAAGGGAAGGAGGCTTGCTGGTGCCATGCCATCTACACTCCTGGAACAAAGGAGGAACAAAATACAGAATGTGGAATTAAAGTCTCAATGCCCACGTCCAACAACTCACTCCCTCTGTGGAGACTTTACTTCTTCCAGTCCTCACAACCTCTCCAAACAGATGGGAACTAAGTGTTTAAATACATGAGCCAGTGGGGGAGGGGAGCATTTCATATTCTACCCACTGCCATCACATTTTTAATCTTTACTAATACTGTGAGAAGGTACAATGATTGATTTTGGTATGATAATAAGCTTCATGTGTTAACTGCCATTAGGGCATAGTGATATGGTAATATATATTTTTAACTTTTTAGAGATAAATGAGAAATATTATAATTTCCAATCTGTGTAAAGTTTTATCTCACATTGTTATGGCAGTGCCTCTGGTTGCAAGAATGAACCAGGAACTATTTCTTCCTTTAGAGTTCCCTATAATACTTTGTATTGTGTATAAAATTGTGTATAAAAATTACACAATTTACTGCCACAGTATTTAGAGAAGTGTACAATTAAAGATATATACCTGAATTTTTATTTGTGAGAAGACTGAAAATTAGTTTGCTAATATCCTTGGATTATTGGCTGGACTGTAAGTGTTGTGGCTCCACGTCTGGGATAGCAGCCTGCTGACAGGTGGGAAGCAAGAATCTGTCTATCAGAATCTGTAGGCAGCATGGCCTCATGCACAAATTCAAGTGACGGCTGATAGGAAATACATGGAGCAATGTGTAAAGACAGACACTCCCTTATACCTAAGTATGAGAGCCTTCATTCACCTGTGCTACCATCCTCCCTTGCCTCTCAACTTTGCTTTCTCTGCTCTCCTGACACATGGAAACAGTCTCTGTGCTTCAGAAATATGAGTAGCTATTGTACGTTTGGTTTTCATTATGCCCTTAGGTTGGCTCATCTCTGTCTAAAGATTAAGGATTTTCCCTTTCTAAAAGTTTCCTCAATTTGCCTGACAAAAAAAGATACCCACCATAAGTTTGCTTGATTTTTCTTTGGAAACACTCATGCCTTTTTAATTTAAAATGGCATAGGATGGAGGGGAGGCATATATGTGCTTTATTTATTGGAATCAGGTTTATTCTTTTTAAAAATGAGATCATACATAAAACAGTTCCATATGCCAAGTATAAAATAATATGTTCTTATCAAATTCTCTGGTTTCTTATAGATAGTGATATGACATACACATTCACTTCCTTCAGCAAAGGCAAAAGAAGACAAAAAAAGTACAGGAATTATTTATGTTGGTGTCCACTTTCACATCCCTATCATATAATATAGCTCTAAACACATATTTTAAAACATGATGTTCTAGGGCTTAGCTCATATTGAACTATCCTCATCACAATAGTCTTGGTGATCATAAGCTAAAGGTGTTATGTTTTCATAAATTATGTATACAAAGTTAATGGCCGACAGTTCAATGAGATTAAATCATGCCAATGGCACTGGTTATTAAGCATGAACAATTACTACTCTTATTGTAACTATTACTGGTAGTATTACTCGCTGCTCTTCCACTTCCTAGCAAACATGCAAAGCACTTATCTTTGAAACTCATTTGTTCCCATTTTATATGCCAATCAAACATGTTCAATCATAGTCTTTTGGCTTTTCCAAAAGGCTTAAAAATTTAACTCAAACTTCATTAAAATTTTTCTAAAGTTTATTAATTATTTATACGTTGGGAAAATCCTATCCCATGTTGAAATCAGCTTAAAAATGAGATCTTTTCATCATACAAAGTCTCGCACTTTCCAAGCTATCTCATGGCACTCACCCTCCAGGATCTTCTCTTGTGCTACATTGTAATCTTGATGAAGAGTGTAGGATACCGCAAGTTTATCCTGGGGTGAAAGAATTAAGTTATCTGTTTTTCACTTTTATAGATATTTTAAATTAAACTGAACTATCTTAAAGAATAAAAAAATTAAAATTTATAACCACCATGTTTTTTTTTCAGGTTCAATATTTGACTGTTGCCAAGGAAATGCACTTTTTAAAACAATGAACTTCTAATTTGAGCTATGCTTTCCTAAATTGATGCTGGCTACAGATTGTACATTTTCAAAAATGTCTGCTATATTCTTGAAGAAAGAAAGAAGAAATCATGCATTGAATACATTTAAAGAGGTAGACATCAATTCTTTACCAAGCTAACGTTGGCTATTTAACAAGAACATTATACATGAGTAAACTATGAGTCAAGTATGCACATAAACACTAAAAGCAGAGCCCTTTCTGTTGAGATAATTCATATTGAGGCAGCTCTTGACATGCTTCAAGTCTTGGTGCTATATAAATATTTATATTATAAGTGCAAATCAAGAGGAAGGTCTTTTTTAGATTAGTGTTAAAACTGAGACTACATGGCAGCTCTAAATCCAGAAAAAGAACTCTGCTGTCTCCAGTCTTCTTTTCCAAGGATGGCAGTCCTCAGGCCTGATTCTGAACTCCTTCCAGATGGGGTTGCTTGGCTAGGCAGCTGGCTGAAAACTGGCAAGACATGGCATTCTTTGGCATGCTTGGTCAGAGGATTGTGAAACAAATACACCGGAAACCTTTTCTTTATGTTGACGGTAGGAGTTCATGTTGCATGGTCGAGAGGAGAACTGCCTGTCAGCTTTATAAAAGCTTTGTTACCTTACCGTTCCCCAAACAAACAGAACAAAATTAGCTGCAAGTATTTAAAAACCAAATAAGGGTTTTCTTAACCTCAACCAGACACTCTCTCTGTGTGCTTCTGTGTCTCGGTCTCTCTCTCTCTTTCTATTCACACTCTCTCGCCCTCTTACTCTATCTTCTCCTTTCCCCCCCATCTCTCCCTTTTTTCTTTTTCCCATTTCCTTCTCCTCTTCTCTCTCCATTTTTGTCCTTATCTATACTTCTAGCTCTTTCGTAGATACAACCCTGTACTATGACTCAATAATATTCTCACCAAATATATTTTTGCTGAGCTCATTGTATCTACTGACAAAAAATCACAAGGAAAAGAATAAATAATATTGTGTTTTATTGATATTTCTATTTCCACAATAAAAGTCCTGCTTTATGTTGCAATTTAGTGAGTTAGAAATTAATTAATTCCATTGTTATTTCATTTATTATAAGGTATTTTTCTGATAATAGTACATTATTTGAGAAAAACATTAGCTACATACAATTTTATGTAGAAATGGGTAGAAGTTAATGTAACAGCTAATTGCACCTAATATCTTTTGGAATAATTCATTATATCACTATTGAAAAGAAATAAACATTTAATTTGAGATTCTGCATGATGAAGATATAGCTTTGAGTCATCTCCAAATGAGAAGCAACTTGTTGCTAATTAATTTATTCATTCATCTGATGGAAGACGGTCATCTGACTATGTGTTACTTTCATTGGTTAATAAAGAGACTGTCTTGGGCTTTTTGATAGGCCAGCCCTTAGGTGGGTGGAGTAGACAGAATAGAATGCTGGGAAGAAGGCAATGAGTCAGACGCCATGCAGCCAATCACCAGGTCAGACATGCTGAATCTTTCCCAGTAAGCCACCACCTCGTGGTGACATACAGATTATTAGAAATGGGTTGAAGTCAAGATGTGAGGTTAGCCAGTAAGAGGCTGGAGATAATGGGCCAAGCAGTGTATAAAAGAATACAGTTTCCGTGTAATTATTTCGGGTCAAGCTAGCCAGGCAGGCAGCGGGAAGCGGCCCGCCATTCCTTCAACATGCATCCAACAGATCTTTGTAAAACACCACGCTAAAGTGTTATCGGGTATTGAGTTAAGTCATTAGAATATACAGATGAGAAATTTATGTGCCTGCTTAATAAGCATGCATTAAGACAAAATAAAAGTGATAAAGGAATATACAGAGCTGAGGAAAGTAATGAATGGACACTTTGCATCTCTAATTGAGAAGGAAGGTGTTAAAGTATCAGGCATTTAAAGCAAAGTACCTCTGAAATCTGCTCTTGGGACAAGGGTTTGAATGCCTGATGGTGCTGTAATATTTGTGCTCAGTCTAAAGAAAAGATGATGATGCAATGTCACAGACCTGGAAGAAAGAGCTTATGCTAAACATGAAGTCAATCCCAAGCACATAAAAGCACACTTAACTGATATATTTTAGGAGAGCTTGAATTCTATTTCTTCTTTAGTTAAACATTATTCTAAGTATAATCCTTAAAAATCAATGACATTAATTTAGAGAGAAGTATTGATTATAGACTTCTGTTGAAGAAAATATTAAAATTTATATACATTATGTCTACTATAAATGATACGTTCAGTGTATGAATGAACAAACAGTGGGAAAATGTTTGCAGCTTGTATCTATACTGATGATTTATACGCTTTTTTCCTCAATTGTGCTGATTTTAGAGACCCTGTCCAGGGGTCAATAAGCTTGCTTCCTTTGTGTAACTATGAAAATCCATGTTCTATACCACTTCCCGTTGGCTATTGCTTTGTGCCACCATAAAGCAAGCCACAACATACTAGACTGGAGGGCTAGACAGTTCGAGGTATCTCCTGTAACCTAGAGATCACAAAAATCACTTAGCTGAGTCAATGAGGAGGGAGCTGGAGAAATTTATCAGACCCCACACCACGCTGTAGTCTCCCCTTTACAGCTCAGCTCACAGTTGCCATGTTCTAGGTGCAGCCCTGACAAGTGCCTGCTGAACAACCTTCTCCTTGGAGCTGCACGTTAGAAATGTTCTGCCTCTCTTCTGCCAGACACTTGTTTTTCTTGTTTCTTGTCAAACAAAAATATTTGTCCTTTGATAAAATTGCACATCATTGCTCAGCTAAATCTTAAGAGTGTCCCATGAATGTAAATACATACAGGGAACCATTTTTTTTTACAGTTACAATATTTATATCTATTTTATTTTTTATTGTAACTAAGGAAAACTATATTATTATTATCTATTCTTCAACCCCATCAAAGACTCCAGAAGGATATAATATTACATAAGTAAACAGGAAGTGCATTGCAGAGAGAGGACTGCTGAACTTGCCTTAAGGTGAGATGATTCTTTAAGGTTCCTGCTTCATAAAAGAGTCTGTGAGACTTTCTGCAGGACACAGAAGAAAGTGACTAAACTGTCTTTGAAATTTCCTGCTTCATGGAAAAGTCTGCTAGATATTATGGGCCTGTAGGGTGAAGATGAATGCTCCAATGATACAGAAAAACTTTGGGTGACTGTGCAGGCCGCAAGATGTCTCTGTCAATTCTAGAGTTTTGCAGTGAACCATTTTTTTTTTCAGAATTTGAAATACCATTATCTTCATAATCAGAAACCCTGAAATGATCTCCTAGATCAGATAAAACAAAATAAGGCCTTTTTTTATTATAGCTACCACTCTAGTAAGTTTTAAAATTTTTTCAAGGATCAGTTATATCTTATTTCACACACATGCTCAGCACAAATCCATGCGCACGGTAGGAAATGAGACTGTTACCGATGGATAGAGTTCCTATACTTTCTTTTTTAAGTCCTTTCCAAGGAAACACTTTGCAGAGTTTCTTTCATTCTGTGTGAATGATTTAATACAATCTAATTACATGCACTGAGGCTGGGCTTGATAGACCCTGAGATCACATAACGGAGACTCTAATTGCAATCAAATCAAGGCACAAATAGTATCTCATTAGCTCAGAATAAGCTGGCCATAACTAGTTGTCTTGCCAGTTCCCAGCAACTGTCGAGCTTACTCTATAGGTGGCATTGTCCTCGGATTTTGGCAGGAACTTAAGAGAGAACATATTTTCCTTGCTGCCCCGTGTACTGGTGGACTGGAAGGTTCCACTACTTTATTTGGACATTTTCCATTATGCATCTTATAGTATCCATATGCTAGCTTTTTATGCCTATTAATGCTTTCTTTCCTCTGGGCACTCTTCCAAACACACTACTTTGAAATATAGCTCGCCTTATTTAGTTATATAGCCAATATCTCTGAAAGCTTCAACGGGGGAAAAGGTTTCCACCACAATTTTTTGAAAGATCTGTTAAGATTCATCAACGCAGCTACTCAGTGAGTGTGGAAAGAGTCTCTTCTCAGTTCAGGAAACCAGACCATAAAGATCTGCCGGAGAGGGAGCACCAGAAGTCAGAAAATACAAACCACCAAACGCGCACTGTCGCCAAACTCTGCGGCAGCAGATGTAGAATCACCAAGCTTATCAACTAATTTCCGCGTGCTGCTCTATTTATGTTCCTACCCACTGGGTGCATGCGGATTGCGTTTTCCTGCCAATGGTAAAAGCTATTGACTTAATATGTGAGGAAGCTCTACACCGAATTGCAAGCGTATGAAATACAGGGCTGGGGTTGAAGCAGTAACTGTTCTAAGACAGAGAAGGTAACCGATGGAATGCATAAGCATTTTTGCTGAGAGGCTCAAGACCAAGAGGAACTTATGCATTATCTTTTGGGATAATAAACGTACAGACATAAAGCAAAAATACATTTTGGATGAGGCTTAGCAAGGCTGTTTCTCTTCCAGATGTCAGGCTAATTTCCTTGCCAGAAATTTCGGAGACTTGTTTAAAATTTTCCCTAAAATGCTTCCCAGTCTTCTGTGAAAGAACAAGCAAGGCACATAATGCCTTCATTATCTCAGAGTGAATCATAACGGGCCAGATACTACATCACTAGCAAGAAGGTCGAAGTTGTGAGGAACCGGAACCCAGGATCTAGCCATTGGCCCAAACATACTGGCTAACAGGAGCCCAGGCCTGTGATCTGACTGCACACTTTCTCCTCTGTGAAGATGACAGTGTCTCTGGAATGTAGAGGCAAACATTTTAGAAGCTCGAGTTATGCACTTGGAAATCACATCCCAGAGACTTTTCAGGAAGCCAGAGGATTGGTCCAGGAGCTTAAGAGCATGGTTGCAAGATGTAGATTAACGCCGCTGCTGCTGGGATCTGCTGTTGATGAATTGGTAGCGCCCTGTCCGTCACATCTTAAGTGGGCTGCTTAGACACCTGGGACAAGAAAGGCGCACCAGAGAGCTACTGAAGGTCTGGAATTTCACAAATATTTGAAATAGGGGGCTCAAAGAACACAAAGCTTCATGTGACCAAGCCCCTATGAAAAAGGCTGGGCTTTAAGACAGAAAAATAAAATTTGGTGTGTATATTCACTTATGTCTCCAAATAGATGATACTACCACGTTCTTCAGTGATGGAATTAAAATATAATAAAGTAAAACCTCTTCTACCACATGTCATCTTATCCCTGTTGTAGATGAACAACACCAGGTTTCTTCACATCTGTTAAGACCATTATAATTCCTTAATATTAGCAGTTCCAGTATTTGTACTTGAAAAACACACTTAATTTGTTTATTTATATGCCTTGATATGTAATTTATCAGTGATTCAAATTTGATCATAATCTCAGAATATGAAAATAAGACGATGAGATTCAATTCTGATGGAGGAACTGTAATCCTTCCGTTTCATTTCATATTTATTTACATTTTGTAGACTTTCAAAAGATAGCATGCTCTAGATTGTTCTAGCTAGAGACAATGTACAGGAGACTTACTGCAAAAATGCACCTGAAACCAAGTAGGCAAATTAATTAAAAAATTGTTTGTATTTAGTGTGTGCGGGGGGAGGGGGTGTTGGAGTGCATGTATCATGGGGCATGCATGGAGCACAGATGGAAACTTGACGGTGTCAGCTCCCTTCCTGCCATTGTGTGGGTTCCAGTGGTGGGACTCATGTTTTCAGGCTTGGGGATGGGTACTTTACTGAAGAAGCCCTCTCAATGGTCCTTATAGAACTAAATTTTACAAAAGTTGAGCAAAAAAGAAAGAAGGAACGAGAGAAAGAAAAAAAGAAAGAAAGGAAGGAAGGAAAAACAGAAGGAAGAAAGGAAGGAGGGAGGGAGGGAAGGGGAAATCTCTCTAAAAATTATCATGTACTTTTAGTTTTATTCTTCTCTCCTTTTGAAATTATTATAATCTACATGAAATTAAGTAGCACACATTTCAAACTGTTATACTGTTAGATCAGTGCAATGACTCTTAAAGTAAAAAAAAAAAAAAAAAACTCCTAAAGGATTCAAGCTATACCACAGAGGATGGGTGGCGGTGAGGACACCGTCACCAGTCAGTATCTCCCAGGAAAAGTGAGAGAAAAACAGGACGATAGTGGGTAGTTGAGGTGGGGACGCACGCAGGTTTCCAAATAGAACAGACAGGATAGCATTTAACACGCTTGATAAGCAGAAAGTCAAAAGACCACCAGCAAACTAACACAAAAAAAGTAGAATCTAGAGAGTAGGAAAGAGCAAGTGACCAGTCAGAGAAGGGAGAGAGGGGAAAGAGAGAGAGGAGAATAGCCCCTGAGAAGTTTAAAGACATAAGGGTATAAAGTGAAAGAGGAAAAAAAATCACCCTCAGTAGGTTCTCTTAAACCTGGTATCTATGTCTATGCAGACAGGAGTCTGCATAGGATGCCAGCGTTGAAGAAATGTTTTCTTCTTCCCAGCATGCCCTAGTGGGGAGTAGTGGGAAACTATTGGTGGAGGCTGCTTGTTTGTTCATGGCTACCCAGAACCAAAATAACCACACAGAAGCTATATTATTTGCAATACTGTTTGGTCAATAGCTTAAGCATATTTTGAGCTAGCTCTTATATCCTCTACTAACACATCTCCATTAATCTGTGCATTACCATGAGGTCCTGGCCTACCTGCAAATTTCTGGTGAGCTCCGGTGGGGGTGTCTGTCTCCTGCAGTGGCAACATGCTTCTCTCCTCAACTTTGCCTACTCTCTCTCTATATTTCTCTGTTAGGATTTCCCACCTGGCTTTACTCTGTTAAGCCATTGGCTAAAAATGGCTTTATTCATTAACCAATAAAAGCAACACATATACAGAAGGACTTCTCACACCATTTTCCCCTTTCTGTTTAAATAAAAAGGTTTTAACTTTAACATGGTACAATTACATATAACAAAACAGGTATCAAGCAAGAATAACAGTTGTAATATTTATATCTATTTTATTTTTATCATTACTAAGGAAAACTTAGTAATTATAACTATGTATTCTTCAACTCCATCAAAGACTCCAGAAGGATATAATATTGCCTAAGTAAACAGGAAGTGTATTGCATGCAACTTCCAAAACTCTAGAGTTGATAATTTCAGCACTCAGGAGGCAGAGGCAGGCGAATCTCTGTGAGTTTGAGGTCAGCCTGATCTACAAGAGCTAGTTCCAGGACAAACACAAAAGCTACAAAGAAACCCTGTCCTAGAAAACCACACACACACACACACACACACACACAAAAATCAACCAAACAAACAAGAAAAACTCTCTAGAATTGACAGAGACTTCTCACTGCCTGGACAGTTACTCAAAGTTCTTTTGTACCATTGGGGCACTCTTCTTCAGCCTACAGGCCCATAGTATCCTGCAGACTTTTCCACAAAGCAGAAAATTTGAAGATCTCTTATGCCTTGTATTGGCAAAGTTCAACAATTGCTTTCATCTGTGTCCTGCAGAATGTCTAGCAGACTTGTTTTGTTCTTTCATGAAGCAGGAACTCTGAAACACCATCTCACCTTTATGCAAGTTCAGCAGTCATTTTTCTGTGGATCCTCCATGTCCATGAAGGATAATATCAAGCAGCCCAGGCAAGAGCAGTTTCTTGCATAAATGGCCAGCAAACTCTATGAGGAGACTTTTTGATGCCCATCGTCCTCTTGAAGTAATTGATGCTGCCAGGAGCAGTTGTGTCTCGTTGTAGAGAAAAGTCCTAAGTTTTGAAAACATTTTTAAATGCCGTATTCCACAGGTCTTTGAAAGGCTTGAAGATGATCTGTCAAAGTGAAATAATTTCTATGTATCTAGAAAACCTAACTAACCTGACTACAAACTTAACTATTATAGATGACTATCCATCAATCTGTATTTCTTAATTATACATTACATTTTTAAGTGAGCTGCACAAATATAATACCTTTCTCAAAAGCAGAAATATACATATTACAAAATTGACCTAAAATTTGTATAAATAAACCTAGATCCATACCAGGGCAAATCTCTATATTATATCCCCCATTAAATATAAACACACATTTATAAACAATATTTGGGAATTTGGGCATTGTTGTCCACACTACTTCCTGTTGATTGAAGGTGCTGTTAATCAGGTCTCTCACGGGGTTCCTGTATGGTAGGTCTTTCTCAGCCAGCAGTCTTGAAGCTGTCATGGATGTTGGACCATCTGGGTCATTGTTTTAGAGGGTCTTATTTGGTCAAACCACATTAGTCTGGAAGGAATCCACAGGTTCTTCTCATCCTCTGTGGAAACAAAAGTAGAACCTCTTTCCCAAAGCGACATATGCTTCGACTCAAATTTTGAACCCAAGATACATTTAAAACATATATGTTGGTTTAGTTTAAAAGCCAGTACAATGAAATGTCTCTCTGTACTTAGCTCATTAACAGTCAAAAATTCAAAGAAAACACAATATAATATACATAATTCAGACTCTCTGTGTATATTCCATCTTTACATGACTTATTTTTCTACTCTATTATTACTTTTCTACAAGTTCAATATTTATTTTATTATCTTTACTCCTTTAATCTATGACTGTCCATTCTCTTTTATATTATAACTGTCTGTACTCACTTTTCTTTCTCTCTCTCTCTCAAACATAAGTACATTTATTCAACAGTGACCCATTTAGAAGTCTTTTCCATCTGGATTTGTCTTTGTTGCATTCGTATCTGTAATTATTTTTTGACCAGGAGCGCTTTTCTCTTTTTTCTTTTTTTAAATGCTAAGTGGCCGTGCCCAAAACCAACTCCTCAGTCCTACCTGCTTGCTTTGCCCAGTCCAACATGGCAGAGACATGTTTGGTGCCCTCGAGAGCCATTCTCTCTGCCTCAGATCTAGGGTCGCAGTGGCTCTGTATCACCATTAAGCAATTTGTAACACGCTGCTCACAGACCCCATTTAAGAGCTTGGCCTCCTGAAGGAACCAGAGCTGTTTGTGCAACTGTCATGAGCCAGGAAACTTTTTAAAAGGAGCTGTGCAGTTTTTGCTGCTGCTGCCGCTGAGTCAGGAAGCCTTCTTTTAAAAGAATCACTTGATTCCAGCAAACAGAGCCCACCAGAGAAGATGCTGCTACCAAACTCCTACCAAAAAGCTGCACTAAACTTTGCTTTTTTTCTTTGTGTGTGTGTGTGTGTGTGTATGTGTGTGTGTGTGTGTGTAGAATTCCATTTCAAGCTCTCTCAGGTTCTTTTATGTGGATGTAGTCAGCCCAAGTTGATGCTCCAATCTGTTTGCATATTTATAACTAGCTCTTATATCCTAGACTAACCCATCTCCATTAATTTGTGCATTACCATGAGGTCATGGCCTACTTGCAAAGTTCCATGGAGCTCCCCTGGGGGCGTCTGTCTCCTGCAGTTGGCTACATGGCTTCTCTCCTCCACTCTGCCTACTCTCTCTACATCTCTGTTAGGATTTCGTGCCTACCTTTGTTATGTTAAGCCATTGGATGAAAGCAACTTTATTCATTAACCAATAAAAGCAACACATATACAAAAGGGCTTCCCACACCATTAAAAAACACCCAACATGTTGAGTAGGTCCCAGCTGCATCTGTGACGTAGGAATGAAACATTCCTACATTTTTCGGTCATCAGAACCCACAACAAGGGTCACATGTAGATCAGTTGAGTGCTGGTCTGGAGATCTAGTCTAGCTACAGCAGAAAAAAAATTGAGGTTGGAAATAATTTTGAATGGGCTGGGACTTTCACAACTAAACCTGTCCGTTATGGAAGCTAGCTAGGGGAACTCCAGGTTTGGGGACAGTCGGTGAAAGAGACCTTGAACAGGAGCATCCCATAGCTAACACCCTCTAAGCACACAATGCTGCAACAGTGTAATGCTTCCCACTGCAACCGGCCAGTTTCCTGGGCCACTGTAGTCATGGGTGTGAGAAAGAATCTTCTACAGTTATGATGCTGGAAAAAACAATACTTATGACAGGTAAGTGTAGTTACCACATCTCACCAAAGAAATCTTTCTTCAGAGCAAATTGGGACCATCACAGAGAACCGTGGCTGGAAACAATTCTACTGTCAATAGATCATGGGGAGCCCAGCCCCAAAGGATACATCTCTATCACAGTTCATGCATCCGTGACTTACGGAGCATAGAGAAAGGGAAGGTCCAGTCAGAGGGAAGACTCTAAGAGCCAGGATACCTAGAAGTCTTCCTGTAAAAACAGTCTTTCCTGTAATGACTGCATGAATAAGACTGGAATCATAGCAATCAATGAACTTGTAAATGTGGAAGGGAACATTTTTCAGAGGTCCCATCCTAGCCAAACAACTGGTGACAGCCAATGATTGCTGGGAGAAGGAGAATTAGCCTCTCCTAAGAATGATCTCCTTTATGAACCAGCTTCCTACTGCTGAGTGGTTAGCCTTGAAACCCTATAAATTCCGTGAACAAGGGTGAACTCAGCAGGTGGTGGTGGTGAAGGGGGTGGGTAACGACATGGATTGAGGGGAGATTAGCAGGAGGGTCTGGAAGGTGGAAAGGGAAGAGGGGAAATGATGTAATACTATTTCAATAAAAATATATTTTTAAAAAAACAAGAAGGAAAACCCAGCCCCACCCTGCCCTAAGGAGAAGCTCACAAGCCCCAGGAGCCCAGTGAACACCAGCAAGGAAGGATGACGCCAAATGACAGCTCTGCTCTCTCTAACTGGAGCATGGCCCAGGAGTCCAGAGCACCGCTGGGCATGGCCTGAGATCTTTCCCTGCTGCCCACGGGACTGTCCCCTTGGGAGGGCTAGAGACCTGCCAGTTCCCTTTGGTATCATATTTTTAGTTTTTTTTCTATTTTTTTTAAACTAGTTCCGATCCTTTAAATATTTGCATACAAATGTTTTATTGCATGAAAACATAATCTCATTATTTCTGTCTGTATTACTTTTATGTTTAAAAAGTGTGCTTTTGTTTGTTTGGTTTTCTTTCTCAGAGACAGCCTTTCACAGTGGTGCTCGGGCTCGTCTCCTTCCTGCCTCAGTTTCTCTGGTGCTTTAACATTTAACATTTCCTCCTTACTTCTCCATATTCTTTTTTTCCCTGCTATTTTCTACTTTTGTCAAGTAGGTCAGCTCTTTTCTTTTTCTTGTTTCTACGTTTACAACTAAATTTTTAATTTTCCTTTTTGTTTTTCCTTTTATATTTTTCCTTGTGTTTATACCGGAGTCTCCTGCTTCATTTTCTCCTAGCATTGTTTGCTAGCTTCATATATTTTTACTCTTATTCCTGATAACTAATATGTTTCTTGTTCACTCATTTTTGCTTTCACTATTTTGTCTGCTAATGATACTAAAGTGCTTCTTATTTAATTGATTAACACTGTACTTTCAGAGCTGGTCATTTTATTATTACTATTATTTTATTTGTCTTTTTGAGACAGAGTCTCTACATGTAGTATTGGCTGTCCTGGAACTCACTATGTAGATCAGACCGATCTGGAACTCACAGACATCTTCCTGCCTCTGTTTCTCAAGTGTGGAGATTAAAAGTATGCACCACTATGCCTGGCTAAACTGGTTATTTTTTAAACAATAATTTTGCTAACTGTTTGAAATTTTCACATGCTGCGTCCTGGACTTACTCATGTTCTGCATCCCGCAGCTCCTCCTATAATCACTCTCCCATTCCTTCCAATCCAAATTTTAGATTCTGTCCCCTCTTCCTCCCACTTCTCTTCCTCCTTTTTCTTTTACTTCTTCTCTCGGACCAGTGTATCCAGTTTGTGTTGCCCAGGTAGTTTTGGAATTGGGTCTGCACTAGAATGTGACTCACCTACGAAGGGTCATACCATTAGAGAAAACTGACTCTCTTTCTCTTAGTATCTTTCAAACGACTCCTTGGGGGAGGAATTTTGTCTCCACTTCTCCCGTTCTTTGCAGGGATTTTGTCGGACTGGTTCTTGCACGGTACTTGAACATGCTCTCAAAAGTACGGTGATTTCTCATGTACAGCTGCCCTGTTGTCTGCTAAACAGTTTCCCTGATGCTATTGCCGATGTCTGACTATTAAAATACTTCTGCTCCTTCTGCAACATCAGAGCCTCGGAGAATAAAAGACTACATGCTCATTCCCAAATAGGACGGACGTATCTCGAAACTGGTTAGCTGTTACAGGTTTGGGCTGCAGTTTTTCTTCCCTTCGGTGCTGTGGATCAGCCAGGTTCCTTAGACACACTGGGTAGGTGGCTAGCTGTCTAGCTCCCCCCCCAACTGACTGTGAGAAATTACCTCAATCCTGCCGCAGTCTAGTGCTGCCTGGGTCTTGGTGAACATTTCAACAGAAAGCGAACGTGAGACCTGTGTTTCCAGCTTCTGACTCAGCCCCACAAATGCAAACTTAAACAAAACAAGAAAGCAACAAAACAATGTTCTTACAAAAAAAATTCTGCAATAGCTTCCAATGACAGGGAGTGGATAAGGAAGGCATACAGACTTCAGGGGAATAAATAAGGCAGGTGGGCTAAGGAGGAGCAATTATAAAGAAAAAATATATAAAAGTTTGGAGATGAAAATCTAGGTAAGTCAAATAAGAAAACCAAAACCATCACAGAGAATGTAATTGAAATAAAGATGCATCAGGCCAGCTTAAAGAATGAGCAAGAAAGAACATTTTATTTTATTTGAAATAATGAAAACCATTTCACTGACAGAATTTTAGGTGAAATGTATTTGCCACTAGTGAGTAGAATGAAGTAGATGTTTTTAAACTTTGTGGGCATTGTCAAGAAATAATAAGATGGTCAACTCATTGCTTTCCACAGAGCCCCCAAGGTCCAAATGAGGAGCAGAAGGAGGGAGAACATGAAAAAGGAAATCAGGACCGTGAGGGGTGCGTTCACCCTCTGATACAAGGGGACTGATCTAATGAGAGCTCACCAAGGCCAGCTGGACTGGGACTGAACGAGCATGTGATCAAAGCGGAGTCTCTGAATGTGGCTGACATGGGGGCTGACTGAGAAGCCATTGACAATGGCACTGGGTCTTGTTTTGTCTGCATGTACTGGCTTTTTGGGTTCCTGGTCTGTTTGGATGCTCACCTTCCTAGACCTGGAGGGAGAGGGGAGGAACTTGAACTTCCCACAGGGCAAGAAACCCTGACTGCTCTTAGGACTGGAGAGGGAGGAGGAGAGGGAGTGGGGGGAATGGGAGGATATGGGGAGGAGGGGAGGAAGTGGAAATTTTTATAAACAAATAAATAAATAAATTTTAAAAAGAATGTCAAAATGAAAATATTCTTGTGCCACCTGAAATTGTGATAAATAAGTAAGAATAATGAGAAATGGAAAGAAAATGAGTTTATAGCAAAATAAAAAGCAATTATGGTTCCTAGAAGTATGCTTTATAACCTGCAACAAATGGCACCCATTTGGCAATTTGTCCTGTTACAGTGCAAAATCTTCCAATCATGTGTTAACACGATTTCAACACAAAATATCTGTCATATACACAAAGCTGTATCTGACACAGCACTATTGTCACCTGCTCATGAATCGCCTTCTCACTATGTGAGCATGCTGTTTACAGCTGGAGGCATTCCAGGAAAACCTCAGTGGTGCACAGAACACATTCCACCAGCAGCTCCTAACCACGCCATTAAAGGCAAACTCGCTGCCATGGTATCGAAAGCACCGCTTTGAAATCCCGCCGCAATTGCTGCTCTTCTCCTTGGCTTTTCTGAAACCCAACTGACAAATCGTGTTTTCTAAAAGAGAGAGTCTGTTCCCTGTTATAGAACGGTAAAATATTTGTGAAGATTCAAGAGTGAACTCAGAACATAAGCAAAGTATAAAATGTGTTTGCATGTTGAAAAAAACGAACTTATACTATTTTTATTTCATTTACTGAAGATGGTGAGGAATGCTCAATAAAAGAAAACAAACTAGGATTTGATCATTGTGATGGTCGGTTTTAATTTTCAACTTGACACAACCTAGATTCATTTATACAAGAGCCACCGATTCCATCTGTGAAGGATTCTCATTATCACATTAGTTGTAGGAATTGTGATGTAGGGAGACCTAGCCACTCTGGGTAGTGTAATTTCTTGGCCTTGAGGTCCTGGACTGAAAGGGAACCTAGGCAAAGCTCGTTGTGCGCTAGAATGTTTGCATTCATGTGTCCTTCCTGCTTCCTACTCCACAGTGGCGTCCCTGGAGTAGTGATCGGGAGCCAGGACTGGAATGAAAATGAGGCTTTTCTTCCCCAAGCTGCTCTTACTTCACAGCCACAGGAACGAGCCCGACCAGCATGCTTGGGGGAGAGCAGCAGAAACAAGCCAAGGTAAGCACACCAGAAAGATATTTTCTTTGGGTATCTTAGAGGTTATTAGACATAGATTCAAACCTCTGACAGAATGTGTTAAATGTGATGCACGACAACCTCTGGGAATTCCGATTATCTAGAAATGTGGAAAGCCCAAACACTGGATGGAATCGCCAAAGCAGCCACTTCAAAGGAAGATGTCGATCTGGAGTCTCAGTTACTTGTGGGATCTCTGAGTCCACGGTGGCCAGCTTACTAAAGGAAAGTTAACATAAATAAAACTGTCAATGTAAAACATGAAATACTCGATACACAGATTAAAAGTGATCACGAATGTAGGAAAAGTTGTCTCTGAGATATCATGACTTGTGTAGAGAAGAAATCTGGTTGACCGCTCACCTATTTTTAGCTAACAATGAAAAGTTCCAATGAAGTCCACAGATAGAAGGGTAAATGGTTTCTGTCCTCTTAGTGAGCTGAATGTGTTTTTACATGTCTTTATGGTAAATGTTACTAAAACTATTAAAGTTAAGAGGGTATCAGAAGTGCATCTTAGTGGAGAGAATTTGGAAAGGGATCGGATCACTGGTGAAGCATTGCTTACTAGATTTTCAGCGTTTTTCTTCTTTGTACCATTAAAATGGTTTGTTTGGTACGATTTCATTCCTTATTCTAGTGAAATATTCACTTTAAGTTTAGATTTGTGTTTATAATTTTGTGTTTTCTGAGAAAGTATATTGACAAAATATTTAAGCTTCAAACCCGTGTAACCCGTCTGTAGAGTATCTAATGATAGTATATAATGCCTGCATCATAAATGCAGACATGGAATGGTGAGTTAAAGAATATACTGTATATGATTATTTTTATATTTGTTTTGTAAAAGATAAATTCTACATTACTTTTTCTTTTCATTAAAATCAAAAATGAACTTTTGAAACTTACATATATATGCAGTATTTTTTTACTCTTAATCTCTAAGGTGGATGTTATTTTTTTCTCAAATATAATTTGCTTTGGTTCATAAATTTCGTTATGAATCAAAGGTAGGACCCTTTTCTCTCTTCCATAGTATTGGTTCTGTTAATGTGAAAATAGGAGAAAAAAAGGTTTTAACCAAAAATTCTGAAATATTTTCTCAATTCAGATTTGTATACTATGCTTAGCTATGGTCCTGGTAAATGTAGTTATTATATTAATTATACACCCCTTGGTGTCTCCTTCCACATGAGTGTATTAAGACCTGTTGTATTGTTCCATAGGAAGTGGTACCATCTTTGCAAAGGGTCAGTTATGAATACTGTAAAAAACGGAATCAAAGAGCGCACCTTTACTTGAGTACTAGAAAATACCCATTTCTCATGCTACAATGCTCTATTTTTTGGCAAATATTTGTAGAATGTCTATTCTTTTGTAAATCAAAGCTCTATGGCTGCTTACCTCCTCTACTTGACTCTTTAGGTCATTACTGGAAATGACTGAGACATCAAGCCTTAACACGGTGATCAGTCTATCTCTTGGTAGGAGGCGCTACATACCATCATTGCTCCTCCCCCCACCCCAAGTCTCACAATAGCCTCAGGTGTCAGCACGCTGTCCTTCCTGAAGGCTTCACCCATTTCCAACCTTCCTGTAGCTTCTGTTAACAACATCTTCCTATTTTACACATTTACTTATTTCCTATTTATTTTGATCTGTGGCCATAGAAAACACCGTATCTCAGTAGCTTATCTGGTGGTACAGAACACGTCAGACATTACTGAAAAGCTCCTCTGAATCTTTAGGAGTGAATTACAGTGAGAAATTATGTAACACACAGGTGTTATTATTAATAGGTGACTGATCTCGTGGAACTTCGGACTGGACTGGGGACCATTGATGGATCCAGAGGACACAGCATGAGAACTTTTGTTAGAGTAGAAGGCTAAACTAGAGCAGAGAATGGGGACAATCAGACGCATCCATTTATAACAAACTCTCTAGCTTCCTACGCTGTGGCGGCATGGACCTATGTGATGTCTCCCCACCTAACCAGGGACAAGAGGGCGAATAGCGCAAACCACAGTATCTAGCCTGCTACAGTACAAAATGGTTTCCAGAGCAAGTCACCATATAAAGAAAAGCATTGAAACTGTGCTCTCTTTTTTCTTTCTTGATTTTGCTTTCTTGTGAATTATTCCTCGGGATTTTTGGGTTTTTTTTTTTGACCATATTTATGGGTACATTGGTGCTTGTAGTGGGTCAGAGTCCTGTGCAAACCAATTGTTCCTCTCTGAATCTTGGCGGATTTCTACCAACTTCTGGTGTGAGCTGTTGTTCATTCTATTTATAATGGATGATCAGTAAGTACTTTGAGAAGTGTGTTGCCATTTCTTTTCCTTTGGGAAAACAAAACAGTAATACTGGGCATCCAAGTAGGACCCTTTGATAGGTCTGCATTTAAAGTAATGAATTCTCGTGATGAACAAACTGCTTTCTACTCTTGCTCTGAGTCCTAAAGTGTTTAGCTCCTGAATATGATTATCTACATCCAGAGAAACAGGAATTAGTTAAAGGAATGTATAGTCACATACATTTCATTCCCACTTCCTCCTTATATTACTGGTTCTCAGGATTTTTGCTTCAAAATTTTGCCTTGGCCTATAGCGAGGGTCACAGAATTATCGACTTCATTAATTGCGTTCTAAGCTTGATAGTCAGAAGTGGCTTAATATTCTGGGTAGATTATTAAGAAGTTGATTTGCTTATTCAGAGCAGATAGTAAGAGCAAACTTAGGAAATATTTATAGATACATGATATCAGATAAAAACACTTCAAAAGTAAAGATTTTTTAAAGAATAATAGTAAATCTTTTCTCCAAATTTTTCTTAGTTCACTATTAATTCATTTATTAACAGTCCTTGAAGCTGGATTCTGGGGACAAAGGGCTTATAGATCTTCCTTGTTCAAAGGCATTCCCTGTCTACAGCATATAACCCCTATACAATCTAAAGGCACATCAAAGCAATGTGCTTTGTTCTGCATTTTGATGTAACGGTATGCCAGCACATCTTCCCTCTCCGTCCTAAGTATGGTGCCCCGACTAGCAGTACTGGCCAAGTGGAGGGCTGTTTGAGATGCAGACTCTCAGACCCCATGCCAGGTCTCTCAGAACACACATTCTAACAAGCCCCACGAGTGATTTGCATGTGCATTCAATTTGCGAAGCACTGGACGGATTCACTAGACGCTTGTAAACATTTGAAGTGTATCCCTGATTTGGTCCACGTGCATCTCATTCCTAAGGCAAACAGTGCGCTACTTGGTGAAGCAGGCACGGCACAGAAATCATTTTCTTGGAAGACTTCCTTTGAACTGGGGAAGGTGAGTGAAGGCTGAGAGCCGCTGTAATTTCTGTGGCAACGTCATCTAGGAGACTGATTGAGGCAGGATGTTACAAAGAGTTTCCTGGGAAGCAGGTGGAGCTAACATCGTAAGGATAAAGAGAAGGATAAAAATATTTCCTGGGGGAATGATGAAGGATTCACCGTGTATTTAGTAGAAAGCCAGGCATTATGTACGAAAACGGAATCTTACCCTCTGCAGGAAACTAAAGAGAATGGAGTAGCTTGCCATGAAGTAAGGGAGACAGCTTACAATCAGATCAATATACACTAAGCTACAAAGAGGGTGATAGGGAAAATTATAAACATAGGTCTTTCATATTTCAGGCTTAATTAAAATACACAGAAGAAACCATGCTAAGATAACAACGTGCAATGTAAAAATCCACAACCTGGGCACTGCTTTCACATTGAAAATGTTTCTAATTTCAAGGCTGGGGCAACACCTCAGTCTCCAGAGTACTTGCCGTAATAGCACAAGGACTTCGGTTTGGTACCCAAAATGCACATATAACACAGGATGGGGGCAACAAAGTGGTGTGCACTTGGGATTGCAGGACTTGGAAGACAAAGGCAGTCTGTTCCCTGGAGCACACTGGTGAGCCAGCTTAGTCTCCTTGGTGAGTTCTAGATCAGTGAGAGACACATTCCATCAGCAAAGTGAGTGGTTACTGAGAAATATCTGAGATTGTCCCCTGCCTTCTATACCTACTCGGACCCTCACACATACATGCACAGACAAAGACACACACAGACAGACAGACACACACAGAGAGAGAGAGAGAGCGGGGGGGAATGGTCTTTTTAAGAGACACAAGCATATAACGTCTGAATTAGTCTATAAGATGTGTTTATCTACAGAGTCAAGGACTCAGCTCTACGCTCTCTGTTACAAAGCCCTGAGTATGAGGCAGGCCAGGTCTCTGTGGGTTCTGTTTCAATTCTACAACACATCTGAAACAATCTCTGCAAACCTGCTTCTGTCTGAGCCAAGCACCTGCTTAGACACAGTGGTCTATATACTAGTACCCCAGTTGACCAATATCAAATGTTGAATCACTGAACTGAGAGACTGTATTTTGCATTAAAGTTAAAAGCATAAAATGTGTTAGGGCTTGAGATGGTGCAAAGGTTTGAAGCCCTTAACTGAGTTAGCTGAGGACCTGAGTTCACTGCCTGGATCTCACACAGGAAAGAGAGGACCAACTCCTAAAAGTTGTCAGTGTGGCCCATGCACTCCTGCACACACACACACACACACACACACACACACACACACACACACACACTGATTCCTACTAAACACATACCAGTGTGGTACAAAGAGGGGCAACACATTGATCTTAGTAGATAATGATTCTAGGGTAAATTATTTCATCAAATCTCTTAAGTAACTAAGCTAGGCAAATAGCTTAGGTAGAGCATTTAGGAGCATGCACTGGGCCCTGAGTTTAGTCTCTTACACTGTAATATCTATAACAGTCACTCATCTGGCATCTGGGATTAGTAGCATTGTTTATGACTAGACAACAAAATTTCAAACTTCAAAATAAACGTTTTATTAAAAATGCAAGCTAATAGAGTCATTTTTACATGAATTACTGTTATTAACCCTGAACATGCCTTGGAAGGAAAGATTTCCCAAGTTCATTTTCTGTTTCAGGGAAATGAGATTTGAAGTTCTGCTACTTCTGAATTACAAATCTAATGATGGAATATATTCCTGAAATGTTATAGCAGCGAGGAGATGTTCTCTGGTCCCATTTCCCTTCTTGTTGGAGAAGAACGGAGGGCACCCTTGCCTCCTGAAGGAGGGTCTGGTTTGCGAATGGCTTCTGGTCAGAGAAATGGCCCTGTGAACTGTCAGTGTGCTGTCCAGGTTCCCCTGGCAAAGCACATTAGAGCCTCCACGACCTAGCGCCCTGTCATGCTGCCCTACAACAGACCCCTTCCCTACTCCTCCTGATTTCTCATTTTTATGGGCAATCAACAGACAAATACCCCTTATTTAAGGTACTGAAAAACCGCAGGAGCTGTACCTCACAGCATCGAATCCTTCTCTCAGGGTAACAGTCTATAACTGTAGGTGTTGTTGGAGGAAATAAAGTTGTCCAAAAGAGCCAAGGTGGAATCTAATCTAACTGAATTTAGGACTTTGAAAGAGGCCCATGCTCACCAATGATAGGGCAGTGGGATCTCAGAGGACCTCAGGTCTCAAGGTTCATTTTCCTCTTGTTTGATGTTCATCTGATTGGAAAGCAGAGTCTTTCCTGGTGCCACTGTTTCCTGGGAATACTGATGATGCTCTTAGAAAGAGAGAAGGGCTTGAAATTGTCATGTCCCTTTAAATCCATCCTATTTACTCCACTGAGGTTCACAAAGCCACCAAAGTTGAATATAAGACTTCATGTTGTGTGCATCCATCAGCATCCTAAGATAACTCTCAAAAGGCAGCAGAGTTCCGAGTTCTCTTGTGGATTTGAAATTTTCATTCTTTGCATGCTTATTCTGTGAAGGTTTAAACAAATCAACGGCAAAAAAAAAGAACAATCACTTAGTCTACAAAAATGCAGATCAAAGCCATGTATTGGAAGTGAAGGAACTGATAGCATCCCTATAAATAAACACAGCAAAGTAGCTACGAGTCTGCTCTAAGAATCTCCACAGTGTTGTTACTTCATCCATTTATAACAGAACTACTCGGCTGTTTTCTTTATCGGATCTACCTAATTTAAACTACACAGTCCCAACGAAGAGGTCTCACAGGTGTGCATTGCCCACCACAGTGTGTTGGACAGGCAGGGCTTGTAGACTACAGCTCACGCTTCATTCTTTCAGAGATGGCAAATGAGTTTTTAAATATTTTAAAAGTAAAACTGACTTTATTAATGTCCTTACCACTAGAGGGCATGCTCCTTCCATTTTGAAATCTTGGTTGCTTTTTCTTTCTTCTTTCTTTCTTTCCTTCCTTCCCTCCCTCCCTTCCTTCTTCCCTCCTTCCTTCCTTCCTTCCTTTCATTTTTAAGTCACTATATGATTTGCAAAGATGAGTAAATCATTTAAAAATATTCAGAGCGTGTTTTCCTCTGTGACACATAACACTTTTGCAATACCTGTTTATTTTAGATGGCCACATTCTATAGTTATACTGAATAAACTAAATTTAATAAATGAATCAATTGGATATATAGGCTTGTTTAAAAATATTCAAGTTATAGAAATGATACCTGAGAAACAAATACATGCATTTTGTAGCGTTTCTCCTTTTGGTTGTATTTGCTAAGAGATAAAAACCTTGGAATGAACTTAAGATATGCTGTCTTTTCTTAGAAGAAGGCAGAACGGAGTGAGGTGGTCCTGACTTCATTGGCTATGGTTGTCAGGCTTCCCTAAGGTGGCATCTACCTGCAGGGGCTGTCTAGGGAGACTTCCCTTAGCATTCCCAAGAGCACAAACCAGGAGGAAGAGCAAGGACCAGGCAGAGCGAATTCTGCCTAAGAGAACTGAGAGGAACTTCAAAAGCCTAACTGGCCCATTGAACGATGCATGAGCAGCAAGCTATGGCCTTTGCAGGTCTGTCCCAGACAGTTCTCCCTCCTGGGTTAATGTCAGGACGGGCCAGTATGGGGATGGCCAATGCGGACTCCAAGGCTGCCGAGGAGACTGGCAGCCAGTGTGGAAGGACAAGTCTGTGGAGCAGATCTGGGGAGGCCTGTGCCTGTCCCTCACAGCTCAGCAGCCAGGGAAAAATGTAGCTACTTCTTCAGCGTGGGCTCTGTTAGCCAGCAAAGTCCTGAGAGAAATTTATGTAGATTATGCAGAAATGTACCAAGATAGTTATTAAAAAGCAATTTTCAAATATGCAGATCCTCCGAACATATTACTAAAGATTCCATCTCAAAAAATTAAAAATGAAGTATAAAAACTATCTTACATAAGTATAATATTTTAAGCAGGACAAAAAGTAATCAGAATAATTGAACACTAATAAATCTATTACACTTTGTTCTATTTTAATATATGCTTGCTCTAATTTAAGTGAATGTACTTGAGTAGAGAACATGATGTTTTAACTATCCAGATTTTCCACAATGCTTAACAGCTAATTTAGTTAAAGTAACTTAGAATGAAATATAAATAGTTTGAAGAGGGAAAAGGTCCTCAACTGTAAAATGAGAGCTTCTCTGTAAATACGCTGTCAAAACCATCCTTTTTCTCCTTCTTTCCCCCGCTCTTCCAAATTGACTTTTAGAGTGAAGTTTTATTTAATTTCATGAAATTGAAAGTGGAATAAAAGCTTGAGGGGGAAATGTTACTTTCTACAATTTCCGTGACTCATCTCTAAAGCGATGAAAACACACAACACACCGTTCAGGTAGGTCGTTTTCTTTCCTACAGTCCGAAGGCTTTCAGTGGGCGCCTGGCCACATTGACCAGTAGATGGCGCACTTGCTCCTCCGCACTGAGCCTGAGAGCTCGAAACTTGTCCACATTATCAATCAAGTATCTGCACTTGAAAGAAGTATAATAAAGAAGGCGCCTTTAGCCTGCGTGGCGAAGGCAGCTGAGATTCTTTATGTGCAGGTGCGAGAAACCCTTTCAAGATGCAAAGCCTTTCAGTAATTCTCCTCCTGCAGGATCTCCACTTCGCTTTCAGGCTGGTTTTGCTTTCTGCAAGAAAGAAATTGCCCTGTACCTAAACACCGGGCTGCACGGTTAAGCAATAAGGAGGCTGCCCTGTTCTTGTCTGTGTCAAGCTGGCTGAGATGCAATTTCCTCTTTCCTGTTCTCAAAATTAACAGATGAGAACAAGAATCCGAGGTGAGTATAACTTCTTCGTAGAAGTTTCTTTCTTTCTTTCTTTTTAAACTGCAGGGAGGACAAGACATGCCTTTTGACGATCTATGTTGCAGGACAAAGCCAGCTACAATACTTCTACACTACATTATGCTTCCCTGCATGTGGTGGGAAACACATTGAGCAGGGCACAGCGTCTTTATTGTCGGTTCCACTGCTTGTCTTGGTAGAATAAGAAATTCACTGTTATTCATTTCCTTCCTGCAACACTGAAGACACACCTTGGAAACTTCCAGGCTTATTATAACCAAGATTGATGGCCCACAATGCGTTCTATGAAGGTAACTTAATTGTTTAAGTGCCTAGCAGAAAGTATCTCACCCTTGGAATAAGACACACAATAGTAATTATTGCCAATTATCTTCTTTCTTTAAGCATTTCTCAGAAGCCATTAAGTGCTCAGACATTGTTAACGCTGAACGTTAGACTAGCCAATTTTACCGCTCTGTGTGAGAAGCAGGATAAATAATAAAGAAATAAAAGTTCTCTAAAATAATCTTTGTCCAAGACAATTGCAATAATAGTGGCGGGGAGGTTGTAAATTATAGCCCTTCTGCCGTGTGTCTGCTTAGAAAACCAGCGGCCGCCGATGGGAGTGGACGGATCTAAACGAGAGGCGGCGTGCTACCTGCGGCAACCACCTAGGACTGACAGCTCCCTCCATTAATGCTCCTTCTTTCGCCCTCTGCCTTCTGAGTGGCACAGAAATGGGCTACCACCCGAGCGGGACTTACATGTTTGCTTCTGTACCCGCTCCAAGTTTCCAGGCTTAGCGAGGCTACATGACTCACGTAGGGGGGCCACCATAAAAATGCTTCCTTCCCACAGCGACTGAAGGGAACATTCCAAAGCCTGAACCGGAGGACGTCTACTTGGTCCTTAGCTTTTAAATTTCTAGGATTTGCAAATGATACTTAACATTCGAGTCTCTATAAATTCCTATGTTATATACATCTTAAAGTCGTTTCTGCCCTGTGAACTTCTGTCCTCACTCAGCCCTCTGAGCTCCACTACAGCGGCGGAGGTCCTGAAATGGACCTTGTTTCTGTCCTCAGATACTGCTGCCATCACCTCTGTCTTGAACTTTCATCACATTTATCGTGCACGCGTGTTTGTGTGCGTGTGTAGCGTCTTGCTTTTCGTCAAATGGACTAACGAACACTGTCCGTTCGCTTCCAATTGGAGTGCGTCCTCTCGTCTCTTTGCAACACTGATGGCTATTGCGTTTGTTCCCACAAGGCCTTAACAGATAATCCCACCCGAAGGTAAGAGCTACAAAGACAACATTCGCTCTCGGTGGTGGAGACTCGAACTCTGGAACTAAGGTGCTGAGAAGATGGTTCCAGACTGAAGCTGTGGGACACAACCCTTCCCTGCTTCGTTCAGCATCTGGTGGCGCCTGGAATTCAATACTTTATGGAGGAAAGACTCCAGTCTCGGCACCTTCCCATCCCCACATAGCTTTCTCCTGACTCCATGCGCCTCGTTATGTCCTCTGATCTTCCCGTACCTAATGCTAGGTTCCCAAATCTCGTTCCAAACAAGAACAAACCCAAAGGTTCTAGGGAGACGGAGTTTAGACACTATTCTGCCAAATGTGTTCAAGGTTTGGCATTTTTCTTAATTTATTGTTTTCCGAGCTACCCCCACCATGGGACATCATCTTTCCGGGACAAGAAACACTGTCTATGTCCTTATAATTGACGGAGGCACGATGTAGAAATTCAATACTCTCTGTTAACAGACACATTGGTGCTTCAGGTAATTATAGTCCTGGAGCTCTGACATTTCAATCCCTGTACTGATTTCCTTTGTTCCTATGCCATACTGAACACACGATGCAACTCCCTCGATAGGCTTGTCTCTTTCATTCATCGTAAGATCTCTCATTCTAAATCAACAAATCCCCGTTCTGTGTTTTACATTGGTTTTTGTAGTAGTGTGGAATCTGCATTCACGAACACACCCTCTCTTGGAATGTGGAAGGCCAAGTTTCTCACATTAGGCTTGCTGAATGCGAGAAAGATAATTTTGCTTTTGTGGCCTATGTTTGGTTACTCTTTACATCTGCCCATGCCGCTCTTTAAACTTCTCTATCCCTACTGATAAGGAGCGGTGACCAAAGAAAGCGGTGAAGGATGAAGGTTACGTCACAAGTCCTGGAGGATGAGCAAGGCGTTACAGACACCATCGCTGCCCTAGTTCGGCGCCGGCACACAAGGGCCCAAAGTTTCCGTCAGTGACACTTTGCCATGAAAGATTTTAGCCTTGGCTGCACCTGAACATCATTTCAGGACCTGTAAGCATCATGACCTCCAGCCAGTGCCCAGGCCCAGTGACATCCTAATACGGAGTGGACTGAGGGCCCCGCAGCTGGTCTTCACTGAAATATTTTAATGTTTGACAACTAAACCCAACATGCATCAAAGTGACTCAAAACGATGATTCGCTACATATACACATTGTTCACTGTTAGCACAGCTACATTCGCTGGAATATCTCCCACTGCGTAGCTGCTTTCTCCCAGGTACCTGGGCAACAGGGCGGGGAGTTTCACCTTCTGACCCCCTTCCCAGACCTAGAGAGCTAATACAGCTAAGGAGTCTTGTGATTTCGCCCAAGGGCTCTTATTTGTAACTCAGGTTGAGTTGTTTGCTTTATGGGGTCTGTCTGGTGTTGACTATGAACAACAGCTGCTCCTTTAAGTGTTCACACTTCAGGGATTCTGGGAGAACCGTAAGGATGCCTGGGCCAGAGGGGCGTAGCTCTTTGTGTTTGGGTCATGTTTCACTTTCTTCCCGTGGTGCCCAATATCCAGGAGACCACTGTTTTTTGATTCCGTCAAAGAGAATACTGGGACAGACACTAATGTCCTAAGTTATATTGGTAGAGTGGGATGCCTGGTGTGGACTTCAGAACAACAGGAAATGTCCTTAGGTTAAGAAATTGGCTGCTCCTTAGCGGTAATTCTTTGGTTGTGCCAAATAATCTCCAATTCCAGGAGCCAATTCTACGCATGCTATTGTGGTTTTGCTCCTGCAAACCTTAAAAAGCAATCATTCTCTTCCAGAAGTTTGCTCTGTAAGCATTCTTTCACCATTGGGCAGGCTGACTCCTTTCTTTCAGGACTAATTCAGCTTTGATTTTCTGTCAGTGAAGAAGACAGCTACTATGGATGTTCCCTCTGTCTTCTTGGGCAAGGCCATCAGATAATGTCAGCTTACATACACATGATATTCTTTCCATGACAGGACATGCATGTGGTAGGCAGCTCAAGGACGGCACTATTGACTGTGAAATGCACGTGCATTAAAACTGGACATGTTGCCAGTATATTTTAAGAATAATTCAATCAATTAAACATCTGGCTTATACTTAAGACCATGTGTATAGAACCATGATACAGCTGCAGTTTTCATAGTAAATATGAATTTTTAGAAGGTATAATTATATGATTTTTATTTTTGGTTGAAGGTAAAAGTGAGAAAATGGCAACGTGGACTCAAAATTTAATAATGTCTGCAGTTACTTTTGATTGGGGTTCATTGTCAGTGATATCACCTTCTTTACCTGAATCCAAGACTCTCTCCTTGGGAAGGTTGTGATGCTTTGGTAAAACTCCTGAGGTTTGAATCTTTTGACGTCTATGCCCATGGTTCCTAGACCACATGAAGCACATTCTGCTGGTTTTCTGTCCTTTATCTGCTTTGACAGTGCCTCTTTGTCTTGTGAACTGTGTGAAATCTCTGCTTAAAACATGTCACTCTGTCTTAGCTCAGCGTCAGACTGACCTGCTGGTGCCATTGTTTTGCTGGAGACTAATCCATTTGGCGAGGAAATTTTGTCCGTGGTGTTCTTTGTTGTGCTCTTTTCTGCATGGGGTGACCATATTTGATCTCAGAAATTATCCTGTTACTGCTGTTCTTCATATACACCTAACCCCAAATAGCTTGACTAAGCTATCTCAAATTGATAAGATTAAAACGGTGTTTCTTCAGCCAAATCTTATTGGAGACTCATGTCTGTGTTGTGTCTTGCTTCTATTCATCTGAAGAAAAAAAGCACTTTCTAAATGATTTCTATAATGTAATTATAACAAGGTACTAGAATATGGTTTCTCTTTTGATATATTATTGGATTTGGAGTGTTACATGAGCAGGCAGCTAAGAACTGAAAATATACATATTGTCATTGTAGATTAGTGTGGTTTAATTACATTTACATATCTTTGAAAAAATTTAGTTGCTAAACAGCAACTTTGTGGTTATTATTTTCTGTATATTTTGTCATTGATAATGTTTCAATATTTGTGGATTTTTGTTGTTTAATTATTGCTATGATCTACTTAAAATACCTGAATAATTAAAGATACTGATAAAACTGAGGGATGACTAAGTAACTGTGAATCAAAAACTTTGTATAGCAACATTAATTGAAGGGTCAGAGTTTGACTGTTTCAGATACGAGTAGCCATATAACGAGCTAATATCTAGAGTTGATTGAGCAATTAGTGAGAAGTGCATTTATTTTAAATATAACAAGGTTAAATTTATTTGGGAATTATTACCATTATTAAAACATAAATTTATTATATAATAAGAAAAACTTGCTTTTTAAATTTTGATTTTAATAATTTTAAATTTGCCCTTTCCTTTAAAAATATTAGGTGTTATGGTAATATGTAACTAAGATTAATAACCCGTCTTTAAAAGCAGAGATTAAATTCTTTTATAAGTATTCCTTATTTGAAACCACAGTTATTTGGAAAATGTACATAATGTAAGTTTCCTCAATTAGCAAAGAATTTAGGGATATAAATCCATATAAGAAAATGCAAGATTCAACCCCACTGCGACCTCAAAGTTTTTAAGATAATGGAGAAAATCTGTCATTCAAACATGTCTGCGAATTAATAGATTGCTTCAGTGATATTTATTTCGTTGCCTGGTGATTTGTCCTACGTACACATTCGATTTTGTATTTCTTATTTTCTCTTATCCAGTTAGACTTTTCCCCCAGCTCTGTTGAGAAACTGATGATTGCTTCCTCATGGGATTGTTTCTAATAAATAAAATACTGAAGGCTGAGGAAATACATTTGGGCTCAAGAATTTATTCAGTATTTACAAGTAGACTTATTCATTCACTTATTTTAGTCTTCCAGCAGTAAGTGTTATAATCTCATGATTTATAACACCTACTTACCTTTTTATTAAAAATGGCAAATGAACTAAATGTCTCTATGGAATCTGCACATGTCAAACACTTTGACTCTATTCATGCAATGACCACCGCATATAGCATTACTTGTCCTCTGCCAGGTGGCAGTGATGGCATCTATCCTAGACTGACAATGTGTCATTATATTTTCCTGGAGACTTTTCATTACCTGAGGGATGGATGTTGACATTCCAGTTCTGCGGAACTACTTCTTTAGTAAGTATTTTCTTGTCCTCTTTTTGTTTGTTTGTTTTTGTTTCTGTTTTTTTTTTGAGACAGGGTTTCTCTGTAGCTTTGGAGCCTGTCCTGGAACTCACTTTTGTACACCAGGCTGGCCTTAACCTCACGGAGATCTTCCTGCCTCTGCCTCCTGAGTGCTGGGATTAAAGGCATGCACCATGACCGCCTAGCGTAAGTAAGTATTTTCTACTTGACTCTATGTTCATAGCATGAACTTTGCAAGTGAAGACTTGTGGGTAGTCTGATGGTAAGACTCAAGTGAAATGAAAGCGACTTACGGAATTGCACATAGTAAGATTACAAAAGGAGGTGTTTGTTTCAAATTAAAGCATTTTTCTGTGACACAGCAGTTTTCAGCCTACTCACAATTTCTGGAATGTAAGAGGCTTCCCCAATTTGTGAGCAGATGAATTCAGCCATATATTGTAATCACGTAATCAAAATAGTGATCCAAGGGAAGGCGTGTAGCACAAATCACTAAAATATCAACTGTTATAATGATCCATTTTAGTACTGGTAACACATTTTCCGCTCTTGTGTGCTTTCATGGCTTCCGTTAATGTATGGAAGCCACAGGCGAAAGGCTAATATTTGGCCACAGCTGTAGAACTGCCTGGCTAACAAGTTTTGCCTTCACACCATGGTGACCAATTACTCATTCTGCAGAGCTATCAATATCACCTGTCAGATTGATGCAAGTCGTCACCGGAAACCTCTCTGGCTCTTTGGCATCATTTGATTCCAATGGTGAATTGTTAGAAACCATTCCTGAAGCTTAAGGGAAACAATAATAATTGTTAATTTCATCCTTGATCATGAATTCAAGTATGACCAACCTATTAGCTTAGTATAATCAAGCTGAGTAACACTCTCTCCTTGTCTCATTTAAATAATCCATAGAGATAAGTAATTTTTATTCTATTTATCAAAAATGACAAGTAGCTTTTGGATAATGGAAAAACTAGGGTATCTTGCAATAAATAATTCTTGAGCTCTTATTATTTGCAAAGGCTTTATAGTACAAAAGAAAGCTGTTGGCAAAATAACTATACTAGATATTTACTTTCTTTCTCTCTCATTGTCTGTTTTATACACTGAAATGTGATAGAATTCAGTGCAAAAATTTTGTCTTTTTTCTCTAACTACTAATTCCTTATCACTTAGAATCAGTCTTGGTGTAGAAAATAACACCCATAAAATACATCCTGAATGAAGGCTCAGTAGTGGAATAACTCAGTAGTGGATTGCTTTCTAGCATGCAGAAGACCTCGTGATTAACCCCAAGCCCCCTGAAATAAAAAAATATTTAATAAAATATTAAACAATAGAAAGAAAAAGAAATAGTTATCGAATGAAAGAATGAACAAATTCACATCTTTTTGGAGGTTTAGAAGGAAATTTCATCTGCTTAGCCCAGTCCAAAAAGAGGGGCTAATAATTTAGTATATAACTTCACTAAATGACTTTTATAAAAGGCTAGGTTTGTTTAACATTCCTTCACATGCTTCTCACACTTGTCAAAATCTTTTATTTCTTATGAGGAAATGGCAGAGGAGCAATTCTCCAGGGAAGGTAGGGGGCGACGTGGGCTGAAATCATGGCGTTTTCTCACTCAGGGCAACTTCTGTAATAAAGCATTCGTCAGGAAAATGACAGGCTAGGATGTTTCTGAATCGAAAAATAAACAAAACAAACAGAGCCAACTAACTCAGCCTCTGTGAAGTCCCTCGCTGCTCTACCCTGGGGAGTCTTTAGTTGAAAAGCTGACCGTCTGCTGATGGCTTCTCCAGTGCAAACCCGTTCTCTAGACTCAGCCCTTTCTGGAGTATATATGAGAAAACGCTACGCACTAACTATAATTCAGACATGACTTCAGATTTATGTGAATAAACTGTCTATCCATTTTTCCAGAATAGTTTTGTATAAAAGCAAAACAAAAATTAAAAGGGACTTCTAGGTAGGAAATTATCACTAAGCATACTGAAAATTTGTGAGTTATCAGGCTGAAATACTAGTTCTGAATATTCAAATGTATTGACATGAAATTGTGTGTGAATGAATTTATATTGATATTTCGTTACCATTTAAGGATATTGTGGTTTCTTATATAACAGACTGATATTTAGTATGGTCAGTGCTTCCGATGAAGACAGGAATCCTGAGGTCAAAGGTTTCCACTAAGCAACCATGTGTCTGGCTCACCGAGAAGGCTGTATCTGCTTGGCAGACGGAGTTGTCTCTGGAGCTGGTCCTGAGACATATTTGAATTTATATCACCGTATTCTTTTTAAACGCCCCTCATTCTCATTATATATTTCAGTAACTTAGCAATGACTAATAGGTTGTGATTTCTTAGAAATCAAGTTTTATGCTTCCCCTGCAGAGTATGCATTAAGGAGTGGGCAAGTTTTAGTTAGTGAATCAGTGAGCTCTCACAGTGTGGTTGGCTGTCCTGAGCTCATCGGTAATTATTTTCCATGGATAGTCTAATAGTTTTGTGTCTTCTAATCATATGATAATGAACAACATGCTATATCTCTGCTTTTCTGGTTAATGGAGCTGGAGTTGTAATAGCTATAGCATGAAGTGGCTACTATATACTACAAGGGATAGGAAGGCACTTATTTTAGACTTCTGTACCAGTGCCAATGCTGGAAACACAGGATAAAGATATGCTAATCTTGCATATAATTCAAAGTTGCAATGTGAATCATATGATTTGGTGAAGAGCTTTTATGTTCCCCAAATACTTCAATCTAAGTGTTTCCTATTGCCATTAAGATATTTTTGAAATTTCTAGATTTATGTCATTAATAAAATGTATATGAATAGACAGCCTAGATGGTAGGGAGAGTCAGGTTTAATTATCTTGGAAAGAGCTGATATCTGCAGCTTATTTCGTGGACTACCTTTTTACCTTCCTTCACCTGAAGTCTGTGGACCCATGAGAAGACTTGGAGGTGTCTTCTCAGTTTCTTTAGAATGTATTCCGAGAAGGGAATGGGAGTCACTCTGTGGCCCCTTTCTCCTGTTTCAACAACAACGGTCTCTCTACTCATCCCGGAGAGAGCAGCAATCACAGACAAGAGTCAGTAAAATTCCAGCCTGGTGAACCGATGAGCTTACCGGGGTTACTAAAGAGAGAACTAAGGGGTTTCCTGGTAACGTGCACTCACTGTGATGGACTCAAAGTTGTCTATGTATTGAATACAGTCTGCGGAATCACCACAGATACTTAGCATGGGTAGATCTGGAGCTGGATGAATGTGGAATCCCGTGGGGACTGACTGTAGGCTGCAGATGGGAGATGAATGCGATTTGAAGGTCAAATTTCGAGGGAGGAGTTGATAAGTATTAGGTGCAACACGCATTTAATTTTGTGCATTCCCCTTGAATCTGAAGTTAAGATTTGGTGTATACTGAGCTCTACATTCTTATTTAAAGAGGCATTAAGATCTGCCCTGGTAGCTAACACTTTATGAAATGAAGATGAGGAAAACGGTTAGTGGTAGCATACACACACATATGCACACGTGATGCTCGCGTGCATGCACACACACACACACACCACATTTTTAAAGAAATACAGACAAAACAAATCAAGATACGAGATATTTAATTCATAGTTCCATAAGCAGCTCTCCCATGCATGCTGCGCTCATGTCTTTTCAGAGGAAACAGCTTTACTTTTGCTCCTAGCAAAACTTCTTTCGAAAACTTCAATTTATAATAGAGGTAGAGGGAGCTGTCCTGTCTTCTCTCTTGCTGTCCTTTGGATGTCTTTTATCTTATGTTTTTTTCTGGTCTTTCAGCCCTGCAGAGCAAGTGTCCATTGGCCTGCAGAGGTTCTCTCTTCTCTAGGTGTGATGGGAAGAGTCCACCCCTCTCATCTTTCCTCTCTGAGTGCTATGTGGTCCTTTCTTCAGTTCTAGCATAGGAAGATGAGGCATCTCCTAGAACATGTGATCATCCATTCTGGACAATTTTCCAGCATTTCTGATTGATTAAAAGCAGACCTCCTTTAAGTAACATTTGCAATTCCTAAGCTATCAGCCGTTATTAGAAATCGTCAGAACAGGATGCGTGCAGTAACGGAACAAGGATTTCCCACAGCACGTGGCAAAGAAAACAGTTCTGAGAGGGTCTTTGGACATCACAGAACTCCCACAGCTACAACAGGACAACACACTTAATGGTATAGACCAGAGAGTGGATGGTGTACTGGGAATGGACACTTGGGCAGTAACATTTTGTAGGTTTTCTGTCCTCACAGCTGTTGACGGTATATGATTTTTACCCACATGTTATCTTTTCTAGTAATTGCAAAAATTGTACATCTCGACTGAACTAATTAATTGGAAGCTCGTTTCTCATGGTGCACCTCTTTATTGGTGGCCCCAGTCTGTCTTTCAGCAACTACTTATGTAGCGGTTCTTATTTGCTTTGGAAACATCCTTGGGCCTCAGTCTGCTTCCAGGCTTCCATTTCTATTGCTTCCATGGTGTCCTTTTCTTCCCACCTAAATTTTGGAAGTCTGGGTTGCACGTTGCCACATCGGCAGTGTTGCAGCATGATTTACAGAGGGCTTAAGATAAAACTGCAGTTCTCAAACTTCATGGCTAGAAACTCCCTTGAGCTTTAATTTAAGGTCTCTGTTTCCTGAAACCTCATTGACATAAAACACCCAGCCCTTCGTGTCTAAATGGACTCCTTTTTGAGGGGACTTCTAATAGGCATGTCAGACTGCTTATATATATATAAAAAAACCTAGAAATATAAAAATAAAAACAAAACAAAACCAAAAAAGCCCTCTTTTTATCCACACAGCTGTAAAAAATGAAATGTTTTTTTCCTTTTCAAAAGGAAAGATCACCTATTCGATGGGAATGTATGGATGTCAGACAATTGGTAACCCAGCAAGAAGTGTGCAGACTTAAGTTGAGCACTTAGTGTCTGCTCCTCTGCCATGCAACAGTAAGCACAACATAAATAATTTCATGCCTTCACAGTCAGACAGGAATTTTCCAGGACTTTATTGGGGCGAATTCAACAATATGAAAGCTTTTGTGGTTGGACTAGCAATAGTAGACGCTGGTGATTCTTTTGCTGGCAGAGAACGAGCCTAGTTGTTGAAAGATTTGTAAATAGTCTCTGGTACCCAAACAATGCACACATGGATCTTATTTATGATGGTTTTTTAATAACCCTGAACTTGGGATCAGCTGGTGATAGTGAAAAAAGCAGTAGTGGGCCACCCAGTATGAGCTGAAAATAAATCAAATACTACAAATCTATGCTATATATATATATGTGCTATATATATATGTGTGTGTGTGTGCATATGTGGCCAATGGTGGTTACATTTTAAGTGTTGTGTTTATATTATGAAGGTTTAACTGTACCCAGATAGTCTAAGGAAATTACCTTGGATTTTTTTTAAAGATTTCTGCTATGTATTTGTCTTGAAATAGTTCTTTTGTTGGTTATTTTGGTATTTTTATTAATAGGAAGTACTTAAATCACATTTTTTTCCTATAGAATTAAATAAAATTAGTGGAAAATACTGTTGAGAAATTCTAATGTCAATTCTTATACTTTCGCCAAAGTTTAGGAAATTTAATATTGGATAAACTCAAAAAATTACTCTTATTATTTTAGAAAATAAACAGAAATTGAGAATGGAATACTGTCTGGAATGCATGGTCTCTCATTGCCTTTACCACTTCTTCTAAGACTGGAACTTGCAAGCTATGTAAAACTATTCTTGCAGTTAAGCTATTCATATTTCTTGAGTCCAAATTCAGCAAAATGTGAAGCAACACTACTTTTAACTTCTGAAGAAAGGAAACTTCTTCTAAGTGAAATTCTATCTTGAATCTAACCTGTATCAAGGCTGGATAACTATCACTGAAATACAGACAATTTTCTATTGAGTTTTGTACTAATTGTCTTAAATATGTATGGATTCCTCTTCATCATTACATAAGTTTGAGCTCACATCTTGACATCGAATTGGCTGAGTCCCATTTCTGAAAATTATGATACCAAAGATGCATGTTAATCTTCTTAGGTCTCCGGCAGGTGAAAGCCTGGTAGAAACACTGATTCTTGATCAATGGACCACCAAAGACAGTGTCAGAAAGATCTGTATCTATGGCCCTCACATGGGCTTAGATCTAAGATCAAGTAAATGAGACAGTAGAGTGTAGTCAGAGGCTGCTCGTATGTTTCGCAGCTACCCGGACTCGAAATAATCACACAGAAACTATATTAATTAAAACACCGTTTGAGCAATTAGCTCATGCATATTTCTAGCTAACTCTTACACCTTAAATTAACCCATTTCTATTAATCTATGAATCACCTCGAGGCTCATGGTTTATTGGTAATGTTCTCTGGCGTCTATCTCCTTTGGCAACTACTTGACTCTGCCTTCTTTCCCCCTCTTTCTGCTTGGAATTCCTGTCTTACTCTATTATGCCCTGTCATAGATCAAAAAAGTTTTGTTCATTAACCAATAAAGCAGCACATATACAGAAAGACTTCCCAGACTGGGAGAGCATCACTGTTCCAACAGGTACGTGCATACAGATCGCACAGCTACGGAGCTACACTAGCTTCCATTCCGTCAGTTAGGATGGGCATTATTACGAGTACGGACTCCCAGATGATGCCGGTGTCAGTGGTCCACACCCTCATCAATGTCTTTTAGTTCTCTGAACTTAGCAAACACTTGATCAGAGTTGTAGCACAGGAAACTGTGCAGAGGGTGCAAATAGGAATGAGACAGGATGCCAGGGATTGACAGCGGCAATAAGACTCTGACACACCTATACGTTTTTGGTCCTTTTTCCTTTGAAGGTCAATGCATTCTCTTGTCTTGCTCAGCCTCACAACAGCAGAAGCTCTGATGACTATCCTCTTTAATAATTATGTTGAAGATCGATTTCTGACTGTCATGGGAAATGCTTTTTGTCATCGTGTGGCCGAGGACTGAAAGACAAGTGCACAGTGAACTGTGCTGTGGATTCTTTGCACATCGTTTCATCACAAGGCATCACCAGAAGGCAGCGAGAAGCGTGCAAAATGTAAGATAATGAGGGAGCCGTTCCCGCTCTCCGGACAGCTGACACTGATTTGTCTCTGCCGCCTCCCATGAACGTGCATGCTGCCCATTAAATTTTTACTTTAAAGTGTTCTGCTTAGTTATGTATAGTGTGAAATATTTATGTATTCCCCCTGACCCATCCAGATTTTCTAAATTACGCGATAGCCTTTCCTGTGGACCTGTCCAAATGCTCTCTTAAAGTTCCTGGGAAAGGAATGATCGCACTTCAAAGTCCGTGTTGTTGCTTCATCTCTTTAGGCTGCTTTTTATCAGTTTCCAAGAGAGTTAAAGCTGAAAGATGACGATACTTCAAACAAAAGGCAATTATTTCAAAAGCATTACCAAATAATGAGAGCCAATCAGTGTTCACACATTTGGAACGTGTGTCCTTTCCTTCTAGACCTTGAAGTCCGTCAGTTTTCCCTGAGACTTTCACATGAGTGGGCATCTGGAGTGTGTCATAGTTGCACCTGATTTCTGCCTCCCACAACACATGTGGTTTGCTTCTGGTGTTTATCCCTGGAGCGGCAGGGTTAGGATGCGCCAAGCCTCTTTTCATCTTTAAAGGGAGTGTTTTTGCATAAATTATTATCTTACTGGGTGTGAATTGTGATGCTTCTCCTTTTATATATGCTTTAGAAATTGTGTGTAAATGCCTGTACTTCTAGCTTATTTTGTTCTCTGAAGGTATTGTGTATCTTATTAAAAAATATATAATTTCTTCTATGTTATATAGTCTTTTAGTTTTGAGTCTGCTTTTGCAAGTTTTTCATCAACATTTTGCAATTGCTCAGATATATGCACCATATTTTTATATATGAAAACTTTCTTAATTTATTATACTTTATGTTTTTCACCTATATAAAGCTATTTTAATGTACATAGGACATCAATAAATATTATTCAATAGAGTCACACAAATGTTTATTTTTATTTTGAAAATATGAGCATAGAAAAGTACATAAGGAATGAATGGTTACTCAGTATTAAATAATAAAACTAATTTACTTAAAAAATAGAGACAGGGTCCTGGTATGCCTAAGACAAGAGGTAGGCAAATGAGCATGACCGTGCAAGGGATGCTTGTTACTCTGTGGTTCTTACCTTGGGAAGGGAGCAGGGGGAGACACAGGTTCAGGATACTGAGATGAGTCACCCACAGAAAGAGTGTGCTGCTTTCTTGGGGCAAGGAGGAGCATTCTTTTCCAGAACAGAGAAGTGGAGAAGCAAATGGAGATCATTGTTGTTAGCGTGTGCTTCACACCAGTGCTCAACGGTGTCCATGCCACGAGGAGGAGAGAGCAAAGCCTATCGTCATGAGTGGGTGCTTCTTGCCTGTGCTCTTCCATCTTCACTGCATGGTGAGCTTGTTATTGGCTTTCTGTGTTCAGACAGAAAACTGAGAAGCCCAATGGAAGAACTGGGAAGTAAATAGAAAATTATCCAAAGAAATCAACCCAGGTTGCTGGCCTCCAAAGCTCACCGCTACCTGCTGGCTACGTTACATTTGATCTCTTAACTACAACAGGAAGGAAGTATTCCCATCTTGCTAAGTTAGCCCAGAGTCCATTTCCTCCTTTATTTTCTGAGACTATGTGGCATTACTTTTCTCTCATTCTACACAGAATGCTCCCTAAAACTGTATTAAAATATCCTGGTATGTTTCAAGGAACAAAGATAACAACAAAGAATACCTGGCCAGGAATTTATTTCTACAGCTTTTTAGTTGTGTGAATAAAGTGGTAATTTAACCTCTATCTAACTCCATTTTGTTTATTGATAAAAATGGGAGTTGTAGCTCCCATTTAATGATTGACTGGAGTAATAAAACAAATATACTTGATAAATGAAAACAATACATTGTGTGTTTTAAATTGCTGTTGTTATTCTTACCATAGTGACTACAAAGATGTTACGTTTCCTCTTTGACAAAACTTGTTTAACTTTGGCCACTCTCTTTTCAGTCAGTTGATTCTCAGGGGACTATTTTTCCTCAGCTTTGACAGTTGTGCTGGGGCCTCGAGACACTCACAGGAAGCAAAACTGGTTTGAGCCATTGCTGCTCACTAACTACTGGGTCTTGATTGTCTACATTGACTTCGGTTGGTCTTGTTTACTTCTAGACAATGAACTTCCCTGTTGGGGGATACTCCATCTGGGGGACCCCGACACACAGAGTGCCATATCAAGGAGGCGGAGGTAAAGTTGGGTAACAAAAGAACAGCCTAGAAACATAAAGCTCTTACGGCAATGTGTCCTCACTGTGACCAAGGATTTTCCAGTTCCAACCAGTCTGAGTTTTTACAAAGTGTGAAAATACTAACAATTAAAAATTTGCTTGCAGAATGTTCTCTTTCATTGGCTGTATTTCTCTGTTAGAATATACTCACAAAACTAGTATTTAAAATTATTATTAAACATAGTTATAATAATGATACTTTTTGTTTGTTTGTTTTAGCTTTTTGAGACACGGTTTCTTTGTTCTGGAATTAGCTCTTGAAGACAAGACTGGCCTCAAAGTCAAAAAGATCTGCCTGCCTCTGCCTCCCAAGTTCTGGGATTAAAGTGTGTGCCATCATCACCCAGCAACAGTGATGCTTTTTCAAAAAACAAAATTATGTTCATTTACAAAAGTAGATGCAGAGAATGTGTTGATAAACTTTCCTACTTTGATCAACTAGTCAAATCTTTTACTTTCTATTAATCCAACTATTTTTGATGTATTTAACCAAGATTCATAAAAATAATATATTTCGTTATTTGTTTAGAGGAAATAAATTATAAGGGGTAGCTAAAGCATTACCACTGAACAGTTACCCAGTTTTTCATTGATACATTCACCTTCCATGTTATGTTATCAAAACCCCAAGCCAGTAATCATTTATTCCGATGTATATTATTTCAAAGTGATTAGAATTCAAATATTTCACATTGTCCTGGTAATTTACTGCAGCTTTTACATTTCATTTTTGGTATGTGTTATACAGCATGATAATAAAATGTTCTTTTACTTTCCCCTACATAATATTTTAGTTAATTATTTGGGAATTTCATACAAGGCACCCTGATCACACTTGCTTCCCATCCCTCCCAGGTGTACCCTTCCACCCTTGCAGTCCCCTCCCCAAAAAACCCACAACAAATCCAATGTGTGTTGACCATATACTTACTGGAGCACGGTCAAACTCTCAGTGGTTTGCCCCATAAGTCCTTCCCCAGCCAATCCTCCCGAGAGAAACCATGAACTGTGAAGAGTTACACTTCAGCATCTTTATCACAAATTTTAAAGACTCTCTTCAGTAGCTTCCTGTCTGGACTGTTTCCTTTTTGGTGGGAGGGAGATAGACGTTGGCATAGAAACCCTCAACGTGCCCCCTTCTCAGTTATGAGCATACAGTCATTGATACCAAGGCAGAAGAAGCTTCCCGTCCCATAGCAGCAGGCAGCCGAACACATCATGGACCCCAGCATGTTTCCAGCAGCAGCATGGGATTACAGACATCAACGCGGTGTCTGGCGGCAGTACAACTCCATCATGGACATCAAAGTGTTCTCTTTCATTTGGTTCAAATGTCACTCTAACTTTTTGGGTTTTAAATTTAAGGTAGTCCCTGTATTAATTTTTCTCCCTGAAAGATGCAAGGGTAGACATTTTCTACTTTGTAGAAGAAACTTCAGAGGCTATTATGAAGAGACTTTGAGTGTAGTAAAATGATGTCAAACTTAATATTATATGGCCAGGCAGTTGCTTTAACAGAGAGTATGATCGGGCTTCTGAGTGTTCAGTTGTGTTAAGATAACTCCATAAAGTACAATTAAATTATAACAGCGTGTGATCTGTTATAGAGAGTGCTTCCCTAAATTTTTGGCGTGTACTATCAATCACTCAGATAATTTTATAGCTCATGTGTAGATAGGTCTTTTGAAGTTTATGAATTCTTCTCAACAATAAATAATAGAGATCTGATATGGCATACTTTTTTTTAAAGTAGTGTTTGCTGACAAAGAAGAGCCAGTGAGAAACTATGAAAAGAGTCACCATCTGTATTTATATGTGATCTAAATATATATTGTTTATGGATTTTTTGTTTACTTTAGAAATTTTGAATTATGGAGTTAAAGGGGAAACTTTAATAATACTGTACTTCAACGCCAAATGAGTAAACAACATTTTTCTGCAAATATAATGTTTTTGGCATCTGTACACATTTATTCTTTGAAGTGAAAACTTTTAATAAACTGAAATGTTCTATGGATTCATTAGCAGTACAATTCTTCATGTAAATACCAGGTATCTCTTTCTTGTACTTTATATAATATGTATTGGATGATCATTTCACTTCGTTAAATCAAATATAACTAAAGAACTTCAATGAATTTGTCATTAGGGTAAACCAATTTAAAGAGAAAATGGCTGACGAGTCTGCACCTAGTAGATGCTAAGAATTCAAATGAAATGCATAGATTAGTTATGGTCCAAGGTTCATGGGAATATGTGGAAAGATGTATGAGACGTGGGGCTGAACTGATGTGTTTATATTTAGCAGTAGTTTGAACCACTGCCCAGGTAATAGAAAAGATTTTGATGGTAAGAAAAATGTCACTTTCTTCCAACATTGGGAAGCACCCTCCCTGGAAATAAAAAAAAAGATTAAAAATATCAACTAAAGTAGAAAAGTTATATGGTTTTTATATACAAAATTTGTCTTTTAAAAGTTTAACCTTCTGGATTTAGCTACCAACAGGATAAATAAAACATTAAAAAATGGGCTACACAAGCACCGTAGATTTAGAATATTTTTGCTGGTGTCTAATGCTCCAAGGAGTCTTCCACAGAGAAGAGGGACTGAATTAAAACTTTAAGATTACCCATGTTGTGATGGCTTCAACACATGTAAGAAGATTTTTGCTTAGGTTCTATATAAATAAACATTGTGTCTACACATGTCATGTTCATGTGGAAAGAAATAAAATCCATTTCTGTTCTATGAGAACAAGAGTGACAGTTTATTATAATGGTGTGTGGTTGACAAATGCAAGGTGAACCTAAGACTCCTATTCTTACTTTCCTTTCTACTTTTTGTATTTTTTTAAATATACTTCTTTGCCTTTGACCATGTGTGCTTGCCTAACAAGCATTGCTTGGATATGAATTACTCTACCGGAGAGACCTTGAACAAATACAGAACTCATGTTTGAAAGGTGTTTTTATAGTAGCCACACTGCTAGCTAGCAAGGCTAAGCTGGTTGTCAAGGCCAACGTTTTGAACCCTGCAGGTGGGTGAACAGAACAGAAATTACCATTTGCACTGAGTTAGTGCATAGTGGGCTTATACAGTGAAGTTGGCGTCTTTCTGCTACTCTTTTGAGGAACTCAAAATCTTGCCAAAATGTGGTGATTAGATTACAGAAAAGTTTGTGAAATCCCCGGAAAAGACAAATGATACCAGTGTTGTGAAGGAAGCTAAGACATAGGATTTTAACGAAACAAACACAGAGAAAGAAAGGAGTCCAATAGAAGGCACAAGACACAGAGACTTGCTTGCTAGATTTTCATCTTATTACATTTTATTTTATCATTATCTCTTTTTGTTTTCTAATGAGAGACAGAAAGAGTGGATCCCAATGGAAGGGGAGGTGGGAAGAACCTGGGAGGAGTAGAGGGAGGGGAAACGGTAATCAGGATATATTAAGTAAGGGAAAAACACCTATTTTCAATAAAATGAAAAAGAAAAAAAAGGAAGACCAGCAGTGTGTGGCAGAAGTAAGGAAGAATACCTAAGATATAATTCAGTTTGACAGGGTTGATAGTATGGCTGATGATGACAATGAACAGAAAATAATTAAAACTCAGAAATTCATATGCCATTTGACTCAAAGCACTGAGATACTTTGCCCCCCCCCCCATGAACACTTTGTTCCATTCATCTGGAATACTTGTTCCCTGAAAGAAAATACAGCATTCACTGCTTCTCTCCTTAGTTGTATTTCTGCAACCTAAAGAAGCTTTTCTTTCTTCTGGGAAAATCCTGGTAGATTAAGTCATAGTTTGTCTGTCATTTGTTCTCGGAGAGGCTCTACATCACTCTTCAAACCTTACTTTTCCCTTCCTTCTCAATGGCAGCATTTATGTTGGAACCTTGAGTTTGACTCTTAGCCCATGGCAATGTGGATCTTTTCAGCACTGATTTGCCAAGCTCCATCTTTACTTTGCACCATACAAGGTACCAGAGGAAAATCACCTCGCCCCAAACCCTACTAGGTATGGTGATGCATGCCTACCATCCAAGCACTCAGAAGGTGGATTCAGAATGACTAGAAATTCAAATTCACTAAGAAGATAGAGTCAGGATGAGCAGAAATTCAAATTCATTCTCTTGGCTATATAGTGAGTTCAAGGCCAGCCTGCATTCCATGAGACCGTGTCGTAAGCAAAATCCTCGACTTCAAGAAAATCACAGTCAGGCTGGGCCGTGGTTGGTTAAGGCCTTTAATCCCAGCACTCGGGAGACAGAGGCAGGCAGATCTCTGTGAGTTTGAGGCCAGCCTGGTTTACAGAACAAGTTCCATGACAGGCTCCAAAGCTACAGAGAAACCCTGTCTTGGAAAAAGAAAATGAAATGAAGGAAAGAAAACCACAGTCCAGAGAGGGAAATAGCAGGGGCATCACACCACTGTGGTGAGTGGGGCAGCAAAGCAGAAGGAGAGCACTTAAGGTAGATGCCTTGCTCTAATCTAAGGCTAAAGAAGAGAAAAGGATTGTCACATGTGATGGGAACATGCGCCACTGTTTATTTCATTTTAAGCTTTGTGAGAGCAGGGCCACCATGCCTCACTCAGCATCACATCACCTCACCAGTTCACAGCCATGAGGTTCAAACAGGTCCACGTCTACTTTTAAGGGACAAAGTGTCCAGAAGATGAAATTTGTTTTCTTTTAAATCTTTTGGTTGTTTGCCTGCGGTAGGATCCCATTCATTAGCCCAGGCGGACTTCAAACTCGCATTACGCCTTCTTCATCCTCTAGGAGATTACTGGCTTGTGTTGCCCCTTCTGACTCTCAATATTTTGACTTAATATCTTTCTGCTTTTATCTATAGCATCACCTGTGTCTGTGTGCTTGAGTGTTTGAAATCAACCTTTTTTTTCTCCTTAGGCCACTCAGGGAGATAGACCAGTTATAATGATCCCATTCCTCCAGCACTCTACTCTCCTTAATTTTGGGGTCATCGTTATTTATTAATGTACAAATGTGTGATTCTTTAACTAACTGATTTAAGAAACTTTCGGGAGTATAACAAACTAATAGTATTAGCACACTTTTGAAAAATAATGTTTTCTTCTTTATGGAAACATGTATTACAAACATTAGCATTGACCTTAAATAATTATTACCAAGATAAAATTAAAAGTATGGATTTGTTATATAAAAGTATTAAGTCCTGTTTGTCAAATGTGTCTTTTAAGGCAAGATACCTGATGGACTTTCATTACATTAAGATTGTGTTTAAAAGAGAAATTCATAAGAAATGCTTGAAAACATCACACTAACAAATCCATGTTAATACAATGCTTGCCTGTGACCTTCAGGGCAGGCCTCTCTCTGTCAGCTATCTGGCGTCCGTATTGATCCTAAATAAAAAGATGATGCAAAACATTCTAGACTTTCAACCCCATATTTTCCTCCCAGGTACGGCATAAAGAGAACAATATTTAATTTAAAGGGCATAAAAATCCACATTGTCACTATAAATATAGAATACAATTTACAGATGCGTCCGGAGAGGAAATCTGTCAGCTAATTACGCAGCTCCCTGACTCTGGCTTTCCAGCCTCAGAGCTTATGTTCCTCAATTCCATATGTTACAGAGACCAGTAAAGACATCTGAATTCCAATATTTTGAAGAAATGTGTATTTAGCAACTGAATACATGCTAAAAAGGAATAATTTACAGCAGCAATATCATTACATTTTCTCTCCAGTTTTCTCGTTCCCATCTGAAATGCAACGACAAATACAGATACGGAACAATTCTCCACCTGGCAAAACGCATGCTTATGGGGCACACACTCTCTGCCCTTAAGTAGTACATAAGCCAGCGTGTTACTCGTGTAGGAAACCTTGCACGCCAGGATGATGTTGCGCACACTGAAATGGAGCATCTATAGAAACCTGTAGTTTACACTGCTCTTCCTCGTCTTTTCAAAAATTATTTACACCTCTTTGCCTAATGTGTAGGTAGCAAAAATATTAAACACATACCATTAGAAACCACTAAGCTGTACATAGAAGGAGCAGTGTGTATCTGCATGCATTGACATGCTACTGTTGCTATCAGCGGGACCTGATTTCTCCGCTGTCAGGTATCTGAATTCTCAGACTTTAAGACTGCCGAGGTGATATGCTTACGTCACATGCATCTCCTATGCAGGTCTCCCCTGGGATGCCACATGCATATGCCGAAGTCCATCTTAATTAGTTAGGAAGCGGGACATTCATTCTTCGTGCAAACTGACCTTTCTCAATACACATTGGCAGATTATGACTCTCATCGGATTTATTTATTCTCAAGTTGCACCAATAACTTCCTTTGAAAACTCAGACATGGTAAATTGACAAAGACATGCCAATATATGTGTTTGTTTGCAATACCTTTAATTGAAGCCTAAACATTTTTTTCTATTGCAATTTCATCGTGCTAAATCAAATGCATTCAGATTTTGGAAGGCATCCATGAAATTATCATATATTCTTCATTCCTTGAATTCCTTTATTGTTAAGAACTAGAAATAAATGAGAATCTTAGGTAATCACAAACAAACTTGTTTCAGCTGCAGTTTTAGAATAGAACATAACATCAATTGTTCGAATTGATAAAACCCTATGAGAATGGCTTATATGGAGCACCCTGACTTTGATTTACTATTTCTGATACAAATCTCTTTTAAAAAGTGTGATCTTCAAAGAATTTATTAACTCAGCTTGCCTTTGAGGATGTTCTTCCAAAAGCAACACCATGTTAGTCAAAGAGCCTAAAATCAGATGTAGAATATTTTTAGGCTTTTATTTGAAAGACGTGTCAACAAATTGTTTATTTAAATAATCATTAAAACTGAAACATGAGCTTCCATCTGTGAAATATTTCAGTGGAGAGGGAACAACCATTTACTGCAGTTGAGGTGAGAAATTAATGCTTAGTTAATTAGAATCCTGAGACAACTAGAGTTAAAATATCAATGCCACTTCATTAATTAGCAGAAAGATGTTTACTTTGCATTCTGTGCATGCAGAAAGATCTGAGGAGGGACTCCTGAAGTGAAGAATGGAGTGCCAATGAGCTAGTCTAGAATGCAAAAAGTCTCTTGCATTTTGAACTCTACAATTCTCTAGAAACCGTCTTCAGCCAACAAAGGGAGTAATTCTGAAGTATTTTGTATTTCTTATTCATTATTAATAAAATAAAGAGTTTGCACTTTCTAAGTGAAATGTGTGTTCTGAAAATAGTTTATAAATTCATTCTCATTGAGATGAAAACACATATGTTCTTCATATGAATAATTGTATTATAAATGGTAAAGAAAAATGCAGTTGATTCAGAAAGAAATGGCTGGGAAATGTCATTAAGGTGTTCTAAATGTCATTGATCTCTCTCTCTCTCTCTCTCTCTCTCTCTCTCTCTCTCTCTCTCTCTCTCTCTCTCTTTCTCTCAGAAGTCATTAAAAGATAAAATAATAGAATCCCTATTGGAATGTGGAATCATGGGAGAGTCCTTTCTCACATAGCATGCAAATATTCAAGCAAAGAATGAAGAGACATTTTATTAACACTATGATAGGACAATGGGATTTTCATGAGATACACAGTTCTCTTTTTTCTGTGATTCTTCAGAATGTGTCTAATGAATGTCTTCTTTCCTTCTGTGCTGTCTTAGTTTTTCAGTTGGCTAAGAACATTATGCAACTCACGGTTAACTTCAATAATACCTTAAAAGCAGGGATGGTGGGGAAACCTTCTATTTGCTTTCCTCAAAGGGAAAAATCATAATTCATCTCTTGGTGTCAATAATTAACAGTTAATGGTGAGAGTTTGTACCTAAAGTAATAGACTAACCCCTTCAGAACTGAAAACAAAGTGTGAAAAAGAGCAGCCCGCAGTTGAAAGTTTTAAACAAATTATACATCACAATAAGTGTAAGACAAAAACCTACGCTAGCTTAGAAAACAGCTCCTTTTTACTGCATATTTGTCATGGTACATTTAAATTATAGTTTTAATAAAATACATCTTTAGATCAAAGCTGAAAGAAGACATCAGTAGTAGATCAGTGTATTCCATTCTTCTTCCGGATGATGGCTGGTTTATGTTTGTACATTTCCACACGCTATTTCACTCCGTCTCATTCGCCTTATCTCATTCCTTGAGTCCACACAAATGCGAGTGCTGGGAGTCGAAACATCCTGGAATCCAATCACGTTTTGGAATATTCATCTGCTTACTAAATCCATGCAGTTTATGTTCAAGGCTCGCTTCAATAACATGGCTTTGCTCATACAGTTTTTCTACCCTCAATGGCAATATGGCAAGTGACATTTTTATATTTCTCAGGCAAAGAAGAAAGCAAAACGAACTCTTGGAGGAAACACTAGGTCGGCTGATGTGAACATCTCTGCTCACCTGCGATCTCCGTCAGGCCTCGGTACTCTGAAGAAAGCCTGCTGGGAACGTTCCCCACGGCCTTAATTGCGATTGGTGGATCCCAGTTGAATTTCCCACCACTGTAAACATCCACATAGTGCCTTGAACATGTCCGTCGTGTATTGCCTTTTTCCAGTTATTATCTAAGCAAGTTTGCACTTGTTCGAGGTTTTGGGAGGTGGTGCCGCTCAGACACTTCTGGGTGCCCTCTCAAACTCGTGGGTCCTCCTGTTTCTACCCTTCTTACTCTCCTGCATGTGCTTCCACTTGTTGCTGCTCCCTTGAGAGTGCCCTGGCCTCTGCCGGCGCTGCTTTCGGTCCCTTTTCCACACTTGTTCACAGAACTCGTCCATGGTGTTCAGGTTCGGGTGGTTGATGAGCTGCATGAAGTCTCTGTACCAGACCTTCTGGCTGGGCGTCAGACTGCTCGACATTTCTTTGGTCTTAGAGCCCTCGCCGTCGTCATCTTTATGAAGAAGCTCTTCCAAGTGTTCCGTGTCGATCACTTCCAGGGTCACCTTCAGCAGAGTTTGCATGAATCCGTGCTCCACGGCGTGACACAGGTAGTTGCCCGAGTCCTTCTTTTGCAGACTGCGAAGCAGGAGGCCTTGTTCTGTCCTGATGATGTGGTCACCCACTCTGATCTAGCAGGGGAAGGCAGAGGAAAGCACGCAGATTTAGGAGAAATGCAAGGGCTGCCACTCTGTTTAGAAAAACTTGATATTTGTTGAGGTGGGTTTTAGAAATTAACATTTTAAAGTTAAAATGAAAAAAAAAGTCTGTCTTGGGGAAAAAGCTATAGTGTCTACCAATTATTTTTCAGGTCCCTTTAAAAATTTCTATAATACCACTGTTTATTTTTTTCCCCAATGGGACTTTCCAGGCTGTCTTTTTTTTTTTTTAAATTGATTTTTATTGAGCTCTACATTTTTCTCTGCTCTCCTCTCTGTTTTTATAAGCTACCTTTTGTTATCCAAAATACTCAGGATAGCTGGGGGAAAGAAAAAAGAAACATTTAAAATTCGAAAGCACATACACAAATATGATAAACAGTCAATATTAGATAATGAACTTGTAGCTACAGGAATAAAAACCCAGAAAATAAAGTATTAAAATGACTCCATAATATAATTTGTTAAGATCAGAATAAAATATCAGTATTTAAGCAAACAGAAGAAAACATGCATTTTAGGGTTGGTGAATTATTGGTCAGCTGGAAAGTTCTGGGTGTAACATGATCTGAGGGTCCACTCCGGGATGCATCTAGCCTCTCTTTGACTTGGAATCGTCTTCACAATAGAAATCACAGAGAACATAACTGGTAATGGACACAGCATCTTTACTGCTTACAATGTAATTCTATACTCAAAAAGGGCTTACTATGTCAAAAGACCCCAAACTAAGGGGTTGTCTTCACTTTGGCGTTCATAATGAACTTGCAAAATTATAAGCACTTAATGTATTTTACAAGTGAATGAAGCATTCTGGTCACCTTTCTTTAATACTCATAAGTAATTTTAAAAGCTTGGAGCTTTCTGTGTGGTTTTCTTTGTCTAAGATGTTACACTTGTAGGGGGAATGTATCTATTGAGGAGGAAGATCTTCCTGAGACTGTTTTAATAGTTAGTACCAGCATAGATGATGGGACGCAATTTCTTCATTCCACATCAAGGAAGTACTTGATTCTCTCCCAACTTTTTCCCACTTGCAGAAGTTACACAGGAAGAGAAATAGCAGAATTCAGTGAGCAAACTTCACAATTCCAGGGACGCTTGATTTTTTTTTCTTTTAATGCACAAACGTAGGATACGTAAGTGTTTTTATACCAACCATGGCAAGAAATAAGGACTCTGAAATACGTGCCCAGAGCGCTTCCTGGGCCCGAACTCTTACCCAGCTGCACTTGTTTCTTCTCCGTAGCCTGCTACAAAAGCAGCTCACACCGGGTGCTTGTCCAAAGATCTATTGTTTGACTCTGCACTGTGTTGGGTAATAAGTATTTTCCTAGGTCCAACTCAACAGTACCGCGGTGAATTAACATATGTATCAGACAGAAATAATTCAGTCAGCTCAAGTCCCATACCTCCTCTTTCCGATCGTCATTTCGCCTCTGAAATTGCCAGTATACCAGGGCTCTCTGTGACTTGGGACTGCATTCCAAGAACGTGCTACTGTTCTCCACTCCGTAGATGATTCTCTGCTCAAGGCTGTGCCCATGGTGATTGTCTAGCCAGAGATGAGAAGGGGAAACAAGAAAATGTTAATTGGTAACTCCATTTTCTAAAACATTTGTTTGGAAATGCGGAAGAGAAATTATTGCTTCTGTAGAAGCCATTTTCAGATTAATAAAAGATAAAGAGCCAATCAAAGGTTTCAAAACGCTTGCCTCAGTATATTAATCCTTTGGCTTTGGTTAATACAGGCAGAGTTTTGTCTACCAGCAAGTAGCATCAAATGAACAGCGCTGTGCATGTTCACCATAACCTTGGGTCTTTGTACTGTGGACTCCAGGACGTGCAGCCCATTTGTTATCCTCGTCTCTGGCAGGAATGTCATCAGATTCCACTTTTGGAGAAAAGAGCTGTATCTGACAAGACCATTGGCTGCTTTTTAATTGTTTTTCATCTGTGAAATTGAATTCACCTAGCAATATCTATCTTGCATTTTACAGAAAGTAGAGTTCAGGATGTTTGTGTCCCCCACCAATAACCTCTGAAGAATTCACAAGTTTGTCCTGAAGACCAACTGTTGTCAAATGTTTGGGATGGCTCAGTGGAAACTCACATAATTACAACGCAATATGGTTTCAATTGTTCTTATTTAACAACGACATACCCTTTGTTATTTTCCAGAGTTAAGCTGTGGACCATGGCAAGAGCACATAATAAAAGGCAGCAATACAAAAATCTGTTTCCTGATTAAGTTTCTATTATTTTGCCCTTTTTGTAACCTCCTCCAATGTGGTAACTGAAACATAGCTCAGATCAAAAGTATGACACAGAGAGACTAGGTAAAACTCAGCGAGAGGACCAAACTCGGGGCTATCTTGTGTAATCCTGTTTCCATTATGACATCCTGAACAATCTGGAACTCATTAAATTAATTTAGAAAATAATAAATATATTTTCACATGCACAGAGAGCTGACAGTGTGGACGGATGAAACATTTCTGCTCGCTCCTTCAAATTCAGCTAGGATTTTAATTTTCAAAATATTTCCCCTCCTCTTCGGCATCACTTTGACAGTTTTATTCTTGTCTTAATCAACGTAGCACTTTTGTCTGTCATAAGCAATAGGATTTGCTTATGTTAGGGTTAAAGCATTTGAAGACTTCTCTTCCCATCCCTGGTGTGGCCTGTGCTTCCCGCTGCCCAGCGCTCACTGTGCAGTAACAAACGTCTGCCATGACACCATCCCAAGCCTCAGCCTCCGCTGTCTGCTTATCAGCTGCCCTAGGCAGGCATGAAAATCCTTCTGACCCTGGCACATAGATGACTCCCTTCTTGTTAGACATCAATGCCCTGAAAACAGCAAAGATGCAATTTACAATGAAACTAAACAACAATTAATTGACTCTGACTCACATTGCTTCTCTCCTTTGGTACATACATATATTTGCATTTGTATGTGTATGTATATATGTGGATTCTAAGTTCCATAGTGAATGTGACATGCCTTTCTCCCCTCTCTACATGTCCCTGTGTTACTCTTTAAGACATCTGTTCCCTAGACAGAGGAGAACTGCTGTGTGCACCAGGGCCAACAAATCTGGACCTCATAACCTGCCACAAATAATTAGAATGCTTTGCCATGGAAGTTGATGGCGTTTATATTAAGTATGCTTTCCTGTTACTCTGCAGGGTAAACTTGCTAGATTAAGACATGTTTGGACATGTGGCCTTCACTACGTCTCAGTGCTTGAATTGCAACATATGTGATACCACGATATCAGAAAGTCCCACTAAGTTCTCTTAACATCCATGTCCTCTAAGCCAAATATTCTCATGATGGAATCTATAAATGTGATGGATTCATCAATAGAAGCCTACGTGTTTTTGCTGACACATAGTGAAGAGGACCAGTGTGGCTTGAATCGTAGAAGAGATCCTCATTATAAATGGGTGTGTCAGTGGACTGGGGAGATGACTCTGGAGGTCAGAGAATGTGCTCCTCTTGCAGAGGACTGCAGGTTTGGTGCCTACGGAGCAGCTGACAACTGTCTGTAACTCCAGTACTAGGCAATCTGGTGAAAGTTTTCCAGCCTCTGTGGGTACTACACATACATGATGAACACATACACACAGACAAAGCATTCGTGCACACAAAATCAAAACACTATCTAACAAAATCAAAATACATCTAATAGGATTAAAACGCAATATGCAAAAGTCTCAAGTAACTAATCAAAATATTTTTGAAATCGCAGTCTGCCTAGTCTGTTTCCCATTTAAACTAAACATTTCTTTTAGCACTGAGTTTTATTTTAATTTAGGTTTTATTTTCTTTTAGTATTTTTATTTCTTTTCTTTTCTTTATTGCCTCTTCTAGTAGGAACAAAATTTTCTCAAGTAGCAAGAGAAAATCATCCTAGTAACAGATATATTCTTATATGGAGAAAAGCATCTCTTCTGTTCTCTTTATAGTCTCAGAAAATTCATATCAAAATGCTTATAGTACATCTTTGAAAGTAATGATTTTCTTTAAGAAACATAATAACCGCCACAGTCTCAGTACCCAAGTGAGGGAGCAGCACCTGGCTACTTTGGTTCGTGAGCTTGGTGTCCCTAGTTAGTTTGCTTTGATAACTACTTTTGCCAATACCTTCAGGACCATTTGTCTACTGAGGTGACCACTGCTTTTTCCCCTTTCTCCAAACAAAGTGAAAGAGAAACATCTTCTAGCTAACAACCAGTGGCCGCCTACATCCTGTTGTAATAACTCTTGGTCACGATCAGCACATGGATGTCCTCCGGTATGGCTTCAGTTATAGATTCTCTTATTTGTGCTGTTAGGTTGATTTTATGCCTCATCTGGAAAGATAAAGGGTAAATTTCCATTGTTTTCAGTTTTTTTCTGTTAATTTCTCTGTAGTGTGACCTATATACTGTTGCCAACTTCCAATCTAGGACTAGAACGTTCCCGTAGATGACCTCAGGCAAACGCCCTACACTTCAGTATTCAGATTCAGTGACTTTGTCAAATTCATATTTACTTCACTTTATGCTTAGAGATGCTGTATAAACATTTTGAACGTGACGTCTAGGAGGAAATGAAGCATCCATTATCTGTTTTGACTTTTCTTCCCCCAGTGACTTGCAAAGCGCTGGGCAGCACAGGAAATGCTGAAGACACAACATCCAAGCTTCACTGTCGCACTTTCCCTCCCCCCATCAGAGCAATCCTTTCTTCTCATAAAAAGGTGTAAACAGGAGAAATATCATTCCCATTGTTGTCTTCTCATCATGCTCGATATTTTGTTCCTTATCTATTTTGTAAGAGATAATACCATACTTTAATTTCATAGAAGACAGACATTGAAGGCAGTTACTCCGTTGGAGTCAAATCTGACATAATGTTCATTAAAAGTTTCCTGCAAGATCTAAAGTCTTGCGTATTTGGGATTAGTATAATCTGAACTCCCCCACTGGATCAGGCAGCTGCCCAGAGAGCAGCGGTCCTGCAACAGTGTTAATGGATAATTTAGTCAACAAAGCTGTGTTGGGCTGGGAACATGGTGGGTGCTGAGGACGCCTCCAGCAATTCTCCACTTTGCTGCTCCCTGGGTTTACATCACAACGTTCTGAGTCTGGAGCCTGCTGCCTTGCAGTCTTTTCTGTATGTCCATCTTTGGGAAACATTAGGTCCTGTTTGGGGAGTTATTAAGATTCTTTTATAACAACTGGTCAGTGGAAATGAACTCTGGGATCCTCCTCCTCTCTGCTGTCTTAGAGAACACCATCAGGCAAATGGATAATACGCCCGTGACATCTCAGGAAGTGCATTCTCGCTGGTGACGTTTGTTCTTACAGAACTTACTCTGAGTGTTTCTCTTCACTGCCTTTTACTCTTTGCCTTATTTCTGCTTTAGTAAAAGAAAACTGCTTACAAACTATCTTGAACGTATTGTAAAGATTCCTAGCACCTAGAGACTATGTATGTCGCCAGAACTTCCATTTCTTTTTATTTCTTTTATATATATATATATATATATATTTATTTTTATTATGTATACAGTGTTCTGTCTGTCTGTGTATATGCCCGCAGGCCAGAAGAGGGCACCAGGCCTCATCACAGATGGTTTTGAGCCACCATGTGGTTGCTGGGAATTGAACTCAGGACCTTTGGAAGAGCAGGCGATGCACTTAACCACTGAGCCATCTCTCCAGCCCCCTCTTTTTATTTCTTAAAATTCATCTTGGTGACACCATGCTGTGGCTTCCATAAGATGAGATTGTCATTTATGATGTGGGGGATGGAACTGTAGCCCAGGCTGGCCTGAAACTCACAGTGCCCCTGCCTCAGCTTCCTGATTGCTGGGGTTGTAGGAATGCACTATCCCATCTACTATGATTTCTAGGCTAGCTAAGAAAAAATGTTTAAATAGATCCTCATTGTCTATTTAGAAGATACCATGACTTTACAGCCGTACATCTAGCTGCTATCTAGCAACTGGGCATATCTTCGAAATGGAACTTTATGCACAAATGGTTTAAAAAGAAATCAACAATCATTTTATAATTTAAGTCTCTCAGATCATTAAACGACAAAAGAAAAAGCCAGAAGAAATGACTATAAAATTGCCAGTTAGGGCCTGGAGAGATGACTAAGTGGTCAGAGAACGTGCTGTGTAATCACTAGGACCTGACGTTCAGTCCAGCAGTGGCCTGTAACTCCATCTGGGAGTAGTGTGCAGGCAGGAAACGGCTGGGACTTGCCGGCTTCCAGTCCAGTGAAGGAAACATAATCCCCTGGCCTAGAATATCAAGAGACAATGCTTCAAAAGATAGAAAAGAGCGGCAGGGGACACTGGGTCTCTTCTGGTCTCTCAGTGTGTGCACACATAGATGCCCTGAAACCCCTAGATAGAGAGACACATGCTACAGATAAACAAGTCTTTCAAAACTAAACTAGGCTAAAACTGCCAATGGTCTGTCAGTGAAGAGGATAGAAATTCCATCAGCACTGATTTTCTTTACTCGATTTTATTTTCATTTCAGAAAAAGCAGAGATATTTCTCAGAAAGTATATTCACCATTATTAATGTATTCCCATGGCTTCAACATATTTGGCATTATATATGTATATATATATATATATATGTGTGTGTGTGTGTGTGTGTGTGTGTGTGTGTGTGTGTGTGTGTGTGTGGTGTGTGTGTGTATTTATATGTTTATACACATATATTTTAAAATGTTGATGTCACCACCAACCCATCCCTTGTCAGTTTGTTTGGAAGTGCAGAGACTTCCGCAGCTGACTCTTGTTTCTGTCCTTGCACCATTGGGGCTTGTTTTGAGGGAATCAGAACATAGAAGACAAGTAAGAAGAACAAACTTTCATGGAAAAGAAACCATAACAGAAAATCCTTAGTGGAGCGTCCGCACACAGCAGCAGTCACATGACTACCAATGATGCTGCTGCAACGGGTGTTGCAATAGTTGCATTGTTCAACATAAAATTCTGTGTTGAGTCCACACTAAGACAAATCGTGTGATGCCTTTAATGCCGGTCCTACTTCCTTTAAAGCATTAAAGAATGCCCCTCAACTTCAATGCTTCGTGAACTGTCTTGCTCCTTGTGAAACATGTAGTCCTATTTTTGCAATTATTGCTAAATTAATAATTTCTCTCCCTTAATATGCCCACTATAATTTCAGCAGAAAGGCCATCAAAAAATCTTATCAGATATCTGCTGAGCAACAAACCTAAATAAATACACTGTATTTAAATGTGGAAATCTTATAAATTTTGATACCCACAGGCACAACAGACTCTAAGCTTAACCAATAGAAAATGGCAAAGGCATTATATAGTCCTACTATGGTAGAATATTTCATTAAACTACTAATTAAATGGATATATTTTAATTTTAATAATAAAGTAATTGGTTTGAGATGTAGTAGAAGATACGTATGATTAAGTATATTACATATCAAAAATTATAATATAAAATAATAAGAGAATAAAGCATTTGAGATGTCATATGCATAGTGTTCCATTTTTTATGAAAGCCTATATTAGTCATGGTTCATAAATGATGTACATTTTCAGAAAGAAAACAATCTACTTTAAAAAAATTTAAATTCTCTTTTATGCTATAGCCTTTTGTCCTGAAAACTACAATAGACATTAAGGGTATAGTTATTAACCTGGTATAATAAATTCTCCTGGGTTCAACAATCTGACTAGAGCAGAACAATTGAAAGCAACTAAATATTAAAATTATTTAAAAATCAGCAGTATGTTTGGATAACGCAATGTTTCAATATGTTGCAGCTGCTAATGACAAGAAATAATGTTTCTGAGGAAGCAATCTTCAATTAATCATTTCCTCTTTTAGTGGGATAATTTATGGAAATGAAACGAGACTAATAAAGCAGAAAGAATGGGAGGAAAGAAAGAAGTTAAATAAATTGCTTCCTTTTGTAACAACAGAAAGTCATGATATTCATCATTTGGCCAGAACTATCATGTTGCTTAAGGCCTTATTTAGCATTTGATTCTCTTCCAATAGCACGGAAATAGAAGGGATCACATTTCAGCTGCCCATTTATTCCTTCTCCATTTTAACCCCATAAACATCTTCCAAGATGGAAAGGGGAACAAATGTAACACTCTTGGAAAATGCAATGTCATCTAGGAGACAGATGGATGAGGTAGTGAGCCACATAGTCATTCCTTCTTTGATTTCAGGTATTGGATTTTGATGTGTTTTTCCCTTATTGAGAATTGAGTTTCACAGACAATAACCATAAAAATCAAACACAAGTCGAAAGAGAGGCAGATAGATATAAAGTAATTTAACGAGTCATATTGGATACTTTGGAAATATAGTTACTAGGTTATGAGATGACAAATCAATTCTAGTTGTTTTTCCACATTGTATTTGTAATATTTTTCATTTATATTCCCTGTGAAGCATCAAGCAGGACAAAAGGAAGCATTGGCCCACCACTCTGGAAACATAAAACAGTAGCATTATGTTCTTGAACAACTGATCATTACGTCTTTCTTACTGATATGTAGATGACTAGCCACAAATGTTGTAAAATACAACATTTTAAAACCACAAAGACTTCAAGGAGGTGAAAAACATCTTAGTAGCAGGCAATCACAAGGCATATCGTGGAGGAGGGGTTATATGTCATGGAATAATAAGAACAACTAAAAATGAAAATGAAGAAAAAAATCATTATACCATAGCCTTTATATGCATTTTACATCTGCAATGTAGATAAACAGCAAGCAATTTACCAATTGTTTATGTTTGGGGGAGTGGAAAATCTGAAATATAAATTACAGCATGTGAAAAGAATCACACTTGTTTATCAATGGGATTTCGGTGACGTGGATTTTCAGTGTTTGTGGTGCTGTGTGCAGCCGTTAGTCTCTGTAACTGCTGATGGACTGTCATGCAGGCTTCCATAGGAAAGCACAGACCTTTCTTTGGAATCCGTCTCCTGGAGATGTGGCCAACTTTAATGAAGGTTAACGGACGTGAGTTGTCAAGGACAAAAAGACTAACTGAGAAATTACCGAAAAAGTAGATATCGACTTGATAAAGCCTATTAAAATTATGAACTACATTTTAGGCACAAATCAGGATGTGTTTTTGGTTCTGGGCACTGGGCATTACTTATCCACTCGGAGATCATGTTTTGAGTTGTAAAATTTAGGTACTTTTCATGATTTCGCCTGTCTTTAGGTTTATTTATTTGGATTGGTTCTCAGATTGTGCGGGTCAGCATATGGACAATGAGAGGGACAGGCTGACGGGCGAGGGCCTCTTAGCAGTATCATTTTACAGTAATTATTTTATTGGAGAAAGTAACTTTCTAGTCACTAATTTGATAGTGTATCTTATTTTTAGAAAAAAAATTCTGAAATAATGATGAGATCAATGTGTTTGCTGGGAAATGAAACATGAGGTTTGGAATAGTTATACCGGCCACAGCTATATTCTCCTATCTAATATCACGACTACAGTGTTTCTTAGAACAGGACATGATGAGAGACAAAAGCCTAAAGAGTGGTGTCAATGTAATATAGTTATTGTAATATCATGGGTCTATGTGCAACATCTGGTACATTTTATTTTCATGATTTTATAGTGAACGCATTACCAAAAGAGTAAAATAATCTATATGCCAGAGCAACATTGCCATAGGTACAATTGCTTCACAAAAAGAGAACAGGAAACATAGAATTTAATCTTTCATTTACTTTCCTCAAGCGATTTGATGGGAGATAGGAAACAATCATTTGCAGAAGCAGAACCCTCCCATAAACAATAATGAAAATACCATCTTGTATTATGATGATATTTGATCCTTATACCTTTTGGAAATGAAAAAGCACAGACAGCTTAGATTCCATCTTTAACGTGATTAAACTTCAGTGCACAAATCGATTATTTTGCATAAAGATGAAGATTATTGTAAAGAAATGAAAATATTGCAAGCTTCACACATATTTAGTCCACGTAACTGATTGTTCGCCTAAGGCAACATCTAAGGACGACTGTTCTCCATTGATTGCTCCAGTGCACCGAGTTTGAATGACGTTCATAAAAGCCATAGTAGGCAATACCATATGACTTGCTCCTTCAACACACACTCATTACATCTGAACTGGTCTGAGTTAGCTGTGTCTTACCTTTGCTCTTGATCAGGGTTGACGCTTCTTTATTTCAGAAGGATTTTTTCCTTATCTTTCTTCCCCATGTCAAACACTACTGACCTGACATATGCTGGGATTAAATTCTCTGTCTGAAGACGTGGGTCTACCTGGTTTGTGTGAATGCCAATCTTAAACCTTCATTACTACCGCATTATAAATCAAAGAACAGTTTGGTCCTCTGTTTTCTTCCACTTATGATTATGATTTGGCATTTTTTTTATTGTTTCCTTCATTTGCATGGGCATTTATTTCCCCCTTAGGCTTTTATTGAAGATTTCATCTGAGAGATTGAATCTGGAATCCTGCACTAGATTGCCATTAATGGACCATTTTGTTTCTTAGCAGCTCATGGTGTGATAGGATCTTTAATCTTCCTCAGTGTTACTTTATATGTGGCAAGTGATAATTTATGGAACTTGGGGTTTGAGAAGGATGACGTCAGCACCGAGATCAGATCTCAAGGCTCCCCTTTTGGTTAAGTGCTCATTTTCATATTTGGAAGACGGTAGAGTACAGATCATAGAATCATTTTTTTTTCAAAATACTAAACTTGCGGCTCCCTAGACCAAAAGAGTACTGCCCAAGTGATTTTATGAAATTTGGGTATGATTTTTGATGCCAATCAAGACATAAATTGAGATGGGCTAGCTGCAGAGATAATTTAGAAGATTGACTTCGGTTGATATTTTATTGTGGGGCACTCTAAAGGAACTGCATGTATGCAGAACAGCCAAGAAAGCTATTAGAAAGTGAAGTTGAATGATGCCACTGAATTAGAAGATGGGGCATAAAGTGTCTCCATGATCCAGAAATTTAAGATGGTGGTATGAATTTTAAAAATGAAGCTTTCTGCTTTCTGGACACAAAAATCATAAATCGTGTTACGGCTCATTTTGGTTTGAAAGGAGGGAGGAAAAGGGAGACACTGGAGAGGTAATTGAGTTGGCCAGTCATTTTCTTAAATGTGAAGTTGGACAAGCTCCAATTGCAGGCGTACTCTCCCTTGAGGGTAAGGAATGGACTGGAAACAACCTGAATTCTACATTAGTATTGTGCCTGGCATGTTATAGAAAGACACAATTTCCCAGCACATGTACTATTAGGGTTTGATACTAAGGCTTTGCGTGAGTCACCACGGTGCCAGAGAAGACTGTTTTGGGATCAAGGGAAGTGAAGTGGATTTTTCTGTTTCATCCAGAACAGTCGAGTTGACTACTACTTTGCACAATGGGAACATTCAGTGAGGGTGTGTTGAAGGTTATATCAGAAGTGCAGTTTCTTTCACCTTAATTTCAAGGTATTTTATAGAGAGTCACTTTATTAAAAACTCAGGATATATAAAATAGAGTGTGTTTACCGTTACAGCTGGAAGCGATCATACTGAAGTGTATAATTTGGCTGCATGTTGCTTAGGAGCTTTCTGCAAAAAAACATCTCATATCTCTACCTGTTTCCATATGAGCACATATATTTTATTGAATGTGAGAAGTGACATTAGCAAGACAACATGCATGATTTAAACAGGGGTGTACCCTGGATTGGGGCCCATTTACTTTCAAATATTGACATCTATTATTTGGAGATAATTCATGGATCCCTAATGGTAAGACTGAGCCTGGCCAAATGGGGATTCCTGACTGGCTCTCCTCCCATTTGAACTTTACCATAACCTATGGTGTGTATGCTTTACATTTGATCAATTAGCAACAAAAGCAGCCAGCGAGCACAGAGACCCTCGAGGAAGGGTTTTATGGCTTTGGAATTTTGTGGGCTTTTTGGACCTTTAATCCCATCTCAAACCTGAAACAGAGGTGGTTACCAACCAAAAAGAAACAATAGATGGAGTTCTTGTAACACTAACATTCTCCACTTCCTTCTCATTCCACAGCACATATGGATTCTAACTGGGCTGTTTGGAGAAGAGCTCCCTCACGCAATCCTCTCTCTTTACTGCTAAACAGCTCTATCCACTTAACTTTCAAAGGCTTGAACCAGCACAAGGCCGCCCAAAAATAGCTTCAAAATGAGAAACGTTGCCTCAAAGGAAACTATTCAATAATTAACAATGTTTATTTGGACATGTCATAGTTTTAAAAGGTCTTTGTTCATTTTTTCCATTTGTATATGAGATATTTCTAGCTCCAGTAGGTACTGTTTTGAAATAGTATAAGAACTTTGCTACAAAGGCCTGCTAACCAATGGAGACATCACCAAGATGATACATGTATAACTGCTATGATTTTTAGAACAGTTTAGCGATATGTACATAAATAATTATTGTTAATCAAATTACAGCCCACAGTGATATTTCTCTGTGTGTGTAAGCAAATATGTGTGCATATTCATGTTTGCAGATATACATATGTAAGGGTGTGGTCCACACATAATGCACATGGAGACCAGAGGGTGCTCGTCAATGTTTCTTTGACAGTGAACTTCTGGCAACTGCCTGTCTTTGCCTCCCAAGTATTGGGTTACAAGAACACTACATCAGGTCGGGCCTTTTACAAAGGTGCCGAGCATAATAAAGCTTAGTCATGTTACTGACACATATCTTTAGTATTTATAATGATATTTCTTAATAAACGGTATTATGTAAAATCATATTGCGTTTTTGAATATGATGTTGGTAAAAAAATGTATCTCTTTTTTCATGATGCTACTTAGTTCAAATCTCTACTAGAAAATTAAATATTAAGTGTTTCCATTATTTTATGAATTGTTTAGATGATTCATTACCATTCATTCAAAATTACTGAATGTTTCTAATATTCAAAATTTTATATTCAATACAACAATATAAATGCCCACAAAGATACCTATGAATTATAGTCTGACTGAAATGACCTAAGTTTTTCCTGCTTTTGCTTCTGGTATTTATCTGCATCTCTCAAGATACAAGCACATAAATTCCTCAATATGATGAATTAATAATTACTATTTTCTCATTTGTGAAATAAAATTGTATAATATTTTCACTTGAAATGAATTCATGGAAAATTAGTAGCTAGTCAACTGTGAAAGTGTAGACTGCTCCCTGTAAAACTTAGAGAGAATGTGCTAGTACAGGTGTTTACCTCAGTCTGAGACAGAGGTAATAGAAGCTAAAACTTTGCTCCTATTCTCTGGTCTTTTTTCAGGAGAGTAACCCACAGGAAAGCCCCTGACCAAGACTGTGTAAAGCGGAGGATTTTAAAACCTTTGCTCCAACACCTCCTGATTCTCCCACAATTCCACCAAGGATTTTTGAGGCTGATGCCAACACACTGAGACTATGAACAAGGGGGCCTGCATTTCAAGAAGGTAACAGATTTTGCAATTGTGCACTCAAGTGCTACGTGTAGTGGTGGCTCCTCTTTAGCATACATAGGATAAGAATATTCGACACACCTAGTAAATCAAATAACATTAACTAAGGAATAGCAAGAGTGTCTTGTGATGCTGTCTAATGTACCTGAAGAGAAAACAGGGTAATCACGGTTGGTGACAGTGCCCATGCTTGCATGCTAACTTTTACTTTTTAAATGCTCATTAGTGTCACTGCCATTGAGAAGTTTCCCCAGCAGAGGGAAGCACAGCTTCATTATTAATTTCATAAACTGAAATAGGGAGAAGGAGTTTGCACTCCAGTGATTCATTTTAAATGGAGGTTGGCTGATGTTTCAGATTAAATATGCAACTGTGTCGTTTAACATGTCTTAATATTTTGTAGAAAGCATACAGTGTATTGGTTCCAAATTCCACTTCAAGGAAATATACAATTAGAATTTTAACATAGGGACATTGCTTCTTTGTCTATCTGAGTGAAATAAAAAGAATATGCTGGCTTAGCAGCATCGGCATATTGATATATGGCTTCTTGGTTGGTTTTAACATTAATTATTTTAAGTTTGTTTGATATATTTTAATAAAAATTTCTGTTGCCTACCCTTTTGGCTGGCTGACATGTAAAAGTAGGTCCATAGACCGGGCTTCTTTTTGTCCGTGTAAGAAATTTGAGTTTTATATCTCAAAGAAATCTAAAATCTTGAATTTCTTATACCTGTGATCATAAAGCTACTCCTGTGTTGTGCATTCTTCAGCATTTTCTTTACATCAGACCATATTTTTGCTAAGTATCTGAAAAGATGTGTGCACTCTTGGCACTTGAAGATGAGAGGTTGAAAGACAAGGAGTGTGACTTACCATGGTGTTGTAAGTCTGAGCAGTGGGTCAGCGGATCTCCATTTCTAATGTCTTGTCGTCTTGTGCGCCTAAAATAATTACATTTAAGAGACATTATTCTATCTATGTTAATCAGTTAGGGATTTCTGATATGAATGAAGAATCAAATCCTATTGATTATTACAGACAATAAAGCAAGACATGCATTTGCATCTGGTGTGGCTGTTGTGAGGGGTTAAAGGTGATCAAACTGGAAAACTAAGATGCTTGATTCTAGCAAGTACAGCCCAAGGTCTTTAAACTATCACTAGTAGACTTCCTTGCCTGTTTTCTACCAGGTATCCATCAACAACAAGCAAACAAATCAAACACTGAGAAGCTCTGACCTTAATTTTAGAGAAAATGAAGTACAATATATTTAAACAGCAACCCATTTCTTCAATAAACATGACTGAACTATTGACTAAACATGATTGAACTATTGTTCTCATCATCAGCGTGGGTGTAAGCTTCAAAACTAAAATTCACATGAATGAAGATTTCCCTTACTGTGCAGACATATTTTTAAAATAAACTATTGTCTACCTTTTGAATGTTTAAACCAAGAATTCTTACTTTTATTGCCCTTTAATTTACTTATATCAGTATTTTAGAAAAAACATCTTTATTGGGTATCATTTGGTCTTTTGTGGTACTAAGGATTGAACTCAGAGCCTATTGTTTTGCTCGACCATTGAAGTATACCTCCAGCGTTGGCTTTCTGTTTTAGATAGGGTCTCATCCTACAGCCATGGCCAGTCTGCTGGGGTTTCAGGCACGCACCACCATGACTGCTCTATCCTATGACTGCAAATCTGTTTATTTGTGCATTGGAGAGATGAGGAACACAACCAAAAATGTTGAACTTACAGGTAAGTTCTCCTTTTGCTAGGAGAATGGGTGAACCAAGATGGCCTTCTGTTTTACAAAAGAGAAGAATGTACATATGAAACTAGAGTTAGTGTTCTTTCCAGGGCTCTCAAACTGTATGTGAAGGTCCCTGAAGTTAGACAAACTTGGGAGAGGAGCTGCCCTCCTGCTACCAGATACAAAATAGATATGAAAATGGAGAGATAAGAAATATAGAGAATGAATGTATGTAACACATATGGAAAGTCTGATTGTACTTGGCCAATTTTATTTTCTTTTTCATCAATTTAAAGGTATTTTCTTGCGATACAATTCGTTACCATCCTTGAAAAGAGCGCCTTTATTGGTCATTGAGAACTGCCAACATGGAATTCATTACAGCACTCATGAATTTAGAAGTCTAAAGTATTTAAGGATTTCTGCTTGTGGAAAGAGAGAGACTATCAAACAGATGTGTACATTTGAAAACTGAGCCAGAAAGAGAAGTGTAAAACCTGAACCTTAGAGCACTGGGGAAGCCTTACTCAATGCTCAATCTCTAAAAGCTTGGTATAAGGACTCTACCCCACTCCTCAAACACGTATCTAGTGTGAGACACGTGCAGTTACTTTGTTGGTGAATTTCTTTAAAAAGATATACTTTAAAAAAATTTATTTATTGTATGTATATATTTGTGTATCTGTATATTCATGGATGTACCCTGAGACTAGAAAAGAGAGCTGGAGACTCTGAATCTGGATTTACACATGGTTGTGAACCATCTATGTGGGCCTGGGAACTGAGCTGGGTGCGGTCCTCTGTAAGTGCAGTAAATCCCCTTAACCACTGAACCATATCTCCAGGCCCAGTTGTAGATGATTTAATAGTAAGACAATATTATCTGAAACACCAACGAAAATATTTAAGTGGATGTTAGGGCAATGCTTTCCTATTTATTTGTAATATTCCAAATGCTACAGAACACACTTCACTACGATGAAAGGTTGATATACAGAGCTTCTTTAGAAATGCTATCTACGCTAAAACAAAGTTAGATTGCTCCTAAAGTATAATGGTTTAGGGATGATTGAGACTTCCTGTTTGAAGAGGTCAGTGTGCATGGTACTAAACATAAAGGTACATTAACAAGGTATTTCATATCTTTTATTCATTTGTCATTAAATCTTCCTGAAACAGTAAGTATCAATAAAGAAAGGCAGCTATCGGGAAAGAGTAGAGAAAATGGTTATATTAGTGCTTTGTCAAATTAAAAACTATTTTTATTTTATTAAACAATAGTGAATTAATGTGTTTACAACTTTAAAATGTATATAACAGTTCTTTGTAATATGAGAGTATTTTCTTGAAAAAAATATTACATTAATTGATAATATTACCATTCTGTTTTGTTGCTTTTATTTAAAAATTTTATATGTATTGCATTTTACCACATTATTACACCTCCTCAAATCCCCCTTCATCCTCCCCATTCTTTAAGCATTGAACCTTGCATAGGAAGCTGCAGTTTTGCTAATTCTCTGTGTTGTTCTCAGTCAACTTTTGTTTGCACTTGTCTGCATTGTGTATGCTGTAAATGTATTTTGAGCATATAGATGTGTGTGTGTGTGTGTGTGTGTGTGTGTATGTGTGCCTGTACACTTGTGTAGGTCAGACTTTAATGAGTGTCTTTCTCTGATGTTCTCTGCCACCACATCATCATCACCACCATCATCATCATCACCACCATCATCATTAGCATCATTTTGAGACAGAGTTTCTCATGAACAAGGAGCCAGAGCCCTGATTTGTCTGAAACCGGAGCTCACCAATTTACTCACAAAGAAACTGATCAGTGAGCTCTCAAGGTCCCTCTGCCTCTGTACTCCCTACCCTCAGCAGTGTAGACGTGGGACTTTTTTTTACCAGGATTTCCCCTGGGATCTGGGGTTCTGGACTCAGGTCCTGGTGCAATAAACACGTACACACTGAGCCACCTCTCCCGCACCTGTCAATAACTTTCAAATTTAAACAATAACTTTTATTTAGCAATTTCCTGCAAATAACTGTAAGTAGTATCAAGATAACACTCAAAATGCATAAGTAGTATACACACACACATACACACATGCTCAAATGAGCTCTGATTATGTAGCTTTATGCTTCAAGTTAGGGCGCTATAAACACAGGACGATGCAGGAATAACAGGGACATATAATTTCTTGAGGTGAATAAGGAGATACATTTAGGAATATTAGTTAATCCTTATTAATAAACTGAGGACATCAATGCAACATTTTTAAACATAGGAAGAAACGTTTGGCTTTTGCTGTATCTATGTATATATGTGTCTCCGTGTGTTGAGACAGTGAAGCACGTGCCCTATTGCATAGTTGCATTTGTGGAACTGGGGTGACTGCCTCGTGATTCGGTGCCCTTCTCCCTATGGGCTTATAGTAGGATCTTTTATTGTTTGTTGAAATATGCACAGCAAGCTGGCTGGCTTGCTCTGTCTCTTGTCCCTTCTCACTGGCTACAGAAGCGCTGGGGATACAGATGTGCATGCTGCATCCAGCATATGTAGATTTGGGGGATCACACTCAGTGCCTCACACCTTTATGACAAGGACTGTACCCACTAACACATTGACCCAATCATCATTTTCACTGCTTAGGCTGAGGATCGTCTATATTCCTTAGATTCCATGAAAGCAATTGAACTCCTCTCTATAAGGAATTTCTTTACATTTGGTAACATAAATGGCCTTATTAAAATTAAAAATGGGACATAATATCTCTATATAGATAAAAGTAGATAGAACATTGAGTTCAAATGGCACAAGGCCTAGACATATCTCTATTTTCTGTTCATAACATTTTTGGAATTTTGACCCTGTTTCTCCCTTATTAAAACAAAACTGCATATCTAGGTTGTAATGGTAGGAATTTAGCGATATTATGTTGCTGTCCTAAAAGTCCTTCAGTTATTGGTTCTCATTTAGAATCAATTTTCCTACTATTTGTTTATCTTCTTGTTTTGTATTTTTTAGGAAATGGGAAAACAAAACAAACAACAGCAAAATAACAATAAAAATCCTATCACGTTCATATCTCAGATCTCTCTTTATTTTCATGTTAAGGCAGTGTGCTTATTTATAAAGGGTTGTTCTAGAAAGCAAATCAGTAAGTCTGCGAAGAAACATTGTATTTCTCCTTGATTGTTCGTCTTACCTTTTGGCAGTGGGAAAGTAGCGGGAGCAGGATGACCCATCCCAGGCACAGTAAGGGTCCCGGGCGAGGCAGCATTCGGCGCAAGCTTTGCCGTAAATGTCACAGCGATGCAGAGGAAGCTGGACGACCCCAGCAGCTGAGCCAATGTAGAGCTGTTGCTGTGGATGAGTTAAGAAAACACTCTTTGGGCTCTCTCTCTTTCAAAACTGCCTTGTTTAGGCTCTCATTATCAATACATTATAGTTATGGATCATAATTGCTTAGATAGTTTCTAAAGGTCTAGCAGACAGGACAGTTTTAAGTGAAGTAGAAACCAATTCTAAGAATCTGACTGCAACAGGAATAGAGAGAGACGGTTTTCTCTCATTAGAGAATTGATTAATGATATAGTAAACCTCAAGTAAAAGTTATGTAAATGCCATGCCAGAGGACAGGTCGTCAGATAAAAACCACTGCTGCCAAGCCTGGTACTCTGATGGAGGCTGTAGCGACCCACATGATGGAGGACGAGAAGGGACATTCCCAAACAGTTCTCTGTCCCTCACACCTGCAAACTACACTGTGACCACCCCCACACAACATAAATAAAAACACAACAGCTTTTTAAAAAAATTATGTGAATACTGAGACATGTAATAACAGTCTGTAGGCAAAAGACTTTAAAGTATATTTTAATTTTTCTAGGATATGGATGAAAACTGAGTTTTAGGACAACTTCATCGTGAATGATAGGATGCCCTTTGACATTATAAATTGCTTGATAGTCAGAAATGGACACGGTCAACTTTGAATTTCCAGAGATTTTCCCTAACAGACTATATATGTTTGTGTGTAAGTTGAATGGACACTAAAGTGTTTAATGAAATTTAAGAAATTATTATGGAGTGTTTTTATAGATAACGGCCCAGTGCTTAAAGCTAAACAATATTTTTATAAAAGAATAGGAAGAGGGAAGAATAGCAAATCCATTTCCTTGTATATACATTTTCCTTGTTAAATATTGCTATTCTAAGAAATAAAATAAATAAAATTAGCATGCATATTAATAGATGTTCAATTTGTTTAGTCACCTTAATTTTAGTATTATCCCGAATGAGTTTGTAAATTAGCACAGATAAAATTGGTTTATTTCTTAGTAAGAGAATATGTTTTATCTTTTTTTTAAATAAGGAACTTAGATATCTACTGTAATAAAAATGAGGCAGATATATCATACTTAGCAAATGTGGAATTGCTTAGGGCTTTGTAGCCATAGCCAGAAACACAATTGACAGCAACGAATATGAACATGATGACATTGACGCTGATACCCTAGGCTCTTTTGATACTTTTGAGACAGTTTCATATAGCCTAGGCTATCCATTTCTCCAGGATCCCGTGCCTTCATTCCAATCAAATGTTTGGATAATGGGTGTTGCAGCTAGCCCTGGTTTTGTGATCCTATTTGAAAAGGTCAGTAACCAAATTGCCCATGCTATCAAAAGACCTTATGCTTGGCTAATAATGTTTCAGAAGCATATGCCAAATTCATAATTATAGATTTATGGGCATAGGGCATTTGAGTAGGAAAAGAACTACCCAAACAAATGTATCTATGTCTGACATATGCCTTTAGGAGGAAAATAGAAAAAAATGTATAGTAAAAAGAGAAAAAGCAAAGTGAGTACAGTCGTCCAAATGAGTTATGGTTATGAAAACCCAAACTCCAATAAATTGTCCCAAATTAAATGCAATTCAATGTCATTTTGATTTCATCATAATTCTTCAAGATTACTAATGATACATAAAGTAATCATGCTATTCATATAAAGCATAGGGGCTTGCAGGCATCACTGAGCATAATCCAGTGACTAGCTAGAAACCTGATGTGCTTTTTCTGCCCAATTTAACATCGCTGCAGGAGATTTCGCTAGTCTCCTCACTAGATGAGGGCCACAAGCAGGATGTGAATTCATTATCTAGAAGGTTAGTTATATTATCACTTGTCCCCCCTAAAATGCTGTCTCACTTTAAAAATGCTCCTAAGAGGGGATGAAAATGAGTCCTATTGAATGAAATCCATCTTTCCTCCATCAGTGGGAAATATAAGACAGGGATTCTTTTACTGTGGTAATTCAAAATGGCAACTTTTTAGTTGAATGTTGTATTAATGGGCAATATTTTAAAATGTTTAAATTCTTAATTATTTTCAGACAGGATGCTTTGCTAAATTGGCTTTAGAGGCGATTCAGTAAGGATTGGCTCTGAAGTCTAGCAGGGAATAAATATAAATAAATACCTTTAAAATCATTACAGGAAAGATTATCCCTGTCTAGCTTCCATCCTGGAAAGCCCCGGATTTCCTTGCCAACATGTGACCATTTTTAGATTCGAAGAACAGGTGAATAACATGTTAATGAGGTGTAAGATAGCAGTACCGTGCCAATACCGTCTGCGCTCTGAGGTTAAATATCTTGGAGATTATCGATCTATTTTTATACATCTGTGTGGAAAGGCACACACTGCATTTTGTTGGCACCATGATTTAGTGTTTTGTTCATGGGGTAGAACTCTGTCAAAAGCAGGTCTCACTAATATATCAGAAATAACGATAGCCAACTGACTGTCATATTCATAGTTCTGTACCCGAGTTTTCACAGCGGGGAAGAACACCCTCGTTCACTGTCATTTTTATATGGTTAATTATTAATAGACTTCAGCTCAGTATATCCATTTATTTTCCAAAATTATCATTCATATACTGGATACAATTTGTTGGAAGTCAAACTTTGAGTCATATTCATGGTTTTTGAGAAATCAGCTGTTTTTCTTGTGTGTTTTGTCAAAACATCCATTTGATATGAATGAAAGACTAAACATAAGTGACCCTTAAGCTATGAATTCTTGGCAAGCTAGAATATCTCACTTGGTAGTGCTTGGTTGCATGTTTAACTGAAGTGAAAGCCACCTTTTCTTTTCTTGTGATACAATACTACTGAAGGTAGGAGCTACTTTTTACGCTAAGATCTTCCAAACGTAATAACCAACCGCTTACTCTTATTAACCTCTAAGGTGCATAGGATTTTATTAATCTGCATGGCACAGAAGATACAATTTTATTTCATTAGCTTGCTAGAACAGCAATACTTCTTTGCTCTTTGATTCTTCCACTGCCCACTGCTAACCAGTCTATAAAATGTGATGGATGATAAATAGATCTTTCGAGTACAAAGTCAAAACCAATGAAACACTGCTGACCGCAGCGTCTTATGATTGTACCTGTTTCGGAGAAAGCTCCATTGCTGATATAGTTGTGGGTTCCTAAAAAAGAAGCAAAAGTGGTGTTTGATAAGAGGGAAAAGATAATGTGTAATTGGTTAACGCACTTACTAAGTTCTCAGGGACATGATGTCACTGCTGACAACAAATAGCATAACTGGAAACAAGATGTGTGAAAGAAGCCGGAGAGCTAAGTGCTAGATACTCAAAGCCAACAGTGAGGATCCAGCAGCATCCACCGCATAAAAGTCCTTGGGGAGCCTGGCTATACCTGGGCAAGGTATGTTTGTCACCCACTGACTGCGCCTCGAGAAAATGTCTCAGTGGGTCCATAGGAAGTCAAGAAGAAGTAAATTCTCTATTTCCCCTTCCTTGCTTATTTCTTTCACTTCACTTTCCTCTGCTTCGCCTTCGATTTGGCTGTAAAGACAGGCATCACACGATTTCCTTGGTCCTTTGGTCTAGGTGGAATCTGGATGCTCTAAGCTGAACCCCTATCAGGTCCATTCGCCCTTTGACCTCTCCTGCAGCCCTTCCTCCACGAGCTTTCATTTTCAGGAGCAGAATGTGCCGGTGCAATTCTACTGTGCCTCAAAATCGCTTATTGGTCATTTCCTCTTAGCCTTTCCCACCTCCTCTTTTGTGTCTCCCTAACAGTCGTAACAGGTTCACCATCCCTCTCCCGTTCTTCCCATTCTGCCCTCCGTTCACTGAGCTGGGCAGCCATGGCGCTGCCCACCCCACACGCAGAGGCCGAGCTCAGACTCCCCACTTCAAACCTGACGGCAAAAATTCGCACGTGAGTTTCTTAATGACTCACATACAATCTGCCTGGCACACAAGTGAAATAAGTGATTAAGGATGTGTGGTAACTCAATGGGCTAATTTAGAGATTTCTAATATTTTCTACTTTACAGCTTAAGTGAGTGATGGTAACTATTAAATATAGTAATGATTTCTCGAGGAATTATCCATCACAAAGACAACTGCGAGGCAAATAATGTCAGCCCATTGTGCCTACATAGAAAGGGTATATTTACCATTTAGTATTATCAAGCCACAAAACATAAATCTGTATTTCATGAAAAATACTGCATTAAGGCAATTTTTAGGTTCTACAATATTGGAATAAGTTAACCAACAAAGAAATTAAATGTGTCAGGAGACATTTCCATGGCAATTTCTCCCCTACTAACCATTTCACAGGAGAATTTCTCATTAGACTAAAGAAATAACTAAGTTCATGCAGATTTATATCGAAGAAATTATACAGTCAAGCTTCAAGGCATTGAAAGTTAACACCCACAGTAATAAAATATGAGGTCTAAGTTCTTTTTAAAACAGAGTTGAGTGAATTTTCACTTCCTATTTACTGACAATACAAAAGTAAAAACATCTATCATGCAAATGAAAATGGGTTATCAAATGTAAATTGTAAAACGTGAGACAAACTCGAACACACATCAGATTTCATGGAGACATATTATGCCAGCATTCAAGATCAAGTTCATGGTATTCTTTATTAATATAACCTTATTTATTTTTTATGCCAGGAAGTTAGTAACAGTTTAGAATATGAACTGCAATTGAATTTTAATGCACAATATATTACAGTGACATCCCTTTACATAAGCTGTAATTTTCCTGAGAAATAACTGGTGGAGAATATGACTTCCCTTTACAACAGATGCAGCTTCATAAGCATTTTTTCCATGAAATTGAAAATTCAATTGTAAATTTAATTGGTGTTCATGGTTAAGAAAGTGAAATAAGAAGCAGCATCTTTTCAAGATTTTCTATGACTCCAATTTGCAATACATCTCCCAGATATTTTAATTTAGTGCTTATTAAACTTTTGCACCTTTGCAGCCCTGACCCTGGGAAATTCGGATATAGCTCACGCTAGATGCTCAGCATTGGGAAGGAAGCTCCGTTATAAGTTAATAGGCTGGGCTTGGGAAAGCATCAATTACGTTTTACATTTGAATGAAAATTAAATTCTCTCATTTGTTTGCTCAGCTGTTCATGGAATATTGCATAAATTGGGTTTAAAATGCAAGTGTTATTGATGTAACTGCCTTGTAATCTTTTGCAGCCAAGAGGACTATAAATAAAGCCCTTTGTTCCCAAGGCGCCATGGCTGGATGTGGCACCTCACTGGTTCAAAAGGAAAGCCCATTGGAAGGACTGGAAAGAAAAACCCATACTGACCAGTCAAGGTGAAAAATCACTATGTGTCTGGCTTTTTATACCTTCATCTAAGAAAGGACAAATGTAAGGGAGCCCAGCATTCTAGAGCAGTTTTTTTTTAAGGGTAAAGCTATTTCCCAAGAACTACCATTTAGCAGTTAGTGAATCTTTAACACTTATAATTGCAGTCTTCATCATAAGAAGTCGATGCTCCGCTAACTAAGCAGGTCACTCAGGAGCACACAGCAAACTCTCAAACTCAGATGCTTGCTGGTGAAGCACATTTAGAATCTGGCCGTGCTATTTTGAATATTTGCTAGCTGGTGTGTTAGTTTCTTAGACTGACACCAATGGCACTTCTACTTCTTAGTGTCTATTAGAAGATTTACTCTGAAATGGAAATTTTATTGCTAAAGAATATTCTTCTTTCTGTGCAGTGATTGGGATGTGATTTCACCCCAACTAAAAGTATCTTGTAACCAAAACCACTGGAATGTTCTGTGATTAGCCAGAGTGTTTTCCTAAAACCAGTCCCAAGATGGCAAGTGGTATGTACTGAATTTAATCCAAGAATTTATGAGTTTTTAGTATAAGATTCATAAGAACATGGTCTCATGGAGGTGACAATATAAGTAAATTAACTTAACATTAAATGTGCTTAAAAATTATAAAAGAGTATCAGTCAGGATCATGACCTTAAATCTTTATCTTGTGTATTTACCCGATCAAGCTAAGGTGAAGCTCAGCTGATCTTGTTAAACTGCATTTTATTTCACATGGAAAGACACACGTGTCGAATAGAAATATAGGCAGTGTAACAGTTCCCTGCCTTTCGTTGTATGTGGCTATCGCTTCAATGCATTGTGGTTTTTCTTTTTTTCTGTCCTCCACTGCAAAATTAAACAAAGCTTGACAGTGAAATATTCCAATCGCCAGCCCACACTATGTGTAAGAACCTTGGCTGATAGACTAGAATGCAGAAAGTAAATATTTCTGTAAACTCTGCCCATAGATGTTTTGTCTGCTTGAGGGCCAAAGAAAGAAACGTGACGATACGGACAGCGAAGCCCGGGAAGAAAATAGCGACAGCTTCCCTGAAAGGAGATATGCTTCCAGTTGCAGGCATTTTCTAACCCGGCTGGGCTACAGGAACAGTTACATCTTCCACAGCGCAATGGTAATTGTTCAGAGTTTCTAGAGGCTGATAAAGATTTCTTCTCAGTACAGCTTCAATGCCATAGATGGGGGTCCTACTCTTCACTGGTATAAATTCGAAATGCATCTCTTTGAAAATCCCCAAATAAGGACAAAATGTAATAGATACTAAATATCCACATCTGCAGATCTTTTGGCTCCCATCCTGTTCTTTCTAAAAGCCATTTTCTCTTAAACTCCTTTGAAATTGAAATTTTTGTTAAAATGTAGCAAGGAAACAAGATTAAGGTGTGAAATGTAAACCTCAGATTCCAGATGCATTAAAAAGGAAATTTAGCTACAATATAGAATTACTACCAAAATATACATGACTTATTTAATTAATAAAACAAGAAACTAATGAAAATATAAGAAAATTATTTATAAATATCATAACATGACAAAAATAATTCTACACAATAAAATTTAGTTTTACTAGGTGGTAGCAGAAAGTCTTTGAAACTGAGGTGTATAACACAGAAGGTCCATTTAGTTGCGATTGTCAGAGATTACGCTTAGGGTGGTCACCTCTGTCTGTCTCTCTCTTACACACATACACACATGACTGAACTTTTGTAAAAGCCTGATTCTAGGAAAGGTGAAGGAAAACACTAAATCTGTGTGCCATTAGGTGTTTATAACGGTGCTGTGCTGATGCCACCCATGACTTCATTTGCAACGGTTACATTAATAATTCATTTTAAAGGAAGGCTTTTTCCCTTTCTATCAGAGAATAGTATGGAATCAGATTACCACGGTTACATGGCACTGTTTCTAATGCACTTTTCCCATTATTCACCAATCTTTACTTGATTCCTTGAAAAAGGTCCTTCCAATCTTTATCTTATTTAATTTTTGCATCAGTAATGTTTCATTTGTTTAATAAATGTTGCCTGCATTTACACTTCAGGCTTTAGACATATAACTATGAATAACAGGCATCCATTTATGAGTTTTGCCCACATTGCCCGTCATTTGTTTGCTAACTTAAGTAGACTCTACAGTGGGTGACAGCCCATTTGGATAATTGTAGTTTCGATCTTTAGGTTAAAGTTCCAATGTGCTTGCTTTTCGAGGTAACTCACTTGGAATAATGAACGGTAAGATTCAGTTCATACTCTATATTCAGCAATTAAATATAGCCAAAAGAATCAACTTTTAAAATCAGAATTTGATTTCACTATTTTAAATATTTAAATAAAGACCATGCAGGACGTTTATAAGGAAGTCTACTCATGTTCAGCTTAGATAACTAAAAACAACAAAGTAATAAGTACTAATGACATTTCAGCAGAGCATCGTGGTACTGCTTAGAGTCCCAATGCTCAGGTAGTGGAGGCCGTAGGATCAGCGGGTCAACGCCATCCTCAGGCACACAGTGAATTCAATGCAAGCCTGGCATACTGGGGACACTGCCCACAAAAGAAAACAGAAACAAGCACAGTGGCACTAACAAGCCTGATTGTGTGTGGATCAGAATGCTGTCACTGTCCCTAGTGCTTTAAGCAAGGGTCACTGGGTACTATGGTCAATATTTTGCATATAAGAGTTTTGCAGGGACTGTCTATGTGAAGCTAGGATTGCTATGCAGGCTAAAGTGAGGCTTCTAAACTGTCTAGGAGAAGATTATCCAGCGGCTATTATCAAATATCTATCCCAGTGTACCAGGGGCATGCCTGAATGACAGTCCTTCATTTTCCAGCAATTTTGTCTTCATTTTCTCATCCTAAGACAGCTGAACAGTGATTCTCTGGTCTATGAGCTAAGTGCATCTGTATCTAAGTAGGGTGCTAAAAAAAGTGAAGGGCACTTAGCTCTATCATTAAAGGTTGAATCAACCGAAAATAATCCATATATGTGTGAGCATGTGTGTATAGTTATGTATACATGCCAGCGTGACACATGTGGAAGACAAATGATATCACATGAAATCGTGGGACTACAAACAGTATTTCCACCCTTCCTGTCTACTTCTCTCTTAGCATTCAAGTTTACATTATATTTTTTAATTTGTCAGTAAATACCCACTGTATTATCTTCTCAAAATTTTTTCAGAATGTTATTTGTCTTATATGTAATTCATATCAAAATATGATCCCTGTTCAAAGTCTTCCACTTAGCAAAAGCTCGTAGATGAGCAACATGTATGATACCTATGTTCATCTATTTCCCATGTCACTGCTCCAACTTCAGCATACCTGATGCTTGAAGAGCCTGCCTAGACTGTTGGTGACTTGGGAAAAGGGGACAAATATTTGCTCATTTTTGAGGTTTCAAGAGTAGGCATCTATAATAAATTCTCTGTTGCTAACATAAGCCTTACTTACTGAAACTTATTCACTGATTTTCTTAAGAAAATACTATAAAATAATCTATGAATAATTTTTTCCTTTGGCATACTGAACGTATCTTCCAGAATGCACACAGGGCTTACATATCGTGCCAAATAGTCTATAAAGTGCAAGAGAAGGCGATTTGAATAGGGAGGATTTGATCTTCAAGGTAATTTATACAAATAATACAAAATGTAAATCATATATTTTGTCATTTATAAAAAGAAAAATATGAGCCAAGAAATTTTACATTCTTACATTTAACTGCATTGAAACTTCCAAGGTTTTGTTTGATTAGTGTCTGCTTTTTATCCTTGACAATCTAATTAGAAGTATCTACAAGAGCACTGTGCACAGTGACTTTGGTGTCCCAGCTGTCCTGGGTCATAGAGACTCAGCTGAAGCTGTAGATGCTAAAAGAGGCAGTACTCACCCTAAAGACTGTCATTTCTTCTAGAAGAACCTCTTCTAAGTCATGCCAAGTTTCCTTGGGGACCGAGACCACCTTAAGGACAGTCCCAACATCTTTAAAAGAGAGCAGAGAGAAAGGTTACAATGGAATTAGATTAGAATGAAGTTTACCCTGAATGGGAGGGACAATGAGGAATTTTGTAGAGAGGTTTTCTGTTTGTTTGTTTTTGTTTTTATCTTGTGGAATAGAAAGCCTGTGTGTTAACCACAGCACACATAGAAGAAAGCTCAGGAGAAAACTTCTGGAAATCAGTTCTTGCAATACACTTTGTTAGAGGTTGTTTGTTAGAAGCAATACTTCCGTTGCTTGTGACACCTTGCTTCGTATTCCAGGTTAACTAGACTGCAAGCTTCGGACCCTAAACTTTTCGTCTCTCCAGAGAAATTCTGAGATTACATCAAACTCTTCCATGTCTTCCTGGGTCTAGACTCAAGTTCTCAACTCAAGCATGGCAAGTACTTTTTCACACCAGGCAATCTCCCCAGCCCCACCAAAAATTTTTTTTCCAACCTAACTCTTTGTAATTTTTTTCCGTGTGGGTACATTGGTAAAACTCTACATACAAATGCATTTTATGCAGTTAGACTATGAACTATAAAGATAACCATGGGACATAGAAATCAATTTTTAGAACTATATCAAGATTCAAAGAAGAATGTAACATGAAAGTGTAGAAATTTTCAAAAATATAATAAACACAATAAAATGGCTAAGTTGGACAGCTTTTTTTACTTTAAAATTTTTAATTGCCATACATTCCAGAATATATGTATATTTATATATATATAAATATATATTTACATACACACACACACACATATATAAAACCAATTTGACAAGACAGACTTTTCCTCTTTTGTTTTGACACCAGTGTACGTCCACAGACTCTGCAGATGAGAATTGTAAGACACCGCCCATCTCAGGTATAAGAGCCTCCGAGTTCAGCAGCACAGTCATCTCTTAGAAGTGGCCACACTTAGCGGCCCTTAAGGCAGGCTCAACGATACTGAAGTGATGAATGGCGATGTGATCTCTCATAGTAAACACTTCTGATTACCACAATAGTTTCTCTACAATATGCACACTTGGAAATTAAGTTTACAGTCTTCAAAGTTAAATTCAGGAATTAAATGATAAAAAATTGATTTCAGTTTATCGAGATTGAAATTGCTATCTAATTTTCATTATTAAGAGAAAAATGTTGCAACGAAAACATCTGTCATTTTCACCCGAAATTTCATTTATGCAATGTGAATTTTCCTGTGTGTCAGGTGTGATTCCACTCTTTGTTCAAAGGCAAACATATTGAGTCTAAACAATTTCAGTTTTGAGTAAATTTGATCAATTCTTGCAGCCTCAGTTGGTTTATTTTTATCAAACTTTTCCTTTATCCAAAGAAATTCTTACCAATAAGAACCGCTATAGCAGAAATATAGCCTAGTACATCGACTCTATTGGTCTCTGTCCTCAGTGGAGTGATCAAGGCTATTCCTTTTAAAGTTTTTTTTTTTTTAAAAAAGTCCACTTTTAAGAGGATCCTTCTGTGTTTACAGGACCTTAGCCTGCTCATAACACCAAAGATTAAAGGGAAATTAGGTTAATCTACTTAGTGACTCCATTGGGTCTCCTGGACCCAAACACAACTTTATCTCTGTTCCAGATCAAGTTTTACCGAATAGTATTTCAAACAAGTTCACACAAATTGAATCAGATTACTCAACAAGGATCAATGCTCTATGAAGTGAAACTTAGTTAAAAGATACAATTACTGTAATCAATTTCCTTGCTGACAGATGACCCTGGTCTGGACTGACCTACAACCATCCACAGCATCCAACGTTCAACATCCTCGTGAAAAGGGGGTTTTTAAAGGCAGTTTGAGTCCAAGGGAAACTAAATGCTCATGACTGGTTTGTTTTAGTCAGACACCCGGAAGCAGGCTTTGCTGCTTTGAGAGTGAATAAGGGACTTCTGAACTAGGGATGGCGAGCAAGGCCGCAGTGACATTATGGAACAAACCCAATTACTCTGCAGAGATTCAATTACAACTTGACATTAAAAGAGAAGCTAATATTTGCTGAGAAGAAATATTCTCTTCTATTTCCTGATTTATTTGTAAGCTGCGGGTGCTACACACACTGGCTGTTATGGAACTCCGACTCTCATCAGGAGTCTTTCGTTTGGTGGGGGAATATTCTCCGTAAAAGGAGTCTTTAATGTATTGCTAAGAACCTGACACTGTTAAACATAATGACATCAGGATTTAACAATTAAGGTATGAATCTTACTGTAATTTACCACACATTTTCTGTTCTGCTGTAGTCAACGTAATTTTCTTTCTGTTTCTCCCCAAAGGAAGAGAAGACATTATTGCACCAGGTTACGGTGGAGCACACTGTTTTGCTTCGTCTCTTGTTGATTTATGTCAGTTAATGAAGTTAATGGAGACCAGGAATTTATTACCCTGGAATCTGACGTTAAGTAGCAGGTTTTGGATTTGTAACTAGTACTTTCATAGATTGCATCACCGTTTAGAGGGTATGGGGAAACAAAATAGCATGTCACAGCCATAGAAAGATTGATTCTGAAAATACACCTGCAGAAATCTGCTTCTAAAAGTAAAATCAGTGAAAGGATTTTTTTACATTTCTAAAGAAAGGCATTCAATGAGTGTCCAACACATTTTCTCATAAAATTTTTTTCCAGGTTTTATTTGTATGTCAGAAACAATGGACAAATTATTTTGGTAACCTTTATTTGATTGAAGGTTTTCATTAGTGGAAATGTTAAGGTTCAGACAAGTTTGCAGTAACATAACACCCTGGGAATCTCAGTCATGATTTGAGCAATATTGTGACTGGGCATGTGTATGTGTCTTTGTGTATCCCTAACTAGAAGAATTATGATTCAATTATTATAATTGATTATTTAGCTCTTACATTTCCTTGATTGCATTGAATAAGTTTAATTTCAAAGAAACCCCTCCCCCCCTTTTTTTAAGCAAATGTATCTACAAAATGTTGGCAAATTGTTCTGGTACCTTGAAAATGAATGCAGAACTTGGTTCTTAGTACACTTAGTCAGCTAAATACAGTGTTCTGGCAGAAAACACAAGGGTAAAATTGAAAAGGGTACCTGTTCCGATGAACATGACATCATACTGCCCATCTTCTGCATCCACTCGGTCTACAACGATTTGCGTGAACTGATAATTTACATCCGTTTTGATCATGATTGGGCGGTTATTAATAGGGAACACTGGGTTGTACATGGCTGGATGACTTCTGGCAAAGGTTATGACATCATCGGGAAGGTCCTTTGTGGAGTCAAAGCCACCAAATGTTTTACTCGGACACTATTAGAAAAAGGCGAATACCTTTTAAATAAAATCTAATGATTAGGATTATAAATTATAAAATTACACTTCTTCAATATTCTGTGAGTCTAAACCCATAATTATTTTCTATTACATTTGAACCTGACTGCATAAGTAAGCATTAGTTATTACCAGCTCTTCTGTACCTAAATTAGTAGTTGAAATTATCAGTATATATTTCTAAACAAATCTTATTTTTTAATATTAATGAATGTCATCATTTCTTGCAGAACTTGCAAATGTGTGTGAGGTGTTCGGAAGTCTGAAGAAGTCTGTCATCCCTGTTAACTGCACCAGCCTGTGTTCTTTCTATAATAGATGATTAACATAATACATGAAATATGCTACATTTGAGTGCAACTAATGACGTTTAGAGAAACAATATTTTTCTTGATTATATATAACTGCTTTAGTTTAGAGTCTCACCTAAAATACAAATGATCTTTCCCAACCAAAAGACAATAAAAACTATTCTTGTCTGACTCATAACATAAGGTTGAAAACATTATCAATGACTTTAATAAAATAATTCAGGCTTTATTTAGTGTCTACTAGTGTATGGCACAGAAGCTAGTCAATCAAAATGGAGGCAGCAAAGTTAAGAAAAATACATATTGACATACAAAGCAAAAAAGAACATCTTTTTGTGAGCTGGTATCATGTCAACTCTGGGTAGAAATACTCTTCTCAAAAGCAAATAAAAAGCCATGAGAAAAATCAACGTTTTTTTGTCTCCTCCCTGTAATTCAGTGTGTAGAGCAAACAGTGTCACAGGGTACAGTATGTCCAGTCTTACGTAGCTTGTCCTACAGTTCAGTAATGCTTCACTTTTCATGCAAGTGCATGAGAGATAAAATGTAATCACATCTTCCAAGATTAGAGTTAGAAATCAACCTCTTGCCAGTTACTTGACAAATTCATTAATAATTCAAGAGTTATTAAATAATGTTTTGAAATAAGAGTACAATATATCCGTGTACATGTTTGACCTGCACATGGAATAGATATGATAGAATAATATACTTCTTGTTTTGATAGACCTTAGCGATTTCTTTAATATCACATTAAAACTTATAAAAATATACAAAGCATCAAAGGCTTTTAAGATTATTTATGGGACTAAAGAAATGTCATGGCTTCTTTCAGAAGACTTTGGTATGATTCTCAGTACCCTAAAAATAATTCATATCCTATTATAACTGCAGTTCCAGTGTATCCAATACTCTCTCTGGATTTCTCGGGGACTGGACATGTGTAGAGTACAGACACATGCAGGCAAAACACGCACAAAGAGAAAAGAAGGAATTTTGAAAAAGGATCCCTGTGTTCTCCTTTACATTATGTAAAGACATCCGGAACCAATGTGCAATTGTGTGAGTAAAAACTGTGGTTGAGGATTATTTTAATTTTCCTACAACTTACTTTTGTTTCTTTTTCTACTATCTGTTTTTAAGTATAAAATATAATTTGTTGATAGATTTTCTTTAAATTTCAATAATAGCTGGACTGTGGTGGCACACACCTTTAATCCCCGGCACTCAGGAGGCAGAGTCAGGAGTATCTTTGTGAGTTCAAGGCCAGCCTGGTCTACAGAGTGGGACCTAGGACAGCCAGGGAGACACAACACAGTGAGAGTCTATCTCGAAAACCAATTTGTTTTCAATAATAACATGTTGTTTAAATATTGCATTTATGACTGCCCCTCAGTAATAATGTTGAAATGACAGAGAAATGACAGTTTGCCCCTTTAAAACATTCATCCCATCTTCTTCCACTCCTGATTTATGCAATGCTGTCTCCAACACTCCGAGCACAGTGCCTGCTGATACAGTTTCTCCTAAGAGCTTACTGTGAACAGTGAGTTAGTGCTAAGCTGGAGACTGAATACTGGCATCATCACTTCTCGTAGTTCTCATCATTGAAGTCGGAAAAATAATTGGCTCCTGTTTGTGTGTGTGTGTGTATCCCAAAACAATACACCCCATAGAACAAAGCCCAGAATACAGCAATTTCTATTACTGATTTCACAAACACTATTATGTTCATATTAAAAGGTATTTTGAACAGGATATTTAAGATGTGGAGGTCTGTCATCCGTAGAAACATGAAACTGTCTACTAAGAAAGAGAGGCCAACTGTGACTAAGAACTGGAGTAAATGCCTTTTGTTTTCATAAGTTTCATTTGTTTATCTCTAATAAAAACTTTCCGTCTAGTCATTATTATTTTCAAATCTTTTTAAATTTTTTTGTTACTGTTGCAGCATTACCAGTTAGAAACGATATTTTATAAAACACATTTTTTTAAAAATTTTCTCATAGATAATTTTAGAAATGCAGAGAAAATGAAAATACTAAATCCTATATCTAGCAAGGTAATATAAAATACTTGTCTTGAATCCATCATGCTATTAAATCACTGAAGTAAAATTAAAATAAGAGCTAAATTTCAAATGTAAGTCCTTTCCACTGTCTAAAAATATCTTTCTTAAAGTTTCTTTTGATTAGAAAATAATACTCCCAGTTGGTTTGACAAGAAATGACCTGGGCCTAGAGCTGCATGAACATAATTTCTGGCACTCAGGTAGAGTGGCGATTTGTTCACTAAAACATTAGGCTCCCTAGGATGTGGCACAAGCCATTGTAAGTAGCTATGCAGATGGAAGAGGCAGGAGGACAAGCCTTGACAACAGGGGAAGCGGGGCCAGCAGCCATGAAGCTCAGTAGAACATCTGTCAAGTCTTAGGGTACCTGTGGATGGACCCACTCACAGGAGAAAAAATTAACTGATGAGTCCTTAATTATACCTACAAAAACCAAGTGAAAGAATTCTTTGGGTTTGAATAGCTGAGGATCATGACAGCCAAAAGACACACTAAATTGCACAGTACAATAAAGAAGTGGAGCGGGAGAGTCATTAAGCCTCAAAAAGACACACAGAAAGACTTGTGGGCAGGCTCCTAATGAGCTCCATCTTAAAATCAGACTTAGACCAGCGCCATCTGAGACCCAGTCAATGGGAGTTTGCCCGGATCACCCTAGTTAAGAACATGTCCCTGAGACGTTGTCTTGTTTGGTGCCTGATGTGGGACTGTCCGGCTCACGGTGGGTGGTACCTGTATTTGCATGAGCTCCTGGGGGTATAAGTAAACTACCTTAGCAAAAGCCAGGGCACCAGCCATCTTGCAGCCTTCTTCCATAGCTTCTGCTTCAAGCCCCTGCCTTGGCGACCCTCAGTGATGGACTATACTGTGGCATCTGAAATAGACCTTTCCTCTGCTGCCAACCCTCTTAAAGAAAACATTGCTTCTGACATGGTCTTTAGGCTGACTATCCTGGATTTGTATCATATTAATGTCTTTTCTTTATATGTATCTTTAAAAAGAATATTTTGTTACGTGATATTTTGTTTAGCTTGGCACAGTGTCATTGGAAAGATAGTGTTGCAAGCTCAATCAAAGCCATGGGATGATAATGTTGGCTTTACTACTATTCCTCTGAGCACAGCCTACCATATAATCAGGATAAGCAACACCCTCACCGTCAGAGAGAAGCAGCTCATATACTTCTAGTACTTTCAGTGTCCATGACAGGCATTTCCTCAGTGTTCTGCTCAAAAGAGACAGTGCATCGGCTTCTCATCCTTCTTTTGTTAAAAAAAAAATAGAAACATCTAATGATAAGGAAGCAACTTAAATACTGGAATGTGCGGTGACCATGTTACTTGTGGAGTTCCCAGGAAGCACACAGAATCCGTCTTGACCTCCTCTTCGTTGTCACAGACTCTTTGCTCTGTGTTGTGCTAATACTTCCACCTCAACTTATTTGCTGTACGTGACAAAAATATATTCCTTCCACGTGTTAAATATCAAAGCCACTTACAGTTCCTGGTCGTGGATACGGGACTCTTCCTTGATACGGCACCCATTGATAGTTGGGGCCGTCTCGGTGAGCATATGGGCCAAGGAATACTCTCCTCACGTCACTCATGCTATACATGCACACCGCAGAGCCCTTGAAGATGTTGCTAGGAGAGAAGAGAAGGAAAACTGGCTTTATCTCTAGTTAGTGGCCGTAGGGTGACTTGAACTTCTTCATTGTGCTTCCTATGTTAGTGACCAAAACAGACACAGAGCCTTTGCAACCACAAATATTCTTTGGGATTAGTTGGGTCTCATCAATGTATTTTATCAATGTATAAAGGAATAAATCATGATTTGTTTAAAGTGTGTGGAATCTTATTTGGTCTTCTTCAAATATATGCATTTATATCAATATAAACTATTAAAGCTGAACAAGAGAGACATATAAGAACAATCACTTCTGAATAAATATTCAGCTTTGATGTCGTAAAACAACAGAAGCTAAAATTTCTGTTTCATCCTCAAGTATCATTCGTGAGAAAGAACATTGTCGTCGTCTCAAGAACTTTAAAACGTCATTTTTAAAAACCAAACCTGGCACTCTGAAGGAATGTATGGAGGCACGCGGCGTATCACACGAGAATTTTAAGTCCTAAACCAACAAGGTGTGAACTGAAATAACACTGAGATACGAAATTCATGAAGGATTAATCATTATATCTGTACAACACTGAGCATGGTTTAAGGTAGTAGGCGTTACGCGATGGTCAAAGGAGAGAATTACGGCAGATATTTCTATCATTCTATCAATCAAAAGCAAGCAACTGAAATAACTGTGTTTGTCACTGAGATGAAACTATTTTCCATTTACTTGGCACGCAAAAGCACAGCATATGTAACATATTATATAAAAATAAAATGCATGCTTACATTACTTATAATATAACAATATAAGCCATATTGAAAGCACACATCAATCATGCCACACAAGAACTGTGGGTTCCTAAGCTATAAAAATTGCTCGTTAGACAATGACACAGGAGGGATGCTGATGTCTATTGGGCTCCGACAACTACTTACCATGAGTGCACAACTCTATACTAACCTCCATAAATATAATGAAGTTTAATATTTCCATGATAGAATAAATAACAAACTAACCCACATTTGATGCATCCCACTTTCATTGAGATTTGTTGATTATATTCCTTTTTATTTTTATATATTTAGTAATCTTCGTGAATCAGGTATTCTGACGTCTAATGTATACAACTTTAGAGTCATTTGTCACCAATAACCTATCTTATTGAAAAGAGTGAAGAAATTATTTCACCTATTAAACAGTGGTATCAAAATATGGATTTCCTAAATATTAGCATGGGAATTACCCAGTGAACTGGTCAGAAAAGCAAATTCATAGGATCAACTTATTCTTGCAACCTCAGAGACTCTAGTGGTAAACAATATGAATTTTTATTATTTATATTTTATAATTAAAGTTTTATATGTGATTTATAGAATTTGTGTACATGACTTGTAGAATAGAGGCATTAGGTGTTAACACATTCTTGGTGATTCTCACAGAGAATATTGAGAAATGCTCTTGCTCGAGGAAATGGGGACACAGAAAGACAGACTGAGAGTTGCTCCTCACTTCCCACAGTCTTACTGCAGTAGTCTAGTTATTAGCACCAGATTTACTAAGGCATTGGCATATGGACTTGCATATAGATTTAGTAATATGTGTCTCTTCATTTCTAAAGCTAATTTTATTAAGTAATGATGCCAAAGTGATTTAAATGTCTTTAATATTTATAAATATGCCAGAATTACGTTCTACAATTAATCTTTCTCTTTATACGGCCATACTCACCAACAGTGCTTCTTGGTGAATTCAATATTATTTTTATTATAAATAATTTGCTATCTCTCAATGCATATGTTTACTAATAGCCATGCAATGAGTTTATTTATTCCAAAGATACTTAATATAGTTTGAACCTTCTGCTGAGTAGAATGGGGGTTGTCTGACCGAAAGATTAAGCAGCTGCTTTTTCATTGAGAGCAAGAACTCTTGGAAGAACTAGAAAGAGAGAAGCGCAGGCTGATGACAGACCTGGGAGGGTATGGAAGTGAGAGAATGTACAAGGAGAGGAATGGAAAAGAATGGAAAGCGAGGAAATGAAGCTTGAGTTTGGAATTGTGTGTCAAGCAGAGAACACACAAAACCTGTGTGAACTTGGCTCTCTGGTTTCTGTCTCCAGCTCTTGCTTGAATTTAAGGGATCTTTTTATAATATTTTAATATTAATATTATAACATAATATTAATATAAAATTATATTATATATAAATATTTTAGATATTTGGATTTTAGGTAGTTAGTGAAAAAAATCAAGTAAAACATCAAATAAAAGAGGAATTAGAGTAAAAAAGGAGAAAATCTATTTGTCAGCTTTCAGAAATTTTGATATAATAAATATAGTACGTTCTAATGCATGTGAAGTGTGTAAAATCATATACACATATTGAAATTTTATGAAATGCTGTACTAATGTTTGTAAAACTTGTACCCAAATAGGCTATATTTAAGAACATACGTGTATATACATCTATATATTTATGCATGCACTTACAATTAATGAAAAAGAGGGCATGAGTTTGAAGGAAAGTGGGAAGAAGTATATGTGAAGGTCTGGAGAAATGGAAAGACTATAAGTGTATTATAATCTCAAAAACAAAAGGAACATCAAAACATTCCTATAATAACTTAATAGTTTTCTTTGTCAGCCTTTCACTTTCTCTAACTCTGCAAATTTTTATTGAACTCTAAGGGAACGTGCAGGAAGATGGAGCAAGGACTTCACATGTGAGAGCAGTGGAAAGCCTACCCAACTCATGGACACCAGAGGCGTGTTTTCTACTAAGTTCTCTGTCAACCACCTGTCCAGTCAGAGGACCTTCCCTCCAGGGGAACAACTGGCAACACTAAATATCCTAGGTGGCCTATCCCCTCCTTTCTTTAGCATTTGCTGACAGCAAAGGAGACTGAGTGGGTTGGACAGTTGCTACAGTTCGAAGTTCCAAATCGAGTTCCTTTCTTCTTCTTTTATAACACTACAAGCTTCTTTTTAAAAATTCTTGTTTCCATCTTTACGATCCACATCTTGCTAAATATTCAATATAAAATATTAAAGTTTGCATTATATTATTACTAACTGTATTATATAGGATATAACACACAGTTTCCAGACTGCTTCATTGTTCTATTTATAGGGATGATATCCTTGCATTACGTGCTTTAACTTCTGATGACTTGTATTTGGTGAGCAGGCACACTCATGCGAGTACACACATGTGCCATTGTGATGCATAGTTCAGAGGACAACTTGTTTTAGTCATTTTTCTACCCCATCTGCTTTCTGGGACCTCACTCTGGTTGTGAGCTTTGGGACAAGCCCCTTCATCCCAGGAATCATCTCAGCAACCCCTGACCTCATGTCTTGTAAAATCATTATCAGTGCATGTCAGAACCAAGGACTCACAGACACTCAAAAACTGAAGCGACAAAAGCGGCTAAAGCAGCTACAGGATGTGCAATTTATCCAACACGGTAATAAAGGGCCGTTTACCTCGACGTTGTAAACACTCCATAGACAACCGGATTTTTAGGATCTTTAGAGTTCATCAAGAATACATCCTCTGTTTGAAAACACAACCAGAGAAAGTTCTATATTTATTTTACATCTAGTGGGCAGTTTCCTCTCCCTCCTCTCCTCCCAGACCCTTCTCCATCCCTCCTTTTCCTGCCCCAATCCATTCCTCCCCTGTTCTCATCTCCCCCTCCCCCATACATTCCTCCTCTGTTTCTTCAGGCACAGGTCTCCCAAGGATATTAACAAAACATGGCATGCTAAGTTTCAGTAAGACTAAGCACTTCACACATGTCCTATGAGTCAAACACCAGCCACTTACGCAATTCATCGAAATGGGTGTCAATGCCATTGGGACCTGGCACAGAGCAAATCAGGCGAGCCTTCAAGAATGTCGTCCATTTATTCACAAGACTTCTGTGTCCGCCAAAGTCATTCTGAAAGGTAACACAAGCTACTCTATAGAGCAAGCATGCTACACAGAAGTGTCAAATACGCTTCTTTCTCCCGTTTTTTAACTCCAGGCACATGAATGTATTTCTTCATTTTTCCACGTTTAAATTTTTTTTTAAAAAGGCATCTTTTCCTGTAACCAAGTAATCCCCCATTCTTTATTTTTCAAATGAGTCATAACCATTCTGAATGACTAAATATAAACTATTATCCTATTTATTATATTTTTGCTCAAATCTGTGATCCAAAGCTCAGTAAACAGAATGTCCATAAGAATCTTTAAATGTGCTGGGTGGTGGTGGCGCATACTTTTGATCCTAGCACTCAGACGGCAGAGGCAAATGGACCTCTGTGAGTTCGAGGCCAGCCTGGTCTACGAGAGATAGTTCCAGAACAGGCTCTAATGCTACAGAGAAATGTTGTCTCAAAAAATAAAAGTTCTTAAATGTTACATTTTGTCCATTAATGGGAGTAGATTAACTCATTTGAAATATGCACACTATGAAATACTATTTAGCCGATTGATATGATTAAACCAGAAGGACTTGCTATGAAAATTCAGTCAGATAAATTAATATAAATATCACTGACCCCAAGTAAAAATGAGCCCAAAATGTTGAACTCACAAAAGTAGTGCATAGAATGGTGACCCACTGAGTCTAGGAGAACAGTGGAATCTGAAGACAAATTGGCCAAAGGATAGAAAATTTTGAATAAGCAGGAAGAAGAGATTCAAGAAATCTATTATATAGCATGCTTGCTAAAGGTAGTTTTAATGTTATACTCTTAAAAAAATTGCTGAGAAAAATTTTTAAGTCTTGTTACCACATAGAGTAAAAGATTTAGAACATATATTAATTTGCTAGATTTATCCATTTATAAATGTTAAAATGATATGCTGTGTATTACAAATGTATACAACACTTTTCAATTAAGTTAAATTTAAAGGAAATTTTCTCTTCCACCCTGCTATTAGAGATGAACAATTATTAATCGCATGTTTGCTCTGGGTTAGGCAAGTTCTTCCTACTGAGCTGGTGTTTTCTTTGAATGTTGCCCGATTCAGGGATGTTACGGGGCACAAAGTCAGCCTTCCCTGGGCATATGTTGAATGGATGATGAGTGTTGTTTATTGTCTTCACTGACAATACATCCACCAAGTCACACTACTGAAACCAAACTCTTCAACAGCTTGCAACAATCAGACAGCTTTTAGACTGTAACCAGTTGGTTGAGAAAATATTCCTTAGAAAATATTTTCAAAATGTCTTATTACTGCAAATAAAACTGAATTTTAATGTAAATGTTACTCTGAATTCTATTGCAAACACATATATTTAACAGAAGATACTATCTTTAAAACTGTTCTTTTTTCTTTTTGGTTTTTTGAGACAGGGTTTCTCTGTGTAATTTTCTGGAACTTGCTCTTTAGAACAGGCTGGCCTTGAACTCACAGAGATCTTCCTGCCTCTGCCTCCTAAGTGCTGGGATTAAAGTTGTGGTGCCAATTCTGCCCAGCTAAAACTAATTTTATGTACACATGTTGCAGTAACAGTTTCCTTAAAATTAGAGCATACATTTATATTCTGTTTATATGGTATTTATATTATACAGCTTTTTAATAACTCAGTAGCTAATACTTTAGACTTATTTATTTTTATAAAAATGTCTGATTTATTTACACATTGTTCTATGTTTGCAAATAATAAAGGAAACTTCTTTAGGAATCAATTGTACTGTATCATCATATCATAATGTGCTAAGAAAGAGATCAGAAAGACCCAATGGATTTTTTCTGCTATAACACTATTAAGCAATATTACACCATATTAAACACTGAATCCTCCAGAAAAATAAATATCAGATCACCTCATTCCAGCATTTGTATGTGTTTGAATAAGAACCTATGTGCATGATGAAATTATCAGTTTGTAAATATAAGCTATCCTTATTTTGCCTCATTGTTCAAATCTTTATCTGAATTCCAATACCAAATATTCATTCAAAATATATTAGTGTAGGAAATTGCTAAATCTGAAAATGTATGTTCTTTCAGTTAATACTTTATTCTTATTCATACAGGAAAATACTTTCCATTCCATGATTTTGAAACAAAATAATTAATGTAATTGTGAAATAATCTTGCGTCATAATCTCTAATCATATCCCTATTTGTATATAATACATTTTTCAATCAGTTTTAACATTTGAATATTTGATATTAGATGTCATTTTAAACATCATTTAAATCAATGGAAAATAAAATGAAATTGCATTAGGAATAAACAATGCTTTTTTTTCTTTACCTCACCTTGCATATCTGACCAATTCTAGCATGAGTGGCTTTTCCAGAATGTTCTCCATCTATTGCATTCTCTCGGAAGAAAAAATACACTTTGTCGTCCTCAGGATTGTCACTCTCTGGGATGAGATGAGCACTGATGAATCTAGGATCTGAGAAAAACATTGTATTTATTAATCTGCAGTTTAATGAATAAGGATATTCTATGGACTTTGTTTATACTTTCTTTTGACCCCTTTATTATTTGTTAAGATGGTAGTTTCCTGGCTTAATTCACTTTTTTGGCTTATTTTACCTCATGCCTATTCATTAGGAAATATATTAGAAATTAGAGTTATCTAAACAAAAGCTATTTAATTTTGTTCAGAGTGTTAGGCATGGGTACAAAACCCATTTAGAACAAATTATTGATTATCCAAATCCTTTCCAATCTTGAGAGTTATCAAGTGTTCCTTGTTGCTGTATGCAGTTACTCCTCCTTTATTGCATAAAATTACATAAAATCCTCACCTGTTTCTTCTTGTTTTCATTAAATACTTGGTGGGGGGCAAAGGTGAAATCTGTGTAATCAACAGAACTGACTGTTCCCACTCATTTTCCCGTTCCCAGCTCAGAATATGGCGACATTGTTTTACTCTTCAGACCAAGACTGCACTCTCATACTCTGTGTTCTGTCCAGCAGTCTGTCCACACCATAAAACAGCTCCAAGGTCAGCAGTGCCAATGCAGATGACCAAACGCTTTTCAAGCAGTCTGTTCCTAGCTTACAGTCATGCATATTTTTCACACAACCACCTTAATGCTCGTCTACCCCATCACGTTAGTCTCCAGTTGTTGCATGTTCTGCACCATTGATTTAATAATAAAATCAGCCAGGTGCTGTTGGAGCACGCCTTTAATCCCAGCACTTAGGAGGCAGAGGCAGGTGAATCTCTGTGAGTTCAAGGCCAGCCTAGTCTACAGAGTGAGTTCCAGGACAGGCTCCAAAGCCTGTTTTGAGTAACCAAAACCAACTAACCAACCAACCAACAAACCAAACAACCAAACAACCAAACAACCAACCAACCAACCAAATAAATATATGAATGATAAATATAAAATCAAAATACTTAAGATGACCAGGGTTTGAGACCTTTTTTGAACTACCTGACACATACTTACTTCTGCATACTTTTTCTTCAAGCCTTCTTCAGGACAGAAATGCTAACACCAATCCTGGTTATGTTAAACATAACATATTATGTTTATGCTCAATCCATTCTGTTTTGAAGCTTGTCTCTCTGGGTAACTCTGGCTTCAAATAACCTAAGGCTTAAATCTGAGAAATCCTACTTTCCTCGGGTCTTTCTTCAAATATCTTATTATTGGGTAGAGTGTTGACATCTGTTCCTCTGTATTTATTCTATCATATGTCTTTTTCCCAGCACTACTGAGAGATCTCATCTGACTGATCTCATTCTGTCTGTTTCCGTATCTCCTCCTCCACCTTCTCCTCCTCCTCCTTCTCTCTCTCTCTTTCTTTCTCTCTATCTCTCTGTATGCAAGTGCGCTTGTGTGTGAATGTGTATGTTTCTGTCTCTCTTATTTAAACTCCTTTATAACCTGCCTTCATCCCTACCCAAAACTATAGAAATTAGCACATTTGGCTAGTGCTGTAAATTATAAGCTTAAACTACAGCTTAAATATAATAAAAATCAAGAGTTATTAGTGGAGAAGGGAAAGAAGTGGAAAAATAAGAAATAACGCAAAATCTACTAATAACAGCAGAAAGTGCATCAGCAATCTTCAGAGTCCCTCCTTAAAAAAATACTTTTGTAAATAACTGGTCTAATACGGCTGTCTCTCCCGTAAACAAACATTGTTTAATAGTTTATAGGTGTTATAATGCACCAAGCTGTGAAGTTGTTTTCAACTTATAGAAAGATTATTTTTAGGATAGTAAAGACATATAAATAACCTCACCCACATGGTCAATTTTGTTATCAAAGTAATAATAATATATATTATACATATATAATATCACATAGTATATATGTATATAATATATATCATGTAGTCTCCACCATACTTAAGATATATAGGAACTGAACAGATCACAAAATTAACTTTATCTGTGTAAAATCCATGACATCCAGTCCTGATCTTAAGCCTTAAATAATTACCATAATAACGTGCTGTATAACTGTGACATCTTTTTGTGTTTACTCTGGGATGATATGCCCCTAAGTGAACCTCACAAAGATACACACCAAGTCATCTCAGGCTACGTATACAGACCCTGGAAGTAATGCAGAACACATAAAATGTCTCCAGTGAGCAAGAATAATGGAGTAATCATTTAAGAACCAACCAACGAAGTTGGTCAAATGTCACCTTACAAACAGATGCAGTTCTACAGATCCTAGCCTAACAAAGACTTCACAGTTACTAAATTTAACTACCTTTCCTCAGATTCTTTCTCGTGGGAAATTAATCTAATTCAAATCTAAGGTTTCAGCAAAAAGCCCACGTTTGTAAGAATATAATTAACTTAATAAATTTGAGAGAGGAAGTAAGATAATTTTCAACACATTTTCTCATGCCCAAGTATCAACTTAAGAAAATACCACCATCTACACATACAATACTTTATTTTTTTATTATTTTGCATTTTAATGCATTTAACACTACTTAGGTTCAGTATAGCTCTATGAGAAAGACTGTATTGTGTTTTCAATTAAATATTCAAACAGATTTATTTTTCAGGCATTTTTTATCATCCGTACTATCAATTTACTAAATATTTCTCACCATCTCCTCTTTATTTTTATTATAGAAGATCACAAGTTACTATGATAGAAATCTTCTGTACTCATGATGGTGACGGTCACCAGACATCCAGCACGTAAATGTTCTAATTTCTAAACTGTACAAGAAAGAGTCAAACTAAGAGTTTGGAAAAAAATAACACTAAAGACATGCCTCGAGCTTATTCTTAGAACTTAAGCTGTGAGGCACAAAGAAAGAAAACATGCACAAGGTGACAGAAACAACAGGAAACATTGTGTCCACAGAGAAGACAGAATGGAGAGGAAGTAGTCAGAGTAGGCCATGGAAAGCTAAGAGATGCTGTGTTCTTGTCATGGATGTGCGCCTCTTTACTCAGTCGGAAGAAACAACAAAGCATTTGAAGCACAACATTGCTACATTCCACGATGTGGGAGCGTTGTTGTGGCTTAGTTGCTTCAAGAATAAAATAAGAGGGGCTGGAAGTGGGCACAATAAGGGCACAGTGAGGCAAGAAGGAAGACTGGCAGATCGAGCCGAAGCAACCCCAGAGACACAATGGATGCAAAAGCGACCTGGTCAGCAAGGTGCAGTGAAGATGAAGTAAAGACACAGGGGCAGATTAATTTTAAATTAATTTGACGATACAGCCTAATTAATTCACTGGTAGAAAGTTGAATGCATGGTGCAATGACTAAAACCATGAAAAAGAAAGAAGCTTCTGCTTTAAACCAGTGGCTGAAGAGAAGTCTTCAGACTATGTGAAGAAGTGTCAAATGGAGAGGAAGAACGTGGCCTCAGTGTACCACATCTGAGACTGAAAGACATGCCTTTTCCTACATGTCATGAGAAAAAGAATTGGAAGGAAGGTGGCCACATTTGAAGTTATTTGAAATTGAGGTGGTGAAATGACTGGTGAGATGCTGGCTAAAATGGAATGGAGTATGGTTAACCCTTGTTGAGGTCTGAGTTTAAAAACGCTTCCTTGGAACTCATGACCACTTGTCCCCCAGCTTGCCAGGCCATCTCGGGTGGAGAGGAACCATTAGCACAGAGTGTAATGGGAGGAAATGGGCCTGCTGGGAAGTGAGCCTTCGGACTTTTAGTCCCACCCCATTTCCTGTCCTCTTACTTCTTAGTCTCTTTGCTGCTCTCAGGATTCTTTCCACTTCCTAAACACAGACCTTCCTGACAGCATAGGCTGTATCCCTCAAATTATGGACAGTTAAACCTGTTCCCCCTCTGGCTGCCTTGGCTGGTATTGTATCATAGTGATATAGTGCCAAGGAAAGAAACACAGACCCCATACTGCAAGTACAGTGACTTAAAGTAGAAGGAAACCTCGTTATCATGATAGAGATGGGACCCCAAGGGTTTTCCATCTTTCCCTCTTCAACAACCCCCCACTTTTTTTGACTTAGCTCCCCTTTAATTACTTGATCTTAAAAAAGAAAACCTATCCCCAGAAGAAAACGTCTCCTCGGCTTCCTCTGAATGTTTCCCAGAGAATGGTGTTAGAGCCTAGCCCCTCAAAATTCTTCTCTCCTGGAACACACATTCCATGCATTCGACCTTGTCTTTGTCTGAATCCGTTTCACTGTCTTGCACCTTTCACTATGTATGGTGGCCTGAATAAGAGTAAACCCAATAGGCTCCTGTATTTGAAATACAGTAGGAAATGGCTACTATTTGAAAAGATTTAGAGGATTAAGAGATGTGGCCTTGTTAAAGCAAGGGTATCACTAACGTTGGACTCTGAGGTTTCAAAAGCTCATGCCAAACACAGAAAGAGCCTCTCTTTCTGCCTATGCATCAGGATGTAGGACTCAACTACTGCTCCAGCATCTGCCTGCCTGCATGCATGCCGCCATGATGACAATGGATTAAACCTCTGAAAATGTAAGAGAGACACAATCAAAGGCATTCTCTTATAATACTTGCAATGGTGATTGTGTCTCCTCATGACAATTGAACAGTGACCAAGACAGTGTGCAAACCCATTCTCCGGCAGCTGGTGCACATACCACAGTGAGAATCTCTACAACTCTATTCTCATCGCTGGTTTTCTTGTTCCTTATTTTCAGTTGTTCTGATTCTTTTTCTTCTTTGTGGATGATATTGTTTGGACAAGAGTATATAGTCAAAAAAATCAAATAAGTGGTTTGGTAAATGAATGAGTGAATCTCTGTAAGTAAAATGAATTTTTAAAAAAGAACCATGTTTCCTTTCCTTCTAAAATTACATTTGTATCTATGCTAGGGGAGGTCAGAGAATAATTTGTCAGAGTAGGTTCTCTGTTCAAGCATGAGGAGCTCCTATGGATTTTGCTCAGATTGGCAGACTTGTTGGCAAACACCTTTATGTGATTTACCATCTTGATGACCCAAAAGGTTTAGCTAAGGCTGGTCTTGAACTCATGGTACTACTGCTCCTATCTCTAAAAATGTAGAGTGTGTGCTACTACAAATAGGTTCCTCTCTTCTTTTCATCACTTGTTTAAGTTATTGTAGTAGCGCAAACCCATTCTTGATTCAGATGGCTTAGTTTGGGGGTAGAAAAGTGAATAGATTTTAATTAAAAACTACTTTGAAAAGTTATTACCTAATAGTGAGGTCTCAAAATGCTCTTCTGAAAGTTTGTGAAAGTTTTTTGAGGCTAAGAAAAGCTTTTCCTCTTTGATCTGCATTAAATAATTAATGAAGTAAAATTAATTTTCGGTCTGACATTTTTTCAAAATTAGATTTCATCAATAAGATTAAAATAACCCAAAACATATTCCTCTGTTCTCTGAGCTAAAAACAACACATATGTTACAGCCAGAGATGGTTATTGTCCTGAGAATGAGCAAGCAGTTCCACAACTTGCCTGGCCACCAAACCTTCCAAGGCAAAAGTTTACCAAGATCCTTTCAATGGGCCTGCTTTGCTACTTTATGAATTCTCCTTAGGAATCTATGACTCTTTATGGCCTTCACAAAAGAAAGTTACTCTGTCCGGTTACTCCCATCAAAAGAGACACAGAAGGGAAAGCTTTAGCCAACTGGTTGGTTTTCTTTTTAAGTCTGTGCCCTGTAAACCGCTAAAGCCAAAAGAAAAATGTCAATTTCCATTTCTCAGATAGGAATCCTTGATTTCACTGTGGTTAAATCCATTAAAACTAACAAACACACACAGCAAGATCTCTTAGTAATGGAAAGCTCCAGCTTCACTAGTTCCCTTCACATTTACATGTGCTTTACTCTGTGAGGTTTGCAAAACCCCAGGAGATAAGGTTTAAGGAATTGGCAAATGCACACACTTCAGGCTAATTTCTTGGGATGTGAAGCAGGAAGCTAATGCGAATGTATATTGAAACTAAACATCAAAAGAAGATGGCAAGATCCATTCTAATGAGATCAAAGTACATGGATTGCACCAGCATAAAACTTCAGTATAAACACTACGAAAGGTAAATAGAATTGGAAAGCATTCTCTCATTTGGGTAGCTTAAAGGACACACCTCTGGCAATAAGACCTTGTCTTTACAGATACTGTGGGGCGCTTTGCAATGCCCGGGGCACAGGGTAGAAGCTGAATAAATAATCTTATTTATTAATCTTGAACCATTGCTGCTTTGTGAAGCAGGGTCTCTTTAGTCTCGACAGTTGCAATAAATGCCGAATAAATCCAGCAGTGTTTCCGCCCCGTCATTATCTTCTGCAGCACCCCTTGACATCCTTCCATATCTCACCCCGCAGATGGCGGTTCTTGCAAAAGTCCCGTTTGGCACCACCTGCCACTGGTAACAGTACCACTCTGTTGAAACATTTTCAGCAGCTGCAAATTAAACTGTCCTTCAGGTGCAATCTCACACGTAATGAAAACGACAACTTGGCACGGGCCACGTGCTGTGTTTCCCTTATGAGTCATCGCAAAGCCTTAGCTGATTTCAGTGATGAACAGGTTTGCTGCCCTCAGCACTAAACTCAATCTGAATCCTAAGTATGTCCACATTTTGGCCCGCATTTGACTGGACTTTTCTCTTCGACCAAATAAATTCCACCAACTAGCGCCATGATAGTTTTTTTCCTGAATATGAATTAAATGCATATAAATAATAATGAGAGATTCAGAGCATCTGTGCATTTTAAGGTTATTGGTTATGTTCTAGGATGTAAATTTTATATAATTCTTGGCTACACATTAGTGATTTTAATCTGTTTTGCACAAGTAGCATCAGGCCTCGTGTGGGTTGCATCAAGGAGCGCTCAGACACTTCTAGTGAAAATGTGTCCGTGGTTCTGAACATAGCGGCAGGAGCATACCACACCTGTAGATAAAAGAAAAATCCAGCTCCCACAGTTTCCTCAATAGGTGGTGGCCCACTGAAGAGAAGGAAAGCAAGGGTTTAAAAGGTTGCTGAGTCATAACATAAATGCACATCTCTCTTTCCTGAAAATTTGACCTGGGATCGCACTGACATTAAGACACTAAGCTCTTCTGTGATAGGAATTAGACAAAAATAGGTCAAAATTATTTTTTTTACTCGTTAAATTTTTAATGTTAAGAAATACCAACTAGGGTCATGCATGGTGGTGAAAACTTACAATACCAACACTTCAGAGGCTAAGGCAGGAGGGCCATGAGTTCAGGGCTAACCTAGGCTACAAAACGTGTCACAATCCAGCCTGAATTATGTATGGGGATTTGCTCCCTATCCAAGAACAAAATATGAGTTACTGTTAACTAGCCTCAGTTTCCCCAAATGTCAGGAAGTAGCTCTGTCTGAGGAGTGTTTGGAGAATTGAAAAGGGGAAAATGCAATTTTACGTGTGTCTGTCTAAAGCATTCCACGGGCTTTCAAAACTGCTTGTGGCTATTAATTTATACCGGTGTTTATGAAACTCTGTAATATCCTATAAAGTATAAATGTTTAAAAGTTAATGGTAACATAAACTTTTACAGCTAGCAAAGCAAGCTGAATTAGACACAGGCCGATAAGGAAGCTATAAACCTGTTAGAACAACAGAGAGAAGGAAGCCTCACTGTAAATTCTCTCACGAGTAAAACCCCATTGTTTCCAGGACTGAAGCCCCTGGAATCAAAACATTTACCAAGCAACTAGCTGGCAAGTTGGGAAAGGGGAAAAGGCATCAGAGAAGACAGCCAGCAACCAGAATAGCAGGCAAAAGTGACGGCTTTCTTCCCTTGGCTTTGTCCAGAAGGGCAAACAAAAGTCCCAAAGAACCAACAGTTCGGGAACAAGGCCCAGCACATTGAGAATGCAAGGCATGTAGCTTCAGGTCGTTCCACATTCCTCGCTAACAACATAAGCAGAGTAGATATATCATTTTTGGCTGTGGAATAGAGAGGCGTCTGGCTGCCAAGGAACAGGCCTGGAAAAAGTTTTGAAGTTTAGCTGGCTGGGTAGCTGTAAGAAGCCCTTGGAATAGTTTAACCCCAGGAAGGTTGTAAGAGCAGCCACATCATCGGGAGAGAAGGGAGGATTCCCAGAGAAAATGAGAGAGAAAGTCACCGAAAGCAACAGGTCCTGCTGCTGATGGCAGAGCTTCCTGTGTGGATCGTACGTCTTTCTGATATGCACTCACCCCGAAAGAGATTAAGATCTAGAGGATGTCAAAGGAGAGTTTGTAACTGACAGAACGTGGACGCGGCCAAGCCCTTTCTCCTGACGCTGCCTCATCAACTGTCTGTACTTATTATTCTCCCGTGAGCCCAACGTGGCGGAGGAAAGCTAATTGCTGCACTATATGAATTAAGATACTTGGTTTTGACATTAATGAAAAGCTGGTGAGAAGGCTTACTGCTCGCTGCGATAACTCATCAGCACTATTTGAACTAAATGGTCATAACCCGCGCAGATGTCTGCAGCGTTCCTCATCCGAAGGGAAGTTACAGCAGAGGAAGTAAAGGCCTTTGGGGTTTTGGGCTTATTAGCATAAACATGTAAAGTTATCAAAACCAAAACTGTGGAGTGTCATGCCTTCCGCCACACACATCAAATCCCATTAACCACCTTGTTTCTCTTATGAGCACTGTCACTGAGGAAGGAACAGCTTTCCACTTTCATCTTCCCAATTTTATTCTCCACGGTCCCCCATTTCTTCCTTGACGTCCTTGGGAGGAAGGGAGTCCCTTTTCTGTGGACCCCCACACCCTACTGAAATCACCCATTTTGTGAAACATGACCCTCTATCCTGTGCAAAGCCCACACTCCTCCAACCACTCCTGCCCCCTCACCATTACACAACGATGACGTGACATGTTTGCAGACACGCCCAGACTGTGCACGTGTTCCTGGACGGGAAAATGTGGACTTCATCAAATGGCTTTCAACTGTCCCCCAGCCAAACGCAACTCCGGGTTCAACTCCCTTCAAAACGCTTGGCACCCTACCACCTTAGCATGCCAGCATTCAGAATTTTTTTATTCTTTAATCCTCTTCTACTGTAAATTGTGACAATGTTTTCAATGTATGTTTCCTATCTTCAAAAAAAAATCCCCTTTCTGCAAATTCTTCAAGTGCATTTTTTCCCATTTCTGTATTTGCTAATTAACCTTTACAGTGCTGAACATTGTGCTCCTTGTCTTAGCTCTGCAAGGCTAAGTTTGCCATCTAGCATCACTTCCCAAGTTCTTAAAGGTTTTATTTTGAGATACTAGTTGAACTCTACTCAGTACCATTGCACAGTGGCCTTAAAGCCAGTGGCCTGCCTTCGCTTAGTTGCTGGTGCTATAACTGCATGGTGGTAATCATGCTTCTTAGCTCAGTATCTGTCTTGATATTTTATTCATAAAGTGAAAATATGGGGCTATCACAAGGATTAAACAGCCTAGCAGATCTAATATACGTGCGTTTGGTAAACGCTCCTATGAAATAAGGAGCAATCTTATTGTTACCTCATTTTACTTCTGCTTCATTATTAAACCACAATTTTTCCATAAGAATTTGTTTTAGAAGAACATTATTGAGGTTGGCAAATGTATTATTGAAAATGGTAGAGGAAGATTGAAGTCACACACACACACAAAATCCAAGACCATGACCTCAGTCCTTTTAAAACAAAACAAATCAAAAAAACAAAACAAAAACAAAAACAACACCAAACTGAGGTAGCCATAGAAAAAAGAAATGCTATTCAGAGGCCAGGCAGGACTGTGTTGGCATAATTGTCCATATGGACATGGACAAGACACATGGCTAGGAGACTCAAGACTTCATTTCCAGGGCTGAACCTTCAATAAATAGGTTCTTAGACACATCAAATCTACACGGATCACAGTATCAATGGATGATTGTTTGTCAAAAACTAATTTATATAGGGCACAGCCAGCCTTGTATCCTGTGTTTTAAGTTATATTTGATGAAAGCAAAGTTACATATGTGTGTCTAAAAATTGTGAAGGATTAAAAATTACTTTGGTGTCAAATACAATATAAAAATTTTGAGGAAGAAAATAATTTGGACTCTACTGTGCCCTGGGTGAAGTGCTCCCACTCCACTGTGCCCAGGGTGAAGTGCTCCCACTCCACTGTGCCCTGGGTGAAGTGCTCCCACTCCACTGTGCCCTGGGTGAAGTGCTCCCACTCCACTCCATTGTGCTCTGGGTGAAGCATCCCCACTCCACTGTGCCTTGGGTGAAGTGCTCCCACTCTACTGTGCCCCGGGAGTAGTGCTCCAACTCCACACTACTGTGCCCTGGGTGAAATGTTCCCACTCCACTGTGCCCTGGGGAAAGTGTTCCCACTTCATCGTGCCCTGGCTGAAGTGCTCCCACTTCACTCCACTGTGCCCTGGGTAAAGTGCTCCCACTCCACTCCACTGTGCTCTGGGTGACATACTGTTTCCCTTTCTCTACAGGCATTTGGGATATTTAATTTAACCCAATTTCCTGGGCTGTTCCACTATGACTTATCACTACTGTCAACTGCACTTGCCTATACGCATGCGGTTATTTATTTAAAACTAGTTCACTCTCTTCCCCTCCCTCCAACCTGCTCCTCCTGGACAGCTTGCCAATAATGCATCACCATAACCCTCAGAAGCCTGTTAAAATGCCAGTGTCTCCTTTTTCATGACTGCCATCCTATTATCAATTTAAATTTGAAAGGACTTCTAAAGACTTTCATATCTATTTCTGCGTCTTAATTTTGTTTCATATATTTTTGTTACTCTATCAATGTTGTTTTGTAATGTTTTTATTCCAATAAAAACAGTTTTTGTCAGAATAAGAAGCATTATCCCTCACATTGAAAATCTTCACCACTAATGTAATGCATTTACACCCACTCTATGTTAATATCATCCTGGATACAATTTTTTTGGTAGGACATTAATATTACCTGGCACTTCAAAAAATACAATCACGTAATTTTCACAAAGGCATATTATTTATCAAAACTACAAGCATCATATTTTAAGTGTGGACACTTCACTGCATGTGTATTTTATCTCACAAAAATGTAGAAGTACTGAAACTATGTTGACTGCATTTTAAAAAGGGAAGGTTATTAATGAATGGAGTTTAGGGGATGGATAGATAGAGGACAAATAAACTCCAAATCTGTAAAAAGTACAGGTAGAGTCCTAAGTTGTGCTAAAGTAAAATTGTTTTGATTTTTTCTACTTGTCATTCTTACATTGAAACATTAGAAAAAAGTTACATGATTCTTAAGACAAAAAGAATTTTTTTTTCAATCTTCAGCCTAAGGGAATGTATGACATATAAGGATTAAGACAAAATTAAATAGACTGAATATGCAAATGAATCATCATGAGTATTGGACAAAGCAATTTAATTTAATCTTCCATATTTATTATTTTATTCAATTTTTTACTGGACCATAATCAGCAGATTCAAATAATGTAATTAAGCATTTGCTAAAACCATCATTTAAGGTGCTGAAGAGATGGCTCCGTGATTAAGAGCACCGGCTGCTCTTCCAGAGGACAAGGGTTTAGTTCCTAGCACCCACATGGCAGCTTACAACTGTCTGTAACTCCAGTTCCAGGGGATCTGAGAACTTCATGAAGACATACCTGTAGGTAAAACATCAATGAACTTAAAAAAGAAAACTTCACGCTCAAAATTTGCTAAACCTTAACATGATCTATTTATATAAAACTGATGTGGGATGTCCTCCTGTGTATGTATTGCTTATACTGGTTGATGAATAGAACTCTCAGCCGATGGCTTAGCAGAGTAGAGCCAGAAGGGAAATCTGAACAGAGAGAAAATGTAGAGAGAGAGTAGGCAGAATAAAAGGAGATGCCAGGCACGCGCTGAAGGCAAAAGATGCCAGAGCCTTATCAGTAATCCACAGCCTCGTGGCAATACATGGATTAATAGAAATGGGTTAAGATATAAGAGCTAGCTAGGAATATGCCTGAGTCGTTGGTTAAACAATGTTGTAATTAATATATTTTTTGTGTGATTATTTGGGTCTGGGTGGCCAGAAAACGAACGTGCAGTCTCCATGTACATAAAACTGATTCTGCTGTTGGGTACCAAACATGGGGCTTCATATATGCCATGGAACTGTACTTCCAGCCCCCAGATAGTCCCATTTGCATAATGTGACTTGCCAGGTGCACAAATCAGTTCTCAAAAACAAATTCGTGATGCATAACATTTGTGGGGTGACTTTTTCAACAATAAGACTTGTCATGCTTATTTTTAATTTTAAACCTGTTAATTGACTTATTCTTGTCAGGTAGTCATAAAATTATTTTTCAATTATAATGATTCCAGGAAATTTCAGTCTAGTACAAGGTGGATTTCAAGAACTCTTGGAGTACTAAAATGGAAATACCTCAGTTAAGATAAACATTGAAATGCTACTATTTCTGGCTTCCTACCTTACAGGCGTTTTCTTCTAAACTGTACTCTGTGCTTCTCTCCTCTCATCTTACATTGTAATTTTTTGGCTCTAACAAGTTATAGACCAAGCAACTCTTGGACAATTTTGGGGGGGAATGACAAAATTATGCTTCTAGTCCTTGTATTTAGGAGTGGGGTTTCCCAGGCTCAGATTGTGTGAGTGAAATGTGATGGCTGACACTTTCAATAGTTCAACCATTCAGACAGCTGTGGTTTATAACGCCAAATACGGGGAAGAAAAGGGCGGATCATTTTACACTTAATCCAGGTAGATGAACTCTAAGGCTTATTGACTCTTCTCTAATTCTGTGTATTTATGCCTTCTTCCCCGTGATATGTATCTCTGCACTAGACCTCCAAGACCTAAACTCATGCCATGAATGCTCTCATTAGTTCTCAGTCACCCTTTCAGGGCTCAGGCTGTGCTTTGGAGTTATGTGGAGTATAAAGTAGTCTGTAATTAAATTAGATGGCTCTTCCACTTGAGTCACTAAAGTAGAACTTCATGCAGTAAGTCATTTCTAGAAAGAAAAATTAAATTATGTCACGATGTTGTAGGCACACTCCCATTCCTTTTGGGCATGGGTTTTATTTCATTTAAGAATTTCAAAGATTTAAGTCATATTTTATAGTCTCTAAAATTTATATAATATTACAAATATTTGGGGGAAAATATAATCATGCTCTTATATGCGATTTGAGAGATGAATAAGATAAATTGTGCTTTAAAGGCAAAATTGTGCAGTAAATGGAGTCCAGAGTCACAAAGTAAATATTTTTTTTATAAACTAAAATCAAAAGTTATATTATTTGAACCTGCAAAAAGTATGTTGGCAACTCTTTACTGCTATGACAACTGAGCTTCCTGTTTAGAAAGCCCCATGATAAGAGGTAATTCATATAATTGCACTTAGCCAATGGCAATGCTAAAACCACCGCTTAAAGGAAAAGTGGGAGAGTTTCCGGAAACACGGCGGTTTCTAAATCACCTCATTTGAAATGAAAGCTCGTTCTAATTCCCTTTACCAGAGAAGCCATCACAGTTTAGGCAATGTGCTTGCTCGGCATCATTAAATGAGTGTGTGTGTTTGACTTTCTTTTTCTAAGTTTCCACGATTAACTAAGGAACTAAGACACATACACAAGCCTGCCTTCCCGCATGCCCGCCCGCTTGCACGCACGCATGCTTGTCAAGAAACAAATCAACACAGGAGGAGATAGAGTACAACCTTGGTTTAAATCTTACTGAGAAGGGAGGAAAACACACGAGTGTCTCCCTTCACCGTTTTCTTCTGCCATATTCCATTCACTCCTACGGCTGAGAATAGAGACCGCCAAAGGCTGAGGAGCAGCTCAGATATGCTTCCGTATCTTTACATTTGTAATAATTTCACTTGGCGCCACTGGAGAGATGTCTCAGCGGTTAAGAGCACTGGCTGTTCTTCCAAAGGTCCTGAGCTCAATTCCCAGCAACCACAAACGTCATGTAATGAGATCTGGTGCCCTCTTCTGGCCCGGCAGACATATGTGGAGGCAAAGCACTGTATATGTAATGAATAAACAAATCTTAAGAAAAGAGTGGGTTTTTTTTTTTTTTTGAAGAATCCTGTGGTTCAGGCACAGTAAAAAAAAATAATAATTTCACTTGGATTAAATCTCCCTCCATGCATTAAGAACTTCAATTTCAGTTCACTGTTTCTTCATATCATGTTAAGATATTCTATTCGTTCCTTTTACAGTGTTCAAATCAACCAGAAAAATATCCATCTTATCTTTTAAGTTTGAACAAAACATAGCATACAATATATTTACTTTTTCAATATTTAATTGAAGAGATTTCATATTATAGAAGCATATACAAATGACAAGCATATACTTGTCATATACAAATTTGTTTCATACTTAGACTCTGGGTGCTTATTAATACAACCATTTTTAGCTATTTTTGTTTGGTGTTGTTGTTCTTAATATTATAGCTGCATCTAACATGAATAACTTAAAAATCTCTTCCATCTTTGTCTATGCTCTGACATCTTCCACAATAGCACCATACAATTTTATTGATCGTATATCTACTACATGATCCAGTGACAAACTGGTTGATAAACTGAAATCGTGTCCCCAAATGAGCAACCAAAATATGTAAGCAAAGTAAGCATTAAGTGCTTCATTAAGCCACCTGAAGTATAGGCATGTGTTTAATTTTTGACCATTTATTTGCCCAGAAGTAAGTCAGGTGTCAAAACTGGCATTTTGAGTCAGAATTTCATTAATAAAGACTGCTTTTCACATCATTCTAAAAAATATTGGCTTAAGCCATTCTGAATAAGTAGCCATATAAAGCGGTGTTCTCAGTGAAAATGTAAAGTCTGCTTCACGATGGATGGAGAAGCAATACTTTTGGTATCCACCCCTTTCCCAGGGCAGTCAGCAGTCTCTGGGTTCATTAAATATTGCGACACTTACAGGAGACCTTATTTTCTAAAGCATGGAGCCCATGTTTATGAAGAAGGAGATGGCCACGAGAGAATATGGCTGGCTTCATCACAAGAAATAATGATTCAGGGACCAGGAAAGATTTAGGTCAACTCGCATTTGACACAGGCTTTGGCAATTTGTAATGGCTTGGGTGTTCCTAGAGCTAGAATTTAATTATCCTGATTACAACACCAGAGATGGTCCAGCATTTCTGTCATTTACTGGTCAGAAAATGTTCTCAAAAGTACAGGAAAGTCAGAATATTAGCAGAAAAAGTTTGGTTGCATTATAATTAAGAGTTGTTATGACTTTGTTTGTAAGAGGCAATAATAGTTTTGATCCTTAAACTATTATTAAAATGCCTAATTAGATGGCGAAAGAAATTGAAGGCAGAAAAGCAGACCACATATAGCACAATTTTTGAAATGATATGATTTTGTAGAGAACAATTATTCATGCCCTGTTTAATCTGTAAGATCTTATTTTCTCTTCAGGAATAATAATTCATTTCACACTAAGTACTCTTTGTAGGTTTTGTACTTTGTACTCTTTCCTTTGTTTTTGTACTGTTCTTAATTATTTAAAATACATTATTACTTTTTATGTTTTCGTATCTTTTCCATGCAAATTAAATAGTAAGATAATTTTAGTTGTATTTATTCAATTTTGCTAATTAGTCCAAGGGGTATACATTTAGTTTCAATGTGTCTTTAAAGCTGAGTTTTCAGTGATTTAAGATATATACAGGTAAGATAGTTCTTTGTTTTGCGAAACACTTTAGGACAGAATGCATTAGGTTTGGCAAGCTTTTCTTTTTTCAAGAAAAGTGTGTTACTTTACTATTTATTCAAAAAACTATATGTAACTTAAGTATTTCCTCTGTACTGTTTTTGATAATATGAGGTTTATGCATGTTATAAAATATTAATAAATCTTATGATAATAAAATGTATATTTAAAAATTACAACAAATAATATTTTAAAAAAATCAAACAGAGGGTTCAAGTCCAGTAGCAATGGCCTCATTTTTTACCACTCAGAGCAGGCTATTCCTCCATCTCAAAGGTTATGCTATTTTTATTACTTCAGGCACTCTTTAAAGACTTGGGAGGAGAGGGAAATCTCAGAAGAAACCCAGTGCAAGTTAATAAACATTATCCTATAGAGGATTTCTACCGACATCAATTTAATTATTTCTCCAAACAGATCCAACTTATAAAACGTCAGCACCCTTAATTGCTAAGACTTTCAACATACAGTGTGATGGCATTGCAGGCAAGAGTATGAACTAAATGACCAGCTTATCTCATAATTGCCACTGATGCTGATAAACTTCTTGTCTTTGTCCAGTGAAGATATCCCACCAGCTCTAAGTCTGTTCCTGTTTAGGTTTCTAACAGAGACGTGTGTTTCCTAAACCTGATACATCATTTATTTATTTTAAATAAATAAGAGTTCCTCTCACTATATTTTCTACAAGGAATATCACTTAACATCTTTAATATGGGTTAAACATAATTTAAATTTGCTTTTTAATAGATTTATTTTTTCATTCATCCCTGAAAAATATTGGAAATATCTGTAATTATTATTTAAATATTAAATAAATACTATTTAATATTAATTATAATAAATTTATAGGGAATTTGACAAAAATGCAATGTAGTCATTAGTTGGTTAAAGGTGACAATAAAAAACAAAATTCTCTACTTTCAAAAATAATAATTTGCAAGATATTATTGACACTAATATAAGAGGTTAGATATTAAATAAAAACAAAAGATGGAAAAAATGACATGAATACATCATTCAGATTTATACAAGTCCCTAAATACTGGGAAATGATGCCATGTTCTGATTCTTTAATGAGAGAAACTCCTAATAACCATTGGTATGTAAGAATTTGATAATAAAAGCTACCAATTAGTATATAACAGTTCTAAAACCAGGGGCCTGGGTGGGAAGCACAACCGGGCAGGAGGCAGCTCCTGGGTTTCAATAGCCTGCCTAAGGACAGGTGGGCCCTGTGTCAGATCAGCGACATTCCTGGCCAGCAAGGGGCATTGAGCCCCTGGCGGCCATACATCAGAGGGGTGAGTTTGCTCATGACCTGCGGCAGAAGCCCGGCTAGGAGGAGTTCAGACTTTCCCGTACCCCTTGACTCCCTGGTCACCCTGCAGTGGTGGCTCCACCCTGCTAACCTCTCCGGCCTCCCATTCCAACTTTCATCCAGGTACACCTTCCTTTTTCCTCTCTTCTCCCTGGGGCCATAAAATTTTGCTCTGGGCCTGGGCAGGAAGCACAACCCGGCAGGAGGCATTTCCTGGGTTTCAATAGCCTGCCTGAGGAAAGGTAGGCCTTCTGTCAGTGAAGTCCCTGCCCAACAAGGGAACCTGACCCGATATCAGAAGATCCAATAGAGAGCATTTGAAGGAAGAAATGGGCAGACGCCAAGGCAAGAACTCCTACAACAATCTGAAAAACAACATGAAAACACCAGACCCCAACGACCCTACAGTAGAAAGACTTGAACACCTTAATCCAGAAGAAGTGGAAAAAAGTGCCATTATGAAAGCAATAGAGTCCCTTAAACAGGATATGAATAACTCCCTTAAAGAATTGGATGAGAAGTATAACAAAAAGTTTGAAGAAACAAGTAAATCTGTGAATGATACCCTGGGAAACCAAGAAAAAACAATCAAACAGGTAATGGAAACAGTTCAAGAATTGAAAACTGAAATGGAGGCAATGAAGAAAACACAAAACGAGGGCCGGCTGGATATGGAAAATGTAGGTAAACGAACAGAGACTACAGAATCAAGCATAACCAATAGAATACAAGAGATAGAAGAACGAATCTCAGAGTCTGAAGACACCATAGAGAAAATAAACGCTCTGATCAAAGAAAACGGCAAATCCAACAAATTCTTATCACAAAACATTCAAGAAATCTGGGACACAATAAAAAAACCAAATCTAAGAATAATAGGGATTGAAGGAGGAAAAGAATTGCAGATCAAAGGCCCAGAAAATATACTCAACAAAATTATAGAAGAAAACTTTCCCAACCTAAAGAACGATATTCCTATGAAGGTTCAAGAAGCATACAGAACACCGAATAGACTTGATCAAAAAAAAAAAAAAAGCATCCCCTTGCCATATAATAATCAAAACACAAAATGTTCAGATTAAAGAAAGAATATTAAGAGCTGCAAAGGAAAAAGGTCAAGTCACTTATAAAGGTAAACCTATCACACTTACACCGGACTTCTCTATGGAAACCATGAAAGCCAGAAGGTCCTGGATAAATGTACTGCAGAAACTAAGAGACCATGGATGCAAAACCAGACTACAATACACAGCCAAGCTATCGTTCACTATCAATGGAGAAAACAAAATATTCCAGGATAAAAACAAATTTAAACAATTCGTAGCCACAAATCCAGCCTTACAAAAAGTAATAGAAGGAAAATCGCAACCCAAGGAAGCCAACACTGCCTACAATAACTCAGACATCTAGCGACCCTTCACAACCACAACTGAAAGAAGGGAAACACACAAACTCTACTACACACAAAAAATAAACATAAAAAAATAATAACCGGAGTCAACAACCACTGGTCATTAATATCACTTAATATTAATGGACTCAACTCACCTATAAAAAGGCACAGACTAAGAGATTGGATACAAAAACAGGATCCAACATTCTGCTGTTTACAAGAAACACACCTCAACCACAAAGACAGACATCTACTCAGAGTAAAGGGTTGGGAAAAGGTTTTCCAAGCAAATGGACCCAAGAAACAAGCGGGTGTGACCATTCTAATTTCCAACAAAATTGACTTCAAACTAAAATCATTCAGAAGAGATGGAGATGAACATTTTTTACTCATTACAGGAACAATTCATCAGGAGGAAGTCTCAATCCTGAATATCTATGCCCCTAATATAAAAGCACCCACTTATGTAAAAGACAAACTTTTAAAACTCAAGGCAGTCATCAAACCACACACACAAATAGTAGAAGACTTCAACACACCTCTCTCACCAATGGACAGGTCATTCAGACAGAAACCCAACAGAGAAATAAGAGAATTACTAGAGGTAATGAATCAAATGGACTTAACAGATATCTATAGAACATTCAACCCAAATAGGAAAGAATATACCTTCTTCTCTGCAGCTCATGGAACCTTCTCGAAAATTGACCACATACTCGGTAACAAAGCAAACTTCCACAGATACAAAAAAATATTAGTAACCACCTGTGTCTTGTCAGACCACCATGGAATAAAGTTATAATTCAATAACAATTCGAACACCAGAAAGCCTACAAACGTGTGGAAGTTGAACAGTCAACTACTGAATCATCCCTGGGTCAAGGAAGAAATAAAGAAAGAAATTAAAGACTTCCTTGAATTTAGTGAAAATAAAGACACAATATACTAAAACCTATGGGACACTATGAAAGCAGTGCTAAGAGGAAAGTTCATAGCACTAAGTGCCCAATTAAAGAAAACGGAGAAAGCACACATTAGAGACTTAACAGCACACTTGAAAGCCCTAGAAAAAAAAGAAGCTGATTCACCCAGGAGGAGTAGAAGACTGGAAATAATCAAACTGAAGGCTGAAATCAACAAAATAGAAACACAGAAAACAATCCAAAGAATCAATGAAACAAAAAGCTGGTTCTTGGAGAAAATCAACAAGATCGACAAACCCCTATACAAACTAATCAAACGGCAGAGAGAGAACATGCAAATTAATAAGATCAGAAATGAAAAGGGGGACATAACCACAGACACAGAGGAAATTCAGAGAATCATTAGATCTTACTATGAAAGTTTATATGCCGCAAAGTTGGAAAATGTAAAAGAAATGGACATTTTTTTAGATAAGTACAATATACCAAAGTTTAACCAAGAACAGGTGAACAATCTAAATAGACCTGTTAGTCGCAAAGAATTAGAAGCTGTTATCAAAAATCTCCCTACCAAAAAAAGCCCAGGACCAGATGCTTTCAATGCAGAATTCTACCAGAACTTCCAGGAAGAGCTAATACCTACACTCCTTAAGGTATTTCACAATATAGAAACAGAGGAGTCATTGCCAAACTCTTTTTATGAAGCTACAGTTACCTTGATACCAAAACCACACAAAGACACAACCAAGAAAGAGAATTACAAGCCAATCTCACTCATGAACATCGACGCAAAAATTCTCAATAAAATACTGGCAAACCGAATCCAAGTACACATTAGAAAAATTATCCATTATGATCAAGTGGGCTTCATCCCAGAGATGCAGGGTTGGTTCAACATACGCAAATCTATCAATGTAATCCATCATATAAATAAACTGAAAGAAAAAAACCATATGATCATTTCATTGGATGCTGAAAAAGCATTTGACAAAATTCAACACCCCTTTATGATAAAGGTGTTGGAGAGATTGGGGATACAAGGATCATACCTAAATATAATAAAAGCAATATATAGCAAGCCGACAGCTAACATCAAATTGAATGGAGAGAAACTCAAAGCCATTCCACTAAATTCAGGAACACGACAAGGCTGTCCACTCTCTCCATACCTCTTCAATATAGTGCTTGAAGTTCTAGCAATAGCAATAAGAAACATAAGGGGATCAAGTGGATTCGAATTGGAAAGGATGAAGTTAAACTTCGTTATTTGCAGATGATATGATAGTATACATAAGCGACCCCAAAAACTCTACCAAAGAACTCCTACAGCTGATAAACACCTTTAGTAATGTGGCAGGGTACAAGATCAACTCCAAAAAATCGGTTACCCTCCTATACACAAAGGATAAAGAAACAGAGAGGGAAATCAGAGAAACATCACTTTTCACGATAGCCACAAATAGCATAAAATATCTTGGGGTAACTCTAACCAAGGAAGTGAAAGACCTATTTCACAAGAACTTTAAGTCTTTGAAGAAAGAAATTGACAAGGATACCAGAAAATGGAAAGACCTCCCCTTTGCTCTTGGATTGAGAGAATCAACATAGTAAAAATGGCAATTCTACCAAAAGCAATCTATAGATTCAATGCAATCCCCATCAAAATCTCATCAAACCTCATCAAAGACCTTGAGAGAACAATAATCAAGTTTATATGGCAAAACAAAAAGCCCAGGAGAGCCAAAACAATCTTATACAATAAAGGAACTTCTGGAGGCATTACCATCCCTGACTTCAAACTCTATTACAGAGCGACAGTATTGAAAACAGCTTGGTATTGGCATAAGAACAGAGAAGTCGACCTATGGAATCGAATAGAAGACCCGGATATTAACCCACAAACCTATGAACACCTGATTTTCGACAAGGGAGCTAAAGCTATACAATGGAAGAAGGAAAGCATCTTTAACAAATGGTTCTGGCATAACTGGGTGTCAACCTGTAGAAGAATGAAAGTAGATCCATATCTATCACCATGCACAAAACTCAAGTCCAAATGGATTAAAGACATCAACATTAATTCGACCACTTTGAACCTGATAGAAGAGAAAGTGGGAAGTAGTCTACAAGATATAGGCACAGGAGACCAGTTCCTAAGCAGAACACCAGGAGCTCAGACAATAAGAGAAGCAATGAATAAATGGGACCTCCTGAAACTTAGAAGCTTCTGTAAAGCAAAGGACACTGTCAGTAAGACAAAAAGGCTATCTTCGGACTGGGAGAAGATCTTCACCAACCCCTCATCAGACAAAGGTCTGATCTCCAAAATATACAAAGAATTCAAGAAACTAGACACTAAAACTCTAATTAACCCAATTAAAAACTGGGGGTACTGAACTGAACAGAGAATTCACAACAGATGAACTTCGAATGTCCAAAAGACACTTAAGGTCATGCTCAACCTCCTTAGCGATCAGGGAAATGCAAATCAAAACCACTTTGAGATAGCATCTTACACCTGTCAGAATAGCTAAACTCAAAAACACCAATGATAGCCTATGCTGGAGAGGATGTGGAGTGAGGGGAACTCCCATCCATTGTTGGTGGGAATGCAAACTTGTGCAGCCACTGTGGAAATCAGTGTGGCGGTTTCTCAGGAAACTGGGAGTCAACCTCCCTCAGGACCCAGCAATTCCACTCTTGGGAATATACCCAAGGGATGTCCTATCATACTACAAAAGTATCTGTTCAGCTATGTTCATTGCTGCATTATTTGTAATAGCCAGAACATGGGAACAACCTAGGTGCCCCCTCAATAGAAGAATGGTTAAAGAAGGTGTGAATTCTATACACTTTAGAATTCAGCGGTAAAAAACAATGACATCTTGAATTTTGCATGCAAATGGATGGAAATAGAAAACGCTTTACTGAGTGAGGTAACCCAGACCCAAAAAGAGGAATATGGTATGTACTCACTCATAAGTGTATTCTAGCCATAGTTAAAGGTCTTTGAACCTATAATTTGTGATCCTAGAGAAGCTAAATAAGAAGGTGAACCTGAAGAAAGTCATATACTTATCCTCCTGCATATTGGAAGTAGACAAGATTGCCAGGCAAACTTGAGTACATGGGGGGTAGGGGGGTGTAAGTAAGGGGAGATGGTTAGAGAGAAGGGTGAGGGGGAGGACTGGGAATGGCTTGGGGAAATGGGATGGGGGGAAGGGAGGAAGGATGGATATGGGAGCAGGGAGGTATATATCTCAAGTAAGGGAGCCATTTTAGGGTTTGCAAGAGACTTGATTCTGGAGGGGTTCCCAGGCCCAAGGAGAGGTCCCCAGATTGTTCCCTGGGCAGCAGAGGAGAGGGTGCCTGAACTGGCCTTGGCCCATAACCATACTGATGAATATTTTGCATGTCACCATAGAACCTTCATCTGGCTATGGATGGAGATAGAGACAGTGACACATATTGGAACACTGGACTTAACTCCCTAGGTCCAAGTGAGAAGTAGGAGGGAGAACGTGAGCAAGAAAGGCTGGACCAGAGGAAACCTTCACCTGATGATAGATGGAGATAGAGACGGAGACCCACATTAGAGCACTGGACTGAGCCCCCAAGGTCCAAATGAGGAGCAGAAGGAGGGAGAACATGAAAAAGGAAATCAGGACCGCGAGGGGTGCGTTCACCCTCTGATACAAGGGGACTAATCTAATGAGAGCTCACCAAGGTTAGCTGGACTGGGACTGGACGAGCATGTGATCAAACCAGAGTCTCTGAATGTGGCTGACATGGGGGCTGACTGAGAAGCCATTGACAATGGCACTGGGTCTTGTTTTGTCTGCATGTACTGGCTTTTTGGGATCCTAGTCTGTTTGGATGCTCACCTTCCTAGACCTGGAGGGAGAGGGGAGGAACTTGAACTTCCCACAGGGCAGGAAACCCTGACTGCTCTTAGGACTGGAGGGAGGAAGAGAGGGAGTGTGGGGGGAATGGGAGGATATGGGGAGGAGGGGAGGAAGTGGAAATATTTATAAACAAATAATGAAACCAATAATCATGCCTAGTCTCCTATGATTTTGAAGTTTTAAGGAATGAAATCCTTTAGTATATTAAGTTTCCATCATCCCTTTATAAACACTCAGTTTAATACAACAATTGAAACTGTGCAGCTAATGAAACACTTATAAACTTAGAAAGTTCCCTGTGTGAACTGCTACCAGTGTTGGCTCTGCTTCACTCGTGTTGGTTGCATTTGTTGATTTTAAGGCCCAGACACAGAAAGGACTCAATTTACTGTAACGGTGAAATCGCCAATGGTAGATCACGTGAGTGGGAAGGAATGATGTGTTCCACTTTCCTCCATTTCCAGGCATTTCTTTTTATTAAACAATATTTTGCTGTGTTACATTTTTTACTCTGGCTTTAATTACGTTTTTTTTTTAATGATCAGAATTGTTTACCAGTGAAATAATATCTTCTAAAATATATAGTCATATTACCCGCAGGTTCACTGATTCTAGCTGATTCCTATATTTTTCTTTAAACTTAAATCGACTTACAGTTTCTCCTTATCTGAAACTATCTCTTACACACATTTTCTAAGAATATTTGGACACGTGTGTGCCTTGCGCATAGTCTCATGCCCTTGCACTGTATGATGGTTAAACTTTAGTTTGTGTTTCTGATGTTCACTTGACCCTGAAAACCAAATAATAATTATTTCACTTGGACCTAGGGAGTTAAGTCCAGTGTTCCAATACGTGTCCTCTGTCTCTATCTCCATCCATTGCCAGATGAAGGTTCTATGGTGACATGCAAAATATTCATCAGTATGGTTATGGGCCAAGGCCAGTTCAGGCACCCTCTCCTCTGCTGCCCAGGGAACAATCTGGGGACCTATCCTTGGGCCTGGGAACCCCTCCAGAATCAAGTCTCTTGCAAACCCTAAAATGGCTCCCTTACTTGAGATATATACTTCCCTGCTCCCATATCCATCCTTCCTCCCTCCCCCCATCCCATTCCCCCAAGCCATCCCCAATCCTCCCCCTCTCCTCTCTCCCTAACCATCTCCCCTTACTTCCACCCCCCCCCCCCCCCCCCCGTGCACCCAAGTTTGCCTGGCAATCTTGTCTACTTCCAATATCCAGGAGGATAACTATATGATTTTCTTCAGGTTCACCTTCTTATTTAGCTTCTCTAGGATCACTAATTATAGGCTCAAAGACCTTTAACTATGGCTAGAATCCACTTATGAGTGAGTACATAGGGAGGGAGAACGTGTTCAAGGAAGGCAGAACCAGAGGGAACCTTCATCCGACGATGGATGGAGATAGAGAGGGAGACCCACATTGGAGCACCGGACTGAGCCCCCAAGGTCCAAATGAGGAGCAGAAGGAGGGAGAACATGAAAAAGGAAGTAAGGATCGCGAGGGGTGCGTTCACCCTCTGATACAAGGGGACTAATCAAATGAGAGCTCACCAAAGCCAGCTGGACCGGGACTGAACGAGCATGTGATCAAACCAGTCTCTGAATGTGGCTGACATGGGGGCTGACTGAGAAGCCATTGACAATGGCACTGGGTCTTGTTTAGTCTGCGTGTACTGGCTTTTTGGGATCCTAGTCTGTTTGGATGCTCACCTTCCTGGACCTGAAAGGAGGGGGGAGGAACTTGGACTTCTCACAGGGCAGGAAACCCTGACTGCTCTTGGGACTGGAGAGGGAGGAGGAGAGAAAGTGGGGGGAGCGGGAGGGTATTGGGAGGAGGGGAGCAACTGGAAATTTTTATAAATAAATAAGTAAGTAAATTTAAAAAAATAATTATTTTATTAGGAAGTAAATCTCCTTTACTTTATGGGTCAACAATGACTTTTAGGTATAAAGGCCTTTTGTAAACACATGCCTATGACCTCAGATAGATGCTAAGTACTCCTAGAGTTCCTCACTTTCTGTGTATGTTATCCTGGAAGGCTGGGTTTCTCCTACTCAACTTAGCTTCTTCTTATAGCTTTAGTCCCTTGTGAGTGCACACTGCATGCAGAATATAGAAGTCACCCAGAGTAGCAAACTGGTGCCTAAAAATATGGAGATTCACTCATAACAAATCAATTTTATAACATATTTATAACATTAATAACAACTATGGGAATAACCAGACATTTCGGAACAATACAGAAAAGAACAATAGGGAAAGGAATTGAGAAAAATAGCCTATGCTCATAATTAAGGTGGTGAACCTAATGATATACCGCTAACCAGAAATACTGTTGAAGGGTTTCAAGAAACTGAAGATACTCATTAAAAATTGATAAACAGTAATTGAAATGGATAGGTTAATCACTACCAAAATATCTGTTCCTAACTTCCTATTAATAATGCAATTCTTTTACCTCTAAAATATCATATTACATAGTATCTTAATTGTTTTTTACTGACAGCCATATGGCCAGTTATAAAATGACAATGAGAGTAGCCTTGGGAATTAAGTCATGTCCCAATAAAATTTCACTGTCTCTGTGGAAAAATCCTCAAGTGTGTATGAAACCTAATGTACATTACCAATCTAGATGTTAAATCTTCAGAATATTTTATATCACAGTTCACTGGTATTTATTTCAACTTTTGAGAATGTACATTTTGTTTTGATGATATGTTTCTTATAGTTGGTTGTATAAGAAGTAAATGTTATTAGGAAATTGTTCTGATCCATTAGGCATTATTATTTCTTAACCTTTCTCTCATTCTCTTTCTTCACTCTTTTTGCTTTGTTTTGGTTTTGGTTTTAGATTGTTTTTTCAATAAAGCATTGGGATGTCCTTTAGAAACTTTATTTGTCCAATAAAAAAATGGAGTACAGATCTAAACAGAGAACTCTCAACAAGGAATCTAAAGTGGCTAAAAGACACTTAAGGAAATGCGCAACAGTCTTAGACATCAGAGATACGCAAATCAAAACAACTCTGAGATTCCATCCTACACCTGTAAGAAAGGTCAAGATCAAAAACACTGATGACAACTTATGCTGGAGAAGTTGTGGGATAAAGGGAACATGTCTGTATTGCTGGTGGGAGTGGAAGCTGGTACTGTCCCTTTGGATGTCAGTGTGGTGATTTCTCAGAAAATTAGGAAACAACCTTCCTCAAGACCCAGCAATACCACTTTTGGCTATATATACAAAGGATGCTCAATCGTGTCACTAAGACATGTGCTCAACTATGTTCATAGCAGCATTGTTTATCATAGTCAGAACCTGAAAACAACCTAACTGCCCCTTGACCAAAGGATGGATAAGGAAAATGCAGTACATTTATACAATGGGGTACTACACAACAGAAAAAAAGAATGACATCTTGAAATTTGCAGGCAAATGGATGGATCTAGAAAGCATCATATTGAGAGAGGTAACCCAGACCCAGATTGACAATTATCATTTGTACCCACTCATAAGTGGTTTTAAAACATAAAGCAAAGAAAATCAGCCTACAAATCACAATCCCAGAGAACCTAGACAACAATGAGGACCCTAAGAGAGACATAGATCTAATCTACATGGGAAGTAGAGAAAGACAAGATCTCCTGAGTATATTGGGAGCATGGGTACCATGGGAGAGGACTGAAGGGGAGGGAAAAGGCAGAGAGGGGAGCAGAAAAAATGTAGAGCCTAATAAAATCAATAAAATAAAAAAGAAACTTTATTTTTCTCTTGTGCTTCCACATCCTAGAGACCATTTAACCATCCCAAGTTATTGGAAGAGTACTGACTTATCAGTTCTATCACCATGTTAAAAGTTATCCCAGGAAGGGGTTGTAGCTCAGTGGTAGAGAGCCTGCGTAGCAATCGTTTGACATTGGGTTCAATCCCAATTCCCGAAGGAAAAAATAATCAGAAGAATGTTCCTTTTGTTGTCAGTATCCAAATATCCTTTAGTAAGTAGACTTAATAACACTTTACATTTAGAATATTATTTTAAGGGAAAAATGATTTGGCAACTTATGTCTCATTTTTAGATAGGACCAATAAATGGAGCAGCAGCAAATTTTATATAAAACCCAGATAATAAAATCACTAACAAGGACCACTGCGGTCCAAATCTGCCATTCCTCCATGCCATGGCTTATTTGCCTTTTGATTTTCCTGATGAGCATCACTACAAATGATGAAAATGTACTACGCAGAATACAACATCCTGGCAGTGTCCTACACAGAATACAGCATCCTGACAGTGTACTACACAGAATACAGTATCCTGACAGTGTCCTATACAGAATACAGCATCCTGACAGTGTACTGCACCGAATACAGCATCCTGACAGTGTCCTACACAGAATACAGCATCCTGACAGTGTCCTATACAGAATACAGCATCCTGACAGTGTACTGCATCGAATACAGCATCCTGACAGTGTACTGCACCGAATACAGCATCCTGACAGTGTACTGCACCGAATACAGCATCCTGACAGTGTCCTACACAGAATATAGCATCCTGACAGTGTCCTACACAGAATACAGCATCCTGACAATGCACTACACAGAATACAGCATCCTGACAGTATCCTACACAGAATACAGCATCGTGACAGTGACCTACACAGAATACATCATCCTGACAATGCACTACACAGAATACAGCATCCTGACAATGCACTACACAGAATACAGCATTTTGACAGTATCCTACACAGAATACAGCATCCTGACAGTGTCCTACACAGAATACAGCATCCTGACAATGTCCTACACAGAATACAGCATCCTGATAGTGTCCTACACAGAATACAGCATCCTCACAATGTTTCCTCTGTTTCCTTTGCTGTATCGCTCACCCCAGACAATGTGCAATGCCCTACACACGGGCATTACTATCACATGAACAAGGAAGGAAATAAAAGCTGGCACTACTATTAAAATAAGTAGTAAAATTTCAGTGTTCAATGTTCAGAGTTCTGATTATGTAATTATCTAAGGCTCTCGCAAGACAATTATACTATACTTTTAATTATTTGCATACCCATTGCTTTATCAAAGTGGCCTTTATTTACCTTTACATAAACTCTGAAAGGTGTGATATTATATTTTCCCTTGACTCTTTAAAGGTAAATAAAGAGGAATAAAGCAGCAGGAAGACCGTATAGTAGACTTTTCTTGACAGATAGCACTATTTTGCTAGTATATTGATTTTTCTTCACTTGACATATTTGATATGGTGACAGCAAAAACATAACAGTAACTGATCAAATTATAATGGTCTTGTTGATCCATCCTAACCTTGTAAAATATTCAATAATGGGAATTGTTATTGTAATTAGATTTTTCTTTAATTTAGTCAAAGTAAGATTTTGTGATAATTAACGTGTTTTATTTTCTATCTTCAGAATTCATATATTCATGCACACACAGGCACATCCAAAACAACATACCCCCCCGCCACACACACAGTATAGAACTAGCTAAGAAGACCAGGCAGGCTCCTAACTCAGAATCAAGAATTCTACATGCCTCTACCTCCTAGGTGTTAGAATTAAGGACTTGGGCCAACAAGCCCTTTGTCTATTCAGTGGGTTCTGTCTTTTAGCGGATAGGTATAAGGTGTTCATTTTTTTTCTTACTATGTTTGCTCTAGCTCCATGGAAGTTTGACTTCAGCTTGATATCAGCCTTGGAACTGCTTAACTTTCAGACAAATGCCACAAAAGTTCACTGATGTCCAAATGGGTCATAGAACAGCACACAAGCTGAAAATAAAACTGCGTAATTTAAATTGTATTATATGGTAAGCTAAAGAGGCTCTGTAGAACCCAAGAGAAAACTCAACTTGCTGTCACTAATTTTCTGTACACATTCTTGTCAGAATTTTATGGATATATAAAAGGGGCAGCTCTCTTTGATGTGGAAGCCCTAGAATCCTTTATAATTAGTCATTAAATGAGCACAAATGCTTATTTGGCTTACATGAATGTAGACAAATTTATACACTTATTGAAGAGGCAGAGTTTTGATGGGTCCCTTATGTTGTCAGCCTACGTTAAACCCCCAAACAGTTATGATTTAACAAATCATCATGCTAAATAATGAAGACTATGCGTCTAATGAAGAACACTGTGCTCTTTTAATTTAGTAAATTACTGTATGAAGTTATAGTTCTTATTCAGAGGGATATCTTTGCTTTTAATACATTATAAATAATCATAATATTAAACGTATGCAATTTCAAATGCAACACATATGTCTGATACAAAAGTTCCATGGGATAATCAGTGTATTGCTTAGAACTTGGGAGAAAAAAGGCTTGTCTAACTCATTTACTCAGATGGCTAGTCCCTGTAAGAACACCTGACATACACAAACATTCCTTAGCAGTCTTGGCAGGAAAGCAACTTCAAGGTCTTTTCCTTGGGAGGTAAAGAGTGGTCAGTTGATTTTTGTCAGAATGTGTGGGTGTCATTAAAATAAATCTTCCAGACTCAGGCTGAGGAAATGGTTTAAGTCACTTCCCCGTTTTCCTTGAAACACGCAGTTCACGGCAAAGCCTGAACACATTCAAAATGGCTTGCTGTATGTAGATATTTTTTTTTAGCCCACAAAATGTTCCCAAGTTTCCTGAAACCAACTAACATCAACTGAATTTTGTTGTTGTTATTTGTGTTTGATGACCATAGTCATTTTTCCAAATGCATTATGTAAATTAATTCATCCACAACCTCCATGTTATAGAAACGAGGGACCTTTTTTTGCTGCTTGTTTTGAGGAGGAAGGGGCATTTGAGCATAGCTTATGCTTGACCTGCTCATCTATGACACAATAAAGCAGCAGCTTGAGAAGCTCCCGGTGTCTTACCAACACTCCAAGGCTTCTGGACGGCTCTTTCCTTGTGGAAAAATTTCAAAGCTAAGCTATGTGGAAGCAGAAGAGATAGTTTCCCTAAAGTTATCAGGTCATCCCTGTCTTCTCATACTAGACTACGCTAAAACACTAATGGGGCAGTTAAGTAGTGAGCATTGCACTCACTAGAATTAATATGAAAAGCAAAATTTCTTAAGTTTATCCTTGGTTATATTTTTAAGAATTACCTGATAATGTTATCAGATACACTATGATTTTATTGTTTATCTTTAAGGCAAAATATTCACTGCTCTCTAACATATTAATTGCTTCACATAGCAAAAGTCATTATCAAATAAAACAAAATGGATGGAGAGATCTGGAAAAGCAATGATATCTGAGACTGTCTTCGGCTCTGAGGGGTGCAGAGACTATCAGCAGTAGTGCATTACTACAGCATTTCCGTGACCTACATTCTCTGGGTACCCACATAGACTATTTTAACTAGAAAACAGCATGGAATATTGCTAAACCATATATATATATATATATATATATATATATATATATATGTGTGTGTGTGTGTGTGTGTGTGTGTGTGTATATATATATATATATATATATATTACATAGAAGACAGAGCGAGTTCTTCCCATATTCCTATAGGGAATGAGTGGGGCTCTGATGCATACTGGTATAGCTTGCTGCAGACTCAGGAGGCAGCCTCATTAAAGAGGTTCCTATTTCATGCACCCAGAGCTATGGAGCTGGATGATAAGACTTGTGGTAAATACAAACGTGCCATTAAGTGTTCCCAGGAATCACAGTGGAGTGTTTAAAACCCACTGGGAGAGCGCTAAAGTTAAAAATAAAAATCACACAAAAAATAGCAAGGTTGACTACCACCAACTCTATTTGAGTTGGTTATGGTAACATTTAATGAGAAAGAGGCCCTAGAATTACAGGAGAGAGGACTTGGAAGAAAGGAAACCAAAACGTGTTTTTTAAATTAAGACGTAACTTTTTGAATAGGAAAGCATTAAACTACCTCTCAGATAGCATGGTATTTAGAGAGACACCTATAATTCCTTTTAGGAGAAAGAAGTTATATATCATTTAAAATGTTAGGGAAATTATTAAAAAAGATATAATACATTTTGATTAAAATAAAATATAATTATCAGGCATTTTATTTAGAACATTTGCCTATAAGATTTTCATGCCCATAATATTTGTGGGCATAATTGTCTGAACTATAATGAATAAAAATAAATGCATAATATATATCTTTTGAGTCAATATTTATTTGACTTATTTCTTTGATTAAATTTTGTAAGACACCTAAAGATTATACTTCAAATAATAGTAGGGTAAGTGCATATTTTTATCAACCTTGAAAAACAGGTTCTTTTACAGCTTTTTTCATCAGGTCATGTGGATTCCCATCAATACCTTCTACTTTGAAACTCCTGAACTCTTAAATCATTTGTGTCAAGCCTACACACAATATTCAACAATATTGTGAAGTTATTCCTCACACTCTCTATGATTAGAATGTAACTATTAACTTTCTTATGAAACAGTCCACGCCATAAAGATTCAATGGCATCGATTCTGCTCCTTCAGCTTTCTCCGGCTACGATCCGCTAATCCCCCGGGCTCATCATACTTAACCTCTGCCGAGCCTTCTCAGAAGGGAATTTGTTTCACCTCATTCATGGCTTCAATAGCCGAGCAAGCCACACGCAAGTGTGCACTGGTCTTTTACCCTCCGCACACTAATCTGATTGTTTTTCCACTCTACAAACCCGGGGTCAACAATCAGGCTGCCGCCAGAAACTAATCAATTTGCAAGCGGGCTTCTGTCCTCACAGAGGGAAAGCTTTCTGAGCCATGTCGGGGAGGCCAGGCGCGCCATGGTTACAGGCATTGTCATGGCATCTCCTTCGCTGGGTAAAGCTCTTGTTGCCTCTGCACAGAGGACCCGGATTACAGAGTCAGCAGTAAATCCCTATTGAGGCCCACCAGGCTCAGAATGCGGTGAAGAGGAAGAGGAAATTGGGACAGACAGGAGCAGTATTCATCAAACTGAGGCTAAATCAAGTGGGAGAGAAATGAGGGGAAAAACAAACGAGAAAAGAAAACGGGCTTCCAAGAATTTTCTAAGCAATTACCTCATCTTGTTTCAAGCAATTTTAATTAAAAATCTCAGTATTTTCAGTAAACATAACACTGTTTCTTATTGTCTATTCTTATCATTCTATTATTTATGTCAAGAAATGATTCAAAACTGAGCATTACATTCAAATTTCAGAACAGTAATTTTTAGAGTATCATTCAAAATATTAAAATGGCACATTTTAAATGTTTTATTTGGGTAAGTTTTATAAAGAAAATCAATTTTTCTAGCATATTCATGATAATGTGTTAAGTTTTATTGCAAATAACTATTCACCCTTATTGATTTATTCAAACAAAATTGCTTCAAAATAACAAATTTCTTATACTAATGTAGTTTGGCTGATGGGAACCTGGTGATGTGCTATTTGGTAGGTTTTAGTTCTTTAAAAGAAAAACATGTTCAGTGATTTTGGTGAAGTTATCATCCCTTAAATTCTAGAATAATTCTATAGTGCATGGTTATTTATTAAACAGATTATATTATTATGAAATATCTATTATTTATTAGATACATTTTTCTGTTAATAAATTCTTGAGAATATGTAATAGGTGATTATGAGGCACAACTATTATTAATTATTCAAATTTAATAATAATGTATGAAAAATACGCTATTTTTCTTTCTGATACTGCACACTCTCACTCCAACAACGCCAACTAATTTTATGAAGGAAATTCTCTGCAGATGTAAATCAGAAGCTAAAAAGAACTGAATCTTTGCTATTACAATCATGTAAATTTCAGTTATTTAAAGGACTTTAAGAGACTTTGCTTTCTCTGTAATGCTTTTTTTTTTGGTTTGTTTTTGTTTGTTTTTTTTTTTTTTTTTTTGAGGCAGGGTTTCTCTGTAGCTTTGGGACCTGTGCTGGAACTAGCTCTTGTAGATCAGGCTGGCCTCGAACTCATAGAGATTCACCTGCCTCTGCCTCCCGAGTGACAGGATTAAAGGCGTGCACCACAACTACCCAGCTGTCTCTGTAATACTTTAAAGTAAATTTTGAAATTAAATTAATTTCCCCCTTTCCCTTTCTTCCCAACCCTTTCTAGGTATCCAGTCATTGTCCATCTCTTCCAAATTCATGGCCTCTGTTTTTTAAAAAAATTATATATATATGTATATATATATGGTTGATATATGTATTTATAAATATAAAAAAACAATATGCTCAGTTGGAATAGTAATAATAATAGTAATAATAATAATAATAATAATAATAATAATAATATTACTTGTTGGTATGCATTTAGGACTAGCTCACACCTCAAACTGAGTCCGAGGAACAGGATGTCTCTATGAGATTGAACCTCCTAAATGTGTCAGGGAAGCTACACCCATAAAGTCTCAACAACATGAGTGCCTAAACAAGACCTCCACAAGCCCTACACCAACAGGCATGCAGTCATAAAAGAGGAAGCTCCCACAGCTTCAACCCTAGACAAAGAATTAAGGCAGTATTTCTCAGGAAAGTGTCCTCAAATTGGTTTTCTGTTTTGCTTTGTTTGTTTTGGGATTTTGTTTGTTTGTTTGTTTTTGTTTGTTTTAACTAAGTGAATGCTCAGCTTCTGAAAGTGATCCTGATGCAGAGGCTTTCTTCCAAGGGTCAGAGAAATATACTCGTTTTCTCAAGCCACTGAAATAACACAAAATGAAATCATGAAAAATTCTGAGATTGTATAAAATAGGTTCTTCATTTCTTTACCTATTAAAGAACAATGCAATTGGGCCTCTGAGATGGCATATGTCTTCAGCCATGTTAGAATGAAAACTGTTTATTAAAAGTGTTTCACGGGCGATTCAAGATTGGGTCTCTGGTTCCAATATTAATCTGTGCTCTTGTCGTTTATTTGAAGTCATGTTTCTTGGTTTTATTTTTCTAAGAATGCATCCTGTGGAGAAACTCGAATCTTTCGAGAATGTGCAATATCCTAGAACATGACCACAGAGGAAGCTGTGCTGATTCCAACGAGGGCAGGCCATCCCGGAATGGCTCTGAGAGGAAGTCAGTGATGACTTGCATACCATTTCAATTACAGAGAAAAGAAAGGGAGAACGAAAACAAGCGGGCCAGTTTCTCCACAGGCACGATCCTTTTAGGAAATTCCACTAAAAGAAAACAGGTCTTCCTGCAATGAATGGGAAAGCCTCACACTCTGGGCATGTAATTAGGTCTGTTTGTGTTCACCAGGCCTTGGATCTCTCAAGGATCCGTGTGGTTTCATTGTACCGAAGCCAGACCAGGTTGCCCTTTAACCCTCACTCCAACGTAACCATTGACGGAGAAAGCGTACACATTCCCGGGCAGTCCCTGGCCAAAGCAGCATGCTACAGGACAGAGCAGGCTAACGTGTAAACACCTGGGAAGGTTCAGAATCGCTGTTTTTTACGTCTGTTATCTGACCTGTTTTAAAATAGTAATTATAGGAAGCTGTCAGTATTATCTTTCCATCACAAATAAAGGTCAGTGTCTAAGAGAAGCGTCATTTTGAAGCTGGTGGATTTTCGTTGAAATTGCACAGCATTCCACTATTAGTCGAGGACATGAACAATGTGTAAAGCAGTCTTCATCAGATAACAATCATAATAAATTTGAGCTAGTCATCCATCTACTCGAATGAACGGCTAAAGGGTACAGTAACTAGATAGCCCCCTAAATGCTAAGGAATGATTACCCTAAGAGCAGCAAAAATTTGTTTTCTAACCACAAATATACACAGAAAAAGTTAACTTGATTTCCAAATTACTAGAAGCTGAAATTGGCATTGAAGCTTAAAACTGTACCCTAATGAGAGAGCTTATGAAGCACAAGGGGAAAGCGTGACTTTTAGAACATATTAAACTCATGTTGCACGTAGCTGACATGAGAAGTTATTTCCATCACCAGGAAACTTAAATTGGGGTTTATCCTAAGCGCGAGGACAGCTATCATATACAATTTTGTAAAACCATCCATGGATTTCAAATGTTGTAATTTTTATGATTTCTTCCAATTCTTTCCTGTTCAAACTGAACTGAAAACTTTATTGGCACAATTATAAAGGTGTGTTGGTTTTTAAAGGAAGCGTTAAAGTAGGGAGGCAATACTTACAAAGTCATGGTAATTCAAGATAGAATTCTACAGGACTGCGTCTGTGTTTTTCTTCAGCATGAGCAAACATTAAAAACCACATAGAAGTGATTCATTTGCTCATCCAAAGAAGTGGATTAATTGGGGAAATGCATGAAGGCATGAACCCAAATTAATTCAACAGCCCTGAAGTCCCCTGACTAATGTCACACAAGGCAGTACATTATATCTGGCAACAATGTTGATTCTGTAGTCTATGCTGATGCCTCAAAACTCATTTCTTTTTGCAGGAATATGTAAACATTATGTTTCCACTTTTTTTTTTTTCTGAAATGGTATCTGATTTCTCAAGACCTGGGTTTCACAGTCCTCTGGCCCTGTCTGGAACACACCAGCATCCCCATACTCAGAGCAATCTGGTTTCTGCACCCTGTCAGATGGAACTTTTCTGTTAATTCAGGAGAAATCAGTTCTCACATTTAGTGCTGAGAGACTGATAACTGAATTCTCAAATGAGCCACACATTTTCAGGGCTGAAGAACAGAGTTGCGGACAATGATCGGCTTTCCCACAGTGTGAATTCTTCAGCGCCAGCTGTCAACATGTGTGTGTGTGTGCAGCATGAAAGCAGCTTTGGCTTGATGACTTTTTCCTTAAGGCCATGAAAATGAAACGAATACTATCCTCTCCTTTGCCCATCTTCTAATCTGATTTGGTTTCTCATGGACAGCAAGAGCCTGTATGACTGCTAGAGTTCTTGGTAGATCAAAGGCGCTTTGTTCCTGAATAAAAAAACAAACATTTTCTCTCCCACACAAATATTTCCATTTGGGAACAGACTAGATAGTGATGTTAAACAGGGGTTTCCCTACTAACTTTGCACCCCGACAAACTACGCTAGCTTTAACAACGGGTGGTAGATAGTCTACAGTTCTCTCCCTGTCTCTCCCTTGAGTTTTAAACATGCCCTTTACAAAAATTATTTATTTATTTATTTATTCAAAATTTCCACTTCCTCCCTGCCTCCCTTTTCCCTACCCCTCCCTCTCTAGTCCTAAGAGCAGTCAGGGTTCCCTACCCTGTGGGAAGGCCAAGGTCCTCCCCCCTCCATCCAGGTCTATAAAGGTGAGCATCGAAACAAACCAGGCTCCCACAAGGTCAGTCCATGCAGTAGAATCAAAACCCAGTGCCAATGTCCTTGGCTTCTTAGTCAGCCTTCATTGCCAGCCACATTCAGAGTGTCCAGTTTGATCACATGCTCCATCACTCCCAGCCTCCTTGACTCCTCTGTTCCTCACTGGGACTTCCAACTCCTCAGAGTATGTAGACATCACTATATTTTTGGTGCTGCTAGCAGGGTGAAAAAATTGACTGTGTGCCTAATACCCATTTATTACTATGAAGTCACACTCAGTCATGAATGATCTTCATAATTTTCTGAAGGTAAAAACAACAATCAGCAACTGAAGCCTAATTTAAAGAAGTTAGGGAGAGCAAGAAGTAAGGGACACAGAGACGCGATTGCTCTGAGAACACATAGTGGGAAATCCTGCAGGGCCAGTTCAATGGAGCTGGGTGAGAAGCAGGGAAAATCATGAGTGCCCTTCGAAGAGGGTCGTGGAGTAGACTGTGGGAGTAAAGTTAAGTTGATATCAGTGAACAGTGGTTAAAATCTTGAAGGTAAAGAGTCCCAGACAGACAATGAACTTGAGCATACATAAAAGAAGTAGTTTGCATGGAATAATGGATCCACGTTTCAAGTCATGGGAAGATACCTTTGCAAAAGGAAATATGGGTGCTGGATATATGACTCAAGGTAAAGGTGCTTTCTGAGGTTTCTACTAAGTGGGGATGGGCAGGGTTTGGTTCTCAGCTCTCACTGGGCGAAAGAAGAAAACAAGCTCCTTTCAGTTTCCTGACTCCACAAAGCACACGCTGGGCATGTACACACTCACACATATATGTAAACACACACATACACACACACACACACCACAATAAATGGCAAAGAAAACGCTAAGAGATAATAACAACATAACAAATCAAATTGGTAATCAATAAAAAGTATCAATTCAATTAAGAAAAAATGGCAGGAAGATCACATGAGACAGGTTCTGTGTCTGTTCCTAACCATGAGAGAAAATAGTCCAATAGAAGCCTTGCCACAGTAGGAAAGATGCAAACCGGATGATGAAAGGCCTGTCTTAGGATCTGAGTGATCCCTCTGAAGCAAAGTGCTGCTAAAAAAAAATGTCATATAGATCCCACATTCCCCTTAAGTTTCACTAAGAGAAAGAGGCAGGTGTCAATTTTTTTTTTGAAATAGACAAATGGATATAGAGGCAATGCAGGGGCTTTGCTAGTTCTTCCCAGCAAAGGTGCAGCAAGACATTTGGAGTAAGGCAGTCTGGCATCCTGCAGAACATCCACCATAAACCTACACTCCCTAAGGAGGCGTGCGGAACAATGTGGAAGTCCAAAAGTCCAAATACGGGACATTAGGAACTGGCAGTATTATTTCATGTGACTGAGAAAGCAGAAATACAAATTTTAAATTACATCATAAAAGCTACTCTCATAATATCATGGAGATCATTATGAATAAATATTTGTTTATTGTGTGTAAGTCAATAAGAATGAAAATAATCATCAAACTTGACAGGCAGACATATAAGGATGATTTATAATCTAAATGACAATCCTTTTGTTTCTTTAAGCTTCAAGATTCTGCATATTTTACGTAATGCTAAAATGTTTTATCACTAAGAAATGAGAACGAATTACAAAAAGCATCTACTTCTCAACCAGTTAGGGCAGTGCTTGACCTGGGGGAACCAGATCTTACAAAACTACACGGAATTCGGTGTATGTAGGTCTTCATTTCCTTGTCTATAAAATGAAGTAGCGGTTGTTTTTTGTTTGCTTGTTTGTATGAGAGCAATTTTGACTTCAAGGCTTGGGACTATGATCTCAAAGCAATGAGCAGAGATACGGAGGAAAAGAGCTACTGCCCTGAGCTTTGTTGTGGTGACCCCAGAAGACGGTATCTTTTCCATTGCCTCCCTTCCGCCTTTCAGCCCAGACCCTTTCTTTCCATTGCCGACTCCTGAGAACCTTCACATTTGGCACAAAGCAACTGTTTCCTCAGTTTTTAATCTTCTCTTCTGTTTCCCCAATTTTCTCACACCCACGGTTGTGAGGTCACCGCCATTATCCCAACAGCCTACTGAATCTCGAGTAGCTGAATGCCCCGCAAACGGAAATCTGTTTGTGACAATAGGTTATGTTCCGTGCCCGTGTCCTTGCACATCTAACCTACCATTGAGCCACCGAGAGTCATGTTGCTCTGTCCTGATAGGATGGTGGTGCCCCAGCGTCCGGAAGATAGCGAAGTCGCGGCCCATGAAATCGGCGGCGGTTCCAGAGTATAGCTCTCCGTCTGCGTGGTCACAAAAGGAAACCAAGCACATATTAATTAACTAAAGGGAGGCAAGAAAAGGAAGACAGCAACACTGTCATTTTCACGTTACAACAAATGCTTTTTCCATCCTTATGCAAAGGTGTTTGGATTTCATCCCTGAGTCCTGAAAGGAGGGTCCTAGCAACGGGTCAGTGAGAAGTTGGAAAATCAGAATAAAGTCTGATTCAGGGAATTCAGCTAAACATAAAATTTTACTATTTTCCTCATTGATGAAATTTTTACAAAATGGAAGAGTAAAAACCTTATCATATACTTTGTTTCTATAACCCTTTATGGTCTAAATAACCTTATTTTTGACTCGTTTTAGGGATAATTAAATGTTTGATAAACTATTTTTCAATAAATTCTGATAAATGAAATATTACTATAAGAAATAATATTTTCCTTGAAAATCTTTCTTGCTTTTTTTTTTTAAATTTAATTTTTACATGTGCATTGATTGGCCTGCGGTTTGCCTGTGGGTGGGTACACATTTGTTGAAGTGTGTGAAGGAAGGCCTAGAGTTGACCTCAGACGATGTTACCATGGCTCTCTACTCTGCCCTTCCTGAAGCAGGATCTTACTGACCCTGGAGTTAACCAATGTCAGAGAGTTTAGCTAGGTGGCTCGCCCTGAGTTATCCTGACTCTGCCCACTGGGTGCAGCCATTCCCAGCAGCTTTGCAACCTCAAAACTTTTTTATGTCGTTTCTGGTAAAACCAAATCTGGGGTCACAGTGGCCCTGCCATTACTTTATCTACCCAGTCAAATCAAACGCTTACTTTTTAGTTTTTAGAATTCCGGTATGGAAGATAATTCACACTCATAAAAGGTAGCATAAAGTCTGACTGCAGGCCTTCAGGTTTAACAAACTAATTTTGAAGAGTAAGCGAGTTCGGAAGCACTGAGTTCTCGATTCCATTGTGCTTGATGCTTTGCTCCTGAAAGTGTGTGAACCCTCAGACCCAGTTTAATAAGGGAAGCATCATTATCAGGGTGCACAAAGAAAAAAGCAGAGACGGGAATGGAGAAAAAGAAAGAGAAGTTACACCCGCTGAATGTTATTTTGCGCTTGTCAGGCAGTCAGCCTGCTTTAACTCTTCCTAATGATCTCATTCAGTTCTGTCAACATACCCTAGAGAAAAGAATGTCGCCCCTGTTTTACATTCAGGAAGGCCAAGGTTGGTTGGCTTAATAGTTAGGGAAGCCGGGGTGAAGGTTCAAATCCAGGCCTGTTTAATTCTAAGGCTGTTAAGCTAAGGCATACCTTCCAATTAAATGAAGTTTGCAAAATGTATGTCCTCTGTCATTGACACAGAAAGCACCTCAGATTCTTCTAGATAACATATAAGCACTAAATTGCTTAGAGTTAACTGTTTTATTTACAAAGCAGAATAATTCAAGAGATAAGATAAGATACACTTCTACAAATAACACAGAATTTAAAAACATTTTTTGATTATTAGAATCTCATAATCTTTAACTTCAAAATAGTCACCAAGCAAAGAGAGCTTAGAAAAGCAAGTTAAATTCATGTATATTGCTCATTCCCCTCTGCTACTATACTGCAATATGTAGAAATGGAGAATTGCCTGTCAGTCTTCCGGTATAAATGTTTTTGGCATATTTCGTTAATATCATCACTTAGATGCCATTCTTTCATTATGTATTCAGTTTTCACAGGAGCGTTGCATAAACTAGATATTCTTTAACCCAAATCAACTGTTCCACTGGAACTTTGCCTTCCTGAAGTTTCATGTTTGGTTGGTTGGTTTCGTTTTTTTTGAGACTGGGTCTTACTATGAAACCCTGACGGGCCTAGAACTCTTTCTGTAAACCAGGCTGGCCTTGAACTCGCAGATCTACCTTCCCCTGCCTCCAGATTGCTAGAATTCAAAGTGTGTGTCACCATGCTTAGTTTTCTGAAGAGTTTCTTGGACTTTGAGTCCCTAGACATTGGAGACTAGACAGAGAAAAAAAATCACTTTAAAACTGCCTATCTTTTTGATAAATGAACTTAAAATTGATTATTTGCTTTAATTGCAGTGACTCTAGATGAACAAATTATTTAGCAGAGAGTAATTTATTACAAGTTTCCAATTAGATAGTGCTATTAAGACTACTCATAGGTCATCCTACATATGGTATCGCTGGGACTCCAAAGTATTTTGTTCTTTCTTTACCTAAGGAAATGCTAAATGCAAATATAAGCTATGTTAAGGTAACATTTTGCCGGACAGAAATCCAGTATTATGTTGAAGAAAATACTCATTTATTTTAAAGGCTTTTGGAACATTTAAGGGCTTACTGATAGCTTATAATTTATCTATATTTAAGCATTTTCATGTCTTCATTAAAATTAATACCTGCAACTTTAACAAGGTGGTGGTAAATACATATCACATATTTCTTTTGGTCAGTAAGGTCAAGAGGATGGTGGTTAGACTTGTGCATGACAGACAGGTTGGAGGGATGGCTCAGTGATTAAAGGCCAGGCTCACAAGCAGAACGCCAAAAGTTACGTGTGAAAACTACTTGAAGTAACCCTGCCATAAACCCTGTGAGGGGATGGCATGCTCTCTTTGTCTTGCCTTTTCCAAAGGATAACATTATTTTCTGAACTCCGCTGCCGAGGAGACCTCTGATGTGATGGAAACCAAGTCAGGTGAAACCAAAAGTACAGATGACCGGAATAGCTTCCTGTCCGTGAATCACACCCTACGAAGTCTACATTGCCTCCAGTCAAGAATATAAAGCCGTGGTCATTTGATTGGCCAGCTTGCTCTCAAGAGGAAATGGAATGCAGAATACTGCCTCTGTTACAAAACGACTCAGAAGAGAATTGAGAAGCCCGTTTCAACCAACATCTCTGGCTCTGGGATGGTATTTGGTTCTCATACACATTATCTGGGCTCTATTACTTTTCTTGTTCACTGTCATGCAAGGATGAAAGAAATCAGCATCAGAGAAAGATTCCCAAGCAGAGAGTTATTTTCTTTCTATTTGCACAACAGATGGGAAGATGATTTGGACCAAGCAGAAGAACTCAATGTTTTACTGAAGATAATTAAATTTAGAAATTGACTTTTGAACAAACGGGAGGTGGAGGTTTAGGTATCAGTTGTCATGGGAAATCACCTTTCACCCAAATATTACTTTTTGCACAAGCTGCTGTTAGTTTTTCTGAGCCGGATTATATTGGGTAATTATGAGACGTTACAGGGCAAGATCTCTTCTTATTCTTGCTGATTGTCAGTAGCTGTTTCTTGCTTTCAGCCTTAGACACAATTCCCTTCTTAGATTTTTATGGGAATTCTTATCAAGGATGATGGTTCCATAGAAAATGCAACAAGGCGTTCTTATTTTGACTGATGGTCTAGTTGGCAAAATGGCCAACTCTTACCTCTTTGGTTGTTGTTGCTAAGTAGAAATATAGCAACAACTCCCATCTGTACCAGTTAAAACATTTGAACACTTCCGGGAAGTATTAAGTTGTGTCAAAGTTTTGACTTTCTAAAGTTATCCATGTATTTTTGACTTTACAAAATGTGTAATTGCTTGAAGGGCATATTTTGGGGAACAAGTAAGTGTAACCGTGAGAGCAAAATTCGACTAATCGTATTTTTCTCATTTTTAGGCTACTTATAAAGTCATCAAATAAATATTAATTTGTGCGCATAATGTTAATATGTACTTTTGACACGTTATTAAAAACATGAGGTGCTATTATATATGTGTGTGTGTGTGTGTGTGTGTGTTTTGAATGGCAATACTGCTGATATAAATTCTTGAGCTCTCTATGTAAAATAATCCACTAGTGAAAGAAAACATGAACTGTGTCCGCTTGTGTTAAGCTGATGGTTCAGTAACATATTCAAGGTCATGGACACTGTCTAACCTGCCAGATCATAAAGCATCTATGTATAGAAATGGCACATAGGAAGTTTGATGGCTTAAAACGAATACATTCGATGATGATTATGCAGTGCTGACAGATAAAGCTAAACTGTCTAGAAGGCAGCAAAGACCAAGATGGCTATTTGAGTACACATCTATTCTGTCTTAACTGTAATCTTTAAAGTCTGCCTAAGGAAAGTATAATTTACTGGGATGAATGAAAACAGCTTTGCGACCTCCGCATCCCGCACGGCTGAGTTCCCAAGAAGCATGCATTAGAAACAAAAGTTCACACGCACTCTAGAATTTCTGTTCACAGCTCCAAATGAAGGAACAATGTGGCTTAGATCAGCTAATGTCTTGGATTACAATTCCTAAGAAGGGTGTGGCGAGGCGAAACTGAAGGAGGAAAAATAAATTTCCCGATGAAATTGCAGCGTTTCTGGCACAGGTGAGGAGTGCAACATGAATGAGAGCGAATATCAAACAAACCTAAAGACCAGGCTATTACGTTGTTAACACCTTAGGTAAATTTTCCTCACAGAGAGCCGGGTAATGAGAAACAGAAGAAGCCAAGCTGCTCTCTCTCCGGCCTTTCCGTACCCAACCCACACTGAAGGAATGAACTCCTTGGTGCAGTGGTGGGGCGCAGAGAAAGTCCGCACATGCGTGCAGACTTTGTTCCGTATGCTGTTCTCTTAACGGTGATGCTTTTCTGCAGCAATGTGTTCCCATGGAACACAATTTCAAACGTGAGATGTATAAGACACCAACTGTGCCTCCCAGCTTCCTCATAGATAGTTATTAATATGAGTTTCTGTGTGTTCCCCCTTCATCGGGACCCCGGAAATGGACCTACACCCAAACAGCCTCTCTCGATTACATTGCGCCTTTAACTCTCGCAAGAAGCTGGAGGAATTAGCGTAGCATACTATCTTACATATCAGGGAACTGAGGCCCAGAAAGAGGCTCAAATAATGTCTGTATCAATATCTAACTATTTTAGGGAATACCCTGCCTATTCTAAGACCCATTGAACGCATTTTTAATACCAGAATATATTCCTTCCTGAGTAAGGCAAAGTTCCACCCTGAAGATATAAACGTGAGATATATATTCCAAATATTTGGAATAGACCTCACCAATATTCCTTCTTTTTGGAATATATCTAAATCATTAGTCCGTATTGTCTGGAAAGGATTTCAATAAGAAAATAAAATTGCCCTCAGGTTGGCTATTCTTTCATACCATGAAAAAGTGAGTTACTTCTTAATTAGTGTGGGAAGTTCTAGGTTTTATTCTTGTGTTCTCCTCACACCTGGTATTTATACTGAACAGGGGAGCAAATGCTATCTTTAATAAGGATATTTTGAACAAAGTTGAAAAATACGTGCAGGTGGAAGAACTAAGATATTTTAAAAATAAATTCTGCTGTACTTTTATTATTTTAAAAGATTGGCAAAGTAACTTTATTTAAGGTGACTTGAAAAATTTAGAACATGTAATTGGATTTAGGCACTTTTTTTTTTTTGACAGGGTTTCTCTATGTAACTGTCCTAACTGTCCTGGAACAAGCTTCCTAAGACCAGTCTGACGTCAAACTCACAAAGATCTGTCAGCCCCTGCCTCCCAAGTGCTGGGATTAGAGGCATGTGCTACCATGTTGGATTTGGTCACTTTGAGTAGCTATGCATTGGGCAAGGGAAACACACCTAATTTTCTATAGTCAACCTTGTAAACCTTTGGAATTTTGAAAGGAGATTTTACTAAACTTTCACAGTCTGTGTAAACTCTCTGTTGGTTTTTAACAATTAGTATTGGCTGGAACAGCTTTATACTGGCATTGCAAGTATTAAAAACACCTTCTGCCAAGATCAGTTCACAGATGTTCTAAGTGCAACCTAGGGTTGGGAAAGGGAGTGGCCTTAGATTTTCTTTTTTATGTGCTGAAATGAGGATGAATCCCCAAGTCATGTGAGAAGACAGGACTGCCGTGTGGCTATCTCCTCATCCATACATCACCTCCTGTGTGCTTCTGAGGTGGTTATTACTCTATATTCAAACGTTTAATTGATGTATTAAATATTTGTATTCAAAAGACCCATAAGACCGGTGTCTATTCATGTTCAAGAAGTATAAGAGACAATGCCCCAAAGCCAATAAAGAATATTTTATGTACCATGAGAGGAGAATTTGTAATACATTGCCAAAGCAAACAACCACAACAAAGAAAGTTACAGCCCTTGAAGTAAAATGGAGTTGCACGGGCTGCAATGGTGGATTAGTAAAGTTGCTTGCCACCAGTCTGTCCACCTGAGTCTAATCCCCAGGACTTACATAGAGTGGGGAGAGAAGCAACTCCTGAGAGTGTCTCTGACCTCCACACACATCTGTGGTGCTGGAGCACGGACACAACCCAGCACACCCAACAGATAGATAAACATTTAAACATTTTAAAATGTTATTGTCGATTTTCACCCGATCTGAGGAGCTGTTCTCATCTCTGCACTTATTTTTAACTGATTCAGAATAATTTATTTGAGTTTATGTACTTCGTTGCTCTGAAAGTTATGGGCACATTTGGCTGGAGTGGGTGTTACGGCTGGACTCTCAGGGAAAGCGTGCGTTTCTGAAAGGTCTCTTGTTCCTTCTCCGCCACATACCCTCTCGCTGAACTTCACTCATTCTTTCCTTCCTTTCATCGACCTATACATCTATTTCAAAGAAACCCTAATATAAGACCAAACTTTGGAGTTTCTCTTCCTTCGTGGGCCTTGTGTGGCTGCATGCCATACGAGCTATGTAATACTGACTGTCATCAGCCTTTCTCAGTGGAATAATAAAATAAATAAGCAAATCCCTTCAGAGGAACATACCACAAGCTAACTCAGCTTTAGGCACACTTTTACAGACTGCTTTTTGAGTAACCCTTTTCATTTCTCGCGTGCAATTTAAATAAATACAGGTTGCAAGTTAGAACAAGGCATGATTTCCCTCATTGTGTAAGACAACTTTCAAATTTCAGCCTGTATGCATGAGGAAGGCATGCACAGGTAAACACCAGGTTACCCATTAATAGGAAAATTACACATTTGCTAAGTTAGCAGTTTTCCTTCAGGTTTAAAAAAATCTTTTAAAATAATGTTTCATAAAAGGATCAAATGGACTAGATTTGTCTAGATTGAAAAGCTATAGAAGAGGTAATTTATATTTCAAAGTTTTATTCTAAATGGGGCAAAATTAGTGATAAAGAAAACACTGGACCATATTGGATATATATCTCTGTGGTTAGTACAGTTGTCTCTACAACTAAAGTTTAATTTTCTTGAGTATAAAAAAGCATTTTGACAAGGGAAGAAATGTAAAACCTTAAACTTATACAAAATGAGCTAAGCATTAATTTACTTTTAAAAATTCTAAACTTTGATGTCTGAAAACTCATTATTTTTAATGTAAGCATTTAATAGAAAAGTACAAATATAATGTGTATGGGGTTGCTGATACACATAACTAAAAAAGGCATGAAAAATGAAAAATATTAAAAGAAAAGAAAGAAGAGGAGGTTGGCGCGAGGAAGAACACACCCATAACTCCATACTTTTAGCTTCTATTTCATTAAGCCAAGCTTTCTGGTGAATGAACGAGTAAAAATTCTTCACACTTCATACAGACTAATATTCCTACTTTTATCCCCGACTGATCTTTAGCTTTGTATGTATTCTCCAACCCTCTGCAGCAGAGACAAACAAGAAAAAAAATAAAAAGAAAAAGAATAGAGTTGAAAGTAAGGGAAAAGTAAGTCTCCTAAGCCATTATGCGTGTGTTTAAGCAGCAAGTGGCTAAAATCTTATAGGGGGAAAATATAATGACAGAATATTTTCTTAAGGCTGGCATATATAATAAGATATTCCAGCGAGTCAAACAAGATGCACCAGGGAGTCTCTGCCAGTGGTACCACTACTTGACTTAATCATGCCGGGGAAGGGGTTCAAACGTTGACACAATGACGTCTTGAAGTACATTTCTCACGATATACTGAATGTCATCTTTTAAGATCATATCTCAAAGCCTTCATTTGATTTATTCATCAAATGAAAATGAAATAATATTTACAAAAACTAAAGTTCAATGAATGATGTATAACATTTGAGCTAACTATTCTCAAGGTATAATTAAACTATTTCCTAAAAAACAAATCAGCTTGAGTAAGGCAATTGCAATCAACAATTAGTGATTTTTTAAAAATCCTTTAAAAAATATTTGTGAATAGCACAACTGTTGCTCTCCTCCTGAAACTGCATGAATAAAAATGACAAATCTTGACAGGTGAAAGAAATGGGCCACCTTGACATTGGTTACAGCAGATTCACTATGTAGTTGATCATTGGTTACATACCTATTAGGAGAGAGGCTGTCAGTAGTTTGGGGTCATAAGGACTCTTCCCACGACCATTTTCAAAATGGGAGTCCTGTAGTTTAAAAATGTTGTCCTGCAGATTAAAACAAAAGAAAAGTTCCGTTTATTCACAGAAGTGTGTTCAGCACGTCAGTAAATCAAAGAGAAGTTGAGTATTCCCATCCAACATAGAGTACTTTAATTTGTTTCAGCTTTGGAGAAGACAAAGGAATTACATGGACAGAAAGTGCTACAGCCACCCAAACGGCTACTCACTTTGGTGCTTTGGAGTTTTTCTTGCTTGTTTGTTTGTTTTTTGGTAGCTGTGAGCATGGGGCAAGTGAAAAGGTCCACAGACCAAGAGCAGGACTTATTCTGGTAGAACTAAGGTAACGTTTTAATTTTCTCAGGTTTACCAAGTAAGATCTGTGCAAATGGCTCTTGGGGAAACAAAATTTAGAATTATGTGAAATGACTCATTTTAGTTTTTGACAGGGAAGAAAAACAACAATTAGGTTACATTTCTAGATGACCTCTATTTTATTTTCTGTACACACAATACATTAAAAAGTACTTAACCACAGCAGTCATTTCCCCTACTCCATGTTTGTGTAACTGACATGCTTCTTTATAAGACCCAGTTACCTAGTAAGGGACATGAAATCATCCTTCTTTCTCTACAAGGAACCACTGTGCTCTAGGGAGAGTCTGTCTGTGGGGTGGCAGCAGGGAACAGCAAACACTTTTACGCTTCCTTCTTCTTTTTTTAACACATAGGTCATGTCTTTGGAGAGGTCAAGTACCCAGATACAGTAATAAACTTTTAACTACATACAGAAATATGTTTATGTCCCTAGATAGCACATGAATAACATGTATACACAACAATTAATGCCTGAGAAGTAGGTCAGAGATTCCTGGCTCTGAACCCTCTGTCAGGATGTATCATGCTAGGCATAAGTGACAGCTGAGCAAACTCAGGAGCATTTCTGGCATTCTGCATGCATGCTTCTTCCTGCCAGTGGTGCATTAACCTGTCCAAAGACTGAAATAAAATAGTGGTGTTGGCAATTTTTCTACTAATCACATAAAAGTATTTTCTAATGCATAATAGCAAATGATATTCATTTTATGGTCAATAAGCGTTGGTTTAACATTTAATATTTCTGATGGAACTAATGGCAGGGTTTCAAACTATAACTCTCAGATCCCATTTTGCATTGCAGAGAAAAGTGGAAAAGGAAGGAAACCAGGCACTCTGCAGTTTCATCATGGTGACATGAATTACCTGCATTACTGTTTCTTTCCATTGAATCGCTATTTTGTATCAGCTGTCACTAGCAATGATGGCTCTTTAGTTTCATCCTAAAATTAATACTATGTAATAATTTATGGGTTTTCCCAGAATTGTGCAATTATAGCCGGAATGTTGGTGATCCAGGCACCAAGCCCAGCTTGGCAAATAATCAGATTCAGATTTTCTGTGATCATACCTTATCTCTGAACCACTGGGCCTAAAAAGTCAATTTTAATATGAATATTCCACCTTACAGTTTTACCATAAAAATTACTGTAAAACTTGTGTAAGGAATATTAATTCAGAAAATAAATAGACTATTTTTTAATGTTGTTCTTATGATTACCCAAAGAATATGTATATTTATAACAACTTGTTACTTATATTGATCAACTTCTTAATTTGACATGAAATAAATACTACATTACTACTTAATTATGGCTATATAAAACACCAGGTATCTGACCATATTTAGAGACTTCAATACCAAAAATACAACATGAAAATAATTAATTTACACTAATGAAGACATATAAGTACTTATAAGTAATAGTTCGATTTCACATAGTTTTATTAAAATTAAAAACTAGAGGACAAAGAGTATATTTGGGAGGATGGTATCTATGCTTAAGCCCACAGTTTGCAAATCATATAAAATAATATAAAATCAGTAAGTATGAATATTTGATAAAAGTTGGAGGAAACACTGGGAGAACTGATGGGAAAAATGGTAAAAACGCGATTGTCTCTTGTCTTCATGGATACGTTGTTAGACCCATCTACACAGAGAAGCCACCCTTTCAAAATATGAGAGCCATAATGTTGAGGATCGTATGTCCAAGTTAATCAGGCCATGTCAAGGTAGAGGAGGTGAACTTCCAATGTCATGTAGTATTTGATTTACAGAGTAAAAGGTTAGACTACAAAGGAACTGAGGACAAGCAAGCCAGTCACGGTTTAACAGGAGCCCCTGGGTCATGGTATCGGATAATATGCTCAGAAATTGCTTTCTTTTTGTTTAACTCCATCAATAAATACTAAATTCATCACTCCTCCTGCTGACAAACATCTTTCCTCTAAGAATACTATTTAAATTTCTGAATGTCTCCGGGGAAAATGTTCTCTGTTGGTACAGGATTCTACAGTGCTGCAAACACACGGTTTCTTTCCAGTCCAGTGAGCTGCGGTCATGGAATATATATCTGCTTTCTGTAGAGAGCAGTATATAATGTTACTTGCACATATACACATACTTATGTAATGTTACATGTACATATACTTACACTCATACTTGTAGTGTAAAATCCGTACCTATTACTTGAGGAAATGGGCCCAAAAATGCTGAAATTGGACAAAATGGGTGTTATTCCTGGCTCTGTCTTCCGCTGTCTTTGGATCTCAGGCAAGACCTGTCTAAAATTTAGATTCCTCATCTGTAGCAGAATAAATCTCACTTAAAATGTAAAGATATGTTGTGGTAATAGATAAAATATAGTTCATCCTAAAAACTATCTCTTTTTTTCCTGTAGTAAAGTCATTGTCTCATGCTTATCAAAATTTCCCATGTCACAGGACAAGTGACTTTATATGTTCACAAGTAGAAATTAGTGTGGATTTTCATAATATATGGAAGCATTTATACACACACACACACACACACACACACACACACACACACACATATATATATATATATATATATATAAACAGAGAGAGAGAAAAAGAGAGAGAGAGAGAGCGCATTGGAATTATTCTCTCCTCTCATAGGACGAAAGCATACTTGAAAAGCTCTACTGGGGAAAAAAATCCCTTCAAAGTACAAAAATGTTAATTTTCTTAACATATGAGTTTTTTCCCCCAAAACAAAGGTAACAGTCAATTTGTTAAGACATCTTTCTGATATTGGACACCACATAACCACACTAGTTGGTAGGTAGAGGCAGGAAGATCACATGTTCAAGGTCATCCTTGACTGCACAGTATATTGAGGGTGGCTTGGGCTACCTCAGATTGTACATCAAATAACTATTAAACACTATAAAACCTACAAAAATGTTCATTACTTAGCAAAGGACGCAATTATTCCAGCAGCATGTGCGATTTGTCAGTTAATCTTTGCAATTATACATCAGATGATAGTATTTAGAGTATCTAATTAAAAATACTCAACACAAAGAAAGCAAATAACCCAAATTAAAAATGAGGTGTAGAACTAAACAGCATTATCAAACATTAAAATACAAATGGATGAGAACTACTTTTAAAAAAATCCATTGCTTTCTGGTAAATGCAAATTAAAATTATGAGATTTTTTTTATCTTACCCCAGTAAGAATTGCCAAGATTAATCAAATAAGTGATAGCAGATGTTGTAAATGATGCAGAGAAAGGGGAACACTCACGTACTGCTGGTAGAAGTGTAAATTTATAAACCTACTATGGAAATAAGTGTGGAGGTTCCTCAGAAAGCTGAAAATAGATCTATACAAACATTTGGAGATATCCCCAGTGAATGCTCTAGCTACTGCGGACATTGATCACTAGTGCTCATTATTATTAGCAGTAGTGCTACAGTTATTTATAACAGCCAGAAACTGCAAACAACTTAGATGCCCAACCACCGATGAATAGACAATGAAAATATGACGTGCTTATATAATGGAGTATTATTCAGCTGTTAAGACAAAAGGAGATGATGAGATTTTCATGTAAATAGAGAGAGCCAGGAACAACCATTGTGAATCAAATAATCCAGGCACAAAAAGGCAAACCCTTCATGTTTTCCTTTAGGTATGTATGTTAGATTTAAAACTGTGGATCTATGTTTCATTCCAAACAGTCACAGATCTTAGGTAGCAAGTAAGAGATTGGGTTATGAGATGGTTCTTCTACTGAATAGAATATACCATTATAAAGGGATAAAGGGAACATTAGATAGGATAATTAAATGGAGATGGGGTGGAAGGGCTGAGCAGAAGAGATAATATGGTAAGGAACATCGAACAATAAAATTTTTTTTTCTAAAGTGATCTGGAAACCCATGGCTGTTGAAACTCCCTAAAATATATACATGTATAGATGAAATTTAAATGGACTTCTCATATAATGGGGCAGAAAATATTCCAACAGGACATCATATGCTAGGAAACAGAATACCAAGTTCCAAGAATGGGTTGTGACTTTTTAAGCCATTGGCTAAAGAAATCTCATAGACACTCTCCCGAATATCATAGCCTCCTACCAACGCTATTGGCTATCCTCCACAAGCTGAGAGTAAGCTCTATTCTGAATGTCCCACTTACTTATATCATCACACTTGGAGCGATCTAGGCAGTGCTCAGGTTGAAGCTTTGACTCCTATTGAATAGCATTTACTTGCTGCAAGGCACCATGAATGTTACCAGGGGACAAAAATAATAACTGATATCATCCAGTTACGAGTCCTGCAATCTCAAACAGTGACCATGTGCAATATATGCCCTCTGTTACAATAGTAGAACAAATGTTATGTGAATAAGCAACTACTTTTCTATTGGATTCAAGGTCTGACTCATGATGTGGAATCTATACTAACATTGATAATAAGACCCATGAACCTGAGAATAGATAGATCATGGACCCCATGAAAAACCTAATACATTTATTCTGTTAAGTGAGCATAGCAATAAAATGTCTCCTAATGGCATATTCCCTGTTCATAGATGAGTGCATATCTAAACCTTCAACAGAGAAGGTTCATCTGGAAGTAGATGGTACAAAACACAGAGACCCATAACTGGGTACTTAGCAAAAAGTAAGGGTCTTTGGAGCGTTCAACCCTGAATGAGTTATCTATGTGATACCCTTCTCTTTCAGACTCTGAGGTCTATGTGGAAGAAGAGGCAGAAATATTGTATAGGTCAGAGGGGGTGGACTACTCAGGAAAGAATATTTCCCAGAAACAACAGGGCGGATGCATTTGTGAACTCACAGAGATTTTAACAGCATGCACCAGACATGCATAAGTCCAAGCCAGACAACATTCCATCTCAGAGAGCAGAAGTGGACACAGTGCCCACCTCTAACCAAGACACCGTTTCTCATTGATACCACCTGGGAGAGGAAGCATACGTTTTCGTCAATGGACTGACACTGTGTCTCTCAACAATACAGGGCGTGCTGCATGTTCAGGAGTAGCTGGCCAACACAAACAGATTGCTTATTGTTTTTAATGTGTGTGTGTGTGTGTGTGCACGCGCGCGAGCAAATGCATGTGTGTGTGCGCGCGCTTTGTCACTAATTTTTGTTTTATTTTTTTTAGAAAGAGAATGAGCCTGACCCTGAGGGACTAGGAAGCAGGGGAGGGATCTGGAAGCAGGTGGAAGGAGAAAGACTATGTTCAAAATATATTGTTTACATATTTTAATGCGCGTTTAAATGCATCCTGCTTAGGCTGCAGAGACTGCTCAATGATTAAGGAACACACTGCTCTTGCAAAGGAGCCAAGTTCAGTTTCCAGGACCCCGATCAATCAGTCCACCTATAGACTACAGGCCCAGGGAATCTGATTTCTCAGGGCACCAGCACACACAGCAATTTGGCAAATTCTCATAAACTGACGCACATGCGCAATTAATTTAAAAATAAAATGAATCCTTAATTTTGTAGATATCCTCCTCTAGCATGTTGGTTGAATACATTTAATGCTTCTGTTTCCACTTTTTGATGAGAAAGCCCTATAAAAGATGTGATGATAGTTAATCACTGTAAAGACTCTGTCACAATATAACTGTGTGCTAATTTCCTATCTATATGTAATATATTATGTAGTTCATGGTTAGGTTCTACTTGAAAGGCCTTTGGAAATCTTTTTGCTACCCAGTGATTTTCTGCTTTATAAAAATGTTAAGTAGCTCACATACGCAAATACTAAGACGAGAGATCCCCAAGTCTGTGGGCATTGTTAAAGTATATAGCTTCTTCAATTTACTTGTGCTGAAACAGTTATTCACGTTTAGCAACCCATGCGCCCAATGTATGAACTCTAATTGCTTTAGCAGGCATCACACACATCACATAAGTTATTGTGCCTTATTTTATTACACGATTGCATCAGTTTTCCGCAACTATTTTTAGCTTTCAAGACTACTCTTTCTCCTTTGTCTTTTGGATTTCCTGAAGGTTCCTGGGCTGGTGAGGTAAGGCATTAGAGGAAATAATAACCATACTAATGTCCACTCCAAAGTCTTATAAATTAGAAACCATTGCTGACATCATGGCAGTAAATTTCTTAAATCTCAATCTTGTCCAAGTAATAAATTTTGGCAATAATGTTGCAATCTAAGTTATTCTATTTAATGATTAAAACATGAATGGTGTTTTTAAAAAATGGAAGGCAAATAAAAATCCTGTTCACATGAGGAAGAGTGCACATTGTGCTGGGGAGAATTGTGTGACATTTTGTAAAACCCAATGCTTCAGACAATTTTTAACGAATTAACTTTTGGAGCTTCTTGCATTTCTTTTCCCTGCTTCTCACAGAAGATATCTTCTTTGCAACATAATTTGATGTCCCAAGCTTCCTTGACTCTGACATGACTCTGTGATCTCTCAGGAAACCCCTTTCTCCTTCCTGACACACCATGACCTTTTCTTAATTTCAGAAGTCACTTCCTAAGAGAATTGTTTATTGGGTTTTGCAAGCATGCTTTATTAGCCTTCTTTTGCATTTCTTAATTAAAAATGGTATACAGGCAATGAACGGACTGAACAAGTCTGTGGACTTTTGGAAAGAATGAATGCAATAAGATACCACAGGAAATATTGTGGCATACTGCGCTTTGACAAAGAAGTTCCTTTGTGGCTCAATTTCACCCGGAACTTACTTTTCCTAAAAGGGTGACTCCAGACAAACACTGTGCAACAGCGTGCCGCCATGACGCATGTCTCCTTCTTTAATTTATATTAATTTAAAACAGGAAAGCTCCCATTTCTCACCGGCATTAGTCACATTTCAAATGGTACACAGCCACACGTGGCCTATGGCTACAGTACTGAGAAAGTTCTCTTTAACAGCATCGCAGCCTGAATGAGTCCTTCCTCTTAGAAGCAGAGGAAAGAGCTAGGCATGCATAGGTTTTCTTGGACAGAAAAGTTGGACATCAGTCCCAAATGACAACGTCTGCAAGGAAAGATCATACTGAAAACATTACTTAGGCAATTTTTATTTTGTTATAGGAAAGAGTTGCGCTATGTCATAGTCAAGTCAGTGTTGACAAATCAGCTTCCGCATGCTGCTCTTGGATTTGTCATTCTACTCCATGGAGTCTCACTCTCTCAATCAGCTCCAGCAAAGCGAGACACAACTTCAAAAGCTAAAATCAGACGCTGAAAGCTGATGAAATCATGTAATAATATATGGCACAATAACTTACGTGACGTATGTGTGGTGTCTGCGAATGTAATTAGAGTCCATGAAGTGAGGTTTGGGTTAGTGTATTGCTAAAAATTAATACACTTATTACCTAAAGTTTAGGTCAAGATCTACAGTTCTTTATAATGCCCCTGATTATTTTTATACAGGGAAGCAGAATTTTCTGGAGGTTGCATAACAATCTAGTCATACCTTCTTTTGCCCGTTTTAAGTTTTGACCTTTGCCTTTAATGATAACTCATTCTTTCTCATATTAAATTCTCTTAACTGAAGTACAGACCTTGCTATATTCTTTTCATATAAGAAGAGTAACCTCTGTATTGTGTTGAAACCAGTGAATAAATGAATGATCAGCAGTGAGTGAGGGGGAGTGGCTATAGAAAAATCAGAACTTCATAATTCTATCTCAGTATATCACTGGAGCTAAGAATTTAAGAAAAGAAAATGGTGTGGACACAATTGTGTAATGGAGACTAGCTGCAACTCAAATAGTAAACCAGGTGATAACATGAATTCTGGGAAATATGTTAATTTCTTAAGGTGATGCTCATTAATGTTCGAATATTATTGGTATTTGTCGACTTGAAACATTAAAATACTCCAGTTCTAAAGCTAGGAGAGTTCAACCCTAAACAAACCCATTGTGTTATCCTTGATCTTTTTTTTACTATGAGGAAGGCAGCCTATCACTCTCTCTTATCAATTTTATCAGTAAATATAATGACCCTCATTATAGCCGCCTTCATGAAGAGTTAAACACATCAGGTTGTAGAATTTAGACATGTTCTGACTCCATATAACATTGCGTCCAACCTTCTCAATAACACTGCTCCGCCTGGCTGTTTTCACTCAGTAGAAATTACCACAGGTGTGTCTGGGATGTAGACTTGGGTTACAGCAAATTGAAGAAGCTGTTTGGATTTACTATGCATGACTTTTTGTTAATAGTAGTCCATGATTTGATCCATCCTGCCCCCAGTTTTGAGACTAGCTCTAACTATATATACCGGTCAAACCGATTCTCACTATGTAGACCATATTGACTTTGAACCCATAGTGATCTTCTTTCCTCTGCTTCTGGAGTGCTGAGTTTAAGGCTGTGTGCCACGACACTCAACTATGGCATGATTTCTTATTGGCATTTTCACATTTGTATTTATTTTAAAGAATTTAATAATTTATATGTTTTAAAGCCCTAGCGTAAATTTTTGTTTATGTAAGAAATTCACTTTGAATTATGTAAGATATTATCTGAAATGAGAAAATGAAAGGTCTATTTATTAAAATTGGAAATCACAGCAGGAATATCTAACAGAAATGCATCCTATTCACTTTTATAAAGTTTAAGCGCATGTGAAGGAAATTTATCAACATTGACCATAAACTGAGATCTCACTGTGCCTTAAGCAGCTATAGATAGCATTCGATGTGGATTCCAAACAGACTTAGCACCATTAAACGTGCTTACTGTAGTAACTAGGAACACCCAGGCGAGACCAGAACTCAAAGAGTTTCTGCTTCAGAATCTGAAGTTCATTTGACTCAACCCTTGAAGGCTGGCTTTGGGCAGGTGATGAAATTGTGGGCATGCTCCTGTGTTTTTACACATTGGGGAAGGTTGAGGGCTTCAGAGGGGTCCCCCCCAAATGCTGAAGCCAGGATGGATGGAGTCAGATTATTCTATCTGAAGGAAACAGAATGCGGGAAATCCCCAGAGTAAATAAATATGATCCACAGTTGAGCAATGACAGAAAGTTGAGTTTGCAGAGGGAAGCATATATACATATATTGAGATAACAGAGAACAATAAATTTCGGTCCCAAGTGGAACGTTTTCTGTGCCAACATAAGCTGTTTACTTTGGCTTTCAAAGGTGTGAGTGATAGTTGGGTAACAATGGCATCAAAGAGGCTTGACCTAATGATGGGTCTGACAGTGATGTGGGCTGGCTTAGTGAAATGGGAACCTCCTGACAGGTACAGAGAAACTGTCGCCGCCTGTGGAGGGAGGACTTGGATCTTAGTACATGATATAACAGCCCAAAGAAGTTCTTGCGTATGTTGTGACTTGATCAAGTCATTTATTGTCCTCTTAGGGGTGTTTCTCAGTCTTTATTGCATCAACATTCCCTTTGAGGGTTCAGACAGTGGGCAGAAGGTATTCATGTATTTTGGAAGCACTCAAAAGAGTTTATGGACTTTACCAAGTCATTGTGGAACTTTCCAAGTATTTTCTGTCCAAAGAACTTCGTATTTCTCCACAAGGTGTGAGTCTGGTTGTGTGTCTCTGAGCTTACGTTTGCTTCTTCTGTTGCTTTTTGTCCTCCTCCCTGTCTGTAAGTACAGATGTTCTCAGAATTTGCATATTCTGTTCTATGTATGTCTAACTAATATTATTGCCAAGTTCTGCTATTTGGTATCCATTATTTATTTTTCTTTTTTATAAATCCAGCAATTGAACTTCCGCCCCCATTTCTTTGTTAATCAAGTTGTTCAAACTTAGTTTCCTGCCTTTTTCAAAATCTCTTTATTTTGCACTGTTATTTTAAAATTGAGAGCTATTAAGAGTCCTTGACTCTTCAAAGGAATATAAGAGCAATCACTAATAATAAGCCTCGTAAAATTACTCTGTCAGAAATAGTTATTCAACAATATACATTGCAAGAAGACACAAAGGAATTGTAACTTTGGTCCCTGTCACCAAATGCTGAGAAATTTTTAAAGGTAATGCTCTGTGAATAAACAGGTATAATTTCCCCCAATTATAGTATGCTAGCCATGCCTTGCATCTAGCTGATGGACAGTTACTTCACATTGGAATTTTATAATTCCTATAATAAAGCAAGCAAAAGTTGCTGCAAATAAAGACTATTATTAGCTGAAAAGAAACGCTGGTAAAAGATAAGTTAAGGAAAATGTATACCTGTAAGGATTCTCAGGTAATATATGCACTAATAACTTATTTTTTCCATTAATTATTTTGAGCTTTTTCATAAAATGTCTCATAACTAAACTATTTGCTGTTGTAAATGTAGGTTTTGAAGCTGAAATACTTAAATAAATTGTTATTCTACTGAATGATTTCCACTTTAAAAATAATACATAGCAAAATTTCCACAGAAAACAGAACCGTGGCATGGTGGTGTTGGAGCACACCTTTAACCCCAGTACTTGGGAGGCAGAGGCATGCAGATCTCTGTGAGTTCTAGGCCAGCCTAGTCTACAGAGTGAGTTTCAGAACAGCCAAGGCTACACAAAGAAACACTGTCTCAAAACAAAAACCAACAACAACAAAATTACAAACATCACCAAATGTATAAACATTTTGACAAAAGTTATTTCTATTAAGACAAAATATATTTGTTCTATATTAAATAAATATGTTACTATGTAATAGTAACTGAAATATGACTAATCTCTAATTCCCAGTTATACTGTAGGTTCTTTTATGTTTAATGCAAAATTTGCTTCTAAAGAATTATTACTGGAATCCATAATGCAGGGATGAATACCTTCACCAGCATTCTTAGAACAGTGACAACATTTCTGGAGAGTTCATCTGCATTTCCCCCCAGAAGATTGCATGTTCTCTTTTCATCAATTTTACAACAAATAGTAGTTTTCCCTCTCTCTTCTTCTCCTGTTCTCCTCCTCACCCCTGCCTCCCCCAACCCACTCCTTTGTTTCTGTTTAGAAAGGGACAGGCCTCCCCTTAACTGCCAACAAAACTGTCTTCTTTGACTTAAATTTCTACTGCTCCTCTAACTATTGTCTTAACACTACAAAGCTTTTACTTAATTTAATGTTTGGTATTTAGGGTAGACATAATAAAAACACACTGATGTTTCTACATTCTGGGATCTATATCCTACATGTACTATTGCCCCAACTATTAATTCCCTGTTTCAGAACAAGTTTCAAAGTTCCACTTAAAATGCTAATATAATCTATGAAATGGAGACGCTATAAAATATCTTCAAATGTCAAGTGACTTATGAGATAGAATGACACTGGTAACATATGTAAATCCTAGAGTGATTTAGTTATTAGTACCTTTATTTATCATAAATAAATTGGTTGAGCATCGTGGCTCAGGTCAGTAATCTTAGACCTCTAAAAGATTAGTGACTGAGGCAGGAGGTTGCGCTGAGTTTAAAACCTCCCTTGTCCATTGTCAAGTAATAAATAAATAAACAAACAAACAAATATGCACTTTTTCTACGATAGTGGTAGGATAGCTCATTTTTGTAACAAATAGTAGCTAGTATCTGATAATCAGAGAACTAAGCATGAATTTTCAAGGGATTTGTATGTATTTTTGCACCATTTTGAAATACCTTGCAACTATCCTTATATGTATTCATAAATAAACAAGAGACAAAGTGACTTGCTTAATAAATGAATTAGTTTGTGAGTAAACCAGATAAACTAACTGTAGGCTCAGAACTAGAACAACAAAAATCGAATGTTTATCATTTGAACTCTTGAATATTTCATTCCTGAATGAAATTTTGTTTCTCTTCATGAATATGCTGCATGCACAGAGTACACACATATGTGTACGGTGTTCTCATATATATATATATATATAATATATATATTACTATATATATAATATATACAAATATATGTTCTAGTTAGGGTAGCTTATGTAGTTCTTCAGGCTCTTAATTAAACTTAATTGAATTGCCTCTGACACATAATACAGTCCTCCTGTTTTCTTGTATATCATTGGAAGCAATGAAAAGGAATTAACATATTTCTTATTTTATTTGTTGAAAACGCATGGTCCCTTTTTTCAACATTTGTGAAAAAGTAATATCACTTTAGTCCCTTTCCTAGCGACAACACAGCATGCCTTATTGCTGGATTAAAGAGGATTTGCCCTCTCAAGCTTACAGGATCTGAACTTATCTGGGCTCCCTACACAACCTCAGGGCCATAATTCATCTGCTTTTTGTCATCATTAAAATTAATAGCATAAACCAGAGAAAACAGAAAGCACATGTGTTCATACTTCATGCAGATTATGTTTTTAATAGGAGCTTAATTTGAGTTTATGCAGATATCACAAGGCTGACATGGTCTAATTATTCAACTATGAAAGCCTGTTAACTCCCAAGGTGTATTACAATGAAAGAAAAAAATTCTATGTTGGCTAGAAGGAGAAATTCCAGAACATAACCAATTTACTCTGCATAGCTTTGCCACAATGAGACCTAGTAAAGCAAGCTCAAACTAAAATGATCAGTGAGGCAGAACATGAAGAAAAGGGACAACTCACTTATCTTTTCGTATATGTATTTTAGTTATTATTTTTTATACATGGTCTTAGCATTCCATAAACCATCCGGGTCTGTATTATAAATTGTGGAATACAGCTATTAGTTTCACCTCTTTTTATAAATCTCCTTCTCACATCCACGTTTAGCTATCACTGAGAAATCTTACCAATCTATACATAAATATGTCAACAAAAGGAGCATATGTACGGAGAAGTGTCTGAACTCCGTCATATGGCCTCTTTACATTTCAAGCTATTTTTTTCCCCTCAGAGAGATGCCATCTGGAAAGGGATGAGGCCAAAAGATGAACATTTTATTTATCCCAAACTTGGTCTCAGCAATGCTTGCCATTCAAGTGTGTCATAATGATGTGATGGAACTTTGATATTCTTTTAGCAAGTTAGCAAAGTCTTCGACCGTAATTATTATTATTTTGACAGAAACGTTGCAGGAAACAAGTCGGCCGGGTTTTGCTAAAATGCAAATGTGAAAGAGACTTTGGGAATTGAAAATATCCACACAGCTTAACTTGATTATGTCACTTCTGGAAATCTATTTTAATGAAAAGAAAAAGAGCAGGGTCATCACAGTGGCATTTAGAATACCGCACTCTGCAATGCCAGGAAGCATAGCTGTAGGGGATAGAATGTCTCCACAGCTGTTTGTTACTAAACAGGAGATAAAGGGGATGTTTTCACTAAGTGCACACAATATTTACAGCTATTACTTCTGTTCCTTATTGTGCACTAATGTAAATTATATTAACTATATGGACAGAAAATCTCAAAGTCATGATGTGAAATATTAGTCTGATACAGGTTCTGGGTTTCGATTTATAACTTTTTTTCTATTATAATACTATGTACAATCAAATAAAAGCATATATTTTTGAAAACATACAGGGTTTCTATAATTTATCATCACTGTAGTTTGAATGTTATTGGACACCATAAGCTCATAGGGAGGAGCACTGTTAGGAGCTGTGGCTTTGTTGGAGTGGGTATGGCCTTGTTGGAAGAAGTGTGTCACTGTAGGGGTAGATTTTGGGGTTTCCTATACCTGGTATCTGAGTCTACTTCCTGTTGCCTTCTAGTCAAAATGTAGCCTTCACTATGTCTGCCTGCACACCTCTGTTCCCCCTGCCATGATGAGAACGGATGAAACCTCTGAAACTGTGAGCAAGCCGCCTCAATCAAATGCTTTCTTTTATAAGAGTTGCCACGCTCATGGTGTCTCTTCACAGCCAAAGAAACCCTAACTAAGGCATCTTCTAAGTAAATATTAAAGAGAGCATTTGTAAGGACTTATTTTAGCCCAGAAATAGAATTTATTTACTAAATACACGTTATACAATTTAGATTCGGCTGCTTGGTGGCAGCACATGATCAGAAGCACGTGGCAGAAGGATTGCTGGGGTCAAGGCCAACAGGTCTTGGTGAGTTCTAGTACAGACAGAACTATATAAAGAAACCCTGTCTTGAAAACAAAAATAAAAGCACAGTTTCGATTTGAATGTTTCTTTTTGAGACTTGCGGCTTTCTGTGAGGCAATTTGATGTTCCCATTTATCCCTAGTTTCAGTTCCTCTTTTACCTTTGACTCATGTCTCCATGGCAAAGAGTAGCATCTTTCACCTAGCTAGTTCCTGGTGTACAGCTCTCCTCCAACTAATTAAACCTACACAAGGATCGGGTCACCTTCTCATAGGTAGGTTCCAAGGGGCTCTATGGTTTACCAGTTCATCACAGTTCAACATTTAATTTAATAAAAACTTCAATGTTTCAAAGGTTCAGTTTCTTTTAAATTATAAAATCATACCCACACCCATTATTCATCCTGCAATTAAACTGACTTTTAATGACGATGATATTTCATCATCTTTGTTTTATAAGAAAATCCTAGTTGAACACCGTACTTACGGATACTTTGACTGCTTAAATCTATACGAATGTATCTCTAAATTATCTAGAATTCTGAAGTAATAAAGAATGCTTTGAAAGCATGATTAGCAATAATATAATGCATACAGAACAGTTCCTTCTTTGTTGAGGTGTTTGAGTTATTTTGTCTCTATGTATGGGCGTGCCCTACCTGCATGCTTGGTACCTGCAGAAACTGGAGGAGGGGTTCAGATCCCTTGGAGTTCGAGTTTCATTCAGGTGGTTGTGAGATCCCATGTGTGTTCTAGGAATTTTCTGTCGGGTTCTCGATAGAAAGCAAGTGCTTTTAACCATCGAGCCATCTCACCAGCTCCCAGGACACTCTTTAAACAAATGTTCAGATTTAATCGAGTGGTTTCTTTTATCAGCACATTTATTACCACGGCGATATTCTATGTCATCTGTTGAGTTAGCATTTGGTAATAATTTACAATCTATTACAGTGAACACTTGAATTATTTATGTGAGTATCTCACTCCTAAATGTCAGTTTCTGCCTAAGGAACAAGACTTCTTTGTCTCAATTAACCAAATTTAATTACACAATCTGAAATAAATCAAACATTTGGCCTTGCTTATTACCTAAAATATTTGATACTGAGAAATACGCCGTATGTCTAAAATTACCATTTGTTTGAACTTGGCATGTATATAGCTAAATTATATTTCCAATTAAAGAAAAAACATAAAAGTTTACTAAAATTTATTTTTGTTATATACAGTGGTTAATAAATTAGTCTATCCATGGCAATATGCAATAAAAAGATAGAAATGTTGTTTTTTAAACATTATGATTTTGTAGCGGGTAAAGACTAGCATCTATTTGGAGAAATGTTTAGGAGAAAAGCTTCATCTAAATGGCAGCTTGGTTTAGGAATAAAATCAAGCTTAGTAAATGATGTTTTCTAGTTGTCAATACCCATAGATATTCGGACATCCTGTTCATTTGATCTCTGTGTACTATATTTATACATGTGTACTACTTAACAAATTTCCCAATCATTCTATTTGTTTATCTAAATACGTGGACGCATGAATCAGAGCAGATAATGCTGAATGTTAGGAAAAGAGAAACAGAATTAAATGAACAGATCGACTCCTTACTGCTCTCATCCCTGTCCTTCCTCATTTTCAGTTTCTTTTACAACAGCCTTGGGACAAAGTTGCGGGTGGCTTGCATCATGGTGACAGAAACAGAAGCCTAAAGCTGGACTACCCGTAGAGAGAGTCCTGGGGCTGCCTCCCGCTTTCGCTTTAGTGTACTTCCCTCCCTGGTGACTCGCCAATACAAGTCAGTCTCTCTGCCTGCTATGTACCTGATCAGAGAGAGGAATGGAGTGTAGATGCCAGAGAGGGAATAACTCCACATCCCTTTTATTTTCAGGTTATAAATGATTGGCTTGAATTGTCCTAGCAGGAGAGTTCAGTAACAGAGTGAGCAGAGGACGGTGGATGGGGAACGTGGGAAAACTGCTGTCATTAAGTCATCGTAGGAAAGAGGAGAAGCACAGTTTACTGCACATTATCCAATGGTAAGGAACTCAGGTGACATCGAATAGTGTCATCATTGCACACCTTTTGAATTACTATATAAAGCAAAATTATTTGAAAATAAGTGTATTTTAATCGGTCACATTTACATATGATCTTACTTAGAGTGGTAAGTCTTAATTTAATGGAAAAGTTACTCTACAGTAATTTGTAAAAATTTAGTCAAAAGATCATTTTTAAGAGATGACCAAAAAAAAAAATTCAGAGGTACTTGATCATAGAAAATCTATAGGCAAAGTTAATGCCATCATTATCTTTTGATGTCTATAAATTCTGTAAATTGTTCTTATTACCAAAACTCAAAAGAAATCCAATTCATTTGAAACTATTTCTTGCCAGTCAGCAGGAGTAAATTTTGGTGCTATCATAATATTAAAATATTATTGATGCCATGGTCTCAGAGCCACAATCTACACCTAAGAATATGTATACAGAAAATTAATTAAACTTGTTCTTTGTGTTGATTATCATCCACTACAAGAGGAAGGTTTTATAATCAAGATTGAGTGGTCCACTGATGTACAGGTAAAGCACTTTGTCATTAAGACCCTGAAGAGGCAGGTGACCTTAGGAGAAGTCTGCTTTCTAGATAGACAAGGGCAGGTGAACATAGGCGCTCACAGATACTGAGACCTTATTCACACGACTCCAAAAGCTCAGGGGCTGTTGGGAGGATAGAGTAGGTTTTCGTAAAGGACGTGAATCTCAGTAAGCTGATCACCCTCCAGGACAGGCCTCACAAAGTAGTGGGGAAACACAAAACAAACTCAATGGAAGGTGGGGGTGGGGCTCAAAACCGAGGGCCTGGGAAGCTAACAGTGATGAGAGAGGCTGGATGAGGGAATGTGATCAAAACACATCGCACAAAATTATCAAAGTCTTAACAAAATTATTATATAGGTGAGAAGTGTGTTCCTTGACATTTTCAATGCAAACTTCCGTTCTCATGACTGTTGTTCACTGTCTACATTGAATTGCCCACTTCTGTCAACTCCATGTCTCTTCCCTGCCAGTCCTTTCCCTAAACTCGTGTTTCTGTTGTATTTTGAGGACCAGTGGGCTTATGCAGGGCCATCTGTACGTCTGTGGGATTGGAACTCCCATCAGAGCTGCTGAACTCAACAGTGGTAGGTATCTTGTCTGGTTCTCGGGGAATAATTTGAAGAAGACAATGTCAACTGTTGGTACTATTGATGCCTACGTCACTACTGTATAATGAGAGTTCTTGCTCTTACATTTTTATATGCTAAGTCTCTTCATTAAAACAAACAATAAAAATTAAATAATTTTAATTTCCAACTTGACTAAGAATTGCGGGGTAGTAGAGTTGTGGGGAGGGACAGAGTGGGAGAGAAATGAAAGAAATATTTTGATATAAGGAGCCATTATGGAGTTAGGATGAAACCTGTGTTGGGGAAATTCCCAGCAATTTACAAAGATGACCCCAGCTAAACTCTTAGCAATAGTGGAGAGGGGGTCTGAATTGGCCTTACCCTGTAAACAGATTGGTGACTACCTAACTGTCCTCATAGACCCTCATCCAGTAACTGATGGAAACAGATACAGAGAGCCACAGCCAAGCCCCAGGCTGAGCTCAGGGGGTCCAGCTGAAGAGAGGGCAGAGGGCTTATATGAACAACAGTTGTATAGCTTCGTCTTTTTGAGGGGTCCCTGGCAGTGGGACCGGGATTTATCCCTTGTGCATGAACTGGCTTTTTGGAGCCCATTTCCTATGGTGGGATGCCTTTCTCAGCCTTGATGCAGTGGGAAAGGACATGGTCCTGCCTCAGTTGATGAGCCAGGCTTTGTTGATTCCCAATGGGAGGCCTTACCCTTTCTGAGGAGTGGGTGGGAGTGGGTTGGGGAAGAGGTGATGAAGACTGGGAGGAGCAGTGGGAGGAGGAAATGTGGTTGGCGCTTAAAATGAATAAATTCTTTAAAAAAATAATGGTTATTTAAAAATCATTAAATAATCACTTCATGTTGTACTCTGCCTTAAATGTACCTTAAATGGCATGAAATTCATATCTGTATGTAAATGTAGATACTCACTATATCAAATATTGTTTTAAAACTGTGTTTCTTCAAAGAGATGTAATGCAATGTTATAGAATATATTTAAGACTGAAAAGAATACTGACTAACATAATAGCCATACCTTGTGGGTAGGTAGTTTTAAATTTTTAATTTAATAAATAATCCATCAAAATGATAAAACTGATAAGATTCAGAGATCCTAAGTCACTATCTCAGGATAACAATAGTTCCCAACATTTAGTCTGTCTTCCACCATGCTAAATTTTATGAACTATACTACATTTGATACAATTGTTAATTATATAAAACATGTTGTTCCCAAGGAAAAAAGCTGCATCCCAACTGCCATTGCTAATTATTCTTTGTCACATCTTGCTGACTTGTCCACGTTTGTGCTTGGTTGTCTATCAATGATTGAACAGGTAGATGACGGGTACACAACTCACTTAGAAGCAACAGTGGCTTCCAGGCCTTTCCAGATGGTCTTAACATATTTAATTAGTGCGTCTGATTTAATTTTTTTAGAATCATGTATACTTTTGCAATAATTTTGAATTTTCTTTTCCTTTCAAAATTCTTTTTATTACTTATTTTCCTACTGATGACTTTAGAGAAAACACTGAAGGTTAGCTGACTATGATTTGGCTGCTGTTTCTAATGGTAGACACTAGGTCATTAGAACAAGTAGATTTTCCCTCCTCATAGCTAGTTAGAAAGTAGCTCTTGGCTAGCATTGTCCAATATTCTATAAATGTTTGAATTACTATAAATGTTTGAATAAGTGCTTAAGCATAATTTGATAAAAATAATGTCATTCTCTATTTGAAAGAAATTCATCAACCTACGCAATGACAATGAATACACTAAATATTTCTAAAGAACAAGTTATAATTTTTTATAATTTGTTTTACAAATGTCATTAACAAATACTTGAATATATGAAGGAACCTAATATGCTTGTTGAATAACTGGATTAAAACAGGGAATAAAGTTGAATCTATTAAAACCGAGGCGAAATGACTTACAAACTCATCTGCTCGTCCAAATTTTCATGAGTCATAAAAAATTCTCTAAGTCTATTTTGTTTAGAATGCCTCATGGCTCATTTAGAATAACAGATAGTTGGAAGAAAATCAATTTAGTATACTCAGTGACTCACAGCATACATGAATTGTTCTCTGTGGTATTTTAAAAGTGCTCCTGCAGAAGGCCCAACTGTGTGCTTCGCTTGTAGTTTTCAAAAATTCAAGAGTATTTTTGGAAGTCAAGCTTAGCATTGTGCCATTTAAACTTAACACCCCAGTCATGTATAGGGCAGACCAGCTTCTCCTCCTAGAAGACCCTGTGATATAGCTGACACTCTCCTTTCAAATATAACATCAAAGTTCAAACCATAAGTCATTTTTAAATTTTGTATTATTTTATTTTATTTCATATATATGGGTTTGTTACTGATCGGATGTCTATGGACATGTAGTTTCCGGTACCCACAGAGACTAGAATACAGCGTTAGATCCCCTGGGGCTGGAGATACAAACAGGTGGGTGCTGAGGTGTGAACAGTGGCCCTCTGGAAGAGCAGCCACGGCTCCTAATTTCTAAGCGTTCCCTCCAGCTTTAACCATGAGCTCTTGCTTAATCCAAGACATTGCATCTTTTACATTCTCCCTTACTTACTTTAGTAAGGGGATAAGGGATACAAATCATTAGGGGGAAATGATGATATTATTTGTAGTAAGGCTAAATAAAATGCAAAAAATACCATAAAATTAAAAGTGTTTAATATGAAAATTGCTTTATGATATAAACAATTTAATAATTACACTCAATGTTTTTTTTACAGGGTTTGTATTCTAGCAAACGTTATCACAAATAAAATTTAGAATTTCAATTTAAATATTCGTGCAACAGTTTGTAACTTTAGCACACATCAGTATTTCCATCTCCTCTACCTCTGTCAGGTTTTCTCTCTCCTGGCCTTGCAGCACTGTTTGGTTTCCATCCGTGTTTACACACCACCCTCATCTCAGCCCACCGGTTACTTTTTTCTCCGAGGGTAGAGTCTGGGATTTTAAGGTCAATTTCAAAGCTCTGTGCAATGTGATATCCTCCCACATCTGTACTCTCATTTCCTAGAACACCCCCTCTCACCCTCCCCTCACTCCTCCTGAACTTCAATATAGCCCATTGATGCCGTTAGCCAGAATTATCTCATTCCCAAAGTAGCATCCTCCCTTGCTAATACTGGCACATCCTTATCCTCTATGCCTAACATCCCTTAAGAAACTCTCATTAGTAGGTGCAGTATCACATTGCAAAGGTGCTTTCACGGTTCCACACACTGTAACTTTACTTTTCCCAATGCCCCTAACTTTCTCAGGGTACAATTACAATGTACTAAATTACATGTACAATTCCAATGTAACTAAATTTTTACAATATTGGTCAGTGTTTGAGGTGAATCTTTTTCTAACCAGATCTATGTAGAAAAAACTCACTTTAGAAAAAAAAATAAATGGTCAGATCTCTACCTTGTTTTTCACAAGTTCATAAATTTTGTTTCCAGCCTAGGGATATTTGAGATAAATGGACGTTACTACAACATTTAGAAAACAGCCACAATGCTGCCACTGTTTTCAATGCCTCCTTACTTGCATTAGCTGTGCATCGGGTCATGGTCAGTCCTGATGGTGGACCTTCACATAGATGTGCTTTCTTTCACTGTCAGACGTGTTGCAGTGATTTCCCCTACCTTACCGTAACCTCTACAACTGCTTTATGCCACATGTAACAGCATATAAGCTCTTTGTTTTATTGTTAGTGCTCATATTTATAATGTTCACAAATGACCCGTGAAAATAGCTTCATTTTCATCACTTTCTAGTAAGGAAATGCTTTGATATATCTTATCCAACTGATAATAGACCAGGAGTGTTACAACTATGGTTTGAAAGGTCAAAGGGTCATAATGGAAGTGGGGAGGCTCATAAAAATGCTTGAGTTTGTGCTCCATAATAGAAGTGGCTTTTCAAAACTCTGCAGAAATGATGTGTTGGTGAGCTGCAGAAATATTTTGGAAACAAGGAACCGTACTTTCTAATCTCTCTTTCCTATAGTTGTCTTACCTTTTTGCTGCACATGCTCAAAATGATAACCAGAGGCCCGTGCAACAGACGGTAGACTTGAGAAACAAAGACAAGTCCTGGAATTCTTGAACGATTAATTTGGGAAGATATTCAGACCCGCAAAGATAAATTTAGCCAGTTGCGCATTTGTTTTTTCTTGCTGACCTACATGTCCTTGAATTTGATTCCAGCTGAGCATCTGAGTTAGTCATTCCAGGCCACACTTTCCCCTCAATTATGCCTTCAGAATTACTTTATTTTCTAATCCATTCCCCAACTTCTCCATACATGGAACTTGAAGGAGACGCATAACCGACTTTCTTCTTGCAACAGCTCTGGTGTTTTATGATTCCTGTTACTTGGTATTTTTATTGAATATGGAAATTCTTAGTACCTCCTTTAAGGTAGTGCTTTAAGTTTCAACTTTATATTTGTTTGTCTACATGAATACTTTCTTTTAATCCATTTGATTCCCTAGCCATTCATTTTTCTTCAATGCCTGCCACCAGATCCCAAAGTCCCTTTTCTAATGCTACTCTTTGATTTTCATCCTTTTATTTTTTTATAAATGGCAAAATTGTCACTGAGAACTTAAAAGTCATGACTAACTACTAACCTTCTACTTCTTTAGTATTTGTTACATAATCAATACCTCACTTGGATATTTTTCCCCAAACCTTATCCTCTGCAAAACAGGAGCCCAACATTTCATTCTCTTCCTTCCTGATCCAAGGATCAAGACAGATAAAGGACTTTCAAAATTTTGTCAGTCACTTGATCCTCATATTCAAATTGCAGGATACACCTTGTTCTTTCTATTTCATTTATTTCTTTTAAAATATTATTATCAATTATCAACTTACTTTTATTTTAAGCAAGGAGTACCAGTATTTCTCCCTTCCCCTTTCCTCTCAGGGCATTGCTAGATTTCACTTGCATTAGTTAGTTTGCTAGCCAATTACCTTGATGATTTATTTCTTTACCCAATAACTTCATCTAGAAACCACTAGGATTTACTTGATTTGCTTGTTTTTAAGGTTCTGGGGTTTGACTGAGGATTTACTACATGCTAAGAAGTACTGAGTCACTAAATTTTATCCCCAGGAAATTACTTGTATCTTCAAAATGTTCTTTGTTTGTATTATTTACCTACTTAATAATCCTTGCAGCTGTCTTTATTCAATGCATATTTGCAATGTTCTTCTTCAGTCTTCTTTTTACTAACCATTCAATTTTACTTTCCTTTTGTTTACAGCTGACAAAGTGATTTGTTCTGAAAAGTTTCTTTACAAAAGAATTTCATATCTTTGTTTTTCTGTTACTTTATTAAGCAATAAGCATTTATCTTGTATAAATATTTATGTATGTAAATGTTTATGGAACAGTCCATAAATTAATTTTAAGTAACTTAAAATAGAGTTACTAAAAGATTAAAGTTGCTCTAAACTGTTTTCAAATGAAAGATCTGTGTTTTTTTGAGATATGCTTTTTACCTACGTTAACCTCTCATTTCCTAATTATCTCTGTTCTAAAGAGGGGGAAGTAAAACCCATCTGCCTCCTTAGAATGCTGTAGGGTTTAAATAAAATGATTCAGTTGGCAGACTATTTGGATATACCATCAGTGATATCTGTATTACTAGTTAAGATTCTATCTTCTTCCAGTGCTAGGGTATTAAGAACTAGGTCAGAAAGATTTTATATCAGTCCTTTGGCAGGAAGTGTTAGGGAAAAGAAACAGTAAGCAAATACTTGTAGAGCATCCATTTAATTTTGATCTATATTTTCTAAATAACAACGTCACAAAAATATTGCATTATATTTCATTTATTTATTTATTTATAATTATTTTTATTTTTTCAAGACAGGATCTCAATATATAGCTTTGGCTGTCCTGGAATTTACTCTGTAGATCAGTCTGGCCAACAACTCACAGAGATCCCCCTGTCTCTGCCTGCCAAGTGCTGGGATTAAGGGTATAGATATTATTATTTTTCTGCCTGCCAAGTGCTGGGATTAAGGGCATAGATATTATCATTTTTCTATCACCCATACAGAACACCCCAGAGAAAGAGCTTAAAGAAGCATTTCAGACATTTCAATCTATGATTTTCTGCTGTGACTATTTGGGCTCCAGGTGTGGCTCATGGTGACAGGTACAAGTGGCAGATGTGGTTGTCCACCTTGTGGAAGACAAGAAGCAGATGGGATGTATGTTTTTTGGCTGAAATAATAATCCTAAACCACAACAATTAGGCAGTATAGAGCTGCTAGGAAAAAAAGGTGCATTTACTAAATTAAAACGGGATAGGCAAACATTTGCCTCAAGTGATACATTGCCACCTGCAATATTTTTGAAGTATCAATGTAAAAATACTCCTTTTAAAATAGCAGTGGAAATATCTAGACAGCTCCTTCACTTTTCTCCAGTGTAGGGGGGGAATATGCTCTCTTGCATATTATACATGTTGCTACTGTCATAATTGGTAGAACAAAATTTGTCACTTTGAAAATAAATAAAGTACTTACTAAACTCACATGTTCTAAACAGTGGCTCTCAGTCTCAGTGCAGCGTATCTACAATACATTGGTTACTTGTCCATTGACAAATACCACCTGGCAAACATTATTTCATAGATAAAAAACTTAAAATTATTGATTTTTAGCTCAGTTACAGGTTTGAATGTAACCATTGCACGGTACACGTCCTTCAATTACTTGACTGAGATGCTATCTATATAAAATATATATACATACACACTAATTCCAAATTCCCTAAACACCTAATAAAAAACAGACGTCTTCTGTCAAAGTACTTATAAGGATTTCTTACGGTAAATTCATTGTGAGGGCTATTTTACAAGTTAAGTGCTTCTTTTATAATGATACAATAAGGTGTGTGTGTGTGTGTGTCTACGGAGAGAGAGAGAGAGAGAGAGAGAAACTCATAGTTTGATCATTATTTGTTTCTTTATAGATCCTGGTTTGTTCATTGTAATGATGCTAACTTTTAAACCTTACGTAATGTACTGATGATACAATTTTGAATTTTGAACCAGTATCACTAAACATCTATAGAGAGATGGAAGTAAAACAATTTGGAAAATTTGGTTTTGAATTGGAGCACATCTATTCTCTTAACGAGAATCATTTCAGAACAATAATGAAATTCAGGCCCACAGAATTTAGTTTAATTATTTTAAAGGAAAGATCAAGATGTGAATTCAATTTTACATGTTCAGAAATTAGCAATAAAAAACTTGCGACTGTTGAACACAAGGCACGCTGTGGTACATTTCTTCATTACTTGATGGAAAGTTAAGAAAGGTTTTTAGGACACTTGTGCAAATGCATAGGATTAGTCTGCACATGGGAAGCCTGTGGTCTTTTGTCAAGAAAACAATTCAGTTAAAGTACAGATAAAAGAAAGCTTAGGACACAGTGGTAGACAAAAGGCTTAAACACGACAGAAATAAAACAACAGGTCTAAGTAAGACTAAACGATTTTTTAAACTAAATTGTTTCTTCTTTTAGAAAAGAGCATATATTTTCTAATCATAATAACCATACTGATACTGGTAATTTCACCCATTTACTTGACTCAACAAATATTATCCAGAATCTAAACCATGCCAGATGATGAAATGTGGGTCATTGTACACACGGGTAAAAAGAGTTTGCTTCTTTAAAGCCTTTGCGTGTTTCACATTAGGCTGGACAAGTGACATGTCAAACAGGACAACACACACCCCATCACTGGAAATGCCAGGCTGGGGTGGGAGGGTTCACAAGGAGAAAACTCAAAGACGACAACTCGGAGCACTCAGCGAGGGACTGGATTCAGACACGGGGACCAACATCCCCTTCAGGTAAAATGGCATATTTAAGCCTACAATCTGATATTCTTGCCAAATCAAAGTGGTTTCGTCAAAGCCAGTCAGGCTCACAGAAAGTCCTTCACCTTGAACAGATTTCCTTTGCCTTTCGCCTTTCCTCTTTCCTTTCTTGGCAATGTCTTCAGGTTTTCTCTTTGAGTTCTCAGCAATGTAACGATTATTCGTAACTACTGAGTAAAAGGCTTAAGCCTTTAGAATGATAATGATTATGTCTCCAACCCGCTAATCATTTTCAACGTCTCAGAGACTGTTGAAAATCTAGACGTTATGAATGAATAAAATCCCATCAAATGATCATGGCCTCAGTAAATAGACATCCGGTTCCACCTCAAGGTAACCCTGCATGATCTGCTACATTTCAGATTACAGTCAGCTCACAATCTCTCCTCTTCAAGTTGTAGTGGATTAATGTTTTACATCTGTCAAATACACTGTACACACAGACTGAAATAAAAGGCACTTAAGGGGAGTTGAGGGAAAGTTGCTTCCTCTGGATTGAAATGCCTGATTGTTAGGCAGCCTGTGTCATCTTGTGCCAATTGAAATCCTAATGGGGGGAAGATGAAAGGCAAAACTTTTCCCAAAATAAAATTTGTCTTCTTCTTCAGAAGGCTTTAATTCCACACTCAAACAGCAGAGTCCTCTTTCCTTGTGATGGCACCTCCAGTGATCATCTTCTGAATGCCAATGTGGACACTTTTCTCCTCCTACCTTTCTCCTTTGACTTACGACCCCGCTTTCCCTTGCTTTAAAAAATGGTGTTCTAGCTCCCTTTAGTCTTGATCTCCTATGTGTTAGCCTTTACTCACGACTTTTAGCAAGAAAAGCTAGTTTATTTTTAGTCAGTTTTTCCAGTAGTCGAACTAATATCCAGCAGGGAAATGTTAAACAAACGCAGTGAAAAATAAACTTTGTTATGAAGGGTAACTCTAAGTTGAAAAAGTAATTTGCTGTCCAAATTGACTTACATATAGAATATTCTATTTTTAATTCATTCCACAATAAAATCCTCTGTGAGGGAAAATGGGGCAGTGATGCAGTGCAGTTTCCACTAGGAATAAAAAAGATGTTGACTTTAACTTGAAGATGCTGCATCTCCTCCACTGAGGTTACTGAGTAAATAATAGATGATAAATGAAGAAATGATGCTTAAGTATCCAGAGAACTGAAGGGGAATGAATCCAACCTACAAAAATTTGCCGCAATTCAGAACTACTCTCTACATTATGTTACAGCTCTCATCTCTCTCTGCTGCTTGTGTGGGATCTGATGGGCAAGAGATACAAATTCAAAAAGCCTGCACGGAGCCCGGCCGGGAATGATAAGGAATTGAAGGATGAAAAAGAACACTAGGATGCAGGAGTTAAGAGACCTCACCCCACAGGATGTAGAAGTAGTCAGGACCCAAACCAACAGGCACACTTCACCTTAGTTGCTAGGTGTCAAAGGAGGTGGAAGAATGTCCTTAAGCCAGATGGTGCGAGGCCTTCTGCTATTTGTAACAACTGATCCGTCTTTCCACAGAAATAACTGGATGAGAAGGTTCATAAAGTGGAAAGGAAGGAGGAAGCAAGATGAGATGGAAGAGAATTACTTCGTCAAGTGCAACCATATGGCTTGGTGACCTTTCAACCTCTGCTGTGCTGTAGAGCATGGGGGGGTTCAGAGAGTCTGTAATATGCAGGCAGCATCTTAGAGGCCAGTGTCTTTCTTCTCACACTTTGCAAATACGGTCATAGGACATCTATGATTGTGCTTCTTTCTGTTGGATCCATGAGACACTCTCCAATATTAAACATAGCCTGTACTTCCAAACTTAAGTTATGTATTAGCATATTTCCAGTTGATTTTCTACTTTCATAATATTTTTAGATAATCTAGAGCCACTTCAAGGTTAAAATTTTACCAATAATTTTACTGGTCGAATAAAACTGTCATGTAATACGATGGTCTTGTGCCATGAGAAAATGTCATATCTACGTGTGCATTCATGAGACATGACTGCTGTCATGTGAATAATCACAGGAAGCATTTTACCACATGGGAGTATGGTCTATACTTTGATATCAACTCTGAAAAACCACCCTAATCTACAAACATGCATAACAATGCAAAAACTCACAAACTGGGAAGTTTCTCCAATTTTTAGGTTCCCATTTTCTATCTCAGAGTGTATATAGCTGTTGAAATGTAGATAATGCTCAAGTAAATATATTTAAGGGGAAATCTAATTTAATGTCAATCACTTTTCCACAGTAGACATTTGTCTCCCTCAGATAAGTGAAAAAAAATCAATAAAATATTCTGATAGGCAGTAAAAGTGGGTTATATTCTTAATATTACACCTTCATAGTTCTCCAAGATATTGTACCTCCTATTGATATAAAAACTTGAAAATATAGTATAGATACACAGTGAATTGTACGGCTCCCTTACGGGTATTTGTGGAAAGTTAGAACAGGTTTCTGAGTGCTTAGAGGTAAATCAAAGTGCATTTATTTTACTATCATTTTCTCGAATTGGACTGTGTCTCCTTGGACCCCGGAGGTCTGTGATGATAACCATTCTGCATTTTCTCTCTCTTTGCTTTTCTCATGTTCTGTGTCAACACTCAACTTGTCTCCACCTGTTCATTAAACCTTTCTTCCAACAGACGCTGCATTTTTCCTTCACTCTTTTATGTTCCCCAGAGAAGATCAAAGCGTTGAGTCATTCCTGTCCATTGTATGCAGGGTGTGTGAGTGAGATTCTGCATGATGCTTGCCTTCATGTTGTTTCTCTAATGCACTCAGTAACTTTCTTTGATAATGTTTGATATGTGTTGACTGCTTCAACTAAGAGAAATCCACTTAAATCCAGTGATTTTTATGAGAATAAAATTAAATAATATTGAAATATCTAAGTTGTATCTATTCTGGAGAGCTGATAGTTTATGTTTTTTTTTATAAGCAAGTACTATTGATGCTTGCAGCAGAAATTGATTTTATTTTCATTTTGAAAAATAAAACCATATGTACAATCTGTGGCTTATCAAAAATTGTGCCTTTGAATTCCTTGACATGGTAATTAGTGAGGGGAAAAACAAGAAATGCACTATAATGGAAAAGGCAGTGATTAGCTGTTGGGAGAAATAAACTCTACCTCAGATTTAACAGGAAGTCACTACAGATTTGAGTGCTCTATTCAAATAATGTCAATTTAAATTTTATAATTTCAAAATTTATTTTTGCTATTTTTAACTATGCATGCATGTTTGTGCACATGCACGTGTATGTGAGTGCACTTGCCCAGGGAAGCCTGAGATCCTGTGGAGCCAGAGTTAGAGGCAACTGTGAGCTGCTCCAAGTGATGCCGGGAATCCAATTCAGATCCTTTGCAAGAGCAGTACACGTCTTAACCTCGGAGTCACTCCAGACATCGTTGTGAAATTTAATTTAACAATTTTAGCACTATTGAGGATGAAACTCTGCGCCAGACACATGCCAGGCAAGCACTGCCCCATTAAGCTATATCCCCAGTTATTTTTTCATATTTTAAAATGAAGAATAGAGATTAGAGGAGCCGTATAATAACTACTTTTTAAATGTACTTTGAACAAGTATGGAAGTTGCCACAATTTATCAGCAGACACAAACTTACAGAAAAATAGTAGATGTTTTTAGATTCTAGAGAAGTTGAGAGTATACAGTGTTGTCCCACTCAGTTGATAAATTGATGTTGTCCAGATAGAACTCATCTTCTGTCAATGTATTTGATCAATATATTTGAAAATACTTCCAATGTTTGGCTTAGGAGATTGCGAAACTGATCAGGTAATTAGGAAGAGCAAAGGTCACTAAGATAGAATCTGATCATGTGTGTGGCAAACATGGAACTTGATTTCTCCTGAAATAATCTTTACAACAGCAGGGCATTACGGTTTGTTGCTGATGTGCTTTGCAGATAAGACACTTCAGGCCTAGTTTGCCACCTGATATAAATGGCAATATTCTGCTCACCGCTCACAAAGTCTGGACACGGTCTATTGTCAGATAATAGTGTACCTTTCTGAAAATGCTATCTTTTTTTTTAATCTATGCCTAAAATAGGGAGTAAAATCTGCATGTAGTCAGAGATGAGTGTGCACATGGTTGCTAGTGCACAGGTGGGGTGGTGACAAGGATGGGATGCGCTCAGGAGAGAGGGATTCCTTACTTCAGATCTGACATTCGTCCCAGATTTAGGCCAGCGAAGGGCAAATAAATGTGGGGCACTAAGTATCCATCCTTTCTAGGTTAATCAATTTAAATATGAGGTAAGACAGCTACTCAGTGCCAACAAAATGTAAATCAGACTGGGATAAAAGCACTTAAAGGAGCTTGAACCCTGGCACACATACAAAGTCGCGTTTGCAGTACTCGAAAGAACAGACACCCAGCCTCTGCAGAGCTCCCAGCTAGTCTCAAGTGCAGCGACCAATTGAGAGGAGCCAGCCTTGAGATTCAGGCTCGGTAGGCTGCTTTCTGAGGTGCATCTGCATTGTGCCTGCTCAATAAGTGCTTTTACATCAAGAGGCAAACCTGAGGTTTGAAATGGTGACGAGACCAATTTTGTGTCATTTTAGTAGAAGCAAGAGTAGCCCAATGAATCAGTGGCAGACCTGTGAATTGATTTTCAGATCTCATTAGACTCCCTTTTAAGGAGCTCAGCAATTTCTGAGATTGCTTTCAGTGGCCAAGGATGCTCAATTGAGTTAGAAGGGCAGACTGAAAAATAAAAATAAAATTAAAATGGAAAGTAACCATTCTATGTGACTTGGTTTCTGACTGTTTCGAATGATATTATTTTCTTCCTATAATGTTCAGTTATCAAAGGTGAGTTTAGATAGTAGTACCAACTTCTGTATCCCTTAGAGTGCGAGGTATTTTAAATTATAAAGGTATAATAGCAAATTATGCAAATATAAGACTCTGAAGTAAAAGTTGAAGGTCCATGTCATTCCTTTTATGAGGCAATGATTAAAGAATTATTCTTAACCTAAATAAATATTTTTCCAAGTACAATGGTCCTAGTTGGAAAATTTTAGACTCATAACTAGAAAATTGAGTTAGACTACAAGGCTTTTTTAAACATTATAATATTTTACCATATTTATTGACCTTAGTAACTAGGTAAACCCAATTTGTATCTTGACAATAAAATGATGAATATGACTGCATATGAGTATCTATTGTTATTTAGTAATTTGGATGGCACATAAAATTTAGTATTATCTGTTTTAAGACATTCTTAAAACTTATGGTATTTTTCCAAGTATATATTGGCACAAAGATTTTTCTTTGAAATCTTTAGAATTTAAGTTTCAAAATACTAGAAAGCAACTCTCTATGCTGAACGTATTTGAAGTGTTGGGGAGCTCATAAAAGTTTGTGTTGGGGATACACTTATATCAATGTTACAGATTCTTATGTTTCTTTCTCTGGTAGGAACTGAAGACAGTTCACCGTGTCACACGCATAGTCACATTTGTGTGTGTGTGGAGAAGGAAGGAAAAGGGGGTTTTGCTTATCTGCCTAATCCCTAGGGTTTCCATAGAGAGGTTAAGTATCACCAGATGAAGCTGGTTCTGTGAATACCATCACACTTCTTTTGTAAAAACAATTCCCCCTGACTGTTTCACCTTTATCATCTAAGGGACTCAGGGAAGCTGTCACTGCCTAAACCAACCAATACTGCCAGTTTTTCAGATATAAGGCCTTCGTGGAGTTTCCAAGAATGTTCCGGTAATGTAATCGGTGATGTACGAATGTAAAATGCAATGTTTTGAAGTGATATACACTTGAATATTAATAAACACATGGCATAGCTTCTCCCAGTGGTGTGCAGTGTTGATGAACATTGGAAAGGCCATGTATCACAATAGGGAGAAAAGCAAACTTCTCACTGTGTGATGCTAGTTAACTTCTTGAATCCATTCCGAGCCTCTATTTCCTCAAAGGAAAAAGGAAGAAATATTTACATCCCAGCATTATGATAATCAAACATTTTAACTTTGGTAAAAGCCATTAAATTGTCATGAGGTAGACACTGATACCAATAAGAAAAACAATCATTTCAGAAAGTCAGTCTAACTAGAGGGAACCCGAGCAGAATAAAATAACTGGGAAGTAGTTATGGACAAAATCCTTAAACATTCCAACAGAGAAACCCTGTCTCAGAAGAAAAGCAACAAAACAAAACAAAACAAAACTCAAATATGAAAATGTAAAACGAAGTTGCAGATAGCATGACAGTGATTTTCACAGAAAATTCACCATTGCTAGTGATACATATTAAATATATCTTCCTGGTAAGTGTTTTTTAGGAAACTTTTAAAATATAACAAATTTGCATTGTGTTAAAATATGCATTACATCATATGCCTCTCTCTGGATTTCCAAGTATGCGTTATGCATTATTTTGTAATTCGCCAAGGTTAGGAATTCCAATCCCTTCGTATGTAACAGCTTAATATTTTAGACTAACACGCATGTCCTTTATCCATATACTCTGGGGTAGAGACTGTGTGTGTAGGAGGTCCTATGTTACAGAGTAGGTTTGCCTGGTCGTCACAAGAGAACGTGAAGCCCATCCTCCCCCTCCCGCTGGAAACTCTCAGCTCTGTCATCTCGGTTACACTTCACTGCTTTGCGAAACCTGACGGATGTTTGGATTTCTTATTTCCCTTGGAGAATCTTGAGAATCTCAAAGTTTCCTTCGTGTCCTTCTATTTGAGTTTCCTTCAGTTGGTACCAGACCTTTGTACAGTCTGAAAATGGATGTATGACTCACTCATGTTCTCCCCTAATTCATGTCCTAGAAATATATTTCTGTTTGAATGTTGGCAAAAATACCACTCTCAGTAAAACCTCACCAGGCTCTCAATTAGTTTTCCTCACCTCAACCTTTAATGTACTTTCCAGCTTCCATAATTGAAATGTACCATGCATCCTGTGTGATTCCCCCTTCCCCTGTAGGCTGTCTTTCCTGCTCCGTCCTTCCCGCCATTGCTAACCCCGCCCACAAGAGCTTCCTCAGCTCTTCATGTGCCGTGCCATTCAGTTCTCAGACTCCAGTGTAAAGCTGTGGCTTGGGCTCACTTCACCTGCGTCTTTATCCACACTTATTGGCTCCCTGATCCAAACTAAATATTCATGGAGTATTGTTGAAATACCAATATAGGAAGATTAAAATTGACCCAGTATCATAATCGTGATTAATCATTTCAATTCTTTGTCCCCTGGTCTCTGCAAGTCATCACTTCATGATGCAAGTTTTGAACACAGACATAAACCATTGCCTTGCATGCCTGATGCATGCACATTACAAATACTCAAGGACTTTTTACCTTTCTCATTGATAAAACAAAATTAAAGAGAGTGCTGACTTCACAAAATTCTGTGATGATTCAGTGTAGTTGATACAGACACTGCTGCGCATATACTAATTGCTCAATAAATCTTGGTTTGGAGGAACAAAATTGCTATTTTTGATGTCTTAAACTGTATTGAAGTTAGATTTTTTTTTATGAGTATGTGGGTTCTGTATATTTGTAACCTTCACCATTAACCTTAGCATCTTACCTGGAAGATGTTCTCCATGTTTTTATAGAAATCTTATCAATGCTGTTGAGCGATTTACTTATATACGAATTGCATCCCTTATTATTGAGGCATTGAGTGCAGCTTCAAATACACACAGATCTAGCCTCAATTTCTTTCCAATGTTCTCGCAAATCGAAGAAGTAAAAGCTCCATGCCAGGGATCTACACTGCCTGTCATGTTGTTCGTGGTCACCTCCGAGCTATTTTAATTCTACTGTGCTCTTCTCTATTCCAGTCTTTTCTTCCTCCCTGGCTCTCCTGTGTCCAAGTTGCCTCCCGGTGCAATGCTCACAGCCAGCCCCCAGATCCTGTTCTATAAGCAGGATCAGATTTGGCTCTTTCGGCCCTCTGGGGTCTCTCTCTTTTTGTCTATATAATGCTACTGTAGCTCAAGTCAGAATGTGCACAGAACACTGTAAACAGTGAAGTTTTTTGCCTGCGTGTTGTCCTTTTCTGCGGCTGCACTCACGGCTTATCAGATCCACAGGTTTAGGTCTTCCTCGAGAAGACTCAGGGCTTCGTGATGTTCATGACACCAAGCTGGGATTCCACAGCTCAACAAGCAAACATACACTAAATATCACTTTTCAATAGCCTGGACATAGAATGATTTATTTTTCCACATGGCACATTAGTGAACGGTGACTGGAGAGTGACTTTTGAAAGTTTTCTTATAAAATGCTCTGGGAAACAGTACCTATCCCATTAAAATCATTGCATATATATATATGCAAAAAGATAATTTATATATATATAATATATATATATAATTTATATATACAATAAGATAATTTCTCTCTCCACTCTCCTAGTATGTGTACATTGGAGCAGGGGCATGTTTATGTGTAGATCCAAGTATGTGTGTTTATGATAGCCAGAGGCAACTTAGGTTGCTGCTCCTCAGATGGTATCCACCTCGTTTTTTGAGACAGAATCTCTCACTGGTCAAGTCCTTGCCAAGCAGCCAAGACTGATAGGCCAATGAAACCCTAGAATGAATCTGTTTCTACCTCTCCAGGGCTGGGATTGCATGCATGTGCTACCAGGCCAGACATTTGATTTCTTTTTTAATATGAACTCTGGGACAACAATCTTGATTCTTCAAGATTGCAAAGCAAGCAGTTTACCAACGTCACCATAAATTTGGAGGAAATTGGAGAAAGAAACTGGAAGGGAGCAAACGATGCAATTACACCTTAATTAAAATTAAAAACATTAAAATTGCATATATGACTTGTATTTCTGTTAGAGATGTTTTAGAAAACTAACACAAGTAGGGAACACCATAAAATAAGTTCATAACAAGGGTGCTTATACATTCCCTATCAATAACAAGTTAATTTAAGTTACTGAAGTCAACTCACAGGGTTTATTTTAAGTAGATAATAAAAGGCTCTGTAAGGTGGTTAAGTGGGTAAGAAACACACGATGCTCAATGATGCAATGTCAATGGCCTAAGTTAAATCTCTGGAATCCACATAAAGTAGAAGTAGAGATTCAGCTCTAGTAAGTTAACTTCTAAATTCCAACTCCAAATAAATTCAGGAGCACACGAGTCACACACACACACATATGTATAATTATATTAAGAAAGATGATGAAACAGGGAAAAAGGGTTTGTAATTATGAAAGAAAATATTTTTGTGTATTCTAATAAATGTTCTAGACCCAGTTATATATATAAATCAAGGTAATGTTTCATCATGAAATATATGGGGTTTTATTTGTTTGTTTTTCTAGTCTTTGGCTAGCTGACTCTAAGTCTCGAAACAATGCTAAACTGTTGTTACAAACAAAGGTCATCGATAGGAAAAGAACAGTGACAGAGTTACAGATGACATGTATCTCAAGTCAAAGTCAAGAACCCCAGGAAACATAGACCAATTAAGAGTGTGATCCACATGAATATAGGTGAAGATATAATGTCATCTTCAAAAAAAAAAAAAACAGAGGAAAGTTTCTAGCATGGTAAACGATTAACTTCCAATGTTTTTTCTAACAGTTAAGTAAGTTTGTACATGTATAAATATAATCTTCATGCTTAAAATGAAACAGCAGCAAAATGAGAAAGCAAATAAACTGAATACATTATCACTAGCAATTCTATGGGGCAAGTTACGCTGATGTTGAGGCAAAGTGTGAGCCCTTTGCAGTGTGAATGTGAACCCCAGACAGCATCTAGTACTGAGCGTATACTCCCACCCTCTCCAGGACTAGAGAGTTGTTTTTTTTTTTACGTCTTTCATCATTTTTTGTCGGTTTGTTTTTTTCTCTCTTTTTAATCCCAGGAACGAGTACAGCATGCCTTTCCTGCTCCTGTTCTCTGTAGAAAAGAGCATGTACATAACAAGGGTGGTGGTTTGAATAAGAATGGACCCCATTGACTAATATTTTAGCATGGTCACCTTGAGTGGCATTGTTTGAGCAGGACTAGAAGGTGTGGCCTTGTTGGAAGAAGTAAGTCACTTGGTGTAGGCTTTGAGGTTTCAGAAGCCCAAGCCAGGAACAGCTGCCTTCTCTTCCTGCTGCCGGGGTATCTAGAAGCAGTGCTCTCAGATACTCCCAGGACCACATCTGTCTCTGCTGACATGCTCCTTGCCGTCATGATAACAGACTAAATCTCTAACGCTATAAGCAAGCCTAAGGAAGTGCTTCAGTTTCTGAGTTGTCATGGCAACTCATGTGTGTCTCTTTACATCAATAGAACACCGGCTAAGGCAACAAGTCACCCTCTGCTTCTCACGAGCCCAAGAAAATTAAAAGAACATTCTTGGTACTTACATCAAAGACCGCACACAAATGAAGACAGAAAGATTTAAACTTTTACATGACTATGAGGTAGTATTTCTCTTAATAAGGGATGAGTCATGGCTTCACTGTATCTATTTTGACTTAAGAAAAGATCAGTTTTACCCATAACCTTTTCCCAGCAACAGATGAACCGTTCAAGCTAAAACATCAATTAATATTCTGCGAGTTAAGAACTGAATGCTAACATTTCCATTTTTATCTGCCACTATTTTTAAGAATAAAACTTGTGAAATATTGTAAGAAAATTATATTTTATAATTCAATGGAATAAATGATAGAGAAGAATGTTAATATCAAAACTTCGAGCTTTTAAAACATTTCGGTCAGACCATGTAGTCTGAAGTAAGTATACAGACAGTACTAATATAGTTTCTCTTATTTATGTTATAAGAGTTTTGATTGTTTTGTCTGGTCTCGTGTCATCATAATTTATGTTCTCCTATGTTCTAACTCAGTCCCTGTTCTTATTATTGAGAAATAGTCATGTTGGTTGTATTTAAATAGTTCTTAGAGGAATAGATGGTGGCTCTAAGTTCTCTCAGAACATGAACTAAGAAGCTTCTTTAGCATCATCACCAGAAGATTTTTGTTTGAGATGAAAGTTGAAGTATTGTTTATTAAATAGCAACACACACACACACACACACACACACACACACACACACACACACACACACAAGGATCATTTTCCTAAAATGATTGAATTCTTCAAAAGGTTCAAGAAAAATAAATAAGATCCCAGATAGGACTTAGCCCTTACTCAGTGTAGCACAGGCCAGGAGGGAAAAGGAGCAGTCACCTCTGGTGGAGACAATGAACACCTGGGAAGAGTACTCAGCCCTTTCTCACCAGCGTCTGCTTATTACACAGCAAACAGAGCCTCGAGGCATGGCTTACAGAATAGCGAAGGCGACACACAAATGGCTGACCATTAGTCTTCAGGCTTGTTAGTAACAAACCGGTGCTCACTCCACCCAACCCAATAAATACAAAAGATAACCTAACTAGAAATGCGTACAGATCAATTCAGTGATAGCGCCACCTGCGATTTTAAAACTTTCCATGCTGCAGACTTTCATATAAAACAAATTCTCCTTCATAACAAAAGGGAAGCATCAGACAAACAATTTGACTTCCAGCAGATACGTTGGCAGTCATAGCAAAAGTGACCTGAGAGATGGCCATTAAGACTCATTGCTTTTCTTAATGTCCATTTGGCTCTATCATAAATTGAGAACATGACATTATGAGAGTATAGACTTAATACTATCCAGCGCACATCTGGGTCCATCTTTCCTTAGGATTCCTGCCAATACGTAGAAGAGACCTATTTGGAATTTATTCGAAAAGCTATAGTCTTCCTAAATTCAAACTTTGTTTTTACCAACAGATGTAAATTTGCGGGAGAATACCATATACGTTAAGCCTTCTGGGAATAGATGGTCTCTAAAGGATGACTCACAATTTTCCTGTGGATAGCAGAGATGCTGAACTGCAACTCAAACCTCATCTGTGCTCTACTCCGAATCATTCCCTCTGTGAACTCTGCAGGCGTTTTATGACAAACGTACACATGTGTATGAGGCATGTGACCTTGTTGGCAGTTATCTGCTGTGTCAAGGGCTATTGGCAGATGCCCAAGAATTGATTGACACATATCTTACAGAACTGGAGTTAATTAATATGTCTACCAATTCCCAAATGTACCACAGGAAACAGAAAATCTGTTTAATACAGCAATCAATGACATACTGCGTGTGGTCAAAAGGCATTCACCAGACAGAAAAACTAGGTTTTTGGAAGACACTATTTAAGAGTGTATCTATAGCTATCAAAATGCAAAAAAAAATCTATTTTTACAGCTACAAGGCTAAACTTGATGGTATTTTGGAAATTGGTTTATCATTAGAAATAGCAAGTGATAATTTTCTTCTATAAGAGGCAAAGCTTTTAAATGATGAATGGGGTCTTGCATTTTTCCAAAAGCAGTGTTGTAACTTCTGTGGCATTCTGCCATAAAGATGTTCAGTCCATATGCAGTTCTCTAATGGTGAAGCTTCTACAAGCTTGGAAACCAAGAATAAGACAGTAGTTACTTTAAGGGAGATGCATTGCAGAGCAGAAGTTGAATATGGCAATGTTGCTGACAGTTTTTCCAACTGCTAAAAGTGAAGACACTTCTTTCCTTAAATTATAATTATTTGTAGTCTAAAAACAGTGTATACAATCATTAAAATAAAATTATGTTTCTTTTTTTAATATGGAACAGTTATCAGGAAAATAAGCATGCAATTTCCAGCCTAAAATTTAAGAGGAAAATCTTTGTAATTGAAGAAAAGGAGGATATGAACTTGAAAGAGAGCAGTGGGGTAGGGTGGGACATTTGGGTTTGGGGACAGGAAGGGGAAGGGACAGAAGATGTAATTATATTATTATACTGGAGAACATAAATGTTATTTAAAAGGATTTCTGAGGATGGGATTTTCAGACTCCATGAGTGTGTGAATCTCAATCCAACATTCCCAGCGTCTCTCCTGGTGACTCTTTATTCCCCCGCCTCTTCCAGGCTTTCCATTAGTGTCATTCCTTTCTAACAGAATAAAGTGCACATTGTCTCTCTTTCTCGGCTTCATAAACAGCAAAATTGGTTAAAGCCAAGGATAGCATTTTAAGTAATAGTATAGATCAATTTAAAGCAGATTGTCTCCGAAGGCAGCTTAAGCATTGAAAATTAAATTTGATGTAGTCTAGACAAGCCCTCGTGATAATATCTTTTCCAGAATTTCCTAGATTGCCTGTCTAGACTGCTCCAAATTCCCCAGGTAATTGCATAATCATCTTCTTTCTGACCTCCTACTCTGGAATGGTATTTCATAATTTATAGTTCTCATGCAAATCAAAATCACCGAGCTTCGTAAGGTAGATCTGTCTCAGAGCTCTGAGTTTCTCAGGAAAAAAAAAACTTGCACCTCAATATGTCATCTCAAAGAAGCTCACATAGGAAGCCAGGCATATTTATTATTTCAGTCGAGGGGAGCCTGAGCAAATGGCCTGTAGCCCTTCACCCTCCTAGCAGCCCACCCAAAGAGCGGCAAGGCATAGTTGTCTTGAAATATAATACATTATTAACAACACAAAACAGCGATTATAGAAGGGGAAGGGACCATCACCATGAAAAAAGACAATTCATAGATGATGTATAGAATTTTAGCATAAATAGATACCAAAGTATTGAAAGTCTCAGAATTCGAAGATGTAGGATTTAAGATAAATGTAGAGACATCTAGTAAGGATAGCCTAGTGACATTATAATTTCTGGTGTAAGAAGTAAATGAGAGGTTAGCTGGCAATTACTAATCAGACTAACAGCAAAGGCTTTCAATATGAGATGGATTTACACTTTCTAGTATTAGCTGTTTTTTTTCCAGCAATGACTAGCTATCAGATCTTATATCTTCCTTCCAATTGTCTACATTAGAAACATAGACACAGTAAAAGAAGCGATTGGTTCTACACAGGATAACTAAAGCTGAGGAGAGGGTGGTGAAAACCCAGGAATCTGAGGCCAGAAGAAAGGCATGTTTCAAAACAACAGACGCTTTGAGTTTGTGTAGCCCTAAATGTGAAGGGAGTGGAAGGCAGTTTGAGGTAACGAGCCGATGTAATAAGTGACTACCTAGCCAAAGACAGTTTTATTTTGTTTTCTGTATTATGAGCAGAGACTCTGAGATGTTAAGTATCTTTTCCAGAGCTTCCCAGCTAGTAACTGCAGCATGCACGCTGAAGCCTGTTGTGATACCAGAACCAACGCTTTCCTGTCCCTCTGTGGTACGCTCCTGAATATGCTACCAGCTCTTTAGGAGCATTCTGATGCCAGGTACAGAATGCACAACACAGTGGATCTAGCTTTTAGGATCCCTTATTGTCATAGGCAGTTTACCATCTGGGATGGTAGCGTGGGGACAGTTATTTAATAAGGAGCAACTAGAAGCACTTTGGGTTATCCGTAGTATCATGTCTGAACTAAGTCTTAATTTCCTCGATGTGAGTCCGGGAACTTAAAGGAAAACGCTTTTCCTAAAAATCATGTCGTGATGAAAGATCTTGTCGATGTCAGCAAACATTTCATACATACTTGTAATGCAGAGGAGAAGGAGGAATATAAGGGTAGGCGGGCATAGACACATAATGTGCCTATGTGGATGTGTTCTCAGGAAAGTATCGTGACTTTCTAGTCTTATCAGGGATGTCACGGCAGAAACTACGACACGGAGCTGGTTTTCGCACTGGAAACACATAGCCCGTGATGTGCCATCTTGTATGGAGGAGATAAAGCATGAAATGGTTTGCTTTTTTGTCTGCGGAATAAAAACAACACATTCCTTTCCCATAGGACACCTTCAGGAAACGCAGCAGGGGCCTCGAGCTTAAGACATAGGAGCTGCAAGTGAATTCGGTCGTTATCTTTAGGATTCCAGAAGTATTCTGTGAAGAAGTTCTTTATTTGTTGAGCATTTCTAAATTTCATTTTGGAAGAAAATTCTGCCACAGATCACTTTCTCACCACACGAATAGTGTTGTTCCTGAGGAGTTGGTGCCAAGAAAGACAACAGTGTACCTAACTGAGACAGCCAGGAATCCCAACTCAACACACTCCTTTCAATATTAGTAAGGGCCCCTCCTTTTAATTTTGCTGTAAATTTACCGAGCTATAATCCTCTCACTAAAGTTTCTTTGTTCAACATCTTTAGTCAGACAAAATGTATTTTTTCTTTTCCATGCCAATATAATAACCAAAATATAAAAGCAATGTAACAAAGCAAGAACCCAAATGTGAGATTCTGTCCTTGAACTCATGGATAGAAAGTATTATTTCTAATCCCGGGGCAAAGAACAACAAAACAAAACAGTAGGAGACAGAAACCTTTGACGGAAGAAGATACGGAAGGGAATGGCAGCAATGAACGAAGGAGGAAGGAGACTGCATTCTCGCCTACACATGTCTCATGTACAAAGGGATGACTCTGAAATCCAGGGTGAGAGCAAATGCTTTTTTTCTCGCTCCCGTTGCACAGCTATTGTTGAATGAGGGTCTCTTTGTTTTATGTTCACAAACTAAAATTAATCGCAGCACCGGAATTTGAAGTAGGTCCCACGAATAATGAACAAGAAGCGAAATGACCTGAAGAAATTAGCAATGAAGCAAGCATTTGAGCAGGAAGGAGGCAGGAATGAGAAGAGTTGTCATAAGTCAGCATTACCTCAGGATGATGTCCAACTTCTATATAGGTGCAAATTGGATGAAAGGCCCCAGTTCCGCAGGCATACAAGTGAGTGTGATTATAAGCCTTCAGGACTTTGATGAAATTAGCACATTCTTTCTGTAAAACAAAAGGCAAACCAGTTAGTCCTAGCCACCCCCTGACAGGAATGCAGGACGCTGGGCAAGCTGGGGCAGACTGCGTATACATTTTTGCCCCAACTTTTTAGGGCTCATTTCGATTTTATTATTTTGTTCACAGCATTACATGTATTAAGATAAAACATTCTTAAACTTTGAGGAAACACTATATAACATATGGTGTTGTCTAGTTTCATATCAGCTTGTCATAAACTACAGCTATCTGAGAAGAGGAAACCTCAGTTGAAGAAATAGTTCCCTAAGATTGGTATGGAAGCTAGCCCGTAGGGCAACTGATTGATTTGGGAGGTACCAATAGTGGGTGGTACCATCCCTGGACTGGTGGTCCTGAGTTCTGCAAGAAAGTAGGTTGAGCATGGGGTACAAGCCAATAAGCAATATTCTTCTATGGCCTCTGTATGAGCTCCTGCTTCCAGGATCCTGTCCCGCGTGAGCTCCTGTCCTGCCTTCTTCAATGACGAACTCTGATGTGAAGTGTAAGCCACACAGAATTTTTCTTCTCCAAGTTGCTTGAAACATGTTTCATCATAGCAGTGATAACCCTAAGACATATACCCTCCAGAACTCTTCCACTAAAACGATCCCACCTAATGGAATAAAAAGTTTTGGGTTGCCAATCTCATAGATGACTTTTCCCACTGATAGGACGGCCGCAAACTCTCGAGATAACAAATTACTCAGATGAGGTGGTGGTGAGATTCTCCATGCAAAAACGACTTTTGAGTTGAAATTTAGAAAAGGAGAAAAAAAAATACAAGATAATAGGAATTAATCTACCATTAGTGATCTAATCTGGTTTCTTTCTAGTGAGTATTCATTCATATGCGACATAATAAAAAATACATTGGAAGAGTTTTTCCAGGTTGCTCATAGTTTTCTGAGTCATTTTGCAGTTGAATATTTGAAAGTCAGCTCTACAACTGTAACCAGGGATGCAGATAAACTCCGCAAGCAGACTACTGTGTAAATGAGGTTGGTTCACAAAATGGAGAAGCAGGTTGATTCTTATGCTCCTAAGTGTGCTCTGCCCTCAAAGCTTTCTTGTGACCCGTGACTTCTCAGGTGTGAACTCAGAAGGCATCTGGACGTATACAGTCAGCTAGAGTTTATAACTGGGGTGCTAGAACAGTCTGAGTACATTTCCACATGGCATTTGCATGCAGTTCCTGCCGCTGAGGACTGCCATCTTAGCTCCGTTGGCCCATAAAATCAGGAGCAGGCAACTTCAGCAAAATAATTGACATTTCAATTCCAGAAAGTGCCTGCTGTTCATTCTATCTGATTGTACCAAGGCGCAGCCGGATGCTGTCCTTTGAATGATACTTCTCTAAAGGTGAATTAGACTTATCTGAAACAAAATATAAGCTTCAGATGTGAGTTGTCATGCTCCCTTAACAAGAATGTGTAATTTGGGGAGGTAAGAACTACAGCAAAAACACAATTTTCTTGTTTTGTTAAATTGATCTAAACTGTATCTCTCCCTTTTTTTTTTCTTCTTTTTCCAGACAGGGCATGAAATTATGCTCTGAAATCAACTGACTTTGCAAATTGCTCTGCTCCAAGGGAGAATTTCCTAGCATACAGGGTATGTGCCTCCCCTTCCTTGCTCACTTGGAACAGGCTAGCTCCTGCTCAGAAGACGACAAAGCTTGACCTCCCACTGCTCTGAAGCAGTGTCCTCATTCTGTAACCGGTCCTTTTCCTTCCCCTACAGGACAAACCATGAAGGCGTTTGGGGAAAGGAACATCTGATAAATTCATTTACAAATGAAGTTTTCAAGGGTTTGCCACACAGGATATATTTGTACTGCTCAAAAAAAAATCATTCATTTTCAAAGAAGCCATTTTTAGAATATTTTTTGCTTTGAAATATGTAGGTGGCCACGCGTTCTGCTTCTACAGAGACAGTCATCCCTCATTGTGGGCTCAATATTGTCATATTCAAGACGATAAATAATGAGTTCCGGCACCATATGTCAAAATCAAGATATCGGCTGTGCATGCACGGGTAAGCAAATGGATATTCCAGGAAGTCATAGTGGCAGACCCAGATGGATGCCTTGCTCATGTCAGAAAAGTACAGGACTGCAGTTGGCCAGTGGGAATGCTTGTAGAGACCCACATGCCATTCGCATATAAAACTAACTTCTCCATCTCCGTGATTCACATCTAATACCTACTAACAATTTAAAATAGATGATGGGTCCCTGTGGTATAAAAGAAAACATAATTATGAGTACAAATACTCATAAACACCAAGGAAGGGTCATGGTACCCTTGCTACTGTTATGAATTTTAATACCATAGCTTTTGGGAGTTCATTATTTCTTCTAGATTAGATAGCCAGTTAGCAATTTACCGGCAAGTAAGTCTGTCTTTCCAAAGGAACTAGAGGGTTATAATTAGCACAAGAAAAACTCCCCAAGCCCTTGAAAGCCACAAAATTGGACCACATTGAATATCAAATTCTCAATTTGTTCTCTACTAACTGTTAAATAGGGAACCACTATGCTATGACATCCATTCTTCTGCAAAGCTGCTGGAACAAAATCAATCATGGTATTGTAGCTGGGAAATCTGGCAAAGGGGCTGACTGAGTGCGCTGATAACAAGTGAGTCTATCTGAGCGGCAGAAAATGGAGCCCCACCCTGTTGGCTCAAGGCCTAGAATGATTTCCTTAATTTCCCCACTGAACTCTCTCAGTTGGCAGCCAGTCGCACTGTTTGCCATGCCCTGGGGCTACCTCAGTATTACTTTCAAAGTAAAGGTTGATGCAAAATGAGTTTGGAGCAATTTCGAGGACTTAGAGGGTAAAAAGATGGTTTGTAGGAACACAAAAGAATGGAAGGAAATACATTTGAGATTGGTTTAAAAAAAGCCAAAGGAAGAATCCTCAACAACCATGGAGGAGGGACACAGAAAGAACCGAACCCAGAGGAACCAAACTCTTGAAAGACGTGCCAGAAAGGATCTGTTCTTACGAGAACGTCTACATGAAAGCCTATCAATACTGTCATTCATTTGTCTTCCTTTTCTAGTGTGTGGCTGCCAAGGTTGGTGAGTGTTCCAAACAGGATATCCATTTTATTTCGAGGCCGCCTGGACATTCCTCTACACTAGAAGGAAGCGTGGCAGCGAAAGGAAACACACTTCACACGTTGCTGCTCTGGGGGAGACAGAAGAGGAGTGTTTCTGACCTTGCCTTGAACCATGACGTTTCTCAAAACTCAGAATGTAATGTACTTTTTGGCATTAAACTCCTGCACTGCCTTGCTCCACACTGGAGGATTTACAGCGCAATAAAGACAGTGCGGTCAGCTCGAAATGAATTCATTTTTCAAGCCTTGATCCTTTTGGAACTTAAGTTGATATACACAGATGAATTTGGTACGAAGTTGATGTCCTGAAAGTCAGTCAATCATGGAGCCCTACAGATCAACAGCACCCCAAAATCATTAGTTGAGAAGTAAGAGCAGTTATAATCCAATAATATCCAAGGCCCACACCTGAGGGACTATGATAAATCATCCTCTCATGACAAGCTGTTTGAATTTGAGTTTTCGGGGGTTTCTAGCCTTTCTGGATCACATGAATAGAAGAGTTATGCATAAAATATTATCCCAGAGAAAAAATGTAAAGAAAATATCTATCCTTGAAAAAGATAAAGGAGCTGAAAGCAGAATGAATCGAAAACAAACATCACAGATCCAGATACGGAGCACTGATTAGACGGCGCTGCAGACTTTTCCTGGACCGTTACAAAAATAAAGCCCTCCATCTGTCAAAACAACTGCTCCATGCATGAAAATCAGAACAGAGCTGAGGTGTTTTTAACTAACTTCCGAGCATTACGCTCTCTACAAGAGAATATAATTTACCTACAACTCCAATTACCTCCTTCCCTGTTCTTAAATTATGGATGAAATAGTGAAAATTTAACCTAAATAAAGAAACTGCTAAAAAAAAAATGGGGATGAGAATGTGAACATGAGCCATCTCTATTCAAATATATTCAGTTCATGATTAAATCAAGCAAACTTGTTCTGGTTCAAGTATAAATCAGCCCCAAATGAATGGGTATAGAGTAGCACTGCCTCAGGTCAATGACAGTTCCTTCTAAAGGAAGAAATCAATAGTCCCCGTGTCATCAGCCGTTTCTATGGAATTATTTTCCTGTATCGCCCAGCAGCTGGGAAAGCAAAGGAATCAGTCTATCGGGATGGGTGGATACACTCTGCAGGAAAACCTATTAATAAGCTTAATTCCTGAACTTAATCTGCTGACTCCCTTCTCTCTGGCCCAGTTCTTTGGCAAGCTGGCTGAATACCCTGCGCTGCATGCCAAAGCAGTAATCCGTGAGATTGCTCCTGTCACTCACCCCATCCCTCATTCTATTCAAGTTGTCCCCCACTTATCTGGAAGCCAGGCTTGCCTTCCTCCCTTCTTAAATGGTTGCTGTTGCAGCTGTGACCTGATCATCCTCAATCATGTCTTCCTAATGCTTCATATCCACTACCAGGATGTTGGAATTCTCTTCTTCAAAAAGGCGTAGCTCATAAAACGGATACACTGTATGCTTGCATGTTCACATTGCCTATCTAAGGTTGAATCTGTGACCTCAGATATACTTGCCTTTACCATGGCAGAATTTGTCATGCAAAGCAGAGATCCAGACTGTCTATATAGTACAGGAGGAAGAAGAGCCAGAAGCAGAGAAGCCTTGAGAGACTGTTTGATGTCTTTGGTACACAGCTCCCTTCTTCCATCAATATTATTCTATACCAAAGGTTAGATTTTGTATTGGTTGGTGCCAAAATACTAGAGGATATTATATAGTTAAACATATGAAATGTTCACACATATCCCTTAGTAAACAAAGAGCCTCTAATGAGTGTTTGAAAGACAACACAGGCAGGATGTATCAGACTTCTCCTGGTACAGGTAGACAGTCCAAAGGGATGGTCAATGCCGTCACTCTTTCTCTTTTTAAAGAGCCTAAAGTTTATTTCCTGTATAAGAATCTTAAAACGTAAAATACTGGGAAGAATTTTTTAACAACAGGAATGGCACTAACTGTGTAGGACAATCTGGCTTAGACTTACTATACAAACCAAACTGGACTAAAAGTCACAGAGATCCAACTGACCCTAACTCTTAAGTGCTGGAATTAATAACATGCACCACCATGCACAGCAATAAAGATTTTTCCAGTCATATGAACGCATTGAAAAGTCAATTAATTGCAACAGAGTTGATGACTGATTAAAGTATAGGTGCAGATGGCTTCAACTGTGTGATTTCAAAAGTCAGACCCAGAAATCCTCATTCACAAAAACTGGAATGTGACAATATTCCAAAGAGGGCCTTGAAGAACTAGTTAAAGGAGACCCGTAGCATGACCCTAATCCACTCTACTTCATTTTCTGCAAAGAGGAAATTGAGACACACAGGGAATCATCAGGGCAAGAGAGAGTCAAGAGGACTGAGCCTGCAAAGAGGCAGCATGAGAAATGCTTAGGACGGAGCCAAGGGGAGGGCTTCAAAGCCAGCCCTTCTCTTCCTTCACTTTTTCACATGACTGGGACAAAATAAGTGTCAGTTGTTTCCGGCTACCATGTGGGTTTGTGTTACGGTGTCCTAGGGAACAAATGCAAACACAAAGGAGATTGTAGGCGTTTTGGTTATGTGAAGCTATAAGGGGCTCGGTCAAAAGACATCTACAGTTACTAGGTCTAAAATCTTTAGCCAAATTAATACAAATATAGTGGAACAGCTCTGCTGTTGGTTAGCTAAATTAAGGTTTTTTACTTCATATAAATTAGATGCTAAAGATATATTCCACAGCTTTCATTTTTCCATCTTTTTAAACAAGTTTTCTCCAAATAATTTAGAATAACAAAATATTTACACAATGCAAATATATTAATGCATATATACATATATATGCTAACTTGTAGAAATAATTCCTTTTCACAATTATACTTAAGAAATTTAAAATTTGTTGACATTTATTCATGTTCAATGACAATTTTGCTTTCTTAAAGGTATGAAATATCGTCGCAATAAAGCTCAGATAATCTGAATGTCTAATTAAATGAAGTTATAAATATAAAATAGAAACAGTATTGGGATAGTTATTTTATCCATCAGTGAGCCATGGGTTGGAACTACTCACGCCCTCTTCTGTTTTCTGTGTGACTATAGGAAGTTATTTGAGATCCTTGAGCTTCACTTTCCTCAGCTAAACCTGGGATTAATGATAAATCCCAACAGAGTAATTAGATGTATTCGTTAATTTGTTATTTATTTCTCATTTTGGACTGTTTGTTTGTCTTTTCTACACATAGTCCTGGCTACCCTGAAACTCACTACCTGGGCCATACTGGCTTCAGACTCATAGAGTTCCCCAGTCTTAGCTTTCTGCATGTTGGGGTTAAAAGCCTGTACCACCTTGACCTATGGTTATCCTTTCTTAGAATACGCATGTCTATATTGTTTTGAGTGTCTCCAGACTGTTTAAGTCTCACACTGCCTATACCACCCCATACCTTATGCCAAGCATCAGTTGTTCCTTCCTGCTGAAGGCATACTTTAGAGACCTGAAACCCACACTTGGAGCTAAACAGAGGCAGCTGTAGTAAAACTGCTCTTGAGTAGTAACGTGTACCCATCCATCTTCTGCTACAAATATGACTACATTTTATTTGTTAGAGTTGTCATGAAATCCAGTACTCCCACAGGAGATGACTCTCAAGTAAACCAACTCTTGAGATAGTGGGGGCCTCAGGTCATCAGTTAGATAAGCAGAAAATACAGAACACAACAAAATAAAACCAAACAAACAACAGTAACAACACAAACCAGACATTGGTTTTCAACTGCCATAGAGGAATTGTACTAGATCCACTCAGGAAGCTGGATTACATTTCTAGGCTTTTCTGTGGTTTGGGCAAGGTTGCTCATGTAGGAAGTTTGCCTGCTATATGGAGGTATGCTTCCATCTATAGCCAAACCTCTTGTGAGAATGTTCTCCCAAGTGTATTGGAAACTCATTCCCTTTCTGAGGCCTCATATTTTACTTCAAGACCTGAGATCATGTCGTCATCGTTGCCTAGCTGTATGTTTCACTTCTACAAGACCTGAGATCTTAGCTTCATCCTTGTTCAGTTCCATTTTTCTTCTACAAGACCTGAGAACTTGACTTCATCCTTGTTTAGTTCCATATTTTTCTTTTACAAGACCTGAGATCTTGCCTTCACCCTTGTCTAGCTGAATGGCAAAAAAACAACAAAACAAAACAAAAGAACCTCTTCCTAAGCTTCTCCTTCAAGCAATTGACTAAAAAGAATTTAATGTAGTGAAAAGTAGTCCCTGATCCTCCTTGGCACTTTTGTCTACTTGACTTTAGCTTTCTTCTCTAACACCAATTCCAGCATCCTTTAGGTGCTGTTTATGAGTCAGAGCAGTAGCTACCCTTCCGTAGATTCTTTACCACACCCTACCATTGTATCAAGTTTGGCATCTTTAGTAAAATCCTTTCTATATACCAGGTATTTCTCTGCCCTCTGAAGAAATTCTAGCTGTTGGATATCTTATTACAACAAAATAACTCATTTCAAAATACCCACCTAATAGCTGATAAGAGAGTTGACCTATTTACTTCTCACACACATAATCATTAGTTGATAATAATTTATTTATATGATGGTTCATCCTTTCATAAGTGTATACTGATGTATAGAATAAAAATTATGATACTTTTGAAATTATCACATGTTGCTAGAAAACAATTATTTTAGCACATCATAATGGCATATATAAATATGAACATATATGTACAAATATAATCTGTATTTAATAACTTGTAGTATGTGGTAAAATAAAATATACTTAATATATTCAGTTCTTACTTGAATATTACTGAGAAGTTTCCTCAGTATTGTCCTCTTAAAATATTAAAGATAAAATTAATATCCTAATTAATGTACTAATAGCTACATTTTTAAAACAGAATAATGTTTGCATCACATTTCTCCCCAACCTCTCATTAAAAGTAGTATGTGAACACTAACATTAAATGAGGCAAACAGAACTTTAGAAAACTTTAATGACATTTTGCAGATGTGATGGTGATTAATTTTATTTTAATTTTTGAATAAAATTAAATTTAATGGGAGTCTAAAGTTGACTATAGCATATTTATCTTAAGACATAGCTTATTATATTTAAGGAAAATATTCTTAAAGTCAAGGTTAAATCTACAATGTGATAGTCAGTGTACTCATGGATGGAATTTGAAGTCCATTTATATACATTACATGGCATGTGAGAAACAGAATATCAATTGTAAGATCATCTTCATTGTCAACAAAAACTATAATCAATATGGCTGCAAAATATATATGGTTCTTGAGCCATAGATAATGCTCTTATTAATCATAGAACGCAATAATAATAATATCAACATCTTTTGCACAATCCCAGTGTGGCACTGAGCAGAGGGCCAGGTAATATCTGCCTAGAGTGGACGGTCTTAATGAAGACAAGTTATAGTTAAATTAATCGTAAAGTTCTAAGATGTCTGAGTTAGATAAGATGATAGTTAGAAATACATTTAAGTTACTGGCAAACAGTATTGCTATTAATACAGTTTCTCTGTGATAATTTTCGGTCTGGGTAGCCGGGAAATGAAGGAGCGGCTCCCACCTACAGGTACACTCCTTGTCTAGTGTCTTACTCTGGAGACGGAAGCTACTCTTACCTCTCAAGGCTGTTTGAAACCAAACACTGGCTTCTGTGGGGGAATTAATTTTCCAAGGCTCTTAACTCCATAATCACAGTTGAAAACAGCGTGTGACATAGGTAATCAATGCTATCACTCAGATAAAAATGTGAGACAAATATACTCAGATGTTTTGATATTTAATCAGCCCTTATAATTTTTGCAGTCTTTAAAATAAAAAAAAAAGCTGTATCCCACTGGCAAAATTTTAGCAAGCCTTCAAAACATTAAGCAAAAGTGAGCATTTTGGCATATAACCTCCAACATGTATGATACAAGTAAGACTTCAGCTGTGTTATTTGTCAAAAATTAATGCTGTTCAGGTCCTACCAGCTGAGTCACTATGGCATTGCTATTCTGCACTATAGCTGCAAATGCTCATTACAGTGAAGAAAGGGAAAAGAAGCTCCCAAAATCTGCAGCCCGTGGTCCAGGTGCACGGTGCGACTCTCTGAATCGTATCTGGGAAAGAATTCCGAGAATCTGCTCCTTTTGGTTCCCACTCAGATGGTTGAAATTTTGATTTCCAATGATGTTCAAAATATTTCTAGCAGTCATACGGTTGCCATTTGGTTTTATTGAAACAGTGCAAAGAGAGATGGGTTAGTAGGATAAACAAAGAGGATTCAGAGAGCTATTGATTCAAAACAGATTCTCTCACTGGCTTAGCACAAATTCATTTTGCATTTGCAAAGTATGGTCAAGAGAGTTAAGCCACCCAGAGAAACATACTGTGAAGAACACATTGCATTTAACGCCTTGACAATCTCAGAAAACGAGAGTAGAATGCAGAAGTCAACAGGCACAGATCATATTTTATGTTTCTCATGAGTTTACCGTTCTAATGCCAAATATATTAGATATTTTGTCATCTCTCCAATAATGGTTATAGTAAAGGTTATGATTGCGTTATACCTCTACTGGAAATATTGTAGAGATGTTATAGTTTCGCCCTGGCACTTCAAGGAAAGAGGAGTAATAACAGAACGGCATGTTTTAGAAGCTCTATTCACTAATGTAAAAGAAGAACCTTAAGGTCAGATTAATGTTGTAAGAAATGTCATTTACTAACACATGAATGACAACTTACCCAACTGGGTGAGTTTGTGTGGGGGGGTATGAGAGAGAGACAGAGAGGAGAGAGACAGAGAGAGAGAGAGAGAGAGAGAGAGAGAGAGAGAGAGAGAGAGAGAAGGAGAGAAGACTGGTTGCTTCTTTACCAAAGTCTTGCCTCTATGCAATAGTTGCTGTTAAATGTGTGTTGTGAATTGCAGCAGAGTAATGGGGTTGAACTTCCCAAAGGCACAGGAGAGTAGGAATAAGGCTACTTTTCCATCTGAGGCTATATCCAGAGGCAGAAGTTATGCCAGCTCAGTGTAATAGCGTGTGGTTACTTATGCGTGATGATACAGTTTCAGACAGAAATCCAGCATTCTTTTGGCCACTTTTAGAATGCTATATTCTCAAGGTGTATAATATTACCAACTTTTTTGTTTGACTTTTCCTCTTGCATTCCACACTGAATTGAGGACTGAGAAGACAGTACTTTTCCAAGATGGTTTGTTTCAAGATGTTGTATTACCAAGGGAATTGTGGCAGCAACCAGAGAGGAAAGGGTGGCCCACATTTTAGAAACCACACAAGGAAATTATAGTTTACTATTTTTGTAAATGTGAAGGTCAATTTTTATTGTGATTCCCATTCTATCTCGAAGTCCTGATGGCTCCACGCCCACAGGCTTCATCCTTGTGGTTTCCAGTATTGCGAGAGCACTTTGAAAAGAATTACTGTCCGCAAATCCCCACTGACTGCTATTCCTCAAAATACAGTACAGAATTTCCACGAAACTGCCCAAGGGTTCCTGCACAAATCAGGTGTTGAATGAAATATACTCTTTCCTCTCAATCTTTCTTTCAGATTAGTTATTTATATTAGTTCTTAAAATAATAACGGTCTTTGCTTTATGTTTATCAAGAGAAAATGTTGCAAATCTTAGCAAGTCATCTATTCTTTATCTCAAAATAATATGTAAAGAAAGAGATTGGAGAACAGATATGTAAATTCAAGTCTAAAAATAACAAAAATAGTGCATCCAATAAGAAATATATACATTGTGATATTGCCTAAATGGGGTTGAACAACAAATAAAATTAATTTAAAAATATTCTCTTTGCAAAAATGTACTTTTAATATCTAGACAAGGAAAGTCAGTATTAAACAGCTAGATGCATTAATTACAATAGTATGGAACATAATTTAATGTTAAGCAGAACTACAATAAAAACATCTCATTGAAATTAAAATCATCTCATTGAAATAAAATCATCTCATTGAAATAAAATCACTGTGTTTTTATTTTATTAAGTAAAAATAACTGGGGAGAATTAAGAATTCACAAGAAATTGCCTTACTAAAGCATATAAAAATATGGAAGCGCATACTCAGTATGCTGGTGCCATTCACTGATCTTCCTAGTGTCTGTTAGACCACCAATTCCTACTTTGAACTTGTCAACTTTAGAGAATGGGTGGACCTCAGTGTGCCTATGTCTGCCAACCGATCAGGGGCCACCAGAAATGGCAAAGTCCAACTCTTAATTGTTCTTTCATTCTATAAGATGCGCAAACATTTGTAACAAACTTTGAAAGTCTGAGGTTGGTCTCCTACAGATGCACTTCTGAATTTAAGATTATATTATGCATCAGGACACAGCGAGGATGTGAGATTTTTGATTTTTGTAGTAGCTGAAATAATTGCATGTGAGCAAGAAGTCAAATTTCAGATGTCAGGAGGGAGGGAGGAAAAAGAGAAGAAGAGAGAGGAGAGAGAGAGAGAGAGAGAGAGAGAGAGAGAGAGAGAGAAGATGTTGAGATGAATTACTTTGGAAATCTTATAAAAATCCAAAGGAATATTCTTCCACCATGAGAACCGAATATACTGATTCATTCATGTAGCCGAATCTACTCAATAGTTTTTCATTGCATTTACTATAAAATTTAGGTAACTTGCCGGACAAATATTACTAGCTTCACTGCTCTGACAAAAACAATTTGATAACCATAGACCACTACTGTGGTCCTGAGCATAAAAGAAGACTAAATCAAAGTTTTCACTCACTGTATAGAACTCCGTTACATATGGCAATACTAACAAGATACCACTTTTGTTCTGTATTCAGCATTAATTTACTAATAAATAACGTCTCATTTTCATAGTAACTCCACCTGTGCTCTTTTTACTGCAAACTGTTCCTGGAGTTAATGCCTCCATGAGTGCAGAGGAGAGTAATGCTAGCCACAGCACTAATAGTGATCACATGCTGGTACTTGTACAAATGAAGGACCGTGGTCCACATCGGGGTCTCCTGCTCTGTGGAAGAATTCCGCATTGGATTTTCCTATCGAAATCAAGGCGATCCCCACTCTTCTTGTCATTCCTGTGATGTTGGTGTGTATTGACAGTGTTTGTTATTGTGCACATGCACACCTGTGTGTGGAGATATGTTCACATGCTGGTACTTGTACAAATGAAGGACCATGGTCCACATCAGGGTTTCCTCCATTGCTCTCCGCCTTCGTTGTTTGACACTGGGTCTCACATTGAACATGATCTCAGAAGCCAGATGTCCAATGAGTTTCAAGCATCTACCTTTCTTTACCCATTGCAAGCCAGAATTCTGGGAGTGCTCTGCCACTTTGGCTTTTGCTTTGAGCCACCGGAATCCAATCTCTGTTGCCCCTTGCTTGCATCGTAGACACCTTAGCAACCAATTCATTTTCCCAGTTCAGAAAAATCATTTTAAAACTTAATTTCTTAAATAAATCTTAAAACTTTAGAAAAAAATTGAATGAATTTGTTTTGAATGAGTACCCTGAATTTATTTGCTGGTCTAGTAAATAGGATATTGTAGTTTATAATTAGCACACTCCGACTTCTTATCTAACTCCATTCAGGTTTCTATGAAGAGTCAACTCAAGAATTTTTTTTAATTAATTAATTAATTAATTTTGTTTACAATATTCTGTGTGTATGTCTGCAGGCCAGAAGAGGGCACCAGACCTCATTACAGATGGTTGTGAGCCACCATGTGGTTGCTGGGAATTGAACTTAGAACCATTGGAAGAGCAGGCGTTGCTCTTAACCACTGAGCCATCTCTCCAGCCCTCAAGATTTTTTTTGTGCATCTCTGTAATGTTTAGTTTTGGCAAAAATCCCGCTAAAAAGTTTAATGAAACCTCCTGGGTTCCTAATATCTCATCTGCTTCACTACCCCCTAACCCTGTGTGCTTATCGCTCCGGTTTGTCCTCAGAAATAATCCTGTAAACTCATTCGTGAGAATTCCCTTTAATCTAGGAGTTTTTTCACTGCAACCCACTCCAACTCTCACCCTACTTCCTGACAGTAATTCTCTACTTTTCCATGTATTCTGACTGGATTCTGGTTTCTCTCCTCCCATCTACAAATCCACCTCAGTAGTCCTCAGCACCTTTAAACAGTTTCACAATTAATTTTTCATATACTGCCTGTATTTGGCAGGTAATTTGCAATGACAGTCTTCCAGTGTCTGTTAATAAACAGATACATCCAGGATGGTGATTTCTGTGCCTTTTGTTCCTCAATCCATCTTCCTCCAGCAGGGCACAAGGAATTCACTGATGTATCAGTGAATGCAAATCCTTCCTCTATATTTTAAGAAAGGCTGACAAGCAGATTGTCGTCTGATAATAACTGCTTACAGACAGATGCGTGTCTTAGGAAACACGCAGCATGAATTCTTTCTACATGCTGGTATTTAAAATAGATAAGACCTTTAGATGGTTCCTTGTGTTTTAGTTATTCTGAAACATTGATAAATCACAAAATAGAATACATAATTTATAATGAACTTATGGTAATCTTTTTATTGATGCATTTTAACTATTTTTATGGTTTGTTCAGATTTGAAGCTATACTTCTAATATATTGTCAACTTAAATTTATTAACAGTTTACCTAAAAAAAAAATAGCCTTAAGTAAAGGACTCTTACCTAATAGTAAAGGGTAAAACCCTTCTAGCATTACATAATAACATTTGATTCCATAGTACTTAGGATAGTGTAAGCTGCATAGTCATTTTTAAATATTTATTTGGAAAATAAAAGGAAGGAGTGAAAGACAAGCAACAAAAAGTAACATAAAGAAAAATAAAAGAAAAGTAGAATGTAATGTGCAAAATGAAAAATGTAACTTTATAATGATGACACAGGAAAAAAGCCATCAATCAAGAGGAACAAGTATGATTGTATCAACCGACAAATTCAACTCTACCTGCACACATTATTTGTTAATTAATATTAATTTGCATGATACAATATCACATTTTGCTAGTTAATCCTCTCATATGTAAATCACTATAAAAATTATATTTTAAATTTTATTTTCTTTATATAAAACTGTGTATGTTAACATAATAGAACAATATCATTTATTCTTCCAGAACTTAAGTACATAAGTAAAGGCTGATCTTCAAAAGAAGAAGAGATCATATAATCATTTATTACTAAAGAAATTATTACAGTAATTTAGCAGATTAATGCTTACCTGTATATCTTTGCCAGCCCATTTACATTCATCCCTTCTGGTATAAGACACTGGCCACACGATCTAAGGACAGAGAAGAATCATTTTTTAGGCCAATTAAATTTGTCAGTATTTTATAATCTTTTTGTATTTGCTTGGGACCAAAGGGAAATGAATGCTATATGGAGGAATAGTTCAAAATTTCCTTCTTTCTCTGAACAAGAGCTAATGAATTTTTATGTGCTGAAGTCATGCATTCTTCATCTATCCACTGTTTTTGGCTCTGTATGAAATTAGAGTTGGAAATCAATTAATGTGATCAATAGTGTGGAAAGAGCTGCTACCCTGGGTGGGAAAGAAAGGGCCGACTGGAAAATATGAGGATCTAGGTGAAAATTGGCAGAGAACTTTCTCGTGCTCTTCCAAATATCTCAATATTATCATGAAGTAGTGATTTTCACAATTTAATGCTAGGAAACTCTGAAACTATCTCTCTGAACCAAAATCCAGAATGGCATGCTAGAGTGAGACCTGAAATGTATGGATAACACAGCGTACAATATAACTTTTCTCTTTTGTTCTCTCTCTCTCTCTCTCTCTCTCTCTCTCCTTCTCTCTCTCTCTCCTTCTCTCTCCCTCGCCTTCTCTCTCTCTTTCTCTCTTTCACTTAAAAATAAAGAATATTTTAGAATAACAACATATGTTTTGAGAAGATATAAGTGGAAACAAAGAAAAAATGTAGCTCTGAAAAACAGCTTCTTTGACTGGGCATGGTGTTCCTTAGTTATAATACTAGTACTTGGGATGCTGAGCCGAAAAGTCTTGCCTGGGTTTCATATATCTTGAGTTCAAGACCAGGCTAGTCTACATATACATACTGAGTAGAATAAGCCAGAGTTACATAACCATAATAAACCAGGCCAGCCAGCCAGAGTTTCATTTACATAGTGAATCAGGTCTCTCAGTGCTACCTGTATATATATATCATATATATATCACTATCCATCACTATACACAGATAGCACTGTGTATATGTATATATGTGCACATATATAGTATATATAGTATATATTAGTATATATAGTATATATACATATATAGTATATATACAAATATATACTATATAATATATATATATATATAGTATATATACAAAGCCTACACATAAGAAGTGAGTGTTTAGGGCTTGATTAGGCTACATATACAGAGTGAATCAGTCCAGACAAAACTACAGGTGTGTAGTAAGCCAAGGCAACCAGGACTACGTCGCAAGGCAGTGTCTTGCTAAAACAAAATAACAAAGTCACTCAAAACCTAACCTTTTAAAGTGTTCTTGTGTGTGTTTTAATTATTCCTTTTGTTAATCTGGTCACAATAAGTGTGACTGGTGGTTCTTATGCAATACAATGTATCTTCTCTATAATAGCAATACCAATACTCTCATCCAAACTTTTATATAAAAATTTACAAATTCTAAGAACAATTTTGCTGGGTCTTATCTGTACTGGGCAGAACAATTTATTCCTCTTCCTTCAGTTTTCTCTTCAAGTAATGCTTGTTCATACCAGGGAGGAATGTCATGCATTAAATAAAAATCCAGGGTCAGTGGCAGTTTATTATTTATGCGTGCGGGAAAGCTTTCAGCCTTAGGATGATTGATCACCACTCATCTGAAGCCTCAAGATAATTCACTGCGAATCGTCACAAGCTCCGGCAAAGTTTGAGATTTTCACCCAGGGAACTGGAACACCAAATGTGGCAGTGTTGTAAACAAGAGTGTAGGAGTCACTGAAATAACGTGGTGCCTTGAAAAATACATTCCAAGTTCATGGTAGAAAAATGATGTTTAAGAGGATAGTGGTGGTGCCATCATTTTTTATCAACGAGTTCTTAATTTATGTATTCTCTTTCAGGTGATTTTCTGTCCCTATGTGTCTTTGTATCTAAATTATAATTGACATCAAACGTGTTCCACATAATGTAGTCACATAGTGTAAACATTAAAAAATAGTACGCTCATCATCTTTATCAGCCAGACCATCACTCTGAATCTTGACATTCTCGAGGGTGGCAGTGCAATCCTACAACCCAGCTGCTTTCAGATTAGTGGTTGAGGTCAGAAAGATTTTCTTTTAAATTTGAAGTTCACAGTGGATGAGAAAAAAATATAATGTTCTATCCTACAGTAAAAATATAATGTACTATCCTACAGTAAACTAAGATTTATAGACTATCACAATGAACTTCTAGCTAAGTTGTGCATAAACTACAGATTTTATTTATATTGATGTATATATATACACTATGGATATAGTATAAGGTATTTTTAAACTATATACATATATGCTAAGGTATTTTAAAGCTTATTTTGTTCCATACTAATAAAATAAATTTTACATTCATATTACATTTCATTCTTTTCTTTTCTTCAAAAATTGCTTGCTTCCCATGTCTTAGTTTCCTACTCCATTATTTAAGGTATTTCATTACCTACTCTACGTGTGTGTGCTTATGTGAAGGTGTATAGGCAGATTATGGACACTAGAAGTCAAGATTGCGAATGTTTCTTAATTGTTCTCCATCTTATTTTTAGGGTGGGTCTATGAACCATGAACTCATAGATTTGCCTAGACAAACTAAGCAGCAAGTTACTGGAATCCTCTTGTCTCAGTCTCTTAAAAACTAGAGATACAGGAGTGCTTTTTTGCCCCGATTCTTTATGTGGGCATGGGCGATGGAACACTGGTCATCATGGTTGCCCATCAAACCCTTTTTCGGATGAGATATTTACCATCCATATATTTGTTCTTTATAACGATTCTATACTTTTTTTCAATGGTTCTGAGAATGAAATGCAGAGACCTGTGCATACCAGGCAAGAACTCTATGTCATTAATACTTCTACCTTTCTTATTCATGTTCATATTAATCATTTAGACTAAATGGATTACATTTAGAATTTTCAGAAAAGCATTCCTTCTCTGATTCTTCAAAACCCAATCCCAATCATGTATTTTTCCCCAAAGAGTGGTTGGCTCAGTAGTCACCTTTAAGTTAACACATTTATTTTTAGGGTTGCAAAGTCATGAACTATTTAGGATATACCATAGTATGACCTAAATACATAAATATCACAGCATGTCCTAAAGAGCTCATCACATTATTATTTATATTTGGTATGTTTTAGTGATCATTTAAACATGGCAAAATATAGTCAGATAAGATTGAGTTCACTCTTTTAAATACGGTGACATAATTGACAATTATTGTTTTATTAATGAGATTTAATCTTTGAAGCAGACATTCCGTTTTAGAATATGAATTTGAAATTCAAGAGCAAAATCTGTAACAATAATAATATGACAATATTCAGGACCTTTAATTTTTATTTATTCATTGACTCAATTATTTTTAGTAACAGTCTAACTAATAGAAGATACTGTTATGTGTGTTCTGAAAAGTTTATTGCCTGTGATAACTTGTACCCATGATAAACAAATATATGTCCATGTCTCACTTATAAAATTGTAGGGATTTGATTTGATGGATTGGTTCTTTTAAATTTTAGACAATTTATTTCATTAGTAAAATTTATGATATATATCTAAAGGAAAATGTTATATACATAATTTACATAATCAGAGAAATCACATATTTTCTATCATTTATCATTTTTCTAGCTCTATCTATCTATCTATCTATCTATCTATCATCTATCTATCTATCTAACATATCATCTATCTAGCTAATCTAATATCTATCATCTAATACCTATATGTTTCAATATCTGAAAATGAAGTTTACAAAATAACAAAAGCTGTCCTGATCATTTAAAAAGCTGAAATTCCAGATGTTCTAGGTCTCTAATTCTCTTAATAAAGAATGATACCTTTGGATAGAATATCTGCACCAAAATTTTCCTCATTTTGTGACCATTTTAGAAATCTCTGAAAAAAACATTTTATCATTTCATTGCTATTACCTTAGGGTGTTTAGAAGACACTGTTTCAAAAATCAGAAAGAGAAGTACCTTGGTTATGTTTTAGCTTCACAATTTTACTGTAAAGTATATCATAGTTGAACTGTAATTTTGAATGAATATACAAAATTTATAAAATAAATTTATTTATAAAATAAATTTAGCGTATATATGTTTATAAACTTTTGTGATTAGGTAATAAAAATGAGAAAATGACAGATTTAAAGTCATATTAAGGCCAGGCAGTGGTGACACATGCCTTTAATTCCAGCACTTGGGAGGCAGAACAGGTGGATCTCTCTGAATTCAAGAACAACCTGGTCTACAGAGCAAGTTCTAGGACAGGCTCCAAAGCTACAGAGAAACCCTCAAAAAGCTGTATCAAGAAACACAAATATTGTTGGGAGGCCTGCACTTTTCTGAAGGGAAGAAAGTAGTGAATGCAGATGGAGCTTAGGGAAGGTCTGGGAGGGGAGTAGGGAGTGGAAGTTGTGGTAGGATGTGATATATAAAAGAAGAATAAAAAATAAAGTTACATTATACTGAAGAAATGATCATTTAAATATAAGTACTTAGTTTATGCAAAAGAAATACTCTCAAACCATAAGACACCCTTTTTGTAGTTCATTCACTTTTCAGACGCTGTCGTCCAGTGTGCTCTCCGTGAAGAGTTCGGCTCCCCACATCAATGCCTGAAGCCACAGATACCAATAAATGTGCTTGCTGAAACACACGCAGTGGGTCTCATGGAAGCTGCTATAGAAAGACTTTATATCTCAGGGGATTAAGGCTGGAAAACTAAGGAAATTTGGTTGACTATGGTATAGCATGTAAACATAGCTGAACAATTCTGTTTACTTCGTCAATCTGTGTTTGTTCTAAAATTCCTATAGGTTATTGTTGAAGTGAGCCAGAAATGTAAATGAATGTAGTTAAAAATAGCATCCTCCTTATGTCTAAATAATCAAGCTTGCAGAAATCTGATGCTAATGCCTTGAAATATGATTTTTAGATGAGGGGTAGCAAATCTCATTTAGAAGAACAATTGTTCATATTGTGGCATGAAGAGCCATGCAATTTGTCACGACTACTCCTCCCTTTTACATGTGGATACACGTGACAGCATACAACGGAGATGACGGTACTTTTACATATGGATACACGTGACAGCATACAACAGAGATGACGGTACTTTTTTCGGCTGGAGAAATAAACAGTGATGGAAGAATAAACTAAAGTTTGTTTTTAATAGTGGCCATTCAAAGAACTATGATTTCTTCCTTGTCGATATTATGGCTGACTACACCGATTTGCATGTAGTTATAGTTCATTTCATATATGTCTGGAAAAAATCCTATTAAAATATTGTTCTGCAAGTTGTTCTGATGCTACTGGAGAATGTCATAAAAATTTCAGTGTTCAAACATAATTGGAATATATATATATATATAAATATATATTATATTAGAATGAAATACCTTTTGAAAATCTTTAATATTCACCAAGTTGAATGAAAATATATGATCCTTCGCTCCAACATACAGCCTACTCCGCTCCTCATCCAAAAGAAATGTGTGATAACTGGAGCTGTTGGCCAAGCCATTGAAAGTGATCACATTGTTGGAGTCCATCATTTCTGAAAGGAAACAAAGCAAGACAATGGGTATTAATGTGAGTCCTTCAAAACAGACACTATTGTTGCGTGGTGATCTGATGTTCTACTGTCAATGTAAGTCAGTCCTTACTAATCATGGTATTAAGAAATACAAAGGAACCAATATATATGTACACACACAAACACACACACACACACGCACACACACACACACACACACACACACACGTCCTCACATTAGTGTATTAGTAATTGATGTCATTACAAAATGACACATTCCTAAACATTAAAAACAATAAAGGAATGAAATTACTTGTGACAGAAAACCGTCTAGTGAGATATATTCATATGTTGTCATGGCCTAGTAACAGAACCTGGAGGTCCTTCTTTAGAAATATGTTCCTGAGAGGAAGGACCAGGAGACCAAAAAGAAGGAAGAGGAGGAGGAGGAGGAGGAGAAAAAGGAGGAGGAGGAGGAGGAGAAAAAGGAGGAAGAGGAGGAGGAGATGAGGAGGAGGAGGAAGAGGAAAAGAGGAGGAGGAGGATGAAAAGAGGAGGAGGAGGAAAAGAGGAACAGGAGGAGGAGGAAAAGGAGGAGGAAGAGGAGAAAGAGGAGGAGGAGGAGGAGGAGGAAAAGAGGAGATGAAGAATAAGAAGAAGAAGAGGAAGAGGAGGAGGAGGAAAAGAGGAGATGAAGAATAAGAAGAAGAAGAGGAAGAAGAGGAGGAGGAGGAGGAGAAGGAGGAGGAGGAGGAGAAAGTTTAAGGCCAGGGGATCATCTACAAGCTATACCTTATTTCTGTCAATTTTATTAAGAAGTACAGCATTGCATACACACTTTTCGGGAAAAGCATATGTATTAAGCATGAATTAGCATAAAATGCTATTCAGTCATCAGAAAGCTAATCAAGAAATGGTGCACAAAGGTAGCACAGTGTGTCTTAAGTGAGTCTCAAGTTGAGTGCTGAAGGACTTGTGACTGACACCACAGTCCTTCAAGGAAGGAGCAGTTGAGTTCTCAGGGATCTAGAAAACCATACCTTCTGTGAGGTCTTGCCCACAGACCATCACTCCCCTTTGCTAAACATGTTTCTGGTTTTAGACAAGGAACTAAGCTTTTTATCCATGTAGCAGGGCCTCAGAAAAAGTCCTGGCTCAGCCTGGCCATTTATACAGTAGAATGATCAACATTATATTTATGCCTTTTGAACAGAATGATGGTTCAAGTGGTTTTATTTGTCCAAGTCAGTAGTTAAAAGAATAGTACAAGGTCAACATGATAGAGGGACTGTAGGGCAAGTATCACGTAACCTTCTAAATGGTTTCAATTGTTTTACTGGGACATTTTAATTTCTTTTGACCATTTATTTTTCTATACTACATAAACACTTTGTAATATTGAGTGGCTAAAACATACAGATATTAAATCATTTATTATAAACACTTATTTTTATACAATCTCTTATCACATTTTCTCTCTTTTGCAGCATCTCTATGGGATAAAAAGACAGCAGTGGTCCAAACTGTGCCCCGAATTTGTGTTCCATGTTCTTCCAGTACGTATTTAACACAAGTTATAAGAAGTTTCTATGTTAATCCACTAAACATCATCTATTCCTATGAGAGAACCAGCAAAGCAAATCTTTCCTTTTCCTTAACTCCCAACTCACAAGGGAAAAAAGGTTTGTTAGAGATTTCCACGCTTTATCTATGTCTCTACCTTCTAACAGCAAATATGAGTTTATCAGAGGAATATAGGTCAGTATTTAGGTATTACATATATAGTATATAACTTATACTAAACATAACTGTTTATTAATATATGAACATAATCATTTCCACTTATGGGACCCTATTACCGTTCTTTGTCTTCTGTATTACATGATCACATCCTTTACCATCATGCATTCTTTGGCCTTTTGATGCCATTATGTGACTCCCACAACTCCCTGATACCTTAAAAAACCTCTATTTTTACAGTCTACCTTAATGTTCTTTCTAATTTTAAAAACTAAAACACATCCTATTGCCAGGGAGTCCAAATTATAGGCAGCCAAGCAATTTAAAACATTAGCTTGTATTAAATCCACTTAATAAACTTTAAGGAAAAAAAAGACCATCGAAGACAAGTAACTTAATTATGAACATATTGGAAATATAAAAGAGAACTCTGAGTATCAAGTAGAAGAAGCTGAAGAAAAATCATTGCTATGTTTTTAGGAGTTGCCCATTTATAAGAGAAGGACCATCACCATAGTACCTTTGAATTAAAATGGTCTATTGTGACCAATCCCTTAAACCTTGGACTTCAGTCTTGTGTAAGATGGGATGAACAATCTCTCTCAAGAGTTATTATGAAGATGTGGATCGAACAGTAGTTTACATAGTAAGTACTCAATTAAAGATTTTCTATATGCACAAGTAAAAATTAAATAAACGTGTGGCTGCTCTTGGAGACATAAGGAATTAGAGTTAATATGGGATATACTGAAAATTCCACATTTTCATCTGTCTCACCGAGTTCTGTATTAGACACTTCGTTACTGCGACAGAGGCCCAATCAAATATGGTAACGAAGAATATATTTGGACCAACAGTTTCACAGGTTGCATGCAATTCATGTTGTATTTGTTTCATCGCTTTTAGGATTGTGGCAAGGAGGAGACATCATGGATGAAGGGCACAGCAGGGTACACACTGATCACCTCATGGCAGCCCAGAAGCCAAAAGTATTAGAAAGGGGGAGTGACCAGACATGTCCTTCAAAGGGATTCCCTTAGTGATGGATTTCCTACAGCCCGGCCCTGCCTCTTATTCTCCATGCCATATACAATGCCATCATATTATGAATCCATGAATAAATTAAGGCGCTGGTTCGCTTCAAGCACCCATATTCTAATCACATCTCAATGCGTGCCTTCTTCTCCTGTTGGACTAAGTCTTGAACACAAAAGATTTTGGGGATACAACAGTCATCAAAGTATGTCAGGTTGTTTTATATAGAGAAGGAATAAATAATAGAGGCATGTCATTTTGTATACTAATTCTTAACATATATGTTTATAGAATATTAAATATGTGGCCTTGGTGTATTTTCTTAATTTTAAAAACAATGAAGTATTTTTGCTATCTTCTATATCATCAATTCTAAATAATAAGAATGATTTTTATATATAATTTTAAACTTTTTATGTGTAATTTGAAATAATTGAAGGATCCTTCCAACAGAGAACCATGCTACTGGCTGAATATAAGTTTGGCAAAAACTGCATTTCTACATATAGACAGTTAAATGTTCTAGTAGCTTATATATGAAATCACCCTGGAAACAAACTACACATTTCAAAATGTGCTTGTGAGTACAGTTAATTATAAAGGAATATTCCTGGGTGGAAGTTATTTTCCATTGTTCTCGAACGTACTTACTTTTTCCTCAGTCCGTCACCCCAGTGTTACTCTACTAATGGATTTTGGCAAGAGTCTGCAAATGAGGAGACAGACTTTCATGGTCCTCAATTAGCCATCAACATGAGCTTTCTCTACCATGTCCTGAATTCAAATCAAACACCTTCCTCCTACCCAAATCTACTTCCCAAGATTCTGTTTTCTTTGTTTACATTCATGATTTTGGTTATCTTTGCTGGCAACAATACTCAAGTGCAATTGGTGGCAAATGTTTTCAATGCTGAATTCGCCCCTGCAAAATCCAGGCTCTTCCTTCTTCATTTCTGTTACTCAAATCAGTGACATAAACTGGTGTTGGAGCTGAAATCAACACTCTGTAGTGGGAGACGCTGTTTAACATTCCTCTACCTGTTCACATCTCCCCAGGGCTCAGACTGTACCCAACAGCAGCAGATAACATTTTTAAGAACAAGTTTTCCCATAATGTCTGTATGCCCACTATGCCTCTAAATAGATTACAGCTTTTCTAGCGCAGTTAATTATTAGGGCTATAACTCAAGATCAGTGAGAGAAACCACTTCCCTTTCTTCATGATGTGTCAGCCATATTGAGGCGCAATAGAAGAATTATAATGATGTATTTATTTTCTTATATTTGAAAAGTTAAGGTTAAGCAAGTACTCCATTTTTTATAGTTTCAGCAAACAATATATTCTCAATTATTTGCTACATACCGCAATGAAGAACATACTGATCTTAAGTCCATGGAATCTACACCAAGTGTGCAGTGCAAACAACATCGTGACTCAGGACAATGCAGACAACAAGAATAAACTTGTAGATGGTTTGGCAGGGAAAACAATTTATGTCATATTAAGCAGCATGGATTAATCAGTTATGAACAAATTGCATTTTCCTTTACGCTTTAAAAAATAGGCTTTTTAAATTCAAAATATATAGATTCTACAGAGTTCTATTCAAACTTAAACGGAGCAAAATAAGGGACTATACTCGATCTGTCATAGAAATACTTATCAGACTCCCGATTCAGAAGAAAACCATCCTGCTCACCCCACCTACTTTTCTGCTTATAAGCATCCCAAATTGCTTTCCTCTTCCCTATCTATCACAGATTGTCTTGCAGATTCGTTTGGGGAAAAAGAAAAAAAAAAGAAGAGAAAATAATCATAAAACACAATCACTGTCAGCTCTTAGATAAGATACTGAAAAATAACTTCATAAATGACCTTTCAAGTTTTTAGCATGTGTCCTACAAAATGAGTAATTTCTTTTAAACTTTGACTTGATGGTTCACCTCCCTGTAATACAACTGTATAGCCTCTGTGAAATTCTGGTTGTGTTTGATATAAACACAGACTTACACACATGGCTACATTTCAATGACCAGGTCAAATTCTGAAAAAGGGATGAACTTCATATTTGTCCAATATTCAAGACCGACCCGAATTCAGCTTCTTCTAGTCAGATTCCTAAGCTCTCTTTGCTGCTCTCTGCCATCTAAACAAGATTTGTTTTGCTTTTTTTCCCTCTGCAGTTCTAACCCTCTCTCTCTCCCTGTCCTCTTCTTACCCTCCATCCCTCCAAACTTTACAGCAGGAAGGGTACCAGGACCCCACAAGTCGCTGGACTCAAATGAATTGCTTGTATTCATTGACGATTTTAGGCTCTTGGACTTTCCCATGACTTAAACTTTGTCCTTTTCTTACAACAAGCATGCCTTTTACAAATCATCAAAGGCTGAGTCCGTAAGATGCCAAAACATTCTGACCTAAAGATGACCACCTCTAGATATTTGTAAATATTGTAAAGTTCAATCAGCTTAAATAAATTCACATCCTGCATTTTAGTGGTACATAGACATTTTCCCTCCCTCTTCCTTTTCTTTTAGGTTTGCCTTCAACTATCTGCCATGCCACTAGCAAAACCAAAGTGAAGTGCCGGTGTCTATTGTCATCCGTCCATTTTATTCTCACTCTAGATTTTTACATCATTAAGTACTGGGTTTTAAATCTTTCCAGCAGGCAGATCCTTTCCACAGACTCTTGAAGGCAACCACAGTTGTTACTTGAACCTCGCAGAGAATAGTCTCCACTCATACCACTTTTGGCCACTGCATCTTCTCATTGCATAGATTGGTCCAATATACTGATCGCCACATCCTATTATTTAGTTGGTGATGGTAAGTATATATTTACAATTTAGGAATTTGTTTAAGTATTGCTAGGCAATGTTTCAAAGAACTCTGTCTTCCAATTTTAATAGCAATAAGAATCAAAGCATACATTTCTACATATCATAATCTGAAGCAAACTTGCCTTAACTCTCTGCTTGTGCTAAGACCCATGGCATCCGGAAATAACAGCCTTGTCATCTTAGTCTATTAAATTTGTTTCAGTTTCTTTCAACATACATCGTTACATTTGCTGATGGAGTAATATCTAGTATTTTTATCCAATTGAAAATACGTCACAACCTTTATCCACTACTATCTATTTGTAGATGACATGAATAATCAGCTTGTACATTAAATTTAGATTGGCCTTCTACTACAGGCTCCAGCTACTCTCGGTTGAGGTTTGAGTAAAGGTCCATTTCGGGGTCCCATGCAACATGCACACAGCAAGCATCTTAAATCATATTGGGAAAGATTAATGGTATGATGTCTATGTCCTTTAAAGGCATTGAGATTCTTTTGTTTATCTTTTTCAATTTATTATTGTTATTAATTTTTTACAATGCTTTAGCCTGGAAGAGAACTCACAGTCCACTTTCACTGACTCTTAGTACTGGAATGTCAGGTGAGAGCTTCTGCGTCTGGCGATTTCTGCTGTTTGCAATGTAATCTACTTTTTTGTTTCTGGATCTTTAACAAACATCATCATAATTCAGGGAAGACATATACAGTTCCTTGTAGGTGAGACACATATGGAAAGTAAGCTGAGCAGCAGAACCTTGATAAAAACATAGAAAGATAATCCTTGGGAAAGCAAAAAACTAATTTAATGGCAGTTTAAGAGCATGTTTGCTGTTAAGGAATCCAGGAGAAGAGAAAAAAAAAAGCAATGCTGAAGGGAGAAAGAGAATCCTTGGAAAATAGGCTGGGCAACTCAAGCTGACCTTGCAAACAGCACCAGGATGGAAGAAGAATAACACAACATTGAAGTTCAAGACATGAATGAAGAGGGTGTGACAGAAGAAGACAAAACAATAACATTGCCTAGTAGACCCAAGTTGCTGAATGATGTTAATTTATGATTGATAAAACTGTAAGGTAGACTTCTAATTTCTCTTTTTCCTTAGTGAAAGACTTATTTCAGCTAGCCTACTGGGAACATTCTAGATCACACAGTAAGTAGGAACGAGACTGAAGATAATCTGTTTCCACTTGACATCAGAGGTCAGGCTCTGCCTACTATTCTTTACTGTCTCTTTAAGAGGAGCTTATTTGGGGGGGATACTAAAAGCTAATGATTGGGAAGTTTGGGTTCCTCTCTCTCATGACACACACTTTAGACAACACCCTCTTAAATATTTATATTACTGTATTTGCCCTGTGCTTTCTCTTTTTACACAAAGCAACTCTGTAGCCAATTTTATCTATGACTGAGTTTTACCATGAGCAATATTTGATGTGCCTCAAATGTATACCTTCTAAGGCAGATTACCCTTCAAGGCCAAACAAAGACTTACTAGAAACCTCTGTTTAGATGTTGCACAAACACTGAGAGTCTGCAAGACTTAAACAGAGCTCACCCTCTTTTCTGCTTTTCATTGGTGACGTCACTAACTTTATGTATGTTTCAAGTTTGTTGCAAGCATCAGTCACCCACAGAGGTCCACACAAGACGGAGCCCCTTCATCATCCACAGATGCAATCCTTCACTGTAGTTTTACGCAGCCCAGTAATCTGTCCCATGTTTGCTCTTGCTTACATACACATTGCCAGTGTCATTGTGGAACTCCCCATAACATTTTCCTTGAATAATTGTACTTTCTCGTAACTGAACTTCCTCTCTAGGTTTACACAACAAACGCGCTGACCCCAGAGTGCTCTTTCTACAGAGTACATACAGTTTATGCTGGCAGAAGATGACTAAGATAACGGCCTGTTTAATCTACCTTCTTCCTTGCATCTCATGGGAAGGGGATGGGATGCGCAGAGAGGCAAGAACACAGTAGGAAAGCAAAATATATATAGAAGATGAAGCTGCAACAGAGCAGCAGATTATTACGAGACAATATGAAATATAAGAAAACCTGAAAGATTAAGCCTTAAGACCTTGAAATAATAATACAGATCTCTGTATATTCCAGATAGCATAGAATCAGTGAATAAAAGGGTAGCAAATCACAGGTGTTTCATCCACAAATGCTTTTACTTTAGAAGTAATCTTACGAAATCTCTGTGGCTATAATATTATTGGTGAACTATCCGTAGATGAAGTATGTTGGGTTACGGCTACAGAGGCAGACATGGAATTATGACTAATCCATGTAGGCCAGAAGTCATGTTAGTTATATACACATCACCCACATACTGGCACACACACACATGCACACACGCATACACATTACATTTATTTTGCTGTGGGATCATCCTTCTCTACACTGTGAAAACAGTTTGCTCTCATTGGTTGATAATAAAAGCTGCTTTGGCCTATAGGAAGGTAGAATATATCTAGGCAGAAAAATCAAACTGAATACATGGAGAAAGAAGGGTGGAATTGAGAGAAACCTGGCCCAGCTGCCCAAAGACAAGATTCAGAAGGTCCTCCTCACCAGCTCTGCTGTAAGTGTTGGATGGGGAAAATGCTCCTTCAAATTTAACCAACAACACAGGAAAGAAGAGGGGGCAAAAAAAAAAATGGGATCAGCTCTGCTTGCCAAATTCCCAAACTAAGGTAACATGCAACCAAATTTTGCTTAAATTCCTGAGCTTGCTAATGACAATTACCAGACGTTCTCACTCTTCCCTCAGTCTGATCACAGGAATGAAAAGAGACATGTCTATACAATATAAAATTAGGGTTGAGTATGGAGACTTGGAGGAAACTGTCTTCCAGCCAGAGCTCACCCCTCAGAAGGAATAACTGACTGTGGAGGAAGACATCCGAGACCATGCAGAAAAAGCGAGTACTACATGGAAGGGAAGAACAGAGTGGAGCTCAGATTCACTTAGAGTAAGACCAGTTTCCCAAACAGAGAGAAGCAACTTGTGCAAACACACAAATCGAAGCACTTACAACTCAGTTACTCAGTACCCTGTTGATTGTCTAAAGAAAGACATTATCAGATATTTCCAGATGCTTCAGTAAGAAATAAGCCCTGTTTCTACACATCATATTGACAGTACCCTTTGCTTCATTTATGTTTGTTAGTTGGCTTTTGTGTTTGTCTCGTTTTTTTGTTTGTTTGTTTTTCGAGACAGGGTTTCTTGGGGTAGCATTGGCTGTCCTGGAACTTACTCTGCAGAGCGGCTGGCCTTGAACTCAGAGAACTGCCTGCCTCTGCCTCCTGAGTGCTGGGATTAAAGGCATGCACCACCATATTTGGCAAGTAAACAGCAACTTTTTAACAATCAACTTTATTCACATAAACACAAACCTAAGAACACAGAAACCATTTTAGTTGCTGACAATTTTCCCTACATGGTTTCATCATTTTTGTAGGTCTCTCCCAGACATAGAACTATCCCACAACAGAAGTGTATGGTAGAGTGTATTTTCTTTTTGAAATGTGACAGGAGATAAGATAAATAAATGTAACAATAATATCTGGAACAGAGGAGATAAGAATACATGTGTGTCACACTATAGACTAGGTTTCCCCATTAGTTAGATGCTCACTTCCAGGGTCATAATCATAATTTTCATAGCTTTACTTATTTACAAACTGTGGCTGTTTTTCACATAAGGATTGCGAAATCATTTTTGTGAAACGATTTGATCATTTGGAAAGGCCAAAGTTTTGGAGAATCCTCTTTTGCCAGTGGGACTGTGCATCGATGTCAACCTGACTGGCTCTCTTGTTTCTCACCCCTTCAAAACACGCTTCAAGTCACCAGTGTATAAATTAACCTGAGCTTAATATTAAAAAGTAATCGTCTTTATTAAAACAAAACAAATCACAGCACTGACACCCAGCTCCTTTGCCTCAGTGCTGACAGAAATGATAGTATCTAATTTTGCCTGGTCACCATGTTTTATGACTGTTCTCAAGCCTCACCATTCCGGTGGCCATTTAACTCTTCTGCAGCCCTGGGTTGCTCCCCGGCCCACCTCCTTCGAGCTTATTTTCCCATTCTTGTGATTCAAGGATAAATCGGAAGTCAACACTCCCTCCCGGGAAGGGCTTACGAGTTGGTATGTGTTTATTACTCTTTCTCTGATGTCCAATCATGCTTTCTAAAGTGCAGCATAGGAAGTAACTTCGCATAATCAGGATGCTGCCTGAACGGTAAGGGGCATGCATCGAAAGAAAGGTTATCCCAGTGACACCGAGTCGAACCATGTGTACAGGAAGTAGCTGACTAGACAGACAATCGTGGAATTTGAGATCTGGGTCCTTAACTGAATGAAGTCTGACTATTTAGAAAGAGCATAAGTGTCTCTGCCCCTAAGAGCTTCAGAAGTCAAGCATAAACATGTGTTCCCTGACTTTAAGTTCAATGATCTTGTGAATAAATTTGGGGAACTAGTTTAGAAAAGGATTTATTTTTTGCTATACGATTTTCGTTACTGAGTTTTTTTTACACATGGATACTGACAAAGACTGAGCACTAAATATATCTGAAAATAAGTAATTACTATTAATTTTCATTTGTGATTTAAAAATGAAACATTTTAGATGGAATATTATACAAGGTAACTAAATATTTGTATGTTGACAAATGTGGTTAATACATACTAATAGTTGCTTTATTTTCTGGGGGAGATGATTGGTCTTCTTTGAGAATTAAAGCCAGTCTATGGTGAAGATTCACATTTGTGTATGTATATGTGTGCTCCTGTGTGCACACTTGCATGTGCAAATGAGCGCAATGTGCGTCGTGAGAAGTTAGTTAAAAAGATCAAAACCTTGCCTTGAAGTCTTACATCTCTATCCTCAGTTTTCATGACCCTCTCTTTAGGCAGGTGCCTACTCTCAGCCACTGCGTGGCAGTTACCTTGCTGGGCTCCAGTGCACAGGGACTGTGTGTCACCATCAGCAAAGAGAATGGGTGCCTGGTCCGGAAGCAGAAAATCTTAAGTTTTCAGATGCTCCTGACCAAGAATTGACATGCAACACAGCATCTGGTTCAGTGACTAGATTTCAAATCAAGTTCAAATGACTACATTTTACATGACTGTCAGAACACGTGCTTTCTGACATCTACAAATTCCATCTCATAGTTTCTGGTATTAAAACTGTTGAAAATAATTCACATATGGAAAATTCAATGCTAAATCAGTCATTCATGCTTTGTCTGTTGCATATGTCCACCCAACAGCACTCTTAAAAAAAACAATTTAATTAATGCTGTTCTTTGTTCTAATGTTCTAATGCTGAGCTTTGGTTGAAGAAAGAAATCAAGTGTTTTATCTAGAATATTTCATTGTTTTTCTTCTAACACATTTTCACTATGAGATAAGCCATTTTATTGATTGACCAAATTACTTCTTCAGTGGTTAAGAATCTGCATTGCTCTTCTAAAAGACTCAAGTTCAGTTCCCAGCACCCATTTTGGACAACTCACAACCATCTGTTACGTCATTCAAGAAGGGATCTGTTGCCACTGGCCATGAGAGAATCTCACTTATATGCACTTGCGCGCGCGTGCGCGCGCACACACACACACACACACCATACACACACACCATACACACACGAAAGAAACAACCAAACACCATATAATTAAAATAAATTCTTAGAAAAGAACAACCATTTTGCAGCATATTGATCTTTTTTTTTTTTTTAATTTGAGACAAATCAAAAACTCGGGAAATGACAGTGGTATGTATTTCAAAGATCACCAAAGGGTTGGGGATATATCTCAGTGGTAGAGTGTTTGCCTAGAATGCACAATGTTCAGTCCTTAGTACTGGGGAAAAAATGAAGAAAGAAAAAAGGGAGAAGAAAAATCAAGTAATGAAGTAACCAAGTCACAAAATCACTGTTTGTTTCTTCAATCTCCTTGCCTTGGATGGCACTGCTGAGAACGGTCAGACGGAGTTCCCAGTGCGGCCCATCCCTGTAATTAGGGTAAATCCTCTCATTATAAAGAGGGTTGATTCACCCAGAAACAGAGTTCTCTGCAGCAGGATGGGAAGTAGATGGGAGAGGAGTATGTTGGAAATCAGTGAGAATAAATGAAAAAAGTCTCCAAAGAAACTCTGGTGTGCTGCAGGATACTTTAAACACAGTGTCATGGTTGGATTGTCATATTACACATTTTTCTATAACAGTGTGCTTTAGTTTTTGCAAGGACAAATGTCATAATTTATTGAGCAATTGAAGTCAGTCAAATGCCATAATAAAAGCAAGGAATGGATGTATTGAGTTTTTAAAATTACATTTTACTTTCTTTATGTATCTCTCTCTCTCTCTCTCTCTCTCTCTCTCTGTATGTGTGTTTGTGGTGTGTGAGTGCATGCGCACACGTGCACATGCATTCATGTAGGAACATGTGTGTTCAATATCCATATGTAGGTCAGAGGATAATTCGTGGTAGCACGTTCTTTCCATCTACTGGAGGAGAGGGGATCAAACTCAGGTCATCCGGCTTGGAGAAAAACTTTCAATATGCACAAGTAAAACTGGGGGAGGCTTGGGAAAATGATGGTATCATTGACAATTTTAGAAGGTTTTAATGAGCCTTTATCTAGCTTTTTTTATATGAATGTCAGGCAAAAATTCACTGACAGGGCCAGGTGTAGATTTATTTTCATGTCGCAGGACAACAACATAAAAAAAATTATCTCATGTAGAAAATAATGCTTGTTTAAATTGTACTATTTTGTTTCTAAAACAAATCCTGATATGAATATGTTATAAAATTTGATATTTTGAGCCATCCTGGATTGAAAAATATGTGAGCCAGGCTAGCTTTAAGACCCCTAAGGACATCTCATTCGTCCCTAGAATAAAGCTGAAATTCCAGCTAGTTTGCAAAAACCCCAACTCTCCCAGGACCCATTAAATCAAGCACACCTCTGGGCTAGACAGGACAGTGAAGATTCTACAGACCAGTGAAGGACATACAGACATTTGTTTCCACAAGGACAACGATCTAACTCAGAACCCAAGTTACCTTTTTCTCAAGATTTGAGAAAAAAATAACATTAGATGACTTTTCATTAAACTCCCTTCTCCCCTTCATAAAAATATGATTGTGTCCTTTCACAAAAACAAAACACTAAGAACAATGTCAGAACTAAAAATGGTGAACATTGTTCAGAGTGAAATATGATCTTTTAGTCCCCATAGACCATGGCTCTTATGGAGAAAGAGGCCCTCCCATTACTCTGAAGGTGGGGAATAAAGAGGGAAATGCTCGCTGCTGTTGAGGGCTCAGGGAATGGTAAAGTTCTGGGAAGTTCTAACGAACCCCAAAGAAATCTATTATGAATCAGCAGATATGTAATACCAAGATAATATACAATACTAAGACAACAAATATATAAGATTAAGACAAATTCTTTCCTTTCATGTGCATATTAATTTTGCTTGTAAACAGGCAAGAGAGTCTCTGTAATTCATTTCTTTATTATGCTAGAGTCATCAATAAATTTAGATTAAATTACTGAAAAAATTCAGATAAGTAAGGCAAAAACATGTTTTTCTGGGGAGCCCTGTTACTTTTATTTATATGTCTCTCTTCGAATTATCAAAGGGCTTTGAAAATAATAATCTATGTACTTTCTGCTCCAAGGCTCTGAGGGTGTGTGTTGCTGTATCCCTAACAGGCAATACATTTTGATAAGAGATCTAAGATTAAAAACATTTTTTACTGTTTTTTTCTATAAGAAAGTATTTAAAACAGACATTTGTTTCTTATTAGGGCTAATGCCATGACTGGTAAAAGTGAAAGAGTTGGAAAAACTGGGTAAACTAGAGGCAAAAACGAACAAAGGCACAAAAACAAGCAAATGATTAACCTTTCCCAATTAGACGCATTTTTCATGGCCAAGTACTCAAGATAGAGTCATTCTTCCTCCTTAAAATCCTCAAGGAGCTAGCTTAAACATTCATTTTGATGAGCTGAATAACTTTCACATCCTCTACTAAAGCAACATTAAAAAAAAGAAAGGAAAAGAAAAGAAAACAAAGGTTTAGCCAAACCATTCCTCAAGCTCTGGAGTTCTTCATTAGCTGTCAAGAAACAGTAAGCAATATTGCAGTGAAAGCCCTGATTCACGGGTTTAGAATGGTCTTGGGGCAGAAGTACGGACTCTGAAGTCCAACAGTGTATGAAGGCAAGCGTGGCATCTGCAGGTCCACCATGGTCATTCTGGGACGCCAAAGAGCGGGGCCATTACTATCAGGGGCAGCTGATTCAGCATCTGGGACAGTGGAGTGCATTCTGTAACACACCCTGCAGCAGGCTTATGGCTGACCCTAGAATTCTTCTCCTATTATCATGACAATGAAATAATTCTTAAAAAGCTTGCTTTCTTCCCAAAGCAAGACCCATATAATGTTTCTATACTGTATTTTAGTGCACGTGTAAATTCTTGTATTTGCTCTTAAACTACGTTTTGTCCATTATCTTCTATGTATATTTGTATAATTGCTGTTGTTTCTTAAATAATCTTATGCAAACATTTTCTTTCATATACATGTAAAATTTGAGTTTCAAAAACTTGGTAAACTTTAATTATCCAACTCTTCCCTCTTCCCCACCTTATCTATAGTTGATTAAAAAAAAATGGGCAGGAAAAATAGAATCCAGAAAAACCCTTTAATGTCTCAAAGTAAGACAGTATTTCCCATGTTACTTGTAGGTAAGAACTGTGGTCCTATTACTTGACCTGATGAAAACTAATGTATATGCTAAACGGTAAATAATTGTTTCCTTGTATGCTTCAAAAAATTAGTTTTCTTTAATGCTCCATAAAATTAAAGATTCATTAAGTTAAAATAGTTAAGCAGAATATTCTGATTTATAAATATATTTTAGATATTTGGGATCAAGCTGGAGAGATAAAATTTCATTAAATATAGCTTTCTGGTCATTCATGATTAGAGCCCCTTTTATAAGAGAAACATTTTAATGAATGTTTATAGATCAGCTACATGTTAATGTCAATCTTGAATATTAAAAATAGTGTTATTTATGAGTTACTATTATGCTGTTAAATATTTTAAAGAAATGTTACTTTAAATTAATGAATAGCACCGAGGCTACTTATTTTCAAAACAAATAAAAACCATTTTCTTTATTCTTTAATATGGTCTACCATGTCTATGGTTTTGATACCTATTGGTATTTTAATGATAATATTGGTATTTATTTTTAGTAGATCCTTTTGTATAAGTTGACTTATTGTTTTAAGGTACCAATTTCTAACTTGAAGAAAAAATAATAAATAGAACATTGAGGGAGGTGATGAAATGAGTGTAATAAATATTTAATCTCTAATTCAGCTGAAATTGGTTAATTCATACTGTCTGAATTTAAATGTTGGACGGATTCCAAGAATTTCATTCATATGGCTAGAACTAAGCAGCAAAACATAAGCCTTGCGATGTTTGCTGTCAGCTTTTAGAGATATTAATTTGAAAGGAATATCAAAATCAATAGTTTTTAGTCAAGCCTTCCTCTGATTGATTTATTACAGGGCATTATATTTTCCTGCTGAAGCTGCATGCCTCCAACGTAGAAGTCTACATGTCCACCTCTCTCTGAGGGCTGGGAAAACCCTACACTGACCGAAGCTCCTCTAATTCCATTGTGTGTGAGACACTTCACAAACGCAGCTGTTTTTCATGGAGTAAGTCCAGGTTTCTCCTCAGGATGTAAACCAGTGACCTCATACTTCCAACACAAGACCTATCTATCAACACTTTTCTCCACGCAAGAGTTCCACTATGCAGCATTCTTCAAATGGTTGGACCAGCACATCCAGGACCCATAAAATCGTGTCCGTTTTAATTAGATTCAAATGTGTTCCGCTCCCACGAGGATTTGCCTTTTATTTGCCACATAGTTTCTAGGAGAAGGGGAATGTATTTTAGCTTTCATCGAATTCTATACCTTGCGTCCCCAACTCCTAACATCTTAGAAGTTGGTGGACTGTGGAACAAGGTTCTTCATTCTTCGCAAACTCCTTAACAAAATCAATGTGATCACAAATAGGCCATCTTTCTACCGTGTGAATGTCTACTGGGGTAGATTACGAATTGTTCAGGCAATCACAGGTTAGGGGTTATCAAATGCATTCTTTGTGGCTGCATTATTTGTTTCCACTTTACACTCTTTAGTTTCTTTTAACGTGATAGAGGAGCTGTGAAAGGTCAAAATTTTAATGCTGTAAATATATTACTAATCAAATTTTCTAATAAAAGTGTATGTACTTTATTTGCCAATGAGATTGCTTTTGATTTTGTTCTCCTTCTGTTAATCCACTCATTATTTTTATGTTTAAATCAGCACAATATGGATTTTACTTTCCAATCTATACAACCTGATGGGAAGGATAGGAAAGATCCCAATGCTTTGTTTGTACCCAAGCACTATATTTAACTCTATACTTGATTTATGGTGCTGCTACTGGCAAGAATCCTCATCTCTCTCTGCCTGTCAAGACCACATGTAAAATACCTGCCCCTAAATATTTCTCAGGCAAGCTTTAGAAAAGAATGGATGATGTAATGTCTGAACACTTTAGGCTCCCTTTCTCCCTAAAGATTTCAGTTCTTTGAAAAATATTTAACAACTCCTTCAATTTGGAAGTGTTAACTTTGTAAGTCTCTGTTTGATTGTTTGCTGTCTTCTTTGAGTCAAAGACTACTGATGTTCAGCTGATGTATCTGATAAAAAGCAAAGGGAAAAGAAAAGACAAGGTTTTTCTTTTCTGCTGCCTATGTAGAATTTAGGAAAACTACTTGGTTACTGAATCAATCATTCATGATTGAAGGCTCATCTAGCAAGCTGTATGTCCCCAAATGCTTTTCAACATTTGCCTGACAGGTAATCATGAATCTCTGAAAGTATGACACTTAAGAAAATGTTAAAATTTAAGCCATGATGGTATCTTGGACCCACTGTATTATGGAGTTGAAAATACCTTTAAAAATTTCACCAGTAAAAATTACTTTAGGTTACTGTTGCATAATTGAACAAGCCATTACAAATAGTATTATCACATAGTTTATATTGACTAAATTGTTGGAAAGGAATTACTTGTAAAATGCGTAACCTTATTCTGTGCATGTGGGTGGTTTGCTTCAGTGGGAAAATGTGTATGTATAAAGCCTGTATACATTTAAGATACACATGTCAAGAAGACACAAAATGCATGTCGGAGAATTAGGGGTATTCTTTTTCCGAACAGCTGTGTTTCTAAGAGGCAAACTTTTTCTATATATATTTATTTTAATAGAAAGCATAGTCCTCCATTCTGATCTATAACGATAATCCTTTCAAAATATTTCATTTCACCATTAAACAATATCTGTGTAACATTATCACAGACTGGCCTAACAGTACTTAATTATCAAACTCTTACTTAGAACTACCTTTCCTCTACTGTATTACAGCCATATTGGAAATGTGCATTATTCATGATGGCTTTAATTTAAAATGAACGTATGGGTTGTATTAGTTTTTCTTTGGATTCCTGAAACATTAGTAAACATCATCATAGGTCTGAAGCATTGTGTGTACGTTTTGATCAAATGGCTGAATGCTCTATGCAATTTCAACTTTACCAAGAGAACACACACATCAGTAAAATATATTCTTCTCTATGACAGTAGAAGCAATGCTGATCATTAAAGTTCAGCTGAATATTGAAATTTGCTGAAGTTCCCTTCACCTGAGATCATCTATAAAATGTTATACTACTTTAGCATATATATCTTTGCATGCAAAAAACACATGTGAAGCTACTAGCTAGCTATGAATGGTTTTCCATGTTATAAAATGACTACATCATTTGAAATACTGTACTTCATTGTGGAACAATGAATAACATCTGTGGAGACTTCAATAACCTTGAGTGAAAGCCCAGTGGAATACTAATTTGATAACTTGTGCAATTTGTTGATATTGTCCATGGCCACACACTGTTAAGATCGTAAAGGGACACTGTAGGGTTGATCTGCTAGGGCAAATATTTCAAAGAGGTGCTCTACTTTTAACTGCATTAACTGAATTTGCACAAGTATAAAAATACAGCTAGACTTCTGCTGAAGATCTAAGGCATATAACAAATTCAAACTATGTTAATATTCTGAAAAATCTTTGAGAATTTAACTTTCAATATGGTTGGTAAAAGTGCATTGTTCTTGTAATTATCTGAATATGGAAATCAAAGTTATTTTTACATTTACATTAAAAGCTATAGAGTTCTCTTTCAATTGCCAATACTAACATTATAGTTCAAGACACACTTTTCTCTTACCTAGACTAATGTAACAGAAGTCTACATAGGGCTCTTATCTTTACTTTAATACTTGACATATTCAATTAGAAAAAAAATTAGGAAGACTCTTTAAAAGGTGGACCATAATGGACACTTCTTTACTTAGTTCCTAAGTGTTTTGTATTAAAGTTGCAATTAACATTTCCATCACACCCCTAGTCCTCAAGAGCTGGGTCCAGAGCAACCAGTATCCTTCTAGCTTCTCTCTCATGAAACACTTGGATACAGTTATTCGTTACCTCAGTGCTTTCAGTCGTAGGGTGCTCCATTAGCAATGTCTTCCCTAAAGTTATAGTGGAAAACAGAAGAAAGTCTTAGATTTTTCTTATTAAGTTAATTTGCTTTAAATCATATATTCTAGGCTAGAATTGCATGCGTTTCTTTTTGCTTTAACTTTCTTCCCTGTCTGTATTCCCAGCTAGATCATGAGCTTCATTTCAGTAAAGCCATATGATTGGATCTTCTTGTTCCTACTGGACCTAGTAGTGCAGTGCCCAGGACACTGATGATGTTGAAGAAACTGACTAAATGAATGATGAGAGTTTTTAAATATAGCCTTTATTAATTATTCTTTTATTGATTCCTATTTGAATATTTTGGTGCCCTGGACTTTATTTTTCCCAGAGATTTTTAAGATAATGTTTTCTATAGAATGTAAAGAATTTAACAAGATGAGAACAAACAAAGATTACGTATCTTGTGTTTTATCAGTGACAAGATCTCCAAGTTTTTATGACAGCTCTAAGTCACACTAAATTAGGCTTAGTGACAAAGTCTTAAAATTATCATTTACAAAAGGTACGTTTTTAAAATGTAAAATTTTTGCTTGTCTTCACTGGTTAGGCATGATGACGACTTGAAGATTATATGCTGAGATTTTTCCACTTTTATTCAAAGGAGAATTATTTTTTAATACCTAATCATTTCTAATAAAAGTCATTAGAAAAATCTGCCACCATACTTAATAATGAACACCTCAAATTGTCTCCTCATGTGTTAAAATGAACAATTTTAAGAAATTTCTAATTTCTATGTAGTGTTAATTATAGTTACTGTGGTATTGAAGAATTTTTTACGCCTGCACAGGTTGTAAGTTACATTTTTTTCATGAAGAGTATTTTCTTTTTAAGATGTCTTTTTTAGTGTCAGTTTTATTTTAGACTAATTTAAAAGGAACAGGCGACACAGCTGAATCATTGATATTTACAAATGTATTTGTTTCCAGGAAATTTTGCACAAGTCTTATTAGATAGTAGCAAACACTTTAGACACGGAACTCGTACACCAGCGCCATCGGTCACCGCTTGACTTATCTCCATGGGAAGTGACATTGTAATTGTGGGAAAACAAAATTAAGACAGCCCTCTCCACACCAGTCAGAGAGAAGTATCCCAGCATTAGGGCACTTTGCAGTGGGGAGTGCGTTACTTAAAGATACTATAATTCCGTTGTGGAAGAAACTGTCAAAAGATGCTCTACTCTTCCAGGTCTGATGCAGTCTAAGTAGTAATGCTCTGATAATTTCAAGACTAGAAAGACCCAGTTTTGCCATTAACTCTCGATAATGCACATAGTAGCTGGGAGACAACAGTTGTGTCTTAATGGCTTAATACAGGGAGTTTCATAATTTGCTTGTTTTGCTGTAGAAAGTCAAGGAGGTGGGGGAGAATGACCTGAAACCAATACGGATGAGCTCCCCAGCAGAAAGCTGTGATTTTCACAGTTAACAAAATAGCATGTCACAATTATCACAAGTTGATCCTGAGGTGGCATAAACTTAGAATGAACATATATCTTTAATGACTTCAGGGATTCTTCCTTTGTTATCACTGCCAAATTTTATCAATTGAACTTACATGATTGAACTTAACCAATTGAACTTACGTGATGACCTATACCACTTCACAAGTAGCAGTTTTTCTTTAGTTCTATATTATTTTGTGTGTTCCTTAATTCCTTTTTCTTACATTTTCTTATAATAATTTAATGGAGGAGACGGCATTACTTCAGTTTTGCTGAACACAAGATTGATTTTCAGAGATATGAAGAACATGACTGAGACGTCGGATACATAGTGTCAAGGCTCTCCGAGCATAAAGGCCCTGCAACTTCCCCGCTTGCCTCTCTTCTTCCTAATTGTTCTAACAGAACTCATCATAAAAGTGAGGACAAAAGTTGTTGTTTGAAACTAGTGAAGTAATGAGTCCCTTTTAACTGAAGCATGTTAAAATTCATTGTAGTAATTAAATGCAAAAAAAATCTTAAATCCAAGAACACAGTTTACATAAATACAAAATCATACAAGCATCATGGGATACCACAGTTCCTGACACCATGCATGCAGAAACCAAAGTTAGGTTTCCATTCTTCTAAAACAGCAAGACACCCTGCAAGCCAGTAAGACCTTTGGTTGGAAGTGCTTAAGAAATGACGTCTTTATGAAGTGTGCTGCCTTCCTGGGTTTTGGAAATTATTAGAAATGCTAGATCACATCATGGAAATGACACAGGACGGATGTGCTCAGTCACATACAAAATACATTCCACATAGATTTTGCTAAAGGTCAAAACAAAAAGATATCTAAAATATTGACAAGCCAACTCTTCAGAAAGAAATGTGAATGCATTCCTTATTGAAATATCATAGAAGTAAAATTTGAAATCATTTAATTTATTAATGTCTCATTTTCTACCACCATGATATAAACTCATCATTTAAAAAAAAGCAATAATATACCAGAAAGGAACTTGGTCTCCTGCCAAATTTAATCCTGACTTTACTATCCACTCATGAGTTTAGCCTGCTTAATACTCAGTCCTCAGAATAGAATCTTATTGGATTTACTGAAAACCAAATGTTTACAATCTGTATGGAATGTATGGAGTAAGAACGCACAGCTTTCTGTACTAATTCTTTAATGCTCTCATATATGTTTTAATAAATTATTTTCATAATAGTATTTAGCAGTTCTTGAATAATCAGAATTGGTTTCGAAAGCAATCTTACAGTTTCTGTTTTTCAGGACAGGAAAAGAGCCCCTCTAGAAACAATCAGATGTGTCTGCTACCTGTGGTTGGCTAGCAACGTTGTTTCCATATGCACAGTACAGAGAGATGATTCAACTGTGCATATGAGGGGGGCGTGGGGGAAGGGGAAGAAGCGGGCCAGCTGGAACCAAGCCTGGAATGCAGGCAGGGCTGAATTTTAAGATTTAGAGCTGGGACCCTGTACATGCTTTAAAGTCTCAGAAGAAAGAGAGACTTGCTAAGCCTCAGAAGAAAGACAGTGTTAAGACCATCAAGTCCTGTTCCGTTTTCCCCTCTACTTTTTCCTCAATAAATGTAGTGCCACATAGAACGACTTGATGGATTAATATTTGTGCATAATTCTGGTCCAGACCCCTTTGTTCTGACCTTGATTTTAGTGTGTGTTTTTAGAAAAGCAAAAAAACAGTCAAGGACACACTGGGAGATGTGCTTTGCTTAAAACACATTCCAAAACTTAAATGTTAGGCTTAACAGCTCTATGGTGCACTAGACAGACTGGAAGGAAAACTATTTTGAATTGTAGCCAATAGACACAGAGCTGGGGCATCTCAAAATTTGCAGTGTGGGCTCCTTTGTAAGTGTCGGGAAAGGTGTCAATATCTGATGATTTCATGCATGTCTCTGTCCCTTCACAGTCCTCACACACAGACGATGTGAAGACCAACAGTCAAACAGCACAACATGTGGCAGGTAGTTCTCGTTTCTGGATTAAATTTGTTATTGAACATTTATAAGACTTCCAATGCTATGTCCTGTACCAGTAGAAGAAGAACAAAAAAAAAAGCTGCTACACTAATATTGGGGTCTTAACTCACAGTCAAGGAAATGCAGGTGATTAACGTAATTGTTGATGAGCTTGTTAGAATCTCAATTGTGGAATATTAGCAAGACAAGGAGAGCCAAAACTTAATTTGTAGGTTAGCAGACAAGTATGCTGGTGGCTGAGATTGCTCTCAAAGGCCTCAAAAGCTGCTGGTTTCAACCTTTAGCATTCATTATTACGTTTCCTACAGTTCCTGTAGGGTTGTAGTTGTATGATTTCAAGTGATCTGTTTATGTTGCTACACAAGATCAGATGTGCCCTGCAAGCTGCCCATAGGACATGTGTTTGGTGGGTTCAAGTAAGGGTTAAACAACTTGGTGTGTGTACCCTCTTTAAAACACACATAAACAATGACTATAGTAAGTACATGCTGCGAAAAAAAAGTACATAGCAAGAAATAAAATGAAGAAAAACAGTTGTCTTTATGTTAGATGAGAGATTATTCATAAACTAATGATTTTATGGGACAAGAGGAAAAAAAAAGAGTGCAAAGTCTCCTGATTCCAAATCAGCTTCACTAATGTGAGCATTCTGATACCAAAGAGGAGTGAAATCCCCTGAGCAAATCACTTCATTAAACCTGATAACCAATAGAGAACACAATACCATTCAAGAAATACCTTTTATGCAACTTTAACAAACAACGAGTCAAAAAAATTAGTATTCTAGAGAGTCAGACAATGAGATGGCTCAGGGAGGAAATGTACTCACGCTCAAGCCTGAAAAAGAATTTGGAAGAAATCTTACAAATCGAGACTCCAATTTAATCAATATCTGATTATTAGACTCATTTCTTCCTAATTTTGATTAAATGTTCATTAAGTAATGAATGCATTTATGTGTTAAGAGCTACAATTCAGATGGAAAACATTTCAACTGACTCCTACATTTTGTATATAATTATAAAAATTACAATTGCTTTTAAGTAATCATAGTCAAATAAACATTTATCTCCTACTTTAGCTGTCCATCTAGAGTCAAGAAAGAATAATCTTATATACAGTCTTCTTACAGTTCTCTTGCCTAGTTGCTCTGTTTCCACAGCTCAGGGTCTTTCTAACTAACATTTTCTCTCTTGTGATAACTCAAGAAGGTGGCTACTGTTATCATCCTGAACCACAAGACAAAAATTATATGATGTACAATCTGTATGATGAAAATAATTTGTGGCAAGTACTCCATCATCTTGACTTAGAATGCTCTTCTCTGTTATCCCCTACGGCCTTTAAAACAAGAACCCGAATTTGGCTCTTAATTCTTAGTACAGTCCTCATTGTATAGCTTCAGGTAATCCAGATTCTTCCTTTTACTACATTTCCAACACATGGTCCTATAGATAAATCGCCATGAAATATATTAATGTGTAATGTGGACTAGTGCTTCCCTTTTATATTATGCTTGTAAAAGGAACAGCAGGCTGTGTTCCTGTCTGGCTCCCGCATGGCTAGCTTTACACCCAAAAATAACAACACATAAACTGTATTCATTTAAACACTGCCTGGCCCATTAGTTTCAGCCTCTTGTTGGCTAATTCTCACATCTTAGTTTAACCCATATTTAGTAATCTGTGTAGCACCACAAGGTGGTGGCTTACCGGGAAAGAGTCTGTCCTGCGTCTGTCTCAGAGAGGAGAGTCATGGTGACTGCCTGCCTCTGCTTTCTTTTTCCCACAATTCTGTTCTGTCTTCCCCACCTACCTATATTCTGACCTATCAGGCCAAGCAGTTTCTTTATTAATTAACCAATGAAAGCAACAGCTAGATGGAAGACCCTCCTACATCATATGCTAGTGAAAGCACACAGCATAGCATCTCTAAGCACCTTTCTTGTTTCCCTTCAAAAGATGCTATGATACACTATGTTCAGAGAGAAACCAAAATAGCAATGTACGATATAGAAACAGTTAAATCAGCCAATTAGATGATGTAGATATGTAGCCATGTCAGTATGGGGCCTGATATGAGTAAGTAAGCAAAACAATAACAACAGCAAAGATTTGTTCTGTATTTACAATGGAAAGACATTTTGCTGTTCTAGTGTGGGAAATGATTACATGAGGTTACCCTTGGCCTTGGAGGCTATCTTATGACATCTTTCAGTAAAACCCTGCAGACTTTTGGTTGAGCCTGTAATTATAATAGGCATGAAGATAAATGTTGCCATGGAACGTGATGGGTAAAATGGAAGAATAAGAAAGGTCATCCTTTTCGGCACTGTATTCTCAGTGCCCGGGGCGTTGCTTGTTGCATGGTAGCTTTTGAGTAAATATTTCTGCAAAAAAATTCTGATTCACTGAATTTCATTGTCATAGCTATCTGTGACAGACTGAGTCATTAAGAATAAGCAGGTAGATAGGAGAAAATTGTAGTGCCTTTTATAATATGCAGTATTTAATTATCCAAAAAGTGAAGAGAGGGCATTGATATGGAATAAGAGAGAGGAACACCTCTATCTCAAGTGAGCTCTCAAACATTCACATATGGTTCCCGAGCTGCCTCAGAGACTTGTGATTGATGTGTTCGTGTAGTAACTAATTGACTGAGTCGTTAATATTTTGCGTGCGAGGGACACCGATAGCTTCCCTCCAAACAGTAAGAATGGTAGTTTACTGTCACGCTTCATGTCACCAGAGAAAGTATAATAAATGAGATCAGTGGCTGAGCCAGGTCTGTATTCTGTTTGCCTTTGATGTGGCGGGAACACGAATACTTTTCTATAGCAATACTTTATATGGAATCCAAACTCTAAAGAGTAAATTGACTTTGAGAGTCTTTGAATACCTTTAACACAGAGTTGAGATTGCAAAATAAGCAGACATTTAGAAATACAGTTGAAAGAATAACTCATGGGGGTAAAAGTTGTGGCAAACAGAAAGCAAGAGGAGGAATTAAGACCTGAAGAATTTATAAGTGGTATTAACAAAACAGACAGACAATTATATAATGTGGATTTTTCTGGGGTATGTAGATAAACAGAAAATTCTTCACATCTTGATTTTCTAAATCAAACCTAATGACATTCAAAAAGGACACAATGAAAGTTACTCTATTTTCCATATTCAAATGTAAATGAAAAAGTAAATAAAGATCATAATATTGAGGCTTCATGGAAATAATTTAGATTTGAAATTCATTTTAGTGATTACTTAAATGCCTTGATTCTGATAATGAATATATCAAATGTAGATATGCGTCTTAAGACAACCAACAATGACAGGCTATATTGGTAATACACGAAATCAGTACCATGACTTAGCTGTTTGCTTTGGTCTCTTCTGATCCCATAAATTATACTGTAATATGGTAGACACTGCCTACAATTTGGAAAAGTGCCATCAGCTTAAGGTGAAGATAATTCATGTTGAAGTGTGTACTTGATTAGAAAGCCCTCTTCCATAACAGACAGTGAAAAGTAAAGAGATATCTATACCCAATGACAATTTACCTGGGTTTGTGTAACCTCCATTTATTAGGTTCTTCACAATAATCAAATTGAGCTGGTGGGTGCAATCTGTATCTTTCTACTAAGTTTTGATGTAGTTATTGTTTTTTCTTCTGTTTTCTGCCCAAATATGGACTAGGAAGCCCTATTCTACAGTTTGAGCCTCTAATACATTGAGATTTATATTTTTAAAAGACAAACATAGGTATAGGAAGTTTTTTTATATTAAACAGCTGAATTTCTATAATTCATTTTAATACATAAATACAACAATATTATTTTAAATCTAACAGAAATCCCACAGAATCAAATTTTATTTTTTAAGTTTATTTCTGTAAACTTAACTACAAGAAATAATAGATACTTCATGAAAGAAATATGCATTGTTCTTAACCAGAAAGTTAGTATAAGATTATGGACATTATTAACTTAATTTTAATTAATTTAGATCCCTTCATAAGAGGATTAGGTGATTAATATATAAGCATTTTAATTCAGTATTTGATGAATGACTTAGGAGACCTAGTATTAATATCTTCCAGCCCAGGAGCTTTGTATATATGTGCATATGTTTATGTATACATATCTTTCATTTGGGTTACTATTTTAATTTGAATTATTAAAATCTTTGTTATATACTAATGTTTATTTCCTACTTATGTCTTGTATGTAACTTTTTTCAATTAAGTTTCTTTAAACTTTGTATGATAGTGTCTCTGGACAATCATGAAAAATTTTCAGAGTAATATAATTTATTTTTTGTGAATTTTATATATTATTTTTGTACTTTTTAATGATCTATGCGTCAGAGACTGCATACTCAATCTGGAAACTGACCCCGTTCAACTAGCCTGCCTATGCGGACCCCTCATGAGGTCAGAGCCAGACAGCCACCTAACAGCCTTCAAACCAAGAAGGTACAGAGTGTCACATGGTTCTGATTAATGGATCAATTCAAAGAAGGCATTAGCATTCTGACTATATAGATATAAAACACAGGAGTACTGTTTCATAAGATACACACAACTAGACAGAAAGACATAGGTTAACCCTCGCACAAAAACAGAGGTAAATTGCAGGAACTTACTCTCCTCATTTGATAAGTAATTCCAACAAAAATAAATAGACAAGATTTAGATTAAATGACATCATATATGAAATAGATTTAATAGTAGGAGAGTCCTTGCTAACTACATATCTGAAAATTAGTAATGTCTCGAATTTACAAACTCAAAATAAAGATACAAAAATTAAATAGGCTAAGCAAGAGAAGGGACATTCTCAAAAGAAAAAAAATAGCACATAAATAGTTTTAAAAGTGTTCAACAATCTTAGCCACCAGGAAAAGAAGACTGCAAAATGTTTAAGCACGGACTCTTTCACTAAACAGCATTGGCTGTTGTCAGGAAAACAACGGTCAGTGAACAGTGGTGAGGCTTTGGGGAAAGGGAAAGTCTTATTGGAGCTGAGAATAATAGCTTGCGGCAGGTGCCACGGAAAAGGGGGATTCTCAAAAGCAAACAAACAAAAACTACAAATAGATCTACAGTATCAACCAGGTACAGCACTTCAGGGTTTATACCTCAATCGCTCTCTGTCTTATCGTAAAGACACCTCACAACCATGTTAATTTCTATTCTATCTACACTAGTTAGGGCATTGGGTAAGCCTCACTGTCTATAATTTCATAGATACTGAAAAGGCAGTATATGTACATAATGGAATTTCATTCAAGAGTAAAGAAAAAAGAGATGCAGAAATTTCTGGAAAACTCATAAAACTGGAAAATATTATATTAGCGAGATAACTAAGACTGAAAAAGACAAAAGTACATTGTTCTCTCATCTATACATACTACCTCTGAATTTTTAGATATGTCAGTTTAATTAGGAGTGAGTATTTATAGAAGCCATGGAAGTAGAGAAGCAAGATAAGGAAGAGGGAGACAAAAAGATTCATGCTATGTGACCATAGAGGAGGGACATATTAGAGGAGATTGTGAGGATAGGGACAGGTTGACAGAGGGAGAAGGTGGTCATGGAAGGGTTAAACTAAATGAAAGATTTATGAAAAAACCATATGCAAACCCACTATTTTGTAAGCTAATTTAAAACATGTAACTTAAAGAAAAAATGTGTGAGATAGAGGAACACTGAATAAGTGGATCATCCATATGCCAGAAGCTATACATTATTAAATGAGAGTCCTGGCGCCAAAAGTGAGATCCCACTGATGAGCTGTTAGATGAAGACCACTAAACAATATAACCTATTTTCACTTCTTAGTTGCCAAGACATAAGGCATTGACCATACATCACACTTTGGTTTTCGGGCATGGAGAAAGCAAATTGGACCTGGAATGGAAGCCTCCTCCCTCCTAACTCCCTTTCTTAGTGCGAAGGGTGCTGTGTATTCTGCTGGTGGGGTGGGAATGGGCATTTGTAGATTAACCTTGCTAGCAATCCCTCAAGCAATAATATTGAGCTAGACGGCAAGATGAGCGCTCTCTTATAATAGAGTCATGCATACACAAGAGTCCGCTGGCTTTCTGATAGGACGTGATGCCTGATGCACAGGGGAGATTCTCCCCAGGTACTATGAATCTGCTCATTTGCTTTGACTGGGTAGTCGCAGGCCCTAGGTGGAGAACCAGCTTTTGCTGTTTCACTGGATGGGTATGTTCTGCCCAACAAACTGCTTTCTTTCTTTATATACATATAACGTCCATAGATGAGTGTTGTTGCTCTCAGCCTTCGTCGGCAAAGCCTCATTTTTCAGTGAGCAGAGGCGACTGCATCGATTCATAACTGCCCAGACGGCTTAGACTAAGTGATGGCCGCATGCTCCGACCTAAAGGAGACATCTGTGTCATCTGCCTAAAAGGGGACGCTGCGGAAGAGGAAGAAGAATGGAAGAACCAAAAGACAGGGAGAAGGCTGTAAAATGCTGGCTCACAGTGAGACAGAAGACGGAAGGGATTGATAGCGACAGCTGTGTCCTAGACACTGTGGCCCTGACGTCACGGCAGCTGCAGTTTCCTGCATCGGACTGCATTCATCAGCAGTCATCCCGGCTGGGAAACTCATGAAGTACCACAGCCTCTTGGAATAGCCACTGGCAGTTCCAGTGGGTTTTCCCATGCTCAAGTATAACCTGCCTCTCAGCCAAGCTCACACGAAGAACCCTAATAAATAAAACTCAGAAGATAAAAGAAAGAAAAACAAATTACAGGCCAGTAAGATTGGGAAGTTTAGAAGAGGGTCAGGGTGGAAACGTCAGGGTAGAGGAATTGTAATAGGGAGTAAAATGGCTGAAGGACACTAAATACAAGTATGAAATTGTCAAAAATATTAATTGAAAATTTCGATACCATGCTATCTTTATTCCAATGGTTCTAAGAATAACTTGAATTTTCTTACGATCATCTTCAGCAGCATTTCTTAAGCTCAATATGGTTTTGTGAATCTTTTTGGCTTCTATAGAAATTGTAAGACTTTTTTTTTAAAAAAAAATAAAGAATGGCATAGAGATTTTGATTGGAATTACAATGAATTTATAAATTGTTTTCGGTAAAATGGCTATTTTCATAATATTAGTTCTTCCAGTTCTGTGAATATCTTTTGTTTTTTGTTTTGGGGTACTTTGTTGTTGTTGTTCTTTGTTTGTTAGTTCTTTTGAGTGATACTTCAAATCCAGTCAGAAAACTTGTTCCCAGGAAGATTGGATCCCTTGCTCTGCCCAAAAGGGTCTAATTTCACTTCAATCTAGATATTCTAAAAGCAAAAATACCAATACATTTTTGAGGGTCCTTAATACTCAGTTGGGATACTGCAACTTTCATACCTCATGGTTCCACCTAGCAGTAAACAGAAAGATAAACCATCCCTCCAATTTCCTAATTACAGTTGTGTCCACCTTGTCAAAGGAAGAAAGGGATGGGAACAGAATATGGAAAATCTCAGCCAGCTTTACAGTAGGCCACGAAGAGTGGAGAGTTCTAATCTGTGCCTGCTCCCCACACTCACACACCCATACTCACACACCTTGAGCACACTAATAATTCAGAGAGGGCAGTATTATGACTTCCTCTCCTTCGTATTTAAAATACTGGGAACAGAGGTGGATCCTTCGGGGCCCTGCTGAGGCACATGAGGGTGAAGCTATTTCTTTCAGGCCAAAGAGTGAAGACTGAGTTCTACTTCTAGGCCTGCGAAGAGACCTGACATTGCGATCTGCTCCCAGGATTAGACCATTACATACTATTATTTACCCCCTTAAAGTTAATCCAGTAAAATCCTCCAGTCACGTGGACCAGAGAACACCCTTCAGGAAAACTGATTGGGGGAGACACACAAAGTCGTTGGGAAGAATAATTACCCCTAATGACATAATGTGTTCACACTTCCCCCGTACAGTTGTGTGCAGCTTCCACCAGCCCTCTAAAGCTTGTTTACTTCTTTTGAGTCCTAACTCTAAAAGTCTACTTTTTTTCCTTCTACCGTTCTTAGCATTTCAGTGTAAACGCTCAAGGATGTTTTCCCTAAAACTTTGACTCTCAATCCCTCATTCTTTGAAACCTTCCACCCCTATCTCTGACTGCCCTGTAGGCCTGGCTGCCTTTTTGCACTGCCTGCAGCTCCTTTACCTCACTCCAAGAACAGGGCTTATCTCTTTCTCTTAGCCCTCCACCTCCTTCGCTGGGACCTCCCAGATAACACAGCTTGATCATCCTGTTGATTTTCTTCTCCAATTCTTTGCAGTTAAATTCTTGAATTTCTTGAGTTAGTTTGGAACCCACCTTGAAAGTGTTTTACTAATAAGACAAAGACACTAAAAGCAAATATCAAATTCTGATTTCCCAGTAGCAATACCAACCAGGTCTAGGCATTAGCACCCGTAATTCCAACACTCAGATGTTAAAGCAGGAGAGACTACCATAAATTCAAGGGCAGCTGGCACTACATGCTACCACCGTTCTAGTCGTGGATACAAAACAAGACTCTCTGCCTTGGTTACTGGTGTGTCTATTGCTAAATACAGCACCATTACCAAAACCCCTTTCGAAAAGGAAGCACTGCATTTGGAACTTAGTTTCAATGTCCATGACTGTCACAGCGTAGATCCTGGAAGCCCAGGCCAGCAAGATATGGGAACAGCAGCTGAGAGTGTGTATGTTGATTGACAACTAGGGGTCAGAGGGGGCTAACAGGAAATGGTGGGGATGTTTGAAGCCCACTGACACACCTCTAAGAAGGCCCACTTCCTAAACTGTCCCTGTCAGTTCTACCAACTGGGGCTAAGTACGCAGCGTGAGCCAATGGGGATTATTCTTATTTAAACCACCACGCTCACCCTCAAGCACAAAAACAGAGTAAAACACAACTTCTGTGTGTGTGTGTGTGTGTGTGTGTGTGTGTGTGTGTGCACACACGTATGAGAGAGAGGCAGAGAGACAGAGATCTCTGTTGATAACTTCCTAGATAGGCTACACACTATTAATCAGAAAACAAAAAGAGTTTGGAAGTAGGTGTGAACCGTGCAATTAGGAAGTGTGTTAGCTTTAAATTTATTCCTGACCTTCATAAAGATGAGGTCAACTTAAAAATATGCAGCTCTTTGTTGTACATGACAGCATCTGGCGAGACTTCCTTTCAGCACAGATTGATCGTCTTGATACCTAGGTTTATACTTAGGGAAGAGCCACCGCTGCCTGTCCATCTGCCTTTGTACTGAAGAGCCCTAGAGAAGTCAAATTTTGACAAGAACACGGAAAGGCAGAAAATGACAAATATAAGCGTCAGCACGCACAAGGCAATTCTAGTCTCGGCTGCAGAGAGGAGTTAGACCTCAGAAGAAACTAGCCCACTTGGCACAGCCTCGATATGACTAATTCATTCTCTTGTAATGACCAGACATTTTTCCTCATGCATCTCTCTCCCCTTTATCTCTCTCCTCACAGAGCCCTCAAAATTTCTCTTAAAAAGCAAAAGAATTTTTGTGAGACCTGGAGATACGGAACAAGATTTCCTTGCAATGCCGCTCTAACGTTTCTCAAGGTTCTAATTCCACGTGCCATAGCTTTCTGAACAGAAACTCCGTGCTCACAGTGGCTCTTCCTTGTGACGATAAGTCTGCATCTGAAAAGACTGTGACCTTTGGGATCATTTAGAAGAGACCGTGGTACATTTTTCCCTGCTATTTTCTGAAGTGGTGCTGGTAACAACCACACAAGATACTTTTGATATAAGTATAAATATTATAGTGTGGTCTCAAATGGAAAGTTCCACAGTGTTTTCCATAATTCCCTTAGCTTGTTTTCATATAACTACTTATCTATATATTAAAATATCTGAGGCCGCTTTCAGAGTTTCCATGCTTTTTCATCTCTCCTTCCTGGATCTTCTCAAATGTGTACTGCTCTTCATGAAAAGCTATTGCCACATACAGCGATTTCCAAGCTGGAAGCGGACAGTGTGTGGTTTTACGTCTGCCAAATGTTGCCATCTTAAAATCCTGACTGTTGGAACAATAACATTTTGGCTTCTTTTATGACACTCTTTTAATGTTTACAGTTTGGTAAAATGTGCATCTTTATAAAACAGAGAGCTTACCTAATTAAACTGGACCAGTGTGAGAACTAGGTCAATGTATTGTGAACATAATCTTCTCAATATGGCTGGGTTATGGAGCAGCTCAGTTTTGCTCATTGAGCTCTATCGATTTTTGGCAGGGAGAAAAGAGAGAAAGAACAGATGGTGAAAGAAAGAAATTGAGCTGCTGGCGATGGGATACACTATCACACTGAATTCTAAAGAGCAGAGCTCCAAGTGCTTGGATAGCTATTTGATTTAGAGTAGAAAACGCACACGCTGCTTGCTTCTGAGGCACCAGAATGTTTTCAGCAACAGTGAACGTGGAATTGGGTCTGCAGCAATGACGAAGCAGTGCTCAACGTGATGTCATGTGGGCCCAGGTGTTTGCGGCCTGCAGTGGCTTCCAGCAACTCACACATCGGAGGGTTTGTTTGGGTTAGGGATGCACAGGGCTTCGTGCGTTCCCATTCACAATTTTACTACTCCACTGGATTTGTTTATTGTTTTCACTTATTGACTGATTGACATATGAGCTCTTGTTGCCCCTGCTGGCTTCCAACTTACTGTGTACAAGAGGATATAGCTGCTTCCACATCCCAAGTGCTGCCTGATCACCTAGATGCCATGATATCCAGCAGCTGGAGCTTTAAAGTCCTTAGATATAGGTAAAGTTAAACACACACACATACAAACACATACACACATACAAACATACACACATACACACACAAACACACACATACACACATATACACACATAGACACGTAGACACACATGTACACATACACACATGTGGACATATACATACACACATATATACACATGCACATACACACATAAACACATATATAAACACATAACACATGTACACATACACACACACTTCCTGAAAATATGCAAATCATTGCTGACAAAAAGAAGTTTGTTCTTTAAGTAAACAAAACTAGTAGGTAAACATTCTTCTTTTCAGGCTACCGTAAAGTTCTTAATCTAAAGGGAGTTGCTAGAAGCAACTGCAGGCCGCAAACACCTGGGCCCATGTGACATCACGTTGAGCATTGCTTCGTCATCTCTGCAGACCCAATTCCACATTCACTGTTGCTGAAAACATTCTGGTGCCTCAGAATACTAATGAATACTAAAAAATTCATCGTAGGTATCAACTGATCAAAACTAAGAGTCCACTGTGCATTTTCTCTCTCTTTTTGTAGTTTACTTTTTAAAAAATAGAATACAAACTATCTTTTTTCATTTTACATACCAATCCCAGTTCCCACTCCCTCCCCTCCTCCCATTCTCTCCACCTTCCCCTCCCCATCCCACATCCACTCCTCAGAGAGGGTAAGGCACATTGCTTTGAGGAAGGTCCAAGGCCCTTTCTACTATATCTAGGCTGAGTAAGATATTTAACCAAAAAGAATGGGTTTCAAAGAGCCAGTACAAGCAGGGATAAGCCTGGTGCCACTGCCAGTGTCCCTGAAGTCTGTCCCAGACATACAACTGTCACCCACAGTCAGAGGGTCTGCTTTAGGCCTAACCTGATCCCTTCTCTGTCTGGCTGGAGTTGGTGAGCTCCATTATCCTAGTAAACTGTTTCAGTGGGAGTCCCTATCTGGTCTTGACCTCTTTGCTCATATTCTCATGCATCCCACTCTTCAGCTGAACTTTGGGAGCTCAGTCCAGTGCTCTGCTGTGGGTCTCTGTCTCTGTTTCCATCAGTTGCTGGATGAAGGTTCTATAGTGACATCTACGACATTCATCAATCTGACGACAGGGCAAGGTCAATTCGGGCACCCTCTCCACTATTGCTTAGGGCATTAGCTGGGGTCATTCTTGTGCATTTCTGAGAATTTCTCTATTGCAAGGTTTCTTGCTAGCCCCATAATGACTCGCTCAATCAAATGTCCCTCACCCAAAGAATAGATTTAAAAAAATGGTACATTTGCACAATGGAGTACTACTTAGCAATTAAAGAAAAAGACATTTTGAAATTTGCATGCAAATGGATGGAACTAGAAAAAAACTATCCGAGTATGGTAACCCAGACCCAGAAAGAAGAACATGGTATGTACCCACTCATAAGTGGATTCCAGCTGTAAAGCAAAGGATAACGAGCCTATAGTCCATGACCGTAGAGAAGCTAAGTAACAAGGTGAACCCTAAGAAAAACATATATAGATACCCCTGGGAAGGGGAAATAGACAAGATTTCCTGACAAAATTTGAAGCATGGGGATGGAAAGGAAGGAGGAGGGGAGAAGAGAAGGGTAGGAGAACTTGAGGGAAAAAAAAGTCGAGATAGAGGAAGGACAGAGATGGAGAGCAAGGAAAAAGACATTTTGATTGAGGGAGCTATTCATGGGGCTAGTAGGAAACCCACTGTGCATTTTCATACCTATATTTACTCTTAAACTTGTAAATCTGAATTTGTTTATTTTGTATTTAATTAGCATTCATTTTTTAACCTAGTCTTTAGATTCTTAGACATATGAATCCTGTTGACTTTTTTTTCTTATGAAACCAAAAAATGAACAGTGAGGTCACGCACTTACTGAAGTCTGGCATCAGACTTCAGCATCTTTCAACCTTCAAAAGTCATTTTGGCCAAGAGACAACCCTTAAAGTATGTGTGTGTAGGTGTGTGTGTGTGTGTGTGTGTGTGTGTGTGTGTGTGTGTGTGAAATAGCATAATTTGTGAACCTTTTAAAGAAAAATTTACAGTTACATGCGTGGAACTGAAGTTGGAATTAAATATGATGATTATATTACAGACTATGATTATTATGATTATTTGGGTTTCACTTCTAATCATTCAGATGAGTACACACTACTGCAGTGAAGAACACTGACTGCCTGCTCTTCCAAAGGTCCTGCGTTCAATTCCCAGCAACGACAAGGTGGGTCACAACCATCTGTAATGACATCTGGTGCTCTCTTGAGGAAGAAACCTGGTCAGTCAAACCCAACAGCTTAGACCATGAAACCCAATAGGAACAGTTTTAACAGAACCGCCATATATGGGCTGCCCATGCATTGTCAGTGTTACCAGGGAATAAATTTCACTCAACTCAATTTAGACGAGTAAGACTGCTCTTAGCTTATAAGCTGTAAAAATATCCAGCATCCTGTATTTTTCCATAGCCTGGAATTGGCAACCTCTGACTTAACCTATTGTGTTTTTGTTTTGGCCAATATCAAAAGTAAGATGAATTTCACTACCCAGAGAAGTGCAAATTTCAGCTGGAGATGTTTTTGTTTTTGCTTTTCCCTGAGTATTTATTGAAAGAATCCTGGGGAAATATTAATCATTTTAATGATTAAATTATGAATTATGTTATGACTCTATGCATGAGGGAAGCAATAACTTTTTAAATTCTCCTTATACTTCCCAGCCACACACTAAGAGTAGATGTGGTATAAGAAGCAGTTGTTATGTAGACATGAAGGATGCTTGCTACTTCCTTTGTTGGCTGTGCCTTGAGTTTCTCTCTGGTTGGTCTGTTTTTGTCATGTCATTTATAGAAGTGAAATTCTTAATCATCAGAAATAGGAAGGATAAGAAATTCTATGGGCTATTATAAATTATTTTCAAAAGTTTTTGAAATATTGCCAGTTGGTGGTTGGGGACGTAGTAAGTTTGTCTAGTGAGTCCAAGGTACAACTTAAATCCTGAGGATTGAAAACCAGAGTGTCTGCTGTTTTATTGGTAGGAAAGAGAGAAAACTATATAAGACAAATGACAAACAGCAGACCCACATGCTCTGCTGTGCTTGGTAGGTGATTGGTTTGGCATGGTACATTCAAGTCAGCTTGACTGGACTTAGAACACTTCAAAGACCCAGCTCTGGGCAAGTGTGCAAGACTCATTCCATAGACGTCTGACTGAGAAGACATGCAGGAATGTGAGCATCGCCATACCTTGCACCGGAAACCAGAACTGGCTAAAAAGACAAAAAGACAGAGATGGCCAACCAAGCCTGAGCCCTCACTCTACTCTGCTGACGTCGTGATTACAGATATTGCGACCTAGGGCTTCACATTTTTACTGCCATGCTTTTCCTCCCACCAGGAGCCTACACTAAACCTTCCTTCCCTAAGCTGCTTTTGCTAGGTCTCTTGTCACAGTCACGAGAAAAGTCACAGCTCGGGAACTTTCTTTGAAGAGGAGAGGAAAAGAGGAGTGAGTTGGAGAGAGAAGGGCCCAAAGAACCCAAGCCTATGACTGACCCTGGGTCATCCAATCCAGAACTCACAGAGAGAAGTACATTCTGAAGCACTGGAATCCTCTGAGCAGATGCAGTCCTATCGTATTGGAGGCTCACTAGCGTCAACGCAAGTGCGCTGAGCTTTATGATCATATGCTACAATTGCTCCTCTTTTCAATTATTAATGTTGGATTTCAAGTGAAAGAACTAGACTCAGAAGAAACATAGGGCTATCACTGAAGTGGGTCCATGAAGTTGGTCCAAGATGCTGGGGAGAAATTCCCATGTCCTGATAACTTGACTGGAGTATGGATTTAGTTTAACCTGTTAAGATAATGCCCTACTTCGTTTTTCATAAAACTTCTTGAGATCTACAATAAAGATGGGCATGTAAAAAATAAGCATCAAAAAAGACAAGAACTATTTGTCTTTGTAAGAATGACTGAATAAAGTATCTTTTGTTCCCATAAATTTAAATAATGGCATGTAATTTACTATGTATTTCTTTAAAAATATTGTAAATCACTTCAAAAATTTTCTATAAGAATCCATATAAATGTTGATATCCAGTTATGCCAGCAATCATATGTTAAATATACTTTCTTTTTTTCCATTTGACATTCTTTGCTTCTTTGTCAAAAATCAGGTGTTTGATTTGAAGGTGTGTGGATTAATATCCAGATCTTTGATTTGGTTCCATTTTTCCTCCTGCCTGTTTTTATGACAATACCAGACTGTTTTTAGTACTGCAGCTCTGTAGTAGAGTTTTAAGACATTTTGATGCCTCCAGAAGTTCTTTCATTGTGCAGAATTGCTTTGTCTATCCTGGGGTTTGTTTTTTTTTTTTTTGATATTCCATATGAAATTGAGTACCATTCTTTTGAGGTCTGTAAAGAATTTTGCTGGGCATAGCATTGAATCTGTAGAATACTTTTGGTAAGACTGCCATTTTTACTATGTTAATTCTACCTACCCAAGAGCATGGGAGATCTTCCCACTTTCTGGTGTCTTCTTCAATTACTTTCTTCAAAGATTTAAAGTTCTTGTCATATAAGTCTTCCACTTGTTTGGTTAGAGTTACTCCGAGATATTTTATGCTATTTGTGGCTGTTGTGAAGGATAATGTTTCTCTGATTTTTTCCTCAGCCCTTTTATCATCTGTGTACAGGAGGGTTACTGAGTTTTTGACAACAAATGGTGCTGGCGTAACTGGATATCAACATGTAGAAGAATGAAAATAGACACATATCTATCACCATGATTAAACTCAAGTCCAAATGGATCAAAGACCTCAACATAAAGCCACACTGAACCTTATAGAAGAGAAAGTGGGAAGTACACTTGAACACATTGGCACAGGAGACCACTCCTAAATATAACCCCAATAACATAGAGACTGGGAGAAACAATTAATAAATGGGACCTCCTGGAACTGAAAAGCTTCTGTAAAACAAAGGACATGGTCAATAAGGGAAAATGGCAGCCTATAGAATGGAAAAAGATCTTCACTAACCTTGTATTAGACAGAGGTCTGATCGCCAAAATATACAAAGAACTCAAGAAATTGGTCATCAAAAGAACAATAGTTCAATAAAAAAAAATGGAGTACAGACCTAAACAGAGAACTCTCAACAGAGGAATCTAAAATGGCTGAAAGACACTTAAGGAAATGTTCAACATCCTTAGTCATGAGATAAACACAAATCGAAAGCACTTTGAGATTCCATCTTACACCTGTAAGAATGGCCAAGACCAAAAACACTGATGACAACTTATGCTGGAGAGGGGGTAAAGGGAACACTCCTCCATTGATGGTGGGAATACAAGCTGGTACAGCCCCTTTGCTATACAGTCAGTATATCAATTTCCCAGAAAATTAGGAACCAACCTTCCTCAAGACCCAGCAATACTACTTTTGGGTATATATCCAAAGGATGCTCAATCATGCCACAAGGACATGTGCTCAACTATGTTTATAGTAGCATTGTTTTTCATAGCCAGAACCTAGAAACAACCTAATGCCCTTCGACCAAAGAATGGATAAGGAAATGTGGTACATTGGATACACATTTAATACAATGAAGTACTCCACAGCAGAAAAAAAATAACAACATCTTGAATTTTGCAGGCAAATGAATGGAACTAGAAAGCATCATTTTGAGTGAGGTAATCCAGACCCAGAAAAACAATTATCATAGTGGTTTTTAAACATAAAGCAAAGAAAGCCATTCTACAAACTACAATCCCTGAGAACCTAGACAACAATGAGAACACTAAGAGAGACATATGTGGATCTAAGCTACATGGAAAGTAGAAAAAGACATGATCTCCTGAGCAAATTGGGAGCATGGGGACCTTGGGAGAGGGTTGAAGGGGAGAGGAGAGGCAGGGAGCGGAGCAGAGAAAACTGTAGATCTCAATAAAAATCAATAAAAAAGAATCCATATTAATTTCTAAATAGAAATATTTTAATGTATTTCATATTCTTTTTGTCATTTTATTTTTTTGCATATGTATGTTTTGTTTACATGTATGTCTGTGTACCACATGCCTGTAATGCCCATGGACACTGATGAAGAAGTCATAGCCCCGGGACTGGAGTTACAAACAATTGTTAGCTGCTTTGTGGTGTCTCGGAATCAAACTGGTATCTTCTGGAAGAGTAGTCAGTGCTCCTAACAAATAGGTCATCTCTAGCAGAAGCTTTCACTTTCATCATATTTAGTTAGCGCTGTAAAATTTAATCATGGGGCAGTAAAGCAATCTTTAGATAACTGCTTTGAAAGGAGATATTCCCTGTAGCATTGAAGCATCTCCAACTTCGTTTTTAAGACCTCAAGACTATGCTCTGCTCCGTTTTAAAGGTCATTCATTTCTCTGCTCTAGTGACTATGCCTGACCACAGAGTTGCAGCCGTTGAACAATTGTGTGATTGTCTTGAATTATTTTTGAACAGAGCAGTGGCTTAAAGTTTGACTGTAGAATCCAATAGACAGGGACGTTCTAGCTTTCTTTTCACTCCCCCTCGCAATACAGACCCTTATTTCTGCCCCTGTAACAGCATCGAAACAATTTTTACTACAGGGATGGGCTTTGACCATCAGATTAGTCCACAGGAAAGTCTAAGCAGTGTTTCTGACGGGAAAAGTGACCACAAAGTGGTAATTGTTGATATTTTTCATATCTATCACTGTTGTTTATGGAAGTGGAAACACAGGGGCTATGTTTTTGGCTGCGAAGCTTAAGGACAATTGTTTTAGGACATTACTTCAAACCACAGCATGCATCAGCAATAGGGAATGTCAACTGTATCAATAAAAGAGCACAGGACAAACGTCAGGCTAATACCAAACTAAACTGCCCTATTGAATGAACAGTCTGAGTAAGCATGCTTTTGTGTTTGGGGAATACCCATTCACAGGGCATGCACAGGCAAGGTTAGTAATCAGCAGTCTTTGGAACTTGGAACTCTGATTTGAGGATTCAAGCTGACATTTCGTTTTCAATGGGTCTAATTCCATTTCAGACCCATGTGTGTGTCTTTAAGGTTGTGATGAGTCAAATAGATGGACGATTTGGTTTTTCTCAACGAGAGCTGACACTTCAGTTGGAAGTTTATAGCAACTGTCCCTTGATTCTAAATTGTTAACCTCACTAATTTTAGAAACAAAACCTGATGAACACTGGATCAGGTGGACATGTCCTATTAAAAGCCTGGAGGCCGCCCCTAAATATCTGGAATCAGGCATGGGAAACAAACTCTGTGTGAACCTGCCCGTGTAGTGAAGAACGCTCTGAAGTTTTATGGCAGTTTTTATTTATGGTCACAGTGATTCACCAGGACCAACAAGCATCCCCTTTCCCAGCCCCCTTGCCAGCCTCCCCCTCTATTTAACATAGGAAGTGGGAAGCACGCAAAAGCTGGACCAGGTGATGCCTGTCCTGTTCTCTAAAAGCGTTCTTTCTGCTGGTCTTCCCTTTTACAAAGTACAATGAGTATCTTGTTTCCTGGATTTTATAAATGATTTAGGGCACAGTTCTTATATTTCAGTTGATACAAATCTTGGTACAAAATGCACATTAAGAAGTTATCCTGCGGTATATGGTAAATTACTGATGCAATTTAAATAAAGGCCCAATTAGTGTGAATAGCAAGAAATTTAAATAAAATGAACAGCCAAGTCAAAAAATGATTATCCATACTGGAGTAAAGATCAGAGGGGCATAAATATGTTTTCCATTGGCATGTCTCCCATGATGGTTCTCTCTTCCTGCATTTAATGGGAAACATACCATGAGTTTGATGTATACCTATCAAAAAGAAAAAGTCATGTATTATTATCTAAGATACATAAGGATGTTTATTAGTGAAAGAAGGCATGGAAACCACTGGTTACCAAATAATCTATTAGAGTCTAGGATGTTCGTTTAAAAAAAAATGGCTTCAAAAGTCCCAGACATGATAGTCAAAATGCTGAATCAAAATGGGCCAATGAAGAGCATAAAATTCAAAATTTAAGAGGTGTGTGCAGAGTTAAAGTATTTCTACACACACTCTGCAGAAGTCTCTGTCCAGCAAGCAATTCCTCCCGGACTCACTTTTCCACCGTTAGTGTTAGCTTGTGAATTGGAAGCAGTGATTTTGGTGAAAGTAAGTCGTTTGGAATCAGTTATGTGGGTAAAATGTGCAAAGTTTGGTGTGCGCAACGTCTAGTCTTAGTTGTGAAGGAAATAGAGCAGAACTTTGAAAAATGTTGCCAATCTAAACTTTTTCTCATTGTTTCATAATAATTCCCAGTCTTGGGCCTTAAGATCCAGCAATTTCAGTGGAGCCATCAAATTTCTTAGAAATGCCTTTAGAATTTTCTTCTGTTTTTAGGAGCAGCCAAACAAAAGGTTTCCTCAAATATTAAAAGGGTGTGATTCAAGAATGCGCATTCAAATACAGCCCATACTTGGGTGTGAGTCATTGACAGCAAGTCACTGAAGGATTTCACACATGTTCAGGTACTCTTTAAAACTGTGGTATCAGGACAGAGTGAACTGGAATCACCAATCACATTCATGGTTATCTTGATTAAGCATATATCAGAAGACAATATAATAAATCAGTGTTGACCGAGAATCACTGGGTTTGGAGTTACTCAACTGGCCATGCGTTTTTTTAAGTAAATTTTTATGAAGTGATTTTCTTAGTCTCTTAGTTTAACCATCTTCATATTATATTGCATAGCATAAAGTCCTCTCCTCCGAACTAAAAGAAACTACAAATTCTTGCACAAAGTCTTAATTTATAAATCAAATTTATTGTAATCATGAGATATGCTAAAACCTATGGTATTGAAAATTAAAAATGTAATACTATATACCTTATTCTAAGAACTTTCTATCATGTTCCTCTTTCAAAGGTTATTATCTAGCCATCAAATATCCTTTATAAAATGTAGTAAATTATATTATGTGAGGCATAGCTGTAAAATGCTTGTCTTTTCACATCTAAATACAGTTCCTGCATTTACCACCTTGCTCACGCCACTCTGAATGCTTAACCTACATGCTTTCATTCCATCCTCAGCTCTTAATTCATCAGGAGGGAATCAGGCCTGGTTCGTCTTTCCGTTATTTTTATTGGGTAATCTGCATATTGATAGTTTGGCCTAATTGCTTTAAAGTATCCTTATACGTTTCTGTGTATGTTCAGCATTTGACTGAACAACCAATCATGTATTTTTTTCTGCATCTTGCAAATAATGTTTAGATCTGAGTCTAGTTCTTTGTAGTTATTAACAGCATCCTCCTAACCAACTATAGTCCTCTACTGACTTTAGTGAAATGGTGGTTCTGGACTTCACTTTTGCAACTAAAATATTAGGGTTAAAAATAATTTTATAACAATTTTTATGGCATATTTAGTTATTTTCAGTCGAATCAAAATGTAAAAGTAGAGAAAAAATTGAATATTTCTTTTCTGACATGTATACATGCTCAGAGAAGAAAACATCCATGCCCATAGGTGGTTTAACCAGTCAATATTTGGCCAATCTGGCCCAATGTATCACTTTCTTTCCTTCTAACTTATTTTCCTTTCTTCACCTGAAAAGGTCTTCAATTCTGTCTTCTCCCTTCCCAGCTTTCAAAAGTTCTACACTGTCCTTCATAAACACTTTTCTTACATAAAGACACTGTTGAACTTCCTTCCATCTGTGATATCTGAGGATTCTGAATCCTCACAGTACCTGATTGAGACACATCTCTCTCCGTATGTTCCCAACACACTGGCCCATCTTTCTCATGGAAAGTAAGCTATTTCGAAGAGATGCCGTACATCCGTGTGCAAACTCACCACTGCACAGCACTGCACATAAGCCTGGTGCTATTTAGAGAAATGCTCAAAGATTGTAAGGATCCACAAGCAGATTTCCTGAATTGACCCCATTGCCTTGTGGTCCCATAGGTAAGGTGAAACAATTCATTTTCTGCCTGTCAGGGACTCTGTAAATATCAATTGCCTCATGACTGCACACAGTATGTTGCTATTAGAAAGCCCTTCATTCAACCTTGCAAAATGGATAGCCTTGCACTCATGTTAATTTTCACTCCCTGTAAAACCTGTTTTCCTTATGCTCAATTGCACACCATAGCATAATTAAGGACTTATTGTCACCTCTGAACTTAATCACGTTCTTTGTATCTGAGTGGCAGGCTGATTTGCTTCATTATTGTGTGGTATGTTTTCTGCAGCACCATGCTGCAAAGTTCTGGAGATCAGACATTAATTCCCTGTGTTTTTCTTGGCCCAGCCATCATTACCATGAGTAACGTACAGCCATACCTAGCAAATATTCAACCCTTTGAAATAGGTTTAAACCTTTTAAAAGAAAACTTCCTGGATCCAAATAAGATTAATAAAAAGCAAGAGTACAAAAAACCTATAAAGAGAATACTAGGTAAATCAGAATGCCCATGAAAACATCAACAACAACTGGATACACATACACACGCGTGCACACACGCTCACCAGCTGAATGTTGTTTCTTCTGCCACAGCTTACATGCACCGTGTTTCGCCATCATTCGTCTCTTTGACAGTTTTTCTGATCACTTTCTCTCCTCACTTTTTTTTTTTTGCATCAGCGTAGGAAATAAGCTCCAAATCTCAACTATATTTTGTCTTAGGAGACTCTGGAGTTAATTCTAATTTAAAAAAATTATACATAAAAATGCATAGACAGATCACATATAGACAGTGATACTTCTTTTTCTTGTGAATGCTATGTCGCCTTTTGATTCCCTTTGGTAAGTACTAGAATGGATGCAATTATTTTTTTCTGATAAGCAAATTTGGAACAAAATGGACATGAATTTGCAATGACAAAGACTGACTCTACAACCTGTCTTTATATAAAATATGGCAAGAAATCGGAAGACATAGCTTAGTGGGCAAAGTACCTATCTAGCAGGCAAAATGTACAGAATTGGAAATAAACAAAAATGAAACAACAACAAAAGAAGTAAACAACCAAAAACCAAAGGAAGAAGACCCCAGAAAACAAAGATGGTAAGATGGTCTGTAAAGTTCTGCCACAACTTTATTTTACTGTTTTTTCTCCCTTCTATAACATCTCCTTGTGTGTGTGTGTGTGTGTGTGTGTGTGTGTGTGTGTGTGCTTGAGGACTTCTGTGTGTGTGTGCGCGTGTGGTTGCATGTGTGTGCATGTGTGTGTGTGCACATGAGGACTTCTCCCTCTCTGTGTAAAACTGTTTTATATTTGTGTCATTGCAATATCCTGCCTTCTTTACAGAACCAGATTAAAAGTATTTTAGAAGAGGCACAACACCATCACACTGAGACTAAAAGTTGCTTGGTTATGATCCATGAAAAGGAAACATTTATCTTTTTATTGCGTCTATTTCCTCTTCAAGATTTGTTTCATCTTAAAAATGTTAAATATATTTAGATAGATGCAATTAAATCAAGAGTGCATTATGCCCAGAAAACTGTTTGTGTCACGTTAAAGGAAGAAAGGAGATGCTTGCTTATTTTAATAAAACGCGCTTGTTGTCAGTATGAAACACAACCTTTAACGAACATAGCTTTTCAGAGATAGAGTGATGTAATTATGCCTAACTTCAACTACCTACCATTAACAGTTATTTAAAGACAAAATAGTTCCTGGATAGTATGTTTTAAAATACTATAGCAGCACAAACTAGCATTATATGTTACATTTAAAAGACTTTACTAAGAAAACAATGCAAGTTTTACGAATTTATCGCAGATTACTTTTACATCTAAGTTACTGTTAAAAGGCAAGTTGGTCTTTGTGATGTGGTTAAAATTCATAGCCAGAGACAGTCCAACCTCTTCCTCTGGCGCTAGACCTCACCTTCGCATATCGGTTACACACCCTGATTGCTTCCACATGTCTGGCGTAAAGTAAAATAGTTTATGAGCATTGTAATACAGCTAAAGCCGCAATGAAATAAAATTCATCTTTGTCTAGAGTACCTCAGAAATTTATTCATGCTGCTGGATAAAGGGTTTTCAAAAAGAGGTCTGTCCTTCTGAAAAATCCTTTAAAAGCCAATGGTGGTTAGTGTCACCTCCCTTGCTAAGGATGTCTAGGTTTTCCAGTCTGCGTTCCCAGTGTCTTCTGTTAGACAAAAACCCCTTTAAGTTCCTCTCCACATGCCCTTCATTCTATTTAGCAGCCTCAGACGTGTACGTTTATTTTCTTGAGTGACTGCATATCCTCTTTCCTGCAAATGGGCTATTTGCAGCCACAGGTGGTTCTCAGAATTGGCTGCAAAGACTCAGCTTCTGTGTCTACAATGCCTCATTCAGACTCAGAGAAATGCTTTAAAATATATTTAAAAGATATTTAAAAATATCTGTTTATTCATAGAGTGTTCAGTGTTCCTTGGGCTGTCCTGAGCTTGGGTCTTCATGGAACAAGTCATTCCAAATCATATGGAAAGCAATTATTACGTCATTTGAGAAGATATGCAAATAAAACTGGTCATTTCCTGGTGACTTTTACTTAATATTGAATAGTTGACTATTTAATGTTGAAAATACGAATTGGAACATGCGTTCTGTTGCCAACACTTGTAACCAACTGCTTCTCTAAAAGGCAGGTGCTTCCTTGCTCACCTGGCAGTAACTACCCACAGCTACAAGGAGAGTTTTCACCCCCATCATCAGCTCTACTCAAACGGAGAGCATCCACACTTCCCTTCCGTGGTTCGATGATGCCCTATACTGAGGATAGTTACCTTTATCCAAGGGGGGGGGGGGCGCTGAGAGTTTGATGTTAAGCTTAGCTGAGTCTTATTGTTTGCTTAAAGTGGTATCTTTGTTTATTTGCAGGATTGCACATACTCCAAATTAAACACATGAATCTAAAGCCTCAACAGTAATCCACATATGACTAAAAACATGAGATGTTTACCTCCTTGGGTCTAGGCTACCTTATTCAGTACAATATTTCCAGCTCTGTCCATTTAGCCTTTTTTATTTTTCTTCACAGCTAAATAAAACTTCCTTGTTTATAGTTATTACATTTTCATCACTTTGGACATCAAGACTATTTCATTGTCATAGCTACTGAAAACAGAGTGGCTTTGATCATAGATGGCCATTGGTAGAGAGAGGGAAGAAAGATCTTAAAGAGGGAAAAGTTAGTAGAACACGTTGCCATGAAGAGAAAGAGGAAAAGAATGGAAAAGAAAATTTAAATGGTGAGAAGAATGGGAGGGCCAGGTAGAAGGGAGGAAGAGGTGGAGAGACATACCTAGCACCAAGAAGGCTAGAAAAAGCCCCATGGGAACGTACCATATATATAAATAGAGAGAGAGTCATGAATAAAAATCAATTTTGAAAATATGAAACTATAATAAGATTTGCTACATTAAAAAATGTATCCATTATCTCCATCCGTGAAGAAAACTCAACTGCTTTACAGTACATAGTGCAATAGAATTGATACAGTTTTGATACAGGTAAATATTATCAAATCCATTGTATACCTGTGGAACTGAATACTGTATAGTAACAGTCAAAATAGCAAGGACATGATAGCAATCTCAGGTGCACTGTGTTTGAAAAAATCTAAAATCAGGGTCAAAAGAGCTGTATACTTAGTCCTGGCCTAAAGCAATAGATTACTCTAGCATTCTTAAGTTCACCTCTGTTTTGGAAAGGTCTAAAATTGCTAAGTAACTAAATAGACTATTGAAAAACGACTGTTTTGATGTTTATATGGTTGTGAGAAGAGAAACCAAAATGTGGTGGACATTGTTCTCCAAAATGGCAGAAAAACAACAGAGACAAGAAGATAAGTATTAATAAAGTTATTGTTAAATAATAATGCACCAGGCAGACACTGGCTCTGGATGACTACAGGATTCATAGGGTCCAAGGAAATGATTCTTAAATAATTTGACTACACACTGTTGTTATATGGAAATTCTCCCTAAGTATGAATGAGGAGGTTGAAAGACAGAAAGAGGGTATCTTGACTTAAGCTCCAAACCATCTCTATAGCCCCAAGTTGCAGAATTTTAAAGCCTTAACATTCTGGTAACCCTCTGTGTCCCAACTCCTTAGAAACAAAAACTCACTGAAACAGGTTTCTGTGTACTTTAAACATCTCCAGTCTCTTTTTCTCATCATTTCCTTAATCAGCCCTGTACAGTGTCCTCTGTCTCTATATTACTAGTTTAGTCTCTGTAACAGATGAGTGTGTTTAGCATTTTAACAAGTGGGGATTTCAATACAATGAAGGTATGACCAGACACTGAATATCAGTAAGAGCTGTATCCAGGATGACAAAAAGAAGGACTGTCATTAAGATACCCATTGCTCTAATAGGTTAAATATTGGGAGGGTCTTGTGTTAGGTAGGAAGAGTGGAAATGTCATTTTTGAGTGGTGAAGAATTAGAAATTATGGGACTCTGGGTCTGGGCATATGTGAGGAGTGACGGGAATAAGAAGATAAGGTAGTAAAAATTAGATGCAGGTTATGGAATTAAAAGCACTCACCTCTATTTTCTTTTAATTTTGCTCCTCTGAAGATTAGTTGTCAAAAGGGACAAATTCCTGTTTATTTCCAGGAAGGACATAAAATGATTATTACTATTATTCTTTTATATCCTCACTCTGAAAAATTGTCCTATTCACCTCAGGCAGAATTAACAGAATTTTTTTTTGCAAAAGATACCCTTCAGTGAATGAGATTTATTTGCATAGTCCAGAAAGATACAGCTTTTAGATTTGTGTCTCATAGGGGACACTGGATCATCTTGTTTTTGTGCATTGGGATCTATAATTCAGACGTGGAAAAATAGAAAATTATTGTAAGGAGGATAACTGAGTTCTTGCACATTAAAGTTGAAAGTCTTGAAAATAGAAACATTTTATCCATAATTACGGAGCCTAGACTGTAAGGACTGTGTTCTGAAGCAAAGATAACAGGGAGACTCCATGCAAAGGCCCGGAAATGCACATAATGGCAACTTCCTGGAGCCTCATGTCTAAGACAGAACAGCAGATGAAGCTTGACAATAGTATCAACAAACAAAAAGTGGTCTATAAAACGCAGGAAAAAAAAACAAAAAAATGAGCCCATCCTTAACTGTGAGGGGCTGAGATAAAGCAACGACGCACAATGCCCCAAGAGCATTGCCTCCTCCGGCCTTCAAATGATTAGCTTTCCATATTAACTGAATTAACTGCAGTATGAGGCAGAAAGCAGCATTTTGTGACTTTTTTTCCTTTTCGAATATTAGACAGAATGTGTGTGTATATGTGTGTGTGGGGGGCATCTGTGTGTGCAAATAAAAACCCATTAAAGTGAATTTCTTTTCATATATATAATTTTTGATTATATTGAAAAAATCTTAAATCAGAAGACTGAGCATTTATAATATGGAATGTTTCATAGTTTTATATGTTTGTTCTGAAATTCTTAGTTTATGCTGGGAGACGAGTTAGAGAAACATCACGGATGGTAGCTAAGTACTCTGTGGGCTAGCATATACACAATGAAGGATTTCACATTTTCGCATAGGTATCCTGTAACATGGTGACACACACCTGATAATATCATAAATGACTTCTTAAAAACAAATAAAAATGTTCTTCCCAACCTGCTGACAAAATAAGAGAGTAAAGCAGGAAGTGGGATCACCTAGACAGCTGTTCTGAACCATCCTAATTCAACCCTTCAGTACAGTTCCGTGTGTAGTGCTAACCCCAACCACAAAGTTATTTCATTGCTACTTCATAACAGCAATTGTGTTACTGTCACGAATGCTGCAGTGTCAATATCTGATGTGCAGGGTATTTGGTACGGGACCCATGTGGAGGTTGTGACCCACAGGTTGAGAAGCACTGTTGGGAGAGAGGAACCAGCATTTGAGGTCAGTGGAGTAGGTACTCTCAAGGAACTGTAGTAGTTGAAGTCTACACAATGGATACCTAAGCTCAGGTTCCCAAGACTTTGGTTAGAAAGAAGCCTCACTTATGTATCTGGAATATATCCAACGAAAACATAGACAAACCCAAGTGACTCTGGCCACTGTGGAAAGCCCTTATAATATATGCCCCTTGGCCATCTTGATCTCATTTTCAAGTCAACCTAGACATCCACATAATAAATCCACAGAGTGCCTACCCCACTATGCTTCAGTTTACAGTTTTCCACTGTATAAAATACATGTTAAAAGTCACACAGAACATGCCACTTAAAGGAAAAACAAAAGAACACATAGACTTAAAGAATTCTGGAATGGTGGTAATGACTCCATACCTTATTTCTGCCTTTTCATGTCTTTCTGATCATTCAAAACTGATTTCCTCATACTATGTTTCAGAAGCACCATAGATATATCTGTAGAAATGCCATGCCATCTTCTTTAGAAGCCATTCTAAGTTATTTTTTTGTCCCCAAATCAGTTCACTCCTACAGAAATATGACAGCTAGCCTGTGACCCTATATGTGCATCTGACAAATAGAGTTTAAGAAATCTCAGAGCAGAGGAAAATGTGTTTCTTTTAAACAAACTCATACATGATGATGACAAAAACACAGCAAGTTTATTTGCTCAGGTCTTCAGGATTAAAGGTTAAAACTTGGAAATTCATGATACGCATTGCATCCAGCCAAAATCAATCTTATACTTGGTTTAAACCTCAAGAGTGAACAAATTTATTTTAGCTTTACCTGAGTTCTTAAGACTTAATAGCTATGCCTTGTATATAAAGGGTAACTGTGCAACTGTCCCTTCCTGATATTTCTACTCTGCTGGCAGTTTTTAAGAATCTTCCATAGTAGTTTATAAATTTAATTAGAGTACAAATGCCAGTTTGAAGAAATCTTAAGCAGCCGAAGGAATTGCTGTCATCTCAATTACTTGAGACCCAAGAGGTAAACTAAGATGTAACGATGCATTTTGTAGATTCTTGTCATTCCTTCCGACCATAGTCACTCTCCTGAAAATGCGGGTGCTCAGGAGGAAGAGCTGACTGCTGGGGCAAGGACTCTTATGTTTGTAGATCAAGACAAGGGAGGAAGAAGGATGGTTGGAGATGATGCAGCATAGGTGATGAGGAGCCATTGATCCGGATAAGCCACCACTCTGCCCTAGATGCTAGCTCCACCCTTACTCCTTTGATAATGATATTTTCCTAGTTTCCTCTCTGTTTGGTGTGCTAAAATACACTGGGGAAGAAAACAAAGCAACTTTGGGAAGGAAGGGATTTATTTCACCTTACAATTCCATGTTGAATTCCATTATTTGGGAGGAAACAAGTCAGGGAATTCAAATAGTCATATAACATCTGCAGTAAAGAGTCGAAAGAAACTAACGCATACATACTCACCGGCTTTCTTGCTAGTTTTACTCAACTCAATTTCATCCGTCTTATGTAGTTCAGGATCCCCTGCCTACAGAATGGTGCTTGCCACAGTGAGCTGGGTTATCCCACATCAAATAACTTAAGAGAATCCTCTGTAGACCCACAGTGAGCTGGATTATCCCACATCCAGGAACTTCATTAAGAGAATCCTCTGTAGACATGCCATAGACCAGTTCACTGTAGGCAACTCTTTTTAATCCCAATGCTGGGAAGACAGAGGCAGATGGGTCTCTGAGTCTGAGACTAGTCTTGTCTAAAGAACTTGTTCCAGACAACTTAGGGCTACACAGAGAAACCCTGTCTCAGAAAACCAAAGAGACTCTCCTCAGGTGATTGTAGGTCGAGTCTTCTCAACAATTAAAGGCATCCGGCACAACCATACTGTTCAATCCACTGTCCACTTGTCTACCAATTCACATTCTTTATATCAAACAAAGTAATACTTCAGAGTAGACCACAAAGGGTGGCATCTAATGTACAAAATCATTCAACAGTGAGTGACTCTGTTCTTACATAGAAGAGATTAAAAACACCGACTAGTAATATCTAGCCTTGCAGACTGCTCAGTGTTGGCACAACCAAGATGATTCCTACAAGCACTTTGGCAGAAGTAAGTACTCATTTGACATATTCAACAGCATTTCTTTAGTTTGCTTATGAACCCTCAAGTGGGTCCTGATGTAATTTATCTATAGACAAATTTGAGATTGCAGCTATACATTGTCACTCGAAAGTTTGCTCTACACTGTTCCCCACGCCACATTGAAGTTAAGGACACCTAACCACATGGGCTTAGCGACTCATTCAGAACACTGCAAGGCTCACCAAGTTAGTGATCCCCCTGTGCTTTCCTCTAAGATTGTCGAAAATAGAGCTAATCATTCTTTCTATTTATCAACAGAATTTTATTTTTGCTTATCTTCCTTCTCTAGTTCAGTATAAATTGTGTATTTTCTTATCCTGGGTTTGACAGAGTCCAGCTTTTTTACTGTTTGGGAATGGTGTGTGAATTCCCTATTTATACAGATGTTTATGTCTTGGCAGCAGAAAGAGATAGTAGCTGGAGACATTCAGACTTATTTGTTTTAGATAGAATTACCAGCTCTTCCATATGCTTGATTATAAAATAGATGAAAACACAATAAAATGTAGAGAAGTCATTACGTTAAAACTAAAATGTAGTTTTCTAAACATTATTTTATAGTCTCTGCTAGTTATTCCCTAATTATAAATAATAGGCCATAATGTGCCACAGGCAGGCTCGTTCTTTCCCATAAGCACATTTTATGATTCAAATCATGTACGTTTGTAAATTTTAAACACACACACACATTTAACATACTCACACATATACAACTGCCCCACACTAATCTTTTTGCCTGTTATCACTATTTCACTTTTTAGGTTGTTTATCTCTGGCTAATTTCATATTTTATGGATACATTTTTGTATAATTATCACTTAAAATGTACTCATTTCTTTCTTGCTTACAGCCCCTCACTTCTTAGTGGGGGAAGGCACTACTAAGTTCACCCTGAAGAACACGTCAAATCCTTCGTAAACTCGATCACCACCGTGGCTCCTGTTTAGTGCATGTTCCATGTCATGACTCTTGTGTTGGTTTTTCCAGGCTTGGCCTTTACACCGTTACTCTGTGTGTATTTATCCTAGCAGTCTGCCTCTTCCAAACTAAGGAAAGGGCTGTCACAAATTGCTACTGCCACCTATTAGTGGGAGCCTAGAACTGCAAATCCTGGCAGTTCCTGTAAGTAGCACCTTAGAAGTCAGAAAGGGGTAAAGGCCGTTTAGAGTCTCACCTGTTCTAACTTTTGTTTACAACTACCAGTTGATCTTTTCCAAGTCAGCTTTAACCCAAGCATTAAACTCAGCCCAGTGCTGATGCAATTGTGGGAGCTAACATATGACTTGGTGGGTATGGATCACGTGACTCTAGACTTCTTTCATGAAGTTTGGTTAAGTGTGGCTTGCCAAGATGTAGTATGAGAACTCAGTAAATTAAAATTGCTAGGTAATGATCAACCCCAAAAGTGTTTTAAAAGTGGTAGCTTTAGAAGACATAAATTCAAGGTGAAATTTTAAGAAAGTCTTGAATTTTGACTTAAAAGACTCCTGGAACTGCTATACATGGATGTTTAAATGAGAAAATCTGGGTAAGAAATTAAACCACAAATCTTCTCACCTTTAAAGTTGATGAAAATTTTAAATTATAGGATTTTTTACGTGTCCATCTAGAAATATGATACAAAATTTGGTCTATAAGACAATCATATATTCATACTAACGATGTCTCCAGCAACAGTTTAAACTTCGTTTTTTATCAAATAGGGATGTAGGTAATCATTTCATTTAATTCAGTTCAAAGTTATCCCTGAATGGTTGCGTACTTCTAAAATATAAGTTTATGTTTTAGGTACAAATGATCCTAAAGTGTGTCAATTATATTGTGATAAATATCAGAAAGCAATGAATTCTTGACACCGCAGACCTATGTCTATTGAGTTCATTAAATTACTAGAATACTCCTGATGTTTACACCCAAGATGACAGAGTCAGAAATCACAGTTCCAAGCCATTCAGACTTCAGGCGTAACTATTACAAGTTGTTCGGTTGTAGGCGTCTATGAACTGATTTCACAGCCCCAGTGGTTTCCTATTTCCTATAGTCTGGATTCTATATTCTCTCACTTCCAAGGTCAACCTACTTGGCATCTTTAACAGAAAGGCCACAGCTTGGAGCGCTTTAGGAACTTCCCTTTGATGTCACCAGAGTTGAATGACAAGATATGTTTGTGTCTTACAGGACTTACACCATTCATGATGTTCTCAGGACATACCTTTTGAATTGACTTGTCAAAAATCTAGTTTTCATCACCTTAAATTCAAAATGCCACAATCAAAATATGATTTGAAAGGAAATAAAATTTGGCAAGAAAAGATTATATTTTAAGTAAGACTCATCAAGTCAAAGACCCAGTAACGTGAGGTGACAATTTGAGGAAGCTGTAAAAAGAATTTATCCCTGTGATCCTGTACATTGATGTGTGTGCCTCTGTGTATTGTGTACGCACAGTTCTATATGCATTTTATCTGTGAGGGGGTTATTAGTGTAAGCTAAATCTCACACCATGCCACTACATACTTAAGAGCTACTTGAAACGTTTCAATAGGATTTAGAAAGTCAGATCTTATTCTAATATATATAAATATGTATATAAAATACTCCAATACAGTGGTTCTCCACCTTTCTAATGTTGTGACCCTTTAATACAATTCCTCAAGTAATGGTGAACTCCAATCACACATTTATTTTGCTGCTATTTCATATCTGTATTTTCGCTGCTGATGAGAGTCATATGATCATCTGATCTGCAGGATTCTGGCGTGTGATGCTCAAAGCAGTCAAACGCACAGGTTGAGAACTACTGCTCTAATATTTATATATTAAATATGTATTTTGCAATATATCATTTAAAATAATTTTATCATTAAAATTTAAATTTTTCACACTTTTGATTCTTTATTCAACTGTAAATGCCAATACCAGATATGAAGGCTTATTTGTAATAATGGCATATTTATGGAAATAGCCACACACCTAGGTCATATATTACTATTTCTCTGGTAAATGTTCTTTCAATTGCAGACAGAAAGAAGTAAAGTTGGATAATCATCAATCATCTTAATTTATTTTAACGTAATCATAACATATAGCGCAAAACTTCGCAAAATTTTGATTAAAATTTTAATTAGTGAAAATTGACTTCTAATATCATAAAGATATATACAAATTTTGAGTTAACGGATGATCTCACTTTCCCAGTAACTAACCACCTTGATTCTGAGAAGAGAAAAATGTGAGCAGATAAGGAAAAGGTCTTGGAAATTCCCACCCTTGTACAGAAGTGCTGTTTACTCAGTCCTCCCTCTGCAGGGAAGGTTAAAATCGTTGATTTAACCTTTGGATTCACCGGACACTATCATACTGATCCTTACATGCATCTTTGATTTCTTCTGAATCTCAGGCACATCGCCTACTGGAAAAAAAAAAACCTTAGGTTGAGGGATGGAACATTTGTTACTTGTTTAAAACTTCCAGTCCCTCCCCCCCACTTCTTGGGATTCACCCAGTTTTTTCTGAAGATTTCATTGGACCATACATCCCAGATGAAAGATTGTATGGTTTCTTAGTATTTCATAAGAGAAGTAAAATGTGACTAATTTTTCAGAGGAAGTAGACATTCATGTATGGATTTAAAAGTGGGGGGGGTTGAACATTTAGTCAGTTGCTGTTGGCATACTCAAGGAAGGCAAAAGCATCTCTTGCATGAATGCTTCTCGAGGATAATTTCTATGTGACGCCGAGATTTACAGACTTCTCACATTTTCTTCCCCCACAAGGATTCTAAATCAGGCTGGTTCAGAGGAGAAGCCAGCATACCCCATTTTTCTAATATTATCACTTCTCCAGATGGTTCTGAAAACATCTATTCAGTTCCTTTTCCTAGAAAGTAGAGGTGCCTTATTAGCTATGTAAGCACATCCATCCCAGAAGCAGCCCTGGTGCTCCCTTTGCTTTAACATATCCAATCTCTTTCATCTCCTACCACGCAAGATGACAAGGAGAAACCAAGCTCACTGATTGCCTGAAAATTCATCTTGGCAACCTGAGCAAAGAGAGAGTTAATGGTGGATCTTTGAAGCCAAGTGACCATGGGAAATTAAGGTTGGCAGGGATTTAACTCTTCATGAGCCGTGCCGCAATATTTTTAAGAGCAAGGCAGCAGCTATTTTAACTGTGTTTGACATCTAATTAAGTCGGGAAAAAGAAGCAGATTTAAATAAGATCTCTCTTACAGTTAGAGGCAAGGTCTTGACAATTGATTATCAGGCATGTGCTTTGGTGAAACAAGCCTGTAAGAACGAAAAGGTAATGACACACTAGTAAAGCGACAGAAGAAAAGGTGCTGGAACCCTGCCTCTTCTTCCTTGTTGCTGTCCACTTCACAGTTTAGTAAAGCAAACTGCCAAGCTCTTGGTCTATGAATAGAATTGTTAGAGAGGTGTAGAGGAGTTTTAGATTTAAAGGAAAACACAAACATTATGACAGATACCAGAGCTAAAATCTATAAGACTTGTAGAGACAGTACCATATATATGTATATATCTTGTTAATGTATACAGCCCTCATCAGACAAGTTTGAACATATGTATATAACAAAGGACAGGTTTAGTTCCACTATCTACATGATTTGAATGCATACACATGACAGGTGCCTCCTCTCTGATTGAGAGTAACTAATGGTAAGGAAATAAAATTCTCACTAAGTAAGGAAATAGAATAAATTCTAATTTTATTTTATAGCTATTTGGCAATTAGAAAATTGTTTTTAAGACTATTAGATTCTTAAAATACACTTCATTATTTCAAATTTGCTAATATCAAATTATTGTAAGAAACCATTCGGCATCTGAGAAATCCAAACCTGAGAATTGCATCTTTTAAAACTAAAGTAGAATATAAAACTTATAAGGAATATAAACTTGAATAAAATAAGCTATCAATCTAAAAATAACTTGATGGTGTCTTCTCAATTATACAGATCAAAGAACAATAAAATCATAGATTATTTAACATACTATTCAAGCAATTTCACTATTTTTATTATATAGAAACAAAGTAAAGACTTAGTGAAATATTTAGTGGATGTTATATGAGTTTTCAATACTGATTTACTAACGCAACTGTTTATCTTGCATTGAACCTATATGTTTGTAATTAGGTGCTTAATGAAATACTATACTAAAAATAATTTTCTAAGTGAAAGTATTTTATCCTAAGTTGAATTCAAATACACACATTAATAGGTGTTTAATTTTCTCATGCCTAGTGTGAAAATTATGCCTCTCTCCTAATTGGCCTCTCGATTCACGTTAAAGTACTCAGAAAAGTTGTGCCCCATCATGTGAAAATTAGAAATACATTTTTCTTTATATCAGTCAGTCATGTGCAAAAAGGAATGTCTCTAGAAATAGCCAATACTCTTTGTGTACCTTATAAGCTAAATATATAGCAGAGGTAGAAGCTACTCAGAGCCCCACCCCCAACTCAAGAAACCCGAGAATGATAGGAAATCAGCACCTTGGGGAGTTAAACTATACAAGTTAAAACAGTTTAATCTTAAACTCTATTTAATAACACCCGAGTTAGAGAAATACTCCCTGCCACTAAAAGTTTTGTGTTCTCTCTCTCTCTCTCTCTCTCTCTCTCTCTCTCTCTCTCTCTCTCTTTCACACACACACACACACACACACACACACTCTCTCTCTCTCTCTCTCTCTCTCTCTCTCTCTCTCTCTCTCTCACACACACACACACACACACACACTTTTGGAATTGCTTTACCATTACTCTACACATCAGTCTTTGAAATCTCTCCAAACAAATTCAGAGCAAATATTTTCTTTAAAATTGTCATCTGAAAACAAACACACACACACGAATCTGTAACAGAAAAAAAATCATGTGACCTAGCAGGGCTTTCTCTTATAAATTTATACTTCTTAAAGAAAGGAGTGCAAATAACTAGCTGTGTCACTAGAGAATTCCATCTCTTTAATTCTCACTTAACTACATATGGAATTAAATATCACTATATTTCAAAGGCTAGTTTTACACCAATTAGGGAAACACAATCTTTTCACCATCAGAACACAGTGTGGAAAAACTAGCCCGCTCCCTCCAGTTTATATTCTCTTGGCAAACCATGATCCACTGCTTATGGTGAGCATCTGAGTGTCAGATTTGAACAAACTGAATATTCATGATGGCGATTAACCATTTAGTGCCCGCAACTATGAAGATACTGTTCACTGAAATGGTTATTATAGGTGAGGCATGACTCGCTATAAAAAAAAAGCATGTTTTTTTTTGCATTAACGGTTCTTTAAAAATATTTTAAATAGAAGTAAAGTGAGAAGAATGAAGGGCACATAGCATGATCAGAAGGTACTCAAATCAGCATGCACGGAGCAGGCACACAGCTCACCGTGATTAAATGTTCTTTGTTTGCTTTTAAGTTGTCACACATCAAACAGCAGTCATGCTTTTTTGTTGTTTAAGAGAAAGTGTTTAAATTTTCTCAGAAATTTTTGACCGAATGACACAGGCTTCCCAGGTTAACCTAAAGGTTTGATGTTTACTGTCGGGAGTTCAAGGAAAGAAAGAAGGGGCACTATAAATCTAGCCAGATAAAAGAAAAAGAAAGCTTTACCTTTGTACGATAATTTCAGTCTTGGCACATTGTTCTTCCCGTTTGCATAGTTTGCTCTCGCTGTAAGTAATACACCCCAGAAAAGACAGGCAATCCCAGCGAACCAGCCCATGCTGCAGACGCTGGAGGTCCCTGGGCTGCTGCAGTCTTCCTTCCTGTATTGTGCGGCCAGAGAAGTTCAAACAATCTGGAAACTGGAGGTAACAGGTGATTTAGGTCAGTTTCATTCATAAATGCAGACAATCAAGACCTCATGGCAACACTAACGTCTCTTCTTCTGTAACAGTCACGGAATCACAGAAACTTCAAACCCTCAAAAAAAAAAAAAAAATCGAGCCAGGCACCGGATAATGAGGCACAACTGTTGTGTGGAAAGAAGAAAAAAAAATTAACAAGGGCTGCGGCAGTGGCGCTTAAGAAGCCGTTCCTTTTATCTCAGCTCCGCTGATAGCCGGTGGCAGACTCTAATGCTGCTCCCTCTCTCTGCTTCATTCGGCTCCGAGGAAGCAGAATGAAAGGGAAACAGAGAAAGAGAGAGAGAGAGAGAGAGAGAGAGAGAGCAGAGGGGGAGCGAGCAGCCTGGAGCAGCGCGGACTTTTCCCGTGCACAGGCAGGGAGAGATGACACAGGATCCCGCGGACAGGTTTTCCCAACACTCACTAGACGCGCTGACAATGGGAGAAGAGCGAGCTCAACCCACTCCCCTTCCCTCTTGTCACACAACACATGCAAAAAACATCTCGCAGAGATTAGAGCCGGGAGCAGAACCCTCCGGCGTGCCTGGGAGAGGCATGGGGCTATAAATTTACCTCCCGAGGCTAGCGTTGTTTTATAGCCATTTTGGGGAGCAATTGTGATTTAAAAAAAAAAATCGAATTTGGCTACCTACAGAATTTATAGTCCATGCTCATTACAGTGTCGCTGAACTTGTGCTGTGAATATGTGTGTGTGTGTGTGTGTGTGTGTGTGTGTGTGTGTGTGTGTGTGTATCCCTCTCATCAGAGTAACTTTAACCAGGGAAGGTTTTAAAGCCTCCTTAGAGATTATTCCCGCCTCCACACAGCCCCCTTTGGGTTCAGCCACCTCCTTCCCCTGCTCTACAAGTGTAGTGAAGAAATTCCTTGGAAAGCCTATATAAACGATCGGTTCAAGACAAAAACAGGTCCACTGAGAATTATAAATTACAACAGGGGATTCGCGAAAGGATACTCCAAATTTAAAAGTGCCGGTGGTTTTGCAGCTCCTGGTAGACAGTGGCGGGACTGACTCTTCCACCGCCCCACCTCGCATTCATTAGATCCACTTCCCCAGTGCTGGCTGCAAGGGCACAGGAAGATGACAAAGTTCACAAAAGTCCCTGCTGAGTGTCAAGGACCAAAATGAAAAGAAAAGCGTGTTCCTGTGTCTCCATGAACTGGTGAGGGGTAACTCTGTTGTCTGTGGGGCACAGCTTGTATTCAGAGTCCTGTTGAACCTCATTAATTCTCTGACAGAAAGGCAAGCTCTCTCTGGCGTCTAAATGTTCTTTTACTTTTCTTTCAAGAGTCCTGAAGTCTACTGGGATGACCGGATTTGGGTAAGACTTGTATAAAAGTTAGAAGAGAACATCCTCAACATTTCCTGGAATCTTCTCTGCTCTCCCTTTTCGACCCCTGCACCTAAACACTTGAAGCCCAGAAGAGAATTCTTGTTCGATGATATGGATGTTCCTCAGCCGAAAAGGGAGGGCTAGTCTCCCAATCAAAAACACAAACATTGTTGAAAGTGCTCATAAAAGTTATCTAAGCATCACCATGATAGCTCTCATACTGTCTGCAACCAAGTTCTCCCCTGACCCCGTGAATGTAGACTCAGGAGGAGGATGGGGGGAGGGGTTGGGAGAGGGGAGGAGGGTCTACACTGCACTAGATTGATTTGTCAAACAGATCTTATTGTATTTGTCAGTGCCTGAAAGCCTATTGATCAGTTAGCATTGTTAAGAATATAAACTCCAAAATCATGTTGATTTTAGTGATCCCATCCTTGTTATCCCAAGCACTTTTCATGCTTTGGCAGGGGATTAAGGTTACAAATGACAAGAGGCTTTCTGTCTGCCTCTATAGACGCTCATCCTGCAAAGGAATTCAGGCCACTTTGGGATTATCTGGAGAGTTCCAATAGCGAATTACCATAGCCAAATACCACTGTTAGCATTTTTAAGCATTTCACCTTTCTACTGAATGTATTTTTCAGGGCACTAAGATATTTCTAAGATGTTTCTTCTGCAGAGCAGGAAGGTAAGTTTACCCTTGTCAATGCAGAAAAGGATGAATTAAAGTAAATCCATTTTGCCTCTTAAAAGTCTAATCTTGAAAATGTTTGTGTGTTCCATGAAAAATAAAAGAATAATGAGTAAGATTATTTCAAGGAAAAGAAGATCCCATATTGATTCTAAAGAAAGAACGGTTCTCTAGAACGTCAACAAACACAGTGGGAAAGCATTGCAGAATTGTACAGAACAAATAATTTATACCAAAGTTGATGTCTGTAATTTGATACACGAAGAAGTTCATTTTACAAAAGCCCTATTCTCAAAACTTTGATGCAATTAACATTGGAAAACATGAAAACCTTTGGGGTCTTAGATTTCTGCTCTGATCTCAGCAGACTTTGGCAGGATTCAGTACAGTTGTTGTCTTCATTTGTTTTTATATACTTCCCTCCTCCTGAGAGATAATTACCTTTAAGCCCTCTTCTTAGCTAAAGCAGAAGCAAGACGGGAGTGTAGATGTAGGAGCAAGACGTAGGAGTTTGTCAGAACCATAAGGTCGTAGCTGCAGGTGTGACAATGCGGATTCTTGAGTCACTACAATAGAACTTGTGGCCTACGGCATGGCTTGACTGAACCTGCCGCATGCGCCAACAAAACCCTGCTTTTTCCGCATCCATTCTTGCAGCTAAAAGTCAGGAGTACTGTATTGATCTTTCAGTGTTGGTCCTTAAAGAATGGTGAAATACTCTGCATTTCTCACCCAGTGCCCTGTTCCCACTGTACTCAGCCATCCAGCTTACGTCTTGAATTCTATTTGCAACTGATTTCCCGAAACTTCTCACACTTCCAGCTCTCAACTGCAAGGGCTGCCACATGTTCAATTGCTCGCAGGCTTCCTATGATGACGGTCCTGCGCTTATTGCACCAAATAACTCAGTGGCTTTTCGCTTCACCCCATTCCAGATTGAGAAAGAGCATGAGGAATGAAGTTTTTCTGGGTGTTGTACTTGATTTTCCAGAAAAACCATACTTTCAACTTCACAAGAAGTTACGTAACTCTTATCTTTTCTTTAAAGACTACAGAGGCAGCTACGGAGGGTCCTTGTTAAAATATCTTTTGTGGAGAGATGTTCTTCTTAGGTCAAACCAGTGTGTCTGTTTTGAAAGGGCCGTTCAGAATGGATAAAATAGACTTGAAGTTAGGACAGATTTGATGGAACAAGGGAATGGTGAGTCTCACTTCATCGTGATCATTTCCCCCTCAAAATGGACTTACGACCAGGAATTAGCGACTTCTTTAAGGGAAATTACTTAACTGGAGAGTAAATAAATAAAATATCCAAACACACAAATTTTACTATTTTTCTCAAGGTGTTTCTGATTGAGTTCTATTTTTTAAAAATAATTAGCTAGCATCTTTTTTTCTGTTTTTCTCTTCTTCAAGAGACTGCTTCATTACTCACTGAGAATCTCATGATCATGGAAGTTGAAGGAAATGCCATAGTTAACCACTGCCCTCCTTGTTCCCGTGTTGAAAGTCATTGGTAATGAATATTTTTTCTAGAACTTGGAATTTGAACCTCCTTTTTTTTTTTTCCAGATAAAATTGTGTTGGTGAAAAAGAATGCTTCAGAAGATTACAAAACACCTATTAATTGGGATGTTTTCCAAACAAAATATTTGGTGTCTTATAAGTTCTGATCAAAACTGCTCGTTACTTAAGAATTACCAGTCATGGATGGGAACGCAGAGTGGCGGGTTAAAAGCAATGCCTCAGAAATTAAGTTACACTTTGCATAATATGGCCCTTATGAGTGCTTTTAGCATGAGCACCATGCGGGACCATGAGCTGAGCGAAGGAATTGGTAAAGGCAAAGGGAATTCAGCTCTACCGAGGCATTAACTCCTCCCTCCCTGCCAAGGCCCTTGGAATACAGATGCAGGAAAATCAAACTTCGCTTCACTCTGGGTTTAATTTGTGGCCAGTTGAAAAAGCACTCATTTCGCAAATGGACTGGAGTAATAAATATTAGATCAAATGCAGAAGGAGATGAGACACTGACCAAGGATTTGATTAACTGTGATTTGAGGTTATAAGAAAACACAGATAATTAGAGAGGTCAGAAGTCATGGGGAAAGTGTGTACTGGGTGATCATCTCCCTCCTTGAGTGTTTGTTTAGTGGGACTAGCAGGTGGGCTTTGTTAGTTTAGTTATTATGCGTGAGGAGGGAAAGAAGAGGTGGCTAGAAAAATAGGCCGAAGTTAGGATTTATGTCGAAATTGCCCAAAGTGTCTAAACCTAGTCTTAGAGAAATGTTTGATTGCCTGTTCTGTTTTCGAAATTATTTTAGGATGTTTTCATTTCCACAGTCTCTTTAATTTTATTATCTTAGCCCATCATATGTTAGCATTTCAAAATATTTGAAAATGGCATTTCTTTCAACCATTTTGTTTGACCTCCCTCTTGCCTCTTTGCTGGACCATCCGCTCCATGAATGAAGTGTTTCCTAATATGAGCATATTAAAAGGACAGATACCTGCCATCGGTGGTTTAGTGACTGTCTCCACCTCAGCTGAAAGGGGACAGGAAAGTTTTCAAGTCAGACAGAAGTCCCATTGTTACCAGTGGTTAGCAGAGGCTCCCCAGTGAGCTGGAAAACAGGTGCCATCTGCAGAACCCAAATGGCAAGGGCAGGCTTGCTCCTGAGAGTTTCAGGATTTGAAGTTATGAGCTATTTGCTTCCAGTAGAGGCACATCACATGCTTGCTCACGGAATACATAAACTTCTGAATCTCCTTAAACATTCAAAGTGTAGACGCTGGCAACCCTGACTGAGGCAAAGGAGACTCAAAGAGTTTCTCTGCTAGGCTCTGAGCAGAAAGATGCTCGTCAGATGTGAGCCTGCTTCAATCTTTGGGGGAGGGGGAGAACTGAAATGTGTTTCTGTAGTTCGAGATTGATAAGGACAGGGAACAGAAACTCCTCCACAGATTCAAGCCTCTGCAGAAGGGAAAGTTTGTTATAATGGCAAAATCAACTGTTTCCCGACAGTGGTTGCAAAATGGCCGTGCAGTTGTCTTTCGGGGTCACAGAGTCCCCCAAATTGTAACAGGTAAAAAGGAAAAGGTTATATATGCCTTTCCTTTCCTATTACATATCGTCGCCAACAAAAAACACCACCTGACCTGTCCCAGGCTTTGCCTCCTGTTGGGTTTTGTTTTTGTTTACTTTCTTTTGAGCTATGGGGCAGAGTTATAACCCAGGGCTCTGTCACTGCCTCACCTACCACAGCAGCTGCCAGCTTACTGGAGAGATTAAAAAATACCTTGTTTATTAGTTAGCAGTGTTTTTGTTATTCACAAGGATTTGTGAAGAAAATTCAATTTCCCATTTTTCCTTAGTGGGTATCCATAAAATTAAGCCCTGAAAAGAATGTCAATTGGCATGGCTTCATTCTCTTTCCCCAGCTGACTCGGGGGAAGAAATTTAATCCAGTCTCTAGCTTTATATCTCCGCAAGGGACAGGTTCTGAAGGAAAAGGCCTGAGCTGGGGACTCAGGTGAAACCATGACTAGTCTCTGGATTGTTTCTCTTCAAATTTACGGGTGGCTTAAGACACTTATGGAGCTTAAAAAACAACAACAACAACAACAATTTCTATCTCAACTTTATAATCCTTCTTTGAGACAAAAATGATGTCTGCAATGTACAATTGTTTCCTTACATAGTTTTCAATCGTATTATCTCAACTGAAGCTTTGCTAGTATCATGGCTATTGGCATAAGAACAGCACTAGTTTATTTACATACTTACGATGTTAAATAACGTGCTTTTTTATCTTTTATAGACATATTTTGTTATATTCTGACCAAGTTTAGCCATCCCCAGTTCTTCTTAGATCTTCCCCACCTGCCCACCTACCCAGCTCCTGGCCTCCTTTCTTTCTCTATGGCTTCAGAAACAAACAAAACAGGAAAAAAAAATCAACAAAGTAAAATAAAAAAAAGAAACACACAAAATTTAAAATGATAATATACAAGCAAAGACATAGCAAGAAAAAACATGCCCAAACAAAGCAATATGAGAAAAAAAAATCTACACAACCCCATTAAATTCACTTTGTGTTGACCATCGATTTGCTGGACATGGGGCCTACCCAGAAGTGTGGTTTATGCACCCAGTGAAAGAAACTCTCTGTGAGAAAACTAATTCTTCTTTTGCAAGCAGTTGTCATTGGAGTTTGTTTTGGGGCTTGTGATGGGGCCGATGTTCACTTCCCCCTGTCTGCACTGAGAGTCCATCAGACCTGAACCTGTGCAGCCCCTGTGAGTGCCGCCACATCGTGAGCTCACGTGTGAGTCAATCCCCGTTTCCTTCGAGTCACCGTTCTTTGTGGCTCTTACAAGATTCCCACCACTTCCTCCCTCTGCACAGCTTGCCAAGTCCTGAGGGGAGAGGTCTGAGGAAGACATCTTGTTTAGGACTTAGTGTTCCAAAGTTTCTCACTCTAAGCACTTTGAAATGAGAGGCATAATTCTAATTGCTTAACTTCCATAGACATTTTTGGCAGACTTGTACTACACGGTGACTACAGCTAATAACACGTCACACTTTGAAAGCTGTTTAGATAATGGCTATAAATTGTTCTCACCATAAAATAATAACTCTGAAGTGAAGCGCATGGTAATTAGCTACATTTTCGTCATTCCATAGTGTATTTATGCTTTGGAACATTACAAGGTACACACTGAAGACAGTCAACTTTGTTGATAATGAAAGTGAGACAGAAGAATCTGTCATTTTTGTAATGTCACATTGGCTTTTACATTAACCACTGTAAGTTCAATGATACCACGAGGCCTAACTCAATCCCAAGGAAAAAAAAATAGAGAAATGCTTCCAAAACTGAATTAATCAACCTAAATGTGTCAGCCTGTTCCTTGATCTTATGGTGTGAGTTTGTAAGTTTTTGCAACAATGTAGATTTCCACAGACCCAACTTGCTTGAGGAGACACAATTCTGTACACACGTTTTCATCCTCAACCCAATAACAATGAAAACAATTCATTTGCCTCGCTTCTCACACGGTGTCTTTAGTGATTATCCATTCATTCATTAGCAAGTGCCAGTCATGATGGCTCGAACCAATGACAAGGTTCTTGAGGATAATGGCGTGTACCCCAGTAGTAATGTAGCAAGACATACAGATCACCTAGAAACATGTTTTTAACCATGTTTCATTTTCAATAATTTCCTATGCTGTATTATTCATCTTTTCCTGTATCTGATCTCATTAGCTTGGGACATGCCTTCCCTATGATAGTACAAGATGCTCAGGAGAGAGAGAGAGAGAGAGAGAGAGAGAGCTTTCATATGTTTTAATGAATTGCTCCTGATTCCTGGCCAGTGTGCCACCTGAAGTGAATATTCCTATGTCTAAATTTGCACTGTGGACTTGGGATAGAAGATCTTCTACACAAAATGATAAAATTTTGCATAATTTTCAGCAAGGCATTTCAAATATTTTGGATGCTCCTTTGTCCCTGGCTTTTATGATACTGAGTGCATAGGTTATTATTATCCATATTAATTTATATCATAAGTTCTCTTAGTCATCTGTGATTTCAAGAACATGTAGGTTCTCTTGCACTTTCAACAGAGTATTTGACACTGGATAAATAGTATCTAGCATTCAATTAATGAATTTATTAGTTAACTAACTAATAAAACCAGGGAATATATGTTAGACGCTGAAAATATTATGTCCTATACATTTAACAACTTTAATAAATTATTTGTAAATATTGTGCTTTTGTAGATTTATTTATATTAGCTTTTAAGTCTCACAGATTGGAATGTAGACTATAGCATTTGCTGCTGTTCTAAGCCATTCTTTTTTAAAAAAATTAATTGATTTACTTTTTAAAATAATCTTTTCTCATTTTACATGCTTATATCAGTTCCTACTCCTTCTGTTCCTCCCATCCCACCTCCCCCCCCCAATCCCACCCCCATCCACTCTTCAGAGAGGGTAAGGCTTCCCATGGGGAACCAACAAGTCTGACACATCACTTTGAGGCAGGACCAAAGCCCTCTGCCCTATATTTAGGATGAGCAAGTTATCCCTGAAAAATTTAAAAATGGGCTCCACAAAGCCAGTTCAAACACTCAGAGATGAATCCTGGAGCTTCTCCCAGTGACCTCAGAGGTTGCCCAAGCCTCATAACTGTCACCCACATTCAGAGGGCCTGTGTAGGTTCTCCCGCTATCAGTATCGAGTCAGCAAGTTCCCACTAGCTCAGATCAGCTGTGTGGTATCTTCATCATGGGCTTGACTCCTTTGCTTATATTATTGTTCCTCACTTTCCTCACTGGTCTCCAAAGGCTCGGCTCAATGCTTGGCTGTGGATCCTTGCATCTGCTTCCATCAGTTGCTGGATGAAGGTTCTAGGATGACAATTAAGGTAGTCCTCAATCTGATTACAAGGGAAGGCCAGTTCAGGCACCCTCTCTACTACTGTTTAGGGTTTTAGCTGGGGTCGCCCCATTCCTTTAAATCAGCGGTTCTCAACCTTCCTAACACTGCAGCCCTTTAATACAGTTCCTCATGTTGTGGTGACCTCCAATCATAAAATTATTCTCATTGCTACTTCACTACCATATTTTTGGTACTGTCATGAATCATAATGTAAATACTTCTAGAGAGAGAGGGTTGTTTGAGGGGTCATGACAGATAGGTTGAAAACCACTATGTTTATTGCTAATAAACTAATTGTTTCATAGTCTATTCAGATGTGGGTGGTATCTTCTTTCCATCATAGGAAACTGCATTGTGTCATTACCGTTATTACTTTCCTACAATTATATATCTTACAAGTGAAAGACCCCTCTTTACACTTACTGTACCTTATAAAATATCACAATATATTGTTAATAGAGATGTTACTAAAATGAGTGGTTTATAAATTTTAATGTACAGTTGTTCCATGTATGAATCAGCTTTTTCAACAAAATAAAATATGGTAAGATAAAAGAAAACAATTACATCAAAGTTGGACAAGGCAAACCAACTGAAAGAACAGCACCCCAAGAGAAAGCACAGGAATCAGAGACCCACTTATTCACACAATCTGGAGTCCCATAAAACTACGAAAACTGAAGGCTATAATATATATTCAGAGGACCTGGCAAAGGCCCATGCAGGCTCTGTGCTGCTGCATACTCTGTGAGCTCATATGAGCCTTACTCAATTTAAAGGGTTGCATTCTGCTGGTATACTTGGCCCACTTCATGAGATAGACTGCACGTCTAACACAGCTTGCATGACCAAGAACCAGAAACTAGATAGCCCAGAGATCTGGAGTAAACCAAATAGTATTGATCAAAAAGAAAGAAAGGAAGAAAGGAAGAAAAGAAGGACGGAAGGAAGAAAAAAAGAATAGACGAGACTCCTAATGCTACTCTGTTATACTCAAAGAGCAGCGCCTGACTCAGGAATCATCAGAGAAGCGTCCTTCTGCAGCAGATGGGAACAGATGCAGAGACCCAGAGCCAGGCATTATACAGAGAGACTTGGAACACATAGTTCTAAATGATATATCTCCATCAAATCCCTCCCCTCAGAGCTCAGGGAATCCCACAGGAGAGGAGATGGAAAGAGTGTAAAAGCAGGGCAGGGATGGAGCTCTTTAGTTTGTTATTCTTATTATTTTTAACTAAAATGTCCCTAAAGATTTAGCGGAGTCAATAATCTGTCCGTCTACCATGCATGAAGTCTGGAGGTCAATCTCCAGTGCCACATAAAGGAGGTGATATGGGTGTGGCGGCCTATTATATGTGCCTATTATCCCAGAACTTAGGAAGAGGATGCAGAAGTACAAGGTCATCGCTGGCTATATGGAAAGTATTAGGCCGTCTTGGAAGGGTTATATGAGATCTTTTCTCAGACTAGCAGATTTCAGAATGCTGTTCATGCAACTCTCTGAAAAGAAGGCCCTACAAATTATGAAAACACACACACATTGAAACTCACATTTCTAATGACATAATATAAATTTAAATTTTCTTAGAAATGTACTAATCTCCATCTTCCATCATGATGTCAAATCAGATAATGTTTGTCATCTCAAATATAAGGACAGTCACGATGCCAGCATGCCTACACAGTTTCCTCTTGCCGACAAGGTGCAGTGTGACTGCAGTCATAGCCTGTGAACATGGAGTAGGGTATCATATGGAAATTGGGAAGAAAAAGTATGGTTCTGACATGGGCTTTTGCAGGACAGTTTTAGCCACAGAGCTTGTTGAAGTGAGGAAAAATCTTGGCTGCCGTTGACTTTATTTCCGAAAACATGTCTTTTCCTTGTTTCATTTTAAATGCAAAGGAATTTGCACATCATGTATGATTTATTTGACCATACAGGTTAAGATGATGTAAATTAAACACGTAACGAGGGAAGCATTGAGCGCAGATCCCAGGACCCAGACAAGCAAGCATGAAGTTGGCTTTGCTAGAGAGCCTTGCAACTGCAGGCAGCTGCAGTATATAGGAGAGTGCCATTTCACCACGTAACAAATTGCCGGTGACTCCCTTGGCCAGATGTGGATGTGTGATCTGCCACTTTTCGTAGCTTGTACAGTTGGGAGAGAAAGAGATTCCTTTTGCTAAGTTTAGCCATGAGCTGCTCGAAGATCCATTACTACGACTGGCTATGTCATCAATGTGAGAGTGGCTCTTAATAACCTAAGTTACAGGCTTCATGAGTTAGTCTTATTTGTGTTTCAGGGGAAATTATTTTCCCAGGTAAGTGCACGCTTAACTTTAAGAAGCAGAGAAGTTAGAGTCAATGGGTGAAACACTTGTACTGTACAATTATTAAGGGGCTATCTCCTGCTACATTTATATTTTAGGTCATTATATCACATAGGTCAATAGCTCTCTTTGATGTTTTAACGGTTCAGAATGCTTTGAGAACTCCGGGGAACCCTGATTGGCTGGTGAATAATTTAGTTTTCCATTCTGTGGAATTTCTGCTGTGATAGCTCCAACAGGGGTCCTGCCACCTTCCATCCGGCGTCTGCTTTCAAGGCAGGGCAGAATACAAGACAGTGCTTAACACCGTGTATCAGTTTGCCACAGAGTGTCACTTTACGGCGCAGGACGAGTGGTCCAGATCTCCGGACTTAGATAGTCATTCATGCTGATCTTTTAGTTTTTTTTCTTAATAATTATCATAATTCCTAAAAACAGAACAAAACAGGGACACATAGTTGTTGCCTACTGAATAAAATTCCAAGTTTTTATGCCTAAGAACAACCCATAAAAAGCCTTTCTAAAATCGCTGGTGGTTAGTAACAGGATCAAATATAGTTTAAAAACCATGAAGTCTTTAAATTCACCCCATTATGCGGCTTAAAAAACACAGTGTTTTGAATGTGAATTCAGTGAACATGAAAAGCTGCTTCACGTCCCTCTGAATTGAGTCTATCAGAAAGAAGCTCACATGTCACTAATTATTTTATAAGAATAATCACGTTGAAGCTTTAAACAAGCAAAAGCTTTAGAATATTTTAGGACTGGACCATGCCAGGATAAAAATTAAAACCCTGTGCTCAAGCAGAGCTGATTGAGTTACATTTACCAGGATGCAGGACATGGCGCTGAAGCTATCTAATGGTGGTGGGCTGTTTGCCACCCCAGAAGCAAGATCATGTTTCCGCTGCCCCGTGCAATTTCTGAAAGCGTTCACGAAAATTGGATGATTGACAGTATGGCACTCTTCCCATCCTGATGTATTTGAATGTTAATATTGCCATGATACATGTACACTGTCAACGTATTAGAAAAGAAAGTAAAATAAGCCAACCTTTCACTTTGGTGAGCCTTAAAAAGCTTGGTTTATACTGGAGAAGCTAAGATGGCCTTTTATTTACACTAACGGGTTTTCTCTGATTGCTGTTGAGTCTTTATTTTCCGTTTTCATTAAATGAGTTTGAAATACATTCCACAGATCTTTCTTGTTCACATGTAAAAATGTGGGACTGGGTACAATCAAATGAAGTCAGAAGATATATTTACCAACGTAAAACAGCAGGTATGCTGAACCTCACAGTTATCTCGCAGCAATTTAGCTCTCCCTCACATTTTATGCATTTTTTTAATACTCACAGAACTATGTGCCTTGACTGTAGGCGCTCAGCCCTGATTCTACACTGGAAGCTACACCCCTGTACGAACGCATTTTGTTTGGGGCATGCGTGGAGGCACTGCCTGTGCCAGTAAGTCTGATTTCAGGTGTCGTTTTGTCTAGCATCACAGATATAATTACAGATCTTTGGTAGTGAGGTTCATATGAACTGCTTCCCATGAGTCCCTTGTACAAGGCCTTTCACACAATGGACCTCAAGAAACTTAAGTGAATGACTTTCCAGCTCTTGTTCCTGAGCGATGTAGCACTGGCAACAAGACACAAAGCTGACTGTCAAATTTGCTCTATTCAGATGAACAGCCAAAAGAGGAATTACAAGAATGAGAGTGTTTTCAGCAGATTTTTATCTTTTCTATCAAAACTTTGCTCAAAATATTCAATAAGTTCCAAAATTTATTAAGATTGATCTGGAATACAAAGTATAGAATCCAGGAAACTGGCCATTGTTTACTTTTAAAGAGTGTATTTATGAAAATGGCTAAACTAAAGAAGTTCCAATGTTTTATTTTGGGAAACACAGAAAAGTGTGCTAGGTGATGAAATGTTCTTAAATAATAGTATTTAATTGGGTGTAGGTCCGATATAAAAGAGGTTCATTTATCTAAGTCCTCTTTCTGTTTAAGTAGGAATGGAAAAAAATGTGTCTCCCTTTTCCTAAGAGTGGGGATGCCATACAACAGATAGATTCCTTCACAACTACTCTGTAATAAAAGACAGTTGCTAGGAGAGACTGAGCATATATACAAGTTAAAAACTTTAAAATGATAACCCAGTGAAGAGAATGAAGTTAGGCCAGTGTTTCTCTTCTCAAGTGTAGTAGTATATATTTGATATACGGATGTATGTATATATAAGCACACACACAGACACACATTCATAAATATACACGCATACACACCTGCATACATGAATGGGTATTTATCCAGGCATATATGTCTGTGTTTGTTAGCTTCTCTGTTCCTGGGTTAAGATATAAAGACCAAGGTAGGTGATAGGAGAGCTCATTTGGGATTGGTTACCAAGGGAAAGAAGTCTGTCATGCTAGGCAATCATGACACTGAACAGACATGGCAGCTAGAGCAGGAAGCTGAGAGATCACGTATTCAAACTCAAGTCTGAGAAAAGAGAGAGCAAACAGAAAGTGATAGTTCTGCTTACTCCAGCAAGGATGCTCATCCTTCTTCCATCAAAGGTGCTCCTTTTCCCTTGAGCAATCATGGTCCTCCTCAATAGTTCCTAAGAGACAACAACTGGGAACCAAATCTTCAATGTCTGAGCCTTTGAGGACGTTTGTCACTCAATCCTCCATAATTTTCATGGGTATTTGTATACGTTCAGAGTCATTCATGCAAACATTATGTGAATATGTATGTGTATATTACATATAATTCAAAAGCAGTTGTTTAGCTTTTGTAGCAGGGGGGACACTAAAATTGTAAGAATTTTGTGATAAGTGGCCATTCTACCCAGAATTAAGAATTTCATTTCAAGGGAGAGGCAGGATAGCCTAGCTGGTTAGAAGCATACAGAAAGTTGGTCTCAACTCCATTTTAGTGCAAACTTTAAAACATATTTTCTTCTGTTTTTTTCGGTGTTTAGTTAAGCCAAGACATTTTTTAGTTGTGTGTCACAAAATATCTCTCTCCTGCCTGAAATGATCCAAATTCCCGTGTGATTTTTGGCACATGAAGTACCAGTGGGGCACCGAGCCTTGCCCTAGATCCTTATTTGAAGAATTATTCTGATTTAAGACTTAGAAAAGAGGTGGCAATGGCTATTTTCAGAAATAGAGTTCTGGGGAGATAGTAAACAGCAGGTAGATCTCTGATAACTTAATCATAAATGCCTGTAAAGATAAACACTGTCACCTAAGTTTTATTACAAAAAAAAATGATACCATGTATTTTAAGAATATATAGGAGAATAACATTAAACATCTAAGAACTATTTGCTTTTGTAGCTGAGGGGCTGGGTAGCCTACTTATATCCTGATCCCAGTTTAACTGCCAAGAGAATTGCTTCTTTGTAGATAATGAATAATATTTGCATTTTAATATTGTCTTGCTTATATTTATTTAATTTCATAAATACTAAAGTTGTAATTGTTTCTCTCATTTTTATTTTAGTGCAGACTCCTTGATGGCATTTTAATTAAATTAGGAAAACAGGAGAGAACATCTTATTGATTTATTCGTTTGAGAACTGGGCCATCTACTCTCCTTGTTGTCAGTAGGAATAGCAGCAGAACTTACTTAGCTCTTCCATGTTTGGAATGTGTCTCTTGGTATGCACTTGGGTTTGTTCAGGCTCATGTTTAACAGAAATGACAGCCTGCAAAATTGAACATACATTAAATACAGGACAGTGTGTTGGGGGAAGCCCAATCTTCCTTCCAGCTTTGGCATTAATCAGTTATAGTGTTGCACATTGAATTTTTCATGGTATTAATATTCTACACAGATAAGTAAATTTGAGCAAATAAACCTAATCTTATTTTGTTTTAATATCAACAGTACTATATTTTAGCATACACTTACTGTCCATAGTATGAAATTTTACCTTATTTTAAGGAATATTAAATTATTTTTGTTAAGCCATTTAAAATCTAATGAATCAAACTCCATGTAATGCTATAATTTCAGTTTGGGAATAAGATATATAGGCTATTTTATAAGATACTGCCATTCAAAAATACTCAAGAATATTTGTTACCTTTGATGTCAAAGTATAAACTTACTAAACAAAAACATTTATAATATGTCTTCTAAAATAATAACTTAGGATAAACATCAATTTTATTATTCAGATGCAAACTTTAGCTAGTATGGTACAGGTACAAAATGATCAGAGATAATTGAAGAAGATTTACTATTTACAATTTGGGATGACATAGTAAATGTTTCTTCCTTAACATCTAATAGATTTTAAGTACATTCAGTTTGCATTATTCTCATTTGCTTTTATTAAGATATACATTAATAAAGGGTAACATAGGGGAAAGTAACTTACTTCAGTAAATACTCATTGCATTCAAACTGGAGATCTTTTCTACACACTGAATTTGTTGATATGTGGAAAATAATCTAACGAGAAGGTACTCCTGCTTTTTAGGAGAGCATAAATTAATGAAACAAGGAGTACATTAAACTACAAATAGAAGGTCGGCATCCCTTGTTCAGGTACCACAGACAACAGCCGTTTAGCTCGAGGGGGTTTTACAAGGGGCTTCCTGTGGGAGACGGAACTGTTGCTTGAGTTGTTCTTAAATGATGAGTAAGAACAGGTGAAGAAAGATGAGGAGGTCACACCAGGACTTCCGCCAATGCACAAAGCCTCAAAACAAGAGAGCATGTGTGAGTGCAGGAAATGGGAGCAATTTCGTCAGTAAAAGGATGTAAATTGCAAAGAGAGAAAGGAGAAATCAGCAGGGTCCAAACGAAAAGGCATCGTTGCAGTCACGCTTGTAATCCTGATGTGGTGATGAAACGCCAGAGGATGGAAAGGAGGGGACCATCATCAAAGAGATGCCCGGTGGAAGAACGCGTCCTATTTCAGAGGAGGCTGTACTCTCTGGGAGCAACTGCGAAACAAGGCAGGACAAGGAGGCTTATTTTATTGATCGATATAAAGAGGAAACCAGGCCCCAAATTATTGCGGTGGCATTCTAAGAGAAGAGACGAGACAAATCAGGGAAGGATAAGGAGCCAAAACTTACTGGTCTTGGAGAGATGGGGATAAAAAAGAAGGAATACGAAAAAGTGAGGGTTTTTTTTTTTTCCCTACCATTTTTACCCATGGTATGGCAAGATGGGCAGAGTCATTAGCTGTAAATACCAGGACACGAGCAGATATGGTCGGGACAGCAAAGGGAGTACAATTCTGAACTTGTTTGTTTAGGATAGAACGCCAGGGAATATTTTCGGTACACATAGGCTGTCGAGCAAATTAGTTTAAAGCTCAAATGCCAGAGGCAAAAATAGGAATATATGTGGGAGGTAAAGCTGAGATGGAGAGAGAAAGGAGGCTAAGAACAGAACTCTCGAACACTGGAAAACACAGCAGAGGAGGAAAGACCAAACAGGAAAATAAAATCAAGCAGGTACGAAGTGGAGGAGAGAAGGGCAGACCCATTCAGGGAGAATCATTTGAGGGCAGTCAAGCAGGGAGGAGATTCTAACACGGACAGTCCACGTGGGTTTGAAGCATGAGGAGGAACAGCACTCATGTATGAAGAAGAAACTCCGGGTTGGCAACAGGCTCCAAACGGACTGGTCGGAGGTTCGCAGCACAGCGCAAGCAATTACTTGGCCATTAGTTGATTTTGGCTACTCAGCTTTCTCTCTTCTCAAGTGGAAAAGGCAGAGGGGACTTAAAAATTGTTTTTCATCATAGAAATTTCATGATGAAATTTGAAACATGTGCCCTTAATGATATCACTCACAACACACAAGGGTTTGCATCTATTGTGACAGCATTGAACCAATTAATTTTTTCTGTTTCCACATGATTGAATTTGTTTCTCCATTCCATCCTCCCCAAGTGTCTCCAAGGCTCCAAACACAAATTGATTCTCTGATCACAATGTAATATTATGCCCCTAGCTTTTCTCACAGGTTGATGTAACAAATGATCTGGCAAGGAATAGTCTTACAGTGTCGGCAAAAGCCACTATTCATTATGGGAGTCAGCATCTCAAATAATGGTACACACAATAAATCCTCTTTCAGAATTTAGTGCCAGGAAAGATTTTCTCTAATGAAGAGCTGATATACTCCACTTTATCAGTTAATGGAAACGGATTTCCTTTTTAACCTTGGCAGTGGGGAAATTTAAAATGAAATCTAATGCTTGTGTGTGGAAACTCCCTTCTACTTTCTAGCTGGCAGCTGGGCATTCTGTTATCCTTTCTTTTGTGAGAATTCTCATTTTATAATATTTTTCTAGGCTGTGTGTGTCCAAATGCACATGTGTTTACTGAGAAGTCAGCAGTTCTATTCCGAACACAAAGTGAGAGTAACAGCAATAACAAATAGGAGCAAAGAAACATTCGACCAGAGTGTGACATCACTTTTTCCTCACTCCTGTTGAAGTTGTCTTTTCCCTCATGGATGCCTTACACTGTTGCAGAAAGAAATGTTTATCCCTATGGATACCTTTTCCCTTAAGGACTATACTGAATCTCAAAGTACAATTCCTTCTTGGTGTGGGAGAATTGTCTGTATTCTGTCAATCATCTTTTAAATAAATGCTGATTGGCCAGACAGGAAGTATAGGTGGGAAAACCAGACAGGAAGTAGCAATGCAATGAGAACAGGAGAATTCTGGGAAGGAGGAAACTGATTCCTCCCACTCCTGTCCAGATCACCGAAGAAGCAGGGTATGATCTGCCCCACTGAAAAAGGTACTGAGCCACATGGCTAACACAGATCAGAATAATGGGTTAATATAAGCTACAAGAACTAATAAGTAGCCTGACCTAATGAGCCAATCAGCTTTATAACTTATAGAGATCTCTGTGTGATTTTCTTTGGCTCTAAACAGCTGTGGGAACCAGGCAGGACAGAAAACCCCAAACAAGCAAGCTGGCCCATCATGTTACACCTTCTTTGCATTTTGAACATAAGAAGTATACATCACTGTTCATGAAATCTAAACTGTATAAATTGATAGGATAAATAATTGAGATTACTTGTGTAAAAGTTGAAGGCAAGAGAGATGATGGAATTTCACTATCAATTTCATGTATTTTAAATTCTAGGTTATTAATATAATTATGAAGTGATAATGACTTTTTACTCTTAACATGATATGATGAAGAAAGAGTAACAGCAAGAATATAAGAAATTGGTGAATAAAAGTGACTCTTATGAACTCAAAGTTAAATCATCAGCTTTCCCTGGAGTGACGGGTCAATCACCTCTAAAATAATGAATTTATTTCCGAAGAAAAAGGACTTCCTAAATGTTTAGTATAAAAAATATACATATACAAAAAATAAACAGGTAGTTCATCTAGAGAGAGACCAAGAGAAAGAACAAGGAATCAGTTCTGGAGGGTGTACTAGCAACTCACCTTCGAACTTCTGGTACTGAAAAGAGATATTGTTCTAGTTTATCATCATGATGTCCTCTCTATCCAAGTATGCCAATAACTCTTTTGCTTTTATTTTTTAAGTCATCTGCTTATAAGCAGAGAGAATGATAAACGTGATGACATTATGGGATTATGGGATCTTTGGTTTTGAATTTTACAGTATAGTTAGAAGAAAAGAGTCCAAACTCATGAAAAATCAAGTGATGGACTTGGCTCCCACTCCTATAGAAAATTTAAGGTCTCCCACATAGTTCTCAGTAATGCATGAGTTCTACATCCTTATTTTTACCATGGTAAAATTGATACACAGACAATTAAAATAGTTTTATATGCTACAATGAATCTTACATTGCACTTTTATATATGCGAACTATATTATCACAACTCAACTGACTTTATATTGGTCTGTATAGTAAGACATGATGCCAATATTAGAAAGATCTAGATTTTTTATTAGTAATAATTCAATTATATAATGAAACTGGGACTAAGAGCCTGCCAGTACTGTACTTTCAAATGCAGTTATTAAAATTATACTTTTCCTATGCTTGGAAAATTGGAATAGCGAGACACTAACTTTTGGCACACAAAGAGCCAATGAATTATGCTGCATAATTCCCACTTCTCGCCTCGGAGGAGGTCCTAGATTATGAAACTTTAAGCTACATTTTCAGGCATTAATAACAAAAGGGGGATAGTTGCTGTTCCCCTACTTCACAATATCTGTCCACCAGAGAGCTACAGAGTATATTGCCTTGACATTTCCACGTTCACGCTCAAAGGTCACAGTGTGAGTGAAGATTCATTTTCATTATCCAACCATTTAAAAACTGCTTCAGTGTCAGCTGACATTATTATATGGAAACCGTTTTCCAACATCTAACAAATGTCTCCTGTATCTTGCTTTTTGTATCCATCATCCCCAGTAGATAGGATTAGACCTGCTACATAAGAGATATTAGGGCATATTTATCAAATGAACGAATTTGCAAAACATCTAGATGTATAAATAAAAAACTAATGGCTGAGAGAATACTATATGTGTGTACGCAGGTTTGTGTATACATATACACGTCTGTATATATTCCATATGTGTATGCACATACATGTATATGACTTTGGGGTTATATGTATCTACATATACACATAATATGTGTGTATACATACACACATCCCCAAGTAAGCATTAGATATTAATTCTTGCACATGTATTTCAATGTAACTCAACTGATAGTAGGAAATCAATCTACTCTTCAGTCTTTTTATGGATAGGATAGAAATGAGAATAGTAGTGCTGCGCATTGTACTGATCTAAAAGAAGTCTCTTTTTAAAGTACTTTTCAACGCCCAACCTTTTCTCAGCTCAGAGTTATGCTGACAATCCTGGGTTTAGATTAAAACAACAGAAAACTAACAAAAAGGTGTTCCAGGGAGAATAAAAGAAAGACATTGTACAGCAGTCACACTTCTGAGTTACGTTAGGCAGGCTGACAAATGCATGCTGATGTACGTAACGACACAGGAGGCTCTGGAAGCTCATAGTTTCCCATAAATACCTTGGACATGTCTGAAATAGATGAATGTCCATTGGACAAATACTCCAAGAAAATTCTAAAATTAGACACCAGGTCTAAACTAATGCCAGGAGTTTGGTGAAAAGGCAAGTTCTCAGAGGTCTAAGGTCATTACATGAAATGGCGTTCATTGCCTTTTGTTTAGCTTTGATATGCAAGCCACTGTAGAATATATATCTATACACACACACACACACACACACACACACACACACACACACACACAGTACAAAGAAGAAACTCAGAGTCGTCAATGCCCACCCACTGCAATCAGTTGGGATAACAGGAGATACGCACTTCATGCTAATTGGGTCAAAATAGCAGCGGCACGGATACTAAATTATTCATCATGTTCACAAACTGTCAGATAGGGCAAATAGCCAGCTATTCAAAATAATTGCAGAAAGATTACCACAGCTATAAGATATACACAGTCTGTGTTTCAAGTCCTTCTGCACCAGTGTTCAATACAGAAAGAAAACCCTCTCTTTGATGGACTCAGATGGGAATTTAGAACTCATTCACAAATATTTTGAGAGAAAACTAATTAATTCAACTTATAGTATAATTTTCTTCATCTCCAATGTATTAAAAATATCAAAATATTTCCAGATTAAGAGAAATGAGCAGTAAAAACCAAGCCCTCAAATGTGTATTGATGAGACACTGAGAGTTTCTGCTCTTCTATGATTAAAAATGAACAATGTTGCTATTCCTAGATTGCAGGTTTTATTTTGTGATAATGAGGACGTTTGGCCCCTGGTATAAATTCTATTTACCATTCTAAATATTATGTTATAATATGACTTGCTAAATATACCATGTGCATAAATAGGGTAAGCATAAAAAGATGAGGCAGGAACGGATTCAGACCAACAGTGACTCACAGACAAGGAAAGGAGGGAGTAAAGGAAAAAAACACAAGCTTTAGTAATTTTTTAAAACTATCTTCATGTATTTTTGACATTGTTTGTGAAGGTCAAGTATAAAAAATATCTTCCCTTGGTACATAACACCTACTCCTTAATCTTCTTCAATAACGATGAAGTTATGAGTAAAATAGAATCTGTCTTACAATGTAAAATAAAGGCTTCTTATTCACAGAACGCCTAATAAACAGTCACTGGTTTTTTTTAATAGAAAACTTCAAACTAATTTTGCTCCACAAAAACTATGTATGTAGCTTAGTATTAAAGATACTCAAAATAATTTCACTTGAAATGTTTGTGGTTATATATAAAGACTGTAGAAACATCAGAAAATATCGAAAACTGTAACATTGTTAATAATGTTGTAACTCTAAAGTGATATTGATTTTGGATTAAGTTTGTTCAATTGGACTTCAAAAAATAAGAAAACTGTATAGAACTTTTTCTTCAAGAAAACTAATGCATTATTGATATGTATGATGATTTCAACAATCCATGGAAATATAAATGGGACATTTAGACTGAGTTTAACTTCTTGTGTTTTGGTCTTCTAATTTTTTGTGATTTAGTGGAACCAATTCTATTTCAGTAATGAATACATAGTATTTCTTATATTTATTCCCCCTATCATATAATCCTTTTATTCACCTAACTTTAATCACATTTAGCTCAGACTATGTGCCGATGGTGCCATCAGGAAATGGACTCAATAGATACATGTGGTATAATGGAGATAACTACTTATTTTTAAAAGCGTTAAATTTTTTACTGCATATTGCAGGGCTGAAAAATGGATTTCAGTGCCTGGGAGATTTATATCTCTGTTAAAGTTCTAGGTGTAGCCACAGTACCTACAAAAGTACCTGTGGGTCCTCGTGGGACTTGCTGAGGAGTAGAGCCACCGTGTACCTCATAGGGCCGCCAGGCTCTCCCACGATGACAGGATTTTCTACTGTTACTAACACAACCTCGTCATTCTGTCAAAATTCACTTTTTTACCTCTGAGAAACTTCTTAAAATAGCAAGATTTATGTCAAGAGACAAAGAGCTTTAGGTTATCACGGATTTTGATCTTATGTCCCATCCCATCTTATTCGGTGATGTAATCAAGCAATAATTACACTGAGATATATTTTCAGATTTTATGCCTGCAGCCCTGTCTTGTCTACGCTATAAATAGCACATCTTCCTTCCATATCTCCTTTCTATTATGGGGAGGCTAAAATGGTATGCTCCCCACTTTCACACCAAACATAATTCCAGGCTAGCCAGACTTTTATTGTACACACCAAAATTAGACATGGAGGACAGAAAGCTGACACATCAGTTATAAAATGATGAGCAGATGCGATGAGATGAAAGACAAATACATTCAAAACAAATAAATAACCTTATCAGTCTTACATTATTTTAGGAATCTGACATAATGATAAGTGTGATTACAAAGCAATCTATAGGGAATTCAACCTTTTCTAAAGCAATCATAAGAGAAAGCATGCGCTGGATTAATTCCACACACACAAACAATAGTAACATTTACGTATGTTACGTTTTGAATTCCACACACACAAGCAATAGTTACTTTTACGTATGTTACATTTTGTTCCAATATAGATAGAATGGCCCCTTGTCATTAAGGAAGATTTTCAGCCTTATTAATTTGACTATTACATGAACGCCTGCAATGTGTAATGCCTGGGATGTGCCAGTTCTTCTCAAGATGCCTGCGTTGGTGTGACTAAGCAGGGTCAAAATACAAATAAAGAAAAACTAATGCCCTCTTTCTCAGGCTGCAAGGGTATGGGCATAATTACATATCTTCTCATTGAGTTAAAATGCATCTAAAAGTAGACTTATCGTTACAGAATTATTTCTTGACTCATTATAAGACAAATCTATAGCAGACTCCACCATCATGGCAACCTAGGAAGCAGGTGTAGGTTGCATCTTCATTTGAAAGGTTGAAGGGTACTGATAGGAATAAAGCAAAACAGTGGATGCTAATTTTAGAAAATATGCTAACTTACACATTTCATAGCTCATGTTTGCCAAAGAAAAGATGAAGTAGGAAGGATCATGATCAGAACAGGGTTCTGGTTTGGATCTGGTTGGTGTTTGTTTCTAAAACGCTCATGTGTTCAAAGCTTGATCCTCAGCGTGCCAGCACAAGCGATGTTGGCACCCTGAGTAATGGCACATAGAGCACAAGAGATTAGGTTAACCTTCTATTGGAGAGATTATTAGCATTCTTTTCTTCAGAGTGGACTGGTACCTTTGTGAATGGGTTGTTATAAGGGATGCAGGCATCACCCCTGATAACCGCTTTCCCATTTGCCTATACTGTCACACAAACTCTCCCCAAGATACGCTATGCCATGTTGTGATGTAGCAAGAAGAGATCAAACAATTGTCAATGCAATACTCTTAGACCTCCAGAATGGTGAACTAAATAATTTTTTTTCTGTGTTAAGTATTTAGCTTCATGTATTTTTGTCATAACAATATTCTAGGCATAAAACAAGTAACAATGAAAGTTGGGAGATTACGACTGTATGTAGAAGGGGTAAATGCATGCCAACAAGTGGTATGCATACCTATATAACACATATGTTCATTGGCATAAATTTGCTTTTGAGATGAAATAGGTTTATTCATTCATTGAACTCAAATTTTACTAAAATTTGCTTCTAATATGACAACTCTAACATTTCAGAATAAAATAGGCTAATTTAATGGGATCAGCACAAAATAATAAATTTCCTCTCTATATACATATTTACATATATTTATTTTTAAGTTATTCAAAAGGTATAGTATGTTTCTATGTGTAAGTGAGCCAGTTACAAGGGGTTTTTAAATCATACTGCATAGACTTTACAAGACAATACTTTTTAAAGAAAAATCAATCTTCAACATATGAATCCAATATAGAAAAAATATGATAAAATTAACATGATAGCTAGAGAATTCCAGGTATTGTGAACCTTAGGGAGAATAAGATGGTATCACAAAATAAAACAGAAATCTTATCTTAACTGAACCCAGCTGTAGTGCTCACCAGCAAAAAACAGTGTGACATGTATTACACACAACTATTCAAATGAGTACTCAAATATACACAAAAATAAAATAAAGAATGAAATCTTACCAAGAGTCAAGACTAATACATGTAAAACAAAAAGTACATGGCTAAAATATTTTGAAATTTTTTGTAGGTATATTTAAATAAAATGAAATAATATTTTACCAAAGCTAACATTGTTCACATATTAAAAATACAGATAAATATTTTCTCCACCTTTAACATGATCACTCATTTTAACATTTACTTTTAATTCTTTATGGTCTATTAACATTTATTTAAATGTGACTAACAAAGAATAAAGGGGAGCATAAAAATTGATCTATGGATTAGGTTCCCTGAATCAAGTCTCTGTTAATCTTATGATTTAATAGAAAGGGATTTTAGGTGATTTTTCACAACCATTCAAATTCTCTAGATGTAGCTATTTATAAGAAATTGTCTGCTAAATATACCAAAGGGCACAAGATCTCATAATCTTTTGCTTTATTTAGGTTTTACAAAAACAAACAACGTCATGATGAATGGGCATTGACATAGAGCTAAAACATTCCCATGGAAATATATATTATGAACTATATACAATCCATTAAGCAAGGCAAAATCCACCATGCGAGGCCCCTCTCACTCAGCATGAGTATTAGGTGTATGGAGGACACCTTGAGCATATTTTCAAGTCCCACTAATGAAATAAATAATATCTGTTGTCACATCAGGCGCTGGGAGGTGGGTACACCCTCATGCTTACTCATCTGTCACCCTCAAGTTGAACAATGTCTCCTTTAGGACACACATCATTTCCCCACAGCTGGCAGCTACCCACAAAGAAGTTAATTGAGTCATTCATTTCCCCGTGAACCTACTAATGTTTGGGATTTGAACCATCAACACCGCATGTAATAAGGCGGCAGTCCAACCCTATTATGAACACAAGTTGAGCCTGCTTTATATTCTGCTCAAGTAAATGTAATTGAACTGTAAATCTGTAAAAGGAATAAGTTGTGGAAGAAATAAATCATGAATTACAGAATGAGACCAAGTTTCTGGTAGACTTATGGGAGACACTTTACAATATTATATTTATTATAATAAATAAATACACACACACACACATATTTATAATGCTTCATAGACAAGTTTGAATTAATTTTTTTCTGATTTTCATTGGTTTATGATCAGTAACTTCTAATGTTATATTTACTGAATTAATACAATTATATAATGATTTTTATATACTCTGAAAAGGGATGGGTTGTGATGAGACAAGTGGTGACCACATCCCAGAATAAGCCACACAATATGTCATTTGGTCCTGGAGCCTTTGATCACCTCACACTCATGCTACTTTATAGGTTTTTCTTCTGGAACAGAGAATATTCCCAGGGTTCTGAAAGAATTTGAATGTTTCCAAACAATGGTTATCTTTTTTGGGGATAACAAGGTTGTTCCTACGAATGACCCATTAGAGAGTCTGAAAGAGTTCTCTAAAGTTTATTTGTCTTATAATTAGTATTAGTGGGCTATCTTTTTCATATCATAGAGAGATGGTGAGTGTAGAAGCAGGAAGAAAATTCTCTTAACAAGTAAGGAAAGTTCTGTTTATCAAATAGATGGACGGTTTTTCCAGCTCAGAATCCATACAGTGTTGACAACCATGTGTGTCACTGTCTCAGCACACCCAGAAAAAATTCAGTATGCTGCTTGATATAACATGGGGTGCAATACAGACTCTCACAGGGGAGGCAAGCTCTCCCTTTAGCCTGGCCAGTTGCAGAAGCTTCCAGAAGGACGTGGACATACCAGTGCAGAAGAATCCTACATTTACGGAGCGGAATAATAGATAGAAGAAAGTGGCAGAGATGAGATGGGATGCTGTCTGCTTTACGAGCAGTTGCACCAGGATTAATAGGCTTGTTTCTGAGAAGCACTTAAACAGTCACGGATGCCAAGTTTAAACATTCTTATTTATTAGTTGGCTATGTGGTGAGTTTCCTGAGAGCACCATGGGAAGCCATGTAGAAATGTATCTTATTCAATTCCAATATGCATACTGCATATAAGGTAGATTCTAACTGGGGGAGGGGGACAGTTAGAATGATGTTAACTCATCTTAAAATGAGACCAAAGGAAAAACCATTTATGCCTAAATACTAGAGCTTCCTCAGTATTCAAGCAGGAAAGAATCAGAAATAAACCTGAAATGAGAAATTCTGTTGTCATTGTCCCTAGAGAGTGAGATTGAGAGGAGGGAACATAAATTCAGAATGTTGCTGTTAGGAAAAGCAAAGGTGTCAAAAATCACACGTTTTCTATAGACTCCCTTATGAGAAGGTCTCTGAAGAAAATGGCTTTAAATGTGTAATCTGTACCCACAAAGTTTCCAAAAACACAGAGGCATGGGGAACCCAGACTTCCAAAACTTCTATTGAAATTTTGAAACACTCAAAAATTTTATATAGTAAAATTGTAAGAATAAGTTGCAATAAGTTATAATAATGAAGTTGTAAAGAAGAATGTTCATGTAATAAAACTTATGTCTATAACTGTTTTCAATGTGTCTTATTGCCCACTAGAGCAACAAAGTATTTTTTAATATTGTTGGGTAAGATAAATGCAATTTTTCAAACAAAAATCTGCAGTAATTTGGCAAAGATTTACATCTCACATCATGGTAGTAGTATTAATATAGACATAATCTTACTAATCTTCTTGGATTGTAACTCTGGTAGTCAACATTTAAAGGCAAGATGACTTTGGCTAAAGGTTCTTTGAAACATCTAGTACAAATTACACATCATTCAATTCCTAATGGCTGTGACATTTGAGGAATGAAGATTTATGGGTGGTTATCATCATCCGTAATTACAGAGATGCCATTAAAACCCATGTGAATTAAGTATGCATCACTGGTTTAGCCCTTGTTATTTGTTAAGTGCTCGGAGTTTATTCGTTACGGCAAGAGGGACTATGGAAATAGGGCCATCTATCTCTACCGGGTTAATCACTAAATGATAAGCTAGTCATCTCTGTCCGGTTGGGTTTACACAAGTGGAAGAAGCAGGTGGACGGACATGAGGAGGTTCAGCAGCAGAGCAGAAGGCAGGGGTGACACTAGATGGTCCTTTTCAGACAGTGAAAGGCTCTACCAGGTTAGTCTTTAAAGGAATAGCAGGCGAGACTTAGGATCTTGGACAGTGGCCTTTCTGTTGGCTCTTTGATTTCTTGAACACCAGAAAAGCCAATAATGCTTTCAAGCTGTAACTGTGTTTTATATAACAGCTGGAAAACAAAAGAAAATGCAGTGCTACGGAATACTTGCAGGATATTCATTCACCCCTCAATTTATTAGTTGAACTTTGATATAGCAACTCTACTTTACAATTTAAATTTACTCCTTAAAACTACATTTCTATATCCCAGGTTGTCTGTTCGGTAACTCTGAGTGAGTAAGCATCCTGTCTTGCGTTCTCTGTAAAAGCATTAGTCCCGGCACTCAGAGACTGGTGGGAATTGTTTTCTTACTGGACAGGGCCACCTGTGTTATTTGACTTGAATAGAGAAAGAAGATTTTGCGTAAATACAAAATAAATCTATTGCCGGACAGACAAAGAAGCGTGTCCATTTTTACCGGTTTGAAATTCTCATTTAGCAAGTTCCCCTTTTTAAACTACTTGGGCCAGTAGATCCTGCATGTATATAGTAGCTGAAAGCTCACGTAGAATTAGTAAGGAAAGAACCTCAGATAGCTAGAGAATTATGAAGAAGCTCAACATAAACCTAGCACTTGCCTTTATTGCTTTGATACGGGCAAGCTATGGCTGGCATTGGCTGGATGCAAAGAGCTGACTGCATAGATTTGCCTCTTAACGGTGCAGTGTAGAAGCCAGAGTGCAGTCTGATGTAATCAACGGTCAGAGCCTGCACAAACAGAAATGTAACTTGGAAGACTGTAACTTGGAAGAAACTGAGCAATAGATTGAACATCTTAATGCTGAGAAATATCAGCCTTTTGTCACTGTGACCTGGGGCTCAGGGACCTTAGGAGGGTGAATTACCTTACCAAATCAAACTAATATTTAAATATTTACTTGTTGATTAAGACTATTAAGTAATTTAACCTTTTTATTAAAATGTTATTCTTTTGTTCGCACATAAAGATAAACGCAATTGAGTTTCTCTCTGCACCATCATGCCCCCTCTCCTTTCTTTGTGTGACAAGTATAATACCTAAGTGCCTAGTTACAGATGCAACCAGTTGCCTGTATTCTATTAGGAGTGTGCTCGGCATAGGCATTTCCATCAGATCAACCCGGGTTGGAGAGTAAGGGCCCGTGTTTATTTCCCTGGCCTTAGCCCTGGAGGCTGTTATAGGCTGACTGCCTTCTTTTCCGTGTTCTGTAAACACTTTTCCACGTTCAGTAAACACTTCTCCCAGATGTGTCTCGGTCCTGTGCGACTGGCGGTGGCCCTGGAAAACAGCACCGTTCCACGTGAACGTCCTGCTCTCTCTTACACCTTTATAAAACTCTTCAGGTTGCCCCCTGTGCTTGGGACAACTGCGTTCCTCCAGCCCTTGGCTGCTATGCATGCTACATGTGGGCATGTGGGTTTCTTTTGTTCTTCAATTTGTCTTTCATGTCACCCTAGTGCTTTGCATGGCCTTTGTAACTGTCACCACATTCAAAATGGTGGGGGGAAATGTGGGTACAGTTACAAAATTGCATTAAAATTCTGAATTAAATTTGGTAAAAATTCATATTTGTCTCATGTCTTTTCAAGGAGTATCATTTTCATGGGAAAATAAAGGCAAAGCAGTCAAGTGCTGATGGGCCATGAGAATCTAAAGGGTTGTTAGAATGAGTTCAAAATTACAAAAACCCAAAAGGAAGAAACTCACAGTAAGGACTTCCTCTCCTTTACTTTTCTTCCCTAAAGAAACAATAGTTATATGTTCACATAGCTGTTTATTTTCCTTTCAGGTGGTTTTCAATCAATAACACTCAGCTGCTAATAATATATAATGTCATAATGACAGACGTCAGCTTCCAGAAAGAATCTCTTAAAATGTTTTTTGTTTTGTTTTGTTTTGTTGTGACATCCATTACAGGATCTTGTGTTTTCTTTAACTTTCAATGCCTTCAATTCCTATATGATTATATCAATGCTAGTCCTTAACAGAAAGTTTTCTATAAAATAGTAACAAAGAAATAAAGTTTATCCTGGGATTTAAAATATAAAAGTATTCATTTCAATCACATAAAATATGCCTAGAGATTGAAATAACATTAATTCCTCTGGATTTTTTAGTTCTTTTCTTTCAAGTCAGTATCTTGACACTTTGGAATTTGAATTTGTTTCAATCCTACTGTCTTAGCCTCCCAAGCATTGGGGTTATTGGGGTTATTATTATGCAACATCCTCCCTGACGGTATTGTTCGTCTTACCAAAAAAAGAAATTGTCTCTTTGTTTATTTTGTTTCTTCTTCTCTCAACTATTCTCTTCTTTCTCTTCCTTCCTTCCTTCCTTCCTTCCTTCCTTCCTTCCTTCCTTCCTTCCTTCCTTTCTTCCTCCCTTTCTTTATTTCTTTTCAGTATTAAAAATCAGCTATGGTCATCATATACTAGGAAGTTCTCTATTGCTGACCTAAGTTTGTCTCCAGCTTAATGAACAACCACCGTGAAAGAATAAGATTTCACCTCATTTCCAACTTCAACAATCACATAATGAAAATACACATATATACAACTCAGTAGCCCAAGTCAATAATGTTACTTTGAACACCAAAATTCTTATTTCTCTCTTTATCAACCATGCCTACTTTGATACCTTACAGAAAGTTCATCTTTAACAAGGACAATTTAAATTCATTGTTTTCATTCTTTATACTTTTCTCTAATGAACATAATAACCCCGAAAGCTCAGTTATCTCTATACTCTCAGTTTTCTGAACTCATGCATCCCCTACTTTTAGCATAGTTAACTGAACTATGTTGTCTGGAATGCCATGCTACTATTTCTGAGAGGATCTTATCATACTTTTAGAATCATCTAACCTAATGCTGCTTCTCCTCTCAGACATCACAATGAATTCCAGTGACTTGGGAACATTCATTCATACATACATACACATATACGTCATCTAACTATCCATCTATCATCTATTTATGCAAGTATCTATCAATCTACCATCTAATCATAACTATCTATCTATCTACTCATGTATCATTGTAGCAGAATATTTCATTTCAAATACATGGACTAAAGCTGTCTTAGACTATGTGTGTCCGTATTGACCACAGGAAATGTGTCTTATGTTTAAATTTCTTAGTTGTCTTAGTACCTAGCACAGTGTCTGAGTCATTGTGACTGTTGAATAAATATGTGTCCACCCACTGCGCATAAACGTAGGAGAGAAAAGTCAACAGATGACAGTCTCATAACCGTACGCCATAAAGGGTCAGAATAAGAATGCATTAGGTTAAACAGTCAGCCAAAGACTGTGAGTCACCATGAGTAGAAAGAGATCAGAACAAAGAAAAGATCTTTGGAGATAATTTTCTGGGGATACAAAACATAAATAAAACTCAGTATAATCCTAAAACTTCCTTATTGCACTACTGAAAATAAACTAAGATGGTGCACAGATATTCAGCGAAGTATAAATCTCCTGATTTTAGCATCATCCTAAGAACAAGAGAAATCTTCTAACTCAGCTAAGGCTCAAAAAGTCTGAATCCTGGACTAAGCCACCACCTTAATGAGAGCCTTGTACAAGAACATGTTTTTATGAGATTAATGCAAGGGGCCAAGAGACAAAGGCAGGGTCTGTGTCATTGACATAGGAAACCACCTCAAAGGCTGAAAAGTGATTCTCTCAATTAGGGACACGGAAAAATACCCTTCCCTGAAAGTATATAACAGAATTAGCCTTGGTTCCTTAGTTCCTAAGCCTGATTCTTAATAGAACACAAAAATCAGAGGTGCATAATGAAAACTGAAGGGTGGAAACAATTTTGCATGCATGTATGTTTGTATGTGTGATGTCCATACAGATACGTACACGCACAATCCAATTAAAAGTGAGCAATTGTAACTTTATGTATACCTCACACAATTTCCGCCAGCTTAAAAGTGCCGCTGCATAGCAATATTACCAGGAATAAAAAGCCCAGGCCCAGAAAGCCCAATTCCATGTGCTCTTTCTCACAGGTACATCATAGTTTCGAGTTCTTAGTTTGCTTGATTAACTTGGAATGTTTGTAGAAACTTGAGCAAAGAGCCGTGGGCAGGGTTGAAGGGTGTGGAAGGGCGCGGGAGGGGGATGGGAGCGGGAGACCGCAAGCCATGTGAGAACAGGATGGGAATACTGAAGGGACAAAATTAAAAAGATGGCCTGTAGGAGAAGAGGGGGCTGGAGGAACCAATAAAACTAAGAATGTGGAGAAGTCATGTGAAAACCTACTACACGATATGGTAATTTAAAAACATTTTTAGACTTGTTTAAGCAGATAGGCACATATGGGTGGGTAAAGCCAATCTCAGGAGCCATGGGTTGATTTAAATAAGCATCACCAAAACTTTAAAAAAAAAAGTTTCAGTTCCGGAAAACTGTATCAGATAAAATGTTTAGTTTATTATATTTAACATTTTTAACTTTTCTATACTAAAAGTTTATAGAAGACGAATACTAGTCTCTTTTCCTAGATAGAAATATAAATATTTATGATAAAAATAAGATTTCAGTGCATCTCTGACTGATAGATTGTTTAGTCACGTACACAAAGAAAGGAGAGAGAGAGAGAGAGCACTGTGAAGATACAGAAGAGGTGCACATTACGAGGTTACACTTGTACACTTGACAGGGAAATAATCTCCTTCTCTACCCCTTTGTTAACACACTATCCCAGCCTTACATTCTTTGTCCATCTCTTTTGATGGGTTCTTCCCTCTAGCCCTGGCACCTAAGAAAACATTGTACTCAAGTCTCAAAAACTTTACTGAGTAAAATTTGGTTTGGTCTGCTCTTTCTATTCTCTTACAAAACTCAGTTTGTGTTTTGCTTCTATTTTCATTCGTTTCCTTGAGTTGTTTCCAAGTCTCTGTAAATACCAAAGAATGCCTTGCACAAACACGGATTCCTCTTTGACAAATGTTTAGTCATCTTCACCCTCTGGGTGCTGCCTCTTCTTGGCTTTCTTTAGTGGACAGACTACTCAATGTGTGATATTCTGAAGTCACTCACTTCTTCACAGGAACAGAAAGTCAACCAATTAATAATTAGTATCATTTTAATTCTAAAAATGGGCTTAAGGTGCAATTTGTCTTTGGATTTCTTCAATTCCTTTTTCCCACACGCCTCTAATTTTACTCATTTTTATAAAATTGATTTGCTGATTGAAAGAAGTAAGCAAGACAGAAAGTCAGGGCAACTTCGGATTTATTAATCATGTGATGTTTTTCTCATTTAATCTTAATTCTTTTGCTTGGCTTTATTTAGGGAACACATCAAGTAGCCTGGAATAAATATTTTCTTTACTATGTTTACTATTTGTTAATTACATTCTGATATACTAGCAAATCAGAGACATATGAGTGCCTGTATGTGTATATATGTGTGTGTGCATGAGTTCTATACATGAGTGTGCATATGGGTTGTTCATGAGTGTGTGTATGTGTGTGTGGACACGAATGCCAGTGAAGTTCACAGGACAACCTAGGATGTTGGTGCTCGGGTTCTACCTTACTTGACAGATCTCTTTGTTATTCAGCATTGTGCACACCAGGCTAGCTGTGCAAAGACTTCCTTGAAATTCTCCTTTCCCCATATTCTAACTCATTATAGTACTTCTGGGATTATAGATGTCTTTTATTTCATTGAGATTTATGTAAATTCTGGGGCTATCAATGCATACCTAACACTTGTAGCACAAGCAACAATATTACCTAGTCATGTTCATAACCCAAACAAGAAACAGCTTAAAACATAATTTAAAAAATATTTTGCATTGCCAGGCAGTAGTGTTACCCACCTTTAATCCCAGCACACAGAAGGCAGAGATCAGTATGAGTTGGAGGAAAGGTTTATCTACAGAGTGAGTTCTAGGACAGCCAGGGCCACATAGAGAAAAACTAAAAGAAACTTTCTGTTCTTTAGTTCTCATAAGAAAAAAATAAAAATAATAACACTAGAGTTTCTTAGAGTTATGAAGATTACATGCTTGCAGATTACCTACTACAAGGTATTCTGTATGCTAAAATTTCAAAGAGAATCCCGCTATTCAAATTGCATATAAAAATCAATAAAAATTGACTTCTATTTTCTCTTCCCTGTAAGAACTGAGCTTTCCCCTTGAATCCTCCTGGTGACTTATCCTCTCTGGGCCTGTGGATTGCAGCTTGGTTATCCTTTCTTTTACAATTAGTATTCATTTATAAGGAGTATATACCATGTTTGTCTTTAGGGCTACCTCATTCAGAATAGCTTTTCCTACTTCTATCCATTTGCTGCCAACTTCAAGATACCATTGTTTTTTTATAGCTGAGTAAAACTTCATGTGTAAATGTACCACATTTTCTTTAGCCGTTCTTTGGTTGAGGGACATCTGACATCTAAGTTGTTTCCAGGTTCTGTCTATCATGAATAAAGCTGCTATTCACATAGTTGAACATAGTGTCCTTGTTGTATGATTGAGCATCCTTTAGAGTAGTATAGCTGAGCTGGGTCGTGAGGTAGATCAATTCCCGATTTTCTATGAAGCTGCCACATTGATTTCCAAAGTGGCTGTACAAGTTTATACTTTCGCCAGCACTGGAGGAGTGGAGGAGTGTTCCCTTTGTTCCACATCCTCTGGGCTATGAGCTGTTATTTGGAGTTTTGATCTTAGCCATTCTGACAGGTATAAGATGGAATCTCAGGGACATTTTGATATGAATTTCCCTGGTGATTAAGAATGTTGAACATTTCCTTAAGTGTTTTTTTTGACTATTTGAGATTCTTCTGTTGAGAATTTTGTGTTTAGATTTATATTCTAATTGGATTATTTGTTCATTTGGTTTTTTTGTGATGTCTAGTTTCTTGAGTTCTTCATATATATTGGAGATCATCTCTCTGTCAAATGGCTGAGGTTTTCTCTTATTGACAGTGTTTTTTGCATTATCAAAGTTTTTGAGGTTCATGAAGACCCCTTTATTAATTATTAATCTTAGTACCTCGGTAGAGGTGTAGGTAGGGATGGGAACATAAGGTATCCAATGGGGGATGGATGAATGGGGAGAGTATGGAAAGAGATTACTAGAAAGGGAAGGTCATTTCAGAATCGGATAGAGTCCTGGTGCAAGGGAAACTCTTTGGAATCTGCAAGGATGATTCCAGCTAAGACTCTAAACAATAAGGGATACATAGGTTGAGCTGGTCATCTCCTGTGATCAGGCAAGACATCCAGTGGAGGACTTGGGACACCAACCAAGCTACATAACCTTCAACCTAAAGGCTGTCCTACCTATGGCATGTGCTGGGGTGAAGGTGGCACAGAGATTATGGGAGTGACCAGCTTCAGACTCATGCCATGATATGCCTTGTGTTTTTGATATCCATGGGAGTTCAAGAAGCCAGACTCAGCTACAGAGCAAGTTCAAGTTCAGCCTGGGTAACATGGATCCTGTTTCCAAAAACCAACGTGTGTGTGTGTGTGTGTGTGTGTGTGTGTGTGTGTGTGTGTATTTATATCTTAAGAGTTGGGTTTGAAGAATCATTATTACTTAAATGAAGAATGAATGTTTAACATAATAACAATAAAAAGATCCAAAACAGGACCCTGAAAATAAAACAAGACCCTGAAAACAATTTTGAAACTACACTGACGTATTAAAGAGCATTACAATGCTGACACATTTCCCAAGTGCTCCTGGTAAAGTATGGAGGTTTCACCTTATATTTTATCTAGAAAATTCTGCTACGCAAAACAATATTCAATTAGTAATGTTTAAGACCTTTGTAGACCATTGAGTTTAATTTGTTCCTTGTGATGGCTATGTCATAATCATAATACAATATGAAATGTGCATAGAAAAAAATTTCAATTTGTTGAAGAAGTTAGTAATCATACCTATCCTCAAGGTCTGGACACTTCCAGGGTGGAATTGCTATTGGTTGCAGCATTGATCTTTAGACATTCTAAATTTTCACTATCTAGGCTTTTCCCAGAATAATGATTCACTCTCTTGTGTAAACCAAGACGTAATTATTCTGACCTCACTGACCCTGCAAGGCTGCCCCCTGCGAGGTTTACCTCACACTCAGGAAGGCACAAGAATGGGCAGGAGTTCCTATGCTACTCAGGACCTGTTTTCACTTATCACCAAGCACGCCCCTTCAGGTCCACACTGTTAAGCCAGAGCTCACTAGTTTGCCTTTATCTTTCCCACTTCATTGACCTTGTCTTTCTTCCTCACTGATTTATGACTACGTTAATCACAAAATTCTTTGATCACCCTTCTCTTTTCTGGTCTTTAATGTTCAGATTAATGAGCCTTTAAACCATTGCTTCTAGGATACAGCAAACCTCCCAAACTCAAAGACCTCCATTCACATTATCTATTTGCTTTTCTTCATCCCCAAATGTCCAATTCTTTTTTTTTAATCTTTTCTAGTCACTTCCCAAATCTCATTGCACCCTTACTCTGTCATACTTAAACAACCGCTTCAGGGCTAACTCCTGAATAAGAAATATTTATTATTTTTCCTAATATTGGATATTCTGCGTTTTGTGTGTGTGCCATTTCAACTCTTAAAATCTAGGAAAATATAAAGATTAATGAGCAATATAATTATGTTCATTGCAAATGAAATTAACTAGTATCAGCTCACACCACTCTAATTCTTTGCTGTCCTTTGATTCGGCATGTACAGTACAGAGGCAATGTACCTCAACCTTTCTAGAAAGTAACTTGAGAGACACATTCTGACAGGCTGGTCAACCTTCCCTTTAAACAACATTTGATCACATTCATGTTACTCTGTATCTACAGTATTCTATTAGTCCTAGTTCTGTATAATGATTTTATGTAAATTATTTCACCAAAGTGTACTGGAACATAGGCACTGATTGCACATATACACTGACCTGGAATTTTTACTCTATTACTGAATAAAATGAAACATAATAAACTTACATATTAGATACAATTGAATGTCTATGTGAGTATATATCAGATAGTGTATATATTGATTTGTCAGATTATTTGTAAATAATTCCATATAGAGAGAGTGGAAAATATAGTCTTCCATAGGGAGCAACACATAAATTGTTTATACAATACTAAATGTTCAGACCTGAAAACACACATATAAGTAACATTACACTGAGAGGGTTATATTTAGGAATATATATGTATATGCATTAAAAATAATGAAAAATTATGCCACGAGTTTGAAAGAGAATTATAGGTTAGTGTTTTGGGGGAGGGGAGGGAAGGGAAAATGACTTCACCATATTATAATCTTAAAAAGAAAAGAAGAACGACAGACCATAAAGAAAATAACGTGATTGAAATAATTGAAGTTTTTAGTAAGTTAGCACTTTAGATATTTATTTAGGATTATTTTAATTGCTCTTCTATATTTTGTTTCTAAACAAACTGCAATCTTATTTCTTAGCTCCGACTATTCTGTTATCCTAGTGATCTCTGAGGAATCTGATGTGGCTGGATATGCGGCTGTTAAGATGGGGCACCTTAAACCATTTCCGGTGTCACTAACTCTTGACTCTTTCATCGTGTTCCCGTTCCTATTCTTTAAGCAGAGGCTGGCTGAGGTTTTGTGTTCAGCGCACATCCCTCCAACTCTGAGGAGTCATCTCCGATCTACTTCCCTCCCTCTTTCCAGACACCATCCTTCTTGTATGATTTCCAAGTGTTCCCTAAACATCGAAGACGCTTGCCTGACCGGCTGCGATTTACAGCACAAACTAGCCTGAAGTCACTGAAGTCATTTCAAACTGCATCGGCATAAATCAGAATTTGTTAGTTTCTCTTTCAAACATTTTTTATTCCATGTTTTTAAAGACTCCTGACATCTTCTCCTCTGCTTGGATTTAAGACGTCAGACTTCTTGAACTTCCTCCTCCCCATATGCCTCATTATTGGTCACCATATCTGTATTAATGATGTGTCTATCCTGTATTTGTCAGTGGGCAAACGAAGTGAAGTTTTGAATGAGGTGCTACTTCCTCTATGCTCCCAGTTGTGCTGACCTAAGGTGGCCATCCATCACTTCTATCCTAGAGTTCTGGAATAGCATCCTACCAGAACTTTCAAATGCTGGTTTATTTTTTCTTTACTTCTCCCACCTCAGCTTTAAGTTTCTAGGATTCAGATGATGGTGGGCTATTTTTGCCAGAGAAACAAACAAACAAACAAAAAAACAAAAACAAAAACAAAAAATAACTCAGTCTCCTCTTGAAAATTCCTTTATTATATATAATTTATCTTCATCTCCTCAAATGTTAGGCCAATGTGACTGACCTCACTCCCTAATACAAGGGATTTGTTTATCTATGACATTGCAACCTGCAAAGAGTTGGCAGTTAACTTGGAGTGTATACAGTCAGTCACTGAGGCTGACTCATTCTCTTGATTCTTCCTTCAAACCAATTCTATTCTGTTTACTTCCTCCACCAAGAAAGAACCTCCTTGCTGCTCTTCTTTGTTAATGGAGAGCCATTGCTGAGACCTGGCAAAAAAAAGTTCATGGAAGGAAGAGCTGCCGCCATGTAAGAAGAGGTGATTTATGGGAGAAAAGGTTTATTCTGGTTGGCAGTTTGAGGAGTTCATCCTATCCTAGTCAGCAAGGCATAGCAGCAGGCAGAGAAGGTGTGGTTACCAAAAGGGCCTTGGCTGGTCACAAACAAAAGTTGGGTCAAGATAGAAAGCCTTAAGTGTGTGACTTCTCTACAGTGATACCACAACTTTCCTAAGCAGCATTGCCAGCAGGGTATCAAATCTTCAAACACATAAATCTACAGGGGATATTTAACATTCAAACTGTAACATTCAAACTCTGGCCCAGAAAACTCAAGACCGTCTCATCATACAAATACATTCAGTCTAATTTCACAAGTTCCCATGGTTTTGTCTATTCCTGACAGCATTCAAAAGTTCAAAGTCCAAGTCTCTTCTGCAACTCAAAGCACTCTTTTAACTGTGATCTCCTATAAAATAAAACCAAATAAGAACTGCACAGATTACATATTCCTACTATGTCATCTTGGAATAAAGACATAACAAAGCAAATCTGACCCAAGCAAGGCTGAAGTCTTATGGGAAAACTGAAATCCAGAGCTCTGGATCCAGCATCCGGAAATTCTGATGGAATCATCTGGACTCTGAAGGGATTAAATAATCCTGGCAATACAGTATATAGCCCACGCAGTGTCCCTTGAACTTGCTCAACTTGGTGTCTGCAGCTTTCTTTGGAGGATCCACATATCTGGCATCTCTAACACACTTCATTCCCCACTACTATTTAGGCTTCCCCTTCCCAGAGCCAGAGCCATACGGTGGCTTCTAAGGTACTCCATTTAGAGATTTCAGTGCAGACACACGGCCTGGCCCCAATGCTCTCTGGAACTCTGTTTCAGAGCCCTGATGATGCTGAAGAGATCATCCTGTCTTCAGTCTTGGAAATTTTACACTGCCCAGACCAGTGACATTTGGAAATATTGCCAAGTTCTGAGGTCATATACAGATGGCCTTTGATCCCAGGGACGACAGGGACAGAAGCCTCTGAATGCTGCCTATGAGCAAACAAACATTGCGCTGTTTTCCAGGAGCAGGGAGCCTTAGATGCTTAGCCTCTTTCCGATGAAATCATTTGCATTTTTAAAAGCTGGAGCTTTGATGGGTGCAGGTATGTCGTTGGGGTGTCTTTCCACCACTCCAGGGTTAGAACACTAGCGTCCTCTTTGTCAGCTACATCATCATTTTAGAAGATGTGGCCTCAATTTTATACCATTCATACTTTTTTTTCTTGAGAAATTGTATAGATTTTTATTCTTCTGCCATAGTTGGTGGACCTTTTCTCTATGAACCTACACAAAAGTAGACAGTAATAAAAAAAAATCCTTAAATATTCCTTCTTTGAATTTTTTTCTCCCAAATAAATCAGCCCATGACTTTTAAATTCAGCCTTGTGCAAGTACTTAGGGCATAAGCAGAATGAAGCATTATTTTGTTATTGTCAGAGTACAGGGAAAACGGCCTATAATTCACTACTTGGTGATTAAGCCCCATGTACCTCTACCATCTTCATTCTTCTCAGTCTTTGGAGCATCCAGACTCCTACCAGAATAATTCATGTTCCTTGTGTCACTTCTGCTTCTGGTAGTAACCCCTCGTCAACTTCTGTAAGTAACCCTAAGAAATCTCATAGGTTAACCAAGCTAGACTTTATCTGTATCTGTACTTTGATGAATGGTGGGCTTTCTATGTGTATACTGTATCTCCCTAGGAAAAGTCTTGTTCCACAGCAGTAATGACAGTTCGAATAAGAGAAAGTTATCTCTAAGTTGCAGTATGAATTTCAGCCTCTGCTTCTGAAATAGTTTGCATTAACTCCTTGAATGAACAAGTGCGAAACAACCACAGCTTCTGCCACTTCCTTATTACCTGGCACACAGGAAGTTACAGTTTTAGAAGAAAATAGAGTTCCAGATGAGGACAACTCAGTGCTAGGGAAGTAAATATAGTAATTTCTGATTACATCTTCAAGGCCCTGGAGGAATGGATTACTCTTAGGATATATCCATATGAACTGATTGCCTGAGCTTCCTTGTATCTGTCAGGGAAGTTGTGGATGAAGATGCTGTGTATTGCAGTGGAACAGAATGTAGTTCATTCCTTATCACCAATAAATAAACAAATAAGTAAAAAAAAATATACGTATATCATACATACATAATACACACACCAGTTCAGTTCCAAACAACCTGTAACTTCAACTCCAGTGGATCTAAAACTTCCAGCTCCCTGGGACAACTGCACTTACATACACACATAATAACATATGTAACTTCCCCTGCCAGCCACACATATCACACATAATTAAAAGATAAAAATGAATATTAAAAGGGGAAAATTTGATCTTGGCCATTCTTACAGGTGTAAGATGAAATCTCAGAGTTGTTTTGATTTGCATTTCACTGATGGCTAAGGATGTTGAGCATTTCCTTAAGTGTCTTGCAGCCATTTCAGATTCCTCTGTTGAGAGTTCTCTGTTTAGGGCTGTACTCTATTTTTTTTTAATTGGGTTATTTGTTGTTTTGATGACCATTTTTTTTATTTCTTTGTATATGCCCAAGATCAAAATCACTGATGATAACTTATGCTGGGGAAGTTGTGGAGTGAGTAATAGAAACATTTCTGCAATGCTGGTGGGAGTGTAAGTTGGCACATCCCCTTTGGATATCTGTATGGTGATTTTTCAGAAAATTAGGAAACAGCCTTCCTCAAGACCCAGCAATACCGCTTTTGGATATATAGCCAAAAGATACTCAGTCATACCATAAGGACATGTACTCAACTGTGTTCACAGAATTGTTTTTCATAGCCAGAACCTGGGAACAACCTAAATGCCCCTCTACCAAAGAATGGATAAGGAAAATGTGGTGCATTTACACTATGAATTACTACACAGCAGAGAAAAATAACAATATTTTGAAATTTGCAGGCAAATGGATGCAGCTAGAAAACATCATATTGAGTAAAGTAACCCAGACCCAGAAAGACAATTATCACATGTACTTACTTATAAGTGTTTTCTAAACATAAAGTAAAGGAAACCAGCCTACAAATCACAACCCCAGAGTACCTAGACAATAATGAGGACCCTAAGAGAGATATACATGGATCTAATCTACAGAGGAAGTAGAAAAAGACAAGATCTCCTGAGTAAATTGGGAGCATGGGGACCATGAGAGAGGATTGAAAGGGAGGGGAGAGGCAGGAAGGGGAGCATAGAACAATATACAACTCAATAAAATCAATTTTTAAAAAGAAGTGTAGAAAGCAAAGAAAAAATAATTGAAATCCAAACTCACAAGCAAAAAAGGAAAAAAAATCTAGTTAATGATAGACAGTGAATGTGCAAAGTACAGTTGATTCTACTTTTCCGATGTTGATGTCTTCGTTCTAATTCTCTCTTTTGCTTCAAATTATTTCTAGCTTCTTTTAAATATCTATTAACATTTCATCTGATAAAAGTCATTAAAATTATTTCAAAGTCTTTATTTCAGCACAAATAAATCATAAAAGCCCTTTCTCCTCGTCTGTATGTGTCAGAGGCCTCAGCAAGTAGTTACTGCAAGCCAAAAGGCAACAGTAACGTCAGTGTTTAATTTGGGGACTGTGGCATGTGGTCAAGGAAATGAGCTACCATAGATGGAATATGCGCTTGCCTTTGTGTGAGAGTCAGCAGATAATACACTAGCATCTTTGGGTGTCTTTTCCTACTTATTCTTTCTAATGATAGAAAGCTGTGCTTTAACGTAGTTATTTTAAAAGGGAAAATAGATTTATTTTTTCTGACACCTTTCAATAGGCAGCACGTCAATGACTGTTTAGGGTACTGGAAGGTTTTCTCTAAGCTGAAGTAAAACTCTCCAAACTCTCCCACGCCCACTTCTTCTCCATCTTTTGTGCTGGGAGTGTCTTCATATGAGGGAGGAGACTGTAAATAAGGCTACCCACGACATCTAACTACCCTGTAATAGGGAGTATAGCATCATGGAACAAAATCACAGACGGTTCCTCAAACTGACTAATTACCCCATGTGGATGATCTTGGTCAGATTAGGCCCTCTGTGCCTGGTATCTGGAGCCCAAACTCTAAATTCATTTGGGACAAGAGCCTAAGTGTGTCCGGACTTGAGGCATCACGGGCACTGGTCTGTACAGCTCAATGCTCCTCTCCCCTGCCTCAGGGGAGGCAGTGAATTTTCTCAGCATCTGATGCCAATCCCCTGACTCCCCTAATGTCTGAGTTCCTCTCAACTCCTGCACAGAATGCAAAGCATCTCTGAAGAGGCCCACTCGTCCTCCACTCTGAACCTCTCTCAGGTTACCTTCAGGCAGGGAGTATTTGTTTGAATTGCAAAGGGGAGCAAGATAGAGAAGGAATTTAGAAAGGAAAGTTTTGTGTCTAATATATGTAGTAGTAGTGAACACACTCAGCTTTCACATTGCTGATGACTGGGCACTTATTTCCAGACAGATAAGGTTTAAACTGTTGCTTATAGGAATAAAGGACAATTCTTTAAGAATATCGCCTAATCTCTCTCTCTCTCTCTAAATATATATATGTATATATATATATTTATAAATATACATTTATATATTCAGAATATCATCTAATATATATACATAATATTTTAATACATATGAAACTAAAACTTAATGACACAAAAGGAGACAATCTCATCTTTTATAATCTATGATATATAAAATTACCAATATCTATAATTCTGGCTCCAACTCTTTTTAACTCTATGGTCCTGGGTACATCATACAATGTCTCTATCTTAATGTTTTCATTTTATAATTTTTCAAAAGTTTCTTTTTTACATAATGATCTTAGCACTCAAATGAAATGACGAGTATAACAATTATCATATTAAAAATGATCTTATGGGGTTTCCGACATGATATTCAGTATCCAAAAAGTGGACTGTTCAAGAATGAGAATGTGGGAAGCAACTGAGAACACATGACATCAGTCTCTGGCCTGTGAGCATGCATACCTCCTCTACACATATACAAACATGCAAACATGCCCACACAAACAAAAATAAGTAGATTAAACATTTAGTTTATGCATTATGTCATACATGGCATTATGTCATGTTTTGCTTTTTTTTACTCCATGATTTGTTCTGTTTCTAATTTGTTTTATTTATATAAAAATATTTCCCATTTAATCATGAGTTACAGACTGCAGAAGGCCTCTAGCATCTTGTTATTAAAAAGAATACTTTGGACCTGTTAGTCCTCTGATAAATACAAAATATCCTGGTGTGGTTACATTTTCTAAATAAGCTGCGATAAGATTGAATCAACCACAAAAGTGTCTATGCATCTCTAACTTAGAGATACTGAAAATTTTACCTTTTGGTTTCATTAATATTTTGTTGTGGAAATTCTCTGGGTTAAAAGCCAAAACAGAAATAGCATTATTTAACTGTTTAATTGCTTCCATTTTGTTTGAAAAACTTAACCTCAATTTAACCTTTGTAGCTACTGTGCAAGTCAAAATCAAATGGCTTTGACAATCTGAGTCCCAGAATAATAAACTCTTTGGGCCGTAACGCTGTCCACCTCTACCAGAGGGAACCTAGCAGTCTTCAGCTTGTTTGTGTTCGTTGATTGATAATGAACAGTTTCTCTGTCTACATCTGTGTGGGACAATGTGAGGTCTCTTTAGCCTGCTGGGAGCCGAGAGGAGAGAGCAGCAATCACAGTGGCTTTAAAATTTTTCTTTTCCTAAGATGACATTTGGGAGGCAAATATTTTGGCCACGGGCCAATATGATTTTTTTAAATGCTAAAATAAGCCTGGCACTTTACATTACCATTTTAATTTGTTTTCACAATTCAATATAAGTTGACAGCTCACTCTTTTAAAGTCAACATTCAACATTACATCTACCAATAAGTTATTTTGAAAAATACACAAAGAATCCGGATTTCCAGAGCTATCTTCTTTTATTTAACTATTTACCACAAATTTGCTAGCAATAACCTCTTAGCTGTTAAGTGTCAAATACCTGAATCCCTGCCTTTATTTTCAATTTTATTTGGAAGTAAAGACTCATATCCAACATGCATATAGTTGCTTGGGGGAAATAATTGCTTCCTAATAAATGGAGATGAGCTGGTTGTAACAATATTCATAAAGATTGTCTTTTCCTTTTTCTTAGGGATTTCACAGCATAAATAAGAACAAAGATAAGTGTGTCTTATAACCATTCATGCAATTGAGGGACACGTGGTTTAGAGTTCAACATGTCAATAGCTTCAGTAACTCTACTGATAACTTTGTTCTTTGCCACTGGTGATCTTAATTTTTATCAACGCTGTGATTCTCTGTATTGTCAGGCACATTTGGAGATGATAAAAATTATCATCTGCTGATCCAAGGTGCTGTGTGTTGGAAATGATGAGGAAGGCAGCTGGGTTGGACCTTCTGACTAAGAAGCAGCAGGTTAGAAGCCAGGAGGGGCTGCTTTGCTTTGCTGAAGCCAAAAGTCTGTTTCCGAGTGGAGATGAGGATTTGAAGCCAGTACACATGGCCTAAGAAAGGGACTCCAGCATCAGCTGTGTTCTCATTTATCCTAAGTGAAGACATTTATACTTAAGTGAAGACAGGGAACTAGTCACTGATCCAGAGATTGACTTAAGAGAGCCTCGTTTCCTCACCGTGTGGAAGGCTATCTGTGGAATGGGAGCCAACAGTGACCACTTGTATTCCTCACAACAAGCCTATCTCTTGACCCACCCAAAACAGCCTTCCAATATTCCCTTGAGCAATATCATCTTTTTACTTAATCTGCGGAGAAACTTGTGTCTGATTTCCTGCACTGTTGATCTATGGGATTGTCTCAAGTATTGGGTGTTGTTTTCTGACTACTCTGAGAATAATACAATAATCCAGAGATTTGTCCAGTTCCTGTGAAGTTCTATTAAGGGCTTTCACTTACAAAGAGTGTGAAAACAATAAAAAAAATGTTACTTAGTATTAAAAATAACAAAATTAAACAATTCCAAATGACACATCAACAGTAAATCATGGATGTGTTTCCAGGAACCTACCCTTTCCTGCTGAACTATGGCTACTAATAGATTTTAGGGGAAGAACAGTTATTTGTCTTCATTGTGTTCCCACTGAGGAGCACAACAGACTCTAACAGATAGTTCAAACCTCAAGATCTCATAGATAATTCTGGGGAAGCTCAGCTGTTCTCAAACCGGTTAGACAGCTATCCACGTTTGTCAGCTGCCAGAGTCTTGGTGTAGTTATTGGAGGCTGTCTCTTCTTCTACTGCAGTAGGAAGCTAAAGGATCTATGAGAATGAAGGATGGTTGGCAAGGCTGTAAGAATGACAATGACATTTTCACACAAGTATTGAAGAAAACTGCTTAGACAATGAAAGAATAATCCAAAATCCCTGGGCAGCCTATGGTTGGGTGCTGCTAGATATCTTGAAGGTGTCCAGTTACCACCTTCCATTGATCTGTGATTTTCTCCAGTTGTGCTGGGGGAGAACAGAAATGACAGACTGCTTTGCTCAATCCAAGGTTGGGGTTTGGCAGAGACGGAAAAGAAGCTCAGCTATGTGAGAGAAATAAGGTATTAACATAAGAGTGATTGATAAGCTAGCCAAGGCCCAGAGTAAAGAAATGAAAAATGATCACAACCTAGAAAATAAATAGATCAAGCTCCTGAGTTAGAAAAAGCAATGGGACTTCTCTACTCAGATACGAACGTGGGATCCCGGGGAGGAAGGGAGCGCTACATTGAGTCATCTCCATCTTCATTCCAAGTGCCTCCTAGTGATGACAAGGCCCAGATGTGACTATGGGATTTGAGGGTGAGTCAAGAGGAGATGAGACCAGAGAACTGAAGAGGCAAGTTGCCATCTGGGGAAGAACAAAGAAAATGAGTTTTCTTAAGCTAGCAGTAGCATTTCAATGAAGGAAAAAAAGAAAAAGGAAACAGACATGAACCCTAAAGTTGTCAGGAAATTACAGGATGTTATTTGAATGTGTGTAAGGAAGAGTCACAAGGGGAAAGCTGAATGGTGGTCTAGAAGCACAGTTTATAATCAAGAATAGAAGGACAGCAGCTTAGAGGCTTTTTGGAAATTGGAATTCATAGGACAGCAATCTATGCTATTCCAATTCCAATGTGAATTCTTATAGCAGACTGTTCTAGAAAGATTTTAATTCTGGTAGCATTCTCTTAATCACTATACATATTATTGTTATGGAAAGTTGATTACATACCTTAGGCTGTCTATATGTAATTGGCAAATACTCACAAAATGGTCATGCCATGTATTTATGATGCAACCAAGGTACAAAAGATGGCTTGTAACCCAAGGGCTGGCTTTGTGTTTTCTTTTCATCATTAGCTACTCATTGAAACATGTGATTGCTAATCCTAGCTTAAATTGCTGGATTAATTTTAACTTGTTTTCACGTTTCTATGAAGAGTTGGAGCATGTCTCTTGGCCTGTGCATATATAAAAAGAGTAATTTACAGAGAGTTGTATCGGATTGTTTTTAATTACCATCCTCAAATTATGCAGAAATGATTGGAAAGGTCTCTGTTTTGAAAGCAAATGTATATTGTCAAGTTCAAGTTTCAGAAAAAAAGTTCAAGTCAAAGAAAAGCTCATCAGAATTAGTATGTAGGACCAGAGCCTCACTGCAGAAGTAGACAACCTTCATGAAGGATGAAGGAAAGCACTGGTGATTAATACCTGGAGAGGTATAAGAGTTTTGGCCCATGATATAAGAGTCTTTGGGCTTTAACATTAACCCAACAAATACCAGCAAAAAGTTAATTTTTGCATGTTTCTCACAATGCAGGCATTATTTTGATAGTTATTTTTAGAACGTTTCTGTAAGTTTGCTATTCTACCATAATTTTATAAATGACTAATTCAAAGCATTCATACTCGGACTGCAGAATACTCTGAGCTTGGCCTTCTTATGAAGGCTGTAGATCCTTTTTAGAAATAAAAGTTACCTCTCTGCTATCCCACTGAGCAAATAAGAAACTCAGAAGAGCCTTTATTGTTTGGAGTGTGTTCTCTGTAGTTCACATTTGCCTCCCTCTTTGGGTCTCTTCTGGAAAACCATGGAGGTTAGTTTCTCTGCATCCTTGTTTATATCCATTACTTGCAAAACTCTTGTGATTTTTATCTTCAGTCTTATATTCGCCATTAATCTCATTATTAGGTTTGACACTGCTAATGAGAAAAAGACAGATGGTGCATAGCTTATCAGCCATACTAAAGTAACTTCCAAAAGTGAAACAAGAAATGCTCACTAACACCACACTGATGCTCTCCGATCCTTTAAACAAATGCCAAGTGGTAAAACCAGCTAGACTTTGAAATTTTTAATGTCCTTTTTATTGTGATGGAAGATGAAACAATCTTGGTTGTATCACTTTTCAATTCAGATTTATTGAGTATCTCATGGTTTATAATTCTTTTTTCACAGCACATGCATAAAACAAATATGTAATTAGCGATTAGAATCGTTTGAAGACGACATGGTGGGTTGCGATGGCAGAGATGATGTCGTGAAGCAAATCCTACCCAATGCTCTGATGGCTCAACCATGCACATTTGCGACTCCTGCGTTTGTTTAAATATACACAAAATGCAGAGAAAGCATGATCATGTCCTCCTTTGCATAAAATGATGCTGTGGTAGATAGAAAAATGTGGCATGACCAAACTTAGCCCTGTGTAAATGATTAGCATTTGTAAACCAGAACAGGACCCAACAGAGGTTCTATGTCTTATAGCAATTAAAGTTCTTATCTATATTTTATCTTCGACTTATCTTCAACCTTGAAATGAATGTATTCTTGAAACATGATTACAAGTCATTGTAAATAATTACTGCTTGGAGAGTTACATTGATATTTTTAAAGACATAATTTTCAATCATTTTTTTTATCTAAAAAGTATTGCTTTCAAAAAGGAAGCTAACAAAAACAAAAGCCCAGTGAATTTAAGCATCTGTTTGCGAATATTCTCATTAGCTACAGTAATAAAAATGATCTGATGTAGTATGTTTGCTGAACAAAGGGAACCCACAACACATGTCAGTGGAGCAGGGAAGGGGTTACTGTTTATCATAGTGCATAAGAGGATGGAAAAATGCATGCTGGCTCTCAAGTTCAAAGGGCTTGAGGGGGCTTTGGTAACTTTATCCCCTTTAGTTGCAAACTGTGAGACGGCATATGGTTAACATCCTTTTTTGGTGTTATTTTTAAACTTGTTTATGAGACATAAATGAAAAGTATTCTAAATCCCATAATGACTTTTTTTCCCTGGGTGAAAACTCGGTGGTGTTGGGCCAAGCAGCATCTCACACAGGCACACAATTTGCGTCTTTTCTCAGCTCTGCTGAAACGGGAGTGGATACTGGGCAAGCCAACCTCTAAAAGTAATATATTATATTGCTCTTTTTTCTTGATTTCTCTCTTTCCACTGGTTTAGGTGTTCCAGAGTCAGATGGCTATGGCAGTGGAAGGGCGGGTTTGGGGAACTCAAAAATCATTCAGAGAAAACAAGTGTCTCTACAATTTCCCACAAATCAAACAATAATGAGGGAACTTCATTTTTCTGACTAACTTAATTTCTAAATCTATGTCAGCCAGAAGTTTGGTCCTCTTCACTCATATAAGATATATATTATGCAGGAGAGGGGGACAAAGGAAGTAATAAATGTCAAACAGTCATCAAAAACAGTCTAGATGCTTTATTTTTTTATTCATTACTGTGGTCTCTATTGGAACACTTTGAACTTAAAAGTAGTTCACGTGTCGCTCGAATGTACTACGAAGTTGTTTCACTGTGTTTCACTGTGGAGAGGAAAACCAATACTGCATATACAATGTATAGAAACAGACACAGTAACATGGTAAGCGGTGTTACACAGCGGCCTCTCATTACTTGAACTTTCCTTGGTATATATTCAGAATTTCCTACAATGCAATCAGGTAAACTTTAAGAGAAAGATGTGAATATTCTCCATGATGCTCAAGCCATTTGCTTTAGTATAAAAACATGAGCTCCTTGGCAGCAATTTTCACAGGGGTTCGCCAGGGTCTCCCAGCAGAAATCTCACAGGACCTCGTCATGTTCTCTCATCTATTTTCATCTCTTTTGTGTACCAGTTCTCACTTAATAAATCTAGGAAGCAGAAGAATTCTACAACACAATTATGTACAGTTATCCATCCCCTCCCCCTTGGATGTATTTGTGCACAGCTAGTACAGGTATCTTTATAAAACAAAAAGACAATGGTAAACCTGAGATCAATACTGTTTGTGAGTCACACAACTAAATTAAATGAATTAAAGGGAAATATATGCAAAAGTACAATTAAAATTGATCTTTGTGTTTATTAAATGGGATGACAATTCATGTCTTGCTTTTCATGTCTCTTCTGCAATAACTGAGATGCAAAGATGAATTGTTTTGTGATTTGTTTGGCACGGGACACAATGGCCTCCTAATGCTTTGAGATGGGGTAATCATCTGTATGTTCAAAGACTTGATTGCTACCTTTCTTCTGACAACACTCATGCACAGGATCAGCACATGGCTTGTTCACCTCCTTTATCACATGGATCCACATCCAACAGTTCATTTATTTAGGTTGAGTCTCTGTGGGGTCAATGGTTGCATGAAAACCTTGACCCTCAACTAACCTTCTGATTTGAGGCTCCTCTTTCCACAGGTCGGCTGCTGTACTTGCTTAATGTCACTGTTATTAAATCCATCTCAGTTCCTGTGTACAATGAATATGAGGTGGATGTTTAGTGACACAATGTTTCTACAGAACTCTCAAAGAACTCGCTCTCAATGTGAAAGTTCAAAGGTAAGAAGAACTGTCACACAGTAATCCAAAGAAAGATTCATAAGCTGTACTTTGAGAAGATGATTCTAGCTTTTCTAAAATTTTCTAAACCTTGTGGTGAGGAAATAAGTACTACTGCTTTGGTTTTAACAGGATTTTATACGTCCATAGTCTGGTAGAGTAAAATATCTCATGTTTAATATGTTGGGTCATCTGATATTTTAATAACAATATTTTAAATATTTACACACGTCTGGTGACAATGAGCATTTGCTAGTACACTTTTTTCAAGGCTCAGAAAGCAGTCTGTCTATATTTACTCATTAGCCAACTCTCTCACTGCTCTAGAGACAGTGGGGAACAGCATACCCATAATTAGAATGCAGGATTTCCCACTTCCGGTCATAAACTCCAGCCACAGCATCTGGCTCTCCTTCTTAAAGTCCCAACATAAACCCCAGGATTATTCCAAAGTCAAAACTCTAAGGGTTCGGAACCAGAATGTTTTTTTGTTTGGTTGGTTGGTTGATTTTTCCTTTCTTTCTCTGATCTGTGGCTTTACCATCTGTTTTATTTTCCTGGTTTCTATCCACAAGAAACTAAGGAACTTCCCAGTAATGAAGGTATCTTTTATATTTGAGAACCATGTGTGTGAAACCCAGCCACACTGAGGACCCTTACTGCTACAATTTTATATGACATATCTTCAAAGGTTGATGTATTTTCATCTGCAAAACCTATGGTGTATATTTAAAATGAGGATGCTAATGACAGATGTCAATATTTTTTTATGGTTATACTTAGAGACTTGGTTACACAGGTTACACTAAAAAGGAGTTGCGTAGTCAGCCTGGTGTCCAGAGCTAGTTAAAGGACACCTATGGCTGTTACACAGAGAAACCCTGTCTGGAAAAACAACAACATCAACAACAACAAATTCTGTCATTTTAACACTCACGTTTTAAAAATAATTTATGTCCTTAGTTTTTATCGAGATTGCATCCCCTCTAAAATAAATTTCCACCAAGAAAAACAAAGTACATGTTCTCGCTCCTTCATCTTTTCATCCTATCTCTCCCGAAAACGACAGAAACTGATTCCTAAATGTGCACAAGTCAGGCCCTTCCTGTGATGGGTTTATGAAATATGTGCGGGGGCTTGGGGAGCTAGGACGTTTGAGGGGGAAAGGGTGATCTGAGTAGACCCCTAAAAAAGACAAAAGTGAACATGAAAACATTTATTTTTTTTCATATTGAAGCAGGATATGGCTACCCCAGAGCAGTCTCAAGCATCAGGAACCTACTCACTCTCTAAAGGGCAGGAGGGGTGAATCCAGGGGATGGGGCGGGGGAGAAACTAGAGGGGGGGAAAATATAATGAAAATACACTGTATGAGAAAACAATCTATTTTTAATAAAAGACAAAGAATATTTTTTCACCACACATACCAGGTAATTATTTTAGAAGGAAAACAAATATTCATGGTGCAGGAAATAATTCATAGTGCTGTGCATATACTGTTTCCTAGGGGAAGATGTGGATGACATAAATAAGGTTCTAGAAAATGGAAGTGACGGAGCTGGCAAATGAAATGTGAGCGAGCATCAAATACAGCAATGGAATACGTGAGGCCAAGGCCCCTGATGCTTTGTGGGGAAATAAGGATAGCCTGGAGCCTGGCTCAGTGCACACGTTCCTAGCATTGCCTCTTACAGCTGGGTGTGGGGAAATGGAATAGCCTGGAGCCTGGCTCAGTGCAGATGTTCCCAGCATTGCTTCTTACAGCTGGGTGTGGGGAAATGGAATAGCCTGGAGCCTGGCTCAGTGCAGATGTTCCTAGCATTGCCTCTTACAGCTGGATGTGGGGAAATGGAATAGCCTGGAGCCTGGCTCAGTGCAGATGTTCCCAGCATTGCCTCTTACAGCTCATGGTGGGGAAATGGGATAGCCTGGAGCCTGGTTCAATGCGGATGTTCCTAGCATTGCCTCTTATAGCTCGATTTCATGATTTCATTACAGGTGACACTTTTTCTGTGTGGCTATTTCTTAGCATTTTATTTTCAAGTAGAATAGTGCTTATCTGCTTAGCATAGAGAATGGGAAAGAGATACCAACTGAAGAAAGAGGCAAACGAATAAATGAGTGAAACGATGAAAGTTTATAACAGAAATGTGGAATCTTGAAATGCTTTCAATACTTTCATAGGAGAATAAATAAAATATAATTCTTTCCCAATAATGTTATAATATGATTAAAATTTATACTAGGCACTCTATTAGGACATTTATTAAGTTGAATATTATTATACACAAGATCCTAACACGTCTGCAGACCCATTGGAGTAAGATCACAACCCTGGTATCTCAAGAGGATGTGAACTTCTACCAAACATCATCTCTAATCTTAATATCAATTTAATCGCAATACTGTATTGGATCTATAAAGAAATTGCAGATGCATATCTTTTACACTGTGACCAACACACTTTCCAATATTTCAGAATACACTCACACCAATGTATATGTTTAATGAGACATATTTTTATACCAATGATTTAGAAGTAGTGTTTATTTTGTGTCAAATTCCTTCCCATGAGTGGGAAGAAGAATTAAGAATTATATCCTGCTTAATTACCTGTAAATATGACAAAGAAACTATTTCATAAATATAACCAGTTGAATCATTTAAGTATAAACCAATTTTAATTCCTTAATACTGAGGCAAAGTATTTCAGTATTTGGTGGATGCATAAACATTCTTCCAGTTGTTAGGTCATCAACATTACAGTCTAGTTAGCAAGCACTTGTGAGGCTTATGACAGGTTTTACTTGATTGATAGGATCAAATTAATAGAAAGTAGGTATTTATTTCCTGGATGATCTTTTAAGACAGCAAAGTAATATGGTTTATTTCTAAAGGATGTAGAAGTAGTTAGCAATAAGAAGTTAAATATTTTGAAACTTGTAATTTATATAATTTAAAATATTCTTATATGTACATTATTTATGAAATAAAAACGGAATATGTGTAACTTATCAAATTGAGTTCTCATTTGTGTGGGCTGTCTTCTACTTACACATAACTTTACAGTAGGCATTTCCCCACTGTTGTGATTATTCTTAGAGATCCTGATTCTAAAGTACACTATATGGGATGTCTATATGATAGAATCCATGATGATATTTAATCCCCTGGATCAAGGTCAGCCTTTGCAGGCAGGGATACTTGTGATCTGGAGTCTGAATACTTCCTTTTAGAAAATGTTAAAGATAGAGCAGACCACAAGGTCTAGCATCCTCATTACAGAATTAGAGACATCCATTCTTCCAGAGCCTATGTCTGTGATGTTGCAGAAGTTGTAATATTTCTTCTTAAGTTCTGTTTGCATTGCTTTTAGCTTGTCCCAGTTACATGTTTCATGTTCTATGTTCTTCTGTCTCACTGAAGTAATAAAAATGTCTTACACGTTGTAATATTCTAAGAAATCAATTTGTTTATATATGCATAAAGTAATATAATCATATGTAAAACATTTGTAATAAGTTTGGCACATATTAAATGGCATGTAACTACAAATTATTTTCTTTCCATAAATCTTCCCCTCACACACAAACACACACACAGACAACCTCAAAAGGTTAGGTTTAAAAGTGTCTCTCCTGATTCATTATATCCTGCATTGATTTTCAAATATTTCACAGCGTGAGTTTTTTGTAACATTCCTCTGGTGATTTTTAGAAAGAGAATATATGTTAGTCCAGTATTGACCAAATTATAATTTATTTCGACCTCTTGGTCCTCGAAGTAAGTAATGCATCACAGTCTACATTGTACTAAAATTTGAAAATGTTTTCTTTGTGGTATAAAAACCTAAGGGTGGATTATGGAAACTAGAAATAATTTTGTCCTATTTAAAACTACTCTGTAAAAAATGTAATATAAACACATTTCTTTTCAAATGTAATTGTAAAGAAGTTCTGGTTCCACCTCAGGCTCCATTGTGACTACTGCCGTGGAGATGGGTTTCTGATGTTTCATTACCTGTATTTCTTCTTGTATTGGTTCTACGTTTAATCCCTTTAATCAGATAGGAAGTATTTTTAAATGCCCACAAGTCAGCCTTCTTGCTAAGACACACTTATAAATTCTTCTTAGCTATTCAGTTAGGTGGAATAGTCAAGTCAATCCAACATTGCAATACTAGAAAGTGCTACAAAAGAATGTAAATATTTGAGGAAAATAAACCCTAACCTGAAGCAAACTACTTGGGTGGGTCAATGACAATGAGTGTAAGATTTCCCGTCTTGTTTATAAATGTTTCTGAATACTAATGTATTGTGCTTCTGGCTGAAGATAAATGTAGAGAAGTTAAGTTTTATAGGGGAAAATAGTGAATTTTCCTTTTAAAAAACTGGTTTCTGTATTATCAGTAACTTCTGGGATAGAAAATATTTTCGTGAAAAACCTAAGACAAGTGTAAAAGTAAGTGATTCAAGTCAAATGAACTCCATCTGCAGACCGAAGAATCTCATCATTGCCAGCTGGATCTGCAGTCTCCGGATTTACTCGTCAAGAGTGAAGCTCTATCCACGAATACAGAAATTGGGCACATTTTCATTTTGGTTAAAAGGGAGAGCTGGAGATGTCTTGATGCCGGAGAGAGGAATTGAAGCTGAACTCCCTCATTCTCTTCTTCTCTTACACGGCCTCAGTGTGGACAAACAGGCAGGAGTTTGCAATCTCCTGCCCTCTTCTTCAGGATGACAAGATCTCAAAGTTGGGCAGCTTTTCTGTTGTTCTTGTTTGTTTACTTTGTTTTGCTAAATGCTTGTCCAGATTCTCAGAGAAGATAAAGCTGTCTCCACTTCTCTACAGGTATCCTATAATATCTTTCTTCTGTGGCCTATTTGGAGTTCCTGGCAAGTCAGGAACCAAGCAATCTGCTCCTTAGGAATGTGAAGTACTGCTAAATGTACTTTCTGCCTGGAGTACCACACTTTAAAGATCAAAACCTCTACTTGAGTTTTGCTTTGTGTTTTAAAAACTTTAATGGATGACAGAAAGTAAACTGTCTCTCCCTCTATATCACCAGGAACGAGAACGAGTAGAGAGCAAAGCAGAGGTTTAATCCCAAAGTTCAACTGCGTTTTCTTAACCTAATACTCCTGCTTCAGATTGAGTCTTTATGTCTCTGAGTAGGTGGCACAAGTGTCTACATTGAATACTAGAGTGTAGCACAACAACCCATGAAATTGCTTTGTAGAACCTCCGGGTTTGTCATGTCCTTCAGTCCATACCTTCTGGGACTGTGCTCTGTTCTTTGAATATTTTAAGAACTATGATACTGTGTTAACAGGTAATAAGAATGAACCAGACTGTTCCTGTCCCGCATGTCAACCTCTCTGCCAGACTATTTGGAATTATTCTTTTCCTGTTGTACTGGTCAAGCATCACGGGAGCATCTACTAGTAAATCTTATTTCATCCAGTACTTGCTACCTCCACATCTGTCCACTGCCTCTCATTAGCTTATGACCTCGCAAAGATGAATGCCATAGTCTTTAGACAAAAGGAGTGTAATTGAAATACACTTCTGAAGCATAGGGGGCTATCTAGAACATTATTGGAACTGTTTTCCTTGAATGCAAGCCTATATTTTAAATGAAATTCTGTAAGTAGAGTCAAGTTACTGTATTTTAACGACTTAAATTTGTATCTTAGAAAGTTTTTTCTTCTTTTTTTGATAGAACTATAAATATTTTATGTTTTTATTTAAGACCATGCAATCAGCATACAAAGCAAACAGTGAGATTCAGTTGTGCTTTTGCTTCTGGTTTGTGGCCCCATCCTCTACCTCCGTGCTGGAATACCTGATATTTTCAAGGACTCTGAACTATTTCTTTTCCAACCATGTTTAGTCAGTGTTCATAATGTGGTAGTCTAGCCTTTCCATCTATTTTTAAAGAAGATTTGTTCTTGACATTAGACTAAAATTAGGAATTTTAATTTTGTTGGAAATATATGCATTATATATAATTATAATTTATATAACTTTTCTTAAAATATGTTCAAATTATGGTTTTCCTTCCCTCAACTCTTTAGAGATTCTCCCTACCTCCTCACCCACCCAATTTCATTCCCTTTCTCTTTCTCTTTCTTTCAAACAAACAAACCAGAATTTTAAATAAAAAAGCACAATAAAGATTTCCAGAAATATACACATGTACACACATACATGCACACACACATACCACAAACAAGTCCACACACATATACCTTCACAGATACACACACGATACACATATGCGAAAACAGATACACACACAACACACAGATATACACATAGGCACACAAACACATGCATGCACACATAGAACATACACATAGGTAAATGAACACACAAATACACACCTGTACACACACATAGATATACACACAAAAAAACCCACAAATAAAAGCCATAAAACAAAATCAGAAACTGTATATAAACAAGACTAGTTAGGACAAGAAATTGCTTAAACAAAGTAATGTGTGACAAAAATATCATTGAGTTAATTTAGCGTTGCTCATTTACTACTGGGCATGTGTTTTATATACTCAGAGAGATTGGAAAAAACTAATTTTTTCTTGATAAGTAGATATCAATTGGAGATCGTCCCTTTTTTAGGGATGAGAGCAGGTGTCCATTTCCCCCCTTGGCACCGGGACACCATGCGACTTGAAGCTGTACAGTCCCTGAGTATGTTGCCACAATGTCTGTGAGTGCAGATGTTTGTTGATCTGTTATGTCTGAAAGACACTGTTTCCTTGGTGTCTTCCATCACCTCTGGCTCTTACAATTCTGCCTACTCTTCCACGTTGTGCTCTGAGCTCCAAGGGGAGGTGTTTGATGAAGACATTTATATGGACTGAGCGTTCCAATGTCCTCTCTTACCAATGTGAACTGTCTAGTTATAGGTCCCTGTGTTAGTTCCAATCTACTGCAAGAGGAAGCTTCTCTGATGAAGGCTGAGCGAGGCATTGATCTGAGTTTGGGTCCTGTAAGGTCATTGGGGATCCCAGGTAAGAAATGATTTCTAGTGTTAGCTACGAAACCAAAGGAATGGGAATGGACTAGACAGGAGGACTGAGAGGATCTGCTGGAAGGAGGGAAGCTGGACCTGTATCAAATTTTTGGTGGACTCCCAGGGAAATGGAGCAGAAGTTTTTCTGATGGTATCATATTAGGAAAAATCGAATACCAATGCAGAATACAGATTCACAAAGCAGTGAGTCTCAATATTATGCGTGTTTTTTTAAAAAGAATCTATGAATTAAGAAAGATGTTCAAAAGTAGGGGCTGGTTCGAGGAGTCCATGAATCGTCTACTAAGGAGGAGATGGTACTGGAAGTTGCAGTAAAATGGAAAGCCAAATGTAGCTCCAAAAATTAAAGGCATAATTGAAGAAAAGCACGAGGTGCCAACTGGTACAATAATGGAAGGGAATTGCTTTAACTGCTGAGTAGGAAAATAGGAATGACGAGTTAGCTGGGGTCTTGTCAGCCCAGGACTTGCTATAACATTTTCCAACACTGTCAATCTCACCCACAGAAACTAGTGAGAATATTTACAACTTAAATATAAACATTACTTAGTCCTCAAAGCTTCAAACCAGAGTAACAAAATACAGTTACTAATTATAGAAGACACTACTAAGATTATAGTAAAATACAGTCAGTTTACGAAAAACATTTTATATTTCCTAATTTTGTTTTTGATACGTGAGTTAAATATACCTGTTAAATTAATTCCATCAATTTTAGCAAAGTAGATAGTTGATGCCATTGTATAAAATGTTTTCATTATTAAGCAGACACTCAAAATAATGTTTCCATAGATCTCCTAGTCTGGTTTCTCTTTTGAAATAGGTTATGCACAATACATAATTCTTTACAATACACAATTCTTCATAGTATAAATTGCTTTAAAATTAAACTTTCAGAAATAAGAGATTTTGTCTAACACTCAGTAAATTGATCAGTTAATACTATTGTACCATGTTTGTTAACTTACTCAGCAATGAACACCTGTCCTTAGCTTTAGAGACAGATAATTTTACTAGTTTTAAAAATTGATTTTTTTCCCCCATAATCATTACTTATGACAAACAAGATACTATTAGGAGGAGAGGTGGGAGGGGAGAGGCAGATGAGGAAGAGGGAGAAGGATGAACAGGAGAGAGGAGCAAAGGAAGGAGGGAGGGAGAGGAGGAGGGAGGGAGGGGAGTTGGAACAGGGAAGGATGATAAAGTTTATTTGCTTTGTATTATTACAAGTAGGTGAATGCAACTGATGGATGCTTACTCTCTAAATATTATTTTATTGAAGGTGGTCAAAGCAGAAGTACTTCTATGTCTTCACAACAGAAAAACACTATTCTTAAACAGCCCCTACCTTCAGTATGATATTTGTTTGCTGTGCAGTTTGGATGTCTGCAACATATATTGCACACAATGTCCTCTGTCTAGGCTTAGGGTGTCTGCTCTGTAAGTCAAATCACCAAGTTTGGAACAGAGAACCTGTCCTTGACTCTCTCTCTCTCTCTCTCTCTCTCTCTCTCTCTCTCTCTCTCTCTCTCTCTCTCTCTCTCCCCCAAGAAGACAACAGGAAACTGTGACATTTTCGGCAGTTCAGCCTCTGTCTGTAGGAAGTAGTGAAACCCAGAATGGCCCAAGTAAGAGAAATGAAATAAAGTTCAAAGATACATTCCTATGTCCACTTTAAACTAGAAGGAAAATCTAGTGTTTCACTTTCTTCAGGAAAAATTCAGCTGGGGTTGTGTAATTTTCACAGCATCCTTGACTTTCTGAGCTACAGAAACACTGACTTTCAAGGTCACATGCAATTTCCAGCCATCTACTACGCCACCCTTTTCCAAGCAAGAGGGTTATTATTATAGGCTTAACCTAAATGTGTTCTGATTTACTTGAAAGAAAATCATTTGCCAACTTTGCTCCTTTAACAAATATCAAATTACTTGAAATTCACCCCCCGTTAATCGTTATCCACCAGGACATTCATACTGCTCTGGAGAATTTCCACTCCAGCTCAAGGAAACCAAATGGTTCTAATTTGCTCATGCCCGTGGCTGATCAATGAAGCACCTCAGGGAAGCCTCTTATTAGAAAAAGTGACTTTTACATTTAATTAGAGGGATTGCTTGCCCACTGTTACCTCTCCACTTCCTCGGTCCCTCCTTTCTTTCTTTCCTCCCTCCCTCCCTTTCCTGCTTCCTGCTTCCTCATTCCCCCACTTTCTTTGATTCTCTCTGGATCCCTTTCGGGAAATTTTTATTTTTGTTTGTTTGTTTTTTCATTCTAGATTCCATTCTAGAATATGGAGACTGAAATATTTCATGTTATGTGATAGCAGAAGTAAAACAAAGACAATAGTTAGCATCTTTAGTGTACTGATTTGGGGTAGTTGTTAAAATATTAATTGACTGATAAATATATATATATATATATATGTGTGTGTGTGTGTGTGTGTGTGTGTGTGCTTGTGTGTGGTTGTGTGTGTACGTGCACAGGTATACATTTGACACACACATACATGGACACACGGGTTTCTCCATATAGCCTTGACTATCCTGGAACTTACTATGTAGCCCAGGCCAGTCCCGAACTCTGAGAATGTTAGTATTAAAGTCATGCACCATCACTCCTGGCCATTTGTAAATATTATTTCAACACATCACAGTAAATTTTATTTTGTTTTAAAGTACTCAATATGCATGTCATTAATCTGAATGAACCCTAATAAAAGCTGGGCCACGCGAATATGTGGAGATCTAATTGTATAAGGATAGCTTCATATCAGTGTAGGCTTAGATCTTACAAGGACCTAAGAACACAGCTGACACCAGAGCACACATCTGAATAGGGTTCATCTGCTTCACGCGCCTAAATCATTCTTCTGTAATGGAGTCTATGTTAGTCTAATACTAAGGAAATAAACATTACTAACTTTAGATTTGTACAAGCAACTATTTATTCATCTACCCAGGATATTATTTTCTTGAAAAACCTGCTTTTGTTTTTTCCAATTTAATTGATACTCCTCTCGGATATGTTACTGATTGAATGCGATATTCAATTTGTTTAGAATATTCACAGTTTTCCTTATCAAATTTCATAACATATATATAAATACGTTACAGTAATCAGTTTCTTATAAAAGTAATCATTCTGAAGAAAAATAATTTAACTTTCGAATAATAAAACTATTTGAAATTTGTTAAAATTTGGCTTGAAATCACATTATCTGAAAACAAAGCCAAAAGAAAATTTTTTTTTGCACCTTGCAAAACTTGCTGAGCCAGTGTGGTTGGGAGCAGGGATATTTCGATGCAGAATGTGATTTGGTATCCCCCTGAGGGAAGATCAGTTTTCAAAGGATTAAGCTTGGAAATCTTCTCAAATGATTTACCTGCTTGTCTGCTTGCCCATGAGATGTGGAGTGGCACAAATCTTGTTTGATTTTTTTCAGCCTGGGTGGGCTGAACTCTGCCCATCAGGTAGAGGAATTTGTATGACTCCCTCCGCCCCAAATTTGCCCTTGGCATGGTGGAAAATAAAATCTGAAACACCTGTGAGCCAAGTCCAAACATCTGTAACCCTTGAAGAGTATCTGCGGCATCCAGCACATCTCAGACCTGGGTTTGACCTGCTCCTCAAGAAGACGCGGGTCTGAAGGGTGCCCCAAGAGTAGGAGGGGAACCGAGGGTGATGCTCATCACCAGAAATTTATCTGGTTGTTTTGAGGTTCGCTGTTTATTGACCTTTGAACATAATATCCTCTTTCTATTCTTCTTTGCTTACCTTGTATTTTTTTGATTTATTTGGATTACTTTCTTATTTAGTAAACTATAGTGATGAAATAAGATTTTGTTATTAGATTCGCTGTTTATTGACCTTTGAACATAATATCCTCTTTCTATTCTTCTTTGCTTACCTTGTAATTTTTTTATTTATTTGGATTACTTTCTTATTTAGTAAACTTCAGTGATGAAATAGGATTAAGTGTTATTCATCATGGGAATGGAACCAAATCAAGCATGAAAATTGAAAATATACTACTAACAGAACCTCTTCCAGAAGATGGGGACTAGAGAAATGTTATAGAATTTGTAAACTCTATCAACAGGGTGATTTATAGAAAACTGATGTTTTAGGGTGATTACATTCTTTAATCTTGGGTGAACTGCTTCATATATTGAATTGGCTAAGTTTTTTTGTTTGTTTTTATTTTGTTGTGTGTGGGGATATATGTTTCCCCAATTCCACTTCATTATCAACCCATATTTCCTAGGCAATTTGATTTTATTGGGCAAATTTTAAAAATGTTAATGTTTACTCTAAAAGATACAAAGACAGAATATTGTACACAGTGTCATCTTTCTTCTTCTTATTTTTCTGTGATCTCTTTATCCATTTAATTTTGAGCTACCTACTGCTTGTGAATTTCAAAGATACATACATATTCTGAGCTATTAAAATTACAGGCCCCTTAAATGGAAAAACAAAAGCAAAAACAAACAAACCAAACTGACTTAACTGGTATTAATCTCAGTCAGAATGGCCTTCCAGAAACTATTGTTACAGATGCTCGATTCTTCTAGTTTATTAGGCCAATTATCTACTCATTTGCTACTAAAGATGGGTCATTCCCATTCACTATTGTTAATCGTTAGCTCAAAGTCAACTGAGTAATAACATTGATAAAGTAATAAAAAATATATCTGTTATCTGAGCCAAAATAACTTGGTTCTGGATAACTGTGTGACAAAATAATACGATGGGACATATTCAAATGTCACTTCTTTTCAATGAACATATTTGATGTTTTATACTGAGTCACTTATACTGGTAATAAATGAGACCAGATATACAGTCTTGTAGTTCAAGATTTTTTCCCACACTTCTACCAAGTTACCCTCCACCCATCAGGTCAGATTACACTATTATCTCCGAGCATCTGGAAAACTATACTATTTAGTCTCCGAGCACCAACGATCAAATCTTTGGGGACTATTCTATTTTTTTTTTTTTTTGGCTCAACTCTTTTTCCCTCCCTAAGAAATAAATAATAATCCTGTGTTGAAAATATATGCAGTTATTTTCCAAAGGTATATTCTATCATTCAACAGTGGTGATTTCCTACTTTAGACCTCTGTGAAGTTGTCAGTCTTCTTCCAGAGTTGTGCAGTTCACTGAAAAATACTAGACTGTGGTATGTGTTCGCTCTTGTAACAGCATGTGTTTTATACTCGAAAGTGGTTCAGTATATTTGGAAGCTTGTCTTCTGCTTCTTTTGCTGATACTCTAATGGAGGCATACAAAGAGTGGTGCCTCTCCACACAGAAGCAAGTCCAACCATCCAAACTGGAACCCGAACCACTCCTAAAGAATTCTAGGCGGGCCCTTTGTCTCCCGGGTCCTGGGAAGACCAGCTAGCCCTGTTGCACTGCTGAGGAGTTCTTCCCAGAGAGATCCTTCATCTGGCGTTGGATGGCGATACAGACGGAGACCCACATTGGAGCACCGGACTGAGCCCCCCAAGATCCAAATGAGGAGCAGAAGGACGAAGAAAAGGACGAAGGACTGCGAGGGATGCTATCACCCACTGATACAAGGGGTCGGATCTAATGAGAGTTTACCAAGGCCAGTTGGACTGCGACTGAAGGAGCACGTGATCCAACCAGATTCTCTGAATGTGGCCGGATTCTCTGAATGTGGCTGGCCTGGAGTCTTTCTGAGAAGCCATTGACAATGACACTGGGACTAGTTTCCTCTGCATATACTGGATTTTTGGGATCCAGTCTGTTTGGATACTCACCTTCCTGGACCTGGAGGGAGCGGGGAGGAACTTGAACTTCCCACAGGGCAGGAAACCCTGACTGCCCTTAGGGACAAAGAGGGAGGAGGAGAGGGAGGGGGGGACTGGGAGGGTGTTGGGAAGAGGGGCGTAAATGGAAACTTTTATAATTTAATAAAATTACTTTCAAAAAAAAGAATTCTAAAATATTTTTCACAAACTACTTTTGGATTTCTTCAAGGTCAACTGTGTATATGACCAACAACATGCTAGGAATTGTGGCACATTAAAAATTAACTCCTAAACTCCTAAAAGTTTCTCTGCGATAGTGTTTGACAGTATCCTGAGTTGTCATACAAACTAATGGTCCTATAACTTAAGAACTGTAATTTAGTAGTGGAAAAAAATAAAGTGAAAAAAATTATATAACTGCTTAAAGTAAGACCATTAAGTATGCGAATGTACAAAATGAACATTAAGGAAGCTACTGAGTAATAAGGCAACTTTGCCCACAGTTCATTCAATGTGGCAGAGTTTCTCTTAAAACATACTGGGATACCTGATGGTCTCCAAAGGAAGGCATTTTAAGAAGTGTTGTCTGCAGCCATTATAATTTGTATACCTCTTAGATGGGTGGTAGACATATCACGGGAGGCTGAAGAAGTGGTTTCCTGTGACCAGGTAACCTTCAGTAGAATACATATGCATGCAGTTTAAAGTCTTTACAGTTTCTAGGTTTTGGTTTTTGTTTTGTTTTGATACATTTTTTTGGTAGGAGTTTACCCACACTCTAAGTTTTCTCCACTATAGGAGTCATGTATTTCAGAAAATCTAGGGTTCTGTTGTTTCTCTATGTCAAGGCCAGGAGTCATTGATTCGGCTTACCCCACATTCAGTGTCTGACTGTCCTGTTCAAATGAAATTTCCAAAAGTTGTCAACCCAAGACTCTTCAGCATAAAGAATAATGCTACGTTTTCACAAAAGAAAATGTATATTTAGGTACATTTGATTTTACATATATGCCTAAAAATATTCTGAGGCAATAGAACACTGTTATTTACGATAAGGCACCTCTTCAACCACTTCATTTTATCTTTTACTCATTCACCTTATATATAGAATGCTTGTGTCCAACACACATTTTAATCACCCCAAGTGAGCTAGTCCTAAGGAGATGGTCCTTCTCTTGTCACTCTCACGCAGGATCTTCTAGGTTTCTCTTCCTCAACCTGCTTGGGAACTGTCTCCTGTATGGCTCTTGTATTTCCTGCAGTCAGTAAACAATCTGATTGACAGGAAAGGCCTCTGAAATTCTGAACAATTATTTTCCTCTCTTCCCACAATTGAGGGAGTAGAGAGGGGAAAAAGAGTAGGGCAAAGTACACAGCTCTGCTTATATGTCACTTCGCATCAGTTTGAGAGGGAACACATACTCAGCAGCCTGAAGGGCTTGCCTGGAGCAATTAAGCAGGGGCTAAGGGTGAACCTGGCAAACATTCTAGCTTCCAGCTAAGCAAGTCCTCACTGGAACCTTCCGAACAGAATAGTGAGAAAAATCAAATAGTCACCATTTACTTTAAAATAATGTATATATACAACTTCATTTTCAATTATTTTTAAAGCCTCCAAATTATAAATTTAAAGAACACATCATAACAAAGTGAGCCAGTGATTTCTCTGCCACAAGATCTCCTCTTCAGAGCAAAACCTCATGCTATAAAGAAAATTGTTTAGCAAATTATGCAAATTGGAAGTCCCTTTTAAATGTGAATATATGAAAAGAGGATGAAATTTAAAGTATTTGTATGGTATTAGTTAAATGACTTTATATTAATTTAGGTGATATCTAAAATTTTTGGTATTCATTTAATGGCTTAGATCCTCATTAATTATATCTGATATATAATTACTATTAACATAAAGATGTTAAATTTCATAAATATCCTAACCAGTAATGTATAATTTTTCCCCTGTATAATTTTATTTCTTATAACAGCTTTCAACACAGTCTGACAGTTGGAAAAAACAAAGGTACCGCTATCAATAGAGTATATAAATGTTCGTGATGCTTAACTTACTTCATAAATTACTGAGTTAACTTGGATATCACTCTAAATGTAAAAAGTCTAGTAGGCTTCAAAGACTTGCTACAAAACTGTGTGTAAACTATTTCAGGAATGGTTGGCAAACTTACTGTATGTTAAAATGATTTCTGACTGACATGACTTTAGCATAGCATGGAGCTGACTTTACTGACTTTAATGTGACCAATGAAATTTAAGATATTTTATAATGCTCACATTATATTTCTATTATATACTGATGAGTACTACACACTACATTTAATATTCCCAGATATTCTTTCCTCATCTCTTGCCCTAAGTTTCAGCAACACAATACAATCTGATACTTATTGAACAGTTATTTTCAGGAAACATTTATTCATCAGATATTCATTAAGTGCCTACACTGAATTGAGTAATATTAACTAGCCCTGGAATGTAGTAGAGAGGAAATGCATTCTGTCCTAGCCTCAATAAATATACCACACAATTCATAGAAGATAAAAATATCTTTTACCCCTTAAAAATCTTTTTATATGAAATAATTAACTGAATGCATATTTTGTAGTTCTATAATGTTTTATAGATATTAATTTAAAAATATTTTCATTTATAGTGTGTGTGTGTGTGCGTGTGTGTGTGTGTGTGTGTGTGTATACAGAAGTGCACAGGGGCCTAAGGATGCAAGAAGAAAGCAAGGAATTCCATAGAGCAGAGATTTCAGGTAGTTCATCTACCCAATGTGGACGTTAAAAGATAGACTTGAATGGAATGCAAGATGTATATGATCCTTTGTGACTAAACCATCTCTTTTGATTCTGTCCATATGTCTGTAAGAAATAAACTCCACAGGGCCCTCCCTATACCTAGATAGGAGCCATAGGTAAGCAATGTTTATGTTTGTGTGTGTCTATAACACAAATTAAATCAGAAGAAACTATAAATTTGAAGAGCATGGGAGAAGTAGGCGTGGTGGGAAAAGGTGTGAAAATCATGTAAATACTGTACTCATGGATGAAATTCTGAAAAAAAATTGAAAATATTTTTTCACATTGTATTTTGTATATTGTATCATCTGCATGGGTCTTTATAAATAACTGCCAATTAAATTTTTGGTGACTTGATTTAATGTCTATATCTTAAAGCCCAATATAATGCACAAACCACTTGGGATGGCATTATTTAAGAAATAACATGATAAAAATTTAAGATATCAGCTACTTCCACAACCTAACTTTTTAGTTATTACATTATGTGTTCTTATTTCTGTGTACTAGGCACCAAACCGAGAGCCTTGTCTAATCTCGGCAAGTTGTCTCTTGCTGCAGGCTGCATCTCAAGATTAACTCAATTCTTTAAACCAAACATTATTTTAATTTGATTAACATTTAGCACTGTCTATTCTAGGCCTCCTACTGTTATTACAAATATTTTATGTTCTAAAATATCAGCAATTTCATCAGTGATAAAACAAATTCAGCAAAATTTGATTCCATCCTAGTGCCCTTGTTACAGTTTTAGCAACTCAGTGAGCATCTTTGAACATTGGTTTTCACTGGATTTTAAATTGCTGCTTCATGTTTCCATAGCAAATGTTAAGAGAATCACTTCATGGTATAGTGAGAAGAACATGGCAGCTCTGAATAAATATTCCATCAAAATAGTCAATCCTTAGGCATGTTATTTCCATTTTAGTAACTAGTTGTAAAAGTATATTTTGCATATATTAGCTAGGTTATAACTTTAAAACAAATTTCCAATTTTATTTTTATATAAATTTGCTGATTCGACAACTTCCTCCCCTCTCTCTCAATTATTTTAGGTGTAAAAATAGACAATTCAAATGAATTTGTATTCTTCACAGTTCTCAGACTCAATGAACTATTATAAATGCTGATAAAGTCTGCTAAGAATATGAATAAAAAAATAGTTTCTTGTATTCCTTTCTCTTTAACTTCAGTTCTAGACATGCTGGGTAGCCATAACTGATCATAGATTAAAATTTTATTTGTTTTAAAGCCATAGCTGATTCTATAGATGCAGATGGAGTTATAGATAGAGACTTAGACTTAAAACAAAGTGGGCATCTGTGTGTGTCTTTACAGACTCTAAATTTCAGACCAAAAAATGGCCAATGGGCACAAACTTCCAATAACTCTCCCTCTCAGAGTTTTGTTTCTACATACTGTTTTTCACTAAAAGTGACCAGCACTTTCTTGCCCAAAAGATGGAGTTGCTCTGGGCTGTGGTAGAAACAAACAGAACGATTCTGAAACATTGTAGGAGCAGGCCAGCAATGGTGTCCTCAAAGAATGTTCTAGACATGTCAAAATAATAAAGGATCCAGCTTAAAGAAGTGCTGTCAAATGCCTCTGGGACATTTATAATAATACAAATCAAACATTGAATAAAACAGAAATAAATTGTTACACGTGATAAAACATGATTATAAGAACATGATAGGAAAATCTCTTTTTGTTTTAGAATACCAACTAGTCAGTGTATTTAAATAAAGAAAAATAGAAAATTACCATTTGAAAAGGACAGTGATAATCTTTAACATTCCATGACTTATTTGTACATGTGTGTGTGTTAGTGGTGGGGGCATACGTGTATCACAGTGAGCATCTGGAGGTCAGAGGAAAACTCACTGGAGTCAATACAGCCCAACCATGTTGATTCTGGAGATCAAACTCCGGGTGTAATACTTAGCTGCAAGCCCCTTTATGGGTCAAGGCATCTTACTGGTTCCAATACCTTTTCTTCAATAGTGGAGATTAAAGCCTTAGCTCCTGAAAATCCAAATTATGATGTAAAAATTAATCTCTCTGTCCCCTGACTTCTGTGAATGAGTTCTCAGGTCGGGATATCAGAGGCAGTAGCCTGGGGACAATTTGTTGAGGTCCAGAGAAGGAAGTCACGCATGAATGGAACAGAAAAATGTGCACGCTGGAACTACGAACAGAGTCATTGGAAATGTCACGTCCATGACAGTAGAGGAAGTTCGTCAAGCAGCTATATAATGCTGCGAACGTCGGTTATTGAGGGTAGATAGAAGTTCATAGGGATGACTCACAGGATGACTAACTTCCTTCTCAAGAAAGCGGAGGGGGTGGCGCTGACCTCATTCACAAAATGCTGGCACTCTTGAAAACATTGTGTCCTAGCTTCAATGTACTAGGTTAAACATAGTAGTTATCATTTTCTCCTTAGTTTTGATATTATACACTAACTTGATGATTTAAATGGAATTTTTAGCTGCAATTTGGAAGGGTCAAATCTGAGTTCTAGTTCGTGGACTGCATACCATTGAGTGTTTTACTTAACTTTTCTTTCCTCTATTTCATCAGCTGTAAAATCGTCGAAATGGGTGTATTTAATAATGTACTTAATAATAAAATGTTTGCAAAGGAAAGACAAGCTGAGTCAATATACATGTTAATGCTTGTTTGGAATGTGCCACAGCGAATGTTCACTCAAAACACCTTGTGATGGCATTGGGATATTTTTCTTCTATCTCTTCGGGATCTAGAAAATGACAGAAAAGTATTACCCTTTTGCCACTCAGAAGCCATCATCAAGTGGAATTTCTTGGTCATTCCTCTATTATAATCTTTCGGATACTATGCAAAATTATCTGAGTATTTGACCAACTAACAAAGTGACACCCAGAGAAATTTGTAAGTTGCCCCTGTGTCAGAATGTTATCCTTTCCTGTAATAAGACTACTACCTTCAGTTATATATACATCAGTTTCAAACTGTGGATGGTGTGTGTGTGTGTGTGCGTGCATGCATGTGTGTGTGTACTCTATAGAGTCCAGAGTGGCCTTAGTCTGTATGTGTGTGTGTTCTATAAAGTCCAGAGTGGCCTAAGACTGTGTGTGTGTGTGTGTGTGTGTGTGTGTGTGTGTGTGTGAAAGAGAGAGAGTGAGAGAGAGAGAGGGAGAGAGAGAGAGAGAGAGATCTATAGAGTCCAGAGTAGCCTCAAACTATGTGTGTGTATATCATATATAATATAGCATATATATTAAATATATATGATTTGTGTGTGTGTGTGTGTGTCTGTGTGTGTGTGTATCAGAAGATGACCTCACATTTCTGATGCTCTTCTCATCACTCTCCCACATACTAGGATCATAGTATCCAGCACCATGTTCAGCTTCTGTGTTACTGGGAATTGGACTCAGGGTTCTGTGCAGGTTAGGTAAGCACTTTACTCATTGATTCCATTTCCAGGCCAATGTTACATTTTTAACTACTGTTTGAGCCTCACGACTGATTTATTTTAAGAAAAAAATCTTGCTAATTTCCTGTTGGGAAAATAATTAACTTTTTCTTTTGTGACTCCCATAAGCTAGACACATCTTAAACTTACCACATTATTTGTAGAACAGCTAATGTAGGGGAGTTTCAAAAATAGGTTCATTTCATGAGGGGTCAGTGAAGTCCCTGCAAAGAGCATCCTCTGATTGTCTTGGAATTTCGCAATGTTTACACCAAGTTCCTATATTTATTAACAAACGTAAGTGTTTCTCCTTCCTCCAAACCCCTTGCATCACCTTCCCATCTTTAAGTCCAGTGAAATTTTCTCCCCATTCATCTCTACATCCTACTAATCTACAAATCTTCAAGCAGTGTCCCCCTAAGAGGAAGTGGGGGTTTAGTAGTGACAAAGCACCACCCTTAACTTAAAAGAAAAAGAAAAAAAATCCAATTTTAAAAATAGTGAACAAAACTATGTAAACATTTATTTTACGGAAAAGTATTAACATTTTAATATGTCAGATAGACTGCTAATCTTCAAAGCATATGTGTGTGTGTGTGTGTTTTCCTATTACAGATAAAGATTATGATAGATTTGCCTACAAAAAAAGTTTGTACAAACTCATTACTTTCAGAACAAATAAACTACCGCAGAATTATTACACAATATTACTCTCTTTCATTTTTACACTTGATCCTAGCCAAAAGGCTGAAAAGCAATGCTCTTTTATTTTTAATTGAAAACACTTTTTTTTTTTAAAATAAAGTATACTCTGACAGTGGTGTCCCTTCCCTCAACTTCTCCTAGGTCCACCCCACCTCCCCATCCACCCAACTTTATGTCTTCTTTCTCTCTCTTGAGAAAAAGGTGAAAAACAGAATAGAAGAAAGAAAGAAAGACAAAAAGTACAAGAAACACACACACAAACACCTACACAGACAAAACCTATAAAAACACAAAATGGGAAACCATAGTATAAAAGCAAAAAAAAATTAGTAAGACAAAAATGCCCAAAGTTCTATGAGACAAAAAGGCTAAAAATACCATTGAGTTCATTTTGTGTTGGATACGGAGCCTACGCTTAAGGGTGGTTTATCTACCCAGTGAGACACCTTTTGGAGAAAACTAGTGGATGCCAATTGCAACAGCTTCCTGGTTATGGATGGGAACTCATGTTCACTTCCCCTCTCAGTCCTGCGACTGTGTGGATTGAACCTGTGCAGGCCACAGTCTTTGTGAATTCATATGTGTATCAGTTCTGTTGTGTCTGCAAGACACTGTTTCCTTAGAGTCATCCATTCTGCGTCCTCTTCTACATTGCTTCCCAAACTCTGAGAGACTGCCACACATTACCGTCTTGGTGTTAAAAGCTGAGAAAACTGAACAGAATATGCCGTGACTCTCATTTCTCACCTTAGGGCTGTGATTTACTCCGGGTCGGCAAGAAGGGACCAGAGAGAGCTGAATCAGTAGAAAGGGAATTGCATGATAAAGTGTATTTTATGGCTTGGAAGAATAAAAGAAAGAACTGGTTTCCCAGATTAAATATTCGGAGGTTATCAATTAAAATGACATGTCACAAACAGTATACAGACCTAACTGTTTTTGTACATTTAATCTCTTACAATAATTCACATAGGAACAGTGCTGTTATGCAGAATAATTGAATGACAAGAGATACGTTTACACATCTAGAAAGAAAACACCAGGGATTCTTGATTCTTCGGTCTTTGCAAAGGTTTAAGTTTAAAAAACGGCAGTGCGGTGTCGAGTTTCAGAAAATTATTAGGCCAAAAAGTTTCTAAGTGTTATTTCATTTAGTTTTAGCTGTTGCATTTCTTAATCATGAAAAAAATCTGTCCTGGTTTCATTTCTGTTATTATGATAAAATAACTCGGCAACAAGCGATTTAGGGAAGAAAGGGCTGATTTTGCAATTTAAAACATACTAATTTCACAATCCCAGCTAATAGCTCATCACTGCAGGAAGTCATAGCAGTGGGAACTGGAGACAGTTGGTCCCATTGCATCTGCAGTCCAGAGCAGGGAGAAGTGCAACTTGCTCCCTTGCTTGCCCTTGCTCAGCTTGACTCCTCCACTCTCAGAATCAGGGGCCCCTGCCTAGGAAATGGTACCACCCACAGTGGGCTGAGTTCTCAAACCAATCAACCTAAATAAGACAACCCCCTCCAGACATGCAAACAGATCAGCTCGATGTAGACAATCCTTTATTGACTCTTAGGTAGTCGATTCTAGGCTGCATCAAGTTGACAAGTAAAGTCAATCATGAAAACAATCCTAAAATTTTCCTGGATAAAGGACAATTGTTTCGTCAGGACTAGCTTGCTTTTGAATATGTTTCAGAGTGACTAACTGTGATGGATGGTGACAAGAAGGACTAGTAAAACGCAAGCAAAGTATTTAAATGAGAATGTAAATATTAACTTTAGTTCAGAAAGCGAACATTGGTTCCTTTTCTAAATCCAGATGTTTTGGGAGACAAGGAAAGCAGATGATGAATTTGAAGCCAATTTCAATTTGTGCTACTGTGCGTCTGAACTCGCCTGCAAGTGCGTGTGTAGGGCACACTCAGCGTGGAAGAACCTGTGGAGGCCACAAGTGGATAAAAGAACATATTTTAGCATTGTGCCTCCACCTTAGTGGTTGCATAGTTCCCTGCTCCTGGAGCTTAGTCTCTCAGTTAGACTGGCTGGCTAGGCAGAGCCCAGACACTCCTGCTGCCTCTGCGAAGCACTGAGGTGGCAGGCATGTGCCCAGGTGCTCAGTTTCTATCTTTGTTCCGGGATCTAAACTCAGGCTGTTGTGCTGTGGTGCGATCCCAGAGCCTCGCCAGTTTGACACACAGAGAACCCTAGCACTTTTCCATTCTCGTCTATAGTCACCACTTGTGCATGTCTAGGAGCGGGTGTTTGTGTTAATCTCCAGGCTGTTAGAGGGCAGGAGAACAGTGAGGAAACCATCCCTCAAGGAAACGCTCAACCTGGTTCTCATCACTGTCAAAAGTCAGCTTCTTGGAAGGATTATATTACCCTTTCATTTCCATTTTGTTAATATTAATGAACGATCAATACACAGAAAACAAATGAAGCAAGAAAACAGACAAACAGAAAACACAGGAAGCCTCCCATTAATCTAGTTGCCTATGGTGACCATTGAGGTCATTGAACTCTTCTTACCAAATTTCAGGTATGGGACTGAAAACCTACTGCCAATGTGTGGGATGTAAATGTTCCATTTCCTTTTACTCATCTCAATCTAAAACAAAACTTGCCTTTCAGCTCAAATTTCTCCCTTTTAAAGAGTGTTCAGTGATTTCAATAGAATGTTGGGCCCAGGTTTGGTAGTTTTTCTTTGGAACTCAGTGGTTTTCCCAACCCCCGACTACGTTAATGAAGGTCAGAAGGAGAAGGTCATTAGTTTTCTCTTCTCACAACCAAAACTCTCTCTCAGGTCTCTAGATATTGCTGGGTTTTTTTTTCTTTCCTGATAGGTCCATTGTGTTTCTGAGGATAAAAACCAGACAAGTGCCAAGCAAAGGTTTCCTAAAGATCCACAAATTCAGGATCTGCTTAGCACAGTGGGGACACTCAGCTTTCAGAAAGCCTTGGCCAGTGGTTGTATTTTCTTACAATTAGTTCAGAATCAAAGCCATGTGGCCCCCAACAGGGAAAACAGCAGGCTAGAGGAGGGTTCACAGGACACATTCTGGTGGACTGCTGGACTCCTGTATGTCTGTTTGTACCATGTGGGGACGCTTTGTTTTATCTTATTACTTCTGTGGTGGCGGCGACAGTCCATTTGTTTCTCTCACTTGTATAGTTTACCTACTGCCCCCAGTGAGTTCAGAGAAGACAGTCGAGCTTCTCCCCACAATGACTAGATTTTCTTCACTGTTTAAAAACAGAAGATATAGCAGGTGCTGAAAATCTGTAGGAAGACGTTCGACATAGGCAAATGGAAATGTCAGACTTCAAGACTTGCCAAAGGCTGTTCTAGGAAAGGAGAATAATATGTGTGTAACAAGAATGTGTGAGAAAAAGCGTGTGGGTGTGTGTAAACACACAGGCGCAGACAATTTGTATCACAATGGATTTCTTCAAAAATGCAATCATAGTGATAGTTCATAAATTCTAATTTATTAAATAATTGTAGCATTTCTCCTTCAACTAATTACCATGAAATACAGGCAACATCAACAGCTCTAAGGCTAATATATGATCTAGCCTGTATTTCTGCATTACTTTTTAGCTTTCTAAGAGTTTCATTTTGTCTGTATCAAGATGTTTCTTATTAAAGAAGCTACATAGAAACGGATTTTGATAGCAAAATATTCATTGGGAAAGGAATAAAATAGCTGTGTAATAGCATAAACCCTCAAATTCCACATAGAAAGTTTGTTTAAAATTATAAATTCATCTCATCTCTTCACTCCAAGCAAAAAGATGCCTACTAGTCAAGTTTTCATTCTTCTTCTCTGGAAAAGGAGAGAAGGACCTGAGGCAGATGAAGGCATCAGTAGTGGCTTTGGCTCGACATCCATCCGAATCAAACCCTTCCATTCACGTCTCGAAGTTTTCACTGAACTCAGTGCCAGAACCCGAAGGAATGCAGAGCACAGATAAAGGAAGGAGTGGGATTAGCATCGGAATTTGGATATAATACCCCTCTTTAGAAAAGCAAGACTTTGGGAATTGTTGAAAACAGTTTATCATCAAAATAGGATCTGTTAAACAGCACACAGAAAATACAAATGTCTGAGAGACAAGAGAAAGCCGAACCCAGAGGAGTCTTAAATGATTTCTCGTTATCTATTTTGTCCACAGAGAAACTCTGTCAAATGGCCACTATTGTTTCCTCCCATCTTACAGACACAGGGGTTCGAGAAACTGAACCAAAGTAGAGGGGAAAAGAATACAGTGGGGGCAGGAGATCCACCCAGGCCTCTCGCCCTTGCCTCGTTTACCCTGCATTCTCATGGTTGACCACTGCACTCTACTGTTTGAGGTTCTGGATAGGCTACTCATGTCCTGGTTTCTCATTGTAAAGAACTGTGTTTTCATCCATTTAAGAGCCAGTAGCAAGACTGTGGAAGCTATGCAGGAAAGCACTTGCCAAGTATGAGCAGCGCCCTCGGTTCTGTCCTCGGAATCACCAACTTGGTTGACTCATCCTTTGCATTTTCAATGTATGACCGTCTCATTTCTAATCACTCTGTTTTCCAACTGCACCCACAAGATGCTATCTCAAGTTTATCTGGCCAAGTCCATCGTCCTAAAGTTGTCTCTTTCTATGGCGGTGTTTACATCTGCCACTGCATTCTGCACCTTGTGAGATCCATTGAGATCTTTGCTTTGCTCAGAGTGGGATTCTTTTTGTAACGTAAAGTTTACTTGTTTCCTAGATGAACTATTAGCTCTAGTTTCCAATAATTTTAGAGGAATGCTTTCTTTGAGTGTAGTATGGAGCTGCGGACAGGCCTGCTTTTCATCCTGCCCGGCTCCCACATGGCTAGCTTAGCCCCGGAAATAACAACACACAAATTGTATTCATTTAAACACTGCCTGGCCCATTATCTCTAGAGAGTTAGTTACTGGCTAACTCTCACATCTTGATTAATCAATTTCTAATAATCTGTGTAGCACCACGAGGTGGTGGCTTACCGGAAAAGATTCAGCATGTCTGACCTGGTGGCTGGCTCCATGGCGTCTGCCTCATTGCCCTCTTCCCAGCATTCTGTTCTGTTTACTCCGCCTACCTAATTTTCTGTCCTATCAGAGGGCCAAGGCAGTCTCTTTATTAACCAATAAAAATAACACATAACAAAAGGCCCACCTACATCATTTGAGCACTGTATTTGAAAAACTAGAATACTGTGACCTGTTAACTACAGATCTCAGATGCCATTCTTGTGAGATTCAACCACTAATTTTAAATTGCCCATATAGATGAAATACCATGTGATATTCTGATACATATATACACTGGATAATGTTAACACAATTGGGTAGAAATTTGCAATAGCTAATGAGGCTATGACTGATTGTATGCTACCCTTTTAACTGAAGTTCTTAGACGGCAGTGTAAAGCATATTGTATTTACAGATTTCTATAGCTGTTTCCTCTAATTTAAAAATCTGTATACGATCTATAGAGTTCTTTATCCACAAAAAATATGTTACCACCCAAACCTGGCCACTGTGCTGTAAAACTGTAATATCTAGACTTATGAGGCAGAGAGAGGAGGAAGAGAGACTCAAGATTATTCTCAGCTATACAGTGAATTGAAGGCCAGCACCTGCTATGTGTTCTGTCCTGGGGCCACTGTATAAAGAAACCCTGGTGCCCACTAAATGCTGCTTGCTCACAAAAGGTTTGTCATGGCCACTGCAAACTCGGGTGTGCCTTTATGGCTTGTCAGCAACTGCTAGTCCTAGTATCATACAGAAAAAGGTCATTAAACTTTTTATAAGATCTACAAATGATAATAATATTGTTCAGTGCTAAATTGTATAAATGTGATGTTCACAATATTTGCCTTCATTACAGCATACACCTAGTTTAAAGTCAGCCACTGCTCCACATGTATAAGAAAAGTTAGGATCCATTTTCCTATATTTCACTCACACACACACACAATTTTTACGTAAAGACAAGGTAACTTTTCTAATAATAAATCTTTAAATTATTCAAAATTTGTCTTATCCACTTTGTTCAAATGTGAGTGGTGAATTAATTTCTGTCACGAAAAATGAGTTAGGACAGAGATTTAATCTAACCAATTTATTTTATGTCCTTTTTTTGATATTTTTGGATATTGTTTATCATGTAGTCCAGGCTGGCTTGACGCTGTTTCTATAGACATGGATTACTTTGAAATTTTTATTCTCCTCCTCCTACCTCACAAGCCTTCAAATCACAGACAAGGACTTGGCTTGGCTTCATACAGAGATTGATATCAAAGAGAGGGCTTCATGCCTGATAAGCATACATCTATCAACTGAGCTACATATGCTGGAGAATTGTCTATATTCTGTCAATCATGTCTTAAATAAACGCTGATTGGCCAAGCAGGAAGTATAGGCGGGAAAACCAGACAGGAAATAGAAATGATGCAATGAGAACAGGAGAATTCTGGGAAGGAGGAAGTTGATTCTTCCGACTCCTGCCCGGATCACCAAAGCAGCAGGATGTGACTTGCCAGTTGAAAAAGGTACTGAGCCATATGGCTAACATAGATCAGACTAATGGGTTAATATAAGCTACAAGAGCGAATAAGTAGCCTGACCTAATTGGTCAATCAGCTTTATAACTTACTTTATAACTTAATCCTCTGTGTGATTTTCTTTGGGACTTTGTCAGCTGTGGGGAACCAGGCAGGACAGAAAATCCCAACAAGCAGGCCCCCTCCATGCTACATACATATGTAGCTCAAATTTGGTTTTTGAATACACACTGAGGTCACAGAAAGTCTTGGAATACACTTTATTCTCAGCCTGCCTGCATCCCAATGGTTTCTTCTCTTCCTTTGAAGAAGTTTGATTTTTACCAGTAATTACAAGGTCTCTTTAATTTTGGGATTGTAAGTCAGAAAATTATTGGATAAATAACCCCTTTTAAAAAGGATTTTGAAAATGTAGGTTGCAAACTAACTGGAGACTGGAAATCATTCTCAATAGACTCTTTCATGACTGTTGCATTGATCCAGAAAGTTGCTTATATTATTCCATTCCATATCATGTTACAACCATTGATGAGGTACAAGATTAAATTTTCAAACAACAATCATTATTTGTCTAGAGATACAGGTAAATTTTATTATTTTACTATAAATATTTGAATTTCCAACTACATAGACACTGCTAACTTTTCATTCCAGTCTTATTCAAGTAATTGGTACAGAAATTTATAGAAAGTTATGAGCACAAGAATGCAAATATGGAGCTGGCAAGATGGCTTGGAGAGTGAAGGTGCCTGCCATTTAAAGAGGTTCAAATTCCAGGTCCCATATGGTAGAAGAAGAGAAGTGACTCCCAGAAAATGTCCTCCAATTCCCATATGCACATTATGGACCATGGTATGGCCACATGTGCACAAGCATGTGCGGCCACATGTGTGACTGCATGTGCACAAGCATGTGCACTCATGCTCACGTGCCCCAAGCATGCACACACACAGAATGAGGAATTTTTTAAAGAATACAAAGACCATTGCTAATGTTTCATACTCAAATTTTATTTAAAATGTGCTTGACTGAATTCCTTCTCATCCTTTGACATCTAATTTACATGCTCCATAGCTAAACAACAACAAAAGCGCTTACATATGTATTGCTGCCTTATACATTTTAATATGAAGTTCTAAAATTTAAAGCATTACACATTTCAAAATGAAAATTTGTGTTACCATGTTCTTTAAAGCTACCAAAGTAAGACCAACACATCATAGACTCTCCAAGCAGGAAAGCACTACCTAGGCATGGGAGAAGCTATTTCCTTCGTGGACATCACTTAGTCTTTATTTATTACTGGGTTCAGGCTACTGGTACCCCTCACTGGCCATTCCTTAGGCCAGAAGTGAGTAGCTACTTAGGAGGCAAAGCTGCCCCAGTCCCATTTAATTCTCTAACAAGTTAATTCCTTTGGGCCAAATAGTCATGCGGGGCACCTGCCGTGCAAGTGTTAAAGAAGTAGCAAGGGAAAGCCTGCCACAGCTGTGCTGTAATCACTGGAGTGTGCCCAGTGCATAATGGCGCATTAGGTAGGCAGTGATCTCTGCCAGTTTATGAGGTCTCTTACAGAATTAGGCAGGCGCTTTCACTGAAACCCATCGGGCAGTAATTGCTACTTCTAAGCCAATCCATTTTCAAATTACCATCCAATTGTGACTGATGACCTCACTACAAATCCGCTTATCCAACTCTAACCACTCAGCCAACAAGCGGCATCACTCCTTATTAGTTATTCTTTGCAGTTCTTTACCAACTAGAGATTCTTTTCGCCATTCTTAGTCACCTTAGGTGTCACCACGCCTGCGAAGATAAACATGAGGCATGTTAAATGCTGTCTAATTGCCAGGGATAATTTGGAAGGCACAAAAAGGGCAAGAAGAATACGCAACTGGAAGGTAACACTTGGTTCTAAACAGAGAGGCTGCTATACATTGTGGCTATTTCATTTCAAATAACTGACGTGGAATTGAATTATACAGAATCTCTGACTCGATTAAACAATCCATCATCACAATGTGTCATAATCCCTTGAGAAATAATCTGGGTGCTGTCTAAGGACTCCAGTGGATCAAACTAAAATTGAAAGTGAGAAAGACAAACCGTTCCTATGAACAACAGAAGTTGCACTCAGTGCGTTATCTAATGGAAAGCACACAAAGTGGAAATGTAGTGACAGAGGACACAGCATCAGAGCTCACAGAGTGGATTGCTAATTACCCTCATCAAACCTTGTCAGAGAGGCTGCCACTAATGGCACTATAGTCCGTGAAGGCCAGTGGCTCCCTGAATGAATTCACAAAGACTGTATTAACATGCCACTGTAACTCTGTTCTTCAGAAGACAGCCGTATGCTGTAAGTGCTGAAGCCTTTGACATATTTATTATTAGGTTCAACAATTTATTACATGGTTCATAGTTACTTACAGTTTGGGAAGTATCTTGTCCTGTTAGATGAAATTGTTTCATGTTGGCCAGATAGATAAACTATAATTGGTGAATATATTAATAAATATGTGGAAATATCATTTACATATTTCATGTAGTAAATTATATACAAGCAGTAATTGGGACACAGTTGCAGCAAAATGATAGAATGTATGTTTACAAATGCATCAAACAAAGCCCTAGTTAGAAAAATCTCAGCCGTGGCAGGGTGATGGATGAGGAAAAGAAGTAATTATTTCCACGTCTATAATTAAAGCGTATATTTTCGAATGTTTCTAAGTCGAGCATAATCAGAATTTAAACATCTGGACCAATCACTGTTGGGGAGCTCCATCGTGGCTGTGTAATCCACAGTGCCCTGTGCAGTGGACTGGCATAATGGCCTATTCAGAGCCGGTAGCAGCACTTCAGTGTTCCGAAAGGCCATCTTCTCAAAGGCCTTGGGGCTGCTTTCTCACACTTGCTTTCGAATGGTGCACGCATGCCAGGGCTTCCTTCTGCATGCTAATCAACGGGTTTTTAGTCACTTGTAGGCCAGAGAAGAGCAATTCATTTGTAGAGGAAACACTACCCACTCCAACTTACCTGATAGTAGGCAGGGTGAACAAAGCAAGGAGCAGGTGAAAAAGAATATTTCCATTTCTATTAAAAAAAAACCCTCATGTTTAAAAACAGTATCGTGAGTGATTGTGCAAACAAGTTGATGGGGGAGGGTGACAAGTGTATAAATTTCAGAGAGTAGTGAAAACTATATCAGGTGTGTTACCTTTTTATTGTTTTAATATTACTTTATGAATTTCAAAATACATTATATTTTCAATGAAAATCAGACACCAGACAGCTCTAGATAAAAATTAACTCCACCCTTCAATTAATTCTACTATTTCTGCCTCAGGTTTCCAAAGTCAACAATAGCTTTCCTGTTTTGTACCACCCCTGTCAGCACATCAAGGGAAATATACACACATATGCACTGAGTGGATTAAGTTTTGTTAGAAAGAGCAGCCTCACAGGAGCATCATAATACTTCTTAGGGAAGTGTTCTTTTGAGAAAATATACATCATAAAGGAATCTGCAGCAAAATGAATAACACTCTGACAGATACTTTAAAGAAATACATAATATTTGACAATTTAGTTTCAAATCACATTGCTTAACTCTTCACCAATGATGTACATTGTAAGAACTCTGGAAGAGATGATATTCTTGTCCTTATTGACATTATTTTAGTAAAATTGTGTCTTTCATTACAGCACATTTCTTGATAATGTCTTAAGAATATTCACATGAATTCCTTCCATCCAGAATGCACTCATATCAAAGAATCATGAAAGATACCAATTTCCTTCATTATAAATGCCAATTGTTCAAGAAATATCTTTTTATTAGCAAAAATATTAAGAGCTCGAGAAATACCTCATTGGTTAAGATCATTTGTTCCTCTATCAGAGGACCTGAATTCACATACCAGCATTCACATGTTGGTTCACAGAGATAGTTACCTCCAATTGCAGAGACTCTACTGCCCTTTCTGACCTTCCAAGGCCCAAGACATGCAAGCGGTATGTGTGCAAGCATGACAAAAAACATTCGCACACAATAAAAATGAAAGAAATAAATTTTAAAATATACCTTGGTGAGGGAGAATTGTCTGTATTCTGTCAATCATATTTTAAATAAATGCTGATTGGCCAGGTAGAAAGTATAGGCAGAAAAACCAGACAGGAAGTAGAGGTGGAGCAAAGAGAATGGGAGTATTCTGGGAAGCAGGAAACTTCCTCCACCATTCCTGCCCAGACCACAGAGAAGCAAAGATGTAACCTGCCCCACTGGAAAAGGTACTGAGCCACATGGCTAACACAGACAAGAATCATGGGTTACTGTAAGATGTAAGAATTAATTAATAAAAAGACTGAGCTAATGGGCTAATCAGTTTATAATCTTATGGAGTCCTGTGTGTGATTTTCTTTGGGACTTGCCAGCTGTAGGGTCCTGGAGGAGGACGGAAATCCCCACAGCTGGCCCTCATGTTACACTACCCACTTAGCAATTTTTATACATTCTCTGCATGTGTAGTTTGATATGCAGCTATCCCATATATGTTTTAGCCAGTTTTACGTTATCTTATTTGACTATATTTGAAACTAATGAGATTAAATCACATTAGACTGATGGTCTGCTAAAGCAGAGTGAAGACTGAAACGCGGGCACGCCACCATTTTCAGCCTTAACACATTGTACTGAAAATTTTAGAGTTGAGTTCCCACGATGGAATTCTTTTGATTATACAGTAATTGTTTTACTCTAATAATTAACCACACTACCTGGGATATTTGAAATATTCAGAAAATGAATAATAAAAAGAATATATTACCAACAAAGTTTCCTCTTCTCTGTCCACTCAAACTTCCAGAGAGGGAATAACATATGTGTAGCTATTTGTGCCCCACAGAATGATGTTTAGCCTCAACACTCCTTTCTGGCTTCCCTGATGCCCCTGTTGAAAATAGGTAAACTTTAAGTTTCAGATGGTGAATGGAGCATGGGGAGAAATTTCCTTTTCCTCTCTGTTCCGTGGGCCCTGTCTGTCGGCTGTGGATTTTAGTATGTGAAGTTTTCCTTAGCTTCTTCACATTTCTACCGTGATCATTCCATGCAAACTTGGCAATCAATAGTTGAGTGGAATTTCAACTAACGCGTCTCAGATGTGTGTTCTCTTAGCCTGCGGGATGTGGAAGGGCTTCATTCAGGAGGCACCTCTGTCTAGCATCAAAGTCTAGACTAGCAGTTGGTCTAGAATATTGCTGTAACTTGGTGGTCTCTTAGTTCAAAATATAAATTCGTCAAAATGCTGACAGTATCATTTTTGTTGGATGAGTGGCATTAGGGTCATTACTTTTGTCGACTGACTCTGTGTGGTCAACCATGAAGTCAAGGTAAAGATTTACTTCATTCACAGAATATAAATGTCATAATTTATCTTCTGCCTGGGGCAAATTTTTTCAAAAGAATACATTTTAAAATTTGGAAACTATTGGGAATGAATACCACATGCTTCTAGTAAGGGCAAATAATCAGTTTCACTAGGCTCAACATTTTTATTTCCATATATTGCTTGCTTCAGTATGTGATTTGAGACAAATAAGTTTGCCTTTCTTATTTCTTTTTTCTCTTTACTTACATGGATTGTGAATAATTTTCTTTAAATAATATTTCAGCACTAATTTTCATTTATTTAGTAAAAAGAGACTAATATGTAAAACGTAGAAATTATATACTTGGATACTCTTACTTTTACCTCCTTTCTGTAGTATATCAAATCTATGTTGTATTTTAAGGTCTAATTAAGACTTTTTTATGATTATGAGGAAAAGAAAATCAATCAACATGTGTTAAGGTAATGGCAATAGACATTCTCAGGCATTCTTGGGTTTGATACTAAAATCTACAGATACTTGCCAAAGTCATTTTTTAGACAAATATTCTCATATATTACTAGAAACCATAAGAAATTGTATAAGTAAGCACAGATATAACATTTTAACAAATTATATCTAATAGAATAATCAGCATGTTAACTGATCAATTACTAGTGAATGAAACGCTAATGAATAGAATTTCAGATCCCAATTGGCACAGAATTTGCAAGCCATACATTAAGCAGTATTGTAGATGTGCTGAGAACTAAAAAGTACTGATATTTTTATAAGACATATTTAGGTGAAGCCCAGAGTTTGAATAGAGGTGGGTGGTTTGGTGAATAAGGTTTATATTGATTAATAAGGTAGTCCAGTTGAAATAATCTCACAATGGAACCACACATCCATCCAACTACACCTCTTTTAAATGACAATTTCAAGAAATTTATTCTTCTAATCCTTAAGAAATAAATGATAGTAATAAAAAGGGTTGAAAAAATACATTCATGCTATCTACTACACACATATAAAGCTTGAACATATATGTATCATGTTTTCTTCCCTACTGAATATTGGGCAGAGTGCCTACCTTCCAGTAGCTTTCACTGTATGAGGGATTCTGTCTGCTCTACGGGGCTAGTTAAGGTCATCATTAAATTATAAAACTATAATTGATATTGTTCATGTGAGCCATAATGTCTTGATGTCCTGTGATTTTATGATTGTGCATGCCTTTGTTTTATTTATCTTTGTATTTTACATATGTTTCCTTGCAATAGCTTCACATTCAATATCCAAAAAGAATTTGAAATTCTGAGGAGCCTAATAGTTCTTAGCATCCTAATAGATGTGAAGGGACTTTTATTTTAGATTCTACTACTATTGTTGCTTTCCAGGTTGATATTGAAATTTATGTTTTAAAGGGTCACAGTTGAACAGTATAACGTTCTTTAAAGTCGCTTCAAAGAGTAGTGCCAGTCTCATAGCCATGTTGCTCAGTAAGGACATTTTCTGAACACAATCCCATAGTCTTTTTTTTTTGAGAATATCTAAACATGTTTGAGAAAGAATAATCAAAATGTAGCATATTTAGAGGTTCCATCTGAAATCCAGTCTCTTGGTGGAAAATAATTCTATGGTTTGGTGCGAAATTTTTAGCTTGCAACTTTGAAACAACAGCAGAAATGAACTTGTTGATGGAAGCTCAAGATAACTGGTACCCACATGCTTAGAATGAAGTAAAACAAGGGGTCCTTTAAAAGTGAGGTTTTAAGGCCTAATTTTGGAAGTGTAGTTTCAATGGTTACATTCAGGACATGGATTTATAGACAACATTCTGCAAATACAACTATTACGAATACATTATTTCCTTATACTTCCTCCTTTACTGTTACATTCATTTCTCGTTAAATTCTGTAAAACAATTACAGAAGAAGAAAGGACTGGGGCTGTTTCCATAGCAACTGCCTCAGACCTCAGGCAATTCCCCAGTGAATCTGGGTAGTACTTGTAGACATAAATTGTTTCAAAGGCCAGTTGTGGCCCAACAGGGATATAGTTTTGATGAAACCCAGATGAACTGCAACTGTATTTTAGCCTATACTCCCACTTAAACTATAGTCAATTACCTGCCGTAATAGTAGAACAGAAATAACATGAGTAATGAAATCTGCAGATCATCCCAAAGCATCATTTCAGCCAACAATGTCCAAACCTTCCCCTGTCAACTTCTTAGTAAAACAACTTAGCTTGAATTAAAGCAGACAGATGTAGTGTTCTGTCTCTTACTGCAGTATAGGTGCCAATAGTTATAGAAAATGATACTTACATTTTGGTCACAAAAGAGAAAAGACATAGTAACCATTGTCACTTTAGACATCTGTTTCTGAAAAGTAGATGGTTGAGTTTCTATCCCCATCAGATTTGTGGATGCACATTGTCATCATTTATCATACTACTGTAGAAAAGCAGGACTAAGTAAAATGTACTTGATTATTTGTTAAGAATATCAGGCAAATTCTAATTAAATCAGGCAAGTTTCCTCTGCCTCCCTTAACCCCAGAGGAAGGGATAGCAGAGTATAATAACAAAGAGAAATCTATTCATTCTCTAAGTTCAAGAGAATGATAAAAAAGCAATCATAAAAACAGAACATTGCCAGAACTTTAGAGAATGACAAATTACCATGAAATCAATTTATGCAGAGAAGGGGAGTTGGCAAACTTAGGATAAGCAAGACAATTATAACTAATGACATGGAGAGTTGATTAGCACTGCATGTAAATCCTACTGGAAGACATAGGGATTGCTATGAAAATATCAACGTCCTTCGATTGCTCCAAAAATGTTAACAACAGTCAAACACTGCATCGGTGCACGCTACCAGAGAAACCTGAAGTTACTGGATAAAGCATTCTATATAAATAATTTGGGGTCCAGAGTGAACATTTTCAGTGTAATAATCTACAACACAACCTCTAATCCATTTTAGCCTCAATCTCATTTCCAGCCTTACGAGCAATTACAGAACTGCTCTGATGTCTCATTCATCAACACCAGTGTCTACCATCAAATTACCTGACACATGGAAATTAGTTAAGAAAAATAATGATGGCAAACAACAACACATGAAATCCATCACTAAAACCTTGGAGGAGACGAAGGCAATGAGGAAAATACAGAATATGACAAAGTATGATCCACATTCTCTAGATATATTTGTTATATTAAAATCAAACAAGCAAGCCAACAGGCTACAAGACAAAGAAACATACAACCATATGGAATTGTTGGGACGTAAGACTATGAAAAGGAAAATGATAATTTAAATAGAAATTTGAAAGGCTAAGTAAAGAAAAAAATTCATTAAGGAAAACAATAAGAATACAAAATGGAGTTAGATATAACCAAAAATTAATGAAGATATTAAGTTAATATTGAAGGGTTTAGGACTCTTGGGTTGTATAGATAGAGCAGGATGAGTAAGCTATTGTCTCCAAGTTTCTGCTCAATTTCTGCCTCTACCTTCTTTCCTGAATTGTTACTCTGACTCACTTCATGAGGCACCACAACTGTACACTGAATTAAGTCCTTGCCTCTATAATTGCCTTTGGTCATGGAGATTATCACAGCACTAGAAAGTAAACAAACATATCATCTGGAATATGTGTAAGTGAAAAGCATTACCATAGATAAAACAAACATTCATAATGACTAAAGTGCCAATTCAGCAAGAAGATACCCAGAGTCTAAATGCGTGAGAATCCTTAAAGCATCCACAGTATATGAGAAGCAATAATTCTCATAACCAAAGATAAATAAAATTTTATAACAATAGGAAGAGAATTTGTCCGATGCTATAGGCAGGAAATCCAGAAACAAACAAACAAAAATAAGCAAATAAACAAGCAAACCCCAGCGGATCTAAAGAAAAATGCAAAGCATCCGGAATCTAATCATCTATAAAAGCACTATTCTTTCTGTGAAGAGAAACTGTGCTTAACAATGCGATTCCTGCTATTGGTTATCAATATGACAGGATCTAAAATCACTAGGAGGCAGCCATCTAGTTTGCCTATGAGGGATTATCTTGATTAATCAAGGTGGGAGGGCTCACCCTAATTGTGGGCAACACCATTCATCCCTCAGCCTTTGGGGAAGCTAGTTGAACAGGAGCATTCACAGCACCTGGCTTCCTGACTATGTACACTTGGGAAAACAACACCTGCCTCCCCCTCTTGTAACCATGTTTCCCCACAATGACAGACTGCGCTGAAATAAGCCTTTCCCTTCCTAAGCTGCCTTTGTCTTGTTATGTTTACCAAACCATCAGGAACACTCACTAAAACATTTTGTCTATTTCTCACCTACCAAGCCTTTTTCTGGGAAGTGCCCTTTGTATTCTGAGGGATATTTCTCTAAGAGAAACAGATACACAGCCACTAAAAGATATATCTGCAATAACTTATAGAAAATCAATTTACAAACACTCAAAATAAAACTGATCATCAACTAACACTAGATCGGAAAAAATAATTTCATCATAACCTCTTGATAAAATAAATATTAGCAGTAAAGTTAAGATCCTCATACACACAAGTATATGCATTTGTAAATAATGATGCTAAGTGAATAATATTAAAAATACGCTGGAGTGGGGATGCATAGACCTCATTTGGAAGGGGAAAGTCTTATGCGTAGACTTGGGACAGGAAATGACAGGAGCAGGAAGGAGCAGGTGAGTGGCGGGGAGCAGGATGAAGGCAGAGAATTTGAGGAGAGACAGCTGGAATTGGGGAGCATTGGGGGTGAAAACTTAGTGCAGTAGAAAGTTCTAGGCATCTATGAAGGTGACAATAAGGACTCCTAGTAATGAAGGATAGGGAGTCTGAATTGACAATCTTCTGTAGCCAGGAAAGGCTTCCTGTGGTGGGTATGTGTCACATTTGGTTGAGTTGTTGGCTGTGGGGTTCCTATGGTGATTCCTAAACAACCCAGGCTCATGCTACAAGGAAACGTTTCTCCCTGAAAATGACAGAGGAGCCCTATTGCTAATGACAACATTCATACAGCTCTGTGAATGTAGAGAGGTCAAGTTGGCGCCCATATAGTACCTTCAAACCTACATTCTTGTCTCTGGTTCAGGAAGACACTCTGCAGGCTATGGAAACAGAAACCTGGACACCAACCCAGACCCAAAACCCTCCACCTACAATCTTTCCTGCCTCAAATTGTGCTGGGGTAATGGAGGCACAGAATGTGTGGGAGTTATCAATGTGTTTAACTTCCTGAGGGCTACAGCACAAGAGGGAGTCCATGCCCTATACTGCCTGGATGGCCATAAACCAGAGACTGAATAGCCTACAGAACTAGGATAAACCCAAACATGACTGGCCAAAGAAGGAAGGAAAAAAGGAATGAAGAAAGGAAGGAAGAAAGGAAGAAAGAAAGGAAGGGAAAATCAAATGATATTCTGTTATACTCATAGATCAGAGGCATTTTAGGTTGTCATCCAAAGGTCTTCCTCTGACAACAGATTGATGTGGGATTCTCCTGTTTGTGCTGTAAATACCATTGGCGAATAAAGAAACTGCTTTGGACCTACAGCAGGGCAGAATTTAGCTAGGCAGGAAAAACTAAAGTGAATGCTGGGAGAAAGAAGGGAGGAGTAAGAGAGAAGTTATAGACCCGTTGCTGGAGACAGACATGCTGAAACTTTGCTGGTAGACCATGACCTCAGATTAATGGAGATAGGTTAAACTAAGATGTAAAAGTTAGCAAATAAGAAGCTAGAGCTAATAGGCCAAGCCGTGATTTAATTAATATAGTTTCTGAGCAGTTATTTCAAGGCTGTGCAGCTGGGAAATGAACAAGCAGCCTTATTACAACAACAGATGGGAGTAGGTGCAGAGACATTCAGCCAGACAATATGCAGAGAGAAAGTCAAAGTTGGAAATCTCCATCAGGTCCCTCTTCTTGGGGAGAGAGGCAGCCCACAGAAGAGGGGCAGAAAGGTTATAGGAGTCAGAGGGAATGGAGAACACCAGGAGAACACCGCTCTCATAATCAACTCAGCAGGGCTCACATGAGGGTCACAGAGACTGAAGCAGCAGGTCTACATGGGGTGCACCAGGTTCTCTTGTATATGTTATAGCTGGCAGGTTGGCATTCTTGTGGGAAACCTAATAGTGGGAAGAGCTGTGTCTCTGACGCTTTTGCTTGCTTTGGGGACGCTTTTCCTTCTATTGAGTTGCTTTGCCCAAGTATTGATACTAGGGTTTTTCCCTTGTCTAATTGTATCTCATTTTATCCGATTTGATAGTCTTCTCTTGGAGGTTTGCTTTTTTTCTGAAGGGGAACAGAGATGAGCGTGTGTCTTGGAGAGAGGGGAGCTAGACGGAGTGGACTGAAAATGAAGACTTTTAACCTTGACCTCAAGGACAATTACACACCATCGCTCATCTCAGCATTGTGATTACACCTTCCCTCACACCCACACATTTTTAATTTTCCTTCTCAGCTCAGGGCTTCCTTCTCTCACCTATAGACTCTGTAATGACTTTGTCCTTCTTGAGTGAGTACTCAGCATCTTTATATTAAGACATTAGAATATAATAATTAGTAGAATTTATAAAACACATCAAACACATCTGAGAAAACATAGAGCCAGAACTATTCTTGTGTTCGGGAAATATGTATTAAAAAGTATCATGGATCTTGCCATGTTTACTTTATTCAAACATATATATTTCTCAACAATAGAAATAGTTGAGCCTGCAAAAATGTCATCCATCTATTCTTAAATGTTTAAATAAAACTTTCATAACTATTGGTAACACCAATAATTCCCTTTAGATTACTTCTGTTCAAAATTCCAGAACTCAACTTTTTAAATCCACCGCCTAACTTTTTCACCTCTGATAATGATTATTGCACTCATGAGATACATGTTTTTATATTTTATATAAATGAAACCATGAGGTATTTGTTTTTTTGTGCCTATCTTACTTGACTTACCGTAATTTCTCTAGCTTTGCCTGTGTTGTTAACAAGGAAAGGCCTCCCCAAGTTTTCAGTCTATTACGTTTTATTAGAGAAGTCTAATTTGTATAATAAAAAGCATTCAGGGAGCTGTTAAGTAAAAATGAATACATTTGTTGCTTTCTTCAGAAAACTACAACAGTAGGTGGTAAGTGAGGAGTAATATAATAAAAGCAACCATAAGTCATAAAATACATAAAATGTGGACTATCTATACATAGAAAAATACTGAATTATACATGATAAATACATATATTTTTCTGTAATTTTTAAGAGGAGAGTTGAGGGAAAAGATAGATAAAATGAAGGTCATATGACTCCCACCTTCCACCTTTAGATAAGTAGACCAGATATTCCATACAAATGATACATTTGTATTCTGGTTTATATATACTTATAATAGTTGAAACATGAGGACATGAATTCAGGTTTGTACAATCTGTATTATAGTTTAATATTTGGGAGATAATTCAAGACATTTTGTCATATTTTGATACTTGGACTTTTACAGATACTCATAAGTTGAATTTGTTCTCTCTACTCCTTTCAAGCCAATAATGTACATTATTTTATATATATATATATGTATATATATATATATAGTGATGTGAAACTCATTGATACGTGCTGTTGACGTTTATGAACTCATTCTTAGATACTTGCTCCATAATTGAGGCAACACTACAAGACAGCAATGACAGGCACTCAAACCACACAACATTGCAATTTTACCTTTCACGAATGTGGAATACCATCTAAGTCATGCCTGACAATTGCATCTTTTGTATACTCCCTTTGAATCTGTGACTGTTGAAGATATTATAATCAGAGAGTCAGGGACTGACAATTTGGTAAAATAGAATTGAATGTTCAATCTTGGTGCATATGGAAGCCCCACAAAAACAGCATTGAGGCAATTAGTATTGGGGAAGGGTGCTGAAAAGGAGATCAAGCTAACAATGGGTTTATAAACTCATATACATGTGCACAGTTAATACTGTTCTGGCAATGCTAAATATTATACTCTTAGTAAGAGAATTCAAAATTCCTACAAGTGTACCAGTTTTAACATACATCATGAGTTAGTGAATCTGGACCTTGTATGGCAAACATGTTGCTGATGGAAGAGGCTTTCCCACATAGCCATTTTAACACTGGCTTCACAAACACGGTCTTACATTCTTTATATTAGTATGAAACACATAGGGAAGTTTAACTTGTTCACATTAAGATAATAAATCCAAAGAAATCCAGTAAAATTGGATAGCTAAAAATCAAAATAAAATTTATGAATTAATTTTACTCAGTGGTCCTTAAGGTAAGGAAGAAGCATACACAAAGTCCGTGTTTCATTTTCTCCTTTCCAGCCCCCCACACAATCACTCATATATATCCACACATACTGTTAAATTCCTTTGTTCATTCTCTCCATTCTTTCAATAGCGACATGCGCAGGAAGCAGAATCACAAGATTAATACTACTAAACTGTCTCCTGACTGTATACGAGAAATGGACCCTGAAAAAGGCTCAAATAACTAGGGTGTCCACGTTCTGGACTGCCGACTGTGGTTTGATTTAAGGGTGATAGCTCAGTTTCAGATCTTTGGTGAAAATGAAGATGAAAGTTAGTAGAAACTGACTAGCTCCCTTGTGCTTGGCCCTGCTCTCTTTGGCTAGGTTCTGACTGATAGCAACCATCTGTGCCCCAGGAAATGCAGAAAGGGCAGGTTACCCAAAGGCTTCTTCTGAATGGCAATCTGCCTACACACCAGCCACCTCTGCTAGGAAACCCCTGGGAAAGTGGCCAACCTAGGGAAATTCCTAAGCATGAGGATTTATTAATCCTTTTATTAAAAAAATGGCAGCCATCTATTTTGTGGTATTTATTCTAAAACTGAAACGCAGCCTTCCTAGAATGTGTTTCTGTAAAATATCAGAACTCTCTCACGTGTCCAAATCATCCCAAAGGAGCGTATCCGCTGACAAAATGAAGTGCTCTTAACTTGTAAAATGTATCTTCTAAATTACCCGCAAAAATATGCATCAGTATATCTAAATTTTTAAGAGAATTTTAATATGTAAAAACATTTATTTAAAAAGAATCTTACCTCCTTTAAGTTCTTACTGCCTGAGACCCATTTCTTCAGTCCAACTGGTTATTTTAAGATCCTGAACATTTTAAGTTCCTACAAAAATAAACATGGTCATTGTTAGAATTCAGTCTAAATTCAACGTTTATTTATCTTAAATAGGGATCTCTCAAAACCAAAAGTCACCTTGAAATACCTTGAACTACCTACATCTCTTTAATAGAAAAGCAAGGTGGCAATACTGGAAAGGTGCCATAGGAGGCAGGCATCAACTCAAGCCATCACCCACTCTGGTTCCAGAGAGCAAGTTAACAACTTATATTCACTGAGCAGATTAAAGTCCCTTAAAATCATTTGTTTTTGATGCTCTGACCATGTCGAGGAGGAGTTGCAGCCCTAACACACTCTACTGATGTGTCTTAATGCTATGATGTCCTCAGAATTTTCATCAGTGATGTAAGGCTCCAACTAACCACCCAGCTAAACAATCAAGTCATGTTACTGTCAGCGAGTGTCTGGATTTCACTTCAACCCAGGGTTTTATTCATTATTTATACTGTTATTCTGACTAGAGACAAAAGGTTAGATAAGAGTCATTACTAAAATTTTCAAAGAAAAGTTCAAAACAAACTTAAACAATTTCATTTTACTATACCCACACTTTGTAGCTATTTATTACATTGAATAAATAAAAAGAACTTAGAAAATAAAATAAAAATCATTTCAATTTGATCCAAGATTTAATATTTTATTTTCAGAAAGAATAATTTGCTCAAAACAAAAAGAGGAAGTGAAGATTCAGTAGATTTTTATCTTATTAAAAATAATGTAATCAAAATTCAAAGACTCAGTAGTGTGTTATAAGTGTTGAACTAATAGCTACTTCATAGTTAAAACCAAAAATGTCTTTTAACTGTACATTTTTTGAGAAATAAAGCATTATTTTATTGCTGTATCTTTGAGAACTATAAATTATTCTATTAGTCAATAGATATTTACTATTACTCGTTTTATGTGATAAAATTAGAAAAAAGTAAGCGTTGATTTAAACAATTCATGCTAATTTTGAAGACAAATGTTAGTGTTGCATTAGACAGCTCTCGGCTATTTGTTTTATAAGATGGTGAGATTGTTACAAGGAAGTGATTAAGGGGGAAAAGGTCTTGTGGCAGGGCTAATGCTTATGGAGACTCAACTACCTGGATCCTTGTGTTTTTCTAGTTCTGTGGTCAGAAATCAAAATCTCATATATGAGCGACAACTATCACTGAGCCACTTCACAGTCCTTATCCTTATAGATATGAAGTTACTATAATATATAACAAGAGCAGAGTCTGGGCCAGATAGAAAGGAAAAGCGTAACTCTTAACAGAGGAGGGAAAGTGTCATAGTGGGGTGGAGGAATTAGACTGAGCTTACAGCCTTTGCCCAGCATCCAACCTGGAAGAGAAAAAAAAAAAAAAGAAAGAAAGAAAAATAGAGCCTGGGGGAGGAATGGCAGGATTCAAAGGCTATCTCTTAATGCTGTGAGGATTTACCTACTGGATTTCAGAGAACAAAAGAGACTCCTCAGGATGTGGCACCGAGGAGCTAATAGAACACTATCTCACCTCCAATCTTAACAATTTAAGTGAAGTGAGGAGGAAATAGCTGCCGCTTGAAAGAAGGTGTGAGAAGCAGTCAGGAGGCTTCAGGTGCAAAGCAGATAAGGGAGAGTACACTAAGGTGTTTGAAGATAGAAAGGCTTTGTTGGTGCTGTCCAGAGAGCATCAGGAGACAATCAGGAGACAGAACTAGAGGATCGGGGATTAGTTTTAGTGATGGGGTTGGGGATGGCATGAAAGTTCTGGGTTCCCTTTAGTGACTGACCTAAAACAAGAAACTGGCCGTGATAAGGTAAGTCCTGAGTTTCCCCAAAGGGACAAGAGTGCTTAGTCTGAGTGTCAGTAGGATCAGAGGGATGTTATAATTATTTTTCCCCTTCTAGGAATGTTCAGAAACTAGGGGTATCTACTGCACTCTTGACCTGATACTGAGTGTCTTCTGAGACAGATCTCTCTACGTTAGCAAAAAGGCAGTCTTTCATGACTCTTGAACAGAGGCTCTATAGAAGAAAGGTGTTTATCAAATGTGGACTTCCTTCTATCATACATAAAAAGTTGGAATCCAGGGGACCGAAGAAGACTGACATGGTCAGGGATGTCCTCTTGGTGACATTTTTTTTAAGATTTATTTATTTATTATGTATACAACATTCTGCCTTCATGTATGCCTGCAGGCCAGAAGGGGGTACCAGATCTCATTACAGATGGTTGTGAGCCACCATGTGGTTACTGGGAATCGAACTCAGGTCTTCTGGAAGAACAGTCAATGCTCTTAACCGCTGAGCCATCTCTCCAGCCCTCTTGGTGGCATCTTATCTATGATATGAAGTAAGAACTTTGTGAACACCTTGATAAACTATCAGGAAGAAAAATAGGTCCAGCTGAAAAGCAGAAGGAGGAAGCAAGGAAGTCTAGACCATGAGAGGGTGGTCCACCCACTGAGGCAGTGTGCCTGTTTTAATGGGAGCTCACCAAATCCAGCTGGACCTTGACTGAATGGGCATGTGATCAAACCAGACTCTCTGAATGTGACTGACAATGGGGGCTGACTGAGAACCCATTGATAAAGGCACTGGGATTTTTCTCTACTGCAGCACTGACTTTTTGGGACCCTAGTCTATTTGGATGCAAAGCTTCCTAGGCCTGGATGTAGAGGGGAGGGCCTTAGACTTCCCACAGGGCAGGGTTCCTTGCCCTCTCTTAAGGAAGGAGGTGGAGGGAGAAGGGTGAGTGGGTGAGCAGCGGAAGAGGAATGGGAGGAGGGGAGGAAGTGAAAATTTTTGAATGAAAAAAAAACCCTTAAAAATTCCAACATTATTAATGTGTATTTTTTTAAGCAAAGCTAAGTTATTAAGTGTCCTATCTATGAGTAAGAATGGCTGTTACCCATTTCATTCTTCTTTCTTTTTCTTTCTGTTTCAGTTTTTGAGGGAGGGTCACCCTTTGAAGGGCAGGCTAGACTTGAATTCCCAGTTCTCTGCCTCACTGTTCCTAAGTGCTGGGATAGTAAGTATGAGCTAACATTCAAGACTAGAAGGTATATTCTTGTGAAATTTATAAGCTTACCATAAAACTTTATCATGTGTCATAATTATATGCAAAAGTTAACAAATATTAAACAATCTATGATTGCCCAGTTTTTTTTTTTAAAAAGAAAAAGAAAAAAGAAAAATAGCAATAGGTAAAAAGGTTCTGGGGTTAGATCATGTGCAGAATACCCAGAAACAGATAAGGTCATCAGTAGTGAGAGACCACGGTGATGGGATAGAGGCAGTGGTACAAGATATAATACAATTACTGCTGCGAACACATTCCAAATCAGAACTATAAACTATAAAAACTATAATAGGCTGACATGCATTCCATAAACATAATTTCCTACTCTATAACAATGTTCCAGTTTGTCAAGATAGTGCGGAAAACACAGGTACCCTCTCTCTCACACACAATGTAAATATTATAAGGAAAACAGCTTACTTTCCTAATAAAGGCCTTACAGTACAATCCCAATGTTGATAAAAATATCACTTGACTAAACAGACTATGGCTCAAGGAACCAGTTACAGCCTTGGCTAACTATAACAAGATATATTTACTTGGCAGGATGTGCTCTCCACCACCCTTGATAGCCCAGAGCACATGCTGCACAGATGAGATGCCCAACCTCTCTGGGGGAGATTAGATGAGCGGAAGAGGCACCTGCAGCCCCAATCTGACAGGATTTTTTTTTTTTTAAATCCACACCATATAATTTTTCTACAAAAGATAAAATCTGTCAAAAGAAGCTCCATTAGTGTCAGGTAGCGATTCCTCAGGAACACACTTTTTAAATTGCTCTAAAATCACAGCAACAAGTGAAACTTAAATGGGAAATTCCTAATGCAAATAGATTAAAATTCTTTATCTTATCTGTTCCTTCCCTTTGATCCTGGCATTCTCCTGGAAACCCTAAAGGAACTGTGACTTTGACAAATACAATGTCTGCTGGTTCTTCCTGTGATGTACTATGAACAAATAAAACATCTACTCTCCGTTGAACCTGTTTTTATTAAGCAGTGATTTACTAAGAGTTTTGAAAACTGAAATTGATACTAGTCATTTAATTTAAAAACCACAGTACATTTATTAGAAACACTGAAAACTGGCATTAATATTGGTAGAAAAGTTCACTTCAAATTTAAAACATCTTTCTCTTCTCTCATTTCTTGCCCTTCTTTCCTCTTTTTTTTTCATTTGTATATTATAGTAAGAAAAGGATGATAAGATTCGGGTACTATCTTGGAATAAGTAAAAGGTTATCAGTTGGCATTGAATTTTATAAATCATGCAGGATTTTAAATAGTTTTGATTAGAAATAATAGATTGATCTTATTTCTAACATCACAAATATTTAAATTACATTCAAATGTGTTAAATTTATGCAATTTAAATCCTATTGTTTATTATTAATTTTAGAATATGTATTTAACATATTGAATTAATTAGGACATTGTTGCAGCTTTTGGTTTTGAGTATTGCCTCTCACATACTGAGAAAGCAGTCCAACCCTGAATTGTATGCTCATCTTTTGGTTTTCTTTGTTTGAATTGTGAGAGAGGATCTCACTGCTTTATACAGGATGATCTTCAGCTCTCCAGTGCTTGTGGAGTAGCTGGTGTTACAGGCCTGCACCACCACCAAATCCTCTTCAGGACATGTTTTAAGTGAGAAATTAAATTACACATTTGGTATTCGCAATAAGGGTATAGTCTAATGCATTAGAAATGCTAGGTATGGGGCTCACCAAAGCAAATCAGTGCCACATTGGGCCTAGGAAGACCTCATACAGCTTCCACCATCCAGACTAACAGAGGATGGGAAAAAAAAGGTCTAATTTTCTCAACATCTTCATGTGGAATCTGTCTTATAAGTAACTATTGCACTTTGATCGTCCTTTAGTTTAGAACAGTCTTGAAACAAAGCATCACATTATTTTATTTAACATTAAGATTACAATGACCATATGAGAAATAAATAAGACCTTCATAATAAATAGTGCCCCTAATTACCTAGTTTGTCTTACAGTAGATGTTAACTCGGTCGGAACGAATATTGGGGATAATCTGAGGCCCTTGACAGATCATAAAGGAAGCCCCACTGATAATGAATGTTTATTAAAATCTTTTAAAATTAAAGGGAAACAATTTATATAAAATGTATAAATTGTTATAAAAGTAATCGTCTTTCGCTTAAATCATTAAATTCATTTATTTGACAAGATTATCTTCTAAATTTTTATTCATATATATCATATGACTGGTATAAATTATTTCCATGAAAATGAACCTTATAAAATATACCCTATCATATGACCCCTAATGAAGTTATGTTATACAATTATAATCAATGTCTTGCTCACTCATCATCAGAGAAGCAGATGGAAATAAACATAGCGACCCACAGCCAGACATTATTCAGAGTGTAGAGACTTTGGAACACTGAGTCCTAAACATGATGACTTCATCATACCCTTCCCTCGGGGGGGGGGGGGGGGAAGAACCCGGTAGAGGAGGCAGAAAGATCATAAGAGCCAGAAGGGAAGGAAGATAGAAGGACAACAGGGTCCTCTAAATCAGCATAACCAAAGCTCAGACGAACTCAAAGAGACTGATGAAAAATGCACTGGTCTGCATGGGTTTGCACCAGCTGGGGGTCCAAGAGTTGAAAGACGAAGTCTACACACTTCCCCAGAAATTATCTAGGACTGACAACCACACGCAAATGAAAATTAGGTTTCCTCCAAGGGAGTTGCACTGGGAAAACAAACTCCTCCACAGGGTAGACTGCATGCCCAGCAGTAGATGGGCTACAGGAAATGAACTCAGTGGAATCTTGGGAAGCATCTCGTCTCAGAATGGCATATCAGGGCTCTTCGTTGTGTTTGTGTTTAACCTTATTTATGTATTTTCTTTTCTTCTTTTACAACTGTGCAGGTCCTTTGCATGTATATTAAGACTTCCATGTTAGTGTTGCTGTGGAATTCCTGACTCTGGGAATGAGTGGGCCTCTGCTTCTTGCGCCTTCTCTTAGGCTCTTTTCCTTCGGCCTTAGATGCTGTTGTTTGTTTTGGTTTTGGTCCAATTTCAATGTGTTTTTGTTTTAATTTATTTTAGTTTGTTATTATTCCAATCAGCCAATTCTGTTGAGAGACAGAAAGTAGGCGGATGCAGATTTGATGGGAAATGGGAAGGAACTTGGAGGAGTAATAGAAGGAAAAACTATAAACAGAATATATTATGTGAGTAAAAACCTTGTTTCAATAAAAGTAAAAAAGAGAACTATATCCTGTCATATATAGAGTATATAAACTAAAGATTCAAATGCATAACCCTTCCTGTAGAATCCACAGTTATGTTGTGTAGACTGTTATGATTCTATTTAAATAAAATGTCAGCTTCTATCACCTGAATGTTTAGTATCCTCAACATTGCTGGACTCCTTATATCCTCCAGACTTTGTGGATCTACAATCGTAAACTCTTTAACTTGCTAAATGTTTTATTTAATCATGTAAAGACAAGATTGAAACATTGATTTTTCATTTTTGTGACACTATTGTGAAGGGGGTTTTCCAACATAATTTACTATTTTTATTTTTGAAACTTCATAAAGGATTGAGTCTCTCTTTACTAGCAAATTAATTTTAATTCCATCATACCTTCAAATTAGTCCATGTTTGAATATAGCAACTGTGAGACATCTAAGTACTTATCTCTTCAAAAGTTCTATTACCATCTATATGAGGATAAAAGAGCCAACATCAGGAAAAAGAGAAGTGTCTAGAACCCGATAGTGATTCTACAAAAACATAGCTATTAATTAGCAATTCTTTAAGATAAATCAAGCGAATTTTTTTTCTGTTTTCACATTTGATTGAAAGCCTGTCATTTTCAACATACTTGCTCTAAGCTGGTATTTTCCCTCTTCTCTTAGATGATAACATATAAATATTACGGTTGTAATCATTATAGTTTAAGAGACATAAGGGAACATCTTCAAGTCAGTTTGCAATAGTTCTAGAATATATGCCTTCTTCCTAAAAGTTTGCCAAGAGGGAAAGCAGACAAAATCATTTTTTAAAAGTTTCCTATAATAAATTTCCTACCATAACTTCTCAAGCTCCCTATAAACCCAGCTCTTACGTTATTTACTAGGCATCCCAATTTGTATATTGAATCATAAACTGCCTCTCAACGGAATCTGAGGGTAGAACAGTGAACACACAGACAAGAGTTGTGTGAACAGATGGGCGGGATGGAAGAGTTGAACAACGTGTTCGCCGTTCACATTTGCCATGGAGCAAGAGGCTCTGGTTTGCTCTTGCACAAAGGGTGATTGCAGAAAGTAATGACGTATTGTCCAGGTCAGAAACCCACAAGAACTGATTGTGAAAGCTTTTCTTACAAAGAAATGATAAACCTTTAAAGAGATAGGAACTTTTACACCTCTCATAACATATCCATAAGTTAAACATTAAGTTACAGTTTATATGTATGATTTTATGCTTTTACTTTTTGTGTATAAGTTAAAAATAAATTTAATTCAAGTATGAGTAATGGTTCATTTGGAGAGCATTTATTTACCTAATGCTCTAGAGCCGGTTGATCTCTCGCTAGCACTCCTCTCCCCAAAGGAACCCCGAAGTCAAAACTAATAGTTTGAAGCCAACAAAACCATATTTGAATTTAGTGGGTTTGTAGTTGTGTAATTAATATAAAATGTTAATCTATTGAGTAAATCAATCTATTATTTGCTTTCCTGAAACAGTGTGAATATACAAACTTCAGGAAAACACCACCATGCAAAGGTAAACTTCTGCCCCATCATCTTCATCCATGGTGTTTTGACATTCATGGAACAGTGGCATGTGATCCCGGCCACCTGTGAGGCAAAGGCTTGGGTAGCCAGCTAGTGCTGGGTCACTTGTGCTTTCCTGCTGCCGTGAGATTAGTGTGTCTCAAGCTGAGGCTTGTTTTTTTTTTAATTTTCTTTTTAAACCTAGAATTACGACACCCAGCTTAAGTTGTCCTGAGATGGATATAAAACATATGCATTATATAAACTTTATTGTTTGAGGAACACAGATGTTGAGGTCATCTTTTGAGCCCTTTCTTTTCTTTATCTTTTTTTTCTGTTTTTGTTTTTTAATACCATAGTACATCCTAGGCTAGCCTCACTTATTGACCGATGCAATAGAAAGCAAACAAGGTGAAAGAAAGATGTTAGCACGTACACACACACACACACACCTACACAATGTGTCACAGAGGAAAGTCAATTTTGTCTAGCCCAGAACTACCCTTTAGACAAGACTCATTTTTGCTGGTGTACATTAGAAAGAATTTCAGGGAGCTGGCAGCTAGGAAGTGATCTGACAATTATCTTTCTAAGTAAAGCTAGTTTGGGTAGAGATTCATTCAGTAGGAAAATGCTTGCTTAGCCTCCATGAGACCCTAGTTTTGATCCTTAAATGTGGAAATGAAAAAAATAAATATATTTCTTCTAAATATAGAAGGGAGAAATAAAATAAAAATAATAATGAAAAATGTACTTACATTTCCTTTATTCTCATAATAAATCTAGCCCTGTTTAGTAGACTATGAACAGTAAATGAATATCAAGCTATCTGAAGAGGCTATTATCAGGATAATCGATCATTAGCTGTAATCTTCTATGTATCCTATCTAATGGGTTAGAGCAGAAAGTCAATCGTCTCTGAGAAGGTAATCTCACCAAATTAAATCTCACCGAACTGAAAAAGAGCATATCATACTGAGAGTCAAACTCTATAAATGTTAAAGACGGGGTGCCAGTCCAACAAATTGGTACACGATGAGAATATATGTGACTGAAAGAAAGGGGCAGGAAGTGTTCTCTGTGGCCTTTACTTTTTGAAATTTTTGTTTTATGACATCTGAATGTAGTCACAAAACCCATGAAATAGAGACCACAAGCTCTGAGAATTTCAACTTTCTATGTCTCTATGTCTGATACACTCAATGACATTATGATTTTAGTCATTGTGTCAAATAGCAGTTAGATGCGGCAAATGAGACAGGCCTTGACCCTACATAAAGAAATACAGATAACCAAGGAATACTGAGAGTGGAAGAGATATTTCTTTCCCAGGGAAGAGCACGAAAATTGGCTATTAACTACCAAATGGTCAGTCCTGAAAACATAGATGCAATTAACACTAAACTGACTAAACAGTATTTATGTATTTAGGAATAACAATATATACACAATATATAAATATGCATGTAGTAACAATAAAAAACATGACATAAATCTTAAAGATATATATATATATACATATATATATGTATATATGAGGTTTTAGAGGAAGGACAGAAAAAGAAAATAATGTAATATAATAGTGTAATATTGTACTATAATATCAACATAAATAAAAAATTAATAAAAATTATTAAGGTATAAAATCATAATGAATACCTACCAAGATAATTTTTTATAGGCTAGACACGTGATAGCTTAACCAAGTCTTAAATACTACACACAAAGTTTCAGTGACTAAATCTCACATTCATTCTTCTTGTAAAAACAGTAGTACATGATAATTTTTAGAGAATAATATCAAATACATTTATTTTAATTATTACAATTGGTATATAATAGAGGGATAAGTGCAACCACCATATATTCTTACAAAATTCTATTATAAGCTACTAAATTTAGCATTGTCTTTATAGCCTTATTTATGAAATCTACCAAAAACTTTTTAAAAAAATAACTTCTTGCAATGCATTCAAATTTGTTTATTGCATTTTACATTAATATATTTTGATGGTACAGAATTTAATTATTAATTGACTCCAAAATTTGAGCACTTAATGCAAATGCTTACATATAATAAAATGATCAGTTTCTAAAAAAATTGTTCCTCTTTTTTTGTTTGACATTTTTAAAATTCAGTGTTCCTTGGTTTTATTATCTTCTACTTTTTCTTGCTTTATTTAAATAACGATATGAAAATGTTGAGTTGAACATAACTATTTTAATTTATATTTACTTTTAGTTTATACACCGACCTATTTGAAACAAACAAGATTACATTTTTCAAATGATAATAATGCAAAACGAAACAATGTAACGCCGCGAAAGGAGTAGAGGTCTCATTTCACAGCACATGCAATGTGAGCCTGAAACGTCCTGCCAGACAAAACAACCCTTTGTCTTTGAATCCCACAAGTACCTTACCCTCCTACCAATAATTAATAAGGTGATAGAGGTGGTCTAAGCCCACGTATTAAGTTATGGAAGGAGAGAGAAGAGAAAGAGTGGAGAGGGAGAGAGAGAGAGAGAGAGAGAGAGAGAGAGAGAGAGAGAGAGAGAGAGAGAGAGAGAGAGAGTGTTACCATTAGGTCTTCCAGCGTATCTTCCTTCCTATTACTTGCTGATGACTTTATGAAGCTTATTTTTTAATCTTCCAGAATCTTATTATTGTTTTAAAGCAGGAATCGGATATTTTCCCCCAAACGGCTAGTGTCCAAATATAAAAAGAGCGGGGAGTGGCGGTAGGGTGCCCTCAATGGAGGTGATTAAATGCAGGATCTGCACTGTGTCAAAACCCTTTTTGCTGCCTCACATTTTCTAAAAATGGAAAAGGTGCAGCTTTCACACGTAGCGGGCTCCAAATAAACAGTGCGCCCAGCACACAGCTCGTGATACCAGCAAAAACATTTTCTTCACACATCAGGAAAGTCTTCAGCTAGCTGGTCCCTTCCAACCCAATAGGACATTTCTCCATATTAATGTAAAAATCCGTACAGGGACCCTGAAAACTCTGCATCCCTCAGGCTACGTTTGCCCCAAAGAAGCATTAGCCATGTGTAGCCTTAAGGGACTTTTATACAAATTCTACCGGAGTAACTTGTAGTTTACTTGAAGGAGGAAAAGAAAGGAAAACTGGGTCACTGTGGCGATTGCTGATATCGAAAACCTATTAAAGTTATTTTACGTTTCTGATTTCCACCGTCCCCTTGTATAGAAAGAAGCACTGCATCTAGCGAATTAAGCCCGAGCTAGGTAATAGTTGCCGATGAAATTGTAGATCAGAGGCTGCATGGGGGCTGGGGAGTGGGGTTTAACCTCTTAGTTTTAATTCATGTGTAATATATATGTCCTTCACCTAAATCATGCTATGTGGTTTTTTTTTTTTTTTTTTTTTTTTTTTAGTTAGATACCTGAAAATTAAATTCAGTCTAATGGTTTCATCGGTGCTCTTGTTTGTCTGGTTGTGTGCATTTTCTGTTCTGACGCTTGCAGTATATTTCACATCCACTCTACTTCACTACCCCTTGTCTCAACAGATTTCATCAGTTACTGTGGTCGCTGAGTTGCCAATAAATTATTTAGCTGGCATAACTGTTCTCTGGTGGAGAGCATTCTTAAGATGAACTCCTTGAAATGCAACCACCCTAGAAATGCATCAATTGCAAAACTGAATAGAACACATCATATTTATAATCTTTCGAATAAAATGTGACTTAAGAAAATATGTGTTTCTTAAAATTCAAGCAATCGAGAAATACTAATAAAAGCTTTATACTGGTCTTAAGTGTGAATGGTTAGATAAATGTGACATTTTTCAAAAGATGCTGTCATAAAGTATATTTGAGATCATATCAGAGACTCTCATTTTCTTCTTCATTGAAATGAATAAGCAATAATCATTTTTTACTCAATCTAGCATACATTGCCACTTTTAAACATATCAAAGGAAAATATATGCATTTGAAGATAAATATATAGTTTTCTTATTTGACGCCAGGATTTTCTGAGCTTCTAAATGTTAATATCAAACTAATAGTCACAAATTAGTTGTTAATTAATTTGAAATCCAGTTTAAAAAGGGAAATCACTTTAAATCCTTGTTTGTTTTGTTATGTGTTTAGGCTTCACTTCTTCTTAGAACTTTTGCTGTTAGCTACCACGAGGCACGTAAGAAATAAATCCTGGATCATAAGAATTAATTATGAAAACATGGCATCTTAGCCTGGCCATAGACAGTCAGAAAGGAATACAGCCCCACTATTTGGCAACTACTCTCCCTCATTCTTACCACTGCATAGGAATCGCTCTTCTCCTTCACATCTTCCTGTGTTGTTCATTCTTGACATTCATGTACTTACTTTTATTTCTTTTGGGGTTTAGCTTTCATAATAAAGATATAACTTTGTTAGACATTTACAACGTTAGAGCATGCTTCATTTAAATGCAGTTCCTCTTGTCGGTGATTTTTATACCTTAGAACATTTCTGTCTCGTTCATCATTGCCTCCTGATAGCTGTGTGAAGACCATCTATTAGTCTTTCTTGCAGCCTGCTGGGGCGCCTTCTCTTGCAGTTTTCTTAGTTCAGTATCTCTTTCTGTTTCCTTCTTTCCAAATGTCGTGTCTGTGGGCTCCGTATCAGTGCTAGAAGATTTCCTGGGAGCACCATGCAGTGTTTCTCTCTTCCTCTCTTGCTTTCTCCTGCTTCCTTCTGTTGTGAGAAGAATTGGGACTTTCTAATGCATGTTTCTGCTAGGTTTGCTTTGCTTAATTTTCTTCCTCTGCCTCAGATCTCTTTATCTTCCATCTTTGAAGGCTTGATTATAGGATGTTTTAAAAGAGGAGTGTTTGTCTTAAATCTGATTGGGGATCTTTGACTTTCCTGTTCTTGGAGATCTGGAGCCCTTTCTGTGTTGAGGAGGTTTTCTGTTACGACTTCTTTGAATGAGATTTCCAGCTTATTAGCATTCTCAGGCCCCTTCGGCGACAATATCCACCTACAATGCTGTTCCAAACACTACACTCTTCCTCTGTTTATCTTTCTTTTCTTCCAGCTGTGGAATTTCAAATACCCAGTCTCTAACAGCACAGCTTGACTCTTCTCTGTGATCTCGTCTGCTTAATGACATACTCCAAAGCAGTGCTCACCTCAAAGGTTTGCCTTTGAATTTTAAAAATTGCTTCATCATGGTACTATTATTCTGTTAGAGTACCGAGTCTTAGCTCTCTTTTTTTCTAGAAAATCTTTAAGCTTATTTAAAGCCACAGGCCTTAAATCCCAGCCCTTGGGCCAGTGGGAGGCAGAGGCAGGCAGATCTTCGTGAGTTCAAGGCCAGCCTGGTCTTCAAGAGCTAGTTCCAGGCCAGGCTCCAAAGCTACAGAGAAGCCTTGTCTGGGAAAAAACAGGAAAAAAAAAAACAATTGTTTCAATTCCTCCATCTGAAAACTCAAGTGCTTCGCTTAGCACCTGGCCAACAATTACCATAATATCTTGGCTAAAGTTTTCCTAAAATTCATGATGTATGTGCATTGAACATTGAAGGGGTTTTAGTCCGGTGCTTGTGAGCTTGTGACTGATTAGTGTTTGTTCATGCTTGTCCTTCTAGGAATTCTGTGTGGACTTTGAACCTATAGTCATTTCTGTCTTCTCTCTGGATGCCATCTCCACTCAGAGTTCACCCCAGATGCTTTTTACAATGCTGCCAAAGCTTTGACACCAGAAAGTGACCAAAATCCATGTTTATCCCTAATCTGCACTTCTTCACTCATCCTAAATATACAAAGGACCTAAAAGATGAGCACATTTCCCAGCCTCTTCTCTGGAGACACAGGGAGGCCCTAATACCTCTTTGGAAGTCATTTTTGTCCTCAGTCTCTTCTCTCAAGACTAGGAGACACTCAGATGACTCTTTGAAATTCACTGCTATGTCAATGCAAGCACACTCAGAACACACTCTATTACAAATAGAGTAAGTGAAGAATTTCTTACACTAGCAAGAAAACTTAAAACAAAATCAATTAAAATATTCATTACAATATATCAAGAGGCAAACACTATAGAAACACAGGACTGAAAAAATATACAGTGTGGCTAGGAATGGTGAGAGATTTTTGCATTTATTAGCATATTTTAGAATAATGTGTTATGTTTGGATTTACTTTCTTTATGGTCATGCTAATTTGCAGTCATTTTATGGTATCTAGTTATGATAAAATATGCTTTCCCCTAAACTTTATAGTAATCATAAAACAAAAATTTAGAAACAGCAAACCCAAATAATCAGCCAGGAATCAAAACACATTGAATGAATAAATCATTAACTACAGGGAATACTATTAGGCAAGGAGAAAAAAAAGAATGAGATACAATAAATCTATATAGAAAAGGTAAAAAATACTACATAAGAACTTATCTACCCATAATTATTTTTTAAAGGTTTCAATGGATTAAGTTATCCGGTTAAAAGACATATAGTGATAAATGTTGGAGGAGGCTGCTTGTTCGTCCTGCCCACCCAGAACCAAAATAATCACACAGAAACTGTATTAATTAAATCACTGCTTGGCCCAATAGCTCCAGCTTGTTATTAACCAACTCTTACATATTAATTTAACCCATCTCCACTAATCTGTATATCACCACGAGGTTGTGACCTACCAGAAACGTTTTGGCATGTCTATCTTGGGCAGCAGATCCATGGCATCTCCCTGACTCCACCCTTCTTCCTCCCAGCATTCAGCTTAGTTTTCTCTGCCTAGCTCTGTTCTGCCTTATCAACAGCCCAAGGCAGTTTTCTTTATTTATTAATGGTAATCACAGCATAGAGAGGGAAATCCCACATCAGATGAAATGTATAAACTCAACAACAACAAGTGTGGTTGATGATAAGAGACTTAGCCCACCTCTCAGGGCATGTTCCGAACTCACCCACTGTGTGACATTGATTTTGGTCACCAGTAAAATGCATGTCACAGTACCGCCCACTTGTTAGAATTAAATGGGTTAATACTTGCATAACATAATGACTGTCAAAATAGTTGTGGATTACAAATCATTTCTTCAACCTTAATTCCTCATCACCATTGGATTTACCCATTGTTAACATATTCAAGGTAATGCTCTACTTGAAGGGTGACAAAATGATTTTGATGATTTCATAGAAAGAAAATCAGATTGGTCACGTTTAGACTCATTTTGAGCTTTTGCTTTTTTAAGTAGTGAAAAGTTCTCTATTCCCAGAAGTTTGTAACTTGTGTCAAGTTGACCAGACCCCTAAGAGTTACTAACGGGAGGAAACTGAACTAGTTGTGCACTTTTCTCTACAGTGTTAATCACCAAAGCCCATCATCAGCAAGAATATTCAACTCCTTTTGCAAAACTGCAGTTCACTGGTCTTATTTGCTCAGGTGAGCTCATGTTCACTTTAGCATTGCTTAGAGTCTGTACTCCTTTGGGACTAACCACCGCTCAATAAAACACATCACAAGACACAGACAGGTCTCCTTCTGCTGAGTCAGAGTGAAAGTACTAGTCCATTCTTAAAAACAAAAACCATTTTGTTATGAAGAGAAATAACATCATTTCCTGAGTAGATATTCACAAGAGGATATTTACAGCATATGAATAAACAAATAAGTAAAAATTGGGGGTCGATTAGAACCCTGCAGAAATTAAAAACAAAGAAATCAATAAGATAAAACCTTGTTTGCAAGCTAAGCATGACCCCCTTTTTACAATGAACTGAAGGTCTCCAAACAAATGGAGAGCTTATGTTTTGCTTATATTACTTTATGAACCCTCTGGACAGATGTGAGCCTTAGTCACGCATCATGGCTGATTACCGTCATTTCAGTTTATGTAACACAGACTAAGGACTTCATTTTTTAATTTAACATTTAATTTCTTTGGTATTACAATAGACAAAAAGCAATATCCCATGATTTTTTCTTTGTTATAGCACATCTGCACGATGAAAATATTTATGTCAAATATGTTATGTCAAAAATATTTACAATGTGACTTAACAATCATGTATGCCTGTTTATTCTCTTTCAGAATAACTGTTGTTTTAAGATGGGGTATGAAAGACAATGTTTTAAAGTTTCTTACTATGAATTAGTTCCTGGGGTATTTTAGTAAGTGGAAGAATCAACTCCGTGTGAAAATATGTATATAAAATTATCTGAAAATATAATTTACCATCATGATAACCGTACTTGTGTTCCTGGCACCATTATTCAAAGTGTTTTTTTTTTTAAATTACAGGACAATGCAAACCTTTCAAGTATTGTTGAACTACAGCAGTCTAAATTTTGGGAAATAAACCTTCAGGGTGGTTTCTGAGCAAAGCAAATGTTACAGGAAAGCAGAAATCAACTTGGCTTTCCAATCAAATCATGTTCCTTCATACAGGAGCTGGTAAACAAGGACGATTAACAGAAGACCAGTTGACAGTGGTCATGGATATAAAGCTAATGTTGAATTGACTGTGGAATTCAGACCCAATAATAATCTGCCAGCTCTAATGAAGGAACAGAAATGGGACTGTTACAGAGCAAAGGACAAGAACATATGTTTGAAACAAGCAAATGATGCCTATGGCTGACAGAAAAAAACAACAGAATGATTTTGCATATATATACATGTGTGTGTGATTTATGTGCATATGTATATATGTACATGTACATATACATATATATACTTTCTTTAGAAATAATCTTTTATCAGATGAGAATTCTGCATCGAAAATACAAAATTTATTTTGATTGTTAACAAGAAAATTCAGAATGATTTCAGAGTTCAATTTTTCTAACTAAAGTTTATTATAAAATCTCATTAAAATAATAACATCTATCTATCTATCTATCTATTTATTTATGTGCATGTATGTAAGTATGTATATGTCAGTATATATCTGCCACGGTACAATGTAGAGGCCAGAGATGAATTTGTTGAAATTCATTTTCTTCTGCTGTGTGGGTCTCAGAGATCAAACTCAGGTCGTGATTAGGCCTTTACCCACTGAGCCATCTCACCAGTATATATATAAATGGAGGCCAGAGAGCCCATCAGATTCCTAGAAGCTGTGAACATCCTAATATGGGTGCTGGGATACCAAATCGGCAGGTCTTAGCCATCAAGCCATAACTCCAGATCCAATGATTTACTTTATTTCGTAAAATTCTCTATTAACAAAAGGGAACTTGTAGTAATATGTAGCTCTCAAATCTTTTTCTCATTTATTTATTTAAGTAGAAATGTATACTTCATAAAAAATTTATGAGCATTTTAAATAATCAGAAAGTTTTGAATGGAGGAGTGATATATACTGGATCAGTGTATAAGTTTCTGTGTGACATACATTACTCATATCCCTAAAATAGTTTCGGAAACTATATTCTGAAATTTATAGAATTACTACACTACATCTCCTATTTTAGTAAGATTTGCAATATTTCAAACAAGCTAAAATGCGTATATGAGTGAATTTCAAGAGATCTTTCAAAGCAAAATATGTAAAATATTTTCCCCTAGACCACTGTACATACTCTCTAACAGTAAAGAAGTAACTAATTTTAATTGGAATAATCTGGAAATACTTCATTCAGAAGGTGTTTAAAAGATAAATAAAGAGACAGAAAACCAGGATGGAGAAGGAAAAGTGGTAATGAAAAGAAAATTTGAAGCTTCAATGTATTATCAAGAATTATACTAGGATCCTTTTTATAGAGTCAAATTAGCATCAGTGAGATGTTTAATTTCTAAAAGAAAGCAAGAGAGCTTGTAAGGTTTTCTTGATTCTTATATATTAGCTAATTCTGAGACCCTTTAAATAAATTACTTACGATATTATTGTAGGCATAAAGATATATGCATTTAATTTTTTAAAGTATCATTAATTTTAATGAGCTCCAGGTTTATAATTTTCGCCACTCCTAGCTCACACCAAAACCATGGCATTTAATCACACATTTCAAGGCTAAAAGCATGTAAATGGAGGGAACTTCAATAAAGGACTGCGGCAAGAGAAAACGGTCTGTTTGATGAATGAACAAACCTTTAGACTATTTGTCTTTTTATTTAGGACTTTTAGCATGAGATAAAATGCAAACTAGGATTAATGACACCATGCATGCATTTACCAGAAAATAAATAAGGTACAAAGACAATTATAGCATTTTCTAATGTATTAGGATGATAGCTGATTCATTACTGTGTTCAGTTTATGAATTAAATCATTGCAGCAGCTTCATCTATCTTTAAATAGTCTGTTTTTATTAGCAGGCATATAATTCCCTTTGTGGTTAGGTATGTATTTTAAACTATAAAGTCATAAAAGACCAGGTATAATCATTAGGAATATTAATCATAAAAACAGAACTCAGTGAATAGGATTGAAGAAATAAAGAGGCTAGTTAATTTTTATTGGCAGCATGTGTGGAAAAAATATCTAGTGTCCTCACCTTTCCATTTCCAAAATTTGATTCATACCACCATGAGGGAGTTTGTTAACCATAAAGAAGCATTAACGACACATTTAACGACATGTCTCAGAGATGTTTCAGGGACAAAATAAATGTTCAGTAATTGTAAGAAAGAAAGGAGGAAGAGTTATAGAAAGAAGGAAAGATAAACGTGTTTTGAGTGAGCAATGTTCCCCACAGACTTGTGTGGTTGAACACTGGGTTCCGAGCTGGTGGCACTGTTTGCGAAGGTTATGTAACCTTTAGGTGGTAGAGTCACCCATAGGAATGTATCACTAGTGGTGGGCTTTGAGTGTGTAGAGCTGGTCCCCATTTCCTCTTCTCTTGCTCTGCTTTCGCTGTGTGGATGAAAAGAATCTGCCAGTTTCTTGAATGGCTGACTTACACCAGGCTCCTGCTAATATCTCTTCCCAGCTGTGACAGACTGTATCCCGACAGTGTCTGTATTCCGCCTAAGCCGTTTCTTTCCCCTCAGTTTCTTTTTGTCTGAGAACTGTATTGCAGCAAAAGGAAGAAGCTGATTTAGGGAACCTAATGCAAAAGACTGGGTGGAATGTGTGGAACAGGCAGAGAGGCCATAGAAAATGGAGTCAATAATTCCAAATCAAGAACTATGAGTAATTCACAGATTTCTCAGTCAAGGTAAAAATCAGATCACCAGGCAAGGTCCAGGTGCACCTGGCCAAGAAGAATGGAGTAGAGGGGGTTCAAAGACTTCTAAGGAGCACATATGCATAGATTATATTCATATAAAGGTTTACAGGAAGTAAAACCTTAAATTGAGTGCATTTTTAAAATATCAGAATACATCTCAATGAATTATTAAGAATATTATAAGTTTTCATGAAAGGTTTTTATTTTAAAAGATTTGTAGGGATTCAGAGGATAAATTTGGTCATAACACAATGCATACTTCCCGTAACCAAGACAACATACCTAGGATTGTAACAAAACCAGGTAGGTGAATCTAGCATAAGAAAAGGCCAAAGTTCTGGTCATCAAACTCCTGAAAAATGTTATGGTTAAGACATTAAACATCAGTGACATACAGCATATTTTAGTAAATAATAATATATATTCTGTTCTATAAGGGTTATGTTTTCTGCTTGTTCTTTTTATTTGTATGTAAAAGTGGAATATTTATGATCTTGAAGAAAATTTTATACTACACTGCATTGATTTTATTTTTCAAGAAATTTAGGATCTGTTACTATTAATATATGAATATATGATAAATATATGAATCTCATCATATGATTATTTCAGTAATATTGGCATGGGTCCAATCCTAATAGTCAATAGAAGATGTCTGATACATTTAGTCTAATGCCATAGAAAGAGACTTTCACAGAAAGAAACTCAAGTGAAATAAGGGAAATGAGGCTATGGCCAATGTGTTTCAGTACAACACAGTTTCATAAGAGCCAGGGATAATATAATGCATATTTAATGTCATGGATATATGTCTCATTGCTCACTTTTTAATAGTTTTATTAAAGTACTAAAAAAACTAATTGAGTCCTGAATAGTAATAACATGATTTAAATAGTTTTCATAAATATTACGTATTAAGGTTCTAAAGTAAGAGTGACAATAATCTCTTCTCTGAAAGACAGAATACTTTAATATTTTAAGTGCTAAGTCTAATATTTCTGAAAAATTTAAAAATATTTAAACATCTCATAATGACATGTTTTAAAATATAAAAATATCATACGCACTTAAGTAACAAGATGAATGTGTTTTCAAAGAAGATCAAAGCCTAGCTAAATATCATAATAAAACACTTTGAAAAATCCGTAACAGAGTTTGTAAAAAACAAGTTGGAAGAGACAACTTCTCTGTTTGGGTACTGAGACAGTATTTATTATGTGTTTTGTATTCCCATTGTTACCGGAAACTCATCAGCCAAGGTTACATTATCTTTCTCCTGCTCACTCTCCTGTGGTCAAAGAAGTGTGACAGTGGTAACTTGGATGTTGTCTGCTTGCTGAAATGGCTGGATGATTTGACTGTTTTGGAGTGCAGTGTGGTTTTGTCATTCCAATTCATGCAAGAATCTCATGCTAAAAACTGCAATAATCCTTTTGTTATAACTTGAGATAAGTTTTGAATGTGTTAAGTCACTGTGAATGAAAATGTATGGAAATAGGTCATGCCCTGCCTCTATGTCCTTTATACTCACATCTGAGGGTGCTTAGCCAAGGCATCTAGATATGAGCCAGAGACTCCACACCATGGAAAGAAAGGGCAGATGCACATACTGTTGGATTTATAGATCAAAGGCCCTACCTCAGCTTTGCTTTTCTTCCTTTTACCTCATTTTTGAAAGCCATGACCTCTGCAGAAATTTATAGACTAGAAATTCAACTACTCAATATTTGTACCAGATATAATTCTCTTTTTCCAAACTATAAATTGATTTTATGAAGAATCTCCGAATCTTACTTTGTAGTCACTCAGTATGGAGCTCAAAAAGGCATCAAGCACTTCAGGGTACAGGAAAAAGTAATATCTAAAATGTTAAAGAAATTTAGCAGGGGTATTTAAAAAAAATGGCTTTCCTCCAAATGTCTTTTGGCATGGAAGAAGGCTTAATATTTTCTGACAGGAACTTTCTACCTTAGATAAAGTGTGTTCAGTTTCTGCTTCCAACCTGAGCCTGCAATTCTATAATAAAATCTGAAAACGAGACTCAGGTGACTGTTGTTTCCCTGCTTGTTTTAAATTTGCTTATACTTTGAGTTACATTTTTATGATTTCATATACGCAGCGCATGAACGCATTCGTGGTTTTATACATTCCTAAATAAGCATTGTTCATAAACCAGAAGAATCAGATTTCCATGTATGGGTTGATGTCATTGTGTATGGGACTGGCTATCCACAGGTGCCTAGCTGTCATGAAGCAAGTGAAGGAGAGCAGCCAGGAGTAAAGTTTCACATGTCCAGATGTTGCTGTTGCTGCTGTTTGTAAAGCCTCAGACCTTGGCATCTCAGTATCACAGCTGGCAAGTAACAAAAGTGATGGCTATGTGGCAGGTGCGTGCTCTCTTAGTTGTAGGAAAAGGAGAAGTAAAAGCAGGGGAACGTCTACCCTCTCTGTATACAGGAATGCATTTAAGGGGCAGCTACACTCAATAAGAAATAAGGCATTTCCCTATTATTAGAGAAATTCTGGCACATTGAGAAAATATAATTTTATAGTTAAATATATAGAATTCAAAGAATGAGTGTTTGTAGTCCTTGGGGTTTCTTTTCAGACTATTCACAAATTATGACATTTGTTATGTCATTACCTTATTTTTTTTACCGTTGTTTAGCCACTATTTCCTTTAAAATGACCCCACAAAGGAGTGAGACACTGCATGGTTTCTTGAAGTATGTAATATATGCAGTATGTTAATATCAAATATCTCTTAGCGTATGTTCTTACTAGGATATTACGAGTACACCTAGAAGTCCGTTCCCAATAACTCACTTCCCGAAGGAATGATGTCACATATGCTGCCCCCAAAGTGTGAGCCAGTGACTGTAATTTCCTATGGCTTATTACTCATGGCGGTATAACCTACCACTTATGGTTTATGGCACTCAATGTCACATGAAAAGAAGTTTTCTTAATTGGATGCCAGGGCATCCCCATTCTAGTGGTCTATGGAAACCTAAACATCCAGGTCAATTGAAGACTTTCAGAGTCTAACATGAGCAAATGGATGTTAAGCCACAGACCAAATTATGAGCCTTCATTCAAAATGAAGGTGACATTTATAAGAGAAAATTCACAGAATTATCCAAATGTGAAGAACCTAATTTCTGTTTTCTAGTCACAACTCAGTACAATACTTTAAACAATATACTGTGGGCATAGGATAAGTCCTGTGGATGTGTATTTATATATATTTATATACAGGAATTTGTTCTCAGAGAAAGAAGAAAATAATTATACACTATCTTTTATCATTCAGTAAATACTAATGCTTCTTGAATATAGTTAACATCTAATAATCTACATAGCTTCATTTTACAAGGTATGAATAGTGATCTTCACTCTAGACATGTTATGCGTAATAAAACACAGTCATTTAGTGCCAAGAATAAGTGTATTAGTTAATATACATGAAATAACTCAATCTCAGTTTATTAAACCTTTGATTCTAGGTAAAACTGGTGTCTTGAATAAGATTATATTTAATTTAGGGAGTCATTTAACTTACTGTACTTATCTTCACTAATATTACATTTGAAATGAAAAAGTTAGTCTTTGAGGAATGCTTCTTATGAAAAGTGGTATAAGGGGCCACTACATTTGAATGCAGAAATTTTAGGAGAATTAAAAAAATAATAATCCTCAAAATTTTCAATGGAATCTTTCATAAGCCCTAAGTGATTTTGTAAAAATCAAAACTCTCCTTCCACTCTCTGCAATCTGATGCTCACATTTTCCTGACTGTGGCACATGCTACACTGGGCGGGTGCCTCCGACAGAAAATACTCACTTCTAACGATGTCTGGACTTTAAAACAACTGCTTTTGCTATTTCCCAGACTTCAGGCCTCATGGGCTTTATTTTTCCACTTGTCATAAATCTCAGATCCATAGAGAAATTAAAGCAAACGGATAAGACACTGAGCTGTTAAAATGTTCTTGCTTCTTCCTGGTTTCCTTACAGGAGTTGCTGAATTTCAGACATTCTTGCCTATCCCGATATGCCAATGCTCCACAGGAAAACTAAGACACATAAAGTACAGCCTGGAGACCAGAGAGCATGAAGGTAATCTGGAAAGGGTGCTGCTTTTGAATGTTTTCAAGACAGGAAAATTTCAAAGGCAGAATGCCTATATGAGCGGTGACATTTCTTCTCTTTGGTTTTCATTTTGAGACTTTCATTCAAGACAGATGCCATAAATACAGAGTGACCCAGTATCTGTTATAATTTGCGTGAATCCTAGGGCACGGGGTATCCACAAGCTACTTTTGCTGTTGTTTGTTTAAGAAACCAACTTTTTAATATCCCACAATGCATTTTGTTTCACTGTCAGAGTTTTTAACTTAGGGCTTGGGGAGCAGACGACTAAATTCACATCTGCCCTCTGTATCTAATAGGTATTCGCCAATAGCTGCAATCCACCTTGACTCTGGGAATGATACCTCTATGTATCACACTTCAGAAAATTTACAAAATTTTAGATACAACCATTTCAAAGACTAATCTGGGATCACTGGCACTTTGGATCCAAAATTATTGATATTTTACAGAAGCAAGCATTTGGAATGAAATTTGTCATAAGGTGCTTTTATGTACATTTCACAGTACTATGCTCTGAATATACTTTGTGCTCGAAAGATTTCAGGATAATGATGAAGTTCTCTCAAACCCTTTCACAACTTACTAAAGATAAACTCAATACATTTATCATGTGATGTGAGACTGGATGGGTATGACACACTTTCCATAACCCTTTACTTAAAACATGTAGCGGGTAATAGAATAAACAAATATTAAATGAATCAGACAAAAATACACATTGCAATGAAGGTTTATAATAATGTAATACAAGGCAGTGATTTTTTTTATGAAAGAATTTTTAAGGCAAGCTAATAATCCCTAATAGTAGTAGCAGGAAATACTTATCAGTATTAGATATTTGTTATAATAAATAATTCCTGCTACTTATATTTTCATATTTCCTCATTGACAAAATCTCATTCTGAAAATTTTAAATTAAATAATTTGTGCTTTCTTTCTTCCGAGACAGGTTTTCTCTGTATAACTGTCCTAGCTGTCCTGGGAATAGTTCTGTAGACCAGAGTGGCCTTGAACTTACAGAGATCTGCCTGCTTCTGCCTTCTAAGTGCTGTTATTTAAGGTGTGTGTCTTCACTGCCTGGACATTTGATTCTACTCTACGAACAAAGTGAGATGATGAATTAAAGGTCCCTATTACTAGAATTTCCCAGCAATTCATTCATGGGCCTATTAACTTTGATGAATGAAGGATGTCTGTGAAACTCGAAGTAATAAGCCTACCAAACAGATATCCTTACATTTGTGCGTTGATGTTAAGATGAATACTCTGTTTTTATAATACAAAACATCAGTTTTATGTCTTTATCTTTGAGCTTGTGTATGCCTTCTGTTAATTAAAAAAATTCTGCTAAAAATTTTACTATCACAGTAGCAAATGGATATCATAGTTATTTAAAATATCAATTCATTAGCTCAAGCAAAAGCTAACTTTATTGACATCTTGTATTTTAAGGAATGGAGAGAAAGAGAGAGATCTGCAGCTATCACACCTTCATATTATCTAATCATATGTAGACAATACCATCAAAGTTTTGAATATAAAAATGATAATGTGACTAACATATTTTTGAGGAATACAACTGTGATACATTTGGATGATTAGCATTTTTGAACTGTGAATACACTCATAGAAGCAGCGACATAATATTTGATAATAAGAATGCATATATAAACCAAATTAATGAATATATGATTTGCTATTATTTATTTACTGACATCCCAAACCCTATAAATAATCTTAAAATATTCCCACTATAATGAAAATACTCTGGACTATGTAATTGTTTTCTAGTTCTCATATTTATAATTTAAAAGGAGTAATTTTAATGATATATTTTATAAAATATTTTTGTTTTAGTAATATAAAATATTGAGTTACTTTACATCACATTTTTCCTAGTAAATGTGTGTGTGTTTCTGTGCGTGTGAGAGACTTGCACAATTTTAGTACTCAATTCCTGCACATAGTCCCTGGTTATGTATGACAGTGGGTAGCACAGGTCAATGGGGCGGCTTGGGTTGAGAAGCTCTAGGATTTTTATTTTGCTGATGAGGCATCATCTTCCTAAACACCATATTTAGAGAAGTATACGCAGGCAACTGTCACATTTAACTATCACAATGACTACAGAAACAAATCCTATGTGAGTGCAATTAAGGGGAAACTTTTCAAAACAGAGAGGGTAATTAAGTAGAAAATGTGTGGTTAGATCCACACAATAAAGGTTGGATGGAAAGATCCCTTTGCACACAGAAGAACACCAAATATGAAAGGAAAGGGGATGGGTGGAAACTCAGCACAGGCAAAAATTACCATATTTACTGAATAGAAGGGCCAGTTTGGCTCTGGAAAACTTTCTTTTCTTTCCCCAAGAGAGAATGGCGACAAGCCAATAGATACAGACCTAAAATAGAGCATATACCATGGTAACCATAGTAATGAGTAGATGGAACCGAAAAGGCTGGCCTTGGGTGAGCAGATGTTCAGTCAAAGCAAGAGTGAAAACATGCTGCGATTCAGAGCCTCCATTTCCCCGTACAGTAAGACAGTGTTCTGAGAGCCGGTGGGAGAAATGTGTCTGAGGAAGAGGAGGAGCCAGAGGGCCCGCGGTACGTGTCAGGGACACAGGCACCTGGTCCCAAAGCAGGTTCACGAAGAGATAATGACATATTTACACAAGTTCATTAAATAGGCTATTGACTTACAGTGTTATGAAATATTCCCTCCACGTTACTTTGGAAATTCCGTACTGCCACAATAAGCCTCAGTAATTCTAACCTAAATATGTTTTTTTGCTAAGAATAGCAGACTAGTTATCTATACTGTGCCGACGCCTTCCCTGGGTCTCAAACTCTGTTTGCAACAGTAGTAAAATCACAGTGGACAGGCACTAGGAAGACAGCCTGACTTTAAATCTGGCTCTTCAGGTGACTTGGACAAGTCATTTCAGTTTATCAAGACTCAATTAGTTTACCTAGAAAATGAGATTACATTGTGAAGCCCTGTAGCACTATTAAGTCGATCAATATAAGCTAGAAGTGTATGGTGGTTAGTTAGCATTAGTAAATTTTTGTTGTTTTTTTACTATTATCTAATCCAATAAATTATTTTACAATATAATAAATGTCAAGAAAATTGCTGAAAAAGTTTATTTGATTATACAAATGTTTTTATGTGTTGTATTATATGCATTAATACTCACGATATTCAAGCACTTGATTATGACTTGTCATTTCATTTGCTCCCATAAATTTCTGTTTTGAACCCCATGATTATTTCTTTGACACTGAATATTACGGTTTGAAGAAATGAGAAGTTGGGCCCAGATACTGGTGAGACTGGACAGACTGAATTTAACATAATGGCACTTATAGGCAGAGTCATGGATTCAAGTTGACTCATCTCCATGACAACAGCCAAAGTCTTTAAACGCCAGTCCTATCTTCACATGGTGCTGACCAATAATGTTCATTCATCTGTAAAAAGTTGGAAGTTAAATAACAGAACAGCACTTTGCAGATGTCCAAGTTTCTCACATTCTTGAAGAAAAGGGAAGAGTTTGAACGTATTACCTGAATTTGCTTTGATCTTTGAATGGTACGGTGATACTATGTGGCCAAATCTAGCTTGGAAAAATTACAAGAATAATGTGTTTCAGGTTATTTTCCTCAGATGTGGAGATTCCCTTGAATTTTTTTCCTTTATTTTTTTAAACTAAATATAGTTGAGTTCTGGTTTCAGTGGAAGGTTCTTCTCTCTCTCTCTTTCTCTCTCTCTGTGTGTTTGCGTGTGTGTGTGTGTGTGTGTGTGTGTGTCTGTCTGTCTGTCTGTCTGTCTTTTTCTCTCTCCAGGTATAAAAATTCATTGTAAATATGTATACTACATAAAACATATATTAATATAAATACATATTTAAATATATTTGATATTCATTGAGTTCCTAGTAATAATTTGATGCATTAGACTTTTCAGGAATTAAGTATTTAAGTAGACCTCCTCTGGAAAATTACCATTCAGAAAGTCAGCACGCACAAACCAATGTAATTGCCCCTACTTTGTGGTGGCTTTTGTGCTGCAAGCATGTGGAATTCTAACAAAAGTAAATGATCTGGAGAGTAATGGAAGCACAATGTGGAGATCACACTCACCCTGTAAGGTCAATTAGAGACTGCTGGCGCAATTTCCCTCTGTCTAATGGCCTTACTATAACTACATATTCTTCTTATGGCTCTAAAGTTATTGAACATATGTAATCTGTGTATCTGCCTTTGTGGGGCCTTTCAATAGTTCTACTCCAGGCAGCTGTACTTGAAGCTTAAGGGTTTGCAGCTGTTGGAGGTTATATCAGGAACGTGAGGGTTTGGCACTGGTCTTCACGGTTCCTACTGTGTAGAAGTTTGGCAGGAGCAGTGGAAAGGGTTTGGTGACTTAAATGCTTATAAAATGCATCTCCATACTTGTGGTTCTCAGCATATGCGGTATGGAGTTTGGGAATATAAGGGTCATTATTTTGATTTTGGATTTGGGCCCCATTCACATAATTATCATGAGGGTAAAATACTCTGAGATTCCTTTCTGCGTTGGTTCCTCTTTGATAAACGGAGTAATACAAGTAATGTTAGGACATTGATTAGAGTGTTCTAGTTTTTCAACTTCAGCAGCACTGTTCCAAGTTTTTAGACAAACATTTATTCTTATAATAACTTTAAACTAAATAATAATGCTAGTGTTCCAGAAAACTTAAAACATAGAAAAACTGAACATCAAAATGATTATTTACAACCTAAATTTCCAATAATCAAATATGGGTTGTGAGGTCATTTTGAGGAGAAATAAATCATGAGTGATTAAATTATTTTGGAGAATAACTCAAGTAATTTCACCTCAGGCCTTTAAAATATATTTTAATTTCGTCAAAGGCATTTTCAGCATCTAATGAGATGATTATATGGTAAAGGACAAACATACTACAATCCACAGATCCAAAGAAGCTAAGTAACAAGGAAGGTTCAAGGGAGGAGGAGGGGCAGGGGACAGAAATCTCACTGTGAAGGGAAAGCAGAATAGACGTCCCAGGTGGATGGGGGTAGGAATCTAGATGGGGACGTGGACAAAGGAGCAGGGCAGATCAGGTCAGGAGAGGATGCAAGGAGAAAGTACTGGGAAAGATGACTGGAATGGAGGGCTTCCCTGGAATGAGCTAGAAACCTAAAGCGATGGAAACGCCTGTGAATCTAAGAGAGTGACCCCAGCCAAGGCTTCTAGCAATAGGAATGTTAACCAGCTCTCACCTGTAACCAGTCAAGACTTCCTGTGGTGGTATTAGGATGCCAGTTACATAACCGTTGACCTACAATTTGCCCTGCCTATAAAATATGCTGCGGTAAAAAACAGCACAGAAATTATGGGCATGGCCAACCAGTGACTGGTCCATTTTAAGATCTCTGACGCTGATGGATGCCAGGACCCAAAGGCTGAACAGCTTAGAGACAAAGGAGAGAAGCAAACATGATCAGAAAAAAGAAAAAGTCAATGTAATGATGGTTAACAATATCCTGCTATTATCATAGATTGTTATCTAGTCTGATTACCCTCACAGAGCCTTCACCCAGCAATTGATAGAAACAAATACAGAGACTCACAGCCAAACACTAGGCAGAGTACTGGGAGTCCTATGAAAGATGGGGAGAAATGATTTTGGGAGTCAGAGTAGCCAAGGACACCACAAGAAAACCTACAGAATCAAATAACCTGGACACGTAGAGGTTTACAGAGACTGAACTGCTAACCAGAGGGAATGATGGGATTGACCTAGGACCTTTGAACATATGTTACAGTTGTGTAGCTTGGTCTTGTTGTGGAGCTCCTAGCAGCAGCAGCAGGGGCTGTCTCTGATGCTATTACCTGTTTTTAGAACCCATTCCTCATACTGGGTTTCCTCCTCTGGCTTTCATAGGGGAGGAGGTATCTAGTCTTACTGTAACCTGATTGCCATGGCTGGCTAATATTCAAGCAGGTTTGACCTTTTCTGAAAAATAAAGGAGGAGGAGTGGATGGGGAGACGAAGAGGGAAGGAAAGTTGGGGGAGGAACTGGCAGGAGAGGAGAGAGAGAGGGGAAACTGTGATCAGCTTTGAAGACTTTATCAGTTTTTTAAAAATTAAAAAAAATATTTAAAAAAATTCATTGATTGTTTTTAAAATAATGTTGCTCATTTCACTTGCATCTTAAAAACATAAATATATATTTAGTTAATATAGTAATAGAATTACAAATATATAGTTATATATTTATAAAGAATAAAAACTTTGCCATTCTTGAACATGAGCTGAAAATTGAAGTTAATTATTAAAATGAGTGATAGCATATTTATTTAAATGTGATTATAAGCTATGGACTTTCAATTGTCTTGAGGGGATTTTAAGAAAGTATTATTTTCTTACATTGATTTTAAAGAATAAGGCAACTTACTGATCTGTTGAGATCTCTGTTTCTTAGTTGATAAAACATTAGTTCTTAAAGAATACTTTTTATCAGTATGGTTATGGGCCAAGGCCAGTTCAGGCACAATCTTCTCTGCTGCCCAGGGAACAATCTGGGGACCTCTCTTTGGGCCTGGGAACCCCTCCAGAAACAAGTCTCTTGCAAACCCTAAAATGGCTCCCTTAGTTGAGATATATACTTCCCTGCTCCCATATCCATCCTTCCTCCCTCCCCCCCATCCCATTCCCCCAAGCTATCCCCAATCATCCCCCTCTCCCTTCTCTCTAACCATCTCCCCTTACTTCCAGCCCCCACCCCCCGTGCACCCAAGTTTGCCTGGCAATCTTGTCTACTTCCAATATCCAGGAGGATAACCATATGATTTTCTTCAGGTTCACCTTCTTATTTAGCTTTTCTAGGATCACGAATTATAGGCTCAAAGACCTTTAACTATGGCTAGAATCCACTTATGAGTGAGTACATACCATATTCCTCTTTTTGGGTCTGGGTTACCTCACTCAGTAAAACGTTTTCTATTTCCATCCATTTACATGCAAAATTCAAGATGTCATTGTTTTTTACCGCTGAGTAAAACTCTAATGTATATATGTTCCACACCTTCTTTAACCATTCTTCTCCTGAGGGGCACCTAGGTTGTTTCCAGGTTCTGGCTATTACAAATAGTGCTGCTATGAACATAGTTGAACAAATGCTTTTGTAGTATGATAGGGCATCTCTTGGGTATATTTCCAGAAGTGGAATTGCTGGGTCCTGAGGGAGGTTGACTCCCAGTTTCCTGAGAAACCGCCACACTGATTTCCACAGTGGCTGCACAAGTCTGCATTCCCACCAACAATGGATGAGTGTTCCCCTCACTCCACATCCTCTCCAGCATAGGCTATCATTGGTGTTTTTGAGTTTAGCTATTCTGACAGGTGTAAGATGGTATCTCAAAGTTGTTTTGATTTGCATTTCCCTGATCGCTAAGGAGGTTGAGCATGACCTTAAGTGCCTTTTGGCCATTCGAAGTTCATCTGTTGTGAATTCTCTGTTCAGTTTAGTATTCCATTTTTTAATTGGGTTAATTAGAGTTTTAGTGTCTAGTTTCTTGAGTTCTTTGTATATTTTGGAAACCAGACCTTTGTCTGATGAGGGGTTGGTGAAGATCTTCTCCCAGTCAGAAGGTAGCCTTTTTGTCTTACTGACAGTGTCCTTTGCTTTACAGAAGCTTCTAAGTTTCAGGAGGTCCCATTTATTCATTGATTCTCTTATTGTCTGTGCTACTGGGGTTCTACTTAGGAAGTGGTCTCCTGTGCCTATGTCTTGTAGACTAATTCCCACTTTCTCTTCTATCAGGTTCAAAGTGGTCGGATTAATGTTGATGTCTTTAATCCATTTGGACTTGAGTTTTGTGCATGGTGATAGATATGGATCTACTTTAATTCTTCTACAGGTTGACATCCAGTTATGCCAGCACCATTTGTTAAAGATGCTTTCCTTCTTCCATTGTATACCTTTAGCTCCTTTGTCAAAAATCAGGTGTTCATAGGTTTGTGGGTTAATATCCGGGTCTTCTATTCGATTCCATAGGTCGACATCACCATAGAACCTTCATCTGGCGATGGATGGAGATAGAGACAGAGACACATATTGGAACACTGGACTTAACTCCCTAGGTCCAAATGAGAAGCAGAAGGAGGGAGAATGTGAGCAAGAAAGGCAGGACCAGAGGGAACCTTCATCTGACGATAGATGGAGATAAAGACAGAGACCCACATTGGAGCACTGAACTGAGCCCCCAAGGTCCAAATGAGGAGCAGAAGGAGGGAGAATATGAAAAAGGAAGTCAGGACCGCGAGGGGTGCGTTCACCCACTGATACAAGGGGACTGATCGAATGAGAGCTCACCAAGGCCAGCTGGACTGGGACTGAAGGAACATGTGATCAAACCGGATTCTCTGAATGTGACTGACATGGGGGCTGACTGAGAAGCCATTGACAATGGCACTGGGTCTTGTTTTGTCTGCATGTACTGGCTTTTTGGGATCCTAGTCTGTTTGGATACTCACCTTTCTATACCTGGAGGGAGAGGGGAGGAACTTGGACTTCCCACAGGGCAGGAAACCCTGACTGCTCTTAGGACTGGAGAGGGAGGAGGAGAGGGAGTGGGGGGAGGAGGAGAGGGAGTGGGGGGAGGAGGAGAGGGAGTGGGGGGAAGAGGAGAGGGAGTGGGGGGAATGGGAGGGTATGGGGAGGAGGGGAGGAAGTGGAAAATTTATAAACAAACAAATAAATAAATAAATTTGAAAAAAAGAATACTTTTCTACTTTAGCAACAACATAAAGTCCTCCACAAACAGTTTGTTTTGCTACAAATAGAATTACATTAAATCCATGAACAGTTTATCATGCCAATTTTACAAAGATATAAATATATTGAGCATATCTGAGCCAAATATATTATTAGTAAATTTATAATTGCCTTAGAAATCCTGGCAAACGTGCAATAGAACCTTGCATACATATTTTCAGATTAAGCGCTTGAGTTTAATACTAACAGCTGAGCAAAGTATGAGAACAAATTATGATTGTTTTAATTTACAAGACTTGAAATACGAAGGAGAAACAAGTTCCAAAAATTTCCTAGCAATCTTTATAATTATTGCATATCCAAGTACAAAGCCAACAAGACAGTAAGAAAATAAAGAAAAGATCATTGGCAGAAAGTGCTCTGTAGCCTATTAATGGGATAAAGTGGCTCCATTTCACTTCAGGTATGGAGTTCCCAGCACCTGTGATATGAAATCCCGCACTCTCCGACTTCCTGAATGATTAGCACAGCCGTCAATCTGACTCTGATGAATGTGTCCAGCACCCGACTCAAGCACTTCCTAAGTATGAAGTCTCATGGGTTTCAGTATCATTGTTAAACAGTTTATATGTTTGTCAGTTTTCAAAGAGGCAAGATTTAATCTCTTGTTTGAATACAGCACGAAGTCCAGTATTAAAGTTTATTTGTTTTAAATTCAAATATATTCAGTCATAGAACCCTTGCCAACATTCTGATAATTGCTAGACTAGTTCAAAAACCTTGTGGTTGGAGATGAGAACTCCTTCTTTACACTCTCCTCACTGCATCTTCATTCCATCAGCAGCTCTAGAGATAATGCCTTCTGAATAGTTGTGGTACCCTTGCCTCCCTGTCCACATGGTGATGGCATCCATGCTAGCCTCCATCGTGGTCAACAGTGATGATTAAAGTGGTTTCTATTGTCTTTAAGTGTGACTTTCACACTGCTTGCTGCTAAAGTGCAAAGGGAAATGACAATCTAGTCACGATAGATACACATTTGAGCCCGTTTCCTGCTTAAGAATATGAAACTGGCAGTGTAGCTCTGGAGAGGATCCTTGATCTAGAAATTTCTGCCACTTCTTTTTGGCACTAATACTTTCCAAGGGACCAAAGGCAATATTCTCATTGAATGAGAGTCAAGCTTTAGAAAACTCAGCGCTGTTCGAGTCTATGTAGATTACTGGAGAAGGAAAAGAAAGAGCAAGGGTGAGGTTGACCATCTCTGCTGACATCTTTTCCATTCCTATGTGAGTACAGAATTCTTTAAAGAGGAGATCAAAACACAGTTTAGTAATCTGGATATAAAGGCTCTCTTTTGGAGGGAGACACTACAAGCAGATGTGATAGCTTGAATTCTTAGACTTATGAAAACCTACACCTCTTGCTTTGAAAAAGACAATATTAAGAAAATAAAAAGGCAAAAGACAGAGTCGAAGAAAACATTTTCAAAACATATGCCTAAAGAATTTGCACTCACAATACATAAATGGACTCTACAATTCAAGAATATAAAGAAAGCAACTCTGTTTATACAATGTGAGAAACATTTACACAGACATTTGTCAAAACACACAACTGTCAAGTCCACACATAAATGAGAGCCAGCATATGTAGACATTAAAAAATCATAAAATATCAACACAATAAGATGCCAGTAAAAACTTTATTTAATGGCCGACACTAAAACTACTGATGACTCCAAGTGTTGGTAAGGATGTAGAGGCATTACACAGAACTTAGCAAAGTAACTTAACAATCAAAGCACTACTTACCCAAAAGAAAAGAAGAGGAAACCCAGGCTACAACTACACAGAGAGGACCAAGAAGTAAGTGATGACCACCCAGCAGGCACCCCATTCCTAGGTCCTCCATACCAGGGCAAAACCCTGGGTCCCTCTTCTACATGCCTAAGCTTTTCTAACTAACCAACAGGCAAACTTTCTGCAGGCAGGCTGCTCAAACACCCCCACCACATTGATTAGACTCTGAAAGCTACAAGTCCCACTCCACCCCTAAACATTCCTATCCCCTGCTACCTCAGAGGAACTCTGAAGCACAGGCTGTAACTACACAGAGAAGAAGAAGAGAACTATAAAGCACAGGCTGTGGCTGAACAGAGTGGACCAAGAACAAGAATCAAGAAAGCAGACCAAGAGAATGGATCAAGAGAGTGAACCAAGAGACACCTCAGTGGCTCCTGGAGAGGCAGACAGTGACCGTACAGAACAGACAAACTACATTTCCTAACAACACAGACAGCACCTTCAAGGATTGGCCAAGAGGCAAAGACACACTGGCACCAAACAGAGGAAGAGATGGTTAGGCACCAATGCAAGAATTCATTCAACAACATAAAAAACAACATGGTAACACCAGAACCAAGAGGTCATACAGCAGGAAGACTTGATCATCTTAACACAGAAGAAGCAGAAGAAAAGGATTTTAAATGTAACTTTATGAGGATGATGGAGACCTTTCCAAAGAAATGGAAGAAAAGACAAACAAAAAAATTTGAAGAAATCTCTTAAAGCAAACTAAGAAAAAAAATCAATCAAAAAAGTAAAACAAAAAGTTCAAACAGTTCAAGACTTGAAGACTGAAATAGAGGTAATAAAGAAAGCACAAACTGAGGGAATTCTGAAATAGAAAATCTGGGTAAATAAACTGGAAATACAGAGACAAGCATAACCAACAGAATATAAAAGAGAAAATTGCAGGTGTGTAAGATAGTATAGGAAAAGTAGATTCATTGGTAAAAGAAAATGTTGAATCCGACAAATTCTTAATACAAAACACCATGAAAAGACCACAGCTAAGAATAGGGCTAGAAAAAGAAGAAGAACTCCAGCTCAGAGGCACAGAAAATATATTCAACAAAATCATAGAAGAAAACTTTTCCAAACTGAATAAGGATATTCCTAGAAGGTAAAAGAAGCTTACAGAACAAAAAATAAACCAGACAAAAAAAAGCTCCCCTCACCATATATTAATCAAAACACAAAACATACAGAATAAAGTAAGAATATTAAGTGCTGCAAAGAAAAAATGTCAAGTAATGTATAAAGGCAGACCTATCAGAATTTTATTCAACTTCTCAATGGAAACCATGAAATCCAGAAGGTCCTGGATAGATGTGCTACAGACACTAAGAGATCATGGATGCAAGAACAGACTACTATATGGAGCAAAGCTTTCAAGCAGTGTCAGTGGAAAAAACAAGATATTCCATGACAAAATCAGATTGAAACAATACCTATCCGTAAATCCAGCCCTACAAAAAGTACTAGAAAGAAAACTCCAACCCAAGGAAGCTAACTGTACCCACAAAACACAAGGAACAGATAACCTCACACCAGCAAACCCCAAAGAAGGGAAACACAAATATCAAAAAAATTAATAAGAATTATAATCACTGGTCATTAGTATCTCTTAATATTGATGGTTTCAATTCACCTATAAAAGACTAAGAGAATGAATATGAAAACAGGATCCATCCTTCTGCTGTATACAAGAAACATAACTCGCCCTCAAAGATAAACATTACCTCAGAGTGAAGGTTGGGAAAAAATTTTCCAATCAAATGAATATAAGAAACAAGCAGGTGTAGCTATCCTACTAATAGGTAACAAAATAGACTTCAAAGTAAAAATCAATCAGAAGAGATGGAGAAGGACACTTTATACTCATAACAGGAACAATCTAACAAGATGAAGTCTCAATCCTGAACATTTATACCCTAATATAAGAGCAGCCACATATGTTAAAGAAACAATACTAAAGCTTAAATCGCACATCCAACTCAAACATTAATGTAGGAGACTTCAACATCCCACTCCCTACAATGGACAGGTCAATTTGACAGAAACTTAACAAAGAAATAACAGAAGTAACAGGTGTCATGACTCAAATGGAATAACAGACAGCTAAAGAACATTCCACCCCCAAATTATAGAATATACCTCCTTCTCAGCACCTCATGGAACCTTCTCTAAAACTGATCACATACTCAGTAACAGAACAAACCTCAACAGAGACAAAAACTTTGGAATAACCCCCTGTATCTTATCGGATCACATTGGCTGAACGTTAGAATTTTAACAATAACAATAATCTCAGAAAGCCTGCAAACTCATGGAAATTGAACAATGTTCAATTGAACCACCCTGGATCAAGGCAGAAATAAAGAAAGAAATTAAAGTCTTCCTAGAATTCACTGAAAATGAAGGCACAGTATACACTAACCTATGGGCGCTATGAAAGCGGTGCTAAGAAGAAAGTTCATAGCACAAGGTGCCTACAGAAAGAAAGTGGAGAAATCTCACACTAACGACTTAACAACACAGTTGACAGCTCTATAACAGAACGAAGTAAACTCACCTGAAAGGAGAGGATGATAGGAAATAATCAAATTGAGTGCTGAAATCCATAAATTAGAGACAAAGAAAACAATACCAAGAATCAATGAAACAAAGATCTGGTTCTTTGAGAAAAATCAACAAGATAGGCAAACCCATATCATAATCAAAATGCAGAGAGAACATCAAAATTAACAAGATCAGAAATGAAAAGGGAAACATAACCACAGACACCCCGGAAACCAGAGAATCATTAGTTCATTTAACAAAAACCTGTACCACACAAAATTGGATAATGTTAAAGAACTGGACATTTCTCTGGATAGGTAATACATACAAAAATTAGATCAAGACCACGTAAACAATCTAAATAGATGTGTAACCTGCAAGCAAATAAAAGCAGTCATCAAAAGCCTCTGAACCAAAAAAAAAAAAAAAAAAAGGCCAAGGGTCAAATGGTTTCAGAGTAGTATTTTACCAGAACTTCAAAGAGCTAATACTTAAACTCTTCAAAGTGTTCTACATAATAGAAACAGAAGAAACATTACCAAACTCTTTTTATGGTGCTACAGTTACCCTGATACCAAAACTACACAACGACTCAACCATAAAAGAGAATTACAGATCAATCTCATGAATAAATATTGATGCAAAAATACTGAAAAAATACTGGCAAACCAAATCACCAGGATCAAGTCAGTTCATCCTGCATATGCAGGGATGGCTCAAACTACAAAAATCTGTCAATGTAATCTACCATATAAATAAACTGAAAGAAAAAAAATATGATCATCTCATTAGATGCTGAAAAAGCATTTGAGAAAATCCAACACCTCTTCACATTAAAGGTCTTGGAGAGATCAGAAATGAAAGGAACATATCTAAACATAATAAAAGTAATATACAGCAAGCTGACAGCCAACATCAAATTAAATGGAGAAAAACTCAAAGAAATTCCACTAAAATCAGGAACAAGACAAGGATTGTTCACTCTCTCCATATATATTCAACACAGTTCTTGAAGTTCTGGCTAGAGCAATAAGACAACAAAAGAAGACCAAGGGGATTCAAGCTGAAAAGGAAGAAGTCAAACATTCGCTACTTTCCAGTGATATAATAGTATACATAAGTGACCTAAAAACCTATGCCAGGGAACTCTCACTGCTGATAAACACCTCCAGTGATGTGGCAGGATACTTTTCAAAGAATGGGAGAAGTGAGAATACAATCAAAGAGGTCAAGACCATAAAGGGGACCCCCCCACACACACTCAAATAATTTACCTGGCCAGACAGGGACAGAATAAGAATAGGACCAAACTAGATCCTATGAATGTGGGTGACAGTTGTATGGCTGGGGCAGACTGCAGGGCCACTGAAAATGGCACCAGGATTTATCCCTGATGCTTGTACTGACTTCTTGGGAACCAATTCTCTTGGATGAGAACTTTGCTCTGCCCAGATTTAGTAGGGAGGGCCTTGTACCTTCCTCAAAGCAGTGTGCTTTACCATCTCTGAGGAGTGGATGGGTGTGTGGTGGGGGGAAAATGGAGGGGATAGGTAGAGGGGAGGATATGGGAACTGGAATTGGTATGTAAAATGAAAAAAAATGTAGGTTTTTTTTTAAAAAAAAAATAAAATAAGAAAGAAAAAATAAAAGGAGACTAAACACTTTCATTGAAAAACTCATAATAGTTTTATATCCAAATGTTAAAATTAAAACAAAGGAGAGGAAAACACACTTTGAAGACCAACTGAACAAATTATCATATAGTCACATTTACCTCATAATGAAATATTATTTTGCCAAAAAAAGGAATAGCATGTGACCAGAATGATTCAGAAGCATTTTTCTAAGTGGAAAATCATGTCAAATAAACATGTGTTCTCTGGGATTTCATGAAGTTCTATAAAGTATAATTTTTTTTCTTATGAAAGTAAGTATGTAGTTGCTAGCAACAAGAAGAAATGTGACTATGTAGAGATCCTGAGGGAACTGTGAGGGTGTTCCAGTCCATGACTTTCACAGTGGCTAGATGATTACATAAACCTGTCTAAGCTCATCAAATTGTGCACTGCCGGCAGGATGTCTCAGCAGGGGAAGGCACTTGCTGCCGTGCTTGATGAACGGAATCAGTCATTGTGTTCCACATGGTATGACAGACCTAAACCCCCAACGTCGTTCTCGGTCTCGATACACATTCTACTGCATGTGTGCCTGCACATACATATTAAATACATGTAAAAGTAATGAAGTCTATGAACTATACAATAAATTCTTTTTTTAATAAGTAAAGCTGATTAGAGATTCAGAACAGTATTGACTGAAAGAAGACTGGATCTATGTAAGGGAACAGGAAGCACTGGAAACTAGGAAATTTGAATCCAATTATTTTTTCAAACTTAAATTATTCTAAAAGAATCTATTACAAAGTAAAATATATTCCTTAAAGCTTAATATTACCATAAGAAAACTAATAAGAATTTGCTGTAGGAACTCCTTCAGTCAGTAGCCTTTAAAATAGGAGCCCAATTGGGCGTGGTCTCTTAAACTGTAAATGCCAATGTAATGCATGCGCTTGCTTTCTCTTCTGGCTGCTGGATTCACTCCTGTTCCTGGTTTGTGTGGAGGACAGTGATCTGTGAGTCCACCCCCTCAAAATAAATAACCCTTTATTGTACTCAATTCTGAGCTAGTATGGTATTATTTTGTAAATTCCATCATCATCTGGCGCCCATTGGAAATCCCAACTCCATGTCTTTTGGGTGGACTGGCCTAAAAAACCCAAAGGTTCCATAGCCCAGAATGTCTCCCATCCCTGCTCACCTGGCTTGATTTCACCTACTAAACAGTTTTTTTGCAAAACCCCACCACAGCAGAGCTATGGATGGCATGGAAATTTCCCAGGCTCAAGCATGCTTCATTCCCCACCCCTTTCCCTTCCACACAGCAAATTGTGCTGCATTTGTTCAGCATCCAGCTTCTGTACCCTGCTCATGAGTTCTGGACTCATTGATCCAGAGAACAACAACAACAACCAAACAACACCCTTCTCTCCATGTACAGAATTGATTTAATTTTAATCTCTCTTAAGCCAAGAGCAAAGCATATTTTTCATTATTTAACCAGGCACTTATGTGCAGAACCAAAGTGGCGTGAGAGTGTTCATGCTGCCACCAGGCATGTCTCAGTACCACGTGACTGCAACAATGACACTGGCTAGCCAATAAAGATGATTACACCTATAACAATTTACTGAAATCTCATCTGGGTGGTGGTGGTGCATGCCTTTAACCCTGAGAGGCAGAGGCAGAAGGATCTCTGTGAGATCGAGGCCAGCCTGATCTATAAGAGCTAGTTCCGGGTCAGGCTCCAAAGCTACAGAGAAACCCTGTCTCAAAAAAAAAATATTGAAATACCATAATGAAGGTAACCCTTTGATTAATAAATCAATAAACCTGAATGTTATATAATGACAGACAATATTATCATCCAGAAATTTAATAAGCATTTTGATTATACTATGGATAGTATTATGTAAGGCAATATGTTTTTCTGATACATTAATTTGTTGGATATTAGGACTTAGCATTCTTTTTTATATTACATCCTTAAGAAAATGGTTTGAAAAAGAGCCAAGAATCAGACATTTTTAGAAATGATACTATCTTACAGAGTAATAATGAACAACTAGCTGGCAAAATTAATATCATCAAAAATCAAGAGTTAAATGAAAAAATTAATACTATTGAAAAGGATAACATTAATTTTACAGACAAAATTCAATCCATATCTAATGGTACTGAGAAATTATCTGAAATAATTCATACTTTTGTAATGGCCAACCAAAATATGTTTAAAAAGTTATGATAGGTTAACAGATAGAGTATCTCTTCAGGAAGGCAATCTGCATGCTATCCAAACATGTCTAATCTTTAATGGAAAAACTTCATACCTTGGAATCACATGTACAGAATGAGGAGCAGAGGATAGGTGCCTCAATGAAGTCACTAGAAATATCTACAGGCCATGAGATATTCAGGCTTTACAAAAGACAGTAGTAAAACAATTTGAAATGATTGAGGAAATTATCAGAGCTGATGGACACAGAGAGAAGGTGAAACGACAGGGTTTAACATCACCAGTACATGTCAGAATCAGAGATGTCTTACTCAGGGTTTTAGCTTCTTTCCCTGTAATCACCTCTGAAAAAGCATGAAGTTCTAAATGCCCAAAAAGATCCAAAAATGTAGATGGGTACTTCTATCTATGATGGATCTAAAAGAAATTAAGCAATCAGTAGTATCTTATGACTTGTATTGAATATTTTTAAGGAGATGGTAAAGACATGGGCTTCCAGCAATAAGGCCAGCCTACATGATTGGCTTCAGTTAGTTTCAGTAGTCCTGGAAGATGGACCACAACTACTGTGGAAATTTGGCAAGAAAAGACAAAAATTTTAGAACATGGAAAAGGAAAAAGGACTTGAAGCTTCCCAAAATCAAATTCTTGGTGAAGGCACTTAGGCTGACCAATAGAAGCAAGCTCTTTATGAGGAAAGAATCTTGTCCCTTTACCACATAGCAGCCTTAAATGGAGGAACACGGTATGTATTCACTCATAAGTGGATTCTAACCATAATTAAAGGTCTTTGAGCCTATTATTTGTGATCCTCGAGACAAGATTCAAAAACATGGAAAATGAATTGAATCATATACTAGGGTTAAACGGAGCCCAAAAGAACTCTTTATTGACTTTTTACAAAGATTACCTAAGGCTGTACAAACAGAAGTAAGAGACCTAGAAACTAGATGAGTACTTATTGAATCTTTGGCTTTTGAAAATGCCCACTTAAAATGCAAAATGATACTTGGACCTCTAAAGGTTAGATCAGCACCAATGAATGAATGGATCCTACATACAATGAACATTGAGATATTTGACTATAATACTGTGAGAGTTGGGTATGAGAAGCAATTTTCAAAGGTTGGAGGAGAAATCAAAATGCCAAATGTTTTAATTGTTGAATAGGAAATCTGAGATGGGATTGTAGACAAGGAATTCCTAGACATAATGTCTCCCCTGGGAATGGAAAAAAATAGAAGGTATCAACATTCTGGATTATGTAGGAGATGTGGCAAAGGCCTACATTGGACCAATGAATAGAGATCAACAAAAATTAGAAAGGCAATCTGATTCCATCAAGAAACTCCTTGGGGGGCCTCTAGCAGGCCTCTAAGTCAAACACTGTCCAGTTATTCCCAGTCACTGTGGAGGACATGTCCCACCAGTAAAATTAAAAATATCAGTTGCCTGCTGAAAACAAAAATACTGTTCTGGGTGCTGGAATAAACATGGAGGATAAATCAAAAATTCCTATAGGAAATAGGAAGTGTATATTTTGGAAGACTTGTGTAAATGATAAAAGATCAAAGTGCAAATACATAACATTGTAATTGAAATATTACTAGACAAAGGCGTGGATGTGAATATATTACTCCAGAATCTTGGCATCCAAATTGGCATCTACAAGAGGCAGGTCTTCAGTTCCTAGGAATTGGAACCCTATCTCAAGTTAAACAAAGCACAAGGTGGATTGAATGCATAGTGTCAGAGAGGAAGACTGAGGCCACATGTCACTAATATTGCAATAAAATTATAGGATCATTACCTACTGCAACAATGGAATACCCAGATTAACATTCCTGCAGTCCCAGAAACTCATGTGTCTCAGATGGATACTATAAGGTACTATACACAAAAGTTACCATACATTCAGTCTGTAGAAGAAAACAAAGCAACTAGCAAACCTTTAGAGGTACCAACAACTCTACCTTTAAAATTGGTAACTGAGAAATGAATATGGGTTAAACAATGACCTTTAACAAAAGAGAAACTGCAGACTTTAGAACAGTTGGTACAGGAATAACTAGATGTTCACCATATTGAAGAATCAACCGGCCCTTGGAATTTTTCCGTATTTGTTGTTAAAAAAAATCTAAAAAAATGGAGAATGGTGACAGATCAAAGAGCTGTGGCTACTTATAATAATTCTCAGCCCACTAGAAGATACAAGTGGACCATTCTGTGTATGTGTGTGTACGTGTGTGTATGTGTGTGTGTATGTGTGTGTGTGCATATGCATATATATGTTGCCCAGGAGAATAATAGTCATGGCTCACTTAAAAATCAAAGCTGACTTTGGAGTTGGATGATGGCTTTATCCTTCTCTAAATCCAAGTATGTTGTTAAAAGTAAAATTCAGAGTTTCTGTCTCATATAAGGAGCCATTGGTATGGGACAGAAAGAAAAAAGAACTTAGGAAAAATTTTACTTTTTTCAATACCTATTTTTCTCTCTATTGTACCTTTGGTTGAATATATGTCTGTATAAATAATCCTTAAGTTTTCTACAATGAATAATCAATTTTCTGCATAATCTTTGAAGTTTCCAGAAAGAAGATCGAGCCCCACAACCACTCCACCTGGTTGACATGACATCATGATGCTGATAGCACTGCCAGTTTTTGATAGCAGCTGCTCAAGATGGTTCCATCCTGGTTAGCTGAGATGGTGTGCTTTTTTTTTTTTACAATGTTCTGGCCAGAAGTCCAAATAAGAACCTCAGAAAAACCCTATCAAATACCCAGAGACTATTTGCAATTATATAAGACAGTAATACTGAAACTTACTCATCATTTTACTTTTACAGGATCCTATAGAAAGAACATCACCCCCATGACAGTTGGAAGTATTTCTAGAAAATGACATCCTCTCTTCTAACAAAGTTTGTCCTCAGGCTTAGGAACATCAATTAGGGTTGATTATAACTGGTGTAAGGTTAGGGGTTGGGGTAGAATTTATATAGGCTCAGGTATCTCTTTGAAGGAAAAAAAAGAAAAAAGGAAAATTGGATGGGATAATAGGTAGATTAGTGTGAGCTTACTCACATTAATAATAATAATAATGAGTAATAGAGTAAAAATTTATGAGCTATTATTTATAGACAATTTACATAGGTATAGATACTTATATATTGATATAAATTCAAATTATGTTTGTGATATTGAATATACTCCTATTTCTGTTTACAATATTTTACACCTAGACACATTTATTTTGTCATATTGTATGCAATATGCTTCTACCTCAGCTTAAGACATTTTGTATAGTGATACAATTTAGGATATATTTATCATATTGCACTACACATTTCTACCTCTGATCAAGATACTTATACAGTTAGGTCCTTGTCGTCATTTGTTGAACAGTTGTTTAAAGATGGTTTAACATTTTAATATGAAGTCTTAGTCTTTAAGCTATATATGTATTCAGAATTATAGGTCAATAGTCATCTATGTTTGCATTCTTAGAGTTAGAAATCATGTTCTTTAGATACATACAATTGTATTCAGCATTGATAGGTAATCTTCAAGCACTTCAAAGAGTTGTAGAATATGGCATATAAATAACTTAGGGTTCTGTTGACGTGAGACAGAATTGGTCCTGTCAGCACCGATCTATTCTTGAGAGAAAGTTGAGCACCAAAGACAGTCTACTTGGAACTTGTTTTCCTCTTGGCAAAACTGGCTTTTTGGCAAGGAACTGTTCATGCTGTGACCACTGAAAAAAATGTATGATTCTAGACAGGACAAGCAGGATACAAAAGACTGTCACATCTTGCCAAGACATGCTAAGACAGTTTTGAAAATTTTTTGCCTCTGAAAATGGCCTGTCAGTTACTATAGGCCTTAGTAAAAGTTGGTTGCTCTAAAATTGCAAATAAGACTGGGTGATTGCCTGGGTAGTCAGTTGTCTCTGTCATTTATTGCACATTTTGGAAGTTGCTTGATTTCACTTCCTGTTTGCTCAAATTATATTATTTCCCTTCTCAGGTCTTTGATGGGGTTGTCGTAGTTACTTTCTTTTCATGACTTGGCCAATCTATTTCTAACACAAGACTTTGAAAACTGAGGATAGGATAATTATTGAAACATTTAGCGTATATTTCTTGCTTGATGATTTTTTATGATGGTTGTAATTATTAATTTTATACTTAATAATTTTTATTGTATAGTTTTGCATTAGGTTTAGAACTTTCTTGTTTAAACGAAAGGAAGAGGTGCTGTAGGAACTCCTTCAGCCAGTAGCACTGAAGAGACCAGCTCACTTGGATGTGGCCTCTTATACTATAAATACCAATGTAAAGCATGTGCTTGCTCTCTCTTCTGGCTGCTGGATTCATTCCTGTTCCTTGTTCATGCAGAAGACTGTAATCTCTGAGTCTACCCCTAAATAAATAAGCCTTTATTATACTTAATTCTGAGATAGTTTGGGATTATTTTGTACCTTCCATCATCAACAATTAAATAAAATTAACAAGGGAATACAAGTTTACTCTACCAATAGGTCTGTTTTTGAAGTTAGTATATTGTTGGAAAATAGTTAAATATTAGGGAAGTTAAATAAAAGAATATACTGAGAAAGGTCAATTCATTCTATAAATAGCTTAGCGTAAGAAATGTCGTAGGCATTAGCCAGGAAGGGTTTTCCTGAATTTATGAAAACAGCCAGGTTAAAAAAGGGAAGGGAACTTGGAGTGTAGAGTGTAACACATGGTGTACACCAGAGAAAGAATGGAAACAAAGGAAATCATTTCTGTTACTACAATAATATTTTGTATGCTCACCCACTGCCTGCATGTTAGTAATGCCAACTGATGCTTAAAAGCAAGCTCTTAGCCTGATATCTTGTCAGCCTTAAAACTTATGAACAATTATGTAAAGGCAGTACTAAGTTTGTAATGATTCTCACCTTTGCAGTTAGCAGTCCCTGCTTTCTATTTACAGGCAGACTTACAGGATTGCTTGCTCACCTTTTAGCCTATCATTCTTTAGATAGACTTATAAAAGGCAACTCTAAAAACTAGTGCATTTTTCCAAAAACTACATTAGAAGTTGAGGTTTGGATTATGAATTATATCCATTATATTCAGTATATATCTATATTGATATATGTATGTATGTATGTATGTATGTATGTATGTATCTATCTATCTATCTATCTATCTATCTATCTATCTATCTATCTATCTATCTATCTATCTATCTATGTTCAGTATATATAGATCCAGTATAACTTTTTAGTCACATATTTTATATGATAAAAAGAGCTTTCAAAAAATTCAATGAGATTCTTCAGTTGAAATATTTTTATAATGATGTAAAAAACTTCTTTCAAACATAGACAGTATAATAAGGGCCAAGGCTGAACATGAGTCATGGAATGTTTATGGATGCATAAAGCAATAAGGAGAAATATTCATATCTGATTTTCTTCGAGACAGAGTTTCACTATGTAGCCCAAGATGTCCTAAAACTCATTTACATAGACCAGTCTGGCCTCAAACTCCCAGAGATATGCCTGCCTCTATCTCCAGAGTGCTGGGATTAAAGGCATGAGTCACTACACCCTATAGTGGTGATATTTTGTGAATAAAACCTGTTACTTTCTATTTTAGATTATCAGAAAATAACAAGGCTAGAGGTGGACTGTTGTGTCATTCATTTCTTTTTTATTACATCTAAAAATGATTACCAAAATCAAATAAAAAGTCCACATATGCCACTTGGGCAAATGTAGGGAGCCGCCTGGATGTGGCCTTGGCCAGATAGTGCCAGCACTCCTACAGCCTGGAGGTATACATATCCTTTGATGTTGCCGCCTTAGGCCGGTGTGCTGGAGCCTTGTTTTGCATTTCAAGAGACTCGGTCTCCTGACCTGTCCCGTGGCCTTGGATCCTAGTAGAATGGCATCAACCAATCAGCATTCGAGCCTCTCACCCTAGAAAAGCGGCTGTCTTTGGATTTTTCACTCTCTCTCGTCATCCCTGTTCCCCATTCCCCCTTTCAAGCAAGGAGCTCTAATAAATTGTGATTGAGAAGGATTCTTGATTTTGTGACCGTCCATTCCTGCTGGTCAGGGAGCGCGTCGCATTTTGGTGCTGAAAACCGGGACGCCGGATTTGAACAAGCCAAGGAGGGAGCAGAATTCAGAACTCAACACAAAGAGCGGTGACTGACGTCAGGAAATCCTCCAGATGTAAGCTGATTGCTAAGGCTGGTCCAGAGTGGTAATGTGTGCATTTGTTCTTCTCTGTTGCTTTGGGTTGCGCTGTGATTAACCAGGTGGTGAGTGCCTTTGCTGCTGCGACTACAGCTCTAGTCAAAAGTAAAAATAAGTCCGCAGTAGATCAAGCAGCATTTTTCTAAAAGGACTTCCTTGTAAGTAAAAAGGAGGTTTTTTTCTTTAGCCCAGGGGGTAAGTGCGCACCATGGGCAATTCTTATGGAGCCAGCTCGAACCCCAGGGAGATTTATCGCTCAATCCAGGCACTTTTGCGACAGCGTGATTTAAAGATCTCTTCTAGCACTGTCGCTAACATTGTAAAAGACATTGTTGATGTCTCACCTTGGTTTGCAGCTTCAGGTGACCTAACTTTGCCGTCTTGGAATAAGCTAGGCAGGGATTTGGAACAAGCAGAAGGAAATATTGGGAGAGGCACACTTCCTTTTTGGAGGATGGTGCGGGACTGCTTGAAGGAAGAACGTAATATAGAGATATTAAAACAGGGTCGCAAGGCATTACAGAAACATCAGGACAGCTTTTCAGAATCAGATCAGAAGGAGGAACAAGAGTGTAGGCCTAGAAAGAAAAAGGAAAAATTAAAAGATAAGGATCCGGAAATAAAAAAAGGAGAAAAGGGGAAGAGAAGCCCCATAGCTTTAGTAGTGAAAGAATTTGTAGATTTAGATTTATCAGAGGAGGAAGAACAACTAGAGGGAACGGCTGCTAAATCCGAGAAAGAGCAGCAAGGTAGCCGGAGGCGGGGCGATGTTGATGTGTTTACTACAAAGGGCAGAAGAGACGAGGCGCCAGTTCCTGCTGCCCTCCCCCCATCCGCCCCTCCACCCATGTACCAGCAGGTAGCTACAGAAGGTCACAGCTTCATAGGAAGGCAAACTTGGTCGCAACTGGCTGCTGCCTTTCCTGTTTTTGAGGAGCCACAGAATTACAATAGGTGGTATGAACCAATCCCATACAGACAGCTGAAGGATTTGGTTGAAGCTGCGAAAAATTATGGAGCAAATGCCAGTTATACAATCACATTATTGAGAAGGATTGTTACAGTAGCACTGACTCCTACAGACTGGCAGGAGATTGCAAGAGCAGCTCTTCCAGCAGGGCAGTTCCTGGATTTTAAATCTATAGTCCAGGACAAGGCTCAGACCCAAGAGCGCATTAACATACAAAGTGGCCACCCAGAGTGGACGGCTGATATGCTTCTTGGACAGGGGGCATTTGCTGGAAATCAGAATCATTATCCTTGGGAGGTTTATAGGCAGGTTAGTGAGATTCATTATAGAGCATGGAAATCACTCCCTAATAAAGGTGAAACAGCTGGTAACCTAACCAAGATTATTCAAGGTGCTGCAGAGCCATTCTCTGATTATGTGGCTAGGATGACAGAGGCAGCTGAAAGAATGTTTGGGAATTTAGATATTTCATTGCCTTTTGTCCAGCAAATAATATTTGAGCAGAGCACCAAGGAATGTCAAAGAGCAATAGGTCCAGTAAAGGGAAAGGGATTAGAAGCCTGGATCAAAGCCTGCCGTGAAGTTGGGGGGCCTCTAACCAATGCAGGGCTGGCGGCTGCTGTGCTTGCTGCTGCCAGAGGTGTCAGAGGAGATAAGGGAAAGGCATGCTTTAAATGTGGACAGTTGGGGCATTTCAAAAAACAATATCCCAATAGTCATAATGCCTCAGATTCTTCAGGGCTCTCAGCTGCAACATCGCAGAGGCAGCCAGACATTTGTCCCAGATGCAAGAAAGGGAAACATTGGGCTAATGAGTGCAGATCAGCTAGGGATATAAATGGACAACTTATTCCTATGCCTATTCAGTCATTGTCAAAAAACGGATTGAGGGGCCCATGCACCCAGGGCCCAAAAATATTTGGGGCAATTCAGAACACGATGGCAGTCCCCGAGATGACTCCATCGTCCCAACAAGAAGGACAGCCAAAGGCTCCGGAGGGCTGGACCTCTGTGCCACCTCCAAACTGCTATTAACTCAGGATATGGGAGTTCAGGTCATAGAAACTGACGTGTTTGGGCCATTAGAAAAAGATACTGTTGGCATAGTCTTGGGACATTCATCCTCAATTATGAAAGGCCTGATAGTCCATCCTGGAGTCATAGACCCTGCTTATGAAGGCTGCATTAAAATTCTTTGCCATTCTCCATATGGGGTAGTTTCCATCGCCCCAGGAGACAGAATAGCTCAACTCTTAGTTCTGCCTTCAGGGCGTAATAAGCTTCCAGCAGAGGGGCTTGTCTTAAAGGACAAAAACCTTGCTCCCATGGGAGTAGATTTGGCTTGTTTATCCTTGGAGCTTGATCAGTGACCAATCTTAAATTTAGAAATAGAAGGAAAGATTTTTTCAGGCCTAGTGGATACTGGAGCAGATAAAAGTATCATCAGATCCCAAGCATGGCCAAAACGCTGGCCCTTACAACAGGCCTCCCAGTCCCTTCAAGGGCTGGGGTATGCACAAACACCGCATATAAGTGCTAAGGAGTTAGTCTGGAGAACAGAAGATCAGAGAGGGACTTTTCAGCCTTTTGTGGTTGATTTGCCCATCAACCTATGGGGCAGGGATGTGCAGTCTCAAATGAGATTGAGACTTACAAATGATTATTCTGATACCAGTAAGCAAATGATGGCACGTCAGGGCTATGTTCCCAATAAGGGACTTGGTAAATGTCTCCAAGGTAGACAGAATCCTATTGAGACTGTCTCCAAGTTAGATAGAAAAGGCTTGGGTTTTTCATAGGGGCCACTGAAGCTGTAGCTTCCACACAAAAGACAATGCCCATCCCTTGGCTAGTAGATAAGCCGGTATGGGTCCCTCAGTGGCCCCTTTCCTTGGAAAAGCTGGAAGCTGCAAGACAATTAGTACAAGAACAGTTAGAACTAGGACATTTAGAACATTCTGTATCGCGTTGGAATACGCCTATTTTTGTGATTAAAAAGGCTTCTGGAGGTTGGAGGTTACTGCATGACCTTAGGGCAGTCAATGCTCAGATGCAGGTCATAGGCCCAGCCCAGCAGGGTCTTCCATTGCTTTCAGCAATACCAAAGAATTGGCCTGTAATTTCCTTGGACATCAAGGACTGTTTCTTTTCAATTCCCGTGTGTCCTCAGGACCGGGAAAGGTTTGCATTTACTCTTCCATCTGTTGACAATGAGCAACCCAATGCTCGGTTTCAATGGAAAACTTTGCCTCAGGGAATGGCCAATAGCGCCCTCATATGTCAGTTATATGTAGATGCAGCATTGAGTCCTGTTAGGAGACAATTTCCTACGGTAAAAATTGTTCACTACATGGATGATTTATTATTATCTGCCCCACATCAGGAGACCCTGAAGGAAGTTTTCCAAAAGGTTACATCCCTTTTGGAGGAGCAAGGACTCCACATAGCCTCAAATAAAGTACAAACATCTTCGATGGTGAAATTTTTGGGGACTATAATCACCCCTGAAAGCATCAGGCCTCAGAAAGTGCTTATTCGCACCCATCACCTTAAAACTCTTAATGATTTCCAGCAGTTGCTGGGAGATATAAATTGGATTAGAGGATATCTAAATATACCTCGATCTGAGCTCTTGCCTTTGTTTTCCATCTTAGAAGGCAATCCTGATATCTGTTCACCTAGAGCCATGACCCCGGCTGCAATGCAGACCCTTAAGAGGGTAGAATCTGCTATTACTACAGCTCAATTACAGCGAGTGAATCCATCCTTACCAATTTTGCTATGCATTCTCAAAACAAAAAATTATCCCACTGGAGTGTTATGGCAAGATGGACCCCTCTGGTGGATGCATGGAAATTCCATAGGAGCAAGATCTGTTCAATATTATCCAGAATTGGTGGCTGGCCAAGCATTAATGGGAATAAAGCTTTGCTTAGCCCACTTTGCGAGAATGCCTGACAAGTTGATAATTCCCTATACAAGGGAACAGGTAGAAGTTTTGACAGCCACAGTAGATGGCTGGGCTATCCTGCTTTGTGCATTCCCTAATGTTATTGACAATCATGTGCCAAGGCACCCCTTAATAAATTTTGTGGAGAAAAATTTGGTGTATTTTCCCAGGATTACCTCACCCCACCCATTAGAAGGAGCCTTAACTATCTATACAGATGGCTCAAAGACCGGAAAAGGGGCTCTGGTGGCAGGAAATGCTAAACCTGTGGTCTTTCAATTTCGGCCTGATTCCCCCCAAGTCACTGAGTGCTTGGTGGTTTTGGAGGTGTTTCAGAGATTTCTTGAGCCATTTAATTTAATTTCAGATTCACAATATGTGGTCAATGCTGTGGCCTCTCTTGAGGTTGCAGCCTCAATTCGCAGCTCAAGTACAGTGTCTAATATTCTTTTACAAATACAAAAACATATTTTAAAAAGAGAAAATCCCTTTTATGTTGCTCATATTCGAGCCCATTCTCTCTTGCCAGGACCTATGGCAGAGGCTAATGCTCAAGCTGATGGTGCTACTCGAGCACTCGCCCTTGTGGCTACAGATTCACTCCAGCTAGCTAGAGATTTCCATCAGCTTTATCATGTTCCAGCGAATACACTTCGCTTAAAGTTTAAGATCTCTAGGGAAAATGCCAGGAGGATAGTAAAAGCCTGTCCCTCCTGCGTGACCATGTTACATCCCCCACATATTGGGGTAAATCCCAGGGGGTTAAAGCCAAACTCACTCTGGCAAATGGATGTGACTCACATCTCGGAGTTTGGCAGACAAAAGTATGTTCATGTGTCGGTGGACACATGCTCTGGAATAATTCATGCCACCCCACTGGCAGGGGAAAAGGTAACTCATGTAAAAATGCATTGCTTAGAGGCCTGGGCAGCTTGGGGAAAGCCAAGTCGTTTAAAAACCGACAATGGCCCAGTATATGCCTCACAGGGCTTTAAAGCCTTTTGCAAGCAATTACAAGTTGAACATACCACTGGCCTACCATACAATCCTCAAAGCCAGGGTATCGTAGAAAGAGCAAATAGAAATTTAAAGGAAATTTTGCGAAAGCAAAAAGGGGGAATAGCTATAGCAGCTTCCCCCAGAGAAAGGATTTCTCTTGCACTCTTTACACTTAATTTTTTAATTCAAAATATTGCTGGAAAAACAGCAGCAGACAGGCATGCCCTGTTTGAAAGCTCTACAGAGCGAGATTTGGTCATGTGGAAGGATGTATTGATTAATAAATGGTGTGGACCGGATCAGGTAATTACCAGATCCAGGGGAGCAATTTGCATTTTCCCTCAGAATCGTGAAGATCCAATCTGGGTGCCAACGAGACTGACAAGAGAAATAAAGAAGAAAGATGATCCAGTGGATGCTGAGTGTCCTGCTGTGGAAGATTCGTGCCAGTGATGACCCTCTGGGCGGTGTCAAGAGCAACTGTTTCACGTTATCACCTTGAGCAGCACCCTGTGCAACCTCTTATCTCTTAACAATTTTCTGACTGACTCTATTCTGCCTTTCTCCCTCCTTGGGGATGGGTGGGAGCAGAGATATCCTTGGCATGCTGTGTCTAGGTGGAAGTGCTGTATGTCTTTGATTGGTGTGCTACCTGCTAGCCCAAGTGAGGAGGGACAAGGTCTTTGTGGCACAAGCCTTGGCAGTCTTGGAATGTGTATCCTCACCCCAGGTTTGGCTCTCAGCCTCAAAAGAGCTCACAGGCAATTAGCCATGCATAGCCTTTGCACCCTCTAGGGACCAGATAGTCCCACGGCACAGAGGAAGGTATGCATAGGCGGAGGGTGTGCAGACACAGCCCTAGCACTCCCAGGGAAGTAATTGTCCCATTGCACGGGAAGGGTGTGTCTTGCTTTTCTTTTCTTTAATCAGTCCACACATCATGAGGTGGGGACCAGATTGGAAAATAGTTTTGCCTTATTGCTCTAAAAGACAATAAAAGGAGGAGCTGTAGGGAGCCGCCTGGATGTGGCCTTGGCCAGATAGTGCCAGCACTCCTACAGCCTGGAGGTATACATATCCTTTGATGTTGCCGCCTTAGGCCGGTGTGCTGGAGCCTTGTTTTGCATTTCAAGAGACTCGGTCTCCTGACCTGTCCCGTGGCCTTGGATCCTAGTAGAATGGCATCAACCAATCAGCATTCGAGCCTCTCACCCTAGAAAAGCGGCTGTCTTTGGATTTTTCACTCTCTCTCGTCATCCCTGTTCCCCATTCCCCCTTTCAAGCAAGGAGCTCTAATAAATTGTGATTGAGAAGGATTCTTGATTTTGTGACCGTCCATTCCTGCTGGTCAGGGAGCGCGTCGCAGGCAAAGCCACAGGAAAATGTTTGGGTTTGTAAGGAGAAACATCAACTTAACGAGTAATAAAATTTACTGTAAGTGTGGAATATAGTTATATACATGAACACTTCATCCTTTCTCTCTTTGGGCCAATAGTTGTACGTGATCTCAGAACACTTTGAAATAAAATAAATATAATCCTGATCAAAGTTTTAACTTAAGATAAACTTCTCTGTGAGGCAAGTTATCCCACTGTATTTTTTGTAGATTCCCAATGTATTTCCATAACACTACCTACTTTATATATACAGAAGATATGAAGCTTCAAAGTTCAACATGGATTAATAAAATTAACATGGAATATGAAGAAAATGTGTTTTCATTTAGAAATAGAAACTGATAGCCTATGCTGTTTACAGAATCTGAAGTCACATTTCACAATGCTGTTTTGTTTTTTTTTTGTTTTTTTTTTCTGTAGAGTGAGTTTTGAGGGAAAACTAAGAAAGCATTGATAATAACAGCATTAAGATGTCATAAAATCTGGGGGCTAACTTGAAGTAGTTTTGTGTATGAGCATTTATGTCCATTTTGATTGGGGATTTTATATTATTGTCAAACTGTATGTTAAGCTGTAAGCACTGAAATTGAATCATTAAATTACGCTTTCTTCTTTTATGTGTCAGTTATCCACTGAGAACATATGTTATCACTACAGAATAATGCTAATCTTCTTTATACCCTGTAAGTTTAATGTACTAAAAAATAGAGAAGTAAAAATGTCACTGTGATCTATTGCAAAATAAAATATTATCAGAAAGATATTGTGAGTATTTCAGAAGTAAATCAACAATAATAATGGCACAAAATCACAGTTTTCCTGGACCTCAAGGGACAAACTAAAAAGCACTAGTCATAGCTTCCTCAGTGTGAAGACATAGCTTCTCCTCTGAATTCACTCCCCAGTGAATTAACCTTAGAGAAATATGTGTGTTTATTTCACCTCATACTCTTTTGAGTAGTAGATAAAGAAATATGCATTTTAATTCACATTTTACTACAGATTCTTGCATGTATATCTGGGCCATTTTTCCCCTTTAATTTTCCATTTCTGCTTTCATTTCTTTTCTTAGACCATTCTCTTAAATTGCCAGGAACCAAGATATTTTCATTAAAGAAATATTTATAAATAAAAAGAAATCATCTTAAGGTCCTGGTTGATGTGAAATCATATGTACAGTAGATTGCCAGGGAGAGGGTACCACTGCCAAACTGACAAGGTAGGAGTATGAATTGTACCAACTCATCATTGTTTTTCTCAGTGGTTTGGAAAGAATTTGAAACTCGGCTTTTACTATGTGTGTTCCTTCGAAATGCTATATATTCTGAGCTTAAAATATGCAATTATCCCTCAAGGAACAAATGAATTTACAACTGGTATTTCTTATGAAAAATGTATAGTTACAAAATATCCAGAATGAACATGTGTTTATCAGTTAATTCCTTCAAAATTAATAAAAATGTATTGCTATTATTAACTTTAATAGATATATTTTACTCTCAAATGATCAGAAAATATTATCTTCTTAGGCAACTTCTGCAGAATAAAAGAGTGTGCAACATGTGCATACCAGACCTTCATGACTGGACAAGAACAGTCCAGACCGCTTCCAGGAAAGATTCTCAGGGAAATTAAGTATACAGAATGGAATCTGTCAGAAGATCCACAGGATCAGAGCGGAAACGTCTTTGACCAGAAACCAGACATTCACTGTTTCACAGTTTATTATAAGAAAAACAATGTTGCTTTGAAGTTGGAGGCCCATTTTGTACAACAGTAGATTTTCATTCATCTAGTGACATAAAATTATAATTTTTATTCATATTCCACATATGTATATGAATAAAAAATATATTCATTCTCTTAAATTGTTTGTTCCTTTTTCTTGGCCTTGGGCTCTGAGAAATGGTAGCTCTTACCAGATTATGTGCCTTCACTAATGAAATATTGTAATATTACATCCATTATATGTCTACAATATATCATAGGCACAGTTATATAGTATGCCTTTAATAAGAAAAACTAATAAACATAGAGAGAACACATTATTATGGTAAATTTTAAAATACCAACTGCATTAAAAAGAAACAGGGTATTATTTATTCTCTAAATTAAGATAGCAATAAGTTAATGGAAAACCAAGATCATAAAGTTTTAATATTTGCACCTGTAAATATTTATTAAAAAGTCATAGTTCATCAAGTCAAAGGCCAATTTTTGCGCTGCTGTTATCAGTAATTTCTCAGTAAATCTTAATTTGCAGTGAATTGTACTGTTAACATTATGTTCCTCCTATTGAGGAATATTTTGTGTATTTCACGTAAATTATCAAGTTAAGGATGAAATTAAAGAAAGATGAGACTATTGATTACCTAGTTAAAAGGTTTAAAAAAAAAGAACATGGAAAATACCTATTTAAAAGTACTTGGGAATGTGATTCTTCAATCTAGTTTATTTGACCAGTATAATGTGAATGAAAAATGATTTTTCTTTTGAGACAAAGTTTCTCTGTGGAGCCTTAACTGTCCTGGAACTCATTCTGTAGACCAGGCCGGCCTTGAAGTCACAGAGAACCGCCTGCCTCTGCCTCCCATTAAAGGTAGCCTTGCGCCATCTCTGTCCTGTGAATGAAAAACAGTTTAATAGTAACAATAATTCCCTGGTCTTAAGAATATCATAAATGGAAGCAATCTACATTAAAATCAAATAAGTTGGGAAAAGTCTTTAGAAACGCTAGAAGAGGAAACAAAATTACAGTGACCTTTTTCTTCATTTCGAATTAATGCATTGTGTCTACGAATCAAATTTCCTCATTGTCACAATAAATGTCATTGGTATTTTCATATTTGAGTATTAAATGCCTTATAATTTCCTCCTGAAAATTATTGTAGTTATTCCAAATGTCTACCCACCGATAAAATTTTCAAGAGAAAAATATAGTAGTGAGTTATAGTGATACAGTTATTTAATGCATTTAACTTCCCCATTTTGTTTCTAATTAATTAACTTATTTGAGACTGAGTCTTGCTATATAAATCTATGTGGCCTAGCACTCATCTTGTTGGCTAGGTTTGCTCCAAAGACGTGGTGACCCATCTGTCCCCATCTCAGGAATGCTGAGCTCAAAGGACACGGCTATCATGACTCCCTAACTTCTTCTTTTAGAAAGTTATTTTTAAGGAAATATAGCCCTTTAACTGTTCTATATCAATACTAACTAATTTCATTCCTAAAATATATCTAAGAATCAAACCCAAAACTGTCCTTACTCACTTGCTCTGGTTATAACAGCATCAATAGTTCTCTTTGCCATAATTTATGACTATTTTGTAGCGAAGTGGCCTGCACTTGACGACGTAAACTTAGAAGTATCTTTAAACATGAAAGTTCCTGAAATGTGTTTTTAAAATTGTAACTATGAGTTTAGAAGAAATTTATTAAAGACTAGAAGTTGAACTCCATAAGGCAAAAACTAGATCATTATGAAATCAAGACCTTATAAAAAGCATTTTAATAGGAAGAACGTACGGCTTGAGCAACTGCTGATTGCTTAAATAGGTAAATTTGACACATAGCAGGAAGTATAAATAAAAAAGGATTTCCATCAGGACATTCAATTTTACTATTGTCTTTCTCAATTACCTTTAAATAGACGCGAGAAGCAGAATTGTCTTTTTATGAATCATCTTAATGTTCAAAATTTATTTCCTAGGCCTTCACAATGATTTTCAACTTGGAATTCCTTTTAGTACCCTTATCGATAAAGGAATTTCTGAAATTCCAGGTATGGATGATGCCATACACATCAAAGAGAAGACAATAAAATTTGTCCTATGTCTTTAATGAATACCAAAACTGTTACAAGTTCATATTTCATGTTGAAAATTAATTCTCAAATGCCCCCAAACTGCTAGGTTCTCACCCAATAGATTTGGAAGGCACTTTACTGAAAGAGAGTATAATTGTTTAAGTATCCCTGTGTTTCTCATTGTGTTTCCACATCAACTTGGAGCACCTTGGCATCACTCAGGACTGCACAGTTAATTAGCCAATATAGTGCTAATGTGCTCAACTTTCAAAAGAATAGACAAAATGATACATTTAGGTCAGGTACTCAAATGGACAGTAATTTTTCCAAATTACAAATTTTAAAATTTTATGACAATGAATTGCTTTTAAAAATACAAGGAATCAAATTTTGGCATAATATTTCATTTCTGCATTTTTCTCTTGAATACTGTATTTTAAAATACACTATTTATTATATATTACTGTAAGAATCATGTTAAGAATATTCACTAACCCATGTGTAGCTTACATTAAGCTACAAGAAAACTAGAAGGTTAGCCAGGAGGAAAAGGAAACAGGATATGCTAAGACAGGTTGTTACTACTCAACAGTAATAAAATGAAATTAAATTGCTATAAGCAAAGGTATAACTTGGTTGTTGTCATTGCTTCCCATGTGCAATTTCACTGACATCTTTTCCAATATAAAGAAAACATCAGACACTCAATTCTAAAAGAAAAGAAAAATAGAAGAATGGGATGTAACATAAACCAAAAGATATGATGCTATACAAAATTATCAGAAAGGTCAAATCAGGTTATTTTTGCAAATACTGAATCAATTAATACTGCATTAACTATATATGGTAGGAAAGAGAAATGACTATGAAAGAGAAAGCTTTTTGGCAACAAACATGAGAAAATAATTAGGAAATTGGTATGTTTTATCATTCCAGAAAGAAAAAGACATTTTTTGAAGAGATAGTCAACAAGATTTTCTTTCCTTCCCCTGACCCTAAAGATTTTATATCTTGCGTATCAGATTCTTGCACAGCCATGTTCATTGGAAACCTATTCACAAAAACTAGAAAACTGGGGCAAGAAGTATTCTTAAACTGATGAGTGGATAATAAAAATGCACATTATCTACAGAGTGGATTCTATTCAGCTGTAGGGAAATGTAATTTGCAGGTAAACGAATGAAACTAAAATATATACTGGGTAAGGTAACTCTGACCCAGAAAGACACAGCTTGAGTGGCCTATTACCTGTGGATTCCGGCTTTGAATCTTAAGATGTGAATACACAGCCTGGAGCCACCGCAGAAACCAGGAAAGTAAGAAAGGACCATGGTGGGTAACAGAAGAAATTTAGGAGAGAGAGCTGGTGGGCAACAGGTGCTAGGAAGGGGGAAATGCTATCATGGGGAGGGGACTTTACCTGAGAAGAAGAAGGGAGTATACTTCCTTAGAGTTAGAATATGGAAGAAATAAAAAATAGCAGTGATGATTCAAAAATGTTTAAGGGAAACATTTTCTGCCCCCAATATATCCATACACATATATGTGCATGCTTTCATAAGAAGTTCAAAAGACATCACACCACTTAGGGTGATAATGTTCCCCCAACAACACCTGCTTGTCTAATAATGTGACTCTATCTGGGCCCAGTGATCAAATCATACATGCATGAAGACAATGGACGATCTCTCTCCACAGGACTCTCACAGTATTTGGCTAGAACTAAGGTGGCTTTGTTTTTCTTCATGGAAGGTGAATGGAATTTACTTTGTATAATCCTGGAAAATTTTGTAATTTGGGCATGTTTTACAATTAACTGACTTTCATCTCTGGTTCTAATTAGTATTAATTGGTTCCCTGTAGATCCCAAGAATGGTTGAAAAGCAACAAATAAAAGGCCAAGCATAACTCTGAAAGTTTGGCATGCAAAAATAAGCTATTGTCTGCAGTTTGGGAAATAATGGCAAGGTAAGTCACAGCAAGTGAGTCCTGCAGAAGACCATATTCCAAAGGAGAGATAGCTACAGTAGAAGTGTGTTCTGGTGCCCTGCCTGGGAGTCCAACCTGTGGACCTTAGACATCCCTAACCCTTGGCAGACTTATATTAAGTAGATAATGCCTTTTTAAAAAAGTACTTGAATGTTACTACAAAACTAGAGGGACAAATGAAACAAATAAAAATAAAAAGAGAAAGCTAATGCCAGGAAATTCAACAGTAGTTACAAAACTATACATGTGTACAAGGAAATGCAGCTACTTTTTAACTGAACAAATGATTTAGATATTGCAAAGATGAAGTAATAAAGTACTGAAGTGAATAAATGGGCATAATTGGATGGGACGAGTGAACTAAATGAATTAAAGAACTCTTTCTACTAATGAGATCTGTGTAACAATGAGTTTTATGAGATGCTTCTCAACGTTCAGCCTTCTGTAACAGAGCATAAATAACAAGGAGAATCTCAAGAGCCCTCCCTGCTATCAATCCATGTGGACTAAAATGGCATATTAATTTCAAAGAAGCACCTTATGTAGGCTGAACAGTAAAAAAGGGGGACGTGAGAGAGGAAGATGTGCTGTCCATCATTGCTGCTTCCTATAGACAATGCTGGACTGGGAAGAGAGGAGTAGCTTGGTCCTTACCAAGCTTGGTATCACTGTACTCTCTGTTTCATATGTGCCTAGAACTCACTTCTTCAGCTTGCTTTTTAATTGCATTAAGTTCAGATTGTAAGGCTTCTCATATACGTCTGTATATGTTATTTACTGAAACCCATCTCTCTGAGATAGCAGCTCATTTGTTATACTAGTGTGATAACGTAAGTTCATATCTTTAAGACTGAGTTACCAGTGAAAATAACATCGACACTATCCTCCCAACAGTATTGAATGAATGCAAAGACAAAACGAAAGAATCCTCTCCGTTTTACACACAACAAATACTTGGCAATTGTTACCTTCACCTTGTCATTCAAGACTGAGCTGGCCATGAATATTGGAAGAGAATTTAGACTTCGGCAACTCCCAGTGAGAACAAGCTCTCTATTTGTCAAAGTTGGGTAACAGTTTATGATAGGGGCCATAGCAGATACACATATGCAAATGAGTCTTCTTCTCTTTTCTTATCTTTCACTGCAATTATGGTGTCTTACCGTGAGGACCTAGAATATAGAATTCTCTTCTGTATGTACAGAACTCTATAGCTACTGATATTTACATATTTACAAAATGTGTAGCATTTTCTATTCTCTTTTGTTCTCTCTAGTAGCTATCATGGATATCCTTGTCCAACCTTTGATTGCTGGGTAAGTGTACATCACATCTTAGGATGAAACTCCCTTTCAACCAGCTAATATAAGGAGGTGATTGTCACATGTAAACTCTCCTCAGGGTTCCAGGGCGTTAGGTCTATGCATCTTTAGTGTTCTTCTCATACGGTGGCCGCACCCGTGAAGTTCTCAGTCGTTAGGAAACATGACAAAGATGGAGGAGATGTGAAAAATGAAAATGGTACCCAGTAAACCACAGTGTGGGTAGTTCCTCTGAGCAACCAGCTTGTGGGAAATGGATGAAGTGTTCTGACACAGATCACCAAGCTGCCTCTGAAGGCCAGCAAAGTAGCATGGCCGTTGGAGTCCCAGCACAGCTGTCGAAATTCCCTTTCAGCAAAGCCCCATCATCTGACAAATTCCCAGCACACATTGCTGAAAATTCCATTAATCAAAGATAAAGGAAATGAATGACTTGAGAAGCAGCTATTCTGGACCTAACGTTAAGCTAACACGATTGATTCATTAAGTGTGAAAAACAAGAATTTTACAAGAAATCATTTTAGAGAGCTACAATGCCACTATGGTCCTTGAGACTGGGTTGTGTTTTCACTATTGGGTATTTGAAAAAGGACGTCCACAACCCTGGGCATTCACTGACAAATGTTGTCTTTCATTCTGTAAAAGAAATTAATAGCATTATTCAGTTCAAATTCTAAATCATTTAAAGATACGGTCACAGTATTTTAATTGAAATAAAAAAAGAAGCATGCATGGGCAGTCCACTTGTATTGATTTCCATGGACTGGGTTGGTGAGAATGACTGATCAGGTCTCTTCCTCCAGGAACAGGTCCTACTGAGATACGAACTTGGATCTCTGGATTCAGAGTCCAGAGTGTTAACCAATATACTACAGGACTGGTGTAGTGTTTTAATTACTTGTATAAAAATATATTTTGTATTGTTCTGTCATTTTTAATAAACATTATTCCATCTAATATCATCAACAGAAGTTGTGTGGAACAACAAAAATAAACTGTGTGATTGATAGAACGTTGTGTTTGTTCCTTCCGCATCATTCTGTTCCCTGCTCATGTGCAGCTATCTTGTCTGGTGGGACATTGTCATTAGTCCCAGACAAAGGTATGGTCCCAAGTGTTCTGTGACAATATTTCTCCAAGTGTAATCTAATCTAGTGAACACTGACTTCCTCTAAATCATTTTACAGTATGTACATAGAAATTCCTTCAAAAACCACAAGAATAAAATCTCCCTCTTCACTCTAATGTGTGTGTGTATGTATGTGTGTGTGTGTATGTATGAATGTATGTGTGTGTGTCTGTCTGTGTGTGTGTCTGTATGAATGTATGTGTGTGTGTATGTTTGCCTATGTGTGCCTGTGTCTCTGTGTGTGTTTATGCCATGTGTGTACAAGTGCCTTTGGGGACCAGAAAAATGCTTTTCAATTCACTGCAGCTGGAGTTGTAGGCAGTTTTGTGTCATTTAACATATGTGTTGGGTACCAAACTATGGTGTTCCACGAGAGTAGCACATAATCTTAACTGCTAATTACATCTCCAGCCCCTAAAATTCTTTCTTTGACTTTTATGAAGATTGCATTGAAGCTTTCACATCTGGTAAATTGTTATTTTTAAAATCCCAGACTTTCCTGTATTTATTAGGAAAAAACCCTTACCTTTATTTTTTACTTCATTGAACCCCATGATCTAAATCTATCAGTAATCCAAAGATTACAGTGCTTCAACAGGGAACATTTACTATGAACCTTATGGGGGTCTATGAATATAAAGTAAATCATGGGATACAGGTTTAAATATAGCCATCTCCACCATTGTGAGTGAAACTGGTCATGTAGTGACAAATTGTCAGCCCTAACCAAATAATTTCAAGGACAATAAATAGTACAAAAGTTTAATTACATAATGGAAAATAATGTCATGGTCTTTTGATCTTTACAAATACCTTTAAACACATGTCTGTCTTCATGTACAGTAATCAGTTACCTTCCAGAGCAAACTATAGTAGTAGGAAACAAACCATTCTGCCCAACTGTCACATTCCTTTCATGACTTAGTAGTCTAAACCTAGTCAGTCTAGCAAGCAAGATTATGGGATACATTTTTTCCTGACACACTCAGAAAAATTGCTACAAATTCCCCCAATAGATTACTGCAGTTCATCTACAAGCAACGGTGAGGTTTTCTGTGCACTTTAAGATCCAGAAGCTGTTTCCTGAAACACTTTAGGCCTATCACGACAGACCTTCATACCTAGCTACTATAAGGAAAAAGATATCTCAAATTTAGTTATTTGGGTCTACAGGGCTTTCCTGATAGATTTTTACAAAGACAGACATGCCATCTGAATGTAAAGAAACAGGAAAACATTGAATTGCATGACAACCTAAATCAAATGAATCTATCAAACATCTACAGAACATTTCACACAAACACTAAAGAATACACATTCTTCTCAGCTCCCAAAGAAATGTCTCCAAAATTGAAACATAATCTAGGATTCTATTTGCTACAATAGAATGAAGTAGATAACAACAACCGTAAAATACTCAGGGAGTATGCAAACTCCTGGAGATTAAGTAACACACTGGTGCTTTAATTGGCAATCAAAAATCTATTGACTAAAAATTCATATGGCAGCCTACTATCTCAACCAAACTAAAAATGTAAGGTGGGCTAATGGAACACAAGTGAAATTGAAAACCATGGAGCAATTCTGAGCATTCAAGGACTACGTGGAGATGAGAGGGGATAATGAGAGAGATTGGGATAACAGGTGTCTTAACCCAGACCAAAAATCTATAAAAGCTCTATGGCAACTCAATAGTTTTCAAGTTAATTTTAAAATGGAACTTTAAAAAATAGCTTGGTTGAAATTACCATACATGTATACACAGTTTCTCTCCTGCATGACATGATTTATTAAGTGAAAATCGCAGGACAAAGCCTGGGTCACCTTCTTAGAATTTACAGCCTAAAAGGTCCCAGAAGCAACCAAAATACAGCAGTTATTGCAGCTACTGCCCTAAGTTGCCCATGACTACATGGCAAGACCCCATTGCTGAACACTTAACATGCATGGAGAAATCAGACTCATACTGTTCAGATCACAGCGCTGGAAGGTGTTAGACAGGTTGAAGTGGAGGGAAAGACATGAGTGGTTTGAATCAGCTCTGGGCACTGAATGCTGACTATCACCTTGCAGAGCATGGTATGCTTAGGGATGCAGCAGTAGCGTGAGTGGAATGGGTAACTAAGCACAGGATGGATTTCATGCCTGATGCAGTAATCTTCATCAAAAGCCAGCGGCTGGGAAGATCATGTGCCCTAAGGCAGAACTGCTATTGTTATTTTACTGAAAGATCAAAATGCTTTCTAAATGTTTACGTATACCCTCACAGCTTTGGTTTGCAAAACACCTTTTGCCCTGGACGGCAGGCAGTCAGTGGAGAGAAGCCGAACTGGTTGGATTGCTCAGCCCTAAACAGGATATCGATGTTATTCCCACTGTCATGAGTGTTCAGGAGCACAGAGGAAAAGGAGGTAAGAATGTAAGAGCTGGAGGGTGGGATGGCATCCTGGGAGATGCTGTAGTCTAGACGTGGCACCGCTGTTTTGGTAATGAACTGACAGTAGCGTTGGTTACTAGTACAAGACTGGTGCAATGGCAAGCCAGCCCAAACCCGGTAGGGGTGATTGTTCTCTTTCGAAGGGTGACCACTGGTAGGTTTCTCCAGCTCCAGTGGATGGTCCCATATCTATGCACATAGAGGCTGTGTGCCATCATGATAGACATATGATACGAGACGGTACACGTCAGGGCAAATATTGGGAACGTTAAAGGGAGGAAATATGGGCTAGATGTGACTGTATTTCATTGCATGTAAGTATGAAGTTCTCCAAAATGAAAAAAAAAATAAAACTAAGTTAAATTTTAAAAGAACATATAAAAACATAGGATTGTTACAGATATGCCCTTCATTATTCTAAAGCATGTTCCACAGTCAAGAAATAGTACTCCATAAGATAGGGCATTGAAAAAAATGTTACTTGCTTGCGTTTTTATTTTTCTCTCATATTGCTTTCCTCTCAATTTGGCTAGAAGAATATAAAGAAATAATAATCTCCATAAGGAGATGTGGGCTTTACATGACGTCAGACACAAGCTGGGGAGTCTATGCCACAAGAGAGCATTTTCTGTCCCCTACCTGCAGCAGCAAAGGTGTCTCTTGGTGAGCGCTTCCCGTTGTCACCTTACAGGCTGTCCCATCGATTGTGCTTCAAAACTTCCTGGAATGCAAGGCAAAGGAAGAAAACGTTAATTTTGACCTTCATAAACACCCCAACTTCCTTTGGAGACTTTTTTATTTCAGCCCACCCCTGTACACCTTGAAACTGTTGCTAACTTGTCCAGCCTCGCCAGCCTCTTTGTCCTTCCCCCACCGGCCTCTCGGGTCAAGCTTATCTCCTTACTCCTTCCCAAACGGGCTCCTGCGGGAACATTTCCATCATTTGTGTGTTAAATTTGGCTCCTGTGAGAGCTCTTCTCACTCTCCATTTAGCTGACTTATCTTCTCAGACAAAATCTGTTCCCCCTTCGGCCACTAGAGACGTTTCCGGCCTTCTATCTTCACGGGGCTTCCGAACAGCATCTTTTATTTCTGCCTGCCTCACTGTGGGTGAGCGCTAGTCCCAACAGGATCTCTTTCCCCAGCAAGCAGGCTATTTTTTTTATGCACACAATTATTTACAAATGGTCTTTTAAAAACTTGATGACATGCTTTTTTGGAAGAAGTTGAATAAGAATTTTGGCCTCTGGTTGTCACGCTTGTGTGACAGAGCAACCCTTGCTTTGGTCTCCTGGTGTGAGGTTGAGTGGGTGGACAGAGTGGTGACTGACTTCATGAGTCACTCACTGAGAGGATTTAGCCCTGGAAACTGAAACCACAAACACACATGAGCGAAAGAGGTCCTTCAAAAGAAAAGCAAAATAATTCTACAGCAAGAAAGTACCTAACCAGAAATTCAACGGCCTCCTTCCTTCCCCTGGGAAAGTAAAATGTCTCCTCTTGGCTGTTGATCAAACAACAACAACAACAACAACGATAACAAAAATCTACAGGTTATACCTTAGCTGTGAAACAACACATTTTCAAACCAAACCGCTTGCTTTTATGGTGCTTTTGGCCACATGACCTTCTACTCATTCTAACAGACGGGGTGGTGGTATTAGCCAGTCCTTGGCTATGCATTAGGTAATGAGACTTTGTTTTAGAAAGACAATGGGGTGAAGTGATAGTGCCTCTGTTCTGAACATAGAATCCAAGGAATAGGATGCTATTTGTTTTCTTGTGGCATGCATTTGCCAGAAGATAGACACCTCTGGCTAACCTCTTGTGGACAGAAAAAAAAAAATGACGGGAAACCTCTAAAACAGTGATGTCATGGCCAAGGTGGCTTAATCCAGTCTAGCAAGTCAATGACCTGTGACACTAGTCAACCTTCAAGAGGTACGGAGCGTGTATGCCAGGCGACCCCAGGTTTCTGATCTCAGGATTGCTTGAAGGCCACCAATTTATCATCATTTTTTATTGTATTTTAGTACACCTTCAGTACAATATTTTCTTAGATAAGAATTGAAAATATTCACCTACAACCTAGGTTCCATTCTAACTTCCTCTTGATTTTGTAAACGTTCCTTCAACTTGAAAAAAAAAGTTGATTCTTTTTAATGAAAGAATAAAATAATAGGACTATGTTAAAACCCTAAAAATCAGTGTAGGCTTTCACAGATCTAAGTTACTATGTCTTCCTCATCGCAGTGCATCAGGGGAATCAATTGCCAGAACCTGCTTTGATTTCCTAGCAAAGTCAACATTTGTTTCTGTGTCTCCCAATGTGAACATCATGTGACAGCCCTTAAGAGAAGAGAAACTGTTAAGTACAGACAAATTGTAGACATGTCATGCAGAAGCTATTTACCCTTGGAAAATGATTAAGGCCTTTTAGTGCTTTGTTTTTTCTGAGCTTCAGGATTTTATAACAAAGAAGATATTAGAAGTGGCATTTAACTATTTGTGTAATATGTATCAGTACGTCACCGTATATATGGCAAACAGAAGAGAGAAGTACTCTTTGAAATAGGAAGTTACGCTTGTCAGCCTCTAATGTGTCTTCTTATGTTCTATTACATCTTTTAAAGGTAGTTGTAAAAATGTAGTATGATATTAGTTTAAAGCGTAGAGAGGGACAAAAAGAACGATCTCTATAAAGCATCAAGAAGGTCTAAGCAGGAAACCAGCAGAGGGTAAAGCAGCTCAGACAACCTTTCCACAGCAGCAGCTAGGAAGAAAATCGGGATGAACGAACACTGATGTGCGTAATTTCAAAACACTGCTGCATTGCTAGAGACAAAAGTCAACGATAGATTCATGAAAGACAGTGTGTTAATAATGCATCATTAGCCAACCATTCTCTCCAGGGAAATGAATTCAAACAGTAGCAATAAATTTGGGGGAAAGATGCTTTCACAAAAATTCGCATAAAAGTGGAAATAGAAAACATCCATGTCCCTTTAAAAGAAATATATTTATATTATACAATATGGGCACCACATTTACAATGTCTATTTGTTAGACACATGTTTCATGCATATGGTTTTTAACAATGCACAAGTGTCTGTTTTTGTAGAACTGCGCCTTTATTCAGTGATAATATCTAAACATATCTTAGGGGCACATTGTGAAAGAAAAATTTATATAGCTGTACTAAATATGGGACAGAATACCATTATTTATGCATGAAGGTATAAATATATGCATTATAAGATGTTTAAAAACAATGGTCTACTTATTAGAAATGCTTTTGACTTATTTATTGGTATTTCACTAATTTTATAATTTTTGTATTTTTTTGTATATTTTCATAATAGTGATAAAATAATCTCCTAGAATTGAAAAACAGAAAGAACAATAATATTTTTAATGTTTATCTACACACTTTATATTCATAAAACAGACATATACAAAATTTAGAAAAATAAGATTCCAATAATATTATTATGTTAATGAATTGATAACTCTATATTGATGATATTTGGTATTTCTAGTGGGGTATTTCATTGTTTTAAAATAGATGATTACCAAATATATAGGGGACCATAACATTAATGTAGTTCTCAGAAAGGCACAATTGATATATATATATTCATTCACACTTGTGCATGACAGCAGCTCATGCCTAGATCTGGAAAAGTATGTGGCTACATTAAATATGCAGTGGTTCCTCTAAGCAGACATTTCTAAGGACAAAGTAGCATCACTGAGGACATTATGTGTCCAGAATCCACAGAGACATTGTTCTCGTATGCCATTTCTTCATATTGTTCTAATACCCTTACGTCACAACATCTGCTGCTTACTGAAGATTTCCTTAGTGTTGGTGATCAGAGGACTCTGAAGCAGCACTTCAGTAAACCCATCCCCAGTCAGCAAACTTCTTAGATTTTATTCTTATTCTGCGGGTGAGGAATATCCGCTGAGGAGCAAAGTGCCTTGTCTGAGTTTGTTTATGGCACTGCAGGGTGATATGAGGGATGGTCACACGCTTATCCACTGGTTTCTGTTGCTCATCTCTCAAACTAGAACCTCTGTCATATGAAGGCAGATCTGATCAGGAAGGTAAGGTTCTACCATTAATTCAAATTTGGGGAACCAACCGGACTCTGCCTGTGTCTCAGCACATGACTGAGTAGTGTCTGGAGGACCCTTATATTCCTTGTGGCAGACCTGGCTACTACTGATGAGAAGGTAGTCATCTGAGTGTGGCTGTGCTACCCGCGAGGCAGTGTGCTTCCTTAGATACCATAATTTACACAAGGTTTTTGCTGACCCTTCAGTCACTGATCCAGGATCCTTTCTCTACAAGCCCAAACGGCCTCCTGTCCTTAGGAAATTTCCAGTGATGTTAATTTCTGTCCCACAGCAGCAAGCTTAATTATTCAGCTGAATAATACCTTGCTATAACTTATAACAAGGTTATTTAATCCAGTACTCAGTATATGTTACTATCAAAAACACAAAATAAAAGTGTATATATATAAAGGGGGGATGGAAAGATGGCTCAGTGGTTAAGAGCACTGGCTGTTCTTCCAGAGGACTTGAATTCAATTCCCAGTACCCAGATGGAAACTCACAACTGTCTCTAACTCCAGTTTCAGGAATCTGAACACCCTGATACAAACACACACACAGGCAAAACACCAATGTGAAGAAAATGAAAATGAATAAATTATTTTTAAAAAGAGGACATGAATTTAGGAGGGGTGAAGAGGTGAAGGTGGATCTTGGGGAATTTAGGCAGAGGAGTGGCATATGAATATGATCAAAATATATTTATACAGTTTGAAAGATAAAAATATTACATTAAAACTTATTTAATTTGGAAAAGATTATGTGAGGCATATTTGTTTAATTTGTTTTGCCTGATGAATTGATAACTTATAATGAATTACTCTGGGACTCTTGATGGGTTTTTTATTTTTTAGTGGTTAAAGAATTTATTTATACAACTAGGAGGTCATTCACAGTTCCATAATTAGTATCATCAAAACTTGTCTAGGACAGGGTGGCATATGCATGCAAGATAAAATATATGCTTATCAGAAAAAATTATTGTCAAGAAGAAAAACCATATTTAGATAGAATTGTCTCTATTCACTGAACACAAGAGTGACGTTCCAAAGTACTGAGTACCCTAATCATTCAGCTCAACAGGCACGCTATTGGATTCCTCTACCAAACATATGAATACAATTGAGTCTATTTATAAGAACAAAGTTCAACCTCAGGAGGAGGTCTGGTCTTGAAAAATATCCTCAAATCACCAGCATATTACATAACAAGGATGAGGTGGGGACAAAATTAAACTCTCTGCTCATCAAAATTCACAAGAGAAAATTCATCCAATTTTGTAGACAATAAACTTCAAAGTCGTGGTGACTTTTCTCTTCCCATTTTAATGCTCACAATATTTTCCAGTTATGGATAATTATTGTGAAGTAAGGCAAAACACTTGAAGTATGACTCAGACACAGTTACTAAAAACATAAATTAGATTTCTGTGGCAACTAATTTGAGACATTTTGACTCAAATGGAGAGATGGCTCAGTGCTGGAGAGCATTTGCATGGGATACAGTTCGATTGCCAGCACGCACACAGAAGTTTATAACTGTCTATTACTTCAGTTCCACGGGCTCTGAACTCTCTTCTGACTCATATGAGAGCCATGCGTCCACGTTTGCACATGCATACATTCCGACAAAACACTAAGACAGATAAAATAAAAATTATGAAATCTTTTATACATGTACATATATGTGGAAATTAGGCTATTAGTCGGGACTAAGTTCAGAATAGTAGACATTGTTAATTTTTCTTTTAAGATTTTTATACTTTTTCAATTTGTGTGTGTGAGTGTGTGTTGTGTTTGTGTGCATGCACGCAAGTGTGAGGGTTTGTACATTGGAGTTCACATGCCTACAGGGGCTGGAGGTGATGAATTACCTAGGAGTTAGAGTGACAGGCTATTGTGAGCTGTCCAGTGTGACTGACAGAATCAAAGCTTGGGTCTTTTGTAAGAACAGCAAAGCCTCTTCACCAGTCAGCCACTCAGCTATCTCCTGAATCTCTGCAAATCTTATTAAGTGAAATTGATGGCAACATGAGGGCATCCATGGAAGAGACTCTGTACTTATTAAAAATATTTAACTCTTCTGAAGGGAAGGAAAGGAAATGGATGATGGGGAAAGTTGGGGGCAGGGACTGTGAGGAGTGGAAGAAGGGAGAAAAACTATGAAAGAATTAATTGATTTGTTAATTAAAAAATATTAAACTCAACATATGTTGAGACTTGTCTTCTGACATGTATTTTCTTGACAGATTTCATCTTAATGAATATCAATGTGACATAGTAGAGGATAAGGAAGTGCTTTTCTATTGTAAACATGATTTATTTATCTATCTCTATTTTAATTAATTAATTATTTTACATCCTGTCCACAATTTCCCCTTCATCCTCTCTTCCCAACACTTCTCCCACTTCCCTCTTAACTCTTTGCAAATGGGGCATTGGGAGATGGCTCAGTTGTGTAAGGCATTAGATGCAAGCCTAGGCTCAGTTGTCAACTTGTCATACATAGAAAGAAAGAACCTTAGTAGAGGAATTGCCTCCATCGGATGTGCCCATGGACCTGGCAAGGGAGCGTTTTCTTGATTACTGTTTGACGAGGACCCAGCATATGATGGTCAGTGCTTTCCCTAGGTAGGCGAGCCTAGATTATATAAGAAGGAAAACTGAGCAAGTCAAGGAGAGAAAATCAGTAATAAACCTTACTCCATGGTGCCTGTTGCAGTCGCTTATTTCAGGTCATTGCCTTGACTTCCCTCAATGATGGACTGTGATATTCTGGAAGTGTGGGGTGAAATAAAGTCTTTGCTCTCTGAATTCCTTTTGGTCCTTGTCTTAGCGCAGCCAACAGAGAAACAAACTAGGACACTGTGTATGTGTGAGAAACTGTATCCCAATCTCCAGAACCCACATAAAATTACGAGTGGTTCTGCCATACCGGTGTTTGTCAAGTGAAACGGGAGATGGAGACATGATCACTGTGGGTTCAATAACATGGTGAACGAAACATCAAATGAGAAATCTTGTGTCAGGCAAGGTTGAAGGCAAGAATCTAAACCTGAGGCTGACCTCTGACCTCCACGTGCTTCTCTTGTGTGTATATACCCAAAGCACATACATTCACACACATATGCATTCACATGTACTTATTAAATTGATTAGTGTATATCTCCAAACTATCTGAGTAATTGTGAACACCCATACTCCAGGTGCACTAAAAGACACAAAGATTGCTGTGCATCACCCCTATGATGCGGTCACAAAATCTTTTGGAAGCATAGTTGGACAAACACCTCAGACTGACTTTTCATGATTCTGTTTTTAATATGAGCTTAATCGTTAACTATATTTAGAGATGCCCACGGTTTTCTCAGTCTCCTATTCCCAGATGATTCTGAGACAGATGGTGGAGTAAAGAGGACATTTTGAAAGAGATCCTACATAGTTTTAATGGTCTGGCATGGACAGGGGGGCATCTTTTACATCTATAAAAAAAATGAACAAACAGGTAGTGACCGGAAGCAACCTCAACTGAGTAAATTACAGTTCTTTGAAGCAGAAGCATGATGACTTGAGCTGAAACCAAGGTCAAGTTGGACTTTTTTGCTGGAGGCTCCCATAGAAAACGTACTGCTCTGCATTTCCTAGTCGCTGCAGGCCTCCCTGGTCCCTGCACCAAGGCTTTCCATTGAAGGACATAGGCTATACAACCACCCATTGACAACTGCCAGTAAATACAGTCTACTTTTAAGACCTTATGGCATTAATTTGGATCTGCCTGAAGAACTCAGTATGTCCAGTTCACCTCCATAAACTGTTACACTATTCACGAACCAGAACAAGTGTGCACGGTATAGTATGTTATTTCATTAATAACTTTACCATTTTATTTCAAAGATATAACAGAAACAAATTCTTGTTAGTCAAAGTGAGAACTCGTTCACGGATGCAAATAATGTCCTTGGGCAAAATAAGAACTGATCTAATTATAACGTATGCAGATTAGCTACAAATTGGGATCAAATAGCACAGATTGGCATTCAACATTGCTTGATGTAGACAAGATCTTAGCATAGATTCAAACAACACATTCTCCATTTTGCAGGAGCCTATTTATTTGTGGAAAGAAAGGACATTTCCACCACGAAAAAAGTTAAAATACTTTACATCTAAACTTGCTACAACTTAGAATATTTTTATAAATTTATTCCTTTATTGACCTAGAATGTTAAGCTATTTAAGAAAAACAATTATGTTTTGAAAAGCTAAATAATGACTCTATCATGAATTATTTAAGAGATACATCTTTTTTTTTTTTTTCGGCCTGGGCCTCACAGGAAAAGAGGCTAAGGCATATTTTTCCTCCCTTCATGTCAGTCAATTTAGAATCCTGGGAAACCTCATAAATCATTCGTGGAGGGTACATCTAGGACACAACTGTCTCAGTTACAAATAGGGTCATCTGAAAGTTAATGAGTCCTTTAAATAACTCATTGGTTCCTTGTTCCATTTATTTCCGTGAATATGTGAGAGCAGGGATCACTTCTCTATGACACTGGAAAATTTAAAAATAATCACCTGCAGTTTTCACATCATTACGACTTTGTCGAATGTGTTGAATTTTATTTTAGGTCTGTGTATAACAGACCTTCAAGGAGAGAAAACAATTTCAAAAATGTAAATTTTCTTAAAAGTGAACAAGTGTACATTCATTAAATTCTCAATCATATTTACTCTATCAGCAAACAATGTAATACATAAAGAAAACCTAAATAAATGTGCTTACAGCAGTGTATGAGTCAAGAAAAGTAAGTTTATGTAAGATAAAATCTCAGAGTCTTAATACAGTTTAGTTCTTGTTTCCACAAGTGGACTGTGGAGACACAGGGTACCCTCAAACCATTATTTTCTTAATTATTTATTTATTTATTTATTAAAAATTTCCACCTCCTCCCCGCCTCCCATTTCCCTCCCCTTCCCCATATAATATTTCCCGTGCTCTCAGCTCCATTCATAGGACTGTTGTCCCTGTTTCCTTATATTTCTTGGGAATTGGGGAGTGGGGGAAAAGGAATGTTTTAACTAGGGTTACTATTGTATGATGAGGCACCATAACCAATATCACATTGAGGAGGAAAGAAATGTATTTGGCTTATACTTTCACATCATAGTCAATCATGGGAGGAAGTCTGGACAGGAAACAAACAGGGCAGAAACCTGGAGGCAGGAGCTAATGCAAAAGTCATGGAAGGGTGCTGCTTGACGGCTTGGTCCACATGGCTTGTTCAACCCACTTTTGTAGAGAACCCAGGACCAACAGCTATAGAAACCCTCACCCCCCCATTACAAACAATGGGATGGGCCCTCCTACATCAGCTTTGGGGGTTCAAACTCAGTTTTGTTTCTAGTATAATTTTTAACACTATTTAAGAATTAATTTCAGACATTTCCATGTGTCTAGATCATATACAGGTATCCAACTTTCTAGACGTATATAGCTAGTCTCTGTCCTATTCCATTAGTTCAATTTTTTTTTAGTTTAAAAGACCTATAACATAAAAGCTGTTTTAACTTCCCAGAAAAGTCAGGTTTATAATGTGATTTTTGCTCTGTGTCTTCATACCCAGTAATTGAGAACCAAGCCACCTCCTTATTCTGTTTTTGTCTTTTGTTATTTTTTCTTGCTTTGGGGCAATTTGTCTAATTGGAATAATTAGACAGATATCATTAGAATAAATAAAGGTTTCATTACTCTTAGCATTTATTGAAGTCACAAAATAGCTGTTTTCACACTATTGAAAGGCTCATTGTTAAAAGATTTCTTCCCATTTGATTTCTGCTTGCAAGCTAGCTAATTATATTATGAATTCATTTATTTTTATTTTACCATGAGAATTTATAGAAAAATCACACACATTATTGACATCATGCTTTCAAACCAGAATCTTAGGTTTGGCAAGCACATGTTCTGTCATTCATGGTTTTCTAAGGTCTTTCCTCCCATATAATCAAAGGCCCCAAGCCCAGTTGCTTTCTGCATGCACACAGTCAATCACTAACATATTAAATTGATAAAATAAGACATAATTTTTAAATATTATTTTCTATGATACTCAAGATAAGCTGGTTTAGACAGTGTAAAACAGAGAGCACCCACAACTCAGCATTCAGTGCAACAGAGACCTATCACCGAGTTTCTCTACATCCTGGACATGTCAGAGTAACTTCTGACACTGCTTTCCTTCTGCTGACTCAGCCATGATGCTCTAGGTACACAGCACAAGCTCTGTAAATCACTACAGAGAGGAAGACGGAGACAGCAGAAAAGAGCCTTGGATTTTCTGTTTTATCTCAGAGAGGAAACACGACACTTCTCATATCTTAGCTACTAAAGCAGTTGTTTAGAACAATTACAGTGATAACCAGGAATAGAGGGGACACTGGTACTATTTATGAATCTGACACTTTGCAACAATGGCTGTGACCCTCCCAATAATGATTCTCTCAAATCTTTGCAAAAATGTACTAGAGTGTAACAGTGTAGTTTAAAATAGAAAGTGTGACTAATTCTGTCACAAATGGAAAATAACTGACAAACATATTCCAATAATTATGAGGGTAATCCATCTTGGTTTTCTAGTTATATAATCTGGGTCTCAGAAAGGTTATACTGAACAATTAGAAGAGACTATCAAACATTTATGAGGTATTAGATCAACATTAGCTTGACTTTAAATGACTGTATGAGTATGTGTATGTTCCTACATGAAGTTAAATGCACTGTATACGTGTGTGTGTGTGTGTGTGTGTGTGTGTGTGTGTGTGTGTGTGTGCAGAAGACAAAAGAGATGCTGGATCTCCTGCACTCACAGGCTCTTATGCACACCTGATGAAGTTTCTGGAAACTGAACCCAGGTTGTTTGCAAGTAGAGTAAGTGCTTTAAACCAGTAAGCCCTTTCCTGCCCCAGCTTGAATTTTAAAATGCATTGAATTAGTTTTGTATTGCTACAATTCTCACAATCACAGAAGTTAGGTATAGAGCAAGGGTCTGGTCAGGGAGTGGGGGAGTCTACTAAAGCAGAGGGAATAGAATATATAGTTCTTGAGAGATAGGGAGAGACTAAAACAGGAAGATTAACTGGGGAGAAGGAAGCAAGACAGGATAAGCAAGAGAACAGAGGAGAGACAATGAACACTAAGGGGCCATATGGAAATGTTCTACTGTGGAGATACTTAAAATATATACATTCGTGAAATAAATCAAAATGAAGTGAACACATAGTGGGAGAGACAATACCCTAACTAAACATGTTTTACCACCCAAAGAAACTTCAGGTGCCAGAAATGGGTAATATATAATTAATCTGTTAGCCAAAGAAGCCCTCCTGGAACCTTCTCAAAAACTTAAGTTTGCCAAACCTATTGACTGCTTGCCACAAACTGATGGGAAGGCCCCATCATTTAAAAAACCACTTATATATTTCATTGAACATGGAGAAATATAGAGCTGTTGTTTATTTAGAGCCCTTACCCCTACACTAGTGTTCATGGTACTGGAAAGAACTCTACATCCTATCAAAGGAGATAGGTAGTGACCCACCCATCTACAAACCCTGCCATTCACAATGGCTAGCTGTTCTGCATGATGCACTTGTATAATAGTGGCACAAACGTGGGAGTAACTAACCTGTACTTTATTGGATTTAAGGTCTACTCCACACAGTGGAACTCATGCCCAAGACAGAATGGCAATCCTATATAAAAGAATGTTTCTATATTCTAAATGCTAACTAGATATGAAATGGAGCTCAGTTGGTGTCCCATGTTGGCTCATTCTCTAATAAGCAGAGAATTTATGAAATAGCAATTATCAAACTCCAAATAATAGTAAAACTCATAGCTCAGTGAGCAGGGTTTTGTGAACTCCATGCATTTGCATTCAGTCTCTACAGAAAGCTGTTAGTGGGTTTTCACTCAAATAAGAAGTCTAAGCTGGAAAAGCTTTTTCAAAACAATTACCTGGCTTCTCAGCTATGCTAGATTTAGTTGTTTTCAGGAGAGCTGGTGACTAAGTAACCATAACCACAGTGTTTCTTTACTTCTCTTTTAAAAAGAGTGGGGAAAGTTGCATGCTTTGGAAGACAAAAGGAACTGCAAGGTGACTGATTCCTTTTGAATTAGTACTGTCTCTCTGAATTCGTTATTTAGCTAAGAGGTTGCACAAATATTCCAGTTAAGTATTATTGAGTGACCTCATATTTTTTAAATAGCCAATATATTAATTTTGTATAATTTGTGTATTACAAATAATCAAATTGTTATTATAATCAGATTCTGCAGAATCATTTATTCAGCCTTATATATTAATAGGAAAAAAAGAAAATTGTTGACATTTTCACATATTAAGTGCTTTCTCTAGGTTTGAAACTAGTGTACACACACAAATACATAGTTGGGGTACAAAGAACTTTTGAGTTATTAGAAGAGCTGCATTATTCTAGAAGATTTGAGCCTTGAATAACATGACTTTCACCACGTTTCTTCTGAAGGTATGCGACTCTAGGAAACCTTCATATTTCTTAGCTGCCCCTTAAGGCTGGGTTCAAGAAAAACTTCATTATTATCATGAGAAAAATCAATTAATTCAAATTCTTCTCTACAGTTAATATCATCTGGACGGTCTGGAAAAATCAAAGTGAAAAATCTACCCTTCGTATTACGGAGATGTCTGAGCATCTAACAGTGTATACTGGTCTTGCAGAAGCCAGAGTTCAGTTTGTATCCTTCATGTCAGGTGACGTATAACCTTATAACACCAGCTGCAAGAGATCCTACAGCTTATTCTTACCACAGCATGCATCTGCACTAACCTGCGCGTTTCCACACAAACACACAGAGGCATGTAAGACTGTTAAGAGCCAGAGAAATAAGCTCTTCGCTATGAGATACCATCTCCTATATATGACAGGGAAAATGTGCCCATGAAATCTCAGCAATATGGCTGCCAAAACAGGACCTTCACAATGCAACACCAGCTGACTTGCCAGTGTGGATGCAGCAGGCCCCAACCCCAGGTGAAGTGCTAAGAACAAGTAATGGTTTCTGAGAGAAAGAGACTCAGGCTTCTCCAAGCCTCCTGATAGGCTCTAAACTCCACACAGTTAACACTAAATATATGCATATATGAGCCACACCAAATGGACTCAGCAGGACATGTAATTATACAAATATACATCAACATCTATATACAAATACATTAATCTATAAATACAAACATATATCTAACAGTAATAATTAAACAAAAATGCATACACTTTGTAGAGACTAAAGGGGGACACGTGAAGAGTTGAGAGAAGGAAAGAGGGGTGATAATATACATATAGTACTCATTTTTAAACATTCTAAACAAATATAATATATTTTAAAAGAGACATAGCACAAATTCTAATTGGTATTAATAATAAAACACAGAGTCAGACATAGAGGTTAGTGCTGAAGATCAGAGAAGCAGAATACTAGCCACCAGAGAGTTATTTTTTACCTCTACTATTGCTTAGATCAAAGAGGTGATCCTGTCCTAAGATTGCATTTCCATATTCCATTTGTCTCTACTGAACCTCAGACTGCACTGCTTCTGTCTCCTTCTGCCTTATATTCCTCTCTCTGCCCAGCCAAACCACTCCTGTCTCCACCTCCCTAGTGCTGGAATTAAAGGCATGGGATTCCAACTGTTGGGATCACCTTTGTGTGAGTTCTGTTTTTCTATTAGGCAGATTCAGTATTGTATAGCCCATGGTGGCCTTGAACTAACAGAGATCCCTCTGCTTTTGCCTGGGATTAAAGATGTGCTAACCACTCTCTGGTCACTAGTGACGTAGCTTTGCTCTCTGTTCTTTAGGCAAGCTTATGTTGAAACATAAACAAAATGTCACTACAAAGAGACAGTGGAAAGTGTGAACTTTATGTAATCAGGGAAAACTTTACCATCATTTTACAGCTAACAAGGGTCCTTACTAGCATCTATTTAAAATTATTCATTACAAAATTATCTAAAAATAAGCAGTAACTAAAGGAAGAAATACAAATTAGATCATTTAAAAATATACCTTTTCACATAGTCATAGATTTTTATCTTACTTAGAAAAATTCAAGTGGGAACATACAACTCAAACTCAAGCACGGGCATTGAACAAACAGAGTGTAAACACTTTGCACACTGGACATCTGTTCACCATGCATGACACTCATGTGCCTTTCATATCACAGTGCAAACCGGAGAGGAGGTCTCAGGAGAGGATTATTCCAAGGGATATTTGTGCTTTCAAGGTACATTTTGGGCTGTTACCATACAGAGAGACAGTGAAAATGCAAACATTCGTTTTGCCATATTAGCCAAATATAGACTCTGTCTGAGAACTTAGAAACCTGCCACTACCCATAGACTTCTCAGTCTGAACCAGTTTTGGTCTTCTGACAGGTTCCTTACACATAGCCCAGGCTGGCTTCACCTTGTTCCTTATGCCTCAGCCTCCACAATATTTAGAATGTAAGTATGTGCTCACCCAATCTGTCGAGTTTTGAGTATTTTCTTGATGAGAACAACAGAATTTCATGAGAGTGAGGTAATGTAATATGATTATAATGGGGCAAACCAGTTACAAAAGGGAGACATCAGGAGGAGAAACAGGGGAATGGACTCATTCTTATGTCTTGAATTACAGGTTTCAAAATATTGGTAGGACCTTTTTTTTTTCTTTTTTCTTTTTATGATGAACACTAATTCCTAAGTCTGCAAAACATTAAATTCAGTGAAGAAAACACATGGAAGGAGCTCTTTTTAGTAGGTAAAACAGAGGCAAAGATGACTTTGTTTTTGACCTTCTGGGGACACTGTAGTTGCTCCACTCTGTGAAAAATTGTGGTATTTCTTCCCAAGTATCAGGGAGACAGACTCTGATTTCTCTCTTTCCTGTTGACAGGAAGGAAACCTGTGTGTCTGAAGTATGTAATGATGCACCCTGAGAGTGCATTTGGAATTCTCGTCTATGTAGTTTTTATGGCTTCGTTTCCCCCTTTTGATTTTCAAGTGTGTAATTGTATAACTCGATGGTGCACACCTGCCTGCTAAGTAGTCTTAGCCTGGGCTGGCAGGAAAACCATTCACAAACTTCTAAAGTCTTGGCAACATTAATATGTCAAGTTGAATAAAAACGTACAGAGGCCCTAAGCATACATACTGAACGTTGATCGGGGAAGCTTTACTATGTATAACATAGGCTATGCATTCCTCCCCACATATAATTCATTGTTTAGGTAAGTAATTATATTCAGAAACTTTAAAAGCCATTCATGATGGCAGGAAAAGACATTAAGTGTATTGGGCTGAAAACATTATTTTCCCTGTTTACACTGCCACATATCAACAATTTTCCCTAAAATAATCTTGATGGAGTTATACATTGGCAAGATGAAGGGATGCTTCTTAAACAAAACACATGGTAACGTAAGCATCTAGGTATTTTTTTAAACCAAGTGTGTGTGTGTGTGTGTGTGTGTGTGAGAGAGAGAGAGAGAGAGAGAGAGAGAGAGAGAGAGAGAGAAGAGGAAGAGGGAGGGGGAGAAGAGAGAGACAGAGAGAAATAGAGAGAGAGAGAAGGAGAGAGAAAGAGAGAGAGAGAATTTTATTTCCATTATATTCAAGGCACTAAAAATTTTCTAATTGGATACTATGTAAGCTGATATTTAAAAGAAACTCTAGTCTATTTCATAGCCCTTTGCCAGTCCTTGAAATGTATGTAGACATCTCAGATATGTCTGCATTTTGATTTGTCTATATGCATATAGTTAGCTATGAGTTCTTCAAATATAACAAAATCCATAAGTATCCTCTGGATAAAGAAAAAAATAAACAAGTTAGGTGGGGGATTATATATCTGGAACTATATTCACAAGGAACTGTAATGCCTTCTTATCCTGGATGTACCACTGGGATTTTTTAAATAGTGGCTTTCCATTCCAATTCTTTTATGGGAGGACACCAATACACATCTGGCCTTCAAGATATGTTTTTATTGATACTTAAAAATATATTCTGCAAACCAAAAGAAGCACTTTGTGACATTTAAGAAGTATTATCATTGTAACAGTTCGAAAAACATTGCTGGGTCAATTTCAATGACATTTGGTACACTGACTCCTTTAGTCTAGGATGTGAAAGAGTACTTCAGCCCATAAATTTTACTTGTGAGGCTACCTACTAGATTTTATGTTGTTTTATTTCTGTTTCTCTTCGACATGCTAACATACTAACTTCTCAGGATTCTCTGTGATTAAGATCATACTTAAAATGACGTTCTAATGTGACATCAAATCTCTAAGATCACCTCATCATTGCATAGTCTTCTGAAGTAAGCATTGTTTAACACAAGGGGGGAGAAGCAACAACTGGCTATTCTTACCTTCTGGAAACCTCTGTTAAGATTTAGTGAAACTTTTTATGAAACTATTAATTTAATTTTTTTAAATATAAACACATTACAACCAACTACAACTACAGCCACTACTGTCCAGTGAAATCCCTCTCTCTTGTGAAGTATTTTTAACTGCTAAGTACTGGTAGGTTATTGCTCTAATTTGTTTCAGCAGCTGTGATAAAATACTCTCCAGAATCAATTTGGGAAGAAAAGGATTTATTTGTGTTACACTTGCACATCACAATAGATCATCAAGCAAAGCCAAGGCGGAAACTAAAGCATGAAAGGACCCTACTTATTGGTGTGCTCCAACTGGCTTGCTCAACTATCTTTTCTAGATAGTCCAAGTGCACATGACTTAGGAAGTCACTGCTTCAGTGGACTGGGTTCTTCTATATCAGTTAGCAATCAAGAAATTGTTCCACAGGAATACCCAGAGGCCAATCCAACAGAAACCAAACTAAACAAAAGTAAACAAAACCAAAACTTCCTCAATTCAAGTTCCCTATTTCATGCGTGTCAAGTTAACAACTGAAGTGATCACAGTCGTTAATCCATTCTCACGCCAAAGTACAACCAAAAATTTGGAAAATCAGATATTTTTCCACAGCCATGTTAATAACTACTTCCATGTTAATCAAAAGATCATGGCATTTTGAGCCATGATTCATTTCCACAAGTTAAGCAAAAGTTTGCTTGTTATTTCTATGTAAAATTTGCAGTGGGCCCGATCTCCATAGAATACCAGAGGCTTATTTCACATATATGACTAAACCTTCATTACCCTTTGTGTTATTTCTACCACAGAATTCAACTTGATGAACAACTAAAATAATTAATTTTCAAAAACTAAGAATATGGATTTTATATATTAGAAAACAATGTTCATAAAAAGAAGGTGAGATGAAATTTATAAGGAGTTTAGGGAAAGAACAGAAAGAATTTTATTGTTAGCAATTTATAAAGAGAAGTCCAAGTAGACTTTCTCATGAAATTACTGATGGAAATAAATGTAGAGAGTGCCCTTTGAAATACTTATCTGTTGCAAAAATAAATTAGAGAATACATGGAAACAAAAAAAAAACCCAGTAAATCAGAACTCTAGATGTGGGTATGATTGGCAACCATTTTTATATTCTTTCTATCCACTAACCCCAGGAAATTTTAGTTTTGCATTTGACTGGCTATTTGAGTTGCAAAAAGCATCAGATAAAAATTGAGCATGCAATCTACAGTTTTAATGCAATACCCATCAAAATTCCAAAACAGTTCTTTGTGGACCTTGAAAAACCAATACTCAACTTCATATAAAAAAACAAAAGACCCAGGATAACTTAAACAACTCTGTAAAATAAAGGAATTTCTGGAGATATCGCCATCCCTGAATACAAGTTCTACTTTAGAGCAATAGTGATTAAAAATAGAATGTGTATGGGATAAAATCAGACAGGTGAATCAGTGGAATGAAATTAAAGATCATGATGTAAATTCACACACCTATGACCACCTGATTTTTGATGAAGAAGGCAAATTATAAAATGAAAAAAAGAAAGCATCTTCAACAAGTGGGGCTGGCATAACTGGGTGTCAGCGTGTAGAAGAATGGAAACAGATTTCTGTCTATTGCCCTGCACAAAACTCAAGTCTATGAGGATCAAAGACCTCAACATCAACTGAACCTGATAGAAGAGAAAGTGAGAAGTAGCCTTAAACGCATTGGCACAGGGGTCAACTTCCTGAAAACAACACTCAGTAAACGGGACCTCCTGAAGCTGGAAAACTTCTTAAGGTAAAGGACACTGCCAGTAAGACAAAACAGCAGCCTACAGCCTGGGTAAATCCCTTCACCACCTCCACATCTGACAGAGGGCTGATATCCAAAATATATAAAGAACTCAAGAAACTAGATGTCAAAGTAACAAATAATCCAATAATAATGGGGTACAGATTTAAACAGAGAATTTCAAGAGAAGAATCTCAAATGACTGAGATAGACTTAAAAAACTCTTCAACATTCGTAGTCATTAGGGAATTGCAAAACAAAATGATTCTGCGATAACATTTTACACCTGTCAGAATGGCTATAATCAAAAACACTAATGACAGCTTATGTTGGGGAGAATGTGGAGTAATGGGAACACTCCTTCACTACTGGTAGGAGTACAAACTTTAACAGACACTTTGGAAAACATTATGTCAGCTTCTGAGAAAATTGGGAGTCAATCTACCTCAAGATCTGGCTTATACCAATCTTGGGCATATACCCAAAGGATGCTTAATCATACCACAAGGACACAGGTTCAGCTTTGTTCATAACAGTGTTATTCATAATAGCCAGAACATGAAAACAACCTAGATGTTCCTCAACCAAAGAATAAATAAAGACAATTTCATACATTATACAATGGAGAAGTATTTAGCTGTAAAGAAATGACATTATGAAATTTGCAGACAAATAAATGGAACTAGAAGAAAAATCATCCTGAGTGAAGTAAGAGATCCAAAAATGCAGACCTGGTATATACTCACTCGTAATTGGATATTAGTAGCAAAGAAGTAAAGAATAACTGGGCTCTAATAAAGAGGCTAGGTAACAAGGAGGGTCCAAAGAGGAATGCATAGTTTTCTCTGGGAAAGTGAAATAGAAGCTATCTCCTGGGTAAATTAGGGGTGGGCATGAGGGATTTCTGAAAATGAGGGATCAGGCTGGTGGGATGCGGGTGGGATGGAGAGGAAGAGTAATGAAAGAGATGTCTTGATGGGGGCACTTGGGGGGTAGGGGAAAACTTGGGGTGCCAGGGAAATTCCCAGGAATCCACAAGGATGGCCCTAGCTAAGACTCCAAGCATTAGTGGAGAAGATGCCTGAACTGGCCTTCTCCTGTAATCAGATTGGTTGTTACCAGATTTTGCTTGATAGAACCTTCATCTGGTAATGGATGGAAGCAGATGCAGAGACCCAACAGCCATGCACTGGACTATGGGAGTCCTGCTGAAGAAAAGGAGGAACAATTTTATGAGCCAGGAGGTCAAGGTAATGATTGAGGAACCCACAAAACAACTGACCTGAGCTCGTGGGAGCTCACGGACCCTGGACCAACAGTTAGGGAATCTGCATGGTACTAACGTAGGCCCTGCATGTGTGTGACGGTCTTTTAGCTTTACCTGTCCCTAGTGCTTAGCTGGCTTTTGGGAACCTGTTCCCCATGCTGGATTACCTTGCCCAGCCTTGATACACAGGGAGGGGCTAGGTCCTGCCTCAACTTGCTGTACCATACATATGTGTGCAAGCCCATGGGAAGCCTGCCCTTTTCTGAATGGACATGGAGGAGGACTAGGTGGGAAGGGGGATAGATGGGAGGTGGTGGTGGAGGGATAGGAGGAGAGGAGGGATGGGAACTGTGCAGGAGGGATGGGAACTGTGCTTGGTATGGAAAAAATAAAAAAAAAGTTAACCATGCCTAACACTAGGATTTAGTTAATAAATCCAGCTTTCCAAATATGATAATAAACTCCCTTGTATTTTATAGGAGGGAGACAATAATCCTGTAGAAGTTTACAATACGAATGTGACTTTCATGTCCATTTTGGTCCTCAAATTTCAACAGCTTAATTAATGGAGGAAATCCTCAGGCCACTGTGATCATGAACGGATGCACATTAAAGAGCCCATAGGAGAAATACTGTGAGTGGAAACGGTCTAGGTAAGTTATCCGAACAAGTTCAATGCAGCCCAATATACCTCAGATTCCTTAAATGAAACTTTGATTTATTATACTGACATCGCGTTTCTGGGAGAGTGAGACACCTGCCATGCTATCTTATGATTAAGATAAACAATACAACACAAATAAAACATGACATAGAGCATGATAAACAAATATATTGCTTTTTTTTTTTTGCACCTGCATGCCAGGCAATGTGTGATTTGATTTACCGATTGTTGGATTTTTATTGTTAATGAGCAGGAAAGTCTGATTTTGAAGAAGTCACCAATCAAAACATATTTTGATTGATATTCCTTACTTTAATTTTTCCTTTTAGTTTTCAAAAGTGTGCCAGGCAGTGGTGACACACGCCTTTAATACCAGCACCTGGGAGGCAGAGGCAGGTGGATCTCTGTGAGTTCGAGGCCAGCCTGGTCTACAAGAGCTAGTTCCAGGACAGGCACCAAAACCACAGAGAAACCTTGTTTCAAAAAAACAAAACAAAAATCAAAAGTGTAATTCTGCCACTATCTAGATTTCTTATCTTGTAAGATTCTAAAATAAATGCTATCCTAATTCTTGTTAGTGAAAGCAGTTGGTAGCGATGTGTCCTAAGACCTTTATGTTTCACATTATTGAATGTGAGTTGTCTCTGACCTCTGTCCTGATCATGCCTCTGTGCACAGGATATTCCTTTCAGCTCTTGAGAAGTGTTTTGCTCTTGACTCCAAGGTATCATATGTTGCAATCTCATTCCCCTTCTTTGCAGCACTTTTCTGAAGCCCTTATAATCACCCCCCCCAAATTAGCAATTGGAAGGTAAGAGAAGGCAAAGAAAAACTAGGGTTGCTATGCAAGGAACTAGAGCGCATATACCTGGGAGAGACTGGAGAACAGGAATGGAGGGGGAAATGACCTGGCTCTACTGTAATATATATATATATATATATATATATATATATATATATATATATATATATATATATATATATATTTATTTAAAGTGGTAAACCATCTCGCTTGCTTCTAGCTCTTCCTGAACCAGTCACTTCAGGTCTTCCCCACTGGCAGGTCACACATCAGACCATTTTGTACTACAACTACAGGGGTTTCCAGATCAAATTTGGGGGTTTAAAGACTCTCTTCCATTGTTACCATGTGAAGAATGTTAACCCAAGCCTTAAGGGTTCTTTTCCCCAGACCCACTTATGATTCCATGGATAGAAATATCTATTGTTTAAATTCCTTAAAAGAGAGAGAGAGAGAGAGAGAGAGAGAGAGAGAGAGAGAGAGAGAGAGACCAATTTAATTATGTTGGACTTAATATTTCTCAAATGAGAATAAAGTAAAGTCAATGTGTTTTCTCAATGATCTTTCTCGAACCACATGAGTTTGGCAAATGGTGTATAGAAACGGGTAGCCCTCAAAACAATAATTTTTATAGGAACTATTAAACGTATATGTACCTTACATTCCCGAGAGAATCACAAACTGTGGCTTCAGGATTCTTATTTTGTAGGTAGAAAGTACATTTTTAATTTTACGAAAAGAAAACGAACATTTTTTCTTTCACTCTAACCTCTGCATTTTTTAAGAAATAGTGACTGATTTGATTTATTTGTCCTAGTGGTTGTTATATCATAATTGATTTTTTAAAAGTACTGAGAAAGACAAAACTAAGTCGAAAGTACATTATCAACTTTTATTCCTATGAAAAAAATTTTAAAGCTCATTTCCTTATCTTCTCATGTTGTATGACCAAATGTGTGCTTTGAAACTTCATAATTTAGTATACTAATTTGTGCACATATAATAGATAAGCATATAACACACACAACATATTGCTTCATTTGCAAGAAGTATTCATGCCTGTTCATCAGAGGGCCACATTCGCTAATTTTCAAGATAAAAGGAATTCCTTCACTGTCAGCGCTGTGCTATATGGTTATATATTACACGATTAAGCCAGCAACCTGGATTTAATTCCCAGCCCAGATTGCATGCTCCACAGGTTACTTTGCTCAACACCTGTAAAGACAAAAATTACTTATGTTACATAAAAGCCCGCCTTCAGTTTTAAGGAGAAGTGCTAGTTTCCAATAAAGGAACGAAGAGTGGTTTTTCTTTGCTTTGTGTCGGGAGGGAAGCAGTGTGGCCTTTCAGCAGGGACTGGAAAGCCACCGAACAAGTGTTCCTTCCCAGCATATTCATTGCTCTGTGCCTGCCACATGTTTTTCCCATAAAGAAAAGAAAAATGCAGGTATTAGAGATTCTAATTATATGTTTCTACAAACTGAATTAACACGGAAATGGCAAACTGCTTGGGGGAGCATTTAACCCAGGGCTTTTAGAGCATTCCAGTGTATTTATGTTTTGCCACATTCAGAAGCTTGAAAGGCATTTGAGGGATTTCCCAAGTGACTCGCACCTGGGGGACTGCTCTGTGCAGACACAGTAGCAGTTGGTAGGCGGGACTTCTCAACGTTTTATTGAGGGTGGACAGTTTTCCTTCAGCTCCCAAGCTAAAGGTTAGAAAATAAAGGAATCCAACCAACAGTGATTTCACATGTTCCTATGGTGTATATATTGTGTGAGGGTCTGCTTATGAGACCTTAAAAATCTCATCACCTGCCTGTAATTCCAGCACTCCAGTGACAGAGGCAGGTGGATCTCTGTGAGTTCAAGGCCAGCCTGGTCTACAGAGTGAGTGCCAGGACAGCCAGGCCTGTTTCACAGAGAAACCCAGTATCGAAAAACCAAAAACCAAACCAAACCAAAAACAAAACAGATCTCACTATGTCAAAAACATCAGTGTATGGTGAGGTGCTGGCTCATTGGGTAAACATACTTGTTACTAAGCCTAACAACCTGAGTTCCATCTCCAGAACCCACAAGGTGGAAGGAAAAAAGAAGCAGAGAGACAGAGTGGCAGAGGCACAGAGGAGAGGAAGAGAGGCAGAGAGACAGAGAGACAGAGAAATAGAGAAGAAGAGAGACATAGAGGAAGAGAGACAGAGAGGAAGAGAGGCAGAGAGACAGAGAGGAGAGGCAGAGAGGTAGAGAGGAAGAGAGCAGAGGCAGCATTGTTCTTTGGCAGCCTTTCCCTTATCTAGACTAGGGGAAAAGACTGATTACATATTTCTTGTCATTTTTGTATAAAGATGATTGTGATTATTAATTTCTACTTAACACCTGCCTTTGATGCAATACAAAACTCGGTCAAGGGTACTAGCACAAACGGGAGATAACAGGCCATCTCATTATCAGAAATGATTTCTCTCGTGTGGATGCTGGAACACAAAGTGTCTTCTATTAATAATCACAACGTATCTGCGATCACAAACCTTGTTGATTCCATGGCTGTGTTTACAAACACATGTCAGGGCGACTAGTCTGTCATATTAACGTGACGGGAGGAAGAATTAAACTGATGATGACCCCGCGTCTGCTTCTTTAAGCATTGCTGTCTGGATGTGATGATATTTACGCTGCCCCTAAAACAGGTCGAGCAGGGCAAAGAGGAGGGAGCTCAGCTTCCGAAAACATCCTACATTTCGATGACATATCTAAAGATTTCACTGTAAATGCTCTCTATCCTTCCATCACTGACAGACTTTCTAATTTCTTTTCTCCTGGATCAACATGAAAGAGTTACATTCAGAGAGGAAATATTCTAGGTTCAGGTTTGTTTCCTCTTTTGATCTGATGTCATAGGCCACCTGAGATACTGGATGTCTGTAGTGTCAAATAGTCTAAGTTTATATTCCAGTCTTTTGTGGCCATTCCTAATTGAAATGTACATTTGTTTTAAAATAGGTGATCTCTACAAAGTTCTGCCAAAGGTCTGATTGTCTTTTCTAAGATAGCCATTGTAATTTTTCTTGTGGTTCTGTGTGAACTTTGACCTCCTAGGCACCATTTATGACTGCACAAAATGAACAGCGCCTTGAAGAGGCCACAAAGCAGCAGTGACTGGAATTGTCGGGTGATGAAAAGACTAGCAGGGAGGCAGGGTCGGCGACACAAAGACCAGGCACCAGGCTGCAGGATGTCACAGGTTTGGAAGGAGTCTGGGTCAAGGAGGGTCAGATTGGTTACAGCCAATTGCATAGCATTTTCTTCCATTCATCTGAAGCTCGATCTCTAATTATGACCCGCACAATCAGTGTTAAAACACTAAAGTAGACCTGCATTGTTCCACGGTGAGAGCTTAGAAAAAAAGCTGGAATTTGATCCTTGGTCACAGTTTGCAAACAGTGTGGTTGAACCACCTGAAGGGTCACATTTTTACATTCTGAGGCAATTTATTAGTAATGGTACCTGTCACTTAGAAATCCCCCCAAAGCTCTTTCATTACCCGACATGACTTTGATATAGGAATGGCTCAAAGCAAAAGGCAAGTAAACCAAGAGTTAGAGCCCTTACAAAGGAACATCACTGCATCCCCATGATCCCTTCTTGAGCAGAGAGCTTTGAAGCTGCTCCCTAAGTGCTGTGAAGATCATCCTAGATGGATTGGGTTAAAAGCAAGGCTTTACATTCATCAATGGTGAATTGTCGAAGCGCTGAAACTATTTTCCTGATTATTTCACTTTAACTCAACAGGAACAAAGAGGCAAATGTTGCATGGTTGTGTAGTTGGGACATTTCATGTATTGATACTGTCCTCAGCTATAGTACTACAGACAGGAATGATTCAGGTTTCAAAAACTTGTCTAGATTTAAAAACAGTCTTCCATACAGCTGTTTCACGTATTTCTTCCACAACAAACTTTATTACGTGCACACAGTCATGAATGTGTGTATGTGTTAAAAAAATCACACTTATGGAGCATAAAGAACATATGTACTCCTTCATCAAATAATATTTTCTCAAAACAAATACGCCAAATTCAACCAAAATATTTTTCTACTGTTAGAAGAAAATATGCCATTTTCTAGGGACAGGACCTATTTTAATAGTTTGGTGTTACTTGTTCGCCACACATTTCCATGGAAAGATCACTCTAGAAACAAATCTTTCAGTAATCCAGCATTTATATCTGCTGGCTTTGTGAAAGCATAAACTGAAGTGGTTTACAGTGTAAGGAATAAGACATAATTTTGAAACTAAGTGAAATCTTCCTACATTAAAAATAACATTTTATAGGGATTCCTTGTGGGGCATCTTTGAAGACTGAACAAAATCTTTCAGGTAAGGAGAGAACAGAACACTCAGTGAAAAGCAAATTCATTTATTCAAATTGCATATACAGAGAGGTATGTTTGGAAAGTAGCCTAGGTTTCATTTCATCAATCCCTTTGTTTCATGGTGATCAATAAGAATTAAATGAATAAAGAAAACAGTAACTTACTTGATCACTCAAAAGATGCAAATTATATAAATAAACTATATTTAAATCTTGTTGCATCAACCTATCTATAATTTATAATAGCATGCCAATCAATACTTAAACTCTTCATGAACCATTGGCTTCTCTAAAGTCTTGTGACTTTAATATTTTGATTCCTATCTTAAAAGATGGGGAAACTTGCCCCAATATAAAACATCATTACATTGTAAATTCCTGATAGCTTTCTCAATGAAAATTTATATAATGCGTTATGACACTTAGTTCATAAACTCCAATGTATCTGTTTTGGATCCACTTTAAAAATGAAAATATTAACACCCAGTGGTATTTGCTTACTAACCAACTGATTAAACTAGTATCTTCAAAATATATGCAAATTGTCATTGGGTAAATCTGTTATGATATAAATGTAAAATATTGCCAGTAGTAATGTTGTCAGAGTTGTTTAACATTAATTTAATCACCACTAGACTCTCAAACATATCCAGATGGTAGAATACTCTATCAATTAGTCTCTTTTCCTGGATAAAAAAATGGCCATATATAAACAAAAACGATGAAATGGGAAGAGTCTTTTTCATATTAAAGAACACAAAAGAAAAAAGTAAAACAGCCACAATGTAGAGCGTTCAATTGGATTCAGGATTAAAATAATCAAGGAAAGAAATATGCAAAGAACTGCTGAAATTATGCTTGCAGTACTTGGAGAATTATGAACAAAGTCTCTATTATACACACTTTTTGCCAACGTTCAATTTGGAACCATAATACAAAATAAACTTACCAACATTTTTATCTACGTTCTTAATTAACAAAGGAAGCAGTAAGTGGGCAAAGTCAGTCTGAATATCATATGAAGAGTCATGTTCATAAAAGATAATTAATAAAAACTATTAAGATGTTATTGCTTGACTAGATATCAAACTGGGGCAATTAACTCTAACTCTTGGGACTATTGTTTAAACAGATAGAAATAATTTGCGTCTGTTATGGTTGGATGCTAAGAGACCCCGCCCCCAAGCCTGAGGCTGGGTTCTCTTACAGTAGTGCCACTGGGAGTTTATAAAGCTTCTAAGACAGGAGTGCTGTGTCTTTAGGTTATGCCCTTCCAGTGGTTGTCAGGGCCTTGGTTCTTTGCATCTCAGTTGTCATGACTTGAGCAGAAATTCCACCGCTTTCTTCCCCCATGGATTTCTTTCTCCTTATGAGTCAAAATCCGGGACTTCTAGTAAAATGGCAGACTGTAAGCTTTCTATGTGTGACGTCGTTAAGAGAAGAGTCCATAAACGAAATAATAGACTCTGTTTCAAAGTGAAAAAGAAGGGAAGATTCAGAAAGCCACAGAAGCCCTGAGAAAACAGCTACAAAGTATAGGAGAAAAGCAGGATACAGGGAAAAGAAGTCCAGGCAACAGAGCCCCAGCAGAGCCCCAGCGTTCTCCCCAGAGTGGAGATGGCTAATGGAGAAGCCCAGAATCCTTCTGAAAAGACAATGGCAGCTCTACCCTTGGAGCAAACCCTTAACTAAACTCTCACAAGCCTCACACCCAGTCGCGGACCTTGGTGCGGTGGGGAGTTCTCTGATGAATGGGTTACTAGTGCAGAGAATGCCGTCTTTCAGACTATGTAATTTAGAGGGTAGCTGTTTGGTGTTCGATTACTGGAGACTAAGCTACCTTGAGAGCCTGAGACCAGGAAACAAAGGCAGGCAAGTAGCCTGAATCAAATGGGCCATAGGACACACAGTGGTAGAGAAAGGGAGGGCAAAAGACTGTCCAAACAAAGAAAGTGGATTAGACGAAGAAGTGCCTGACTCCACCTCTGGCAGCCTGAGGCAGATTTCAACAGAGAAGGACCATGGAAGTTGATAGCGTTGAAGTCAGCACGTAGATTAACTTTTGGGGCTGCATGCCTGCTGCTTAGTGCTTATTGTCCCTGAGCTCTGCCGTGCATCCTCTAGGCAGGATAATTAACACTTAGCTCTCTAAGAGAAGGCAGATCTTCAGCCTGTCCTGATCTCAGCGCTATGCTTGCCTTCCACACTTCCAACACTCCTCGGAAACACCCCTTCCTAGACCTTAACCAGCTCATGGAATATGATTTGGAAAATCTCAGAAGAAAACCTGCTCAGTTCACATGCTGAAAAGCTGAGTGTGGCAGCAAGGATCCTCGCTTACCAGGGAATTAAGGAACTGAAGTGAAAATGGCGCTCATGTGTACAACTGAGCCTCAAGGGTCCAGTACAACACACGTATAGATATCATAACAAGGGCAAGGGTCCACAACTCAGTGGACTCTTGGATTTTCCCATGTGATTAGTTGATAACATCTATGCTCGGAGGACTCAAAAGAAATCCTTGTGACCCTTAATCTTTTTCTTTTCCTTGATTAATTTTCTTCGTTTTCATTTTGTGTCCCCAATTTCCCCTTTTCCCTTTACCTAAACTTTTCTCCAGTGAATATATTTTATTATATTTCAAGAAATTATATTTTTATTTCCTTCATATTTTTACTTCCTTTGCTTTCATATTTCTACTACTACTTACCAACCCTTTTCCTTTCTTTGTTTTTTGTCTTCCATTTTATTATGTCAACAATTCTCTATTTTTCCCTAGGTTACAGGTATTTTAGTTTATCCTGTTATAATTTCTTTTTAACCAAAAGCCATGCTTTCATTTTTAATTAAATTTATTCATTTATTTTACATCCCTACTGAAGTTTCCCCTCTCTCCTCTCTTCTCACTCTCCATTCCATTTTTCCCCCACCCCCAACCCACTCCTCCTCTGTTTCTTTTCAGAAAGGGCCAGGCCTCCCAGAGGGGTCACAAAGTATGGCATATCCAGTTGAGGTAGGACTAAGCTCCTTCCCTAGTATGAATACTGGGTAAGGTATGAGGAATAGGCTCCCACAGCCTGTCACAGCATCAAGGCAAGGCTCTGGTCCTACTGCTAAGAGTCTCACAAGCTGACCAAGCTACACAACTGTCACACAGATGAAGAGGGCCTAGGTCAGGCCAGTGTCTGTGAGCTTTTATGAGCCCAAGTTTGTTTTCTCTGTGGGCCACTTGTAATGACCTTGACACTCCCCATCCCCCCACCCCCACCCCTGCCTCCCTGCCACGACCCGACCCCCATACAAGTCTTCCCCTCTCTTCAACAGGATTCCCCAGAGAATGGCTCTATGCTATCTCCATCTGCTTCCATCAGTGACTGTGAGAAGGCTCTCTGATGACAATTAGGGTAAGAATCTAATGCAGGGAAACTCCCATGAATCTATAGGGACAGACTCAGGAAAGACTCCTCATAGTAATGGAGAAGGAGCCTGATTTGACCATCTCCTGTAATCAGGTTGGTGACTACCCTAATTGTCACGCTTCCATATTTAAAAAAATATTCTTTGTTGTAGTTATCAAATGTACTTTAAACTTTTGCTACTGAGAATGGGCTTCTTATAATTTTTTAGCTTTTCCCCCTTTGCTTCTCTATTTTCTTGCTTTTGTCTCTTCCCTACTTTAGCATCTTTTTCTACACTTTTTGTCCTCATTTATTTAATGACACTAACTCCCCTTCTAGGTCTCTTCCTTTTATCTCAGGCATTTGGTATGCTTCCTACACAGTTTTAGGACACTTAGAATTAGTTTTGTTGCTTTCTGGTTTATGAATGCGGCATGCTATTTCAGGTACATATTGTACACTTGGACATTGTGGCTATTACAGCAGTTCCCTTTCTCCCGTTTAAGTGGTATTGGAGACTGAGCCTTTAAGATCAAGCTGCTGTATAGAAAGATGCCGGGTAAAACCAGAAGGGATATGCAAAAAAATATACAAATAGCAATGCAGAAACATAGGAAACATGGAAAAACCAAGAAGCATGAGCCTTAAAAATATCTCCTCAACTACTGGATTTAAAGACATCAAAAATAAATGAAAATTTACACAAAAGTTTCAAAATTTATGAAAAAGAATGATCGATGACCTCTAAGAGAATAAAAACAACATATGAATTCAAACACGTGGAGAAGAAAGTCAGAAATAAAGAAGAAAATGACCCTAAAATGGAATAGAAAATCAGAATATGGATGAAAAAGAATCTCAGAAAGAAAATGGGGAAGGTAAGCATTAATGTACTCAACTAAGCTTACACTAAAGTATCAAGGATGGAAGACAAAGTACAGCAAATAGTTTATCCAATAAAATAAAGAAAGAACACCCTGCGGTGACGAACCCTAGCATGTGCTTAAAAGATCAAATTTAAGTTTCTACAATTAAAACAACAATAACAAAACACTCAAGACATAGAAAATGTATTCAATAAAATTATAGCAAGGAACTCCCTAAATTTGAAGAAAAAAATGTACATCCAAAGGAAAGATGTCTTTAGAACTCATATACACTGGACTGGGGACATTCTTAGGATATAATTATAGTCAAGATAGCAAACAGGCAAAGCAGTGAAGCAATTTAAACTCTAGAAAGGAAAATACTGTCTCATGTACAACAGCCTACTCATCAGAATAACATTAGATCTCTTGTGAGCAATTCTAATAGCCAGAAAACACTGACTGACATACTCCAGACTCAAATTTAAATGACTGACAACAAAATTTGCTGTGCCTAGCAAAATATCTCTAGAAAAGAACTGAAAAAATATGAATATTTCAGAATAGGCTACAGTTGTAACACTTTATGGCGAGAATGCCAATACTACTGCACACAGGAGGAAGAAAAACAGTTTGAATCACAAGAACACAGAATAGAATAAAATGCATAAGTGGTCTAGAAGAGCCAAAAAGATCTAGGAAAGAAGCCATCGTGTCTAACACAGTAAACCAGCAAATATCCAAGAACCCTAGGGTAGAAATAAAAAGATAGATAAATAGATATATAGATAATAAAAGAAAAACAAAGCAGTAATTTAGTCAGTTATAAAACAAAATCCCTGCAATAAAATGCATATGTGGTTCACTACAAATAGGCCGTTAGCAAAGAAACAAGCAGACTGGGATTCAAATATGGAAGTTAATCTATCACCCAAATAGAGGACAAATTAAGCTGACATAATTATTTTAATACATTATAAACCCAATTCCATACCAATGCTAGTCCAGATCCTTTAGTATACAGTTAAGTCAATGGAAAAGTGTGTGTTTGTAGTTCTTACTTCTTAGACCAGTCAGATAAATCTCAAGTGATTAATTTAATAATGTACTTCAGAATATTAGAAAAAGACCAAGCCAAAGGAAAACAATAGGTAACAAGAAACAATAAAATATGGGCAACAATGAACAAAATGGAGTTTAATATAAAATATTTAGTATCAAGCAAAAGTTGATTCTTTGAGGAAACAAGATTGATAAACCACTTACCAAAGTAACCAAGAGAAAGAGATGATCCAAAATAATAAAAACACAGTTTAAAAGGGAGGGATTTTAACAGAGTCATATAAATTCCAAAGAGTAACATTGAACATTTATATTTTTAACAAAACATAGAAAATCTAGAAGAAATAGAAAATTCCAAGTTCTAAGATTAATTCTAGAGAGAGAGAGAGACAAAGCAAATTTATAAATATTAGTAATGTTGAATCATTAAATTAACTGCCAAGTTCTACATTGGTTTACATCTTTAATTTCTAAAGACTTTTAATATAATTATATCATACTCCAACCCTCTATAAGCCTGTCCTTGCTCTTTCTCAAATTCATAAAATATTTTTAATTAATTCTTTTTACATCATATATGTATGTATATATATATTCTTAAAAATATAAATACAACCTGCCCAGTCTACAAAATGTTACTTGTATGTCTGTTTTCATTTGTTAATGGATAACCAATTAGTGTGACCTTCCGAGGGAAAGAGCACTTCTCTGGCTCTCAGCATTTCTTAGGTGCCTCTTGTTATTTGTGGGGCTGAGTTAAGAACTTGTGAATCTTCTCAAACCCCCTTTACTATGTTGTCTATGCAGAGGGGCGGGAGGTGGAGTGGAAGTAGGAGGAGTAGATGGAGAGAGAAGTATAATCAGAATATATGAGAATAGACTCTATTTTCAATAAAACAAGGAAATGAATAGATAAAAAACTAAAAAAGCAAATTCATATAAATTAATAAGTACAATTTTATAAATAAATACCAAATCCAATTCGTACATGTTCCACTATTTTACTTTGTTTTATGTCTTACACAAGTATAACATTATCCAGTATTTTCTAAGGCTTGAGATATGTGTATATGTAGGTATGTATTCAATAGTTTCAAAGGAAAGAAAGAAAGCAAAGAGAAAAGGAGAAAACCAGCTTCATGGAAGTTATCCTATGACATGTACACACTAGTTGTCACATATGCATGAACATGCATAAAATGTTATGAGCATACAAACACGCACACATGAAAATATCATATTGTAACCAACATTTGTATGTTAATGTGCAATAATTAACAAAATAAACAAAAAACCCAAAGCATAAATCTCATCAGTCATGGACTGAAACATCATTAATCATTGATTAAATGAGCTTTCACTCTTGCTAAAGTGTTTATCTCCTGAATTCCTTCATGGTGATAGAATTAAATAATACAGTACTCACATTCTTAAAAATCTACATGTGATTCAACTTCTTCCAGAAAGATTCTGTACATCTTCCTCCGGGGGCTAAACTAGACTTCTATTACACAAAGACAAGCAAACATTTTGTCTTGTTCTTTCTTGAGGTTGCTTACACATCCATGAAAAGTTGGCTGTCAGAATGTTTTGGACATTGTCCAACGTAATTAATTCCTTTTCACTACTAACTTGCTAATGGTTTTTCTACTTATGTTTGGGGAGCCTATCTATTGCTTTTTGTCTGTTGGTGTTGAAAGCACTTTACATTTCTGGCATGTATCATTTCCTTGAGATGTATTACTGACTTTTATAAAATTGAAATTTTTATTTGGGACTATATATATGAATTATAATATGACTATATTGGTTATAAATAAGATTGGATTATAATTTTATTGTTGTTAATATTTGTATCAAAATAGTAGCAATTGAATACCATCCTCTTTGCTATGCATTTTTATTCTCCCTGAGAAGTGTTTCTACATTAATCCATAATAAAGACATTAGAAACAAGCACGCAAAAGTCTTTACAATTTGGTTATTCTATATGTACTTAACCTTAACAACAAAGACATAAAAGATCTCTTGACAATTAACATGTTTCAGATTTTCTCATTATTGTTTCATGTGAAAGTTATTTGGCATGATGACAGAATTAAAATCTGTACAGAAGACTGTCCTAGCATTTAGAAAATACATGCCAATATGCTTTATATTTCATCCTGTCTCTAATATGCTTTTAAATGAACCAAGGATGCAAAATGTGGAATGTTAATAAAGATAGGGCAGAACTATTGAAATCTAAATCATCTAGGTAGCAGATATAGCACTGTCAGTTTCTCTAATCCTATAATTTTTTCACAGATTAAAAAAACTATTTGGTGACAAATATGTATATATGAACTTGTGGGAAGTGAGGCAGGGCATGAGTGAAGTTGAAGAGAAAGTAGAAAATAAGTAATTATGCTTTGTTTTTTTTTTTTCAGAAAATTGGGACTCAATCTGCTCCATCCAGTAATATCACTCTTGGGAATATACCCAAAGGATGCACACTTATACCACAAGGACATTTGTTCAACTATGTTCACAGTATCACTTTTTCACAATAGTCAGAAACTGGAAACCACCTAGATGCCCCTTAACTGAAGAATGGATAAAAACAAAATGTGGTATATATCCACGATGGAGTACTACTCAGCGGTAAACATGGTGACATCTTGAAATACGCAGGCAATTGTATAGAACTAGAAAACATCATCCTGTATGAGGTAACCCAGACCCAGACAGACAAACATGCTATGTACTCATTCATAAGCAGATATCAGACAAAGCCAAGTATCATCAGTCTATGGTCCACAACCTCAGAGAAACTAAGTAACAAGGAGAATTGTAAGAAAGACATATATGGGTCCCCCTGGGAAGGAGAAATATACAAGATCTTCTAGAAGGAATTGGGGGAACAGGAGGAGGGTGGAAGGGGAGGGAGAGGAGCGTAGCAGAAAGAGAATATGTGGGAATGGGATGGTTGAGATGGGGGAAGGAGGGAGAAGGACAACAAAGAAAGATCTATCATAATTGAGGGAACCATTATGGTGTTAGCTAGAAATCTGACCCTAGGGAAGTTCCCAGGAATCCACAATGATGACCCCAGTTTAGACCCTCAATAATATAGAGAGAACATCGAAACTGGCCTTCCCCAGTTATCAGATTGATGACGAAATTGTCATAGAACCTTCATGCAGCAACTGATGGAAGCAGATGCAGAAATCCACAGCTCAGCACTGGGCCGAGCTTCCTTGAAGAAAGAGAGGAGTGGTAAGATAGGCAAAGGGGTGAAGACCATGTTGGGGAGAGCCAAAGAAACAGCTGACCTGAGCTATTGGGAGCTCACTGATGCCGGACTGACAGTGGGGAAACCCACATAGTAAGGAACTAGGTCCTCTGACTATGGGTAACAGTTGAGTGGCTTAGGCAGTCTGTGGGGCCACTGGCAATGGGATGAGGATTTATTCCTAGTGCAAGAACTGGGACTTTGGAGCCCATTCTCTTTGGAAGGATACCTTGCTCAGCCTAAATATGGGGTGGTTGTTATCTTGGTCCTGCCTCAAAGAGATACATTTACACAATGGAGTACTACTCAGCAGTAAAAAACAAAACAAACAAACAAAAAAAAACCAATGACATCTTGAAATTTGCATGCAAATGGATGAAACTAGAAAAAACTATTCCGAGTGTGGTAACACAGATCCAGAAAGATGAACATGGCATGTATTCACTCATAAATGGATACTAACACATAACAAAGGGAGGAGAACTTGAAGGAAGGGGATAGTCGAGATGGAGGAAGGATATAGAGATTGAGAGCAAGAAAAGAAATATCTTGATTGAGGGAGCCATTATGGGGCTAGCAAGAAACATGTCACTAGAGAAATTCCCAGGAATCCACAAGGATGACTAAGACCCTAAGCAGTAGTGGAAAGGGTACCGAACTAGCCCTTCCCTCTAGTCAGATTGATGACTATCTTAAATGTCATCATAGAACCTTCAACCAGCAACTGATAAAAACAGAGGCAGAGACCCACAGTGCAACACTGGGCTAAACTCCCAAAGTCCAGTTGAAAAGCAGGAGGAGTGAGAATATGAGCAAAGAGGTCAAGACCATGATGTGGTCACACACTGAAACAGTTTTCCTGAGCTAATGGGAGCTCACCAACTCAAACCAGAACAAGGAAGTAACCAACATAGGACCAAACTAGTCCCCCTGAATATGGTTGACAGTTATATGACTGAGGAAGACTGAGGGGCCACTGGCAGTGGCACCCGGATTTATCCCTACTGCATGTACTGGCTTTTTGGGAACCTATTCTCTTTGGATGGATACCTTGCTCAGCCTAGATATAGTAGGGAAGGCCTTGGACCTTCCCCAAACCAATGTGCCTTACCCTGTCTGAGGAGTGGATGGGGTGGAGTGAGAGTAAGGGCAGAGGAAATGGGAGAAGGGGAGGGTGTGGGAACTGGTATTGGAATGCAAAATGAAAAACGTTTGTTTTCTTTTTAAAAAAAAAACATCAAATAAGTAAAGAAAGAAAGAAAGAAAAAAAGAAAGAAAGGAAAAAGAAAGAAGGAAAGAAGGAAAGAAAGAAAGAAAGGAAGAAAGAAAGAAAGAAAAGAACAAAATCAGGAGAAAGGTCTTTGGATTAAAAGTTATAACTTGAGAGAGAAAAAATACTGCTATAATTTTTAATGTGTAGTTTGTGGAGGGAGTTGAAGTGGAGAAATTTGGTAATAATAAACCAAGATATACTGACTGCACATATCAAAATTTCAAATAAAAATATGTTAAGACTATCCCAGCCATTTTCCAGTGTTAGTATCTACTCAGAGATGCATGGGACTTTTTAATCACAGGCCTTCCATGTTTGGTATTTTCTTACACAGGGCAAGTGTGTGCTTTCATAACTTCTATGAGGTCGTATTTGTCGAGAATACAGTGTTCTTAAAATCATCCACTGCCTATGGCTTTGAAAACCTTCCACTTCGCTTTCTACTAATATCCCTATGCCCTGGGAGGAGGAGGAGATGTGAATAGATGTCACATGTTGTGTTGGACTCTGTAGTCTCTTCTCTGCTAATTGACTCATTGGGCCCTCGGTGTTAGCCACCACACACTGCAAAATGAAGTTTCTCTAAGGAGGGTTAACAGATGCACTGACCTCCAGGTATAGTGTTAAATCCATAGTTAGAACTATGTCTATTTAGCAGAATAATAGTAGTAGATTTTCCCCTATAACCTATGACCTATTTACCCACAGATTCTTGGTCACGATAACAGTGCCAAGTATGGGTTCTCTGGTGGATCAGTCCTTAAATCCAATCAGAGAATAACAAGTTACTCCCATAACACTGTGCAGTTATTACAATGATTAGTACATCTTGGTAGGCCCATCATTATTCTAGTTTGCATGTTTCACAGCCGAAGTAAGCCTGGTGCTTACTTTTACCATCTGGTTACATACATAGCACCAGTTATCACTATGAATGCTAAGCAACATAGATGAAATTGTCAGGTTAATTCCAGCTTGATTTAATCATGTTCTATGGTTCAAGTGTGTGGTATCTTCAGACATAGGGTCTTAATATCAAGTTGTGAAGTAAAACTAAGAACAATAACAATAGAGGTCCTCAAGCGGGCAGTGATGCATCGAAAGAGTTCTATTTATACATACATACACACATGTATATATACATATATATATTTAATCCACATAAATTCAAAAGCCCAACATACTGTTCAAATTAGAAGACTTTTCCAACAAGAAATATATTTTAATTTCTGAGCTCTTTTACTTAGGATCAAGTGGCACTTGCAATTTTTTAAGGCACAATTCCCCAAATCCCTCAATTTGCTTGATTACTTTAACTGCCTGTTATAACTGAAGCTCTATGCTAGACTCATGTTTGTGTTGGCTATATTGTAATGCAATATTTAACTGTATCTCAGAGAAATTGTGTTCTAATAATGAGCAAAGAGTTTCTTACATATAATGTGATAAACGTCCTCTACTTTATTAAAACAAACATTTAAAACTATTTCTGCTATTCTGTGCACTCTAGAAGACCAATGTGAAATGCAGCTTTATGCATGGAGAAGTGCTACTTTGATCTTGTTCTTTAGAACCAGCAAAGTGATGGAAACTCTTTATAATTTTAGACTTTAGTCATTGTGTAAAATGTGTTTTTACATAACAGAAGCCAAATTTCTTTGCTCTAAAGATCCAAATAAAAAGATTTATGTAGTTGAATTTGAAAAGTCAAATATCAATAGTTAGTCTGCATCTATTCTAAAACCTTGTCTTATTGGACTATAAGTTTTTATCATAAAAGTCCTGATTTGTTCCTTTTTTAATTTGCTAGTTATTTAGCTTAGTACTTTGGGAAATGTTTTTATCACTTTTATGTAAACTGCAATTAGAATAACAAATTGTCAATTTAATAGCAGTGATTTCTTCATTATTTTAGATGTGACTTGTAATACCCAAATTGCATGCAAACATCACTGAGATGTTAAGCATGCCTTAGCTCATTTGCAATTCTTTTATATTTCAAAATAATTCAATAGTAATTTTTTAAGGAAGAAAGGAGTACATTGGTGGTTGTGGTTTCTCCACAGAAAGATTCATAATTATGGATTGGCATTAAATGTAAGCACTTATTAATATACATAGCAATGGCCATCTACAAGTCAACATTCTAATCATTAAATAAATATTAATTTATTTTTATGGCAACATCATCTGGCATTATGATTTTTATTGTGGCTATTCATACATAATCGTTTCTCTTCTTCATGTTATATGATTATTATTTAGTTTTTTAATAAATTACATGTGTTCATACAAATTTTACAAAGCTAGTATGAGATCACATCTTTAAACCAAATATTTGAAAGAAGCTATTAGGTAGGTCTGCTCTCTGACAATGTGCTAAAATGTTTTGAGAGGATCCTTCAAAGCTACTAAGATTTGAGAGCTTTCCTTGAGCTACACATAGCCATGCTGTTCTATGTTTATATTACATAAGAGGAAACTAGGTATAGAGAGCTTGAAAGATTTCCCAGTGAAATAAAACTCTCTGAAATATCAGCACTCATCAACATTATGAAAACAATGATTATAGCTCAAAACACTGTAAGGTAAACCTAAATAAACAGCTGTATGTAAGAAGAAAGTTGAGTCAAGTATACAGGAATTACAGAAAAGGGATAAAATTTCTAAGACAAAGTACTGAATTCCCAAGGAACCATGACACTGGATGGTTTGTAACATAGGTCCGGAACTGAATACACTTAATGAATCTTAAACAAGATCATAGTGTTTCTTATCTGCTTGATCACTGTGTGAAGATACAATTCCAAGTGTGGCATTTGTGCCATGGTGGTGAGTATAGCTGCCTTCTAAGATAAAAATGCAGTAGAAATTTTGTTAGAGGGTTTGACAGAAGATTGGGGAAACATAAGCCACAAGTGACTGTAAGTTAAAGTGGTGAGCAATGTTAAAGAAACACTGAGGAAAATCTCAGTACAGAAGCAATATAAGGGATATATTTCTTTGCTTTGTTTTGTAGTTGAACTTCAAAGACATCTTTTTCAAAATATTAGTTTAACAAAAACATCATTTTCAAAATACTAGCTTAACAAAGATACCTCTCAAAATACTAGTTTATCACCACTAACGATGCTAAACCACAGTGACTGTAGATGGCAACCAAGACAATTTAAGCAAAACTTAGTTTGGAACTCAAGCAATAAAAAGATACTTATAATTATGTAATCTGAAATATTAAGCTGTGAGAAAGAAAGAAAATTTTATATACAGATTGTCTGTGTTATACTAAATATTTTAGCTTTGTTCAACATATTTAGAACACAGAATTTAAAAGAAGTTTTTAAGAGGTCCCTTCTCAGGGGAACAATGGACAGAAAACAAACCCCGATGAAGTCTTAGACATTGAATTAACTAGAGAAATGTTTTAAATAAAATTAATGTATATCCTCAAAGATAAAATGGAAACAGTGGGTCAAGAAGTAAAGGAAATCAGACTGCTGCGGGCCCTTTGTCTCCTGAGTCCTGGGAAGACCAGCTAGCCCTGTTGCCCTGCTGAGCAGTTCTTCCCAGAGAGGTGAGTGGGTGCTCACCACTACCCAGGAAGAGAGCACAGCCCCCCCCCCAGCATCTGCAGCAGGGTCTTTGGTGTTCCAAGGGACCCCTCTCCTCCCCCCACTGCTGCGGGCCCTTTGTCTCCTGAGTCCTGGGAAGACCAGCTAGCCCTGTTGCCCTGCTGAGCAGTTCTTCCCAGAGAGGGCTGAGGAGCTCTATCCAGAGAGTGCTGTGAAGTCCTACCCAGAGAGTGCTGAGGAGTTCTATCCAGAAAGTGCTGAGGAGTTTCATCCAGAGTGGAAGAGATGGGCAGGCGCCAATGCAAGAATTCCTCCAACAACCTGAAAGGCAACATGACACCGCCAGAATCCAGGGAGCTCGAAACTAGAAGAATTGAACACCCTACGCCAGAAGAAATAGAAGAAATTGACTCTAAGCGCTTCTTTATGAAAATAATAGAGGAAATTAAACAGGAGGTGAAAATCTGCCGTAAGGAAATGGAAGATAAGTATAACAAAAAAATTGAGGAAATGAGTAAAGAAATGGAAGAGAAATATACCAAAAAGTTTGAAGAAATGAGTAAATCCATAAATGAAATTCTGGGAAACCAAGAAAAAACAATCAAACAGGTAATAGAAACAGTTCAAGATTTGAAAACTGAAATGGAGTCAATGAAGAAATCACAAACCGAGGGCCGGCTGGCTATGGAAAATCTGGGTAAACGAACAGAGACTTCAGAAACAAGCTTAACCAATAGAATACAAGAGATAGAAGAAAGAATCTCAGACTCTGAGGACACCATAGAGAAATTAAACACTCTGTCCAAAGAAAACAGCAAATCCAACAAATTCTCATCACAAAACATTCAGGAACTGTGGGACACAATAAAAAAACCAAATCTAAGAATAATAGGAGTAGAAGAAGGAGAAGAATTGCATTTCAAAGGTCCAGAAAATATACTCAACAAAATTATAGAAGAAAACTTTCCCATCCTAAAGAACGATATTCCTATGAAGGTTCAAGAAGCATACAGAACACCGAATAGACTGGATCAGAAAAAAACATCCCCTCGTCATATAGTAATCAAAACACAAAGCATTCAGACTAAAGAAAGGATATTGAAAGCTGCAAAGGAAAAAGGTCAAGTAACTTATAAAGGTAAACCTATCAGACTTACACCAGACTTCTCTATGGAAACCATGAAAGCCAGAAGGTCCTGGATAGAGGTACTGCAGAAACTAAGAGACAATGGATGCAAACCCAGACTACTTTACCCAGCCAAGCTATTGTTCACTATCAACGGAGAAAACAAACTATTCCAGGATAAAAAAAAAATTTAAACAATACGTAGCTACTAATCCAGCCTTACAGAGAATACTAGAAGGAAAATCACAACCCAAGGAATCCAACATTCCCAACACTGCCTACATTAACTCAGACATTTAGCGACCCTCCACAAGCACAACTCAAAGAAGGAAAACACATACATGCTACTACCCAAAAAAATGACCGGAGTCATCGATCACTGGTCATTAATATCTCTTAATATCAATGGTCTCAACTCACCTATAAAGAGGCACAGACTTAGAGATTGGATACGAAAACAGGATCCAACATTCTGCTGTCTACAAGAAACACACCTCAACCACAAAGACAGACACCTACTCAGAGTAAAGGGTTGGGAAAAGGTTTTCCAAGCAAATGGACCTAAGAAACAAGCGGGTGTGGCCATTCTAATATCTAACAAAATCGACTTCAAACTAAAATCAATCAGAAGAGATGGAGATGGACATTTCATACTCATAACAGGAACAATTCATCAGGAAGAAGTCTCAATCTTGAATATCTATGCCCCTAATATAAAGGCACCCACATATGTAAAAGAAACTCTTCTAGAACTCAAGGCAGTCATCAAACCACACACACTAATAGTAGGAGACTTCAACACTCCTCTCTCACCAATGGACAGGTCAATCAGACAGAAACCTAACAGAGAAATAAGAGATTTACTGGAGGTACTGAATCAAATGGACTTAACAGACATCTATAGAACACTCCACCCAAATAGGAAAGAGTATACCTTCTTCTCTGCAGCTCATGGAACCTTCTCGAAAATTGACCACATACTTGGTAACAAAGCAAACTTCCACAGATACAAAAAAATATTAGTGACCACCTGTGTCTTGTCAGATCACCATGGATTAAAATTAGAATTCAACAACAATGGTACCCCCATGAAGCCAACAAACTCATGGAAGTTGAACAGTCAACTACTAAATCACCCCTGGGTCAAGGAAGAAATAAAGAAAGAAATTAAAGTCTTCCTTGAATATAATGAAAACAAAGACACAACGTATTCAAACCTATGGGACACAATGAAAGCAGTGCTAAGAGGAAACTTCATAGCACTAAGTGCCCACCTAAAGAAAACAGAGAAAGCACACATTGGAGACTTAACAACACACTTGAAAGCTCTAGAAAAAAAGAAGCTGATTTACCCAGGAGGAGTAGAAGACTGGAAATAATCAAACTGAGGGCTGAAATCAACAAAATAGAAACACAGAAAACAATTCAAAGAATCAATGAAGCAAAAAGCTGGTTCTTGGAGAAAATTAACAAGATTGACAAACCCCTATCCAAACTAATCAAACGGCAGAGAGAGAACTTGCAAATTAATAGGATCAGAAATGAAAAGGGGGACATAACCACAGACACAGAGGAAATACAGAGAATCATTAGATCTTACTACGAAAGTTTATATGCCACAAAGTTGGAAAATGTAAAAGAAATGGACATTTTTTTAGATAAGTACCATATACCAAAGTTGAACCAAGACCAGGTGAACAATCTAAATAGACCTGTTAGTCGTGAAGAACTAGAAGCTGTTATCAAAAATCTCCCTACCAAAAAAAGCCCAGGACCAGATGGTTTCAATGCAGAATTCTACCAGAACTTCCAGGAAGAGCTAATACCTATACTCCTTAATGTATTCCACAATATAGAAAAAGAAAAGTCACTGCCAAACTCCTTTTATGAAGCTACAGTCACCCTAATACCAAAACCACACAAAGACACAACCAAGAAAGAGAATTACAGGCCAATCTCACTCATGAACATCGATGCGAAAATTCTCAATAAAATACTGGCAAACCGAATCCAAGAACACATTAGAAAAATCATCCATTATGATCAAGTAGGCTTCATCCCAGAGATGCAGGGATGGTTCAACATACGCAAATCTATCAATGTAATCCATCATATAAATAAACGGAAAGAAAAAAATCATATGATCATTTCATTGGATGCTGAAAAAGCGTTTGACAAAATTCAACACCCATTTATGATAAAGGTGTTGGAGAGACTGGGGATACAAGGATCATACCTAAATATAATAAAAGCAATATACAGCAAGCCGTCAGCTAACATCAAATTGAATGGAGAGAAACTCAAAGCCTTTCCACTAAAATCAGGAACACGACAAGGCTGTCCACTCTCTCCATACCTCTTCAATATAGTGCTTGAAGTTCTAGCAATAGCAATAAGACAACATAAGGGGATCAAGGGGATTCGAATTGGAAAGGATGAAGTGAAACTTTCGTTATTTGCAGACGATATGATAGTGTACATAAGCGACCCCAAAAACTCTACCAAAGAACTCCTACAGCTGATAAACACCTTTAGTAACGTGGCAGGATACAAGATCAACTCCAAAAAATCAGTGGCACTCCTATACACAAAGGATAAAGAAACGGAGAGGGAAATCAGAGAAACATCACCTTTCACGATAGCCACAAACACCATAAAATATCTTGGGGTTACTCTAACCAAGGATGTGAAAGACCTATTTGACAAGAACTTTAAGCCTTTGAAAAGAGAAATTGAGGAGGATACCAGAAAATGGAAAGACCTCCCCTGCTCTTGGATTGGGAGAATCAACATAGTAAAAATGGCAATTCTACCAAAAGCAATCTACAGATTCAATGCAATCCCCATCAAAATCCCATCAAACTTCTTCACAGACCTTGAGAGAACAATAATTAAGTTTATATGGAAAAACAAAAAACCCAGGATAGCCAAAACAATCTTATACAATAAAGGAACTTCTGGAGGCATTACTATCCCTGACTTCAAACTCTATTACAGAGCTACAGTATTGAAAACAGCTTGGTATTGGCATAAGAACAGAGAAGTCGACCTATGGAATCGAATAGAAGACCCAGATACTAACCCTCAAACCTACGAACACCTAATTTTCGACAAGGGAGCTAAAGGTATACAATGGAAGAAGGAAAGCGTCTGTAACAAATGGTGCTGGCATAACTGGATGTCAACCTGTAGAAGAATGAAAATAGATCCATATCTATCACCTTGCACAAAACTCAAGTCCAAATGGATTAAAGACATCAACATCAATCTGTCCACTTTGAACCTGATAGAAGAGAAAGTGGGAAGTAGTCTACAAGATATAGGCACAGGAGGCCACTTCCTAAGTAGGACCCCAGCAGCACAGACAATAAGAGAAACAATGAATAAATGGGACCTGCTGAAACTGAGAAGCTTCTGTAAAGCAAAGGACACTGTCAGTAAGACAAAAAGGCTGCCTTCTGACTGGGAGAAGATCTTCACCAACCCCTCATCAGACAAAGGTCTGATCTCCAGAATATACAAAGAACTCAAGAAACTAGACACTAAAACTCTAATTAACCCAATTAAAAAATGGGGTACTGATCTGAACAGAGAATTCACAACAGATGAACTTCGAATGGCCAGAAGACACTTAAGGTCATGCTCAACCTCCTTAGCGATCAGGGAAATGCAAATCAAAACCACTTTGAGATACCATCTTACACCTGTCAGAATAGCTAAAGTTAAAAACACCAATGATAACCTATGCTGGAGGGGATGTGGAATGAGGGGAACACTCATCCATTGTTGGTGGGAATGCAAACTTGTGCAGCCACTTTGGAAATCAGTGTGGAGGTTTCTCAGGAAACTGGGAGTCAACCTCCCTCAGGACCCAGCAATTCCTCTCTTGGGAATATACCCTAGAGATGCCCAAACATACTACAAAAGCGTTTGTTCAACTATGTTCATAGCAGCACTATTTGTAATAGCCAGAACCTGGAAACAGCCTAGATGCCCCTCAATAGAAGAATGGTTAAAAAAGGTGTGGAACATATACACATTAGAGTTTTACTCAGCAGTAAAAAATAATGACATCTTGAAATTTGCATGCAAATGGATGGACATAGAAAACGCTTTACTGAGTGAGGTAAGCCAGACCCAAAAAGAGGAACACGGTATGTATTCACTCATAAGTGGATTCTAACCATAATTAAAGGTCTTTGAGCCTATTATTCGTGATCCTAGAGAAGCTAAATAAGAAGACGAACCTGATGAAGATTATTTACCTATCCGCCAGGAGGTAGGAAATAGTCAAGAGTCCCAGGTAACCTTGGGTGCATGGGGGGGGTGGGAGGGTTGATGGAAGGGGAGAGGGTTAGAGAGAAGGGAGTAGGGGAGGAATGGAGAAAGCTCGGTTGACCGGGATGGGGGAAAGGGAGGAAGGATGAATGTGGGATCAGGGAAGAATATATTTCAACTAAGGGAGTCATATTAGAGTTTACAGGAAACTTGATTATATATGGGATCCCAGGTCCAAGGAGAGATCCCCAGATTGTTCTCTGGACAGAGGAGGGGGTGCCTGAACCGGCCTTGGCCCGTGACCATACTGATGAATATTTTGCTTATCACCATAGATCCCTCATCTGGCGTTGGATGACGATACAGATGGAGGCCCGCGTTGGAGCACCGAACTGAGCCCCCCAAGATCCAAACGAGGAGCAAAAGGAGGAAGAAAATGACGAAGTACTGCGAGGGATACTATCACCCACTGATACAAGGGGTCGGATCTAATGAGAGTTTACCAAGGCCAGATGGACCGTGACTGAACGAGCATGTGATCCAACCAGATTCTCTGAATGTGGCCGGATTTTCTGAATGTGGCTGGCCTGCAGTCTTTCCGAGAAGCCATTGACAATGACACTGGGACTGGTTTCCTCTGCATATACTGGATTTTTGGGATCCAGTCTGTTTGGATGCTCACCTTCCTGGACCTGGAGTGAGGGGGGAGGAACTTGGACTTCCCACAGGGCAGGAGACCCTGACTTCCCTAGGGGACAAAGAGGGAGGAGGAGAGGGAGGGGGGAGTGGGAGGGCGTTGGGAGGAGGGGCGTAAATGGAAACTTTTTATAATTTAATAAAATTACAAAAAAAAAAGAAGTAAAGGAAATCATAAAAAGTAAAATGTGAGGAACTGATAAGATTTATGAAGGCACACCACTGATAAAAAGAAAACAAGGACACAAAAGAACTTACCACCAAATGATCAACTGTCAAAGGAAGATGAATAGACAGAAAAAGTTATTGCACTAAAAGAAAAAATAAGACAAGCAAAGTACCCAATGGAATGGGAATAACTTGGGGAGTACCACGGCCAATTGTTCTCAGATTTGCTGGAGAGTATCTCAGGTAGCTTAGGAAATTTCAAGCCAAGTAACATAAGAGAGATCCACTTAGAGACTCAGTAGTCAAACTTAGCAAAAGCCCAAAGAGAAAGACTCTTGAAAACAGCAAGAATAAATTAAGCTGTGTCTAAAAAACATGCAAGCTGATTTCTCAACATTTGCTATTTATAAGGGGCATGGCACACAACACAGCTCCCATGTGCAGGACAGAAGACAACTTTCATAAGTAGGTTCTCTCCTTTCATCTTGTCATTTGTGGGATCACTCAGTCATTGGAATTGGTGTCAAGAAATTCTGTCCTCTAAGCCAACAGTTCTCAAACTGTGAGTCATGACCCTTTTGAATTTGCATGTCAGAAATTACATTATAATTTATAACAATTGCAAAATGAAGAATCAACAAAAATAATTTTATGGTTGGGGTAACCATAGAACTAACTATATTTAATGGTTGTAGTATTAGAAAGGTTGAGTGATATGGGATGCTCTTCTGCATCCTGTGAATATGTTTAGTTAGCATTGCTTAATAAAGAAGCTGATTTGGTCAATAGCCAGGCAGGAAATCCAAGCAAAGATAAAGGGAAAAAGAAGGTGGAGTTAGGAAGATGCCAGCAGCCACTGGGGAAGCAAAATGTGAGGCAACAAGCCACAAGCCTCATGGTAAATACAGAATAAAGAAAATGGGTTAATTTAGGTTGTAAGAGCTAGTCAATAATAAGCCTGAGCAATATGCCAAACAGTTTATACTAATATTAAGCCTCAGAGTGGTTGTTCAGGAACTGGCAAGTGGGAGAGAAATCTCCAGTTACAGCTGAGAACCCTTGAACTAAGCTGTCAACACAAAAAATAAACAGATCTTGTTTTAAAGTCAGAACATTTAGAGAGCACATTTAATGAGATAAATATGTATGTATCAAGTGTCAGTTATCTAAAATTCAGGTAAATTATTCTTGAAATATGAATAAGAAGTCGAGACATTTTCAGACAAGTGAAGAAGAGATGAACAAGAAGTCTGTAAGAATGGAACCAATAGTCAACAATAACCCAGTCTTGGGAAGAAACCAAGATCTCCAGAAAGGTAACTATATAAATAAATGCCAGAGACCAACTGCTGCATTTGTATGTTCTTACCTCTGTTTTTTTTAATTTTTTTTAACACAATTGAAAGTCAAATACACAAAAATTATAATAAACTTGTATGTTTTTTGGCTTGCAGTGAACAAATTTGTGAGTAGAACCGAACAAAAGAAGGAGAGGCATATCTAGGGACAGAGTATGTCTTTCAGAAACTGACTTGATATTAGCAAAACATAGAGTAAACCTTATCTACAATGTTGATAAGAATCCCACTTAGAGTCAAGAAATACATTCGAGTCAGTGTATTAACCATGCTATTTGACTTTTCACTGTAGAAGCATGTGATTGTATTTGAATGTATTCATTCATTGATTGAGCAATAATGTGTTTGTATACCTAGTGAATAGCACTTTGAATAAACTATCAAATTTATCTTCTAGTAGAGTTTATTGAATTTGATGTTTTGGTGATTAGTTTGTATCTTAAAAGAGAAAATGACTTAGAGAACAATTCTGAATGAGCAGACCCAGGAAACAGATGTGTTTGTATTTTTGAATGTATTGAATTATCCGACAAAAATCTACAGAGGAGAAATCATGTGTTAGTAATAAATATGAGTCTGTCACTATGTTGGTAAGTGTCAAATATTTCCTCATCTCCTCGCTCAACTGCTTGCTATCTTGATCTCCTTAACGCTTCTCAAAAACCCCTGTGCCTCATGTGACTTGGGGCATGTTTTTATTTTGTTCCTCCAGCACAGACAGCATGTGCACAGTCTGTATTTTTTGCCTTTGATATGTCACTTTACCATAAAACAATTAATTGTCTCCCAACCTTTTCCAACAGCCATATGCAATTGTCTCCTAGCACTTTGAATACATTCACCAGAGCTCTCTCTTCATTTTCAGTGATCCCAGAGTCCTAAATTCACAGTACACTGCATGTCTGCCAAAGTAAGTCGAGGCTCCGGAAAGGCAAATAATTTTTCTGGTTGGTATATGTCTAGAATCTTCAAAAAATGTCAAGTTTATGATTGTTCCAAGGAAAATTGATCTGTCCAATGAACCAGAACCAATATTTCATCTATGAATTTAGTGAAATGGACAAGATACTCACACTGACAAATGAGAAATCTGTGAGTGAAAACCAACCTTCAACATCCGTTCAGCCTGCTTCTCTACCTTCAAAAGCAAATTTTTGTTCATATTATAGAAGTTTGTATTCTTAAAAATGACTTTCCTTTCAGTGTATTCATAGGATTCTCATTGATCTATATATTTTTATTCATGTCACAGAAGATATACTTTCTTTTTATGCACTCTATGCTTATTTTATTTACTTTTATTAATTCATTGAGAATTCATACAATGTATTTTGATCATATTTAATGTCCATTCTTCCTGCTACCTTCTCCATTATCCATATCAACCCTCTTACTCACTCAATTTATGGGGTTTTTTTTGGTTTATTTTTTATTAACTCACCAAGTTCAATTTGTTTTGCCCATATACTTGTTCAGTTTGAAACCATTTATGGGAGTGTAGGCAATCTCCGTGAGGCCATAGCCTTAAAGAAACCTAAGTCTCCCTCACTCATCCCTCAGCAATTTGGTCACCAATCAGTGCAATGCTGAAATTTTTATCTTGTTTTTTCTTACATAGTTCTTGTGCTGGGTGTCACAACTGCTGTCAATTTCCCTTTGCCAGTGCTCGCCTTGCTGGAGTCACCTGCCGCTTCTGACTTACAATTTTTTCAACAGCCTCTTTCACGAGAACTCCTTAGTGTTGCTGGCAAAGGTTGTGATACAGAAGTTCTACTTGGGTCTGAACACTCCGGAGTTTCTTCCTATCTGGACCTTGACTCGTTGGAGGAACGTTGAGAGATGCTCTACACTATGGCCTCACAGCAATGGTACTGAGCATCAGTTTGAACCTGTGCTCGCAGAGCAGAATAGAAGTCGGTTCCCCTAGGGCCTGTGGCTTATCTAGGTACAAGTTCCTGCTTCCAGTAGTAGTGTCAGACATGAGTTCTCTCTTCTAGATTGGGGCTCAAATCCAGGAAGAAAGTCATTGGTTATTCTGGTCGTGTGTGTCCGCTGTTGCTAACTGTGAACACAATCCTTTCAGATGGAAACCCCGTATGCTGCAATAACGATCAGCCTTGGAAGGACTCACTAATGGTAACTTTCCCTAATGACTATCAAAAAATATGTCGACTTCTAATAAATGTTTATAATGAAAGTATTTATAAATTTTAGAACCAATCTTTAATTTTTCAAAAAAAAAATACCCCATCAGTTACTGCATGAAGACTCTCTCATGATAATTGAGGTAGTCACCAATTATGTTTGTCTTTCTGGATCTGCTTTACCTAAAGATGATTTTTTTTCTGTTTCCATCAAGTTGTCTTCAAGTTTCCTGATGGTATTGCTTTTAACAGCTGAGTAGTACTCCGCTGTGTAAATGTACCACATTTTCTTTATTCATTCTTTGGTTGAGGGATATCTAGGGTGTTTCCAGCTTCTGGCTATTATAAATAAAGCTGCTATGAACATATTCGAGCAAGTGTCCTTTTGGCATGACTGTGGTATGATTTGGGTATATGCCCAGGAGTGGGAGATTGATTCTCAATTTTCTAAGTAACCACCATAACAGTTTCCAGTAACTGGTGGAAACAGATGCAAAAACCCTGAGCCTATTAGGTTGAGCCCAGGGAATTCTGCTAAAAACAAGAAGGAAGGATTTTGCAAGCCAGAGGGTTCAAGTCCATTACAAGAAAACCCACAGATATGACTAACCTAGGATCATAGGGGTTCACAGAGTCTGAATAAACAATCAGGAAGCCTGCATGGGACTGATATAGACCCTCTACATATGTGTTACAGTTGTGTAGCTTGGCTTACTTGTAGGACTCATAACAGTGGGATCAGGGACTATCTCTAACATTTTGCCAGGCTTTTGGTAATCTAAACATCATACAGGCTGCCTTGCCCAGCCTTAACACAAGGGAGGTGCTTAGTCTTACAGCAGCTTGATATGCCATATTTTGTTGATAACCATGGGAGGCCTGCCCTTCACTGAACCTGAAACAGAGTAGGAGTAAATTGGGAGAGGGAATGGAGGAGAGGGAGGCAGAGGGAATGAAAAGAGAGGAGGGACAAGTAACTGCTGTCAGGGTGCAAAATAAATAAACTTAATTTAAACGACCAAACAAAAACTCTCTGATTAATGTTCTAACTTTAAAAGAGCCTTCTTAATTTATTTGGGTTGTGATGACATCATTGCCGGTGCCTATGATGTTCTTCACGCCATACTATTTTTTTTAAAAAAAAAATCATGAGGTAAATTCTTGACTTCTCAACAAATAACTGCATTTTGTACTCCCTTTCCCCAGTAAAAATTAAGGATGATAACCACGGGAAAACCGGAGATATGCGTCACCAAAGGGTGATATCTGTGCTATGAAATACATGCCACCTTCAGAAAGAATAATCATCTTAGCGGTCTTCCAAGATGTTAAAATATTCAGCTACCTCAATGAATACCATGTAACATCTCAATATTCCCCATAGGCTGTTAACTAGGACCAGAATATATCCTATGAAATTGGTATATTTTTATGCCTGAAGTCTACAATTATTCTTTGAATTAAGAGCTCACTAGCACATAGGTACCATTTAGAAAAATAAGATTCTCTTGAAAATTGTGACAATCTTATTACAAACTTGTTAGGGTAAATAAGACAATACGTGAACCTATAGAGATAATTCAGTGGCCAAAAGAATTTACTGCTCTTGCAAAGGACCCAAGATTGGTTCTCAGTGCTCACGTCAAGTGGCTTACAGGTGTTTGTAACTCCAGTTCTAGGACATCCAACAGCCTCTGGCCTATGCAGGCAACTGCACACACATGATGCACATAAACTCACACAGGCACAAATATATACACGCAAATAATAAATGAACAATAAGTCTGAAAAATAGAATATTACTACACAATCTGCATAATCTACTACCCTAAATAAGAAGACCAACCTACTGGTCTTCATGACAGTTCTAAAGAACATGATTTATACACAGTTTTAGGAAATCCCTGCTGCTCAGTGTAATGGAACACCAAATGCAACAGTGTGCGAATGGTCAGTTAGCATTTGTTTAACAAACTTGAACAATGAGAATATAGGGGTAGTAAAAGAAAATGATAGGTAATCTAATTTAGGGTGTCTTTTATGTAAAAGATAATGTTTTATTGAATAAATAACTGCTTTGCAAGAGAAATTTGTATAGATTTAGATGATCAAGCTGCATATTTTATCAATTTGTTTGTATTTTAAAATTGTATTATTATTTGAAATAACTTGATATATTTGTCTAATACCTCATGAAAAACTTAGAAATGTCTACCTTGTAATTAACAAAAAATAGAAAAACAATAACTAATTATAATACATAAAGAACTACATATATCCTAAAAACAACCTAACTTAGAATTACTTCTAAACTTCTTTAGTATAAAATTTATACTCTAAATATTCTAGCTTAACTAATCATGCATTAATTTTCACTAAAATTGTACAGATCATAAATTAAAGAATAAAAATGAAATCAAATTATGTAACAATGCATATTGCTATAATAAATATGAGAATTATTTAATATCTAAAATGACTTAAGTTATTTGTGGTTTCATTTAAAATGTTTTAAGACTTATTTATTTATTTATTTGCATATGCTGTGTGTGCATGCATGTGTGTGTTTGTGAGGCCAGAAGAAGTATTTTTATCTCCTAGGGATGGAGTTATAAGCTACTGGAGTATACCTGTTACCAGGTTGCTAGGATTCAATTTCCAGTCCTCAAGACTGCACATGCAATAAACACTCTTAGCCACTATGTATCTCTTTATCCCTAACACTTTTACTTTAGAATATAAAAAGAGTACTCAATGAGAGGAAGAAAAAATAATAACAGTAATTCTTACTTCTGTCCTTATCCCGAGGAAATAGAGTTCCATAAGAAGACACTTTTAATATTCTAAACAATTTAGGGGAAACCAGAGCAATATGAGACTTATTTTTATTTTTCTCACTACTTTTAACTGATTTTTTTAATTCAATGTAGTTTGATCATGGTTTTCTACTGCCTCAATTCCTTCCAGATCCTCCCACCTTCATACTCACACCCCCCAATTGTATATTCCCTTTCTCTGTCCCTTTATACAAACAAACAAAAGAAAAAAACACAGGCAAGCATACTATAACGCACACACACACACACACACACACACACACAGGAAATCAAAATAAGCAAGCAAAAAAGCAGTATGATGAAAAATGTACAAATGAAGCAAAGTGAGAATACATATTTGTGGAAATATTGTTAGATTCATTTTATGTCCATCAAACTATTCTTGGGTGTGCTGGGTAGTTTTAGGAAAAGTTGACACACAAGCTAGAGTTGTCTGAAAGAAGGAACCTCAAATGAAAACTTCCTCCATAAGATCCAGGCATAGAGTATTTTCTTAATTAGTGATTGATGGGGTGGTCAGACCATTGTGGGTGGTGCCATCCCTAGTACAATGGTCCTGAGTTAATTAGTGATTGATTGGGGGGGGGGGGACCCAGCCCATTGTGAGTGGTGCCATCCCTGGTACAGTGGTCCTGAGTTGTATAAGACAACAGGCTGGGAAAGCCATGAGGAGCAAGCCAGTGATGAACACTCCTCCATGGCCACTGCATTAGCTCCAGCCTCCAGGATCCTGTCCCGTTTGAGCCCTGTCCTAACTTCCTTCAGTGATGAACCGTGATATGGAAATATAAGCCAAGCAAACCCTTTCATCTCCAACTTGCTTTTTGGCCATGGTGTTTCATCACAGCAATAGAAACACTAACTAAATCACTGGGCATGGTTCTGGCTTGAACTGTGTCTCTACTGAATGTCCATGTGAAACTCAACTGGAGAAAAATGATTTTTTCCTTTGCCAGTAGGTTTCAATAGTAGATAGCTTCTTATTTTGGGGATTATAAAAAAATACAAAAACAATGTAGAAAAGAGGATGTCCCATGATAAATTCATTTTCCTATAGAAAATTAGGATTTCAAAAGACAGGTTTCAAATTTCACAAACCTAAAATGACAAACAAAAGATTTAAAGTTAATTAACATATTTAGTTTACTAACTTGAAATTCATTTTATTAGGGTCTCAGTCAACAATATTCAGATAATTCATATTTTGTCTAATTAATTAAAAATTACAACTATGTGGATTTGCTAAAGATTTCTGTGTTTTTAAACTAAAGTTCCTATCAATATCAAAAGTGAGAATATTAAGTACTGTATGAACAAGAGATTAATAAGTTGTTTTGACCTTTTAAAATAAGTTATGCACAGAAATTGTGAATTCTGGTTAGTATAAGAGCTATGTGGTACATTATATCATGGATAATCTGATCTTTGGATTATTAAAATAATTTATCATATATCTATGCAAATAAAGATAAAGACTTTAATTTTGTCATATATCAGAATCTTTGTTTATTTTTTAAAAGAAACAAATTATCTTTTTTTTCATCATACATACCAATCCACATTTCTACTACCTCCCTTCCTCTCATTCCTTCCGCATACCCTCCTACCCCACTCCCATCAAATCCTCAGACAGGGTAAGGCACATTGGTTTGGGGAAGGTCCAAGGTCCTCCCTACTATATCTAGGTTTAGCAAGGTATCCCTCCAAAGAGAATAGGTTCCTAAAAAGCCAGTACATGCAGTAGGGAAAAATCCTGGCGTCACTGCCAGTGGCTCCTCAGTCTGCCCCATTCATGCAATTGTCAACCACAATCAGAGTGACTAGTTTGGTCCTATGTTTTGTTTCTTTCCAGTATGGCTGGAGTTGGTGAGCTCCCATTAGCTCAGATAAACTGTTTCAGTGGGTGAACCCATTATTCCTCCCACTCTTCAACTGGACTTTGGGAGCTCAGTCCAGTTCTCCGATGCGGGTCTCTGCCTCTGTTTCCATCAGTTGCTGGATGAAGATTCTATGATGATATTTAAGATATTCATCAGTTTGACTACAGGGCAAGTCAAGATTGGGCCTCCTCTCCTCTATTGCTTAGGTTCTTAGCTGTGGTCATCCTTGTGGATTCCTGGGAAATTCTCTAGAGCCAGGTTTCTTGTTAACCCTATAATGGTTACTTCAATCAAAATATCTCTTTTCTTGCTGTCATCTCTTTCCTTTCTCCTTCTCAACTATCCCATTCCCTCAAGTTCTCCTCACCCCTCCCATTCTCCTCTTTTCCTTCTACTCTCCTTTCTCCCTTGACCTCCTGCTCCCAGTTATGTCAGGTGATCTTGTCTGTTTCGACTTTCCAGATGGATTTGTATGTTTTTCTTAGGGTTCACCTTGTTACTTAGTTTCTCTAGGATCATGAACCATAGGCTCAATATCCTTGTTTTAGCTAGTATTCACTTATGAATGACTACATACTATATTCATCTCTTTGGGTGTACGCTACCTCACTCAGGATAGTGTTTTCTAATTCCATCTATTTTCATACAAAATTCAAGTTATTGTTTTTTTACTGCTGAGTAGAATTCTAATGTGCAAATGTGTCACATTTTCTTTATTCATTCTTCTGTTGAGGGACATCTAGGTTGTTTCCAGGTTCTGGCTATTACAAATAATGCTTCTATGAACATAGTTTAACAAATGCCTTTGTAGTATGATTGAGCATCTTTTGGATATATGCCCAAGAATGGCATTGCTGGACCCTGAGGTAGGTTGATTCCCAATTTTCTGAGAAACTAGCATACTGATTTCCAAAGTGGTTGTACAAGTTTGCATTTTCATCAACAACGGATGAGTGTCTCCTTATGATACATCCTTTCCAGTATAAGCTCTCATTGGTACTTTCGATCCTGGCCATTCTTACAGGTGTAAGATGGAATCTCAGAGTTGTTTTGATTCACCTTTCCCTGATGGCTAAGGATGTTAACTATTCCTTAAGTATGTTTTCACCATTTGAGATTCGTCTGGTGTAGGAGTTCCTTCTGTTTATGTGTTGCTTTCATTAGATGAATAAAGAAACTTTCTTGGTCTAGTTGATAGGGCAGATAGGTGGAGTAGACAGAACTGAATGCTGGGAAGAAGGGCAGAGTGGCAGAAGCCATGGATCTCCTGCCTGGGATGGACACTGGTTAGAATCTTGCCAGTAAGCCACAATTATGTGGCAATACACAGATTAATGGAAATGGGTTAAATTAAGACGTAAGGATTAGCCAACAAAAAGTTATAGATAATGGGCCAGGCAGTGTTCAAATGAATAGCTGTGTGATTATTTCAGCTGTAAGCTAGCTGGGATGAAAAGCAGGCCCTCTCTCCTTGCAACATTTGTCTGTTGGATAATTCTCTGTTTAGTTCTGTACTCCATTTTTAATTGGGTTATTTAGAATTTTGATGTCTAATTTCTTGACTTCTTTATGTATTTTGGGAGACGTTAATTTTTTAAAATGTAAGTTTATTGCTCATTGTTTAGTGTTTTCTGCATTTTGTATCCATTCTACCTCCTCCTATTTCACAAATAAAATGATATAATCTTTTTCTCTTGAGTTATAGAAAAAGATGGAGACACAAAGTTTCATCCAAAGATATTCTATAGGCTATTATATACAAATAGAAATGCATTTAAGGTATACTATATAGCTAAGATATTTAAGTCATTTCATCATAGTTTATCATTACATTAAACAGAAGAACACATGTCATAAAATGGACATGGACCACATCTTTAACAAAATGCCAGCATGCTAATATTAGTTAACTTTTCATCACTATGGCAAATGCTTGTCCAAAACATTTTAGAGGAGAAATATGTATTTTGGTTCAGGGTTTCAGAGGTTTCTGTCAGTGAATAACTGATCCCCTTGCTTTCCGCTCATGCTAGGACATGACATGTAACATAGGAGAAGATAATTGCTCACTTCATATACTAACGGCACAAAGGGAGATCCCAAGAAGAGACAATCTGGGGGAGGGGGAAAGAGGGATGTAGGCAGGGAGGGAAGAAGGAGGGAAGGAGAGACAGAAAGAAGGAAGGAGGAAGGGAGAGAGAGAGGAAGGCATCTAGCATCCAATTATATTTCCCCAGTGGCCTACTTCCTCCATCAAGGCCTCACCTCTGAGAGTTTTCACCAGTTCTTAAAATAGAGCCACCAGCTGGTGACCAGGACCATTATACATGAGCCAGTAGGTGATATTTTATATTCAGGCTATGACAAGTAGCTTAAAAATACCTCTTTGGTATGCTGCTGTGATCTTTGTGCTGTTGCAGAGGATTTTATAAGAAATAGACACAAAGTGTGAAAGAACCTCATGCAAAACCTTGAGAAATATGGAAGTGTTACTGTCTGAAGGAATGGAGACCCAACTGCGTGAGCTATATCTGTAAAACATTCTTTCACCTATCTTTTCTGTATTTTACTTTTTCCCCGAGTGCTCTAATTATGACACTATGTAATCAAAAGGAAATATGCAAATTTTAACAGCATTTAGCTACTAGAGCAATTAAAATGAAATGTACTTGATTTTTAGACAAGTGAAAAAATTCAAAAGAAAATTTGACATACATATTATCCAAAAAATATAGTTAACTAGCACACTTTCCTAGCAGGGAGAAATCTGTGTAAGAACTTTAAAGTTCCTACAATTTAGAAATAAAGAGCAGACTGTTATAGACAGACAGACTTTTAAATCATAAAATAGGTAAAATACCATATAGAATATATGTGAATAAATGTTATAAAGATGTATTGTTGATCTATAAGGCATGTAGCTTTCAAATTCCGTAGATTATTATTACTATTATCAGCACATTGGAGGAAAGTGATAATTTGAACTTCTTTTTTTCAATTGTTTTTATTGAGCTATATGTTTTTTCTGCTCCCTTCCCATTCTCTTCCTCCCCTTCTACCCTCTCCCATGGTCCCCATTTTTCAAATTTACTCAGGAGATCTTGTCTTTTTCTACTTCCCATGTAGATTATATCCATGTATGTCTCTCATAGGGTCCTCACTGTTTTCTAGGTTCTCTGGGATTGTGAATTGGAGGCTGGTTTTATTTGCTTTATGTCTAAAAAGCACTTATGAGTGAATACATATGATATTTGTCTTTCTGGGTCTGGGTTGCTTCACTCAATATGATGTTTTCCATCTATATGCCTGCAAATTTCAAGATGTCATTAATTTTTTCCTGCTGTGTAGTGCTCCATTGTGTAAATGCACCACATTTTTCTTATTCATTCTTTGGTCAAGGGGCATTTAGGTTGTTTCTAGGTTCTGGCTATGACAAACAATGCTGCTATGAACATAGTTGAGTACATGTCCTTGTGGTACTATTGAGCATCCTTCGGGTATATACCCAAAAATGGTATTGCTGGGTCTTGAGTAAGGTTGTTTACAAATGTTCCGAGAAATTTCCAAAGAAGCTGTACCAGTTTGACTACCACCAGCAATGGAAAAATGTTCCTTTACCCCACATTCTCTCCAGCATAAGTTGTCATCAGTGTTTTTGATCCTGGCCAATCTTACAGGTATAAGATGGAATTTCAGAGTTGTCTTGATATCTATTTCTCTGATGGCTAAGGATGTTGAGCATTTCCTTAGGTGTCTTTCAGCCATTTTAGATTCCTCTGTTGAGAGTTGTCTGTTTAAGTCTGTACCCCATTTTTTTATTGGATTATTTGTTCTTTTGGTGACTAAATTCTTGAGCTCTTTGTATATTTTGGAGATCAAACCTCTGTTTGATGTGGGGTTGGTAAAGATCTTTTCCCATTGTGTAGGCTGCCATTTTGTCTTGTTGACCATGTCATTTGCTTTACAGAAGCTTCTCTGTTTCATTTATTAATTGTTTCTCTTAGTGCCTATGATATTTAGGGGTTATATTCAGGAAATGGTCTCCTGTGCCCATGCATTCAAGTGTACTTCCTGCTTTCTCTTCTGTGAGGCTCAGAGTGCTTGGTTTTACGTTGAGGACTTTGACCCATTTGGACAAAATCAAAACAAATAAAACAGAACCAAAACAAACAACAACAAAATTAAAAACCAGCAACTCAGTGACTAATTTAAAATAGCTCTTCAGCTCTGTGCAGTGCTAAATGCACATTTTTCGAAAGGCAAGATGGTTGAGCAGGCAAAGGTACTTCCTGCCAAACCTGTATACAATGTTCCAAACCCTGGTTGGCGGAAGATAACCAACTCCCAAAGTGCTTTGGTGACTCTCCCATAGACACCGCGACACCTGAATGCATGCATGAGCTTAAATACACACTACTACTACTGCTGCTGCTACTACTACTAATAATAATAACAACAAAAATAAATATAATAAAATAAATTACAAACAATAAAGCTCACAATGGTTTTTACAATAGGATATAAACATGATTGGGATGATTCCTGAAGGTGCCAAGCAACAATAACTAACAATAACATCAAGGGAAAGTAATCGTCTGTGGTAAAATTCTCTTTGACATTCAATTATATAGCAAAAGATATAATGAGATGGTTTGGAGTTGACAAATAGAGGGGAGATTTAGTGTTATTTAAACTAGTAAAAGGTTTTGGTTGTTAATTCTGAGAGTCACTATACTTTAGGCATTTTCCTTTGGAAACGTCTTTCTAGTTAACAGTGACTTAAAACGATATTGTTAATAAGTCAGTCTCCTAAAATAAACTCCAAGATTGGCTTTAATTTACCTTTTCATTTTAGCAGCTCATAATTCACTTTTAAAGTATTATACCTTTAATGTTAAAAATAATCCAATACTTTGACAGCATTAATGTTCAGCTCTGATTCAGCTTTGTTTTTTAATAAGAAGGATAATTTTAAGAAACATTTGAAGAAATACTTCTTAAAACTTAAAATTACATTATAATACATGAGAGCAGTGTATTCCTGAGAGATGAAAAATTTATTCTAGAAATGCCAGTAAGAAAATCTTGAAGTGTTCAGCAATCAATTGAAAGAATGAAAGCAAATAAAATATTAGGAAAGAATAAAATGCAAGCCCATCCAACTGTTTCCCATAAGTCCTAGTGCTTAGAAAGCATCTTTGAGAAATGTTCAAGTGATTCCTCAGGCGCTGTCATTTAATCCCCTCGGTAACAACGGGGCACTGCAAATTGAGTTCATCTTGAAAACAAACACACACTTTTAGAGAAAACTGGAACTTGGTGGTTTGATTGATGAAAATTGAAATCTTTATAAACCAAAAAAAAATCTCCACTGAAAAGAGTTACAGGAAAATACTGTATAAACATTAAAAATACTCAACAATTTTCTAAACCACAAAATAGAATATTTATTTTGCTAATGTAAAAGGAGGTAAAGCCTATTCTCTCAAAACTCACTAAAAATGTATTGGCTATCTGTATGCTACACACTTTAGAATGGAAGACTAAAATGAAATGTATACAAAGATACTGCAATCAAAATGTCGAGTGTGCTGGAGGGAATTTTGTTTGTGGGGTATGTGTTCATGTGTAAGGCATACTAGAGAATAAAGATAGAGAAAGATAGAATGGCAATACTGAAGTTCAAGGACATTCAGGCAGGGCACATATAAAGATATGGTGGGATCTATTGAAGACCAGTTCTATAATTGCAACCCGTCTGCAATAGTAATTACACCTGTATTTAGTCATTCGACCACTGAGCAGCAAGGACTACATCCCTTTTTCTAAGCATGATGTCAAGGATACATTAAAGTGTGTGCTACTTCGTTATATGACTCATAATAGAGGGACAGACCTGTGTCTTTCAAAGCAAGATTTAGCTGTAGGAGCATTTAAAAGAAAATATTTTATTCATTTAGCACACCAACCACAGTTCCCCCTCTCATCTCTCTTCCTGCTCTACCCCTTCCCTCCTCCACAACCAACCCACCACCCACTCCTTCTAAAGGATAAGGTGGAGCATGGAGAGTTTACCAACCCTGGCATGTTAAGTTGAGGTGGGATCAAGCCCCTTCCCCTGCTTCAAGGCTAAACAAGGCATTCCCATAGGGAATGGACTCCAAAAAGCCGGCTCATCCACCAGTGATAATTCCTTGTCCCACTGTCACGGGATTCTAAAACAGATCAGGCTACACTATTGTGACTCACAAGCAGAGGACCTGGTTCAATCACATGCAATCTCCACAACTGTCGGTCTAGAGTTCGTGAGTTCAGCTGTCTCTATGGATTTCCCCATTATGATCTTGATACTCCCTCCCCCTTGCTCATATAATCCCTTCTACCTCTCTTCGACTGGACTCCCAGAACTTGGCCTGATGCTTGGCTGTGGATCTCTGCATCTGCTTCCATCACTTACTGGAGAAAGCTGTATGGTGACCAATCTGATTACAGCCGGAGGCCAGTACAGGCACCCTCTCCATTATTGCTAAAAGTCTCAGCTGGGGTCATTCTTGTGGACTCCTGGGAATTTCCCTAACACCAGGTTTCTCCCTAACCCCATAAAGGATCCCTTTATCAAGATATCTCTTTCACTACTCTCTCGCACAGTCCCTCCCCTAACTCAACCATCCATTCCCTCATGTTCTGATCCCTCATCCCCTTCCCTCTACTGTCCTCCACCCCTGGTGTACACAGGAGATCTCGTGTATTTCTGCTTCCAAGGGCAATCCACTTAGGGTCCTCCTTGTTACCTAGCTTCCTAGAGCTGAGAACCGGAGACTGGTTATCCTTTGCTTTATATCTAGTATACACTTATTAGTGAGTACATACCATGTGGTCGTTCTGGGTTTGGGTTACCACACTCAGGAGGATTTTTTTTTCTAGTTCGATCCATTTGCCTGCAAATATCATGATGTCATTGTTTTTTTTTTAACCACTGAGTTATAATCCATTGTGTAAATATACCACATTTCCTTTATCCATTCTTTGACTAAGGAGTATCAAGGTTGTTTCCGGGTTCTGACTATTATGAATAATGCTGCTATGAACATAGTTGAGCAATTGACCTTGTAATATGATTGAACATTCTTTGGGTATATGCACAAGAGTAGTAATGCTGGGTTTTGAGGTTGATTGATTCGACATTTTCTAAGAAATCACCATACTGTTTTCCAAAGTTACTATACAAGTTTGTCCATTCACAATCAGTGGAAGGCTGTTTCTCTTATTCAAAATCCTCTCTGACATATGGTGTCATCAATACTTTTGGTCTTAGCCATTCTGACAGGTATAAGATGGTATCTCAGAGTTGTTTTGATTTGCATTTCTCTGATGCCTAAGGAAGCTGAGCAATTTCTTAAATATTTTTCTGCCATTTGAGATTTTTCTGTTGAGAATTCTCTGTTTATATCTGTACCCCACGGTCAAGTTGGACTATTTGTTATTTTAATGTCTATTTTCTTAAGATCTTTATGTATTTTGGAGATCAGCCCTCTGTCAGGTATGGGGTTTGCGGAGATCTTTTTCCATTATTTAGGCTGCTGTCTTCTATTATTTACTGGGTCTTTTGCCTTACAGAAGCTGTTCAGTTTCAGGAGGTCCTACTTTATTGCCTGTTGCTCTCTGTGTCTGTGCTCCTGGTATTATAATTAGATACTGGTTTCCTGTGCCAATGCATTCAAAGATACTTCCCACTTTTTCTTCTGTCAGGTTCAGTGTGACTAGATTTATGTTGAGGCCTTTGATCCACTTGGACTTGAGTTTTGTTCATGGCAATAGATATTGATCTATTTTTCAATCTTCTCTGAGTTGATGTTGATATTTGTTGAAATGCTTCCTTTTTCCATTGTAAAATTTTGGCTTCTTTGTTGAAAATCAGGTCTCTACAGGTGTATGGATTAAGAAGTAATACCAATACTCCTCAAATTGTTATACACAATAGAAACAAAAGGAATATTGTCGAACTTATTTTATGAGGCTGCAGTTACCCTAATACCCAAACCACACAAAGACACAACTACGAAAGAGAATTATAGACAAACCTCCCTCATGAACAGTGAGGAGTAAATTCTCAATAAAACACTGGCAAAATTGAATCCAAGAATACATCACAAGAAATAATCCACGATGATCAAGTAGGCTTCACCCCAGAGATGAAGGAATGGTTCAGCATATCTATACATTCATCTATCAATGTAATAAACAAATTTAAAGATAAAAGGCCACATGATCAACACATTAGTTACTGAAAATGCCTTTGACAAAATCCAACACCCCTTCGTGAAAAAAGTACTGGAGAGATTAGGGTTCCAGGGAACATATCTAAAGATAATAAAGGCAATATACAGAAGCTAACAGCCAACATCAAATTAACCGGAGAGAAAAATCAAAACAATTATACTAAAATCAGAACAAGACAAGATTGTGCACTCTCTCCATATCTATTCAAGGTAGTGCTTTAAGTTCTAACTAGAACAAAAAGACAACAAAAAGAGATCAAAGGGATACTGATTGGAAAGGAGGAAATCAAACTTTTGCTTTTTGCAGATGATATGGTAGTAAATATAAATGACCCCAAAAATCTACCAGGGAACGCCTACTTCTGATAAACACCTTCAGTAATGTGTTGGGACGATTAATTGAAAAACAAAATGAGTAGCCCTCGTGTACAAAAGGATAAATTGGACGAAGAAGAAATCAGAGAAACACTACTCTTTATAATAGTAACAAATAATAGAAATTACCTTGGGGTAACTAACTAAACAAGTGAAAGATCTGTATTACACGTCTTTGTCTTTAAAGAAAGAACTTTAAGTCTTTGAAGAAAGAAATTCAAGATGTCAGAAAATAAAAAGATCTCCCATGTTCTTAGATAGGTAGCATCAACATAATAAAAAATGGCAATCTTACTAAAAGTAATCTACAGATGCAATGCAATCACCATCAAAATCCCATCACAATTATTCACAGACCTCTAAACGATAATACTCAATTTCATGTAGAAAAAGAGAAAATCCAGGTTATTTAAACAATTCTTTATAATAAAGAAACTTCTGCAGACATCACCATCCCTGACTTTAAGCTGTACTATAGAGCTATAGTAATAAAAACAGTTTGGTATTGGCATAAAAACAGACACATGAGCCAATGGAATTGAACTGAAGATCCTGTGGGAGCATTTGTCATCAAGACTCAGTAAGCACCAGGATTGAGTATATGATACCTACCACAGAACAATAGTTTAAAATTTCAGAGTGAAGAATATTCTTTACTTAACAGTTTTATATTCCTAAGCTACATGAATATTTGCATGTCTATTACAATAAAACCAAATGTAGAAGTCCTAATATACATACACTAATAATGTAATATTTTGCTAAATTTTTCTAGAATTTGGCTTATGACAGATTTCCTTGAAAATTCTTTTGCAGTGTTAAATATCAAACCCAAGTCTTTGCCCTGGTAGGCAAGAGTTCTGCCACTGATCTACACTTCCAGCCCTAAATATTTCTCTATATTATGCTATTTTTTCATTAAATATGGAAGAAAATATCATTAGAAAAATATTCATGGGCCACAACTGTACAAAAGAAATGATGGGGAGGTGGTTTTTCCCTGGGGGCATTTGTTGCAGAGTGTCTTAAGCAGGATGCTGCAGGGATAACAAGACTCCCTGATCCTCAATGAGAAGGCAAACAACAGGAAGGCTGTTGGAGCCCATTTGTGCAACCTCTGCTCCTCACTGGGACATTTCTTCATTTATTTCTCTCATGAAACAGCTTTAAACTAAGAGGAAGGAAAAATCTTTTCCAAAGAAAAGTAAGAGAGGAAATTTCTAAGGGCTGGAGTCTTCATCTTCTACATGCAGATACAATAGTGAACAGGCGGCACCTGCACATCTGGAGTGATTTTGTCATCTAAATGTAAGATGATGATCAACAGCTTTTCCTCTTCCTGCATAACCTAAGACAAATCCCTGAACCTTCAGCCTACTTTCTCATCTCTTCGAAGCCAAGCAGAAATTTCAGTGCTAGGACACTGGTATTATTACACAGCATGGAAGGCTTCCTGAGACACCTGACTCCATGCAAATACAAGGACACTTTTACCTCACTTTCAGCCCTGCGTCAAGCCTGGTTCTATTTCAACAAGCAGAACTGTGTTGGTACTTTAGATCATACATAGCAGCGCTGGCACTGTTTGCGTTGTCTATATTGAGCAGAAGCAAGGCAGCGGTACTTATTTTACTTTGACACAGCAAATGTGTGCACTATGACAATTTCTGCATTGTGTCTGACATTAAGACAAAGCTATAAAAATAGATATTTCTGATGAGACCTTCCAAATAGGGATTGTTAATGGGTAGCCTCCCATCAAGAAGATGAAGACTCAGGCTGTAAGAGACTTGCTTGTAAAAAGTGAAAGATCTGTACAATCTGAAGAGAAACCAGAGTATAGTTGTATAAAATCAAGAAAAAAAAGAAACTTGCTTGTAGAAGAACCACCGAGAGAAAGAGGGAAGGGGACATAACACTGCAAACACAAAAGAAACAGGAGAAAGACGGCGGTTCATATTAAGGTTTCTACAGTGTCCAGAGCTCTTAGGGTCACAAAATACAAGTAAGGAAACTGAAATAGTTTTAATATGTGTGTCTAGAGATGGTATTACTTGAGATCATCATACTTTTGGTTCACTAGGCTTCTGAAATCATTATATTTATATACAATCAAATTTTGGGAGATTCTGCTGTTTATACACACAAGTAATTACATACACTAACAATGATATGAGAAAGAAATTTAAAAAACTTTATTGGCAATGGAATCATCAAGAACAAAATAGGTTAATAATTTATTTTGAATCAGGAAAGTAAAAATTATGTATAGTAGAAAGCATAAAATTTTTGTAAAAATTATAAAAGAAACAAATGAATGAAAGACATTTTATTCATAAAATAAAAAAATAGTTTCACTATGTCAGCTCAACCAAAAATTATATACATATTCAATGTACACCGATTGAAGTATTTTTTTTGATCTCTACTTAAGTTTTCATTCTTTCTTTCTTGAAAATACAGAGGGAAAAAGCCTACCCTGTAGCTCACATAAAGTTTAAAGGTACTAAATAACCTTAACAATCACAAAAAAGGAAAAACAAATAAGTAGGACTTTCTTTCCTACATATTTAGGTTTAAAGTTTATGACAAAACTATAATAAAAACAATATGAAAGAAATATAGAAAACCAATACAACAGCATTCAGAAGTGAAATTTCATCTATTTGGTAAAATGATTTTCCAAAAAGTGCCAAGGCCATTCATGGGAGGAAAGATAATACTTTCAACAAACAGGACTGGGCAAATTGAACATCCATCCACCTGCAAAAAGTTAAAGTTGGATCATTGTCAAAACCACACACAAAAAGTAAGAGGAAATGGATCCATAGCCTGAACATAAAACCCCAAGCTGTAAAATTCCAGCAAATCACAAGGCACAAACCTCAGGCATTATTTGGCAAAGATTTATTTGACTGGTATCAAAGCCTTGGGTAATAGAAGAAAATAGTAATTTGGAATTGAAAATCTTTAATATTGTACACCAACAACAGTATCATGATGTTAAATGATCGCAAGTGAAACAAATTATAAGGAATTAAAATCCAAGATACTTGGAAACTAAAAAAACTCAACAAAGAGGAAATAAACAACAGGATTTATTGATAGTCAACGACTTGAGTGAACACTTCAGTGATTTTAAATGTATGTCCAGTAAACACTAATATGGTTATCACTAATATCAACATGACTAATAATCTAGGAAATTTCAAGTTATAATTATAAAGAGATACTATTCATACTTATAATAATGGCAATTGTAGGAAAGAAAGAGAACTGGTAAATACTGTATAAGAGGAAGAGAAACAAAACCTCTGAGTACTAAGAAGGGAAGGGATAGAGTTAGAGTCAAGGCAGAAAACAGTATGCATGATGACACTACAAGAAAGATGAAGAGAGGATTAAATACAGTTAATTTGCTAGCTGCTAGTTTTATAAACAGGCAGACTTGAATTCAAAGGACAAAACTCACATTTGTAAACACATGTGGCGGTGGTGCATGCTTGTGCTTGTAATCCCTGCACAAGGGAAGCCGAGGGACTGTTGCCGGATTCCTTCTAGCACATTGGCCAAATAACCCAGTGTACTTCGCGAGCTCTCAGTCAGTGAGATATTCAACTTCCTCTATCAAAAATTGGTGAACTTTTAAAGGTAGTAACCAACTCTATCCTCTGGTTGCCACACATGCTAACACATGTATACAAGCATATCCCCAAAGCCCCACCTACAGTTAATCTACTTATGAGAGTCTATACTCTGAATTTCACTTCTATTTTTCGAAATCAAACCAATGAAATCAGTACCTGAAGAATTGTTGCACATATGTGTTAGTAGGAACAGGATTATCAGTAGTGACAACATGGATGCAGACAATGAACCCACCTACAAGCAGATGAATAGGGAAATGCATACACACATCAACAAAATATTTCAATTCTGATTTCTGGGTTTCCTTTGAGAAACATCCAGGTTCCCTCATACAAAGTTTTCACATCCTTAGTTATATTAATTCTCAATATTTTTATTGATGCTATTGCACAGAACATTTTAATTTATTTTCATAGTCCTAACTGTCAACATATAAAACTTCAAGCAATTTTTGTGTACAAACTTTGCATTGGTCTCCTTTGCTCCAGTAATTCATTTGTTAGAATAGTTTTTAGTAGAGCTATAGGCTTTTCTACACACAAGATATTTATCTGTGTACAGAAATGACTTTCCTCATTCTTTTTACTTTGGATACCTTTTATTTCTTATCTCCACCCCATTTCCTCTGACTAGAAATTCAAATAATAAGGTAAACATAAGTAATGCAGATAAATCCTTTTCTTATTCTTGAGCATAGGAAAAATTCCTTCAGGCTTTTATCAAATAATATCATGGGTGGATTTTAAGACCGTATAAAAGAAAAAAAATTCCACCGTAGACAAGTGTGAACTTTGAGGCCATCAACTTAAGTTTAACAAGGCAATAACAAAACATAAAAGTATTGGACAATTACATGACATGGCATATATATTGCCATTGTCCACTGCTTAGACAAAAACAAACAAATAATCAAACAAAACCCAGGAAGTAGAAACTAGGGTGACAGTTGCCAGGAACTGGCAGGAAACAGAAATGTAGTAGTTTCAGCTTTGCACGATGAGGTGCTCTGGAGACGAATGGTGGTAGTATCACTGCAGTATGAATGTACTAGAAAATATTCAGTCATAGCATGGATGACAGTGCATTCTTTTTTATGATTGACACAAAAACTTGGGTGAAAGGAGAAACAGCGCAGAGTCATGGATCAAAGATGATAGAACAGATTGTTTACTTCCAAAAGATTGAGACTACAACCTAAACGACATCATATGACTTTAGGTACTCAGCGTGATGGGGGCATCCCGATAATAACCCTTAGATTATCGCCTATGCTGACATCAATAAGTCATTTGCTCTTGGAATCCAGAGCTACCACGAAAGCGCACCTGATGAATTGTAACGTGGGAGCAACTGCAGCCTTTGCGCACAATAACCCAGGTCCTCCCCCTACTGAAGCGGCATGTCAATACAGCCCAACCCTGAACCACCCATCAAACAGCTGCCAAATTCCTATAGCAGAGAGTTATGATGCCAGTATATCACTGGATGGAAAATGTACTAAGATGGAGTCTTAAAGAGCAATTCATAGTTAGGAAGCATGAAATGCTATACTTAAGCTACCATCGGAGGAAGCCATAAAAAAAAAAATCAAGTTGCCTTCAAATTAACTAGAAGAAAAACACGATCAAATGAAAAGACAACCTACAGGATATGAGAACGTGTTTTCATTTTGCTTTAATGACTTGTGAATATATATATATACACACATTTATATATATAAAATCTCAAACCCATTAGATTATTGCCTATTCCAATGTAAATAAGATTGTACTTATGTGTTCTTCTATGGGTTATAAAACATTGAATCTTATGTTTAAATTTTTAATATATTGTGAGTTAATATGTATGTATAATATAAAATTAGATTTTAATTGTTGTCATTATTCAGTTGTATTATGTTTTTACCGTATAATTTATTAAAGATACATTCTAATATCTCCTTGTTTATTTTGGAATTAGCTCACCATATATATAAAAGTTTACTTTTAATTCTAAGTGATTTCTACTTTCCTCCATTTACCTGTATGTCTGGAGTCACACTGATATGTTATGACTTTAGTTACTAGCTAATTTTAATTTATTTTGTAATCATAAAAATACCAATTTTAAATCCCTTGTTTTTGTGTGTATATATGCACATGGTATGTGTGTGGGAATGCATGCCCTGACCTGGTGTGGCCATAGCACACTTTGTGGAGTCAGCTCTCTCCTTCTGCCTTTATTTATATGTGTTTGGGGATTAAACTCAGGTCACCAGAGTTGTGCAACATATGCCTTTAACTCCTGAGACAACTCACCAATCCTTTTAACATTATTATAAATTGGATTACTTTCTATTTGGAATAGTTCAATATTATTGAATCTAAACAGAACTAAATTTTGAATGTTGGCTTTGCATCTTGCAACTTTGGTGAATTTGCTTAGAGTTATAATATTATTTATTCATTCTTCAAATAAGATACTATTATCTATAAATTATGCTGACTTTAGTTTTTTCTTCTTCCTTAATTCATGTGCCTCTTGTCTCTTGAAGAATTATTCTAAGTAGGCCTTCGAATAGTATTTGGAAGAGATACGCTAGGAATCCTTACTTTGTAGCTCTTCCTTAAGAATGCCATTTAATTGTTTTCTCCAGAACACATATTCTTGCTTAGTTATAACGTATCTCCTTAATAACATCTCAAAGGTAAAAGTTGATGAATGCAGAGCTTTGCATACTTTCTATCCTTGGTCTACAAAACAAGTTATTCTCTTTCCCTTTGGGCAAAATGTGAAGTCATTTTCACAGATAATTAAGGTCATGGAGAGAAGTCCCTGATGTCAATTTTGAGTCATTCTGGAACGAATTCTTGCCTAGGTTATCACAAATAATTTCTAAATTCATGACAGATGTTCTTATTCCTAAAATATTGTTGAAGAAGTAAAACTAAGTGGTTAACCTGAGATTATGATTACTTTTCTGATGATAGCAATCATTTTTATAAAGCATGACAACAAATACCAAGCTTCCCCCTGCATGGTCAAATATTCAGCACAGGGGGAGGGAAGAGTCTATGTTCATAATGCCTCTACACTCCTTAATGTCTCGCATTCCATTACAAAGTAACATGGTTAGAAGCATTGCATTGAATTTATTTGCCTTGACAATACCATTGGAAAACCATTAATAGTCTAATCTCCTTTGCTAAATTATTGTTTCCTTTCACACTTTATTAAATATAAGGACATAGATTCACTTTTTGCTGATTCTTTCCCTCTATCTTTCTTCTAAGGGAAGTTGGAAATCTGGAGTTTTCATCTATAGCCTACACACTCTAATCTAACAACATTCTTTTAAGTAAATAAATGCAGTTTCTTAAGAATGAATTCAGAAGCATTAATTTAATCTCCCAGCTACAAATTTATTCTTAAACATTATAACATGTCTTTTTCTATGTACGTGAACGTAAACTTATAAATCAGGTACTGGGGTATATTCCCCTAATCCCAGAACTCAGTAGTCTAAAAAGGAGGATCGTGAATTCAGAGACAGCCTATAGTACTTAGTGAAACTGTCAAAAGCAAAATAAGCAGCTGGGCAGTGTTGGCGCATGCCTTATTCCCAGCACTTGGGAGGCAGAGGCAGGCAGAACTTTTGAGTTCAAAGCCATCCTGGTCTACAAGAACTAGTTCCAGGACAGGCTTCAAAGCTACAGAGAAACCCTATCTCAAGAAAGCAAAAACCAAACCAAATAAACAAACAAAAAAACCAACAAAATGAACTAAGTAAGCATGGTGACAAATACTTTTAATACAAGCTTTTGGGAAGATTCAGCAGGAGTTTGAGGCCAATTTCGCCTATATATTTATGTCCAGGACACAAGGGTTATTTAGTGGGCCTTTGTCCCAAGGGAAAACAAAAAGCAGTTATTCTTGTATCTGATTTTAGTAACCTGACCTGAGTTGAAATCTAAAAGATTTAAATCAGAATTATATTATTTTTCTTTCATTTTTGTTATCTTAAAAGTTCAAATTTGGCAAAACAGAGTTATCAACTTCATAGAAAAAAATTCAAGATAGTTGTTTAAAGCAAGTACCCAAAAGCAGCCAACAGTTAAAACACACACAAGTTTCACTATTGCTCTAGATGAATGATGTGTTATAGAGTTCTGTTTTGGAGACAACAAGGTCATAGGCATCACTGCAAAGTATTTGATCCCCATGGCGAGGACTATATTTAATCATTTGTATACTATTATTGAGAACATTTTTCAAAATGCAGCGTACTAGTATGACTCATAGTAGGAATCTGTTTTCCTCTTAACTCAGGTACATGAGATGATAAATTTTATTTCAATTTCTTGTTTCAACCCAAATATTAACATTTCCTTTGTACTGACCCTTGTTATATAACATAGTAATACTATTTACTAAGAAATAGGTTTAAAAAGTTTAAAAAGCAAAACTGTGCCGTAGGACATTCGTTGAAAACTCTGTGTTCTGTCTCAAGCCTTGCTTTGTGGGGCACTAATAGCGGAATACTTGCAGGCAGCAGAGGCAATTCCCCCGCTGTTTTCCTCACAGAAGATGGTGGATGTGAAGTTCATCTGTCACTGAGCAAGACTGTCATTTTTCTTATTCTTTTGCCACTCATGAGAACTTGGTGCAATGGGTCACTTGGCACTCTATGTGACCATTGGTGCAAGCAAAGAAGATTGCTTTTTTTCCTGGAAGTAAATCTTTGTAAAGTGTCAGGCTCCTTCCCGTATGTGTTAACATTGTGTGGTAACATCCTATAAATATTTTCAGCAAGTTCTTTCCCCAAATTAATATTTTTCTATGTTAGCCCCAGAGAAACCATTGCAATTTCATGTCTTTTCCTTAAGAAGTACAAACAGAATATGCATAGAATAATTAGACCTTTAATATAATTAAATTAAAAAGTAAGAAAGAAGAGAGATTCTTAATGCATGGGTGAGGGTGCTTAGGTTCATATGCATGGCACAATTCTTCCCATTTCACATAGTTCTGTTAAAAATCTGTCTTCAGGAGGGAGAAGATGATCAAGGAATTCAGGATCATGAGGGGTTGGTCCACCCACTGGGACAGTGTGCCTGATCTAATGGGAGCTCACCCAATCCAGCTGGACCAGGACTGAATAAGTGTGTGCTCAAACTGGACTCTCTGAATGTGGTTGACAATGAGGGCAGACTTAGAAGCCATCAATAATGGCACTGGGACCTGTTTCTACTGTATGTATTGGCTTTTTGGGACCCTAGTCTATTTGGATGCACACCTTCCTTGGCCTGGATGGAGAGGGGAGGGCTTTGGACTTCCCACAGGGCAGGGTTCCCTGTGAGGGAGGAAAGGGAGTGGGGGAGAAGAAGGGGTATGGGAGGGGGGAGGAAGTGTAAATTTTTGAATGGAAAAATTTAAAAAAAAGAAATAGAAAAAAAATCTGCCTTGAGAAAATGACATGAGAAAGTGACCGGAAGGACACAGTCCTTATACCTATAGGCCACAATGTATTAATTAATAAATAGTCTTACAATGTTCACCTTATTTCAGTAAAGTAAGCTTGTTTTCTTTTTGTAAAAATGAAAAGTGAAGTGGTCTAAACATGTTTGCTAATATGTCAAGGAAGCGCTTGTGTGAGAGTTACACTTGACCTACTATCAAACCTGACCGATTGGGCATCATATTCTGTGATCCCCTTTCTTTGGAGAAAGTGAGGTAGGAATGCTTGCCTTTCTGAGGCACGGTAGAAAGACAAGAAATTTTAAGGACTTTAGAGGGTTGACAGGGAGAGATGTCCTTACCAGAGGATCTCATTTGCATTTTGTGTTGGCTGAGATCAACTTCAACACAGCTGATGAAGCCCAAATTGTCTACAGAGACGGCACCTGTCTACAGACATCTCAAGCATGGTAAATAAACTATGCCTCTTTGGGGCAAGAATATGTATGATCATGAGCTTTGTCATTGTGGGCGCTCCCTTCTCATCCATAAGTCTAAATATCGTACCTAATAAAAGCATTTTATAATTTCATTTACAAAAGAAAAATATTCAAGAAAAGAAAATCAGGAAGTTAAACTATATTTTTTACTTTAATATTTCTTAGTCTTTAAACCTTGTTGTAAAATATATCCTTTGAACAAAGTACCTTAAAATGTGAAAATATTGGTCCTCTAAGAAAAGTCAGAATTTAAAAATACTTTCTCTAAAATTCTGAAAACCTGAATTCAGTCCACAGCTCCAAACTGTGTTCAACTCAATCTCTCGAGCCTACAGTTGGAAAGAAAGACGGGGGGAGAAAGAGAAAAAAGAAAGAAAGAAAGAAAGAAAGAAAGAAAGAAAGAAAGAAAGGAAGGAAGGAAGGAAGGAAGGAAGGAAGGAAGGAAGGAAGGAGGTAAGAAAGGAAGAAGGGGAAATGAAGGAAAGAAAGAAGGAAGGGAAAGAGAAGGAAAGAGGGGGAGGAAGGAAGAGTGAAGGAGTGAGGGAGAGAGAGACAGACAGACAGACAGAGACAGAGAGACACAGACACACACACACACACACACACACACACACACAGAGAGAGAGAGAGAGAGAGAGAGAGAGAGAGAGAATTAGAAAAAAATGACTCCCTAAAATTGTATTCGGATTCCAAATGTATATCATACCCCTTTACCTCTTGCTTGGCCCAACAGAAACCCCAAATACATGAAAAGGGAGGCAAAAGAGGGATAAGAAAGAAGAGAGGAATTGGAAGTCGAAGAGGAAGAGGAATGAGGAGGAGGAGGAGGAGAAAGAGGAAGAGGAAGGAGAAGAAGGAGAAAATGCACACTTGTCTTTGCTATTAAAAAGGAAATCATAGAACTCACATGTAATTATAAGAAGTGAACATCACTTTTATTTTCTTACAAGCTTTTGATGCATTCTGCCTATTGATTAAGTACCTGTCTAGCTACAGTTCAACATGAAGTTTGCACCTTTATCTCCAGTTAATAAGCTTGGTAACTTTGCTTCACTTTTATTCTTTCTGAATTTTTGTCTGCCACACTGTCAAGGTCAAACTGTACTTGAGTGGAGATCACAGGGTCAAGCAGAAGGACAGACAGCTGGGGGAACCCTGCTGCCTCTCACACTTATATGACAATAAAATTTAAAGTAAGATTATGAACAAGCAAGACAATGAAGCAAACTGGTTGAAGAACTCAGAGCAGAAAAATTTACTAGACTGCAATTACTGCAACTAGTTGGTTAAAACCTTTGACTTGATCCTTGAGTTAAAAATTATACTTCCCTGTTTTTATGACTTTGCTGAGGGGACAATTCTTTTTTAAAGAAACTGTAGCAAAAAGCACATATGAAAGAAGTCATAAAGAACAATTGGATACTTTTATTTTCATTATATTTGCAACTGACTTATTATATCCAGGTTATGTCAAGTAGAATTGTATTAAAATAAGAAATTAAAAAAGGTTTAATTAAATTAATTAATTTATTTATTTATTTTTAATGTGTTTTTTTAACCTTTTTTATTTTTAAAAAGCTACCCCCTTTTTATTTTACATACCAATCCCACTTCCCAAGTGCTCCTCTCCTCCCATTTGCTCCCCCTTGCTCCCACCACACCCACCATCCACTCTTCAGAGAGGGTAAGGCACATTGCTTTGAGGAAGGACCAAGGCCCTCCCTACAATATCTAGGCTGAGCAAGGTATCCAGTCAAAGAGAACGTGTTCCAAAAAGCCAATACAAGCAGTAGAGATAAATTCTGGTCCCACTGCCAGTGTCCCCACAATCTGTCCCAGCCATACAATTGTCACCCACATTCAGAGGGCCTAGTTTGGTCTCCTGTTGATTCCTTCCCTGTCCAGGCAGAGCGAGGTAAGCTGATGGGACAGTGGGTGTCCCCATCATGATCTTGACCTCTTTGCTTATATTCTCATTCCTCACACTCTTTGACTGGACTTTGGGAGCTCAGTCCAGTGCTCCCCTGTGATTGTTTGCCTTTTTTCCCATCAGTTGCTAGATGAAGGTTCTATGATGACATTTAAGATAGTCATCAATCTGACTACAGGGCAAGACTAGTTCAGGCTCCTTCTCCACTATTGCTTAGAGTCTTAGCTGGGGTCATCCTTGTGGATTCCTGGCAATTTCTCTAGTTCCAAGTTTATTGATAGCTACATAATGGCTGCCTTCATCAAGATATCACTTTCCTTGATCTCTGTCTCTGTCCTTTCCCCATCTTGACTATCCTGTTCCTGACAATCCTTGATAGCTTTCCTTCTCCCTTTATTTCCTTCTCCTCCCCTTGTGCTCTCCCTTCTCCCCCTACCCCCATGCTCCCAAGTTTCTTAGGAGATCTTGTCTATTTCCCCTTCCCAGGGGTATCTGTATGTTTCTCTTAGGGTTATCCTTGCTATTTAGCTTCTCTGGTTTCGTAGACTACAGGCTCGTCACCCTTTGCTTCACAGTTGATATCCACTTATGAGTGAGTACATACCATGCTCATCTTTCTGGGCTGTGTTACCTTACTCAGGATGTTTTTTTCCTGTTCCATCCATTTGCATGCATATTTTAAAACGTCATTGGTTTTTTACCACTGAGTAGTAAGCACTCCACTGTGTAAATGAACCACATTTTAAAAAATCCATTCTTTGGTTGAGGGGCATCTAGGTTGCTTCCAGGTTCTGGCTATTACAAATAATTCTGCTATAAATATAGTTGAACAAATATCCTTCTGGTATGATTAAGCATCTTTTGGGTATATGCTTAAAAGTAGTATTGGTGAGTCCTAAGGTAGGTCGATTCCCAATTTTCAAGTTCTTTTATAGAGCGACAGTAATGAAAACAGCCTGGTATTGGTATAAAAACAGACAAGTTAATCAATGGAATCAAATCGAAGACCTGGATATTAATCCATTAATATGAACACCTGATTTTGGACAAAGAACCTGAAATTATACAATGGGGGAAAAAGCATCTTTAACAAATTTTCCTGGCATAACTGGATGTCAATATGTAGAAGAATGAAAATAGACCCATATTTATCCCCATGTACAAAACTCAAGTCCAAATGGATTGAAGATCTCGATATAAATGCAACCACACTGAACCTGATAGAAGAGAAGGTGGGAAATAGTCTCAATGTATTGGTACAGGAGATCACTTCCTAAATATAACACTAGTAGCATAGACAATGAGAAGAATAATTAATAAATGGGACCTCCTAAAACTAGAAGCTTCTATAAAGCTAAGGACACAGTTAATAATACAGTAAGGCTTGTCTACTGAATAGGAAAAAATCTTCATCAACCCCACATCAGACAGAAGACTGATCTTCAAAATATATAAAGAACTCAAGAAATTAAACAACAAAATACCAAATAATTAAATTAAAAATGGTGTACAGATTTAAGCAGAGAATTCTCAACAGAAGAATCTCAAATGGCTGATAGACACTTACGGAAATGTTCAACATCCTTAGCCATCAGTGAAATGCAAATCAAGACGACTCTGAGAGACATTCATACACCGGTCAAAATGGCTAAGAAATTTTTTTAAAAAAAATGTGTGCCAGACAGGCAAGTGTCCTCTTGGCCTTGATCTCTGAAGTATCAGCATAGCCTCCTTTTCTATCTATTTTCTGTCACCTCCTTTTTTGAGTTTCTTACTGCTAAAAGAGTACAGTGTATCATCACTTTTTTCAGCTGAGACATAAATGCCAAAAAGCTAAGCCAGTAAATAAAAACTTCAATTATAATATTTAAACCGATAAAACCAAAGTTAAAATGAATATAGTGACATTTATAACCTAAGTATAATGATAAAAGAGAAAATGTCTTCAAATTTAGGCCTTATTGTGTATTAAAATTATGTTGTTAGTGATTTTTTGTTTTTGTAAAAACACCAAACAGAATACACCCAAAATGACCAACATTCAAATAACGCCCCCAACACACACACACACAACAAGCCAAAATGAATCCCTTCATGCTGCTTAACAAAAACAATTTAAATCTGAATTTTTCTGCCATCTGCTGGCAAGATTAAAATCCATGCCATAGACATTCAATCATATAAAAGACTCTTTAAGATACTTAATCATCATCAAAGTACATGGAAGTTAATTTTTTGAGATCTCAGTAAATTACTAAGGAATTCTAGTCATTTCATAATACAAACCAAATATTCCTTCAATTTTATTGATAAGTTATACCATTCAAGGATTACCACAATCTTTAAATTAAATCAGACACTAAAACCCAATGAAACAGGACATATAAATGCTGAAAGTTCCACTGGCATAATTTGGAATATTATGCTTCTAAGTTGGGTATAGCAGTAGACATCTTTAACCCTAACATAGGGGAGATGAGGAAAATGAATCTCCAAGAGTTCAAAGCCTAACTTGTCTCTGTATAGGATTCTAGACAACAGAGCCTAAATACTAATACCCAATATTCTTACCTAACTACATTAAATAATAAATATAAATTCATATGGAACATTATCACTCTGACTCTTGTTTTTCTTGCGTATGATTGAAATGTGGAAGAGTTTAGAAATAAGATTATAGAAATATGAAATTCTTTATTATGAAATGGAAGATGTTGAGAGATAAATCCTTCCAAAATATTTAATTCTTGTATGTAGTTTGATATAAAATTTACTTGAGCATTTTACATTGTTTCAATGCCTCCTTCACAAACAAGAGCAGATCATTTGGTTTCCATCCATTGTTCTGTAGAATTACTTCACCTACTGTTTTCTGTTGTATTAAACTAGCATACTTAAAAGATGATGGTAATTCACTCTGTGCAAATGTTCCATAGATGTTTGATTAACAAAATAACATTGCTTGACTTTTCCAGCCTACCTTAAAAATGTGTTAATTTCTGGGATCCCTGAGTCTGCTAGAGCATCCAAATGCAAACTGGATATTTTCAGTGGAAAATGATTTTCCCACAGAGGGATAAGCTCGCAAATTTCTTTGTGAATCATCCTTTCTATTTGTCTGAAGCTTCTTCTTAATACATTTGTGCAAAGAAAAACAATTGTTTTCATTAAAGTTTAGAACAAGTTTACTCTGTGTGTGTGGGGGGTCTCTATGTACTTGTCTATATGTTGCATGTGTGCTTATCTGTCTGTGTATGTACTACTATGTGTGTTTGTATGTACTTGTCTCTGTGTGTGTGTCCTTGTCTGAGTGTGTGTGTCCATGTGTGCTTGTCTCTATGTGTTACATGTGTGCTTGTCTGTCTCTGTGTGTGCTTGTCTGTCGTGTGTGTGTATGCATGTGAGGACTCCTATGTGTCATGCTGCACCTGCAAAGGCCAGGGGACAACTTATAAGAGCTGATCTACTGCTTCCACCACGCAGACTCTGGGCAGTAAGCTCAGGCTATCTGGTATCAAGGCTCTGTACCCACTGTCAGCACTCTAGATAGCAATTTTAAAATCTCGATTCTACAGCTCCCCTTTTCAAATGTGGATGATTAGGAGCAGATTCCAGGAAATTGCTGATGTGAGCTGAGATACTCAATACTGAAAGATTTGCTACTTAAAGGAGGGAAATTTGTCATTTTTATAACCAGCTTACATATTTGAAGTGATGTTACTATAATTGATTACTGAGTATCCTTATTTAAAAAAAAATGAGGGGGCTGGAGAGATGGCTCAGTGGTTAAGAGCATTGCCTGCTCTTCCAAAGGTCCTGAGTTCAATTCCTAGCAACCACATGGTGGCTCACAACCATCTGAAATGAGATCTGATGCCCTCTTCTGGCCTGCAGGCAGACAGACAGACAAGAATATTGTATACATAATAAATAAATAAATATTTTTTAAAAAAACAAATGATCAAAAATATTCTGAGTTTAATATATATTCAAGATTGATTGATGGGGTTAGCAAGAAACCTGGTACTAGAGAAATTCCCAGGAATCCACAAGGATGACTCTAGCTAAGGCCTAAGCAATATAGTGGAGAGGATGCCTGAACTGGTTTTCCCCTGCAATCAGATTGATGACTACCTTAATTGTCATCATAGAACCTTCATCCATCAACTGATGGAAGCAGATGCAGAAATCCCCAACTAAGCACTGGACAGAGCTCCTAAAGTTCAGTCAAAGAGAGGGAGGAGTGATAATATGAGCAAAAGGGACAAGACCATGCTAGGAATAGCTAAGGAAACAGCTGACCTGAGCTAGTGGGAGCTCACTGACTCCAGACTGACAGCAGGAAAGCCTGTATAGGACCCAACTAGGGCTGCTGATGTAGGTGACTGTCATGTGGCTGGGCCAGTCTGTGGGGCCACAGGCAGTGTCACCAGATGTATCCCTAGTGCTTGTCCTGGCTTTTTAGGAGCCGATCCTCTTTAGAGGGATACCTTGCTCTGCTTAGATATAGGGCGGAAGGCCTTGGTCCTGTCTCAGAAGGATGTGCCAGACTTCTCAGATGAGAAGTCTGAGGAGTGGATGGGGGTTGGGGTGGGGGAAAGTGAAGGGCGCAGGAGGAGGGGAGAGAGTGGGAAATAGGATTGGTATATAAAATGAGAAAAAAAATGCTTTTTAAGAAATAAATTAATTAATTTAAAAAATTTGAAAAAATATATGACAACAACAGTGCATGCTGAACAAGAAACTTTTATAACTGTTCCTTTAACATGAGCAGAATCCAGTTGTCTTCTTCTACATATGAATAAAACTTTCTTAACTTCCATTCTTTTTTCCATTTATAGAGTATTTAAAAATATATACAGGGTTGCATAAGAACATGTTCTTGCGATTCTACAATTTACTTTGTGTATACCATTCCTTATAACCGATGCTCTCCTGTCTCACACCTCCTCCACACTCTTCCTTGTTATTGCTAACCTTGTTTTCTACTGCAGCATAGCGTCAATATTCACGTAATTTTGTATATTTGCATTTTAAACTCATAGTTCTTATGAGTTTAGTGGACATTGTTAAGACAATCCTAGAAATAGTTCAAGGGAAAATGTATTTTATATATCCATTGTGTATTTTAATATATCCTAAAACATGATTTAATTATCAGTTTACATCTTTTGTTCACTTGGAAGCTTTGAATTTGTTCATTTCCCCCTCCTTCTTTAGAAAGAGCGTCTAGGCTTCCAGGTTTGCAATAGAATTCCCCAGGACACTCAATTAATTACACTGAGACTCGGCAGCTCTCAGCTATCACTAGACTTGAGTTGATAGCAACAGCACCTCAACAATTCAGTCTCTATGTGATTTCGCGAGGTGTCCGTTACTAGTCTAGCGTTTGACCGGTTTTCACAGTGCAGGAAGCTATGGTATTTGAGGAAAAGGTCACGTGGAAAATGATAAATGGTTGACAGTTAAGAAATCAACCTCATCTTTCTAAATGCCCAGTTTAAAACAAAAGACGTGTTGAATAACCACAGAAGCACTAAGAGCGAGAAGAATCTACCCAAATCTGTGCAAACGAAGGGAAGACCATGAAAATGTCACTGTTGTATTTGCTTATCATTTCTTTAAGACGATGATGATGGATTGTAAAGGTTAAAATTCTAACATGCTGATACTCTTTGTTCAGAGAATAGATCAGCAGACATTGTAGAAGATTGTCAGTTGTCATTATCAACCTTAGCAGAGATGACAAATAAGATAAAATTCAAGTTAAAAGTGTGAGGACAATCCATACTCGGAAAGTAATGGGCGTCGTGACACAAAATACAATCTCAGTTGGAGAGGCTGAGGGCAGAGGGACATGGGTTTGAGTTCCAGACAAGAACGGATTGTAGATACCTTGAAGATTCATTTGCCATTCTAAAAAACCAATTGCATTAAAGTCTGGTTTTGAAATTTCCTCACAAAAAAATATTACAAACTTAAAGTAAAAATTTTTACAAATTTATGTAATAAATAAATAAATAATATAAACGCTTTATTTTTGTTACCTGTAACTTTTCAACTTACTAAGTCAGTTCAATAATGCTATTTTAATTTGCAAAATCTTAAGAATTAACTCTGAATTCAGAATTGTATAGCATATGTAAAGCAATTGCTATATCAAATACACATTTTCTACTGAACTTCATACACCTACAAACTGACGGTTAAATAAAGCAGTGGAAAAAAAAAGCCAGCTTTGCTTTCTTAACCTGTTTACAGACTCGTAATATGGTGTTCACCTTTGTGTTGAATGTTACATTTCAGAAAAGTATCAAGATTTGTGAACTATAATTTACTAATCTTGTGGGTATAGGACAGGAAGGATAGAGAACAATAGTAATAATTGTTTTCAGGTTTTTAGGCAAGTTTAAGGCTGTTATGCATTATTGTTTTTTAATAATAGATGCATTCAGTTAGATTTAGGAAAATGATTGTTTGTAATGCACAGGTATTGAAGCAATTCCATGTTCCCAGACTGTTGGATGGCTATAAGTTGGAAACCAGCAACTTGAATAATAAAATGCCTTCTCGTTATTGGCTCAAAGCTGAACTGCATGCTACATAATATAAGACATCCAGAGCCTTGGGGATGGGTGTGGATCCTATTTCAGGACTAAGGAGGAAGATAAGGCTCAGAAAGGAAATACATTTAGGAAGCAGGGAAGCCGGGGCCTGTGCACTGTGGTTTCAGGTTTTATTTTCTGACTTCTTGTAACTTGTACCCAAGTACACCGAGTACAGAATTGAGTTACACAGCTTCATTGAAACGTTCTTCCTTGCAGGCGCAGATTGCTGTAATTACATTTCAAATCAAGAGAATCCCCAAGACTTTCAGTGGAAAAGTAGGCCTATTTAGTTTGGTACTCTTAAAACGCTTTTGTTTCTTTAAAATTATTTTAGTATCTCAAATAGAAACTTAAAATTCATGGGATTAATGCCATTGGGCTTATTTAAGAAAGTGTGATGCGCTCTGTGTATAGTTTGTTCTAAATGCTATGTAATAGACACGCTGCTCTATAACAAGATGTGACATGAATTGTAGATTAAATATGTTGATAAATGTTCTTCGTGAGCAGTCTGCAGCTGCCTTATGTCTCAGACATTTATATCCCCAAATTGTGTTCTTACATTCAATATGCTTAAACATTCAAACAGAGCAAAATTACAAGAACCTCCACTGACTATCCTGCTATGTTCCACCAGAAATGGCAGACAGCAGAGGATGTGGAATCTAGGCTGGGACATTCTCAGCATCACACTGTTGTCCTCCATCCCCAAGGCATGTTAGATAATGTTGCATTATGAATATGTATTTTTGATGCACAAGTACTTGGAAAGCTCTTTTCTCATTTCAGCTGTCTTCACTCCCCTTAGCTATGACTAACTCTGGATACAGAATTGAAGGCACATATGCATATATGGTTGGATTTTCTTGCATACTGATGAAGCCTATGAAGATAATTTGATGTCCTTTCTTCAAACTTTGTACACATTTGGGGACCAAAATAAACCATGACACTTTGAGAAGTGATAAATCCAATTAAAAATACCGACTCTATTTCTGTTAAAGTACTTAAAATAACATTAGGATGGAATTATTTTTAACAAAAGAAACTAAATTATGTCTGGATAGTAAATTTACTCCATATTGACACAAAATAAATATATTATTTATTTTGTTTTTAACTATAATTTCTCACTGAATTCCATGTCATTCAGGCAGACCTCAATTTGTGCTTTACTTCTTGGTCACAAAGACCAATATTTTAACAAGAGGATTTGAAAATGTTAAGGAGATTCTGTTTTCTAACTACTGTAGAAATGGTACAATATTGAGTCTTCTAACAATTTTTATGCTGATCCATGTTTTAAGTGGTGTCTACATATTTAAAATATTGTTTGCTATGTCTAATATATCTTAAACTTCTGTGATAAAAAACCCACATCTAAAAGCTTATACTTTATAAAGTATTTTCTATATGGCATTATGTTTTGACAGTTACGTATCGAATGGTGTTTGATTCACACAAGTGAACCTTAATACTGAGGCTTTCTGAGGAATTAACAGAAGATACATGGCCTGTTTTTCAGCTTGTATTACATTTTCAGAATACCTCTGCTGCAAGATTTTGGAAAGCAGTCTATAATTCAGGAGTACAAATTAATCAAGCAACAAGAAATGACAAATTTTACATACAGCAACTGTGATTTTTGGAATCTTCCCACGTAATTTTAGGTAAAGAAGCCAATGAAGCCCTGAAGGAAAGTGAAAAACTAGTGTTCTACACTCTCCGATACCGACCCCGGCTCTGTAAGATTCTCTTATTCCAACCTGGGAACTACAATGTCTATGACGCTTTAGTCTGTCTGATTTTCTTTAAATCATACGTATGCTTTCTCACAGTCTAACATTCTTTATTAGGAATGTTTTCCGTATTTGAATTTTGAACCTGTACATAAGAGCCTGTTGAGAAAAAGGAGCAAGATGAAATGTGCTCATGAGGAACCCAGCATCAGAAAGCTCATTTTGTAACAATGACTTGGTTGTGCCCACAAGAGTATCTGTGATCCCATCACCTTGGCAAATGCCCCAGTAGTCTTAGCTTTTAGATATCCTCTCTCCTAGTCCTTATGTTTGCTCGTTTGTTTCAGTTTTAATGTCAACCGTGTGTGTGTGTGTGTGTGTGTGTGTGTGTGTGTGTGTGTGTGTGTGTGAAACAAAGAGCCAGAAACAAAGGCATAAACAGACAGACAGAGATGGGGCAGTGGAGGGGTGGTGCATTAATTCTTGTGTGAGTACCTGCCCTATCATGGCACAGGGAGGGACGTTATAAGACCTTGGGTGCCAATCCTTTCCTTCAAGTTTGAGACAGTATTTGTCTTAATTAACTTCTCTATTGATGCCATAAATACCATAACCAACAGCAACTTGCGGAGAAAGGGGTTTATTTCACATTTAATCAATCATCAAGGCAAGTCAAATCAGGAATTCAGAGGCCATGGAGGTGTGCTACCGACTGTCTTCCTCCCTTAGCCCCGCTGTGGCTTGTCCAGACAGACATCCTAAGAACCACTGCCCAGAGACGGCACCACATCAATCGCTAATTAGGAAAACGTCCTACAGACTTATCTACAAGCAAATCTTAAAGAATCATTTTCTCAGTTGAGAGTTCCTCTTCCCAAATGCCTCTAGTTTGTATCAAGATGACTCAGAACTATCCAGGACAGTGTGTGTGTGTGTGTGTGTGTGTGTGTGTGTGTGTGTGTGTGTGTGTATGTGTGCGCGCGTGTGTGTGAGCTACCCCTCCAGCTTGGCCTAGCTGGTAATGAGAACTCCAGGGCTCCTTTTGAGTCTGTCTCTCATATGTCTACAAGAACATGGGGAATGCATGCTAATTGACCCAGATTTTGTGGATTCTGGAGTGTATAACTTAGTTTTCACACTTGTGAAGCAGTGTGAAGACTTATTGACCCATCTGCCCTACTTCATAAACAGCAATTTCCTTCATCAAAATAGATTTGCCTGGAATTCTCTGAGTTTTCACTCAATATCTCCCCTAAAGGTAATGTGCAAACTTTAAGCAACAGATTAATTCATTATTTTTCAACTGCATACAGTCCTTAACCTTTATTCTATGATCCAAAGGCAGCAACTCTGAAAAATTACCAGTGATCTTCTTATAATAAATGATTATATATTTATATAAATTTTAAATGATGTAATTTTGGATGCTTAAACTTTTTTGATCTCAGTTCTTAAAATTTTATCTTCTGTAATTTCTTTTTGCAATTCCCCAGTTTTAGCATCTGCTGAGGTTTTGTTCATGGGCTTCTGCTTGAGATAAGTTTTCCACAAATCAACTAAAATGAATTTATATAAAGTTTCCCTCTCTCTTTCTCTCCCCCACTCCTTCCATTATACTTTCTTCTTTGCTTCCATCCTTTCCTCTCATTTACTCTTTATTTCTTTCCTCTTTAGTTTCTCCATTTTTCATAAATATAATAATTTCATAAAATATTATGCCAAGATATATGGTTTAATCTTGTAATGATGTATTATTATTGCACGATAATATGATTTTTCTTTTCTGATATGTAACATCATTATTCTCTATTCTTTCAAACACTAAATACAGTTCATGATATATAGAAAGCACTTAGTATAAATATAACGTTTTATATGAAGATAAACGTATCTATTCATTAACTAATTAGTGGCATGTCTGGCAATCTAGAAACTTTAGTACCTATAAAAACAATTTTCTCTTTAGATGTTCATATTCCTATCTTTTCTTACACAATCCTAGCACTTTCAAGGCAAAGACATATAAATATCCATAATTTCCAGTCTATCCAAAGGAACATACTGAGACCCAACCTACAGAAATAAAAGAGGAGGATGAGGAGAAGGAGGAAGAAGATGAGAAGAAGAAGAAGAAGAAGAAGAAGAAGAAGAAGAAGAAGAAGAAGAAGAAGAAGAAGAAGAAGAAGATGATGATGATGATGATGATGATGAAGAAGGATAGAAAAGAAAGAAAAAGAAAAAAATCTGAACCATTAAAACATCGGAAGCATCATAAATTAACACAAATAATGGTTTTTTAAAGCAAAATCATAATTTTACAAGAACCCTCAAGTTTAAAATGACATGTGATAGAATTCACAAGGAACAAAGCACAAGATTTTCCCCAAAGATGTCTGCTGTAACTATGGAAGGAAAAGAAATATAAGGTTGATGTAAGTAGTTAACCTTTGACTTGAACTCCGAGGGTAAGGAGTTCACCATGGAAAGATGGAGAGAAAACATTGCAGACAAACTGTGGAGATAGCAATGGCCTGAGTCTAAACAGTGCAGTGTCAAGAAGAAAGAAAACGCGGGAACTCACAGAACGATATAATGCCAAAGAGGGAGACAATAGTTACTATAAAAGCCTCAAAATTTGCCATTTCTTAACTTCCAGAGGGATCCATGAAAGGCTTGTAGCTGAGTAGTTATAAGACCTCTATGTTCATTTGGCTTTAAATATCACCAATATAAATAAATTATGGGAGGAGCAGATATAAGAAGATAATATTCCATTAGATGCACATGAAAGTCATGGCTAACCTGGAATAGATGTCTCTAGGGATTTTTCATGATACAATAAATGTTTTTTTCATATTTGAACCAGGAACATATATTCTTATTTACGAAGGAGCTGAAAGGACAGAAACAGAAAGAGCTGTTTAATTACCAAGTGACTAGATACACATTTTCTCTTTAAAGAGCGACTTTCAAATTTACGTTCCCTACTATGTGGCTATAAGATATAAAGAGGCTCAAAAAGGCCCCACATTTTGACTATGCCAATGTTGACTTCTATTTGTCCTATTATCAGTTTTCTGTGTATTAACTGGGGAGACAATAAGCAGCTATGAATTCAAAATTGTTCATGGGAGTCCAGTGTACTCTGTGGGGATTGTAGGCTATCCAAGTAAAAGACTAAAGTTGAGTTTGTGGTAAGTAATGAACTGTTCTAAGCCCACAGTCAAATACCTTTCTTTTATTTTTTTCTAATTCGTGTGTTAAAGGTACACTGTCTCACTGAAATGAATCTGTAGAACACAGAAACCCATTTGTAACTGGTTTGGGGATATTTCTGTTATATAAATTTAACACTGACTTTGTGGCCTTCTTTTTATAAATATTATCAAAGTGTCTTTCCTTTCAATTATTTACTCTGTACATGTAGATAATTCCTTTTCTCTTTTAATATGCATCTCTTGAATGGGACAAATTAGTTTGTTAGGTAATAAAGACATTATTTAATTCTTTCTTCCTTTACTCTTCCATGTAATTTTTCAAAGATACATTTACCTATCCTTGATAGAAAATTCTGGAAAAGTCAAGGAGGTCACTGCTCTTTTATGATGATAGTATGAACCTTTAAGCCATACGAGTTTAATATTAATATCTTAAATTTTCACCTAAGATGAACAGTATCAGAACTTACCAAGTCACCTATTTCTATCAATCTGATTGGCGTGGTCTAGATGGGGTTAGAGGAATCGACAATCTTCGGGATTTGGAAGTTCACAGCAGTGACTGTCTCATCTGCATTTGCCTCTGGACTTATGGTGGGAGAGATATGGGAACAGCATCAGTACCTCCAGTCTGACAATTACTTTTCAAAGAAAGGTCCTGAAACCCTCATCTCCACGTGCCCTTTACTTTATGATGGACTGTAGGTCATAAAACAGCTAGGATAATTGCCAGTGTTCAGAAATGTTCTCCGAATCTGCTTAGGGCAACACAGATTAATTTAGAATTTCGCATCTGTATGCATTTTTTCTATCTAGTTGAAGTTTCAATATTAGTATATGTTATACATTTAATTTCCTTGTTTCTGAAGCCTGATGAACAGAATATTGAGTTGTCTTCACAAAATTCAGGACAAACTGGCTTTGAATGGAGTTACATAAATTTTTGAGATACAGCGCTCATATGACATCATGGGAAGTCAAATCCACACACTATGATGTCACACTCTCAACTGCATAGACTTTTATGCAGCTCCATTTATGACACACTTTTTCTCATTTTGAAAGCTACTTTTCACTTTGCATATGTTCAGCATCATTGGTTTTCTTTTCACTTTTCTCCTTCCTTCCTGTTTCTTGTGTCCCACTTCACAGTTCTCTTCCATACATAATCTTTCTTTTCTCTTCTTTATGGAGGTTGCCTAGTGAACTCTTATTCAATACAGCTGCCTTCTGGATGTCAATGAAAGTCTTCCCACATGGCGTGATTCCTATAGTATTTCATATATGATAGTCAATGCTTTTTCTTCTAAGAATCTGTTTAAATTTCTGTCTTCTGTCACAAAAAAAAATGAGATCAAGACAAATAGGTGATATGAAATTCTTAAGAACAAAGTAAATAACATATTGTATCTAGATTACCACTGATGAGATCAAATTCTTACTTTTTGGAAGGGCCAGTGAATTGAAATTATTAAAAAAAAAAAACAACATTTAGGAAACAAAAATGCATAGGGCAACGGAGACAAAACCAAAACTATCCTGTTAAGGCAATCAGCATTGTATTTTAAAGTTCACCATTCCTTTGTCATATCTAGGGGGATTTTTAAAATTCCTTATTTGTGCAAATCTTTGAGCAAGGTCATGTGGCAGACTGCCAGCATGCAGAACCCTCCTCTTTGCTTCCTGAAATCCCACAGATGTGACCAGCCTGTGCCAGGACCACCTGGGAGTCATTCCTGAGTGGGAAGACTGTCTTATTTATGTAAAGGTTTCAGCTACAATCCACAGCAGGTGTTTAGTTGGCTGTATTTAAGGTCATTAGAAAGGCACTTTGCTAGGTTCCTGTATGCCGAGCAGCCTAGATCTTTCTCTAATACGTAAAACATCACCGTGCTGGTGTGAACTTGGATTGCTCGGCTGTCTTTGAGCGTTATCAACTGTTTAAATTGATCATGTTCTCTTATCTAGAGCTGAACCATAGGTCCTCTCGAGAGATACACTATAAATAATGAATGCGCGGACAAATAGCAAACACAAGCTACTCTCAGAGGAGAGGAAGGATTTCAGATTAAAATTGTTGCTAGGTAGGGGCAGACGTCTAACCTTCACGTTCACTAAAGGTCGCAGCAAGATGAACAGTCTGGTTCTCAGTGGTGTTTGTTTCAGACAGAGATACATAGGATGACTAAGGGCTTCTGCGTCTTTTAAAAATATATTTTCTAATTTCCTTCTCTATCATAAAATATTCTGATTTTTTGAAAGAACTCAACAAAAGTGTCAAATTTTACTTAGTTTTCAAGTGTAGCTCACGATCATACTGATGGAATAAAACCCTAGTTGATTCTGTCTCTAGCTCCTCTGTCTCTCTCTGTGTCTGTCTGTCTGTCTGTCTGTCTGTCTGTCTCTCTCTCTCCACAAACACACACACACACACACACACACAATCTTTCTCTTCCTCCCTTTCTCTTATTATCTCTGGCAGTTTAAGAACACAGATTTTTAGGAAAATTTTGGTTAGATGAGACTAAGGAAGCAGGAGAAAGATTAATTTAAAAATAGAAATAGGCTGAAGAAAGGAGCACACTGCATTGAAGAAAAGGGAATCTATGTGATTTCTTTATCTTCTCGCGCTTTGAAGCCTTCTAGCATTTCTCATGGAGCCTATGTTCATGTGCATAGATGGCTAGACATGGCGGACTGTATGTAATGACAGCCTCCTCCCGCAGAGGTCCTCATCAGTCCTGCTGGGTCATTTGACTGCAAGCCTGTGTAATCTGCAAAGAAGGCTTTAGTCATGGACCTTCACCTTCCAGTGATTTCATCCGGATACAGTTTCTGTGAGCTTTGCCGGTTTGAAGAGAAGAAAAGAATTGACCATCTGAACAAAATAAAATATCACCATTAAATTAGTTTCTGTAGCCTATGGTATGTGTAATGATATTTCCCCAGCAGCTGCTTTCCGTTGCATTTAAAGCTTAGGAAAACCTTTGCATCTGATACAAAATAATAAAGTACAGGTTGGGTTACTTCCTTCTTTTGTGTCTCAAACATAAGGAAAGTTTTTGTGCTCTTACATGGCAACCAGCGATCATTAAGAATATGTTTGCTGCTGTTGTTAACCTAAATCATTGTCCACATCTGATACAGCAGGTAAATGTGGAAAATCTGTTGAAAAGAAGTAAAAGCACTCTTGTGTTTGTGGATGGAACATGGACCAATTTCTATGATTTTTAAGTTGGAATCAATTCCATCCATAAAAGAGATCAATTATTTATGGCAAATGAGATGTCTTTGTGATGAACCTGCTGATATCAGCAGAAGGTAACTTCTCACAGGGACCAAAATGTACGATTTCACTTTATAATCATACTTAACATTCTGTCTGTTTGCAGAAGATGTAGATTTTAGAAAATTCATGTTAAAAATGATCTGAAATTATAATTATCCATGATATTAATTGTCTTTTATAATTGTAAGTGAAATGAGTAATAAGACCAAAACAAAGTATGTTAAATATCTTTAATAAAAATGAGAAAGACTTTTATTACATATATGATTAAAATAGTGAACAAATATTCACCAAATATTAAATTTGCTCTTAGTCTGACAAAGAATGGATAGTTAGTGAAATATTAGGCTTTTGCTTCAGGGCTTGATATGCCAATGTATTTATAACTTTGTTATAAAAAGCAAAGCATTTATGACTTTGTTTTTTTTTCCACTATCAAAAGTTATCATGGTTGAAAAAATGGATTAGTGGGCCACTAAGGTGCTAGCTACTGTGTCTAACATTGTGAGTTAGATCCTGGGGACCCACATGGTACAAGAAGGGAATCAATTTCTATGATGTGTTTTCTGCCTTTACACAAGTCCCCCCCCCAACACATATACATGAGTAAAAGTGATATTTAAAACAGGTTTTCATGTAGGATTGGAGAAAACGTCTTTCCTTGTCATTTCCAAATAATTTTTATTAATTATTCCAAGTTAAAATTCCTTATGAAAAACACGTTTATAGCTGAGATTAAAAGGCTATATGAGAAAACGTTCATGACCGCAAATCTGATCCTATGAATAATTCTTATAAATGTGAAACTTTCTTAAATAAACAAACAGTAAATCCAAAACCTCTGGGAGGGGAGAAGATGAGACAGCAAGCAAATGAAGCCTGACTGGATGACATTTAAGAACCACCCAAAGATTCTGAATTTAAGAACAACACTACCAATTTGTGTGGAAAACCTACGTCATCTATATAAAAACATCAATAGTTAGCGACAAGACTTTGCTCAACCATACTAAGAACTACAAGTCCTCTGTAATTCTGTTTATTGCAAAACTTTCTCTCTAGCAATATGTCTTAGCATAGGAAGCAGAAAGAGCAGTCTAAGAATAAAAATAGGCCCTTCCTAACCTTCTCCCTATCCACTCATTAGGGTGCCTATGATTTTAATTCTTTCTCCTTAAAGACTACCCTTGACATCTTTTTTATAATTGGATTTCACATATAAAATTATTTGGGTCAGAGGGAAAAATAGATTATGATTCTCTACTGGCCTGCAAACAGTAAAGTTGAGTAGAAGAAGGAAGAAGGGTAAAGACATAGACCTACTTTATCAGCAGTCCAATAAGCTCATAAAAAGACAAGAAGAGCAATTATGAAGTTATAACTGTATAAAACAGTGAAAACTTCGAGGTTCAAACCAACAATATATGTTCATACACAAAAAAATTATAAAATTAAAGAAAATAAAACCAGTTTTCTCTAGCCAGAAAGGCATGAAATGTAAATCATTTCCCACTATCTCAGATGATTTTTTTTTCCTTTTTCTGTCCAGAGTCATAAAGTATTAGTATTTATGAGTGGCCTTGAAGGCAAACTGATATTAAATCGCACTGATGTCTCTTCTCAATGGTATTTCCTCTCAGTCATCAGTGACTGCTTGACACAATATCACTTTAAAAGACTGAAAATTTTCCTGACTCATCACATGGAATTCTCCTTTATTATAGAGATGCATAAAGCTTTAACAGGGTACAAAGAAATCCCTGAAGAAGGATTTTATATATAGTTTTTCAGTGCCGGAGTTTTAAACTAAACACTTGAAGTAGTGCTTCACGTACTGCATCTCATTTTTCCATGGCAAAAAGGAACATGGGATGCAGGAAAAGCCAAAAGACCTTGAATTTATAGTAACGTTAAAACGCAAAGCTTGGTTATAGGACAATAAGTCCCGTCTTTTGAAGGATAAAAATAGAAATTGTGTTAGCAACCCATCCCAATGGCTTTACATCCTCAAGGGAGAGAAGGAAACAAAGCGTTATGAAATCTAGACCTGGAATTGCTAGAGTGCATACAAAATCCCCAATTCCCCAGCCAAAAAAGAGATAGTCTAAGCCAGCCATATTGCTATATGTGTGTATTTTTTTCTTTTTTGTTTCTAGGGAAACATGCTTTTATACATTAGACTGACGTGGGAAATCTTTTTTTAGATTCCCTAGTTCCAATAAAAATTTGCTACTTATAATTGCAAAGATTACATTTAGGATCAGCCAACCTCCACATCACCTGACTCTGAGTTTCCCCTTAATATCGTGGGTTAATGCTCAGGATCATTATTAATTGAACTGATCTGGCACTGATCACCAGACTAAATTTAATTTAGTAACATTTTAAAAGACCAACGCAACAAGCAGTAGTAAGGAGCTCCCGGGATTACTCATCTCAAATTGAGTGTCCAATTTATCATAAAATATTAATATATGGCCACAGTAGCAAAGAAGGAACGGGTGGATGTTTATGTGTGATAACATCCCTATTTGTTTTGTTTTCTAAGTGAAATGGTGAAATAGGAACAGGAGTACAAGGCAAAGCCTGAGTTTTCCTGCTCTCTTGTGCCCCGCTATCACAGACAAGCTTTAAGAAAGGGCGTTCACAGGATGTAGACATGGCGTAATAAGTTGAGATACTGATGTAGATGTTAAAAAGATCTTAATTCTAAAAACGAACCTAAACATACTAATTGGTTTCCATTTTTATTCCCGAACCTGCTTATTCTACCTTCTGTCTGAATGACCCTTGGTTCTTTCTTGGCACGTTTGCCAGACTGTGTAGTTAAAGCCGTCATCTCCCCTCACCATGTCCAATGACTGCCTGAGTTCAAACCACCATAGAGCTAAATCCAAGTTTTCTGCCAAATGAAAACTTTCCTGTGCAAAATGTCATATATGTAGTAAATTTGGCCATAAGTTCCCACCTTTAGACCTCACTATGATACCTGTACCACCTCTATCAGTGGAATGTTCAGACTAAGGAACAAGAGCACAGCAGGAAACCCCTTCTAAATATCATGATTCAAGAAGTTCTACCTGAAGAGTAACGAAATATTGGTGTTCAAGAAAGACCACGGTCTGCCCATGGTGGCAGATGATACAATTAGCGGCCAATGTACATGTGCTAAATGTACCGACTGGCAATGACACGGATCACAGGCACTGCATAGAAACAGGATTGTGGACTGAGTCAGCTGCGCTGGACTCGGGAACTGAACAGGCCGCCATCTTTTCTGCGGTATTCCAGTAGCGTTGGATTGCTTTGAGCCATCGCGCATGTTTTACGCACAGAGATACTGAGATTAAAGCAGAATGTAAAGCAGTGTGAGCATAAATCTAGGTGGAACTTAAAGCAGCAGTTTCCTTCCCTTCTGTAAAAGGGTTCCAGCAGGAACTTATGTCTTTAACAACTTTGTCCTTTCCATAGTTATAACTAATAATGGCCAAAGTCATATGCAGGAAGAAAAGAGTTGGGAAATATCAAAATTCTCTATTCTGAATCAAGTATATTAAAATGGATTAATTCCTATGGAAGCCTTTGGAGATAAACGTCAGGGTGTAAAGAAACTATGAAACGAATTTCAAATGATAATAAGAAACCTTTCGATTATAAAAATGCTATCAAATATTGGCCTGAAGAGTAAAATTTTAAGTGGGGAGAAAAATGTAGAAAAAGCAAACCTCAACCTTCCCACGTGGAAGCAGATATTAATAGGGGTGTAATTTTTTTCATACCTTATTGAAGGAAGGTCCAGATGTCTGAACTGTACTCCAGTCAGGATATTGCTGGAAACCAAGGTCATGTCGGGACCCTGCTCTGCTCAGTGTGCCTTCCTATTATTAAGTAGGAGGATCCTGACTCACCCCCTCCTTATCTCTCAATCTTGAACAGGACAGCTTCTTTCTGATATAGTGCTAAGAACAAATATGGTCACAGAACAGAGACTAACGACCCCCACTTCTCTTAGCAGAACAATCATCCTTCACATTGTTTTCAGTGGGAACAGTGTTAGAACCGTGAACTCAGGCTCGTCCTTCTCGGTGTGGGAGCTCTTTCTGTGACGATGGTAGGTAGGCCTGGAACAGTCCTAAAAATAGGCAGAATATGTATGGGGGGTGGCATGGGGGAGGACAGTGAGCAGCAATCTCTTGCTTTGGTCTCCAGTTGCAGGGAGTTCTGATGGGCAAATTTCGGTCTCAGCCTCCTCGGCCAAGGATTGCTCTTTTCTTTCGTTCATAGCAACGTTTGCAACCATTCTTCCTAGATGCTGTTTTTACACTTGACACTTTATCCTCTAGGTAGGGACAATAAGAATGCTGCCTCTTTTCCCCCTCAGGAGGGTGAAAGGGAATGAACTCCGAACCCAAAGGGGAGAACAGAGGTAAATTATTACTCTTTGGCATTTATATAGTGTGTTTTCTCTGAAGAGTGAGAGGCACATCGTAAAATGCTAATTAATAGCCACTATTCACGAGCAGGTCCCCAGGGATTACAAGCGCAGGTGACGATGCCTACAACATGCTTCCACCCTGGGAAAAAAGACGCGCCGTCGGCAGCAAGGATGAAGAACCTGCACAAAGGACCACGGGGAATCGATGTTTGTGTTGGGTTAGGACGGTCACTCTTTTAGAGGCTCGAGTAGATTCAATACATGTTAGTGGGTTTTAAGAAATGATGGAAACTTTAAAAAGATTTTTTTTTTCAGGTATGGGAACAGAAAAGAAAATTGAGAGGATGAGGGAAAAAAAAACAACAAAGCATCTGTGACGTCATTCTTATTGACGGTCTCCGATGGACTGGAGGCGCCAGAGTTCTGCCCCTTTGCCCCCAGGAGTCCTGGGTCTCAGGAGTTCTGGGGTGCGTGGGGGTACCGTTCCATTAACACCCAGGAAAGAGACATGTGCCTTCTTTCTTTCCTTTCTACTCTTCTGTTCCCTGTCAATCTTCCTTTTCTTCTTTTTTTTTTCCTCCAGCCCTTTTTATTTTATTTATTTATTTATTTTTTACTGGGTACACACACTCAACCTTACATCTCTACAGGAGTAAACTGCGAGAATCTGTTTTCTGCAGCGGGTGTTCTTGTTTCACTTTTTTTTTTTTTTTTTTTTTAGCTCTGCTTGTGTACTTGTTTGTCCGTTTAGTTTGAGGGTGTGGGCGAATGTGGTGAGTGGTTACACTGTTTCTTGTCATTGGGTTTGGGGTGGTGGCAGCTTGTTGGCTTGCAGTTCTATGGCTTAAAAACTCATATGAAACATATCATTTTCTTACTTTTTTTTTTACTTAACATCTGAGGAAAAACTCAAGTGAGAAAAACAGTCGAACAGATGCCAGAGTAGACTTTATTGAGTTGCACTTGACACTCTGACCTAACTCATACAAATAAAATAAGGTCAGAATGACCTTCAAGGGCAGTTTGTGTGGAGGAAAATTCATGTCACGTGCAACCCATGGTTTATTTTATAAAGTGAAAAGGTATCTATTTTTGTCTATTTTCTCAATTGTGTCATAAGCGATTTGTTCCAAGCCATACTTTGTTAACTAATTTCTGGAAGGCACAAGGACGTGTGTTTACTTAAAGAGCTCCTGATTGTATGCCCTTTGGTAACTGGTCTCTTCAGGGATGAAAGGGAGGTAGCCTAACTTTCTCACTTCCTACAGAATACTCTCAAATTCTGTGGTTCTCCGCAATGTTTAAACATTAATTTTATGGGGTGTGTTTGTTCCTCTAAGCTTTATATTTATTTTCCACATGAATCAAATAAAATGCATGAGGTCAAAATATACAAATAGAGCCAGATTTGCTAGAAGCACACATTATTCAAATTGAAAGGCTTTTTTTTTCCCTCGAAGTATTCATTGATACTGCATGTTAAGCATATTCCTTCCCATGATGCTCTCTCCTGATCACTCCTGACCCATAACACTCCCAGTACTGTCCCAAGGACCCTAAGTCAACATAGCTCAAAGACACTTGCACATCAATGTTCATTGCGGTGCTGTACACAATAGCCAAGCTGTAGAAACATCTTAGGTGTCCAACACCAGAGGGATGGAAAAGAAATGTGGTACTTAAAAAGCATATAGTATCCTTCAGCAATTAAGAATGGGGTTATGTTATTATTTTCCAGAAAAAAGATTCAACTGGAGATTATAATGTTAAGCAAATTCAGACAACCGGACAAATATACAATATTTGTATCTCCTTTGTGGTTCCTAGGTTTAAATTCAATATATATCACATTTTAAATTATATGATACATATACACTATATCACACACACACACACACACACACATACACACATATATAAAAGCAGAAGTAAAACTGTTTAAGAGGACAAAGGGAATCTATTCAAGTTGTATACATCTTTAAAATCTGAGAATAGAGTGGTTGTTCAAATGTAGAGCAACAATGTTAGTGTCTGCAAAACACTGAACAGCAAGAAGCTGCTCATATCAAATTAGACTTCTTTGAAAGACTTTCTCTGAATTTCACAAATAACATGAATGCTTGATGGTTTATAGACATTTAGGTGATGGAGGTAAAAGATACAAATAGATTCTGTGATCAATAATGGGTATATAGTTTGGTTATTTTACAATTTAGATAGCTAATAAGTATTAAATATTGATACGTATACAAAATGGTATAGAATAAAAGGGGAAGAAACACAGGGCTAGAAAAAGACAATTAATTTACCCAAACTAAGAACTCTAGGTGATAGCCCAAGGCAAAAAAGTAGCTGGTAGGATATCAATGGTTTACTTTGCCTTTAATATGTTGTCATTATGTCATGATATGACTCACTGATAGGGCTATAATTATCACCATTCCAGGTTCTGATGAGAAAACTAACAGATAAATAGAACATGATCAGTTTTTAAGGATCTAAACTCCATTAAAACATTTATTAATGTTTGTATTTAAAATACTTGACTAACTTTCAATTTCCCTTTGCAAATAAAACTTGTCTTGGAACAATGTATACCATAGAGCTGTAAATATGACTAACTATGGTCTTTAGTGTGTTTATATGAATGACTCAATGGTAGAAATGACATAAAATTGTGTTCAAGTACCCAGTTCCTCACAAAGTTTCAATAAATAAGCAAACATAGTTAAGAAAACATCACAGAAAATGAACAGAGATTACTTCCACTTGTTACTCGCATTCTGAACTTGTATATATTCCTCATCACTTTGTGTAGAAAGATATCAAGTATTGATATGTGTAGGCTATTGTTCCATATGCACACAGGTTTAGCTACTGAAACATAATAAAAGCAAAATGATTTTAGACTCAATGCATATCTAAGGACATTACAGGGCTAAATGGCAAAAGGTCAGAGTTAAAAAAAAAAGAATAGGAGAGAAATTTCCAATTTCTGTAAGGTATTTGGTTACTGATCAATTCTTAAGGCATATGGTCAATACTGACATGCTATTTGCCCCAAAGGAACTCGTTGAGCCTGCTCCTTTCTCTGCGAAGTTCTCCCTAATTATCACCTTCCTCCTCTCCTCCTTAACTCCAAAATTCCCAAGGAACAGTTAAGCAGCCCAGTCTTGGGGTCGCATAATTCTGGTTGAAGTACTCACATTACACCGGCTTGTTTGTTGAGGGAGATTTCACATTTGTTAAAATGCACCTTGACATCAGCTGCAAGGGAGCCCCTTCTCTGCCCGCAGTTGCTCACACCTCCTAGTGTCTGCTCCCTATGGAACTTGGAGCAGACCGAGCACTGTGGCAAATCTAAAAATATTCAGTCCATTAGTATTGAGTTTCTTTCCTGAATACAGCAAGGTGTTCTCTCTCTCTTCGCCGCCGCAGCCACCCTCCCACCTCAGCCCAAGATCTATTATAGTTGGAATACAATGGGAACTTCACTGACTTGCTGTTTTCACCCCAAAGGCTCAGGTCATGAAATAGAATTGCATATAAAATTACATTGAAAACTTTTGTAACTTTGCAGTGCTACTTGACTATATCACAGGTAGTGACTGTAGACTTTGGCAAAACCAAACTATGATGTGGAATAAATGCGCAGTACATTTGAATATTTTAACTAAAAATGCCTTTTGATTTCAATGACAATTATTTTATGGTTTTATAAAAGAGATAGAGAGAAAAATAGATAATGTAGATTTTTAAAGGATTATGAAAATGATCTATTTTTAGTTCAATGATGTTGGTTATGAGACAAGAGTACTTACAAGAAGAAATCTAAAGTGCCATGTTTAAAGAAAATTTCATTTATCCCTTCTCTTTTATAAATTAACATTCAATAGAAATTATTTCAAGTAGTGTACTCTTAAAATGACTGTATTGTTACGCCTGGAGTTCATGTTAAACATGACTTTTAGCATTAGCTATAGAAAATGTTCCTATGTTTCCTGAATGTGAGCAGCTATGCAGAGTTGTAAGATTCTCTTGTGATTAGCAACCTCACATGTAAAACGGTGATTTGAAAGAATGCTCTGCTTGTTCTCGTGGCAAACACTTCTTAACATATCCCTCAAATAATTTTTTTTTTACTTCTTATCTTTCTTGGACATATGGAAAATTAATTAGCAGCTAGAAAATGAAATGGACTCAAGTGTTCTTTTAGAAATTCCCTTTTTATGGCCATTTTCAGAATAATAAAAATCATTCTAGTGCGAGAATTTTTCATGTTAAAAAAACACTTTGAGTGGGGTCTGTTTTGGGGGATTGTAAGGGGAGAAACCTGGGGTACTTGGGGGTTAATGGACAGTGATTAAGGTTAATGGCTGAGTGCTTAGGGTTAAGTGCTGTATTTACATAGCTGCCAATTCACCTTAAAAAAAAAAGTCCTTATGTCTATCAATCAGTTGTAGCTAATAGTCAATTAAACAGCAAATGGAAGATGGGGACACAAATTAAAAAAAACCTTCAACCTTATTTTATAAGGTACAAATGTCACTTTTCAGTCAAGAGACATTTATTGAACATCTATTTGCTCATGGCTATGTTGCACAAAGAGAGGCAGACGTGACTTAGCCTGTATTCAGAAAGATTAGCTTCTAATGGGGGTTAGAGGAAGGTATGAAATATGTCGGAATCAGAAATCCGTGAAATAAATCACACAGGTATCACATCATTAAATCCAGAGCATAGAAAGATAATCTCATGCTAGATTTTATGGAGTGAGGAAGGATATTTAAATAAACCATAGAATAAATGCATCCAAAAAGCTGTATTTCATCCTTTTAAAAATGCATGCAATCCTAAACAAAATGAACATGAGTCATTGATGGCGTTTAAATATGTATTGCTCAGTGCTACATCTATAGCAATTGAACAGTAATACTAATAAACAAGACACACAGTAGGAGTACACAATGCCTCTTTTCCAACAAAAAGGCTCATGATGATTGAAAGTCATGACAACAACTCAAGCCATCGAAAAAGAACTCACTTAGCGTAGTAACTTTGTAGTCAATGGTAATACTCTGAGACCAGGCAAAGTTTCAGAGTTTGGAGTAGTAAAAAGATTTGGGCACCCAGCAGTAACCAAAGGCTAATGCTCCCCCAGCCCACAGTGGATCACATGATTCATCATATGGAATGGGATTTGCTAAAACAAGACAAACGCCCATCTCTACCATAGCCACTGGGAACAAGAGCTTCTCAGGTGGAAGTTTTTCAGCCAGGGAGCTTTGTGTGCTTCTCTTAAATTTTTTTTCACTTTCCCAAACTTTTTGAACAATTTCAAAAGCCAATTGGGTTGGGCTGGAGGACCTGGGGCTGATGGGCTGCAGAGGGATGCCTGGAATGGAGAAACACTGGCAGAGAAGCTCGCCGTTCTCAGTAGACTTTAGAACTGGGCTGGGCACAAATTTCATTCATTAAGGTTATTCTGTTGTCCTGGTTTGCTTTCTGCCTCTATGATTAGCCCAATAACCAAAAGCAATTCCGGAAGAAAGGTTTTACCTGACCCTTTAATTTACAGTCCACACAGAAGGGAATTCAGACAGGAATTCAAGGCAGGAAGCAGAAGGTGGGAACTGACTCACAGACTGTGGAGAAACTATGCTTACCAGTTTGCTCTCCAGGTTCAAGGTCAACTACCTGTCTTAAACTCTCCATAACCAACGGTGCACAGACAGCACAGCCCATGGTGGTCTGGGACCTCCAGCATCAGTTAAAAAAAAATGCCTTACAGGACAAGCTGATGGAAGTATTTTCTTTGTTCTGGTTGCCTTTTTCCCCCAAATGTTTAAGCGAAGTAAAATGACCAATCTTTCTTATTTCTTTCTTTTCTTTTTCCTCCCTGTACATCTCCCAATAAGTTCCCCTCAGCCCTCAAATAATACACTCCTCTCAAGTGGATAACTTTTTTGTTGTATTATTATTGCTATGTGTGTTTTTTATGTGCATGCACACACAAAAACATACATACAATTTGCTGAGTTGGTTTTTGTTGTTTATGTGTGTATAGTTACAGGGCTGACCACTCTACACTGGACAACCAATAAGAGGCTTCGTACCTGGGAGAGGCTAATTTTCCTCCTCTTGGAAGCCCCTCCCCTAGACAATGGACTACAGGGAACTAATGACTGCTGGAAAAGGAAATTACAGGAATGAGCTTACCTTAGTGGAAGCATTTTCTCCATTGAGGGTTCCTCTTTACAGGTGACCTTTATTTTGGTCAATTCAAAACAAAACAAAACAAAACAAACAAAAAACAAACAAAAAAACAGAAAACACCTGAGCAGAATACTTAAATTCAAAATATGTAGTGTGTAAAAAGAGACAGAGCTATTTTGGAATGGGCCTCAAAAATTACCTGGGGCTTTTGGGGGTTACATCTCTCTTGGAAGGCACAGCAGTTCCTTACTGGACCCAGGCCTGCCTGAGACAGAGATCACAAGCAGAGGAAATCTAGTGGCATCCAGTCCTGGACTCGGATCTCATCCCTAAGAATTTTTTAGTGCAGCTGAGTTAAACCGTTATTAAAAGTCAACATGTTTTGAATGAAAAGATCTTCTCACTTCAATGTAAATCTCCCTCAAAGTGTTAGAAACCCATCTATCAAATGATGTTCTACCAAACAGTGTTTTTCCACATCCTGTCTTCTCTTAAACCAGCTTCTCTTTCAGCACCTAGTAGTGACTATTGTGCCAACAGAATGAGCTTTGAAATAAAGTATTAACGGAAAAGAGAGAAACAATAAATTCATTTAGGAGTATGGAACTTTCTGAGTGAATGCCCTGCTATCGACAGAAGTGCAATGTTAGGGAAACCGAAAGCCAGAAAAAGGTAGCTTTGGAAAATGTTAATAAAAGTGGAGGGGAATTGCCCCTGGACTAAGACAGGTGTGGTGGAGGTAAGAGCAAATCTATAGAAAATTTCACAACGCTTAGTATTTGCTAAGGAAAAGCTAAGTTTATTATATGGCTTTGCTATCCACACTGCCAGGAGAACAAGTCCACAGAAGCATGAGGTCAGACACTGAGGACATACTCATGACCACCTAAATCTTCATGGAGATCCCAGGCTTCAAGTATTTCTTTTTCTCACCTCTATTGAATGTGTCTCCATTATTCCTGGCCTATGCCTCACAGATTGAGATCAAATTTAATCAAAGATAAAAATGACCTCAGAGCTGCTTATAGAGTAGGGTGAGGAGCTTTTACGAAAGAAGCAAATATCCCAATGCCTTAAGTGTCTTACTCATCCAGGGTGAGCCATTACAGAGCCTGAAATGCAGCATCTGTTAAACAGAACACAGTATAGCACAGACAAAAGATGGAGTGGAAATTTTGCACATCTCTGACACATTTTCTGGAGATTTATAGCTTTAGTAGAAAAATAGCAAGCAAAACAACTGTAATAAATCCTTCTATTTTATCTAAATAATGTTTGAGATGATTTTATGTGATTTTTCTCTTATTACACAAAAATCAAGATAAATTAAGTTCACTCTTTTCAGCTAATTACACTGCTTCGTCTTCATTTTATTATGGTGACTATATGTTGACAGAATAAAGATTGTGTTTAATAGATTAAAGCAAATTATTATTCATTTAAAGTACAAGAAATACTTTTTAATTTCTTTACTTGTAATAATCATTTAACAGAATGGAGTATAAGTAACTGAAAGAATCAATGCCTCCATTTCTCAATATCCAGATAACTTGGGGGATATCTAATTATCCCCAAGAAGAGTTTGTAAATTATTTTGTGACACTAATTTTGTTATTAGAATGCACTATTAAATATGAATAATAATACACTTCTTTATGAAAATAACATATCTTTTAATTGATATTTCTAAGATACTTTACTTCATCTTTTAGGTCAATACAAGTCATATTTAGTCATTAAAATTAAAAGACAAACTCTATTTTCTCATTTATCTCAAATGATTTTAAGAGTGAAAACAGTAAAGTCATGATTTTGGTGTTATTGCATCTCTGTTGCTGTGAAAACATTATGACCACAGACAACTCAGGTGAAGACAGGGTATTTCATGGTCTTCTTCAAGGAAATAGTTTATCGTTAACAGAATCAGAGTGGAAACAAGAGATAGAACTGAAGTAGAACCCAGCAAAGAAAGACTGTCTACTGTCTTACATTCCTGGGCTAGCTCAGCTCCTTTCCTATGAATCCAGAAATATCACAACCCATAGAGTGGACTGGACCTTCCTGTATCAATAAACACTTAACAAAATGTCACACAGACATGTCTATAGGCTATCCAATGGAGGCCACTGCTCTGGCACCATGTCTGCTTACATATCGTATCACCATGTTTCCAATGATGATGACAATGGACTAAACCTCTGAACTGTAAGCCAGTCCCAATTAAATGCTTTCCTTTATAAGAGCTGCAGTGATCACAGTGTCTCTTCACACTAATGAAGACACTATTGGTGTAGGAGGTCCTTCTATTTGTGTGTTGCTTTCATTGGTTAATCAATAAAGAAACTGCTTGGCCTGATAGGACAGAACTTAGGTAGACAGAGAAGACAGAACTGAATTCTGGGAGGAAGAAGCAGAGAGAGAGAGAGCTGCCATGGAGCTGCCAGAATCAGACATGCTGAATCTTTCCCAGTAAGGCACGACCATGTGGTGATACACAGATTAACAGAAATGGGTTAAATTAAGATGTAAGTGTTAGCCAATAAGATAATGGGCCAGGCAGTGATTTAATTAATACAGTTTCTGTGTGGTTATTTTGGGTGTAAGCCAGCCTGCCAGCCAAGATGAACAAACGGCCCATACTCCTGTTACACACCATCACTTTGTAGGTGAGATAGGAGGATCATGAGGTTAGCATGAGCTACCTACATATCAGAACTTGTAGAATATGACAAAGCTATAAAAGTAAAATAAAATAAAACCAAAATATTATATAATCTTCTATAGTATTTAATTGAAATAAAAATATTTTGATATTCAAAGTTATTATTATGGAATAAATAGTAGAAAAAATATCAAGTGGAGAACTTTAAAAATATATCCCTATTGTCTTCTGCTCACTTCCATACACCAAAAGCAAACTTTTCTTTATGCTGTCATAGTAATGAAATTAGTGTGCTTATCTTAAAACGTGATGCAACATTACAGTTTAATGTGAAACACATCATTTCTGATAAATGTAGCCATTTTGAGCTTGCCTGAGAGTACCAAAGTAGAATGTTCTCCCAAAGAAACAGCAGTGTATTACATGAATACATAATGCAAAAGTAATTCCAAGATTTTTAAGTCAGGTTGAATGCATACACGAATTGCAAATGCTCCTGTAAGGTTTAAACATGAAATATCTCTCAGCTGCTCATTTGTTGGCTGCCTGGTACTCAGTGTGGTCTGTGGTCGTGCACTGGTAGGGTTGGAAGGGCTCTCCTTTCATCAATGGGTTAATCCACTGAGAAATCCAGTGCCAAATGGACTCTAGGAGTAAGGGTTTAACTGGCACAAGTAGATCACTGGTGTATGCCAATCAAAGGCATTATTTTGTGTGTCCATTACTTTCTTTCTCTGAGCCTCAGCCTGAAACAGGTGGTAGGGTTTGCTTCACTGTGTGCTCCCTGTCCTGGGAATCTGCCGCATCACAAGCCACCAACAAGGGGACAACTAACCTTAGAGGAGAATCTCTGAAACCAGAAGTTGGAATGAATTTTCCCTTCTTTGAGTTTTTCAGGCATTTTGCCATGGTGATGTAAACCAGCACAGTTCAGTCAGTATTTAACTTTGTGATGTGACAGAAGAGTTCAGGTCTCTGACCTCTCTACTCTGAAGGAACACATAATATACTATAACACAAAGATTTTACCACAATGGGAGTTGTATGTGAATACCTTGATAAGTCTGCACAGGTGTGTTGCTCTCAATATTAAATTATTTCTTTGGAAATACTTTTACAGATTTAACATTGTTCAAAAACCCATGGAAATAAAGAGTTCTCGTGTGTAAAACTAAAATGAAATCTATTCCTACTAGATAACAGGAAAAATTAGATAATGTATCTTACTAAATACTCAGTTATGAAACTAATGTTTTTCTTCCTTGTATACTCTTTTATCCCCAAAATGGGGCTGTTTGCACATGAGATCATACCACTCAAATTTTCACGCTACTCACAGAAACTACTTAAATTCTTTACCTTGTGTCAGTGTTGGCTGTGAGTGGGTGTGATGTTGGGACCAGTTTGAAACTTCACTTCTAGGGACTCTCTTGTAGGATGTAAAAATTGAGTGATATGTTCAATTTGGTTTGCTTTAAACATTTTCAGTTCAAAGCAGAACTGGAGCAGAGAGTAAAGTTATCAACAGATACTCTCAACCAACCATGAATCATACACAAGCTTATAAAGTGGGAAAAGATTTGAGAAGTATTTCTTTAGTCAAAGACAGAGTTATTCACTTAACCTTATGCTTTGAAAAAAATCTGAACTCAACTAAGATTTTCAGAGTACATATCCTTAAAACAAATTTTGAACCACGGGAGAAAATATTGTTATGTTCTTTGTAATATCACACAAATTATGCCAACTATTTAATCATATATATATATATATATATATAACTCATTATAACTCTTGCAATAAAAGCCTTATATTATTGTCCCTTATTTTAATGTTCAAATTCCAAAATTCTCTGCAGCTCAAAATCTTTTTGATATGACCATATGCCATGCTGATATTGTTTACATCCTAAAATCAAGGTTGTACTTTTCGAACAATGGACAGTATTTTGATGTCACGCTCACTGCTCCATAGACTATTAATTTGGTAATTCAGGAAAGTATAACTGTACAAGCAAAACTAAGTGCACAACTAGTACCTTCAGATTTATATAAGAAAAACAGAGTCCGACATGACTGAAAACACTGCTTTCCAGAAATATCATTGGCTAGTGCAAAATTCAAGTATATTAGTACATGCTATCATAAAAATGGTCATATTCTCAGGTTTTAGACAAAAATGTCATGGAATCTAACAAATCCCCTTTCCTTTCCTCCCAAAGATAAAGTTTGTAAGATTAATAATAAAACAGAAGCTGATTGCTAATTATATGTCCCTCTGAATTCTGACTTACATGATATATCTGAAATTATTTTGTATAAATAGACATGGCAGTGAGTTCCTGAATATAATTTAAAATTTTAAAATCAGGCTTGCGAATGGGATGAATATTTCAATGAACCTAGGAAAAGGGGAAATATCTCATATGAAACAGGGTTAATACCCAAACTTTTTATGCTGATTATAGATGTGGGTAGAAGTTTTTTATACAGAAGCAGAGACTGCTGTCAACCATGCAAAGAATGCATGATAAATTGGACTGGTTGTTGTGGTTATGATTTTGGACTCTGTGATGTATAAAACTGTGAACAAGAGAACTCCCCATATCAGGGCAGAGGACCTGTCCAGCAGCCAGTGTCCACGTGTTACTGCTCCCAATATTTCTCTGAAATATGAGAAAGAAGTACCTAAAATAATCTCAAATATCATTAAAAGATTGGAATGTGGTATTGGGAGGAAAGAAGTGGGGAAGAAAGTATGAAAGGGATGGAGAGAAAGAAAGAAGGCAGAGTGAAAAGAAAGAAGTGAGAAGATGAGTAGAGAATAAGAGGGGAGGGAGAGAGAGATGAAAGAAAATAAGGGGAGTGTAGAGAGAAGGAAACGGGAGAGATGAGGCAGAGAAGAGCTGAAAAAGGAAATGACCAGGGAAGAAAGAAGAGTGGATGGGGTCGACAGAAGAGAGAAGAGAGAAGAGAGGAGAGAGAGAGAGAGAGAGAGAGAGAGAGAGAGAGAGAGAGAGAGAGTAGAGACTAAACAGAAGAGAGGGAGGAGAGAAGGAAGCGAGAAGGGTAGGGAAGAGAAGAGGGAAAAGGGAAGGAAAGGAGGGAAGGAAGGGGGAAGGAAGTGAGGGGAATAGAAGAGAAATGGGGGTATAAAAAAATGAGAGCTGCCAACAAATACAGTACTTACTGGAAAAGCCAAAGGGATACATGAGGTTAAGATTAACTTTATGGAGTGAACCCATTGATATTTCTGACTAAGGATAGCAATAGAGAAAATCTTGACCACTGTTTTAAGGTAGTCACCAATCCTTAAAGTGTTTACAGATTTCAGATGTCACCAGCGTGCATTCGTTCTTCTAGGACCTTGAGATAAATGTGTAAAAATCACTTTTTCTTCACTGTGTAAAACATTTGAGAACAGTCTATAGCTTCTTACATGCCAATCATATTTAAAAATATCCATCAAATAACTTTCATCAAAGCAAAGGAAATGTGAAAGTTACAGGAGCCTTTGCAAGCGATGCAGGGTGCGGAGAAAATGGGAAAGATGTGCTTCAAGTTTGCATTGAGTTTCCTATGCTCATTTCCTCCACGTTCAAAATATTTTATGTGTGCAAAGTAAACACTTTCCTAATTTAAAAGGTATGCTCATAGGAAATAATGAAAATAAGACAGAACTCTTTGAATATGATTATTTTGTTTTGATCTCAGAGCTAATATATAGACTCATAATGTTAAAATAATAGTACAAAAATAAGAGATTCCTATCATGAATATTTTATTTCCATTCCCTCAAAAGATAATCTGTATTATTCTGTCTAAAATGGGAAGAAAGTGTTTTACCAGATAAATGAAAAATCTACCTAGAATTCCAACATTTACAATGTAAATATCCTTGGCCTGAAAATCATTGATGGTGATGCTCAACTTGTTTTCTGATATGGGAGTCCCCTCCCCTCTGTGTGTTGTGATTACCATTAATGAATAAAGAAACTGTCTTGGCCTGTTGATCGGGCACAACATAGGTAGGCAGGGAGGACTGAACTGAATGCTGGGAGGAAGAAGGGCAGAGTCAGGGAGACACCATGGATCGCCGCCGGAGATAGGCATGCTGAAACTTTGTTGTAGGCCACAACCTTGTGGTGATACACAGATTAATGGAGATGGGTTAAATTGATATGTAAGAGTTAGCCAATAAAAAGTTAGAGCTAATGGACCAAGCAGTGTTTTAATTAATACAATTTCTGTGTGATTATTTCAGGGATAAGATAGCTGAGCAGCCGGGACAAGCAAGAAGTGACCCCCTCCTTACAACAATTTTCTTCCGTCTCGGAAGTGGAAATGCATTTGATGACCATGAATGAGCTTCTACTGTGACTAGTCCACCTGTTGACAGGTCCTCTAGCCTGGTTAGAAATATCTTAAAGATGTTTCTACAACTCCAGAGTAAGAAGAATATATACTTAGCAACTGACAAATCCTGCACTAATTATCTCTTCCTCTGATTTCAGAGATACAATTCAAACTTTGTCTTCAAGTATAATAAAAGCTTGAAAAGTAACATGGAGTCTATGTGCCTACTGATGAGGCAACCCTGCATGGCATTCAGACAGGCTGTCTGAGTCACAACTTTCGGTATTAATGTCCTTCAACTTTGCTTCGAGAAGGAAGGTACTAGTTACAGGACAGACCTTACTGGAAGGAAATTGAGGGGTCTGACACACGCCAAGGCAAGTCTGAATGCACATTCCGCAGTTTATAGACTGTGCACAAATGGACAGTTCCCCTCCTTCCATTTGCATTTATGAGTGGAAAAAGGAACATTGCACACTTTATTAGGTTATAATGACTGGATGCAGAGAGTCAAGTCTGGTGCTCAATGCACTGTAAATGCACCGTTACTATTATCTCCCATACCTGTCTGTAGTGGTAAGTTTCCAATTCAGAGCACCAAGCTGTGCTGTTAGATGTTAGATGCAGGGCATCTAGGACTCTCTATGACCACTGCCCAGAGCCTACCATCCAGCCTATCCTTTGAGTGACCATTATGAGCTTCTTCTGCGACAACTATTTTCAATACTGTGTACTGTCCCCATACTTAGTGTCCATCCATTGTCTGAATCCCTTGATCCTGAAAACACAGTGCTATTAAATTATCTGTTGATTTAGATTTTAAGAGAAAAAGATTTAAGAGACAAATAACTTGATATAATTTATGATTCTCAAAAATAAAAACAAAAAAATTTTCTCTAAAACTACAGGCATTTTCATAAAAATTATCATATTGTTTATATTATTTAATTATTTAACTACATTGCAATCTAATGTGTTTGAAAACATGTAGGAATAAAACCACAGGGTAAAAGCATACATATGTAAATAATGATACAGGATTTCATATTTAAAGTACCAAGTGATTTATAAACGGCTTAAATTTCAGAATTTATTATCAAAATATAATTTCAATCAAAAAAAATAATTAAAAATTTTAAGATAGATAGTGTTGATATTTTCAGCATAGGTCATATTTGGAACAAGTACAATGAAGTCGCCGTTACCTATTTTCTGTAACTGCTTCTTGGTGATTACCAGTAGAGTTAGAATTATTCTTTTTTAAATTCACTTTAACAGTATTCTTCAATAAAATGTACTTCTGTTTGAAAAAGTATGTGTCTGAGTCGTCTCTGTATTGATAACATATAGCTAGCTAGCATTTAATCATAATGAGTTTAAACATGAAACCTGTCCTCCCACATGCCACCTTTCCCCAGATAGCCTCTTAAAAGCTGAATAACTGAAACTCAAGCAAAAGATGTGTAGCCTCACTCTCTGAGTAAAGACTGAAATTTTCATTCGTCAGCCACATGCTCTCAATTATGGGCTTGATAGGCTTTTCCACTAGATTCTTTTTCCTTTCCTAAACCTAATACACCAACTGATATTTTGTTATAATATTGAACTAACAATCAAAATGCGTCAAAACTGTGCAAAATGGACCACTCCATTTTTATTACACTTTGAAAGGCAAATGAATAAACCCTGAAGACGCAAGCGTAAATGCAGTGCTGAAGTGAGGTGCAGCCTTTGAAATCGGCTTCCTATTAATCATGGCGCTGACCTTTTCATTAAGGGGCACTTGTTGGACTCACTGCCACAGTTACAGCATTCATATGTGTGAACTGTACTCTGCAGCATTCATGCGCCGAGGAAGGCACAGTGAAATGAGATTCTCTCCCTGTAGGGGGTAGACATTGACCGCTATTCAATGCCAACAATTGTTGCTCAAAGTATTCCATGAAGAATGACTTTTAAACTGCATTTACTCCGCCATCAGTAATGTCAAATGCAATTCTTAAAGAAATATATTTAACTAAAAGTAATTAATTAAACCTCTCATAGCAGCAACTTTATCCAGGCTAAATCATTTCTGAAAATACACAAAGGAGCCATCAAGACTCTACCGTCATGGTTTTTAAATCATCATTTTCAATGAGGTCCATCTATAATAGTCAGAAAACAAAAGCAAAACATCGGCCATTGGGGATTATTTAAGAAGATGCAATCACATTTCGTCTGTGTTTTTTTAATATACTATATGCATGCACATTGTTTTATGAGATGACAATAGCTTCCAGGCAGTATCTTCCAATACTAAAAACTATATTAAAAAATTAATGAAACTATCAATAGCATTGTAGTGATGTAGTGACAGTCTTTATTGTCTGTTTGATCATGTTTGGCAATATTTGAAGGATTAATTATTATAACTTGAATCTTCATAAGGACATATGTTCCTGTTTATTTCCTACACAGAGTGTCGCACATTTGAAGCGCAAACACATTCTTTTACATTGGCTGACATTCCACCTGAAAGTCCACCGCAGTGAGCTTGTTAACACAATCGAGATATATGTATAGTAGTAAAAAGATTCCCTGTAGCCAAGTAAAATTCAGAGCAGCGCTCAAGGAGCATGGCTTGGCTTAGGGATCATCTGAACCTGAAGTTCAAACACAGTTTAGTGGCGAGTCCCAAGTTGTAAATGCAAAGTAAACGTAATGTGGAGGCTGCTTTAAACCAAGCATGAAAAGAGCAAAAAGTCACAGTTGAGATTTCCTACATCTGTTTTTAATATCTCTTCCTAGGCTATTAGACAAATGACCTTTGGTTTTAGCTTTTTCTTTTAAAATTGCATTATCATTGTCATTACAGCTACAATCTAATACCACTTTTTAGTTTCTAGAAGAGCTTCTTTAGTGAGACACAGAGATCAAGGGAAAAAAATTGTTAAGCAAAAATTACAGGGAAATCCTTTACGTTGATATATCAAGGACATAATGCTATAGTCAGGCATGAAAGTTGAAATCCGTTTTCAAGTAGGATATGGCTTCCTAAAGACTTTCTTCTGTCTTCTGAGAACTGTGACAGTGCCCTTGTCACCAACATTTTTTGACAGTAATAAAGGATATTTCACCCAGAAATAGCCGTTAATAGGCCAGGCTCCAGGATCTAGTTAGCTTTGTTATTAGCACCACATTTTAACCCACAGACCTTCTGAGTGAGGAGTCACTTGTGGAGTATTTAAGCTTCCGTGGCAGTTCCGGGGACACTGCAGAACTGGCTGGGACGCTGCATGAAATGACGCCTGGGGAAATCCACAGGCTTAGGAACACAGGCTTCTTTGGCTGGCTCACTTTTGCTCGGTCTTTAGAGGATTCTCTAAGAGTAAACACCCTTAATTAATTCCCAAGTAAAAGGAAAAAAAAGGTAAAATTTCCACTTACTGCATCTGTGGTTCTTTGTCGCTGAGCTGGAGTCCGACGGCTGGTCCGAGGCTCCTGCTTAGCTCCAGGTTGCCCTATGGATTAGGCATAAACGTGAGCAGCAAGAAGCACGTTGACTCTGTAACTGGGCAAGGAGCGGTCTCAGAGCCGCTGGAGAGCCAGTCAGGACAGAGAACTCAACTTCAGCGTGTGAGCACAGCGTGTATTACCCCTGAGGCTGGACCACTTCACCTACACCTGGGCGGATCTATCAAGCTTCATCTCTATTAGGGCTCTTTGACTCTGTGGTTTAAGAGGGAGGAGGAGAGAGAGAAAGGGGGAGAAAAAAGAGGCTTGCCGTTGTCACACTTGTTTCTTATTAAAGAGCCTTACGGTGGATTGAGTAATTGTGTACGAAGGTAGTCTGGCTGGCAGATGTGTGCAGCCCCAGCGGAGCCCTAGATTCAAGGCAGATGGGCTGTACCAGGGCGCAAACAACACTCAGAGAGAGAGAGGCGTGATTAAAACAGCAGGCCTCTGTTTTATAGTGCTGGAAGTGGGGTAGCGTTAAAGCCCCTGGGAGCCGGAGTTCCCCAACTGGAATTGCTCTTTAGCAAGGAAAACGATAAATTTGATTTAAAAAAAAAAAAAGGAAGGAAGGATGTACAAACTCCCAAAGTTATTGAGATACGTGCAGTATTCACTCTAACTATTAACGAAGGATTAATATCCCTTCCCCAAGATCCTAAGAGAACTTAATTAAAACTACTCAATCATGGGTTATAGTGGGTTATTGATAGTGCTAACGTGACAGATTTGAAACAGATCCCTCTTTCTGGCTACACAAGCCAAGGTTATCTTTTTAATCTGAATTAAATTGCCTTAAGGAGATTTACACTGTCAGGAAGATTGACAGTCGACAATTGAGCATTTTTTCTTAATGTAGCTGAAGCCAAATGTTGTGGGGGGGGGAGGTATGTATCCACTGTAAGTATTTCTGCATACTCTTATTATATCAGGTAACTTAACCCATGGAAACTTCAAACCTTTCTATGTCATTCTTTTTGACAATAAAATGCATTAAATAATCAGAATGAGAACGATTTACATTCAAAAATAAGAGCCATTTCATGTGTTGCCCTAGGTTGTTGAGAGCTACTTTCTTATTTAAGTGGTTTGTAACAACTAGTCCTAATGGTAATGACTGTGAGGATAATTGATATTTGAGACATTCTGCGCACCATCTCCTTCGAGTCCTGCTAGGACATCCTGAGGTCAATTATACTATAAAGCTAGTTTAAAAACACATACAGGGAAAACATCCCTCAGAGCCTGTGACTCAAGGTCATGCATCTCTTAGGGTTGAATGCAAGACTCTATTCAGTCTGTCTCGAATCCTCAGGCCAGGTTCTATGTAGACTAATATTTTTTAACCTGTACAAATTGGAATTGTTATTACTGATTTTAACACAAGGAAATTTGAAAAACCAACCTTTTATGCCACTGGACAGTCATTATTCTAGTCTTATATATCTTAACATGTCATTGAAATACAATCCAGTTCAGAGATCTGATCCCACCAAGAGTTAAGGACTTCTAAAGTAAAGAGTTGCCTTATAATATATGTTATTTTAATTACAAAATAGCTTAATGAATTATTTATTGAAATGCTTTTTATACCTAAAGTTATTGAAACAGATATCTCTTTATTAGCTCTTAGTGGTTATCATCAGGTCAGTATAAAAGTAAATGTGATAGAAAAATTAAGGCTGTTTGATCCAAGCAGGGGTAGTAGTTTTTGACTATAATCCTAATACTATGAAAACTGAGACAGGAGAATTACTATCAGTTTTTGGCAACCTTGGTCTATATATCAATTTATGGGTCAGCCTTAACTACAAATATCAGATCATGTCTCAAAGAGCAGCAGGACCACCGGTACCACTCACAACCACCTCCACCACTGTAGTTACCACCATCAACACCACCAAGAACAACACCAAAAACATTGTCACCACCATCACTCCCACCAGTACCAGCAGCAGCACTACCAACACCACCAATACTACCACTACCAATACTACTACCACCAACACCAATATCAAAACCACTCTCACTACCACCAGTACCAGCAGCAACACTAACAACACCATCAATACTACCACTACCAACAACACTACCACTAACACCAACACCAACAACACTACCACGACCGCCAATACCAACACTGCCACTACCAACAATACTACTACTAACACCAGCACCAACAATACTATCACTACCACAAACACCAGAAACACTACCACCAACACCAACACTACCACTAGAGCCAACACGACCACTAGAGTCAACACTACCACCAACATCAACAACACTACCACTACCACCAATACCAAAAACACTATCACAACCACCACTCCCACCAGTACCAGCAGCAACACTACCAACACCACCAATACTACCACCACCAACAATACAACCACCAACAGCAACACTACCACTAACACCAACATCAACAACACCACTACTAATACCAACACCAACAACACTACTAGTACCATCAATACCAACACTATCACTACCAACAACACTACTACTAACACCAGCACCAACAATAATACCATTACCACCAACACCACCAACACTACCACTACCACCAACACCACCAACACTACCACTACCACCAACACCAACAACACTACCACTATCACCAACACCAAAGCGCTATCATCACCACCACTACCACCACCAACACTACCAACACCACCGATACTACTACTATCAACAACATGATCACCAACACCAACACTACCACTAGAGCCAGCAATACCAATACCACCAACATCAACACTACCATCAACACCAATACTACCACTACCACCAATAACAACAACACTACCAACAACAACAACACTACCACTACCACCGATAACACTACCAATACCACCAACACTGCCACTACCAACAACACTCCCACCAGCAATACTAAGACCACCAACACCAACATTATCACCATCACTGTCACCAGCAATATCACTACCACTATCACCAACACTAATACCAGTTACTATCACTATCACTACAAAACACAATAGCAATAACAAGAGAATATTTAATTCAATATTAGTGAATGTCTTATCTTTCTCATAATTTACTTATAGAGAGGTGATTTGTTTCTTATAGGATTTTATTTTACTTATTAGAAGAATTCCATATATTTCAATGAGATATTATTTTAGTGATAGACTAATACCTAACCAAAAATTGGATAGATAAAATGTCTTGATCTTACTATTTCAGACTTCTGTTATTTAGTGCATTATAGTAGAATATATATGACTTAATGATTGGCTTTAAATATTCTTAAAAATTTTAGTAGCTTATTAGGAAACAATCTCCCTTGTCATTACATATGAAACAAGATAAGAATCAAATGTGTGAAAAGCATTTGAAGATAATGGAGTAAAAATACAAGGTGTGGTGAAATAAGAATAAGGCAACAATGAAATAATACAAAAAATGACATATAAGAGATAACTGAGCTCAAGAAGAAAGCTGGTTGTGATTTCCATGTAATCCAGAGAGGTGATGTAATTTAAAGATGGCTAAATGGATCACAAACAGTTTGTGTACAGTTGTGATAGGAGGCAAAGAAGGCGGGTTATTTTAGAGTCCTTGTGACTAGCCAAGCAAGTGTGCATGTGTGAATTTTTATTTATCAGCATATTGCAAATGGAAGTTGATGTTAAATTTACAAAAACACTATTATTGAATAGTGCACAAATCTTCTGTATATAAAAATATTATAAAGGATAAAATACTTCCCTATTTTCTTTATTTAGATTTTAATAAAATAAATCAGCTTAAGTTTATGAATGAAGTGTTTTATCAGCCTCAGCGAAGTTCAGAATTTCAAATTTGAAAACAATTCACTAGAAAAGCAAATGCGATTTTTACATTTTCAAGTTTCTCATAAAATGAAATAATAGACTTTCATTGAATAATTTTTATGTCTTGGCTGAACATGGAGAACACTGGAAATATCCCAAAAAACAATATCCCAAGGAGTTGTTAGTCTACTTTTTATAACTACATTTGGATAAGATTTAGAGAAACATACAGACATTTTATGATTTATCTCTGATTTTACTCATAACCTATCATGCAGACCCCTACTCAAGATGATTAATTTTAACAAATGTTCTTTAATTTATGAACCAATGATCCAGTGTTGACTTTTTTGTCTTATGTGTAAGAAAAATTAGAATTTTCCCACTCCCCTCAAAGCCCCTGTATTGCCCAGATTCCCTCTTAATCTGAACATAATTTTCCATCTGTTTTCTCGACTATAGTGATTTTATCAATGACTGTGAAATGGTTATTAATAACAATTTTAGTAAATTTCAGATAGTTTTTATTTATAATTAAATAAAATATTTCAAATCAACATTTCATTAAAGGTGTATAATTAAGATCCTGAAAACAGGATTCAAGATATTGTGTACCTGTGTAGTCTAACATTTGATTCCTTGTTAAATATGTGCTTTCTTGGATCAAGGTTTTGAAGCTCAAGTGGTGAAACAAATTGAGTTCCAAACTTCTTACCCCTGAGTTCAGCTTGATCAGGGACACCATGCTGATTCCACATAACAAGATGATAATTGTGACAAAATTACTCAAGTTCCTAAATACAAATAGGCTGAACATTAATTCCTTCAAAAATTCTGTATTTCTTCTTCTACAATCCACAATAGTACTGTAAACCATCTGAGTAAAGTATGGGATTCACAGTCTTGTTTATACTGGTGGGTTGTTATGTCCTGAATGGGGAGAGTGGGTGAAATTATTAGTGAAGACAGGACATATAGTTTGGTATTCTTTTTAGGTTTTGTTAATATTTGTTCAACTTCATGATGTGCACAGAAAATAAAATATTTGCACGTGAGATGTGACTGTAACTTACATTTATGACATTGTCTTAATAGTACAAGGTAAACTGTCACCAGGGAAAACCAGCAGGACTGGACTGAATGAAACATGTACAAATGTCCATCTGATAAATATTTGGAGAGTTGCCTATTGGGTGAAACATTATGAAGAATTCAAAAGTTTCAGTTTTTTTTATTAGACTACACATAACTTGCTTGATACATTCTCATGCCTTGGTTGCATATAAGCTCCAGCAACCAGCAGAAATGAAAATGTGACAAACACCAACCACACCTGCTGATAGTTTGAGTTAGGAAAGTCTTAACTCCAAAACAATTTCAAAACTCTGCTGTTTGGGGTAATTGTTTGTTTTAATTTATCATGATTAATGAATAAACAAAAATACCTCTTTATAAATATTAAATTTTGATCCTTCATAAAAAATTATAAGAATTGATTCCTATTGTTGTCCACAAGGAATCGAGATACATGGTAACAAACGTTAGATTGGTTTTTTATTGGTGAACATTATCGGTAGCATTTATGTGGTTAGAATTTCACCATGTGCTCTCCTAATTTCACATGCTTTTTGTAATCAGGGGCAACATGCGTATATTTGAGTTTTCTTGGCAGCTTTGACATTCAGAATAACTATTTATTCTTACTGCCTGCCTTCTATCTGTTGGGAAAAGGATAACTTACCATATTCTAATTGTTCAAGAGTGTTTCCACAGGCTTCTACGAAAGAGCAACTTTTTTCCTAGCAAAAAGATTTAGAACTTGCCACAATGATATAGTGGGAGCACTGTAGCGCATTGGGGTTGCAGATATTTCTACATTGCTTTGTAAAGAGGTCTGAAGGAATCGGAAACACAGAAACAAATGCTCCACATCCTTAAGGCAGGAAGTATCAAAGAACTGAAAGCTGTTTTTCATTGTTCAAATACTCATTCTACAGGACTTCAGCATTTCACAGTGGCATATTACATATGCTGTTTTATTTATGGGATGAAAAAGTACGAGGTGATACAACCTATTTAGGGGGTCCAGATTTGTGTACTGAAATCATCAGGAACAAAATCTTTATTATCACATATACTTCTGTCAATCATGCATTAATAAACTCACACTCTCAAAATTCATCTTACTCATTTAAACCCACCTACTGGTTATCCCTGTCAAACAGATAGTTGTCCAATTATTTTATTGAGTGCCCACTATAGTCAAAAGGATCAATATAAATCCACACTTGATGCACTTTGTGTATAAATTGAAGTTATCAATTCTAACAATCAAGTACAATCAGTTGAATTATCAGTCTTACTTTTAAAAAAACCCCTTTTGATTTTCTTAATTTTTGAAATATACTTATTTTACATATATATATGTGTGTCTCTGAGTGGTTATAACTGTATTTAAATGAAGTTTTACATGGGGTTCAAAGATTGGATCCCCTAGATCTGAGTCACTTGGAATGGGAGCTGAAAACAGAGCCAGGGTCCTCTGGAAGAGCAATCATACTGAAACATCTCTCTAGACTCTGCTTTTTAAAATTTATTAGTATGTTATGTAACATCTTTAAATGCCCCTTCAAATTCTTCTTTAGTGTTTGTGTTATTAATAGTGAAAATACAAATATTTCAATAATAAGCCCATTTAAGTACACTCCATTTAAAACTCTGGAATTGGCTCCGTATGTCATATCTAAGATAAAAGAGAAAAATGAAAAGCTACTGATATATGTATAACTCATCAGTGTTAAGATAAATACTATACTGTTTAAGAGAACACATATAACAAGCTATAAGTGTCAGAGGGCCTCTGTTCAGAAATGTCTGAAGACACTGGGGTTATGCGAATATGGTATTGGCAAAGACAGACAGATTAGCAAATTAAAACTAATGCTTGAAGCAGAACTATATTGTAGATTGTGAGCAAATACCCTCACTTTAGTTATTATTTACAGAGTGTCATAGCAGTGTGCTTGCCGGGACACTAAGTGCAGATGACACCTAGGAGTGAAATGAAGAGAATGAAATAAATGATCAGACGGGTCTGAATACTGCATTAGGAGTTTTAGTGCGAGCATCAACTGGAAATCATTGCAGAACTTTGTAATGAGCCAACAGGACATTTGACAAACATTTTCCCTAGAAACATCACAAAAGCACGATAGGGAAAAAACCCTATGATTTTGGGGAAGAAAACTGTTTTTCCGTAATGCAGCTATTGTTAATATTGTGTGTAGTGATGCTTCACTTCAAGGTCTAACTGTAACAAACAACAAAAGAAAATTCTAAGAAATAACACGAAGAACAAGATCTGAAAGCTACTCAGTATAGGACAGAGAAAACATAAATAAACACAATCTGTCCTCTGACAAAGCAGGGTGACCTATCTTTCCAATCACAGTGTTTATGTAAGGTTGTGCTGCAGAACTGACTACACAAACCAAAAATATTAGTCTCCATGTATAAAGGAGATTTGATTTATAAACAGTATCGTCTGCTGTTTTGCAATGTTGTTCTGTACCAGAAGGCAACACAGCTTTTTTCCCCCCTGAAATTATAAGTGAAGTCTTCATTGCTATGTTACTTTGAGCCAACAATAGCCTGTGGGTGAATGGTTGCCCATATTCAGAGAAGGTTCCTGATGAATGGTGTCAGCCTGGGGAGATAGAACCAGGACTGTCTGAAGGGTCACCTTTGGTTTCTGGAATGCTTAAGTGTTTCTTCAATGGCCTGGAAAATGAATCAGAGAATAGTTTCATCAAATATGCAGAGGAGCTTGGTGTTCCAAAGTGACAATAAGTGCACAGAACTACTTATGAAAAATACCTTCAGTATTCAAAATTAACCTGACAATTTTTAAAAGCAGTAAAATATGAATGGAACTAAGTTCAAATAGATTGAACTCAAATTAAGGCAACAAAGAGAACCACCCACCCTCCAAGGATATATATCAACCTCTCTATAATAAAGCAGGGAAAGGTAATTTTAATACTTTATCTACTTAATTCCAGGAAAACAAAGTAGAAAATAACTGTACATCAACCAGCACAGGAACTAAATATTTCATGTTTTAGAATTCCCTGTGAAGTTAATATGCTCCCCTGTAACATGAGGGCCGGCTTGTTGGGGTTTCTGTCCCTCCCAGTACCCCAACAGCCGGCAAGCAACAAAGAAAATCACACACAAGACTCCATAAGGTTATAAACTGATTGGCCCATTAGGTCAGGCTTCTTGTTAACTCTTATAATTTATATTAACCCATTATTCTCATCTATGTTAGCCATAATGGCTCCGTACCTTTCTCAGCAGAGCAAGTTACATGCTGCCTCTTTGGTGGTCTGCACAGGAGTGGCAGAGGAACCTCCCTGCTTCCCAGAATTCTCCTGTTCTCATTGCATCACCTCTACTTCCTGTCTGGTTTTCCCACCTATACTGCCTGCCTGGTCAGTCAGTGTTTTATTGAAATATGATTGACAGAATACAGACAATTCTCCCGCATCATTTCCCTCTTTTTTTTTTTAAACAAAGGAAAATACCCATAGTCCATTTGTTGGGAATGTGGGCGTAGTATTCCAGGCTACTTCCTGCTGGTTGGGGGCGCTGATAATCTTATGGGGACCTAAAGAAAATTTAGAATTATCATCAAGTCCTGACTGGAGTATCCTGTGAGTCTTGATCATCTCAGGCAGCAGTCTTGAACCTGTTCTGGATGAAGAACTCAGACATCTGGGCCATCTGTTCCTGTCGGAGATTTCTCAGGTGGCCTTCCTTGATCATACTGGATTTTTCTTAACTCAGAATGAATCCACAACCTCTCATTTTCTGTGGAAACAAAAGCAAAATCTCTTCTCCAAAGTAACAAACATTTTGACTTCAGTTTTGCAGCCAAGGTATTTTCAAAATACCTAGCTTGGGTTAGTTCAGCAGTATTTATAAACAAAAGTCCTTTAGCAGCTGTTGCTCCTTCCTCAGCATTCAAACAATTCAAAGAGAGCATAATAACATACAGTATCAAGATTCTCTGTGTATTTTCCATCTTTATGTGGCTTTATTTTAACCTCTATTTCTTTTATTTTTCTTTTACTTTTTGAGACAGGTAGGTTCTCCGTATATCTTTGTCCTGGAATAACTCTGTAGACCATGCTGTCCTTGAACTCACAGAGATCTGCCTGTCTCTACCTCCCCAGTGCTGGGATTAAAGGCATATGCTACCACACCTTGAACTCACACAGATCTGTCTCTGCCTCCCAGGGATAGGGATTAAAGGTGTGTGCTACCACACCTTGAAGTCACAGAGGTCAACTACCTCTGCCCCTTAAAGTCTCAGAGGTCAACGTACCTCTGCCTCCCAGGCATTGGGATTAAAGGTGTATAACACCACACCCAACTCCTCTCTTTTTACTTTAAGAACTTTAACTTTTATCCTGCATTTATTTTTAACATACTATAAATCATTTAGAGGTTTTCTTCGTCTTTGAATCTCTCTTTACTGTATCTCTCTCTTTTTCTGACCACATGAGCCTTTAATTTACAAAGCAATACGGAAAGCCGTGGCTTTGACGGCTAGATCCTTAGCTTTCCAGCCTCTGCGGAGGTACTGGCTGTAGCCATTTTTGTTGCCACAACTCTATGGCGTTTCAAGGTCCTTGCTTGCAAGTAAGCTGGAGCATTCTGCTCACAGACCACACTCAGTCAGACTGCCTGCCTGAGTCACAGCCCAGAAAACCAGCATTTTAAAACGGCACAGCTTTTCTCCTGCTACGGCTGAAAACCGAAAAGCATGCGTTCAGCTTTACATCAACACCGTTTAAGTGTTTTGTGGCAGGACCTCTTAATGAGCTGCAAGGTTTTGCAGCTAAAGCTGAGTCAGGAAGCCTCTCTTAGATGAGAGCCTTGCTTGCCTCTAGCAAGCAAAGTAGACCCAAGAAATTGCTGCTACCAACAAAACATGCTTTACTCTATTCTTTCCCAAGCTTTCTCAAGCTTTCTGTGGATTCAGTTATCCACGTCTGGGCGCCATATGTAACATGAGGGGCCGGCTTGTTGGGGTTTCTGTCCCGCCCAGTACCCCAACAAGCCAGCAAGTCCCAAGGAAAATCACACGGAGTCTACATTAGGTTATAAACTGATTGGCCCTTAGCTCTGGCTACTTATTAGCTCTTATAACATATATTACCCCATTATCCTTATCTATGTTAGCCACACAGCTCAGTACCTTTTTCAGTGTGACAGCTTACATGTTGTCTCTTTGGTGGTCTGCACAGGAACGCCGGAGGGAGTTTCCACCTCCCTAGCCTTATCCTATTCTGGTCAGACATGCTAAATCTCTCCCGGTAAGCCACGACCTCGTGATGCTACACAGATGGTTAGAAATGGGTTAATCAAGATGTGAGAGTTAGCCAGTAACTAACTCTCTAGAGATAATGGGCCAGGCAGTGCTTAAATGAATACAATTTGTGTGTTGTTATTTCCGGGGCTAAGCTAGCCATGCAGGAGCCGGGTGAGGCGAAAAGCAGGCCTGCCCGCAGCTCCTCACTACACTCCCCTTAAATACACAATATTTTCTACTTATCAGGTCAGCTGTGTATAGCTATATAATAGGTAGAATCAAGTACAAAATTTGGAAAGAAACCTCATTCAAATAATTAGAATCAAGTAGTTTAGAAAAGAGTAACGAAAATGTATGCTTACACAGAAAAGAATTCGTGCACTTTTGATCAAGCAAATTTCATTTACCTTGCTTCCAATATTATCTGTCCAGCATAGTCTAAGCACCAATTAACACATGCATTTGAAACTATTTGTTATTGACTTGCAGGCAGCAGTCGGAACAGATGAGAGAATCTCTGATTAGTGAGTGTGCAGAACAGAAATCAGCAAACTCCACGTGAAGAATCAGATAGAACACATCCTGGGCTCTCTGTTGCAATGAGCCAGCCCTGTTGCTCTGATACAGAAGCAGCCAGCTAAGACCCACAGACCCACAGGTGTGCTCAGGTCCCAGGAGAGCTCCCGAGCTTGCTAATGTCTGCTCTTGTGAATAGACAGACACTAGAAAAGGAGAAGCGATATAAATAGAAACCGGGGTTGTCATGTGGGAAAACAGAAAAGGTGGACAAGCGCAGTATGTCAAGGTGAGTGGTTTGGAAGGTTTTTAGTGGAAATGATATTTCGGATGTGACCTAAAGAGGAGTTTATGCTTGCTTAGTGAGGCCGCAGGAGAGAACAAAGAGCAGGAATATTCAGGGACAGAAATGCCTTTGTAGTGATGAGGCCCTAGAAAGCTGTTAGGCTGCTACAGGTATCAGAACACCTGTTCTAAAGGATGGGGCTGAGGTGATGGATGAAAGGGCACTGTTGTGGGATAATCTTTCGGTACATCTCTGCCAAGGACCATCTGATTGGTTTAATTAAAAACAGAAGAGCAAATAGATAGGCAGGGAAGGATAGGCAGCATATCCAGGCAGAGATAGGAACATTGGGAAGAAGGGAGGGGGGATTCACCAGTAAGATGCAAAGCAAGTCAAAAATACAGCATGATGGAGCTAAATAAAAACAGTTTAATTTAAGGTATTGGAGTTAGTTGGGAACAAACCTAAGGCAAAGCAAAGCTTTCACACTTAAAAATAAGTCTCTCTGCCATTATTTGGTAGCTGGCAGTCCAAAGGAAGGGCAACTACAGACAATGCCACATAGTGAACAATTTCAGAAAGAATCAGAAGTATAGAAATGAGAAAGAATTTCAGACGCTGAGTGACTCTACAAATATCATTGTAATAGGATAAGACAGTATATAAATTGAGAGAAGGGAAAGGAGCATTTGATTTAAATGCAAAGAAGACCGTTGTCTTGAATACACATGAAGGAAGAAACCCAGCCCAAGAAGTGAGTATAAACCAAGGTCCAGGTTTAGGATCAAAGCATCTCACAACAGTGACGTGCATGTCAGTGGAAAACACCGAGGGAAGGGCAGAATAAAAGAGCATGTTGGGAGTTCTCTTGTCTTTGTGATTGCATTATTTCTTTACGAATCTTTGTTAAAAAATGCAATTTGGAATTCAATACATTGTTGGATATTTCAGAGTTAACTAACTAAACAAAAGGCTGGTCCTAGGAGAGTCTTCCTGTCCTTATGGGAGGACAGGAAATAGTTAATTCTCAAATAGATAGAGGAGTCCCCTTTGTATGCTGTGAATATCATTTGTTAGTAAAAGAACTGCTTTGGGCCTATATCAGACCTATAGGGGAACAGAGCTAGGTGGGGAAAACTAAACTGAATACAGGGAGAAAGAAGGCAGAAACAGAGAGAAGCCTTGTAGCCCTGCCAGAGACAGACGCCAGAACTTTGGCTGGTAAACCACAGCCACATGGCGATACACAGATTAATAAAAAATGGGTTAAATTAATATGTAAGCATTAGCCAATAAGAAGCTAGAGCTAATGGGCCAAGCAGTGATTTAATTAACACAGTTTCTGTGTGATCATTTTGGGTCTAAGCTAGCCGGGCGGCCAGGAACCAACAAGCAGCCTTTTCTCTAACAATAGTGTGTTGCAATTAATATAGTTTCTGTGTGATTATTCTAATCTGGGTGGCCAGGAAATGAAAGAGCGGTCTCTGTTTACAGTTCAGAGGCTATAAATCCTTCGGAAGGTAGGGTCTAGAGGAAGCAAGTTAAGAAACTGGAGGTGGGGAACTCATTCTTTAAGGGATATTAAGCCCCAGTCGTCTCCTCCTGGCTTTTATGAGGTGAGTAGATTTGTGCTACCACCTTGTGCTCTCCACCATGATGATCTGGTTTGGCCACAGGCTCACAAATGACAGAGCCAACTGTAAGTGAACTGAAAGCTCTGATAACGAGAGCCATAGTAATCTCCCTTTTTATGTTGATAACTTCAGATATTTTGATGCAATGATAGGAATATAACACACAGGGATGTAGGCAGAGGCCACACGTTCATTCCCAGCTGCCCAGAACACTTGGAAAACTGTATTAATCAAATCACTACTTGGCCAATCACTTATGCTTGTTGCTAGCTAGCTCTTGCATCTAGAATTAACCCATTTCCATTATTTTACGTTTTACCACAAGGCTCATTGCCTACCAGCAAGTTTCCAGCTTGCTCCTTGCGTCTTTCTTCTCTGATGGCTACATTGCATCTCCCTGACTCTGCCTTCTCTCTACCAGCATTCAGTTTAGTTTTCCCTGCCTAGCTCTGTTCTGCCCTGCTAAAGGCCCAAAGCAGTTTCTTTATTCATTAACCAATAAAAGCAACACATATGCAGAAGGACTTCCCATATCACAGAAATTCTCCAATTAGAAGTTGGAAATGCAAGCAGCATCTTAGCATGTCATTTCAAGTAGGCTGCATTTTAGTCCAAGTGTGCTGAAAGATACTTAATGATTCTTACAGGAGCATGGCACAGTATGCTTTGTCATTAGCCGTCATTTGTAGATTTTGTACTTGAGCACTCCAATATTCATAAGCCCTGACTTAAATATTTATACCAAATGATGTTCATTGGTCAGAAATAGCCAATCTAGAAGGAGAGTCTCATGTTGCCAGTCAGGCCATGGGCACTAAGATAATATTCTTCCTTCTCTTTCTAGCTTTTGTAACAGGGATAGCCGTCTTTTTAGCAACCTATTTTGGTGGCTTCTGTTTGCTTGTTTGATTCCTATTCTTGTTGCTGTTATTGCTGCCTTCTTGTAAGCCTGCGGGCCTGAGTTCTCTGTAACACTGTGAGTGCAACATGACTGCGGCATGCCCGGAGTCAACGATACCTGTGCTACCTGCTCTGAAAAAGTGAAGGCTAAAATGCTGGGGGTCCTGAGCTCAATGTTAAAAGATTAGCAATATGTATCTATTCCACTTGAACAGAGTGTCTTTAATACAACTGATCAGAAACAAGTTACAAACACAAATATATCTTGACTGGCTGACAAAGAGTCTGTGCAATGGTTCATAGGAGTCTAACTCTGTATTTTGCCCAGATCACTGACTTCTTATTCACTAATTCAGTGCTTGGAATAGCTTTCTAGGAGGTAACTGGCATGAATAACAAGAACTGACTGTTTTTTCTCAAAAAAAGCTAAATTGAATTATATCATAAAATAGTTGGGTTTATTATAAGGAAGCTTTTCCTGTAGTTACAGAGAACATTGGCAGGACTTCTTTAGAAAAAGAAAAAAGAATGCAATTCAGTTTTCTAATGGCTGTGCTTAGAGGGGAAAAAAATAACAGTAATTGAGCAACTGAAGAGCTGTTGGTTTATTTTATCTGTCTTTCGAAACAATGTAAAGTGAAGTTTGTTTCAGTTGGTCCTTTCAACCCTGGCCTTGAAATCAACAAGTACAGTTATGAGGGTACATAAGGCTAAAGCCAAGTGCTTAGCACCACATGTATAAATAATCCTTGCTACCTCTGCTGCCGCTGTTCACAATGCTCTGCACAGAAACTTCCTGCTTCTATGCTGAGACAGCATTTGTGAGAGAGAGAGAGAGAAGTGGAAACCTTCAAATGAAAGGTGGTATGGCCACCCACCATGCCAATCTCTCTCTGTGTGTGTGTGTGTGTGTGTGTGTGTGTGTGTGTGTTCCACCCAGCATTCTGTCTTGTTGATGACTCTTGGTTGATGAAATAAAGTATGTGCTTACGCTGCTAGAAGATGTTTTAAAATAAGAACTATGTATTTTGTGTGATAACTACCCCTTAGCCTTGGAACTGGTTGAGCATGGGACTAGGGACTTGCGTTCTAATATAAGTTTGAAATCTTGAACTGAGTAGGTGATGGCCACTTCAGGGTGAAGGGAAGGCAGTGGTGAAAGCTAGGAAGAGCTGGGAATTGTCTAGTTGTCAAGCAGCGTGTTGGAAGGAATAGATCTGGAGGCCAGAACAGGAGAACGGAGATAACAGGGTTTCTGCTACAGGAAGGAAGGGTAGAGAAAAATCAACAAATTACAAATATAAAAGCCAATTCTCCAAGAATTATGAAAGAATGGAGAAGTATAGGAGACAGGATAGGTTCAAGTGAACGAAGGAACAAGACTTTGCTCAGAAATTTACTTTAAAAACAAAACAAAACAACAACAAAAGCTCACATATTAGGTATCATATCTGGTACCTGTAGTCCAACACTTGAGCGTGTGAGGCATGAGAATTGTGTATTCAAGGCAGGGTCTGCTCTACATATCGTGACATTATCAAATAGATAAATAAACAATGAACAAATGAGTCGACCTCATGATAGTTTACCTCATCCGCTCCCACTGTGTATCTATTCACTTCACTCAATACCCATTGCTTCATCCACAGTGTCTTTCTTTTCCCTCCCATCTGCTCTCACCACTTCAACACTACCAGTCCAGTCTTCCATCTTGCCCCTGATGGCAATTTGCTCCTGGCCTGTTCACTTTTCACAAACGTAAATGTTCAGTTATCAGAACTGCCCAGGAACGGAGTTGTGGGAGAATTCTGAGTGCTTGTGAGAAAGCTCCAAGGAGACAAGACAGAGTCGTGTGGACTCAGCCTCTTAAAAGCACGGGATTGCTCTTGGATTATGCTTTCTTTGTTCTCAAAGTAGAACAGATAAGAGTGAGTTGACTTCAGCTTATTCATTGCAACTGGCTATTGTTATTGCTTTATATGCCTCCAGAGAAAAGATGATTTTGCTGCGCGTTGCTTTGTCGCCACGTATGACTTGTCTTTGGAAACTTTTGCGTGAGGCTCCTTTACGTCTCAGACTATAAGTTGTCTGATGCTGTGAATAATGTTGGCCATTGCATGGAACTTTAGTACGCCTCACTTGTAAACTTCACTCTGCCAGGTCTCATACCACCTAGAATGTTAAACAGCTAATTACCTGGTAACTCCTTTGATTTTGCTTACCTTTGCCAGTCTGTCTCTGTTGAATATTGACTGCTGTCTTTGCCATGTTACCATGGTCTTCTCTCCTTCTACTGTTTGTTCAAGCTTTTAGTGGATTATGTAATTTCTTGTGAAAAAGCACAGATTTTTTAACATCTATGATGCAGTAGCTGTTTCCAGACTCAGCTCAAGATCGAGCTATGTTCTGCATAGCACAGAGCTGCATCCAAAGGACTCTACATTTTCCTGCAGAGACACTTGCTTGTCCATGCTCATTACTGTTGCCTTCACCAAAGCAACAAACGAGAACTGTCTGCATTTCTGCCAACTGATGAATGGATCATGAAAATGTGCTGCCTTTGCACAATAGCAGATTATTTAGCTGATAAGTAAAATGAAGGTGTGAAAGTTGCAGGTCAGCCCTCATCAGAGAAACTTCTTGAAGCAGATGGCAATTAACGCAGAGAACACTGCCCAGCGTGAAGTCATTTGGAGTGCTCTGTTCTAAACCGGAGGCCTAGATCCCAACCAGAGGGTTCTCGAACAAGCCTGAGCAAGGCAAACATGACACTGACGGACTTTGCCCTTTCTCCTTCCCACACCCTTGCTAAACCGTTAGGTTGCATTGCTAAAGCTGGCCCCCATGATCTGTTCCCTTATTTGGCCAATGACTCATCCCTGAGATTACACACCAAGGTCCAGCAATCAAAATTTATTACCTGACTGCACTGGTTAACATATCCAATCAGGATTTCCCACCTGATCTTACCCGCACACAGACTTCTGCTTTTGTCCTTAAAATCCACTACATCTGGGATACCTTCTGCTGTCTGCCTTTGTCGCATCCGGAGGCAACCTCTCCCCACTCAGCCCAGCCTCCCACTTGTCCCTCCAGTGTCATGAATCTCCTTTGTGCTGAGAATTTGGTGTCTGGATGTATTCTGTATTAGCAACCTTTGTCTCAGTCTCAGGAACCTATTTGGAAGAATGAACAGAATAATTTTAAAAGCATAGCTTGTGGGTGATTTCAAGGAAATTGCATTTCCCTGATACAATAGCGCTGATGGACATATAAACTCCCAGGGGCTGGGACAGCATGTACGAGACTTGTGCAAGCTCCAGCCAGACAAAAACAGCATGGGAGAGAAGGGACCACAAAGTCTCACTCCTCACTCAGGAGTTATTCACAACTGATAACTTCTGGGAGGGGGAAAAATCCTTTTTCTTCAATGGAATGCCCTTGGGTACCCCAATCACTCTTCAGAACAGGCCTTATCCTCAGTAGCTGGCCAATCAAAATCAGACTCTATTTCTTTAAAGGAAAGAAAGGAAATGAGGTTGGGTGAGCAGACAAGTAGAGGGTTAGTGGGAGGCCTTGAGAAAGGGAAGAAATGTAGTCAAAACATGTTCTGTTAAATTCTTAAAGAATGAGTAAAAAAAGATTATTTTAAAAACCTGGAGGATCAAAGCGTATCGTCACAATTTATAACGACGTGTGAGAAGGGACAGAAGTGTCCATGGCTGTCTTTTAGCTGCTCAGAGGAGAGGAAAAGGAGAACAGGGGAGTACAGGCTTAAAGTTTATCTCTGGAAGTGGAAGTTTCTCTATAAAATGATAGTGGAAAGAGAATTTGTAGCGGAAGGAGTCACATGGCATCTTTGGAGGAGTATAGCTAAGAGAGTGCAATGAACAAAGGCCACCCGAGAAAAAAACTACAGGAAATACAGACATTTGGAACCCCGTGAGCAAGACCAGTCTGATGAGACACGAGAGCAGTGTTTCTTACTCTCATTAAGATAAGAATGCTTGGAGGCAGCAAGCAGAGTGGAACCCTCTGGTTCCGTTTACAGCATATCACCCAGCGAGCTGCCGAAAGTCTCTAGTTAAATAGTACTGAAGTGGTATTTGAGGAATGATCTGTAGGTCTGTGCTACCTTGTAGACATTTATTTTTCCTATCCCAGTGTTAATATCCCTTTTCCAAACATGCATTAGAATACGCTAGTACATATTCTGTACTGCATCCTATCTGTACTGGGCCTCATGTCTCCTACCCACCAGAATCACAAACACCAAGATAAAGTGTCTTAGCTAATAGATTTTACGTCCAACAGGTATTGAGCCTTGCTAGATGCGTGGGCGCATAACAGGATTAAACAAAAACTTCATGTTCAAATATTAAATAACTTTGTGATGTATTGCTTTAAAACAAAACATTAAGTCTCCTGGAAATTAAATGCTTTCCCCATATAAAATGAGATAGTGGAAACTGAACAGGTTTTTATTTTACTCCGAAGTCAAGCAGTCTTCATAAATATTATCACCTGTCAATATGTTATATAGCTTTATCTAGACTACGAGCCAGCTTTTGGGTAATGACTCTATGGAACACATAAACGTTGAGTAACTGCCTTCACTTCCATCTCAGGTGGAAAGATTTGCGGAGCTAACCCAGCTTTAAGTTTCATTTCCCAGAGCAATTCAGGGTTATGGTGTGAGCCATAGACTGCACAGACAAGGGAGACATCGCAGGAAAACAATCTTCCTTCTCCCTTCAAGAACGATGGAATGCATTTCAGAAAACAACTATGTTTTTTGTTTATGGCAGCACTTAGGCCTCTAGGGATCAGAATCCTTACAGTTTATCTCAGACTCGGGGAAGGCAGGGTAGAATCATTTCCAGGAGGTTACCTAATACTACAGAAGGCTCTTGTTGGCTCTCAAGTGGTCTGCAGTAACATTTTACTGCCCCGTTGCTATAGTTTTCCACATGTAAGTATACACAAACCATTTGAGAAGTCTTCAAAAGTGAACCTCAATTGGCGCTGGAACGCCATTGGTGTTCCATTCTGGGGGGAAAAACTGCGTATACTTAGCATGCTAATGGTATTCCGAAATCCTGAGATAGGTTTTAGTTTCCTAGTTTGAAATGAATGTGAAGTGCAAATGAAACTAAATTAATACAACAGCTTTTGTGACGTAATATTTAAATGCGAAACCACTCAATAACATGTTTATTTGCCTAAAGCAAGCAAAAACCAATCAAGCAGCCTTTTTAGTAAAAAATGGAGAGGCGATTCAATGTGTAATATTCTAACAAGTATATTCCTAGAGTATGAGAACTCACAAACATGATAATGTCTGACTTAGAATGTTCATTTTTGATTATGTTTATGAAGAAAAAACGAAGATGGTGGGAAGGGAAGCTTTCCAATAGTGTTAAGAAATTCTTAAAGTCTCTAAATCTCCACAACCATCAACTGTCTTTAAACTTAGAAATGAGCTCATGATACTGTTGGCATTTTGAGCAATAAGAGATAGTGTCATGTGCTTCTGCCAAATTTCTGAAGCTGACACCATCCCTGTCATGGGAATAATATGTTTCTTTGCAGGATTGTTTAGAATTTCTCCTTTCGTAGCTCTTGCTCAAGAACACAGGAGACATCGTAATCAGATCCAGATAATATAAATTCCTCTTTAGCAAATCTAATTTTCTCCTTACAACAGATGAACCTTAACAATATGAAAGAATTTGGGCCTTCAAATATTTTCAGTTGAACTCTCAGTTAAATATTAGAAAGCATCCTGGTAAATATTTACAGCTTAACTTAAATTTATGGTCCCTCTGAATATACTTGGTTCATATTAAACTATAATTATAGTGTAGAAGATGTTAAATCAGTTTTCTGCTTTCTCTACAAAGGAGAATATGAACAAATGAATTAACTTAGAGATATATTGTCAAAGAAACTCCTTGAGACAGCGTGCCAGGTGGTTTATAAAGTTTCACAGAGTTAAATGTTTCATCACTGCTGTGGGCACAGAGCTGTTTACAGCTTCTGATGTCTGGGATCTGGTCTTTTTCTGTCATAGTCATTTTTACTTTATGTATTGCCACTTAGGAAGGAAGTCTATTTATGTAAAATATTGTTCTCCCCTAGTGAGGCCCAGAGAAAGCAGCAAAATGCTGGGATGTCGTACAGCACCTTGTTTACAGCATTATCCAATGAGCTGGGTCATGCATGTCTGCATCTGGTTCAAGTCTTGTTTTAATTCAGCCCTTGGGACATCAGTCCAAAAACGCAGCCAAATATGTTCTTCTAAGTCAGTGATAATAGTTTGAGGATGACAGATGTGCAAGCTTTCCAGTTTAGAAGTGGCTTAATTTTTCTCCACATTGTATGTAGATTTCTATTAAAGCAATCACACACATACTATCTGCAGCTTAATTTTACACTTGCCCAGAATTCCGTGATAGTGAACAAACATGCCTACTTTTTGCGTCTTCATCATTCTGCATGCTTCCCTTTGTTGTAACGCTCCTGAACACATCTGACATCTGTCCTGCTGCCAAGCATTCGAACTTCTTCAAACACAGGTACACATTATTTTGTTACTCAGGTGCTTCCCGTATACACTAAAATATGGAATGCCCAAACACATTATTATCTCCCAGCTCAACTGTTGCTGTCTCTGGATCTATTTCAGTGGTTTTTGGCCCAAACATAGAAAGGTGTCTGCAGATTTTACAAGCCAAGTCTGACATATGTATTTTTTTGAGGGGAAATTCTAGAATGGAGAATAGAAAATTTTTCAAAAGAGCGTGAGAGAAAGAGCAAGAGTAATTAGAATTTCTACTAAATTAGACGTTCAATATTAAGGATGAAGGCTTTGGTTATTCAATTTTTCTATATATGGGTATGAATTATTGCCACAAGTATGTTGCAAATTTATCTTTAGTGTCTTGAGTCATTTGTGAATGGAGGATAAGACTAAGTTAGTAAAACTTCCATTAAAATGTGAACTATGAGTTGGGAGTGATGGCTCTCACCTTTAATCCCAGCACTCAGAAAGCAGACGCAGGTAGATCTCTGTGTGTTAGAGGCCAGTCTCCTCTGCAAGGCAAGTTTCAGGACAGCCAGGTGGTGTAGGAGGTCATTCTGTTTATGTGTTGCTTTCATTGGCTAATAAATGAAGAAATTGCTTTGGCCTTTTGATAGGGCAGAACTTAGGTAGGCAGGGAAAATGGAACTGAATGCTGGGAGAAAGAAGGGCAGAGTGAGAGAAGCCATGGGTCCTCCGCCTGAGACAGATGCCGGTTAGAATCTCCAGTAAGCCACTGACACATGGCAATACACAGGTTAATGGAGATGGGTTAAACGAATATGTAAGAATTAGCCAATAAGAAGTTAGAGCTAATGGTCAGTGTTTTAATTAATACAGTTTCTGTGTGGTTATTTCAGGTGAAACCTAGTGGGGCGGCCAGGAAGAACAAGCAGCCTGCTCCTTGCAACAGCCAGGACTGTTACAGAGAGAAACTTTTTTCTCAAAAAAACACAAAACAACACCAAACAAATGAGCAGAAAAGTGAACTATGTACAAACATTACTTCTTCCCTCATTGCCATAAAGTAACAGAAAGCAACATAAATGGTTAATGTGCCATATTTTTCATAAAGTCTTTATTTGTCTCAAAGTGGGTCAGTAAAAACTTAACATGAAATGTCTAATAAGTGTCAATCATGGCTTAATAAAGTAGATGAAAGAAACACTTGTTTTATTCATAACATATTTAGTTCCTCCTCCAATATCATGGTAAAAATTTCATTTTGATATTTTGGATGTGAATAGTGTCGTCAAGATCATTCACACAAATATTAAGGTTAATTAAACAATATGCTTTTAAAAGCTGATCTACAGACTAAATAATAATTACTCCAATATTCTTTTCCTCACTAATAATTTAGCTAGAACAAGTTAGTAATTGATTTATAAAAATCAAAATTTCTGTGTAGGTCTTACTGACTTCTATTAATATAATTCCCATTAGAGAAGTTATAATGTATTGTACGTCAATCTACAATCTGCCACCAACTTTCATGAAAATCTAGCAGGATGAGATATGATACATTGTTTTTCTATTTGTTTATTACACAAAAGGGAATGACATATTGGTGGTAGGGAACTCTAAATACTGAATACAAAATAGTGCACAGATAAGCTTACTATAGCCATTCATTTGTAATGACTATACAGAACAAGTGCCTTTTAGGAAAAAAAAAGTCACACTCTATAAAATATACTTTTGAAATAAAGAAAAACTCTGAGGTGGTTCTGTTTGTCTGGAATTGTGTACCCAGGGGCTTACATTAACAATCTTATCGTAATTTGTACCATCCTGACGGCCTGAGTGTAGCCAGGCAGTTCTAGCAAAGGGTGGCTCATGTCCGAGCCAGATGGGAACTGGGATCGTAGTGAGCAAGGGGGTTCCAAATGCATGTCTCAGAGCATTCACGAACATACAAGCAGTTTATTATTGAAGCTAATATCACAGTGGCACCATGTTTCTCCACAGACATAAGACGGCATAGGAGTTAACTTCAGACACATTTGATAACAAGAATGTGGCCTGCACAGAAGCTGTGTCTAAGAAGGCTGTTATTATTATTATTATTATTATCATTTCTGTTGCCATCTTATATGGCCACGCAAACTACTACAGTTCTGAGTCAAGAGCAAAGGGGTGAAATGTGTCCACTCGCTGTCAGGTATCAAGTACAAACACAGGAAATGGAGTGATTTAGTTGAAAGTGGCCACATTTTATGAGCATCTCCCTTAGAACGTGTCAAAGCACAGGTTCCTGACAAAAATCCACTTTATTCGCTTGGTTCAGACACACAGCTTTACTGTAGCAGTTGGAAAGTCATTTGTTTATATACTGTCCATGGCTGCATTCCCTCTGCAGGGAGAGAGGAGTAACAGCAACACAGAACACGTGTCGCACATAAAGTCCAAGGCACTTAATATCAAAGTTTGTTAAGCCTCCCTTTATTATCAATTTCCTGGAACAAACTGTAAGAGAGATCGAAACATGAAACTTAAGAATTAACAGCACTAATGGAGCAAAAGAAAGGAGAGAATAAATTGGCATCAATGTTAAGGGGACGGTGGGTGGAGTCAGGCGCAAAGCAGCCGGATGAAATGAGACTCAAGCAAGGATGCAGGAACCTAGGTCGCTGTTGCTTTGGTCTTGTTAGCCCTTCCCAAACAAGACTCCTGAGGGTAGAACAGAGAAAAAGCAGAAAGAACGCAAAGAGAGTATGGAGTTCTTTAAATGATGTTTTGAAGGACATCAGAGCATTTAAAAATGTTTAATGCTATTTTTCCGTACAATTTATTTGGGTCACATTCTTTCAACTCCCCAGCTCCTCCTACCATTTCATTCAGTGGGCCATGTCCTCTTGGTGGCCCCTGTCCCTTCTGACTCTTACAATCTTTTCTTCCCATCTTGTACAATCTCCTAGGAAGGAACTTGATGCAGACATCCAATTAAGACTTTTTCTCTGTTCCCACACCCATCTACTACCAGAGGAAGCATCAGACTTACAAAAACAGCCCTTGTGTTGCTGTGTACTATAAAAATATCTTCAAATATTTGAGAAATTTTAACGAAAACATAAGAAAGTCGTAAACAGAAAAATGCATATGCTCTGAATGGAGACCATGAAAATGGTAATACTTTGGTAATGGAGACCCCTTCTAGTACATCGTGTTCATATCAGGTACTCTACTCACCGGCCTGTGCGTAGATCCCGCCTACCGTCACACCACTCAACTTTATTTTCTTTCTTTAGGGAAAAGAACAACAACAACAAAAAAGAAAAAAAACAGCAGAAAAAAGAAAAGAAAAGAAAAACAGGCTTACAAACAAAGGTTATTAAGATCACAAAGCGTCGTGCACAGACATAGCTTTGTCACTTGTGTAGAAACTGATGTGTGCAGTCACTGCACTGTGGTGGTCTGCACAGAACATTTTCTGAGATCCTCATTCATGCTTTTGGTTGGCATTTGAATCATAGTATTCAAGCCTGGTATTTTAGGTATTAAGAAGTAGATCTTTTTCTACCTCAAACAAAGGTCGAGACTCCATTTCACTCTGAGTTAGTTCAGAGTGTTCTGCTTGCTCAAGGTTATTATCAACAATTGAGACAGCAGAGGTGGCGAATATTCAGACCTGGTTTATCAGGTATTAAGAAGTAGGCCTGTTTCTACCTCAAACAAAAATCTAAGGATCCAACTAGGTTCCTACTCTCTTAGGGAGATAACTATGGCTTCCACCACCCAGGGAGTGATTTGCCTATAGAATGTTTTGGTCTAGGGTGTGAGCATTACTTGTCTTGTTTTGGCAACAGAAAATTTGAATAGGGATGTAGCCTATAATCCTTCAATTGTTCTGTTCATTCCTTGTATAATGTTAATGCAGTTTTTCTCTTATCTCCAGCCCCAATTTAAGCAAGTGAAAACTAAATGTGGACAATTTTCAGTATTCACTGAAACTCCCTCCCGATACCATTCTCTACATCTGCTTATTATTTTCATAGTCTCATTGTTCTTTTTACTTATTTTTCTAATCCCTGTGCCCCTACCCCGGTTTGTGGGATCCTTGTTGAAGCAGGGAAACAGGTCTCCAACAGTGAGGATGCTGCAAAGAAGAAAATCGCGTTGTTCATCTTTTCCTTTCCTCACAACTACACACAGGCCGGTGAATAGAGTACCTGATATGAACACGATGTACTAGAAGGGGTCTCCATTACCAAGGTATTACCAATTTCATGGTCTCCATGCAGAGCATATGCATTTTTCTGTTTACGACTTTCTTATGTTTTCGTTAAAATTTCTCAGATATTTGAATATATTTTTATAGTACACAGCAACACAAGGGTTGTTTTTGTAAGTCTGATGCTTCCTCTGGTAGTAGATTGGTGTGGGTACAGAGAAAGAGTCTTAATTGGATGTCTGCATCAAGTTCCTTCCTAGGAGATTGTACAAGATGGGAAGAAAAGATTGTAAGAGTCAGAGGGGACAGGGGCCACCAAGAGGACATGGCCCACTGAATGAAATAAGCAGGGTTTACAGAGGTTCACAGAGTCTGAGGCTGCAAGCTCAGGACCTACGTGAGTCTGTACAAGGTCCACTACGAATATATTGTGGCTGTTAGCTTGGTTGTTTTGTTAGATTCCTAACAGTGGGAGTAGGTATGTGACTCTTGCCCGCTCTTGAGACTCTTTTTCTCATATTGGGTTGCCTTGTCCAACCTTGATATGAGGGCTTTTTCCTTGCTTTATTGTTTTCTGTTTTGTTCTATTTGACTATGTCTCTTGGAGACCCATTCTTTTCTGAAGAGAAAACAGAGGGATACTGATGGGGGAGAGAGGAGCTGACAGGAGTGGACGGAGGGGCAACTGTGGTTTGTTGTATGTTGTCTCATACAACTGTGGGATGTGTTGTATGAGAGAATAATCCATTTTCACTGAAATTTGAAAAAATAAAACTGCAAAACATGACTCAAATGTATCTATAGGAATTAAAAAAAGAAGCCATATACATTCATACACACGTATGTATGCTTTTTCTTAATAATTATACATTAAAAACTCTACAACGGAGTATCCTGGATAGCTTAGTGCCAACTTGATACAAGCTAGAGTTATCTGAAAGAAGAAAATGAGAAAATGCTTCCGTAAGTTTGAGCTGTTGTGCATTTTCTTGATTAGTGATTGACCGGAGGACTCAGTCCATTGTAGGTAGTGCCAGCTTGGGGCTGGAGGCTCTGGCTGGCTTCTGTAAGAAATTAGGCTGAGCAAATCATGATGAAGAAACCAGTTAGCCACACTTCTCCAGGGCCTCTGCTTTAGTTCCTCATCCAGGTTCCTGTCTTTTCTGAGTTTCTGTCATAGCTTCCTTCAGTGTAAGATAAAAATACTCTTTCCTCGTCAACGTCAACGTATGCTTCCGTCAAAGTGTTTCATTGTGGTGATAGTAACCTTGACTAAGCCACTAAGATATACTTAGAGTATAAGAACTTTGATATTAAACCTAAGGAGTGTTCTATCAGAAATATTCTACCTGGAAGTAAGATTGACAATGTTTATTGGCTCTAAGAAGTTTTCTTTTTTCTTTATTCCTTGAGGGGGTGTCTTTGAGATAAAGTTTTCCTGTAGATTTGGAGCCTGCCCTGGAATTTGCTTTGTAGACCAAGCTGTCCTTGAACTCACAGAGACCTCCCTGCCTCGGCCTCCCAAGTCCCACCACAGCCCAGCTTCTAAGAAGTTTTCAATGACATTGAAAGCTTATTTTTTAAAAAAATCAATAACAGAATAGTCTGTAACTTCTTAGGTCCTCCAAGAACTGCAAAACTGGTTATTATCAAAAGTTAAGAAACCTCAATACCTAGTTCTGTTCAAAAGTTACAACCCCAACCAAAGGCTAAGAGTGCCTGACTCCCAGAGCTACGCAAAACTGCCACATATGTGAAACCCTGTACCTAAGATCGTCAGGACTATGGTAAAATGAAAGGAGACCACTTGCTGCTACCCCGAAGTGTACACTGCTCCGGTTCTGTGCTGCCAGACACTGAGAAGAATACGATGCCAAAGACCAGCAAGATTCAAAATTTTCTCTTTGTGTACACTATGTGTGTGGGAGCATTGCATGCGTGGGGTGGCAGCCACTTGTGCTGGCTTGTATAGTCATGTGTACATGCACATGAATAGAGGCCAAAGGTTGATCTCAGTTTCTGTACCAATTTCTCTCTACCTAGTTTTTGAGAACAGCTGTCACTGAACTTAGAGTTCACCAATTTGGATTCACTCACTAGACAGAAAACTCAAGGGATCCTTCCATGTGACCAGCAAGGGAATTTGAAGGCTCTTCTGACTGACATTTTAAGTGTGAGCTGAAGAGCCAAACTCATGACTTCATACTCAGATGGCAAGCACTTTATCATTGGAATCATCTACCAAGAATTTATATATTTACACACACACACACACACACACACACACACACACACACACACACGCGCGCGCGCGTGAAGGGGGGAAGGCAGGATAGAAGAGAGGAAGAGAAAAAGGCCTTCTGCGACCCAGGCTGGCTTGAAACTTACTATGTAACCCAGGCTATCCTTGAACACCTGACTATACTAGCTGTCTGCTTCCGTTTCCCACTTGCTGGGTTAGAGGCACATTCTACCATGATTGGATCTTATAACAGTTTCTTCCTGAGTAGAACAAAAGAATTCTGCCCATCTTATTGTTATCATCACATGAAGCTACTTCAAATATCTGTTTGGAACAATTGTGAACAACAAATAAATCCCTGTCATCTATGATATAAACATTTTTATTGGGAATGTCTGCTCTGGTCTTACACCCCCATTCCAAACCCTGCCCTTTTTATACAGCCTACAATGAGTCAGCTCCTTTCATGGAGGTACTCAAGACCATGCATATGGGACTTTTAAGCCCAGATCTGTGGTGATTTCTCTCCTGCTTTCTTCCCCCGAGAATCATCTCGGGGTGCTTTGCTCCTTAAACCTGGACTTTTAATTTGGTTGGATTTAGCTTAGTGCATTGGTGGAGAAACTCACAACCAGGGATGCAAAAATACTTATCAATTTTGAGATTTAACTATTACTACTGTTTATTGTAGGCTTATCATGAAAACCAAATTAATGCATCACACTATTTGTACAAAAACTTCAGAGACTTACAAATGTCACCCTCTTACCCATACTGAGGAAGCAAGAATTAATGACTCTAACTGCTTAAAATATGAGAATAAAGAATTTAATTTTGTTAATGATCTATCAGAAGAACTTATTTGTCATGGTGTTATGGTAAAAGTAAAATGCTGTGATTTCCCGAGGGACACAGCAGCAGGCCACGAAGGGCAGCAGGTCCCAGGAAGGGAGCCACACAGCAGGTGAGAGACAGAGTGTCGCGAGCCTTATTCCTGAGCGGGCATTCTGCCCTTACTTAGAGGTCTGCAAGTAAATACTCAGGATGACCACAGTGTTTGTTCTAGGAACAAGTTTATTATGCCAATAGTCAAATCTCCAATTGTTAGCAGGTATGGGCAAACATCAAAACTATAACAATCATTTAAATCCCTAATTATTCTTATATCAAATATAAGTAAACATCAAACCTATAACAATCCTAGTCAATCAATCACATCACACCTTCAATCACATCACACATTCAGCAAAGGTTCTTATGTGTCCTAGGCAAGGTCTTCTATCCTATCTTACTGAGGCATTGGTGTATACGACCTGATAATGATCCGTGGCTCTTGACGTAGGCCTCTGGATCAGCAAGTCTTGATCCGCAGGCAAAAGCTAGTTCTCTGGCTCTTGGACGGTCTCAGCTGTGAAGTTGTTGGTTCGTTGGATTCTCTATGACCGCTCTGACAGCATGCCTAGCAAATCATTTTGAGAATGTCTCCTGGTTGTGAGCCTCAAGTTTTTATACTATTTTGTGGCTACATTACTTTTTTTCTTTTTAGATTAGCACACATGTCTGCTTATCATATAGTCACGTCACACTTGTTCACCAGCTCAAACTCTTATCACCACTGCACACATTGCTTCATGCTTTTTAGTTTCATTTTGTGTGTGACACCTAATATTGCGTCTTAACATTTCTGGGCTTATTTTTATAAACTCATATCATTTCACTTAATATTGCTTCCCAACACTTCTGGACTTATTTGTCCTTACAGACTCATAACACAGAGACAGATAGATGGATAGGCACATCATGCAGAGAAATTGGATATTTATTTAGTGAGATATGAAGGCGAAAGGGGAAAGGGAGCAGGGAGGAGAAGGGAAAGAGGCAGAAGCTGCCTCTTAGGGGGAGAGACAGAGAGGAAGGAAGGAGCTCAGGCTGGAAGCAGAAGGAAGATCTGCTTGTCTCAGCAGATGAGGGAGAGAGTGGGCAGGGTTTGCCTCTTAAAGAGACAGAACATACCATTAATGGCACAAACATCAACCATTTATGCAGCATTTGGCTTTGTGAATCACAGTTCTACAACACCCTTTAGCTTTAATTTGTAATGATTCTCACTATTATGCCTTTCTTGTGGACTTATGTAGAGGATGAGGATGTATACAATGGTAGCCTCTTTAAATAAAGTAATTCTTTGGGAAAAATTTTTCATTACCTTGGAAACATAGAGCATGATAATTCTGCCTATTCCCAGACAAGTTAACACCAAGCTGCCAGAAAAACTAGACAAGTAACATATGTAGGATGCATAATATTTGTTTGAAAATCATATAAGGTTTACTCAGATTCAAAGTAATATTGTCTAGCTCAGTCTTTGCTCACTTTAAGCTTTAGTGATTTAGAGAAACTAAGCTCTACAAAAAAAACCTGCACTATTATATAATGGAGTATCAGATCATCTCCTCACCCCCTCATTCCCCCACCCCTCCAACCCCTCCCCAGAAAAACCCTTTTCCCAAAGTCAGGCATTTAGATAAAAGTCCTGTTCCCTCTGGGCTTGCTAAAAGAGGAAGTTCCTGCTTGCTAAAAGAGGGAGTCATTCTTATCCATGGCAAGAGGAACTTGTGACCCTTTCCAGAAGGGTTACTGGTGTCTATTAACTTGTCAAGGTCAATGCTAGCTTCCTCAATCCCTGATCATAAGACACACCCCAGTTCACATGCCCCCTTCACCCCATGTAATCTTTGCAATATAGAATATAAAAAGATGTAACCAATTTTCATGAAATGGGCATCCATTCTGATTAACCCTCAAATGGCATCTGTCCCTTGCTGCCCTTCACAGACTACATTACTTCTATGTGATCAGAATGCCCCTAGAGCTGGATTTCAGTACTTACTGATTTTTTTTTCCTCCAACCTGAGGATTTTACTAATGTCCTTTGATGACTAGGCTGTCTGCTCTTACTCTTATTGTATTACTTGTTATAATTTTTGGTGGTATGACTCTGGCAGGTTCCCGTGCTGGTGTGGGGGGACTGTGGTTGGTGGGAGACAGACAGATATGTCATGTGGAGAGAGATTAGGTATAGAGTTTATTTAGTGAGTATTGGAAAGAATATAAGAAAAAGGGTTTATGAAGGGGAAAAGAGAGAGAGAGAGAAAAGAGGAAAAAGGAAAGAGGAGAAGGCAGAGGCTGCCTTTTCAGAAGAACAACAGAGCGAGAAAAAGGGAAGAGAGGAGGTTCAAGATCCCCTTGCATAGGTGGGAAGCGGGAGATTGAGAGTGGGTGGACCTTGTCTCTTAAAGGGAAAGGTACCCAGGTGACAGGGCAGGGCAACAGAATTACAACATTCCCATCTTTCTCTTATAAGAAAAAGGTGAGGAGTTAGGCATGGTAGGTTAAGGGGATGAGGATGTTGAGTTCTCAAGACTGCTTTGTGTTTATTTGTGGATGTCGGAGTCTCTGGGAACCTGAGAAAGCTGGGGTGCTGCTCACATCTTGGGGTTCTGGTTGCTTTACTTCTGTCCTGGATTTATGGTGTGAAACTGTACTGTGTTTCTTAAACCTGGAAAGGTGTTGGCAGAGCAGATGACAAGTTTAAAGTTCAGGGAGAAAAAAAATTCTTTAGGTCCTGGTAATTGAGGAGGAGGGTATCAGGACCAGGGAATCGAGGTAGGGGTATATCTGACCTGTTTAAGGTAAATCTTCAATTTGGCTCCCTGAAACTCAAAAAAATTCTGTGAGTTTGTGAAAATATAAGTTTTAGATGCATACATTGTATAAACAGCAGTATATTTATGCCAGGATGACTGTGAGTCACTCCTCAGGGTCCTCCTTGGTCATTGAGGGCAAGGGTTATCAGGGCTGTATTTGTCTTTTATTGTTAGGACAGGATCTGCCAGGCTTCAGAAGATCCTGTGGCTTAGGAAGACAAACCTACCTTGTCCCGAGCAGCTCGGCAGTCGATTGCATTCAGTTCTGTCCACTGTGTGGCAATCTGCAGGAGTTTAGATGAAAGGTACTCCTGCCAAGTGGTTAGTGCTTTCATTTGATGAAGTGAGTTGTGAGTAGACATTGTTCTGTGCCTCCCTCTCTTCTGTCTTCTTTGGAGAAAATGTAATACTTCTACTAGGAGCCAACCTATCTCTCTGTTACAAAAAGCTTTTTAACAATTGAACATTAAATGGCATATTCCCCAGATCTCTGAGTACTTGAGGGCTGTTTATAGGGTAAATATATGTTATGACTCCAGTATAGAATCTGCCTGGAGAGCTGGGTCCAAGCTTGACTGTACTGGTTTTTAACTTAACTGTTTGCAATAAAAACTTAACAGTAAAACTCACAATAGTGAAGAACAACTTACAGGAAAGGCTTTAGATTAGATTTGCTAATCTTAAATAGATTTTTATAACCCTAATTTTTGTCATTATATAGAATATATTTTAAAGCAGACTTGAATCACATATAGAGCATATTGTAACAGATTTAAAGGTATACACCAATTCAAAATATTTGAGACTTATTGCTTTCTTAGTCTGGAATGAGATACAATTAACTTAGCTGTGTATATAATGGATGCGTCAGTGGGCCCTGCCAAGGTGATCCATTATGCAAACCACCAAATATAGCAAAGCATAAAATTAATTTTTATTTTTGAGACAGGGTTTCTTTGTTGCGTTGGAGCCTATCCTGGAACTAGCTCTTGTAGACCAGGTTGGCCTCTAACTCACAGAAATCTGCCTGCCTCTGCTTCCCAAGTGCTATCAAAGTAATTTTTTAAAAATATATAACTAATTGCTTAAAGGTAGCTGGTGGCAGGTCATGTAGCTAGGGGATGGGTTGTTATTTAAGGTGTATGTGGGTCAATTCCAAGAGCTGAGGGAGGGAATGAGAAACAAGAACCAATAGTAAAATATTCTAGGGATTCCTAAAACAATGCAAGGATCAAGCAGGTTGACTAAGCCTTCCTAAAGCTCATCAGCACAGAGCGTGGGGACCAGGACCACTCTGAGTGACCCAAGGGACAATAGTTTGAGACAAGAAATGAGATCCCAGTTCTTAGCCATGGGAATTCCCAGAGATGAATGTCAGCAAAAGCTGACTTGGAGAAGGGGACTTTACCATTTAGTTGGTGTTGTGTGCATTGCTGAAACAACACAGGAAGCTGGAAAATGATCTGAGTCTAGGATCCCCGTGTGCAAGTCCCTGTGGGAGTGTGTGGGAGACAGACAGATATGCCACACAGGTAGAGCTTGCATATAGAATTTATTTAGTTGGTATTGGGAAGGGTATAAGGGTAAGAAGTTATGGAGTGAGAGAAAGAGAGGGTCATAGAAAGAGAGAAAAGAAGAATGGGAGAGGAGGAGAAGGCAGAAGCTGACTTCCTCAGCAGAAGAGAGAGAGAGAGAGAGAGAGAGAGAGAGAGAGAGAGAGAGAGAGAGAGAAATAAAGGGAAGAGAGGAGGCACTAGATCCCCTTGTCTCAGTGGGAAGGGAGATTGGGAATAGGCAGGGCTTATCTCTTAAGGGGACAGCAGAATTATAATTACAACATTATTGATATGTGAATATTGGGATTTCAACCTAAAGTACAATACTCCTTAAGACATACCTGATAGTAGCTGTTATCAACGGTCTCTTCACCTGGTATATACTGGGTTACTGGGCATGTAGGAAGTTCAAAATATATGCTAAATGGGGTCAGAGTCTTCTGATTACCAACATTTATTCCCACTCATTTTCCAGTATTTTCCCAGAAAGTTTTTCTATGGAAAATATGCTGGTACCATGTTAGAGGAGTAGCAGGTGGCAATTGACGTTCAAAGTTTCAGTCCACCAGAAGGAAATTCTCGGACAGGACAATCTTGGTTTGGAAAGGCCCCGAGAACATAAACTCCAGAATGCCTTATGTGTATGCTATTAACTTTACATGTTTGCTGCTTTCATCTTTCTTTGGTTTTTAGCATGGTGTGAGTATATGTAGGGAGACCCCCACCCCCACTGCCTATAGTGTAGAGTGTTTATCTCATGGAAATATTCTGATCTAATGGACTTTTTAATCTGTGGATTGTCATGAAGACGATTTTTTCCTATGCTGTACTGTCTAACTGATAATAATTCTAGCTTATGCAAAGTTCTGACAGATAAAAATAAATGTAAAAAAAAAAGCTACATAGCCAGAGCCTATGAGTTTCACCGAAGAAGTTATATAGGTCATGGCTCAAGTTAATAATTAAGGAACGAATTGAGTTCCCAGGAGCCAGACTGGTTCTAATTCTCTTAAGGCTGAAAGACAAAGTCACAGGTTTTGGTGTGCATCATTAGATGAAACAAAGTGTTAAAAATAACTTCAGGTTAGACCAGATGTTTTGATAGTAACTTTGAGATGAAAAATCCTAGAAACCATTGAAAGTCCCAAGAACACATAGCTTGTGTCACAAAGGTAAAAAAAAATACAAACAGCCCAATTGTTACTAGCTGGCATACTTTCCTTTCTAGGGTTGATGCTCAAAGGTGATGATTAATTCTTTATACCCATTTCTGCCTCCAATCTTCTGATACAACAGCTATTGATAAGTGGTTTTTCACCCTAATAATATAAAATTGAGTTGACTGATTCTTTTTCATATGTACAGTTTATATTTATAATTTCTTTAAAATTTCTTATAAGATTATCTTTCAAGTAATAAAACAATTGACCCTTTCATAGTAACTGCAGCCTGGCAGTAAAAGATATGACTGACAAGAGTGTGCTTGCCTATATGGTTAATTTATAACAAGTTGCTTGGGTCTGAAAGTCTGTGAGTTCTTGGAATAATTTGTTTTTTACCTGTAATACATAAAATGTTTACTCATTTTATGAAAAATGAAAACATGCTGTCGTTTACTTGTGTTCATTTACTTGAAAAATCATAATGTAGCCACATTGTAATTTTTATTTTGCCTGAAAGATTTTGCTGGGGTTTATAAGGTGTAAGAAAGAAAAATAGAGATGGAGTTATAAAGAGTTAAAGTGGGCTAAAAACTTCAAGAGTGAAAGAAGGAAATCACCAGGAAAAGAAAGAATCAAAAATGCAAAAGAAGACTAAAGAAAAGTTTGAAGGACGCTATCAAGAGGGTATGTGAGTGTCTTTTTCCATAACCCCTCAGATAGAAAGTCTAGTATACACCAATGTTTTAGATTCCATTCATGTCCTGTTCTGCTGCAGGCTGGTTCCTCAGGCAGTACTAAAAATATAAGTATGTCCAAGTCAAGTTTAAAACTGCAGATTCAAAATTCTGGTACTGTTTTGACTTTAAATTTGAGATGAAATTTAAAATAATTCTTTAAATATAATAAGTATACTAATTTGTCTTGAAAATAATTGATATATTTAGGATTATTTTTCATTTGTCAGTTAAAATGAGAGGTATAAAAGTACCAAGTATGATTCTCATTCATTGCAAAATATTATCGCATTTTAAGCTATAGTGCTTTACTTTTAGAATATTGAAACAAAAAACTCTGAATAATGATATTATATCATATCAAAAATGTTGAAAACATGATTTCTTTAGCTTAGTAGTTTAAAAAAGAAGACTGATTTAAAAATATCACAGTTACAAGTGAACTGTATAGGGATCAGGTGATTTCTATTTAGAAAACAATTTTCATTTTAATATAAATAAAATAAGCAGACAAATGTGGGCTTAGAATGGATTTATAATGTATTGAAAAACAACAACTGGAAGTCATCTTCCCAAGGTCCTTCACTGGAATTGTGATATTTTACCAACAATTGAATGTGTGAGCTGATAATAATAATTATTACTTAGACAAAATCTGTTTATTTATTGTTACTTTTATGGGGTTAAACCACTAGTTAATGTTCCATGTTTTTCAAAATGAACTGAATAATGCAAATTTCTCTCAAAGCAGTGATTTCATTAGCAATTTACAGTATTTTATCTGTTATAAACCTATAATTAGAAACATGCTCACTTAATCAGACACTGCCAAGTGCATTGCTCAATTGCAAACAAGCAACAATTTCTACTTATTCCTCAGGGGCAAACACACTACATCACATTTTCAGCAATATTAATAGGTATAATGATCATAGGAGTTTTGGAAACTGTTATTTTGCTGAGTCATTTTTGGTGTTAGTTTTGACATCCTCTTGGCTCAAATAGCCCTGAAAAACGACAATGTCTCTACAATAATCAAGAACACATAGTAAAGGCAGAAAAAATAACTTGGCAACAGGCTAAACATATGATAAGAAATCCTTTCTAGTAATACATCACCCTTTCCTACTAGGAAAAATATTCAGGAGTAGGGACTTCAGTATTTTTGAGTACTTTTAGCCATAGAATGGCTTTTTTATTTTAAAAAAATGTCTTTTCTATACACAATCATTTAATATGACATATGAAGCATTGCATCGCCTTATGCTCCATTGTCTTATACTATGAATATTAAAATCTTAAAAGTGAATTACACATTATATACAAGTTTTAGCAAAAAGAACCATCATTTTTTTCCAAGTATAAAAATTTAAAGAACTTTACAGCCTTATTGGAACTGGAGGTTTGGAAATTCACTCTGAGTGCTGACACCCAGTTACCACTCACTGATAGCTGCAAATAGCATAGGCAATGTCTCCTCCTCCAGAAACTGCATTTTGGGGTTGGAGAGATGGCCCTGAGTTTAGCAATGTCTGCTATTCTTACATAGGATCCAAGTTTGTGTTCTTGGCATCAATGTCATGCATTTCCCAACTTCCTGTAACTCTAGTTCCAGGAGACCCATTATTCTCTTTTGGCTTTCCTAGGTACACACACACACATACACACACACACACACATACACACACACACACACACACACACATACAAGTGAGAGGCATATGTACAGGCAACACACATACACATAAGTATAAAATTAAATAAATAAAAATAAATCTTAAAAAATGCATCTTCCTATGCTTAATATCGTTGAATTTTACAAAGTTTTTTCATCTTTTCTAGCTACAAAAACCTATGGCCCGATCATAAGCAAGATCAGATTGTAGTTCTACATGGAAACATCTGTCTTTTGACATATAAAAAGTAATTGTGGAAAAAATACAACATTTAGCTAGTATCTTCTTATAGTTATTTATCATAATGGTTTATTAAATGGTATTCTTACCTTTTCTGCTGAAATGAATGTTTCCAAAGTAAGTCACACTGTTTGTGGGCATGTCACTTAGCACATATTAATATGTATTTCTATACCTAGAAATTAATAAATAAGACAGAAATGAGTCAATTAAATATTCAAGATTCAGAATATCAGCCATAAGTGGATTGAATAAGTACTGCTTCTGATTGAAAGTGTTGAGAAGAGTCTAAGTATGAATAATACTTAAATCCTAAACAGAACATTGCATGGTCACTAAAATATTATTATACTTCCATGCTTATAAGAATACATGTTAAAGGAGTATCAATAAACAAACCATTAGAAAGTAATATAGAGTATAAACTTGATTTTTTTAAAAAATATATGCTTAAATTATTTCAAAAGATATAAACTATTTTTGAAAGTATATAAAAAGCAATACTCAGACATTTAGTATTGGCCATAACTAATTTCCTAGAAAATTTATTTGTAAGATCTTCTATATTTGTTCCATGTTTTTCTACAGTATTATAGTTTTTTTATATGATGGGGGTTGATTTGTAGTTAAATATAAAATACTTGATGTTCTACTGACTGCAAATAAAACATAAAACATTCATATGACTTCCCTACCTACAATCTTTAACACCAATAATCAAATAGATAATGGAAAGTATTACATAACCCCAGAAGACAACTGGCTTTATGCATTGGCTCTTGGTATATATACTGTATAAAAAAGTCATGTGATGAGTGGCAAGCATTTTCAGAATAAACATTTATGTACATAGGCTCTCTTACAACATTCTGGATTTGTTCATTTACTTGGGGAAAATACATGATCTTTTAGGTGAAATGGTAAAGGAGGGGAAGGAAGTAACTACAGGAGAAGGATGGGGGGAAATAACAATATTGATAGCTGTAAAGTTCACAAGGGTCATACTATTCACTACTAACTTTAAAAAGTTATACTACATGTATCTCCCGGTATAGATATGCATATATACTTATATGGTTTTTATGAATCTTTCTTATCTGGATTGATGATGGTCCCTCCATTTGTCAAAAAACACAATCCTCAATGCCAGACATGAGAAGCCTTCTTTTCAGTTGTTAGAATTGTCTTCGAGAATCTCAGATTGCTGTTGTCCTTTGCTCCATCCTAGCAGGGGAAGCTAAGCATCTATTCCTGAAGAAATCATGTACTTCAGAAGCAGACCTTAGAGACCCTTGAGTTGGAACTGACCTGGATGTCTTCTACATGAGAACTAACTTTCATGATACCAGCAGGGACTATGTAAGGTTCCTAAGGTGAGAAGGAACCAACAGTCTCATCCAGTTATGCTTATTAACAGCATGGCCCAATAACCCTATGGATTTGCTGCGGCATGCATGCCTTGGCAATGACCAACAGATCTTTTATTGAACTTAAGGTTCAATTAACAGAAGAGATATCATTCTTGGTACTGGAAACCTAGCTAACTACCCAATAATTATGAAGTCATAATTATTGGAAAAGAATCTACAATCACCAATTTACTAAACCAGCATTTTCTCTAACAACAATCTATAAACATCTTTCCATACACCCACAGATAAGTGTAGTTGTAGCAAGGAGGTCACTTATTCATTCTGGCCACCCGGAGCCAAAATAATCACACAGAAACTATATTATTTAAAACATTGCTTGGCCCATTAATGCTAATTTCATATTGGCTAACTCTTACATATTAATTTAACCCATTTTTATTAATCTGTGTATCACCACGTGACTGTGGCTTAAAGGCTAAAGTTACATCTGGCTTTGGTGGGGCTACATGTCTTCTCTCTGACTTTGCCTTTCTTTCTCCCAGCATTCGATTTAGTTTTCCCCACCTAGCTCTGTTTTCTTATAGCTTTGATATAGGCCCAAAGTAGTGCCTTTATTCATCAATAATAGTCATAGCATACAGAGTGAAATCCCACATCATGTAGTCTTCATCTTTTCATCAAGAAAAATTCTTTAGGCCTGTAGCACAGACTGAGAAGACTCCAGAAAACCATAACCAATAAAAATGTTTTAGAGCTCTCAGTTCCAATGGATAAATCAACTGCAACATTTAAGGTGTAGGGATTGTTGCTGGGGGACAAGAGTGGGGATATAAAAGTCAGAGGATTTTTGAGATTATGAGGATTTTTGAATTTGCTTTGACATTATGTCTCTTACTGACATCAGAAGCTGGGCCAGTCATCTTACCCACACGACCATCCAAATGTGAGAAGATCAAGGGTGGGTGACATCCATGAACTTGTCAGATTTATGGGAAGAGCCCAAGAGGCCTCAGCCCTAACTAAGAATTGTAGGCAACTGATTAAATCTGGAAGCAGAAGAGAAGGTCATACTCAGAAAAAGCACACAAATGGGTTTACTCCTGTCAGCTTGTTAGCTTTGAAAACATACACACAAGCAACATTCTATTAACTCAACAGGCTATATTTAGTAATATGCATGTATTTACAATGCATATATATGCAACAACAATGAATGAAAATGAGGCTCTCATTTTGAAGCAAAACAACAAGGATGAATTTGGAGGAAAGAAAGGGAAAAGAGAAATATAGTATAATTGCAACCCATTTTTAAGTTTATAAAAGAATATATCCATATGTATATATAGATATAATACATATCATGCATTTAATGACTGTGTATATATTTAAATAAATAAATACTATGATCTTATTATGCATAAACTATAGAAAGTATGTTGAAAGTAAGTTTATATCAAAGAATCTCTCTCAATTTTGCTCTAATATTTATAATTTACTTGCTAGCTATAGGAATCTGTGCTTGTAGTTTGCTTAAATTTTGAAATGCTAACCAAATTAAGATAAGAAAGAAAGGTATTGAAGGACCGAAAACAGAATACAGAAATAAATGCATGAAGACTGCCCTCCCCGATGCTCAGTGCACTCTCTGTTCTCTGAATGGGGCCAGAGCACTTGGGCTGTGCTCCCCAGCAGTGCCTCCAGCCTGTACCTGTGGACACTGGATTGTGGTCATTACAGAACCTTAAGGACTAAGAGGAGCATTGGAAGTCCAGTGAATCATCTCTCTATTTTGAAATGTTAGCAGGTGAAATAGAAGTTGCTAAACGTCTCAAACTATGACAAGTTATTTCTACCTTAGATGTTTCTGTGGTAATCAGAGAGAAGTCGGAGCTAATTCTTATTTACTTGTGTTTAGAAATAAAATAACACAATAATAATAATAATAATAACATTTAGAAATTATGGTCAGTATCAACATAGGTGAGTGGCATGGTTGCTTTGTCACCTTGAAAAGTCATTTATTTCAAGCACAGATTAAGCATTCCTTGGAGTTATAGAAGGAAGCACTGGAAATGGTTGGATAGTCATCTCATTCCTAAATACGAAACATGGCTTAAGGATGTGAGCAAAATTTATGTGTGTGCCAGGTGCGCATCTCTTCCAATCAGTTTCAGCCTCGCATCTGTACACAGGATTGCTCTGGGGTCATGGCACCAGTGTGAAAACCCAAGCTCCCGTCAAGCCATCCAGGAAAGAGAAGCTTGTTAATACACATCGAACTGGAGAGGAAAGGGCTGCATGTGCAAAAGCAATTCTTACGTTTTCAAGCTTTAGCTCAACAAGTTTTTATTAATTAAATTACGTTTAATGTAAGATTGTATTGATTATTTGGGAATTTCATCTAAGGCACACCACTCACCCTTATGTACTTCCCAGTCCTCTCAGGTTCATTCCCTACCCTCTTGTCTGTCCTCCCCCCAAAAGGTAAAGAATAAAAAGTACAATTTGTATTGTCTATGTAGTCACTGGAACATGGCCAAATGCCCAATGGCCATTTCCTTAAAGAAAAATGCACCCTCCCTTACCTCCAGCCCCACCCCAGCTTGTAGCCCTTTATTGTGGAGAACTAGACTGTAACATCTTATCACACATTTGTAAGAATTCTGTTTGATAGCTTGCTGTTTAGGTTGTTACATTGTATGTGTGTGTGTGTGGGGGGGGGTTGTCACAGAACCTGAAGACTCACGGTTGAGAAAGACAAATTATTTTATACGAAGTAATCTTTTTTCTTCTGATGAAATGAGTTCTCTATATTTTTCAGTTAGAATAATCCTATCAAACATTTTCACTTTTTTGTCTTATTGATAACTAGCTTACATATTCTGATTGTTTTCCCCTCATCCAACTCCTCCAAGATTTCCCCATCTCCCCTAGAATCTTAATCTATACCCTTTCTGTCTCTAAGAAAACAAACAGTAATCTAAAGAATAATAATAGAATACAATAAAATAAAAGCAAACAAATTGGAATAGGACAAAGCAAACAGAAAAAGAGGAGTCATAGAAGAAGCACAAGAAACACTATATAGACAGAGATACACGTGTTCACACACACAGGAACTCCTCCTATAAAAAAACAAAAAACTGGAAGCCATAATACATAAGCAAAGGACCTGAAAGGTTTAAATTAAGACAAAGAACATTTGAAAATGCCCTCTAAGGACCTTTGGTATTGGTCACCTATGGCTGAGTGTGAGGCACACACTTAAGAAGGGTTTCTTTTCCCTATGAGATTCCCTTGGAGAAAAGAAGCTTCATTTGTGAACTGTTATTCAATGGAGATACTTTTCCATTTAGGGATGGGGCTTGTGTCCACTTACCTTCTAGGATTCCATCTAGTGCAGATTCCTGTAGGTCCTATGCATGGTGCTTCATTTTCTGAGTTCGTATGTTTATCAGTCCTACTGTGTCTAGAAGTCTTCTTCCCCTAGTTTCCTCTATCCCCTCTGGTTCTTAAATTTTTCCTCCCTTCCTTCCTTCCACATCTCATTTAGGACTGCGTCCAAGGTCTTTCACTCTCTGCATGCTGTCTAGCTGTGGATTTCTCTATTTGTTCCGTTGTAGGACAAAGCTGCTTGGATAATGGCTCATCAAGGCAATGATCACATTTGTCCTTCTAAGCAGCTTCTTTTATTTTATTAAAACCACATATCTAGCATGGTATCCTTTACCTAAGATAAAAATCTTCGATATTTCTTTAGAGGACAAGAGTTTTGCTGCCCCCACAGTGTTTATGACTAAAACCTCTATTTGTTGCCTTCATTACTGCTGTGGGGTTATCATGTGCAACTAAAAGGGTTATAAAAGTGGAAAGAGCATTTCTGTCACACACACAAACACACACACACACACACACACACAGAGACACACACCTCTGAACCATAAATGTCATCATTTGATTGGTTTTATATATGTACAGTTATATTAAATATGTATTTGGTATGTACATATTTGGCAATGAGTCAAAAATAATCTACCAGCATCTTTAATAGCTCTTATTTAAGTAAAAGCCAGCATGCAGAGGTAATGTAATCCAGAACTCCGAGTAATCCCCGCCACAGTTCACTGGGATTTTCAGTAGTTATTGAAGTCCATGAATGTTTCGAGCTTTTCCTAAAGTCCCTCTGAAAACAGGTCTGTCCTTGAGGTGTCAGATTAACACTCCACTCTGAAGACAAATTGTTCATGGGCATACTGGCCATATGAGAGCCATTACATAGTGTGCTATGCATTCTTGAAAAATGAAAAATTCTAGGCAACATTACATTTTATAAATGCAAGATGTTTATTATTACAGTACCAGCAATAAATGTTTAGAAACTGGAGAGAGTTCACGATGGTTGTGACTAGGAACATATGCCGATCGAGTTCACTGGAAGCGGAGCCATTGATTTTTGGCATTAAGCGAAAAATCTGGAAGCTATTATACATTTAGGCTTCTATGAGGATTTAATTATATCAATAGGAGAACACAATTTCTGTTGTGTGCATAGTGACGAATGTCTCCATTTATTCATGTTACTATGTGTGATAGATGAGTCCAAACCAGATGCTTTAAGTTTCTTATCATTTGACCAAATTATTTAAATCATGTTATTTGGAAATTCAGAGGAGCGGCTCATGAATGTCACTGAGGGAACCTCACGTAAGGAATTTGTTTATGGATTTTTCTAAGAAAAAATAAACAAATTAAAATATGTACATATATACAGAATCATATATAAACATTGCTACCCTTGAAGTAAACTGCTGAACATTGTTACATTGCTCTGACTCTTGTGAACTTTCTCAGGTCTTTTGTTTTTCTATGTTTTGGTGATGTTTACTCAGATATGTGATCACTGTGGTTTGTTTTGTATTTGCCACTGTACATGCAGGCATTATCCATTCATGAAATCCAAAACCTATTGTGCAGAAGGAACCTTTGTCACCATGTGATCACAAGCCAAGATGTATTTTTGAAAAGTGCTAAAATGGTGTGTATCAATTGGTGAACATTGGTGTGTATCAATGTTCTCATCACAAAAATGACAACTTGGTGTGGGAAGACCTTCTGTATATGCATTGCTTTTATTGGTTAATGAATAAAAAAGCTGTTTTGGCCAGTGACAGGACAGAGTAGAGCTAGGTGAGGAAAACTAAATTGAATGCTGGGAGAAAAGAAGGCGGAGTCAGGAGAAGTCATGTAGCCTCTGCTGGGGACTGATATGCCAGAACTTTACCCAGTAAGCCACAGCAATGTGGCAATACAGAGATTAATGATGATGGGTTGGTTTTGAATGTAAGAGCTAGCCAATAAGAAGCTAGATCTAAAAGGCCAATCAATGATTTAAATAATATAGTTTCTGAATGATTATTTCATTGTCTGGACAACTGGGAACGAATGAACATCCTCCTACTACAACAATTATGTGATACAGTACATTTGTGAATCAGTTTGACATAGCCATTTGACACTGCAGATATGGTTCTGAACATCAACATATACTTTATAAATCATAGGACTTTATTTGTTAATTAAAAATGCTTTTTAAAAAATAAGCTCTGGTTGTTCAACAGAGATGATTTTCTTATATATGTATTCATTTTTATTTTACTGACAATAGATTTTTACACAATATATTCTAATTATATTATTCTTTACCTAGACTCTACCCAATTTCATGCCACCTATTTTCCCATCCTTATCTACCCCTTTCTGTCTCTCTTGAGAAAATAAACAGCTATCCAAGGGACAATAATACATTAAAATATAATGTAATGAGATAAAATAAGAACCAAACCAGTCACTTGTTCAACTATGTTCATAGCAGCTTTATTCATGATAGCCACAAACTGGAAAGAACCTAGATGTCCAGCAGCCGAAGAATGGATAAAGAAAATGTCATCCTGAGTGAGATAACCCAGACCCTGAAAGATAAACAAGGTAATTACTCACTCATAAGTGGATATTAGTTGTAAAGTAAAAAATAACCATGCTGAAATCCACAGCCCCAGAGAGACTAGGTAACAAGGAGCACCCAAGGGGGGATCCATGAATCTCCCTGGGAAGGGAAAACAGATAGAGTGGTGGTGGATAAGGATGGGAAAGGGGGGATCATGTGGAAAAGATGGAGGAAGAGAGTATTGCAGGAGTACACTGAAATGGGGAGTATTTGGGGGTGAGCTAGAAACTTAGTGCAATGGAAACTCCCAGGAATATATAAGGGTGACCCTAGCTAAGACTCATAGCAACAGGGGTTGCAGAGTTGGAAGCAGCCATCTCCTGTAACGAGAGAAGACATCCAGTGGGTAGCTGGGACACCAACCTAGCCACATACCCTTCCACATACAATGTGTCTTGCATGCAAGATGTCCTAGGATAAAGGTGGTGCTGAAATTTTGGGAGTGGCCAACCAATGACTTGTCCAGTTTGAGAGCCATCCTATGAGAGGAAGCCCATCCCAAACACTGTCTGGAGGGCCAGGTCCCAGAGCCAGATAGCAGCCTCAAGATCTAGGAGGGAACCAAACACGCACAGCAAAACAAAAACAAACAAAAAATGTCAACAAAATGGTTCCCCATGATATCTTGCTATACTTTTAGATAGAAACCTAGCATAATTGTCACCTGAGAGTCTTCAACCAGCAGCTTATGGGAGCAGATGCAGAGACCCACAGCCAAACTGTGGAAGAAGGGGAAGAAAGGACAGGAAGTGACAAGGACACCAGAAGAAAATTCACAGAATCAGCTAACTTGGAGTCATAGGGGCTCACAGAGACTGAACTGAAAACCAAGCAACTTGCATGGGTCTGTCCTAGGCCCTCTGAGTATGTGTTCTGTAGTTTAGACTCCTTGAAGGATTCCTAACAGTGAGAGTCGGGGCTGTTCCTGACTCTTTTGCCTGCTTTTGGGAACCTTTTCTTCCTACTGGGTTGACTTGACCAGCCTTAATATGAGGAGGGTAGCCTAGTCATATTGCAATTTGATATACCGTGTGTGGTTGATAGCCCTGGGATACCTGCCCTTTTCTAACGAAAAATGGGAGAAGGGAATGGGGGTGTTAGATTGGGAAGGAGAATAGGGGAAGGGAAGAAAGGGTAAGTTGTGGTTGGGATATAATATATGAGAGGAAAATAAAAAAATAAAAATCCAAAAAGAGAAACAAACAATGATCAAAAAGAAAATAAAAATAAAAAAGCACAAGAAACATGTCGCGTCCGTCTTATCAGCAATGAAGATGCAACACCGGACTCTTCTTAACTGCGGTTTATTCAGGCCCTTAAAATAATCTTCTCATCCTTTTGCTACCTTTCGCAACCTCTCTCCCTGGGGAAAAGCCAGTCTGCAGCTTAAATAACCTCTGGGTAGCCAACCCCAGCAAGCTACGTGGGAGACGCAGATAGGTCCATAAACGCGGAAGCAAGCCAGATTCTTAGCGTTAGCCATATATGGAGTTGTTACACATCTGAGAGCATTCACAGTTGGAAAGTGGAAGGCGGGAATCAGTGCCACCTGTAAGGCATGGCATCACGTGGTTCTCTACAGAAACACATATAGACACAGACCCAGAAGTTCAAACCCACAGAAATCACCTAACAAAACAAATCCTGATCATTATAAAACAAAGTACCTCCAAAGCATTGAATTCATTTTCTGCTGGACTTGGGACTGACACGTAAGAGTAGTTTGCTTCCCTAGTGAGACTCCCTTGGAGAAAATGAGTTTATTTTTTAATTTGTAACAGATTATTAATTGAAGACAGCTTCTGTCTTAGGGATAGAAATGTGTGCCCACTTTTTCTTTCATTTTGAGGACCGCATCTGAAGATTCGTGCTGCCCAGAACATGCTGCCAGTCTCAGGGAGCTCACCTATATGCCTATCCTACTATGTTTAGGCACTAATTCTCCATTGTCCTCCATTCCCTCGGCTCAAATACTCTTGTCACCTCATCAACAGGGTTCCCTGAGCACGGAGTGGGGAGGGGGGAGGGACTTGAGGAAGACATCTAGTCTTTTTAGGACACATAGCTTCTGGGAATAAAAGGAACAAATTTTACGTTGAGTGTTTTCCAGTGACTGGATAGATTCTACTCAGATGTCCTAAGGATGCAATGTATTTACCTATCAAGTGGATGAATAAGTGAATGAATGAATGAGAAAGTGAATGACTAAAATTATGGAAGACTCCAAAATGAAATTTTATTAAAAATGACAAAGTGTTTGCCTTGGTCAGTGTTCTGCTACTGTGAAGAAGCATCATGACCTCAGCAATTCATTAAAAGAAAGAATTTAATTTGGGACTGACTTACAGATTTCGAGATTTAGTCCGTTGTTGTCATGGAGGAGAGCATGGTAGCTCAGATGCAGATACTGTCCTGGAGATGGAGCTGAGAGTTCTACAACCAGATCCATCGGCAGCAGGAAGAGAAAGCATTGATCTGATTTGGGCATTTGAAATAGGGATTTTGAAAAGTCAAAGTCCTCTGCCAATAACACATTTCCTTCAACAAGTCCACTTTCAAGGAGTACCACTCCCTGAAGACAAGCGTTTGTGAATTTGTTTTGTTTTGTTTTGTTTTTTGATACAGGATTTTCCTGTGCACTATCCCTGGCTGTCCTGGAACTTGCTATGTTGACAAGGTCGGCCTGAAACTCAGAGATCCACTTGTCTCTGCCTCCCAAAGTACTGGGGGAGGCAAGGACCACCACAGTCTAGAAGCCATCAACCTGCCACACTTTTCAAAACAGAACAAAATTCTCTTTATCACAAAGTATCATTTCACTTAGAACCGCCTGTTACAGAGTCTTCAAACTTTAGGTGTTTTTGTTGTTCTTGTTTATTAAAGATTCTTATTGTCCTGGAATCTGGAAAATTTCCCCTACTCTTTTCCTCTTTTGATTCAACTGCACAGTGGACAATGAATCTCAGTAAAACAGTTATCATGATTTCAAAATCATTTTATTCACACAACAAATCTGTAAATTCAATTTTTAAATAAATAGAAAGAATCTCTGACTCAAAATACGAGATGAATGCAAGCCTTGTGTACTGAACAATTTATTAACTAAAGAGAGAGTTAACTGACAAATTGCTCACTTCATAATTTGAATTTTCGAATAATATCCTTAAATATGTTTAAATTTATTTTATTTAAAATCCATAAGCAGTAAATTGTAATACTATTCATGAGTGAAGGTTACTTCTGTAAATACAAATATGATAGTTGAAAGCTAGAGACCAGCAGATAAATGCTGAGATAGATAGCCCAAACTATACATGAAAGCACTTTGACTGAATCCTGTGTGTGTAATGACAACACAAAAATGGTTTCAATAAAACACCCGATCGTTTATATAATTAGACACCAAATGTCACACAGCATTTTCCACTTGGAAAATTCCACTGATGTTCCAGAGAATTAAGTTGGGGTCAAGCAAAACTCACAGGCCAGAAAGCATATTGTCCTTTTCAGAATACTTCTCTAAATTTGCATTCACTAAAAGAGAAAACAGTTGCTGAAATACAGCTTTGATGTATATAAAATAATTAAATATTGCCGTTGATATGTTTTGTTTCAGCTTTGCAGCGACAAAGTACCATCCTCATAATAAAATGCACAGTTAGAACAAAGTAAAAGACTGTGCTACGGAGTATTTCTTCTCCCCTGTGTAGATGTTCAGTTTCCAGTAGTCTGTCTACAATGAAAATGCCTGTTTGTTTGTTTGTTTGTTTGTTTGTTTACTGGCTCAGCCTTCGTATTTGATAAGATTCAAACTTGAAACATAATTATCTTGGCTTCATTTTTAAGTAGGTAAATATTTAACTGCTTTGGTGAACGAAGGGTGTGCTTGTGGTTATTGGTAGAAGAGGATGGAGAAAGAAGGCAAATGAACATCATTAAAACATGTAAATTTATAGTGTAGCCTATAAGCTTCCTGATTACAGTTAATAAAGCACCTGCATTTCCAAAGCCTTCTCAATAAGGAAAAGGCTCGTCTTGTTTTGCTTTGTGTTCTCAGTATACCGTGCACATGATCCAGACCAAAGGTGCACACGGCAATAGCATGCACTGATTGTTCTCGTCTGTGTATTCTGTCACGTCCTGTAGAACTGCACACAGCAATAGCATGCATTGACTGTTCTCTTCTGTGTACTGTGTCATGTCCTGGAGAACTCTAAGAAACTTAGGGACTATGTTATAGGACCAAAATTTTGATGCAAGTTGTGTGATCATGATTTCTTTAACAAGAAATAATTGAAAATTACCAATCTGATGGTCAAAGGGTAGAAGGCTTTAGAGACAGATAGAAGATTTACCCTAGAGGTATTTGTCAGTTTTCTATTGGTACACTCTTGAGTGTGTTTAAAGGGCTTTCCTATTACAATAAAACAGAGTGCTTTACCTTGTACTTTGCCACCTGGAACAAAGCACTGGATTTGATTCAAAAGGTCCTCACAACAAAACAAAACAAAACAAAACAAAGCAAAGCAAAATTTAGGTATGGTAGGTAGCTGATGGGGTTTTTAGGAGTTTGTAACTTGACAGTTCTGAATTCATCAATGGATTAATGCGTTACTGGAGTTAGGATAGTATTTTGAGGTGAAGTACTTAGAAATGGGACCCTTGTTGGGGGAGATGACTCTCTGCACCACACTGTTAAAGTCCACATGTTATCCCTAGTCTCTTTCACTTCTTGTTGGTCACAGTTCTGTGAGTCACCTCTTCTGGTGTGTTACCTCAGGCTCCAGGCACTGGATCCACCAAAGTGAGGCCTCTGAAACTCTTCCCTACTCAGAGTGAGGCCTCTGAGTCTTCCCTACTTTAACAGGAATCTCCAAGATTTTTTTCACTGGGAGATAAAAATCTGACTGACAACAATCTATGTGTTGTTATTCTAATCCCTTCTTTATTTATCTCCTGCATCCTTCCTTTTCAACCCTCCCAGAAGATCTTGTTTACACCTCAAACTGTCCTTGAATTCACAGGTAGACTGATTTCTAAGTCTAGTGGGGCAGGTCTTCCCACCCCTCCCCCCAAGTGCTTGTACCATCACATCTGGCTTGATTCCCAATATTTCCTTTCCTTGATCCATGATGGAAGTATCTTGGAAGAATGAAATAATTGGAATGACGAATTTACTCATTCCTAAACAAGTACCCCAATTACGGTGGGAGTTACTGTGAAATTGAAATGACATAATAAATATAAAAGTATCTACCAGTAGGAGAATCCCTAAATCAAGTTCCTAAGTTGATCAGTTTTTGTCATAGTACATATTTATCGCTTTTACTCAAAACCTCAAAAAAGAAAAGAAGTCTAGATTACCCAAGAAGTCCTCATGGTAGCTGAAACTGAAGTTCAAATTCAAACTGAATTTTCACATTGCATTGGTACAAAAAAAAAAAATACAGCTCATTATTTTGCATTACATTTTCTATTTTAGATTAAGAATAATGATTGGATTTAGTGAAACAGAATCCATGACTGAAGCATTTGCACGTGTGCATCCTTGAGAGAGCTCAGAAAGTTAACAAAGGTTTAATACAAAAACCTTGTAGAAAGTATCAAAACTGTCTGTTCATGCAAATATTATTGTTCAAATTCAGAAAATAATTACCTGGGCTGCACAAGAAATTAAGACAGAGTTTGCAAATACTGAAAGGTGAAGCCCGAGTGTGAGAAGAAGAAACAGAAAACTAAGGGAAAATAACAAAGTTAATTCATCTCTAATGGGTTACAAGACAAATGGCAGATATTCTCAAATGCTAAACAACTATCCAACTAAGCAAGTAAATAGTTCACTTTTGAAACTATTTTTTAGGTCTCTTTGTCTTTTGATGCCTTTTCTACTGCCTGGAATGAGGACGGTTGGACATAGATCAAAGACTTGAAAAAAAAATGTCAAAACCAAAACAAAATTACCGTCTTCTCTCTTCAGTGATCATTCCTTCTCTGGTATCCTAGGAATTTAGATAACTCTTTTTACAGACGTCTATTATTTACTGTGCCTTGGGGAAGAGAGGTGCTTTCTTCTAAGTGTTTACAGCAGAAAAGTATAGTTTTCAGCAGCCTCCTTAATATTATTTGTTACACATGTACCTCAGACTCCTCGGAAGCACAGACTTGACAGCTTCATTTCTAAAACCTAAATCGCTTGCTAAAAATTTTGTCATTTCAGACATTGCTGTGACAGGGTCCTAGTATTTTTTTTTAAATAATTCTGACACTTTGTGATAGGATGAATATGCCTGACTTGTTTGAGTTTTATTTCACAGCTAATTTCATCATGAAAGTGTGTGAGACTAATATAAAAAATTATGGAAATAGAAATATGATTTATTGGAGGAAGGAGAAGAAAAGCAAAGGGGGAAAGGGAGAGGTAGAATTTAGAGCCACCATGATTCTCACTATCTGTTTCCACCAGTCTAGATGCTGCTCTATGTATACTGTTGCGTGCCTTCTCTGATCCTGTGAGTAGAATACTCCCATTTTAAATATGATACAAGTGTTTAATAAGATTCTATAATGACCATTGTCACCTAACAAATAATATGATTCCCACCATTTCTTAAGATACACAATGCTGCATTTTTTTTCTTAGTGGTTTGAAAATCTAATTAAAGAAATTAGTCATTGTATTGGTTGCAACAGTATCTCCTTGGGAACTAGTATTTAGTATTTATTTTCTATTCCACCAAACAAAATCTTTCCTTTTGTTTCTTATTTTTGGCAGTACTTCTAATGACAGTTTAACTATACTCGTCTGTGCATCGTCCAAATTGTCAGCCTCAGGGATCAGTTCAGCAAATGTTAGTTACTAGTTTTGCAGAGGACTTGAATTTGGGTCCCAGGACCCATGTTGGGTGACTAACAACCCTTGCAATGACAGTTCCAGAGTATCTGATGGATACCTCTACAGTCACCTGCACCTTTATGTACACCTTTATCCACAGCCAGGCACATACACATATACAAAAAATAAAATAAAGTCTTAAAAGAAAATATCAACCTTGGATCCATTTATTTTTCCTAATGGTGCAGTAATTCCAAAGGGCTCCTTCTGTTATAGGGAATTCTCTAGCTAAGGTTTGTCATGCTAACACCCCAAATGCACCACCTTTGAATCGTGTTGTGATGCATTGTTATAGTTGTGCTCTTAGCGATTTATTTTGTCAGGTCCATGAACACAAGCAACAAAGACGAAAGCATGGGTTTTGAGAAGAAATTAGAGCCAGAGATACTGAGCTGTAACAAGGAAGGCTGCGCTGTCTCTGGATCCATCATGACCTTACACATAATTTGAAGTGTGCAGAGTCCTGGATCTTACCCAATAATGGGGTGAGTCAACATAATTAACCAGAAACAAACAGCGGGAGTGGATAGAGATAATGGATTCTATTTAACCAGCGGGGGGGGGCACCACAATAAATCAATTCTGCTGCAGACTGTTTACTAAAGAGATTACCAAGAGCTCTTTCCTGAAGTGCTGGGTGTTTTCTAACTGACCCTTCAGATACTATCTGACTTGGAAGGGTGTGAGTTTTTGTTGACAAACAGTCTAAAACTTTGACCTTGAATCATCAACATTCTCCATTCCCACCTAGAAACCTAGGAAACGCACAGGGGATTGGAGAAGTATGGAATCAAGGTGAAGAAAAAAGGTTTCAGCGAAAGGTCTCAATTAGAAGAAATTAGTGGTTTTCCTTGCTGAGTATGCAGAGAGGGAACAGCGGAAGCTTACTGATTTGGGCAGATATAAGCCCACAGCCACAGAGAAGATCCTGGCTAAACTTAATGCGTCTCAAAACAATCAAACAAATAAACAAAAAGCATTAAAATATGAGTGTGTGAATGGAATTTGTAGGAAGGAGGAAGGTTGAGGAGGTGGGAAAGAAAATAGAGAGAGTGGAAACGTGGCAATCAGAATGCATTTTGTAGATGTATATATAAATCATCAGGAAACAAATCAATCAGAAGTTTAGAAATAAACCCATGTTAAAAAAATTTCTTTCAAGAATTGAGAAACGCCCCCACTATGTAGTACAGAAATCTTATTTCTGCAAATGCAGAAGTTCTACCTGGAAATGTTGTCTAGAGATCTGTTCTTTATGTAGCTACTGCATCCCATTTTCTCCTATGTGGCATCTTCAGAGGATCAAAATCCTTTCATCACAAGTCTGGCAGCCAGAAGGCTGAAGTCAGCATTAGTGGGCACAACATCCGTCATGCTTCCTCTGGGTCTTCCAGGGGGTCATCTAGCTCTTGCCTTTCTCCAGCTCCTGGTGGTTCTTCTCAACGTCTGGACTCCCAAGAGCGTCCTCCAAACTCTTCTTCAACAAGACTTTTCTATACGTTTCTAATTTTTTCTCTACAAAAATATTTGTGAATGCATTTAACATACATCCCAAATGCCCTCATCTTAATATCTTTAGGTTAATCATACCCTCAGAGAACACTTTGCCAAATACAAAAGCATTTCTAGGTTACTTGGAGCAGAACCTGCTATGTAGAAATGTTATCCAACTTACTGTAAGATTCATCTTCCAGGGTGTTGATGAGGATATGGTAATGCCTGCTGAACCATAACTGCCACTGGTTATAATTACAGCATAGTAAAACACTGTTTATGCAAGAAATTCATTGTTCGGTATGTGAACATACAATATATCATACCAAGAACCTAAATTTCTGACAAGAACTACTTCACAGACTCTTAGATTTGGGAATTAGAATTTCACAATTGGTGTCTGGGTCTCCCAGGTCCATGGGGTTGATGATAAGTTAGTTTCACATCATATCCATAAGGGTTGAATTTTTATTTATATTTCTCTCTTTTAATATAACAATCAGTGATAATTGTGATGATGCCAGTGTGGCTTTTGGAAATTTTTGACCCCTCTTCCCTTCAATGAAGATATGCAATAGAGAAGTTTCAATGCCATTACTTGTGTAGAATTTTTCCTTTGTTTTACTAATGCCAGAAAATGTTCACTTTTAAATTCTTGATATTATGTTAGCTTTTGGGAAAGAAATACTAGGAAATACATTCTTGTCCTAAAAACACTGCACAATACTTAAATAAACTATCACAAAAATAAATTTGAAAAAAATACCTCCTAGTCATCAAGTAATGGACAGTTATTTTTAAAAGGCAGTAGTTCTATTTCTACAGCAATATTTTCTTTATTCCTGGCCCCAGAAATATTTTGTTTATTCATACCCAGAATTCTTCAGTATATCTGTTTGAGATTCTGAGTTCAAGTACTAATATGGAGACTGTAACTCTAAATTCGTTCAGGAACTATGAAAGATTCTGGGGAAATGTGTCTGCTGTCATGTTTGATAATCTGAGTTTGATCCTCAGATGCACACAGTGAAAGGAGAGAACCAACCCAGTTTTGATCATCGTTCATGATTTCCAGTCAAAAACAAATGAATAGATAAATAAGATAATACTAAAATATTTAAAGACAGTGTTATTCCTCCTTAGAAAATACAATTTCTAATATTTCATATGGGTAAATGTTAAGCAAAGAAGTTGCAGGGTGTAAGGGTGAGGGATGTTCTACTGGAAAGCTTCTAACCAGGAATGTGTTCCTGGGCAGGTCATGCCTATAATTAAAATGTGAATTTCCAAGAGTGGGGCTGTAATAGTCATACTCACCTATGCACTTCTCCTGGACAAGAGAAAGAAAGAATTGTTTTGGGAGAATGATTCCGAAAGTAGAGACCCCCTGTAACCAGATAATATGCTGTATATCCAGCAAATGGCACCGTTTACATTATAAATGACGCAAAGGACTGACCCGGCTCCTTCTGACCCCAGTGCTGATGTCTTTCTACACTTAATGCAAGTGACTAATTGTTTTTATGTCACGTTGTGTAAAATATAATATAAATAATATATATGATATATAATATATGCTATGTAATATTATATAATTATTCTATATAATATAATGATAAGATATAAGTAACATATACTATATTATATGCATATATGTATATATGTAGAGAGAGAGAATACATATTCCCCACAAGATACCTAGAATTTATTTAATTTAGTTCATTTAACTCTGGTTCAATCAATAATCCCTTCCTTGACTTGGCAGTCTAGTCTTCCCACCAGTCTCCCTGAATCTACTGCTGTCTGTTTCCTCAACACGGGTGATCATTCAAACACTTAAAACCAGCCAGGGAATGTTGGGAGTGATGCAGCCTCTTGCTTCAGTGGCATCCTGAGTCTGACTGTGGGGTCTGTGCTGTGCTCCCAGCTCTCCTTGGCCTCCCTTTCTTCTCCATGGTGTTAGTCACATAGCCTTGCTTCCTATGGATGCCTGTCAGAGCCCTGAATTCATACTGCACCTCCCGAGAGACTCTGGGGATACAAAGGTTTCCCTAAAAGAAAGACATAATGGAATTTGGTGCAAGCTCAAACTGAGGGTTTGTTCAACACAGCGTCTCAATGCCAGTGACTTTTCAGGGCTTAGCTCAGTTTTGTATTCTTTTATTTTTTTTATTTTATCAATTTAAATACTTATTGTATGTTTTTATTTATTCATATTATTTATTTATTTATTTATTCGCCCAACAGAAATGTGTACTGTCCTCGTCACAGCATTGAGCAGGGTTACACATCTGGATTTGCTTTTCAGAACAGCATTCTCTCCTCCTTATTTCATTAATTTACTCTATTGCTTGGTTTTGTACTCAGAAACAAAGTCTCATGTAGCCCATGATAGCCTCCAAACCACACTGTGCTTGAAGATGACCATGAATTAGTGGTGCTTCTGCTTCTGGTTCACTGTCGTAATTACAAGTAGGATTGACATGCCTAGCAAATGCTTCTTCTTTTTTTGAGACAAGGTCTTCTTATGTAACCCAGACTGGTTTCAAATGTACTAGAGCTCGAGATGACCATAAATTTGCAGTTCTTTGGCTTCAACTTTCCAGTTGCTTGGGTTACAGTCATGTAGCCCTTCCAATTAGCCTTATATTCATTTAAGCTGCCAACCTAGTAGCATGTCTAAGAAGCAGGAGAAGCCCTTCCTCAAGGCATGAGTACGCGTATTCTAAGCAGCAAGGTAGAATGTCCATCAGATCTCAGCCTTTGTCACTACTGAGAATCTCTTTCGAGTATTTTAAGGGCTCTTCACCTCCTTTGTCAGATGGCATAAACGGAAATGAGGTTCAAAGGACACAAATATTCATTCTTTTTAGATTTGGATGAGGGTTTGATGAATCTATTTCAGAAGGTATTTCAGGTTTCTGTTTACCTCAATGTGTCTGAAAACAGAAAAATTATCCTTTTTCCAAAAAACATTTTATTGTTGTTAGTGTATGTGAGTATGTGTGTGTGTGAAAGAGAGAGTATGTGTGTGTGTGTGTGTGTGTGTGTGTGTGTGTGCATGTGAACATGTATCTTCATGTGCAGGCATGCCACAGCATACTTGGGGAGGAGAGAAAAAAATTAGAGTAGGTTTTCTATTGAACTGAGGGTCCTTCAGGATTGCTCTCAGATCTGGCGGTGTGAGGGGCCTGAACTTTGGGTCTGGTTGTCTGTGGTTCCACTTATTGCTTCTCCTTCAACTCACTTGCAGTCTTTCCAGCTGCAAATGTTCCCATCTTCCCTCGCATGCCACCTAAAGCAGAGCACGTCCATCACTGAAGAGATGAATGTGGGCCATCTATTGAGCAGTGGGAAGTCTGAGGACAGTAAGGAGAGCTTCAGTACCAATTAGTATTATATAGAGCTGGGGGATGTGCCAGTAGGTGAAGGGCTTATCACCTAAGCGTAATGTCTCCAAAACTCACTGAGCCTAGAGTTTATGATTCTAGAGACAGGATTCCCTGCAATGAGCAGGTCAGTCAGTCTAAGCAATCAGTGGATTCCAGGGCCAATGAGCAAATTTGCATCATAAATTAAGAAAACAAAAAATCCCATTGTTGACCGGTGTCCTCTACACACACTTTTACATGCACACATATGCATCCATGTACAATAAAATAAAGAACTAACAAATGAGTAAAATAACCTGCTCAAAATCCCAATCAATGCTGGAGACCTGGCTTCATATGTAAAACGTGCGTTGTTTTTGCTTCTGTGGCTTCATTTGCATATGTTATTAGATTTCTTGGCATCATAAACATGTGAATGTTTCTTAAGAAAATTTATATTTGATGCAGTATTTAATTTTAGGTCAATTTTGCATGTCCTGCATTAGGACATGCAAAGAATAAGAATACATTACAGTCTCCTTTTTATAAGTTAAATGGTATCCCTCCAGTCAGTTTTTAAAATTAGGTTTTTCTGTCCTTTTTTTCTCTAATTTTTAGAATTTCTTAAAACATTTGATAGTCTGCTATGTAAATATTTCTAGGCCAATACAGGTATGATTTATAGTCCATGAAGTTCTAGGAAAACAAAAGCATTAGGTCACAACTCAGTAACTAGATCCTTGCTAACCTTTGAACCTAGAGGCCCTGCTTGTATGAATGGCAGACAAAGAGACAAGCAGAGATGGCCCAGACTTATTACTGTGGGCTTGTTTCTTCTCTTTTAAATAAAATGAAACATAGAAAAACAAATCAAACCAACCAATCAACCAACCAAACAAACAAACAAAAACCCCAGTAATTGCAATCTAGAACCAAGTTCACAAAAAGGCCAACTCTACTTGGCTAAGTCAACACTCGGACTGATAAATGCCCACGCCAAGCTAGGATATTTCTCAGGAGGTTTCACAGCCTTTGAAGGAATTCTGGCAGTGCCGAGAGGCCGTTCTCACTCTCAACCTAGTGCACATCCAAAGAAGATTTAAATTAGGAGAGAAGTATACATTTAGTAGGAAGGAGCATGAAAAGTGTGGGCATCAGCAGGTGGAAGGAATGGTACCTTCAAAAACCTCATCCTTCCTGGGCTTCTCAGTGGGAAGCTTGATCCTTCTGTCTTGTTTCTAAACATCTTAGTCTTCTCATATCATCCGAGTAGGTACAAGAAGCCAACACCACTGGGGTGATGAGCTAAAACAGTTAGGAAGGAGATAAACTTCTTTCTGATTTCTCTATATTGCTTTTTAGTTAAAATTTAAAAGATAGTTATGAGACCATTCAGAATGAGCAACTTTTGGTTGGGTGTGTAGCTTAAAAGTAAAATATTTGCCAAGCATATCCAAGTCCGGCTGTTTCTTGGTTCATTTACGCACCTGTGCACACAGGCACATATGGAGAGAATAAAGTTGAGTGATGCATTGAAAAGCGCTTCAAAAAGGCCCTAAGAATGAGCACGCACCAAATCCCCCCATGCCTTTTTGATGAGGAAAAGCTATTTGCCTTCAGAGAATCTTATCACTGCTCATGCACACAGTCATATAGAGATGTACACACACACACACACACACACACACACACTTATCCACACACAGCAAACACACTTTATATACACATCCAGGCATATAAAGACGCTCACCAGCACACAAACAGACAGAGAGATACATATACACAAACACACAGAGTTGGGCTTCTTATCATTTATATTTACAAGGAAGTTTAAAATAATACTAGGGGGCTGGAGAGATAGCTCAGCCATTTAGAGCACTGGCTGCTCTTCAAGAGGACCCAGGTTCAATTCCCAGAAGCCACGGGAGCAGCTCACAACTGTCTGTAACTCCAGGTCCAGAGGCTCCAACACCCCCACACAGACATACATGCAGGCAAAACACCAATGCACATAAAACAAAATAATTCTTTGGCTAAGTAAAAGTTAAAAATGAGGCAAAAGTAATCAAAAATATGATCTAGAAGTTTAACTCTTTCACAAATAAAGGGTCGTAGCAATAGAAAATGTAGAAAATCTTTTTAAACAAAGGAGCTATTAACTGAAGCTAGTTTATCTTTATGTAATGTCAGAGAAGCTTCACGTACCCCAGATGCAGGGAGACATCTTCGAGACAGGCTCCAGAGTCCAGGAAACCTCCAACCTTGCTGTGAGTTTCTGTGCTGTTTTCCTCACTGATCTCCCTTTAAAACAGCGCATCTCCCACCACAGAGGTTCCGGGCACTTCCAAAGTCCCCTTCTGGTTTTTATTTGTTTATGACCTTAAACCACTTCTGACTTTAAAGTCTTCAGCATAAAACCCAATTTGTGCTTTTATTCATTTACAACAGATGGGGTCAGAGTGAAAAGGAGGAGCCGATTATAGCTTCCCTTTTCTGTAGCCTTTTTATTAAAGTAACCTACATCATTTTTTATAAAGATCACACTTTTTTTTTCCTAAGATGTAATTTCTTATAAAGGATACACACTTCATTCTAGAACAGCGTAGTAAGCAGTAAACTGGCCTCTCAAAGTCTCTATAAAAAGTTATAGTCAAACTGACCTTTATCTTAATCATAATACCCAAATCTAACAGCTTTCCAGACACACAGAGGCCTTAAACTGGATGAAATTCCAAAGGTCTGTGCTGTGGTCACAGATGCTGAGGACAGAAGTCTCAAGTAGCAATAGAACCCAGAACTTTTGTTCACCAAAGTGATAGACTGGGCTTAAAACATCAATTCTTCTATTGACTAAAATTCACATCGTCTATCTGCCAAAGGACTGGTACTTAAAAATTGTATAGGATATGTGTTGCTGGGGAATATTCTTAGGGACCAGCCTTAACAAATTTATCTTCTTTTTCTTCCAGCTTTTATTATAATCTAAAAAAAAAAAAGCACAGATGGGGAAGAAAGGATCATTCAGGAAGTGGTCTTCTGTGCCAGTGTGTTCAAGTGTACTTCCCCCTTCTCTTCTCTGAGGATCAGTGTGGCTGGCTTTTTTGTTGAGGTCTTTGATCCATTTGGACATGAATTTTCTGCTTAGCGAGAGATATGGATCTCTTTTCTTTCTTCTACATGTTGATATCCAGTTGTGCCAGCACCATTTGTTGAATATGCTTTCTTTTTCATGTTTTATAGTTTTTGTTTCTTTGTCAAAAATCAGGTGGTTGAAGATGTGTGGATTGATATCAGAGTTTTCTGTTCGGTTCCATGGGTCCTCCTGTCTGTTCTTATGACAATACCACGCTGTTTCCAGCTCTGTAGCAGAGTTTGAAGGCAGGGATAGTGATGTTTTCAGAAGTTCCTTTATTATACAGGATTGTTTTGATTACCCTGGGTTTTTTCTATTTCCATATGAATTTGAATATTGTTTTTTTGATGTCTGTGAAAAATTTCGCTGGAATTTTGATGGGCATACCATTGAATCTGTAGATTGTGTTTGGCAAAATTACCATTTTTACTATGTTAATTCTACCTACCCAAGAGCATGGGAGATCTTTCCATTTTCTGGTGCCTTCTTCAATTTCTTTCTTCAAAGATTTAAAGTTCTTGTCATACTGCTCTTCCACTTGTTTGGTTAGAGTTGTTCCAAGATATTTTATGTTTTTTGTGGCTATTGTGAAGGGTGATGTTCTCTGAATTCTTTCTTGATCTCCTTATCATTTGCATAAAAAAGGGCTACTGATTTTTTCAAGTTAATCTTGCATCTTGCTACATTACTGAAGGTGTTTATGAGTTGTGGACGTTCCTTGGTAGAATTTTGGGGGTCACTTGTGTAAACTATCATATCATCAGCAAACGGTGAGAGCTTGACTTTTTTTTTCCAATTTGTATCCCCTTGATCTCCTTTTGTTGTTTTATTGCTCTAGCTAGGACCTCAAGTACTATATTGAATGGATTTGGAGAGAGTAGACAATCTTGTCTTGTTTGTGATTTCAGTGGAATCCCTCTATTTAGTTTGATGTTAACTGTTGGCTTGCTGTATATTGCCTTTATTATTTTTAGGTATGTACCTTGTATCACTGCTCTCTCTAAGACCCTTATCGTGAATTTTGTTGAAGACTTTTTCAGCACCTAATGAAATGATCATGTGTGCGTGTGTGTGTGTGTGTGTGTGTGTGTGTGTGTGTGTTTTAGTTTACTTATATGGTGGATTACATTGACAGACTTTTGTATGTTGAACCATCCCTGAGTCTCTGGGGTGAAACCTACTTGATCATGATGGATGATTTTACTGATGTGTTCGTGGATTCAGTTTGCCAGTATTTTATTGAGAATTTTTGCATCAATGTTGATGAGTGGGAAAGGTCTGTATTTTTCTTAGTAATGTCTTTGTGTGGTTTAAGTATGAGGATAATTGTCGCCTTGTAAAAAGAGTTTGGTAAGGTTCCTTCTGTTCCTATTATGTGGAACAATTTGAGGAGTATTGGAATTAGTTTTTCATTGAAAATCTTGGCGAATTCTGTGCTGAAACCATCTGGTCCTAACTTTTTTTTTTGTCTGGCAAACTTTTAATGACTGTTTCTACTTCCTTAACATTTATAGGTCTATTTAATTTATTTATCTAGTCTTGATTTAATTTTGGTTAGTGTTAATTATCTAGAAAATTGTCTATTCCCTTTAATTTTTCAAAATTTTTGGTGTACATGTTTTCAAAATATGACCTGACAATTGTCTAGATTTCCTCCGTGTCTGTTGTTATGTCCCACTTTTCACTTCTGATTTTGTCAATTTGGATAGTCAGTCTCTATCTTTGTTTAGTTTGGATAAAGGTTTGTTTATTTTGTTGATTTTCTCAAAGAACCATTAAACCATTATAGAGATCTGGCCTCTCATACCTTGGCATATAGATCTTGGCAAAATTTTCAGAGTTCAGCACAGTGCTTATCTGTGGATCTCTGCCTCTGCTTCCATCAGTTACTGGAGAGAGTGTCTCTGGTGGCAATTAGGGAAGTCACAACATGCTTGCCATAGTTCAGGCACCCTCTCCAGTACTGATAGGAGTCTTAGTTGGGGTCATCTTTGTGGGATCCTGGGATTCTCTCTTCCATCCTCTCCTCCTGTCTCCTCCCCTTTTCCATCTAATCCTGTCAATTGGGAAATCAAGCATGTTTACTTCCACTTGCAGAGCTGAGAATAATTTCTTTCTGTTAATCTTGCTAGAAGTTATTTGAAGTTCACTAGCCACCACTAACTTGAGAACTAACTTGAGATATTCATGCTTGATCACAATACCTCACTCCATTTTATTTATGGGTGCAATGTTTATGTTTCAACAGATTTTTCTCGTATTTCTTCCCATTTGCTAGCTCATGGTGTTTTAAAGGGTTACTCAGTGTCCTCTTGATCGTCACCTGTACTCAAAACAAGATTTGTCTGTGCCTCCTAAGTTTACTGCAAGTTCTTCATGAATTTCAGTTACTCTCCTGACAGCTCTGTTAACAGCCTTCATGCTGTGAGTAGAGATCACTGAGAGTCTTCACACTGTGAACAGACCTCACTGAGCCTTTGCATTGTGAGGAGAGCTGACTGACAGTCTTCACACTGTGAGTAGACCTACTACAGACTTCACACTGTGAGTAGAGCTCACTACAGCCTTCACACAGTGAGTAGAGCTCACTGAGTCTTCACACTGTGAGTAGAGCTCACTGACAGTCTTCACACTGTGAGTAGAGCTCACTGACAACTTCCACACTTTGCAATGCAACAACCTCATTCTCCTTTGTCAGTCTCGTCTGTAGCATGATTAATAAAAACAAGAGACACATAATGGATTCATCATGAAGATCAGAAAAACAAAGCAGGCAGCCACTTGTTCTTGCCTCTACCTCAAACCAAAATGGCGATCCTGCCTCCACTAATCCTCAGAATGAGACTGAACCTGAGACTTGTCCTCTCCTGTTTTATAGTCACTTCTTTTTGGTGCTGGTATTAAATGCACATACCACTACTGCCTGGTTTCTATGGCTAGTAACTGTGGCTACTAAAGGTGTGTGCCACCACTGCCTGGTCTGTATGGCTGTCCAGTGTGACTGTTTTACTCTCCGATATTCAGACAAGCTTCATTTATTGAAATACAAATGAAATATCACTACACTCCTCTAGCTTCAGACTGTTCTATGAGAGGTTATTGTTCCTCTCTGCTCCAATACCATCTCCGGCTGTAATCCCTTCAAATTTCTCAGTGAATTCATTCACAGTCCTCACTCCCAATACCACCAGAAGCCAAGGTTCAGTAAGTGCCAGAGTGGTCCACATGGTTGTCCCAGGGCCAAGATCACAGTGGGGATTCCTCAGATACTTGTGTGCAAGATGGGGCACAAAATGTTTTCTTATATAAGTCTATGATAAATTTAGTTGACCTTTCATGGATAATGTTACTTTCAAAAATGTTGGTTACCTGTGTTATATTTTTGTCTCTAGATACACCAGTAATAGAATTTAAAAGCAAAATAGATACATTTTCTAAGAATAATATATAGAAAAGTAAAAAAGAAAATCACAATAAGTTATCTAGAATTATAAATATATAATTAAAGAATACCTTAAAATGTTGTGGTTTTTCTCTTTTTTAATTTTTTTATAATTTATTGAAATTGCTATTCATGCAAGTATCTAATCTCTCTGAATAATATCATTCAAAATCAACATCTCATCTGTAGATAAATTTATGACACATCTATTATTCAAATGCTTTTCCATCTGCTCGTTCCCTTATTTTATGAGAGCAACATAAATTGAACAATAGAACCACATTCAATAAAAATGTGCTGCAAAATTTTCCATTAATTCTTATAAATTAAAAAGTTATCTTTCTGTTCAATTTTACTAGAGCTCTCCCTAGAACAAACACAATATAACTATTTCTTAAGTCCTTTTGTTGCCATGACTTAAGGGAAGAATGGTTTCCTGTGACTTGTGGTTAAACAAATGCAGTCTATCCTTGGTGTGACGGTGGGGGTCTGAGACAGCTCGTCACACAATCAAAAGTCTGGAAGCAGATAGAGATAAATGCTGGTGTTTGCAGACTTCTGTTTTCTTTCATTTCCACTCCAGAACTCTAGCCCAAAGGGTGATAGAAACAACATGCACTCGGAGTGTAACTTCTGTCTTTAGTTAAACCTCTTTGAAAGCAGAACATATAATACACAAATGACACAAAGGGTAATCTACAAAGTCAATTGATCTCTACATATTCAAATAGCATTATTCACTGAAAGAGAAAAAAATTAATTCTATATGCAAACATAAAAAAATTCTAAGTTAACTAGACAAATAAGTAACAACTGAACAAAAAGTGCAAGCTGGCAGTGTCACAAAACTTAATTTCTAAGTATACTCCAGAGCCATAGCGGTAAAAGCATCAGTAGACTGTCTTAAAAATTGCATCATCAATTTGTTACCTGACAACTCAGATCCTTCTTCCATTTTCCACAAACAAGTGTTGAAAAACACTTGTTATACAAACAGAAGCATAGACACTTACAAAATCTGGAAAGCCTATGATGTTTTTTCACACAAAGACCTATTATGCATTTTAGTTTCCTTACCATTGGCTGATATTAAAGATGGCTTCCTGGTGGATAGTATATTTCAAGGTTTGCTTGGCATACTGTGGATTCTGCCATTTGTATACTTACTGATCCTATTTAATCAGAAACACTCAAAGCAATTCCTTGACAATTCATATAAATGTATATATGAATGAAAAATGTGGTTGGCAAGGTACCTGTGGCATCCGCCAAGCATCCAACCTCTTCTAAAGATCTGAAGAAGCTGTAATGAACAAAACATACTCGTTGAGACTTAGAGTTATGTGTCAGGAAAATACACCAAATACCAAATATGTTGTCATGCTTTAACTTGACCAGAGCTATTTACATGGGCTCCCATTGAGATTGAGGGCTTCTCCCATTAGTCATTCAGTTGTAGGATGAGTTAGTTTGACAGATTTCAATAACACTTGTCATCAGTTGCTTGTAATTGTAGAGTTACATATCCATTTTTCTTTTGGAGACTTTTTCTAATGGAGGCGATAATATTTAATGAGATGATTATAGTTTTTATAAGGGGATACATGTCCTACATACAATATGTGGAAGTTCTCATTAGGAAGAAATTTGTACATGCAAACAACTTAAGCACGCTTTCTGAAAGAACTTTAGAGTTGTATTCTGTCTGTTTGTATAGGCACTGGGTAATAAAGTCCTCCCTTTCCCCATTGGATACCGTGTACTAATGTGTGATCAAAACGAACGCCTCATCTTTTAGTCCTAACACAGTCGTAAATGTATCCCTTCAAACATTTGTCTTACATAATCATTCCTTCAGATAAATTACAATTAGACACACATATTAAGCACTACACGTAATTCAGTATTGCTTATGCATAAATGCAGAACTATAAAGCTGGTACAGAGATAGGAAATTCTAGATTGCGTACAAATTACCCATTGAATATCTTTTTTTTTTTTTTTTAGTTAACTTAAATTGGGATGCCTTAAAGCTGAGGTAATAGAAAATCTTCCCTTGGTTTAATTCTAGTGCATGACTAAAAGAATTCTGGCATTTAGTTGAAAAGATAGAATGAATCACCAGTCACGGAAAACTCCAGCATGCAGTATATTCTGACTTAGGAAAACTGCAAATGGCCCAGCCACAAGTGGAAAAACCATTGGAATGCCAAGAGTGCAAATGTTTTTAGAAGACAAAAATTCTAATTAGTAGGGATGGGAATCACAGCATGAGACTAAATCATTGGTTTGAGGCTAAGAGTGGTTATGCTGGGCTGTGTCATTAAGATTGCACAGTACCATTGTGATAAAACAACTGTTAAACAAATCACCCACCTCAGAGTTTCCTAAACAGCGCTTTATAGTTTATAAAGAGACTTAAGCAAATATATATTGTAGTGTTTTTCTTTGTTAGCTTCTCTAATGAATTTAGCAGGTTTATTCTTAGGAGAAAATCTGGACTCATCATTTGAAGTCTGTTTTCCTTTTAGGTTGTGGAGTAGAGGTTTACTTTCAGACACCTAATAAATCATGATCTAACGTCTGAGAAAGAAACTTATTGCCACATTGCTAAATCAAGGACGGAAGAAAGGAAGAAAAAAGCCCAGGGATGGTGAGTTCGCAACAAACTTCTGACCACGGGACAGTAATGAGCCAGGAAGCTATATTCTCCAGTAATGACATGTTATGCACCATTAATGATATGTTAGTTGCTTCCATCTTATTATGTGACGCTAGCCATAGTTTGCGTTTGAAAATGTTAATCTTGCCTTGTTTGTAGCTCACCAAGGAATACAGCCATATGAAACACTTTTCTATGTCAGGCAATGCCTTCACTGCTGGATAGATTGCTGCTGACAGCTTTTGACCAGAGGGAGCCATTAGATTTTGCAGGCTGGCAAACAATTATAGCTTTGATATGAACTACAAGGTAAAGATTAAAAGGAATACCAACGCAGATAAATATGTTGGCTCTTGGTGGTCTCTAGATCCTCCTTGGGTGAATGAACAATAGATTTAACCACTAAGAAAAGAAAGAAAAAGAGAAAAAATTCGCAAACTCTCCAGGTTTTTAAGGGAGAAAAAAAATAAACAGTGAGTCTTTTGAGAAGAATTATGGAAAATTCATGACACAGAAATAATTCCAAAGATTTATTTTAAGACAAGAAATAGTGAACAACAGACGCTTCTAGCAAGAGAAGATGTCAAGATTTTTCCGTTATTGAAAATAACAGTATAAGTGGCTGTGCTTAGTAGCCGCACAATCTAAAGTTGTTTTATACAAAGTGATTCAACACTTTTAAATAAACAGTTATATGGGTCAATGAACGCTGTAGATCATAAGAGAACATGGGACATTGTTAAGCAGAAACTAGACCTAGACTTCACTAGATGGAAAAAAAGGAGCTTGAATAAGAGAAGAAAGAAATTGTGACCAGTTTAGGACTACATGGATACTGAAAATTCAGGAAAAATCAAGTTTATATGTTTACATAACTAAACCATCTTTTACTTATCAAGGAAAAATTTTTATATAGATTCTGAAATGAATTTCTAGAGTGGTTTTTTTTTTCACAGAAAAGACAAAAATGTCTACTTGTTTGTATATAACCTCCTGTGTACTGAGACTTCTATGAATTTCTTTCAAATAGTCAGTAACCTCCAAGTCAGATTACAAATAAAATGATGTAGATATCCTAACAAATAGAAATTTCTACTTTCTTACTGTGGTAAGTTAAAATGTATTAACATACATAGAACTTCATGGAAACTTCAGAGATTCAATAATTACTTGTTCTTTTCTAATTTGGCTGTAGGTAAATTCAGTTGCTACCTTTCCTCCTTGTATTGTCCTTCTGTGGTAGACTGGAAGTAATGATATATCAAAGAATTTGTTCATCAGTAATGTCAGGACACAGAGGGCAAATCACAATCAAACAGAGTGCAACCCACGCCTGAATTGGCCACAATGTGGTCTAGCAGGGGTCGACAATTCTAACCCTGTCACATTGCAGAACTCCAGCCAAGTACCCATGCCAGCCAAGTACCCATGCCATGTGGCTGGGATGGACAGAATGCAACCAACTGCACCAACGAGGAGCCTGCCCTTTGATGCCTGGCAATTGGGCACTGTAATACTCTCCTTGTGGTGAGCAAGTATGGCTCAGACCAGCATCACAGCAACCTGAGCGAGACAGGGAGAGCCACACACAGGTCTAGGACTGTACACCCTGTGCTCCAAAGACAAAACACAGGCCCACCCAGTATCTTGCAGCCCCAGCCAGAAGCCCCAGCCACAATTTAGTGAGCAGGGGTAGAGTATGGTGTCTTATGAGGAAAGAGAGAGAAACAGAGATATAATGGTTCAGACTCTGTGAACAGCGGCATATCTGGTCCTGTTGACGAGAGCACAGGTGAGCCAACCCTAAGAACCTGTGCTTGGGAGACCTAGTCCCATCTTTCATCTGCCACATAGTGGCATGGCCTGGGGAGATAAATTGTTCTTTTCACTGTCCATTAACACCTGAGGCAGGTGAGAGAGCTGGCCCTGAGGTCACAAGAGCAGGAGACTTGTCCCTGCCCCTTGCCAGCTGTAGCATTTGGGAAAACCGGCCCTGTACCTTCCCTCAGCAAAACAATATTGCCAATCCTGGTGGTGGAGGTGTATGTGAGCCACGCCTGAAGTAGTAACCAAGGGAGTACTGTTCCCATTACTCACCAGTTATGAAAAAACATGGGCAGGGAAGAGTTACTCTCTTCCCCTCACCCATCAATGCCTGGGGCGGGTGGGAGGGCAGGCCCTGTGGTCATATGATGGAGAGCTATCTCTGATCCCCACCAGCTACAACACTGGGGTGAACAGGCTCTGCACCTCACCAGCCAGCACAACAGAGCCAATCCTGAGAATGTGACAACTGTCCCTATTATCCATCTGACTTATGATGTCATGGGAAGGAGAGCGATTGACCCATCATTAACACCTGAGGCAGATGGGAGCGCTGGTCCTGTGGTCATAAGTGTGGGAGAGCCATTCCTGTCTCCCACCAGCTGCAACACTCAGGAGAGCAATGCTGCACCTCACCAGGGCAGCACAATAAAGCCAATCCTCTTAGCACAGACACAGATGACTCAGTTTCAAAATCGTGACAATGGGAGAGCTGTCCTTATTTTCCATCTAGCAAGCCAACACTACAGCTAGTTGCCCAGGCCCAGACTAAGAGTTACGACTTGGTCTATCTCAATATTCACCCCATCTATGATCTGCTGGAACATGGAAAGGGACCTGGCCTGCAGATCCAAAGCCGCAAGGATCCCCAAAGCACAGGGCAGCAGTGGAATGTCCAAGAAGAATCCTGGTGGGGGCACAGCATCGAACTTGCAATGGAAACCAGGGACTTCGAAACAGGCCAAAGACTCTTTGCAATGAAAACTTGCAAATTGAGAAATATGGAAAAAGGAATCTAGTGGCGTGACTTGTTGGGTTCCACTGCAGAGTCCATAATAAGATTTTTAATTTCATTCCTTCTTTTACTTTTCTCATTTTATTACTTCCTTCTTTTTCTCTTGAATTTTGTTTTATTTTGGGAGGTGCGGGGGAGGAGGGCAGATGTGAAAGGATAGGAAATGAATGAGATACTTGACATGAAAAATGCATGGAAAATAAAAAAAATATAAAAAATAAAGAATTTGTTAAACTCTGATGTCTGTGGTAGGAAGATCACACTGAATTTCAGTACAGACTGTGTATATAGGCTGTGTCAAAATAACAGAAAAAAGCAGAAAGAAAATTCCAAAATGTATTTAGTTTGATATTAGTATATTAGTTTAAAATGTGAAGGTTTACAGTTTTCTGCTTCTCCCTAGAAAGGTATATTCTGTAACTAAAAAAAACAAACTTACAAAATAAACAACAGCAGAAAGCAAGCAAATAACAAAAAACTACCTTGTTTTGAAGTAAATTCTCAGAATCAGGACTTTTTCCCAACATTTCCTCTGGGAAGACTGCTGAACTATCTGTACGCTGTTCTAACGTGGCCAGCCAGTACCTCTATTGGTTGCAACTAATGATTTGGTTTAAGGAGGTAAAGATATGATATAGTTGCTGTAATGACAACTAAAACAAATATCTGGGATCCCACAAATCTAAAGTCATTATTAATTAATCTATGTAAATAAAATGATGGTACGTTTTCATTTTACAGTATTTCACTAATACTGTGTCAATAAGGGTCATTTCCTGGTCCAGAACAGTTCGCCCCTAGCGAATGTGCATGCAAATAAAAAAGAAAACAAAAATAAGAGGAGGAGGAAAAAGAGGAGAAGAAATAAAAGAAATAAGAAGGAATATTTTGGAAAATAAGAAGTGAATGTGAGCTTTTAAAGAATGGTGAAAGATGAATAAGTGATACAACATAACACTGGAACATGGGCTGACCTTTACCTGATTTTGTCTGTGTTTGATATGAAATTAGCCTTCAGCTTTAGGGTCTAAAGAGTTGACTTTATTCTCCAGTGACCTTCTCTTACCCTCTTCTTTCCTTGCGACCACACCTCCATTTTCTAGTCTAGGTTGGACTTGCCCAAGACAAAAAGCAGGTAGCATCCTGAGATCCAAACTATCTTCCCATAATAGAATTTATCACGAAGTTCTGATGGTGCCACTGAATGCACCCCCACATCCAACCCTCTTGTACATATAGTTTGTCACCAAGTCCTGATGATTTCACGAGTATAAGTAGTTTCTTAAGTCAGCATACTTCTGTCTATACAACAGTAATTTTTTTCTAACATAGTGACAGCCTCCGATTTTTATCTGCCCCTCTTATCTTGCCCCTTTAATCCAGCCCTCTCATATCAGAAGAAATTGTAAAACATGAACATGATGTTAATAGTTCCCTGATTAAACCACAGTTACATTGTATCTACCCCACATCATTTTCCCTCTGTTCAAGCACAGCTTGCTTTCCTTTTATTTTAAGAAGTGCCTGAACTCTTTTTAGACATTCATCATTGGTTTTCCTTTACCTGGGAGGTTTTCTATCAGTTTGGCCCCAGGCAGTTGTTCTCTTGATAATTAGTATCTATATGTAAAGCTATGGCTTTGGAAAATATTTTCCTAGCTAAATAACTTAAAATGTATTTTTCTTTTTATTCTTCCTTATAGCCATTATTCTGACTTTAAGACATCAATGTTTCTCTCTCCCTCTCTAGCTTTCATTTCTCACACATTTGTTTTCCCTATGAAACTGATCAAATAAAAATGCCAGAAATGCTCAGATACTCAATGATATATGCCTGACTTCTGATAAATTTTCAATATTTGATCATTTTCTTTAATATGTTCACATAGAAAAATATTGCCAGGATCATGTTTTCTAGATGGTGCATTTCCCATTACATAGTCTCCAAATATATCAATATAAAGACATTTTCCATCGTCATAGTTCTTGATAATGTCAGCACATCCCGTGGGTGCTAGATTGATGTGAAATTCCCCTCAGCATGTTGTGAATACCATTGGTTGATAAAGAAACTGTCCTGGGCCTGAGCAGGGTAGAATAGAGGTAAGAGGGGAAAACTAATCTGAATTCTGGGAGAGAGAAGGCAGAGTCAGTGAGATGCCATGTAGCCCTGCCAGAGACAGATGCTGGAATTTTACCTGGTAAACCACAGTCTCATGGTGATACATAGATTAATGGAGATGGGTTAATTTAAAATATGAGTTAGCCAGAAATATACTAGAGTCATTGGTCAAACAGTGTTTTAAATGATATAGTTTCTGTGTGATTATTTTGGGGCTGAGCAGCCGGGAACAAACAAGTGTACTCTTACAACACTAGATGATGTTTCCTTGTGTGAACTTGTTTTTCGTCTATGCTTGGCTTCTTAGGGAATGGGTGCCTCTCTATGCTTACTGCTCAGATTTCCTTATTCTTCACTTCCAACATGTCATTTTATCTGTTTTGTGTCTCTGAAACATGCTCTTACTATGTAGTCCAGCCCTGCCTGGAACTCTGTGTGTACCCTTCACTGACTTCAGTCTCTTGGAAATCTGCCTGGCTCAAGCACGCGGGTAAACATCACATTGTATTTATGGGTAAAGTTAAAAAACAAAAACAATTATTGCTACTGGAATTTCTCTCTCTTTTTCTCTGTCTCTCTCTCTCCTCTTGAGATCTATCTGTATCCAATAAGCTGTATTTTTATAAGTTTATTTGTTTGTGTAATTTCTTCACAGCAATAGAAATGTAACAAGACATAATTTTAGAACTCTTGGAATAAAGGTTAAGGGCAATGCCCTACCTATTTGTCCTTAACTAAACTGACAACTCAAAATGAAATAAGATCTCATGGATCTAAGTAAAGAATTTTTTAATCAAAAGAAACTTTTAAATGTATGTTCCAGGTAGATATAGACATGTAAGGCTAAACTGTATATAAGAATTAGAAACTGTGGATAAAGAAACACTGCAAGTCAAGAAGGATTTATGGAGTGAAGAGGAAGGTTTACCACATATTGTGGCACATGTCTTTAATCCCTGCACATGGCAGAGACAAGGGTGATCTCTGTGAGTTCAAGACCAGCCTGGTCTACAAAGTGAGTTACAAGCAAGTCAGGGTTATATAGGAAGATCCTATTAAAAAGGGGGGAAGGGGAGGGGAAGGATAGACTTGAAAAAGAAGAAGAAATGAATGAGCTAAGTGTTACAGTCAGGAAATCTCAGATCTGGGACATTATTTACTTTGCAGTAGTTTAAGGAGAAATATTTTCTCAGTTCAGAATAAGTGTTGCCTTCTGAGAAGAAGGTATGATACATGCTTCTAATCCTACTATCTGAAGGCAGAGGCATGAGGATTGTGAGTTTGAGGCTTGCCTGCCTGACTGATTAACTGACTGTATAGTGAGAATTTGTCTCAAAATAAAATGATTTATGTTTCCTTGGGGCTGATAAAGGGCTAGAAACTAGGTGAAGTTTTGTTATGTAGCAGTCACACATAGCAATACTGGAACACAGTTATTAAAAGTAGTCTATGAGTGGAGGACTGTACTCATCCCAGCAAAGGGGCCAGTGTCACATCTCTACCTCTAGGAAAAGCTGCAACATTCTAAACTGCCTGGAAGTTTATTAACTGCCATCTAAACCTTGAACTAGGACTCCCTAAATCTAGTAGGAGGTTTTCTAATAAATCACAAGATACACCATGTTCACCTTGGTTAAGAGTGAATCCCAGTGGGCCTTCCCATTACCTGGAGAGCAAAACTTCTCTCTAGGGAGACCACCTGTTCAAGAGACTTTAATAATAATCTATAGCCTATATCAAATATAGATTGGCACAATATTTCTTGCAGCCGCTGTCTATTGTTATCCTTTTAGAGTATACCACTATTTTTATCATAGATATTATTTTTTACATGATGCTCTATGTGTAGTGTCTGGATTTTTTTCTAAAACTTTCTTCCAGAACTGGGGGACCAAGAGGAGTTCAGAGCATGATCCCAGTGAATATGTTGGCAAAATTCTTCAAGAGAGTAGAACAAAATGTGTGTGTGTGTGTGTGTGTGTGTGTGTGTGTGTATCCAAAATTGTGAAATGAATACCATATTGTGAATATATTTCTTTGAGAATTATCAACTTCATGAGTTCAGCCACTGTCTGGCTGTGTAGATCATTTTTGAAATCTGTATAATAGCTAAATTCATCCACACAGCATAAACCATGTATTTTTTTATCACAATCATTTCCCCTAACATAGTATGGTATGATTGACATAAAGTGTTCTTCAACTTATCTACATAACTATGTCTATTTATCTATCTGTCTGTCTGTCTATCTATCTATCTATCTATCTATCTATCTATCTATCTGCACTTAAAAAACTGGTGATGGTTCATGCTGCAGTTCTTTGCACCTGCCCCCTACCCATTTTAGCCCATGAGGCAATAGATCGATCGATCTATCTATCTATCTATCTATCTATCTATCTATCTATCTATCTATCATAACATATATAGTTAATAAATTATATTATTGATCTATGAAACATTTTGGCTATTCCACACATTGCCTGTTGAACTAGCATTTGTATCAACTCAGCTCTCTGAGAATGTGGATAATATCCAGTACAACCTAAACCACTAAGGACTAAAGGAAACAATAATGGTTGTTTGACCTAGTATGAGGTATTCCATATTCACGCTCTCACTTTGCACAGAACAATGGATTAAAACACACATCTCCCAGACTCTCCCTATGGAGCAAAAATACTGGTCAAACATCTGAGGTTTAGAATGTGCAGGTGCTTTTCAGAGATCTGGCTTCTGTCTTCCATGTTGTAGCACTGACAAGGCCCAGTGCATCTGCATTCTCCAAAGATGTCTTCAGCCCCACTTGGTGCAGGATGATAGATCCATAGACCTGAATACTCTCACTAGGAGCTCCCAAGAGGCCAAAAGACAGGCCCAAAGGTTATAGAATTCTAACTTTCTATGAGTTTTGACACTGGCTTTTCTCTTTGATATTTTATATCTTTATCAAAATCTGGACTCTATTTACTCATGGACTAGAATGAATTGAGGAGGGGCAAGAACAAAGAACTATAGTATGAATCCCCACTAATTTTTTTAGGTGTATTATACAATCTGATTTAATTAATTGCTGGTTGGTGAAGATTCTCCGCTATACAATGGTAATTTTTGAAGACTAGTTAATAGTTCTTCCCATATATAGGTGTCAACACAGAATCAAGAAAACAGAGAAAAGAAAATACAACCAAAAACAAAGCATCAAGATCCATTCACAGAAGCCAACTCAAGAAAACAAGTTACTTGGATGGCATTCTTGAAATGTCAGCACTCAAGAACTAGTGGTAAGACGCTCAGTCATCCTCCTGTGCACAGAAAGACCAAAATCAGTCCATGTTACACAAAACTCTGTCTGGAAAAAAACAAAATGAATGAACAGAAACAAAGAAAACAGAGATATCTCAATTATCTGAAAGAAAACTTAAAAGAGCCTGAAGAAAGACATCCAAGGAGTGTAAGAGAACAATGCTAAACAAAAAGACATTTCTACAAACAAAACCAAAACAAAACAAATCAAAAAAATAAAAAAGAATTAGCTAAACAGAAACTGAAGATGGAAAGAGAGAATATATAACTACAACAATTCAGTCGAGATGTTTTAGCCACAGACTAGAGGGAAGCATAGAGAAAATTCAGATACTTTTAAAGCCATCACATTTAATTCAGATATAAAAAACTTTTAGAATTAAAATAATAATGACAACAAAATTCTATAAGGAGTGGAAATTGGAAATGCAAAGATTTCTCCTGAACATGGTTATGGATACGTATGCTCACGCAGAAGATAGGTGAGCTTTGAAGAGAAGGCAATGCCATGTGCACAGGTCTATCAAGACAAAGGCATGGAAAAAAGAACAGAAATTCTTAGTTGAAAAAACAGTGGCCGATGATTCCGAAATCTGGTAAGCCCATTATAGGCGGACATTTCTTTCCCACGTACTTGATCCCAAATAACCACACAGAGGCTGTCTGGCCTAATGGAGAAAAAGTTCAAAACCAAGCAAAGGAAACCCACAGTTTTTCATGTCTGATATAATATGGAAGGACCTGACAGACGTTAGACAACCTAATAACAAAATATTTAGATTTTGGAAGAAAACATATAATTTTCTTTGTTGATAGATGATATGATCTCATAGATGGAAAAATCCCAAGGAGTCCATAAATAAAAAAATTAAAATTAAAAAACAACCATCCAACTAGCAACAGGAAAAATCTTGTGGAACTAATCAGTGAAATTGTACCAACACTCCAAAGGGATTTAGAAAAGGTCAGCAGAACTAATGATCAAAGAACTACACATCCAAAGCATAGTGAGTTACCAAATCGTGCATGTAAAGATGACTTTTGTAACAACAATAGTGACTGACAAAATACTACTGACATTGCGAAAAGTTTAGATCAGTAGGATGGCTGTGCCCTCCACATAGGAATATGCAAATTTTCGGTTTTCAGGATAAACAGCGTATAAAAGCCCTCCCAGACTTAAACATAGAATTTATCTGTGATTCAGAAATTTTACTTCACAGTATTCATCCAAATTAATTAATATTAAAGTCTGAAGTCGTATATGTGCCCCCATGTTTATTACAACCTTATTTATATGATCCAGGATATAGAAACAGACTATAGTGCCACTTTTAGAAGAAAGAGAAAGTAGTAAATGCAACAAAATATTTTTTACACTTAGAAAAGGAGAGGCTGCCTTTTGCAATGATGTCAATGAATCTCGAACATATCGTAAGTAAAATAAGCCACTTACAGAGAAAGACTGCAGCATTCCTTTTTACACAGTATGTGTATACTCAAATTCAACCATAGAGAATAAAATAATGATAGTCTGCATCTAGGAAAGGAGACTGCATAAGGAATTTGCAAATGAATCTACATAAAGCTTTAGACATTTTAGAAATGTAAGGTGAATTCCTGTTAGGCGTGAGATGTGCAGCCCTTGGCCTGGACTTGACAATGTGTGGTATTCTAAATTCCAGGGGAAGAAAGGAAGCATAATTCTGTTCTTGCCACTAAAATCCATAAAATAAATGAGAGAAGCTAATGTATTTTAAGCCACTTTACACATTGAGCGAGCTTCAAGGCCATTCCTTTTTTTTTTTTTTTTTTTTTTTTTTTTTTTTTTTTTTGGCAGTCATGTTAGAGGATTGTCAGTCCCTGTCTTTTGTCAGTGAGTTCACAGCAAAAGGACTATGGAGAGAGAATGGATCGAAGCACCAAGAAGCTGGTAGCTGGCACCCAAACATGAACATAGCCATGGAATTAGGGGATTACACTTTACATCGATTAAAGTTATGGTCTTGGGCTCCTGTCTTCCTCCCTTCCTGATGGGAGCAGAGGAGGAGAGAGGAAAGGGCATTTTTTAATCAAATTATTTGGGGAATTACAAGAGACTAGAATAATAATTCAGAGTTGTTACATATCTAGACAGCCTAAATTTATGTGCAGCCCCCCACTGTTGAGTTCTAATTTGCATCCATCCAACAATTGTGTAAGCGTTTCTCGTTCAGCTGCACAGAGAATGACCTCATCCGGTCCTATTCATCCACGTTTTCTCCCCGACAACTAGGGATTGAACGAATTGTGTGTCAGAAATGTGCTAGAGTCTGAGGTTACGAAAACATGTCACATGTGCGTGTCCTTAAGGAATATCCTAATAAAGAATCCAGACATGTAATTAATGATTGTATGGTCATAAGTGCTGTGATTAGAGTATGAGATGAGAGATATTGAATTACAGAGAAGGGCCGTCTCTAAATTAATGAAGGACTCAAGGAAAATTTCCCGAAGAACTGAAGTATTTCAAGAGAACATAATAAATGATGGTAATAATGAGTAAGACATAAAGTTCTCAGAGTTATTGAGTGGTCCGGGAGAGTCATGACTACCGGGAGACAAATTACTGCTTTCTCTCTATCACTAAATCACTAAATATTCACATTTTACTTTATATAGATTTATCTAGTCTTAGTCTAGGATGGTAAGATGGCTCAGTGGGTAAGAGCACTGGTTACCAAACCGGAAAACCAGAGTTCATTCCTCCGAACTCTTAAGAGAGAACAAACTGTCCAAGCTGTACTCTAACCAACACACAGTGCTAGAGTGAGTACAAGTGTGTGTGCACACACGCACACACACACACACACACACGCACACACACACACACATACACACACACACACACACAAATACATGTAAAACTATAAACATCTATCTAATTAGTTTCTGTGGCAGGTCTGCAAAATGACCCTGAATGTACATATATTTCTTTACAAAGAGCTCTCTGGGTTTGGTTTAATTAAATACCAGGCACCCCAAGCTGCTAATAGCCTGAGATGGACTTCGGCACAAGACAGACAGAGAAACGATGCTTCTCAACGACAACCCTATGCTCTTCAGCCTTTCCTCCTTGGCTATTGCAATATGGCTCTGCTGGAGAGGCATGAAGGACCATCTGGGACACGTCAGTGGAAACACATCTGAGCATGGTGGGGAAAGTGAAGAAGCTGCTGACGACCTTGCTTCCAGCGACAGGCTAGCTAACCTCATCTTTTACTGTAGAGAGAGGAGAAAAAAAAACTTTTTTAACATGTTGAGCCAAACATACAGCTTTATCTTAACAAACCTTCCCTTAAAGACTGTCTTGAAAATTAACCAGCGTAACAGACACCACTTATGATCTGCTTTTGGCAGAATTACTTTTCCCCAGGTGTGCACGTCTCTTCTGGGTTTCTCAGTACGCTATCATCAGGCAGTATTAGAATTAGCTCCAACCTTCAGGGCAGAAGACTGAGGACCAGACTAAGTGAAGAAAGAGTTGCAGATTTGAGCCAGATTTGTTATAGATTTTACTCTTTGTGTCTAAGATCTTATTTCTCCCCAGTTATGTAAAAAAAAAAAAGATGGAAAAGTTTTGTTTTTTTAACAAATCTAGTAAGACAAATCTGGTTTCCCAAGATAAATTTGAAATGTCTTGCACTAGGCTTGTAAAATCCATATATTTTGAAAGTAAATCCTAGAAAAATGAAGCTTATTAGCTATATATTGCAACTGTGTTCACAAAAGCTACCAAGATTTGAAAAAATATCATATAGTCATAAAACTGAGGAAAATAAAAATTAGCAAATGCTTTTAAAAATTGGTATTTTTCCCAGACAGAGTTTCTCTATATAATTCTGGCTGTTCTGTAACTCAATTCTGTAGACCAGGAAGGCACTGAACTCCCAGAGATCTCCCTACCTCTGCCTGTGTGCTGTGCTTAAAGGTATGAGCAACTACCTTCTTGGTTAAAAGTCGATTTTTAAAAATAACCAAATACACAGTTTTGTGTACCTACCATTTCTATGTATTTTCAACTGATATGTTCATTGTTAGTAGACAATGAAAAGAAATTTTTTTATGAAAAAAATAGATGTCATATAATTTCCAATCTACATTAGACTTTAGAGCAAAATTAATACAATCTCTAAATTATTGATAACACTGTTAAGCAGAGACATTTGAAAATTTTATGTTGTAGTTAGTTAATATGACTAGTTAGATTTCGTCATCATAATGTACTAAGTTGTTTCAACTCTGCTCAAAGAGACCCACATATATTGATTTGGTGAGAAAGCAGGTATGTAGTGAAATCGGTGCTCAAGACCACAGCCACTGTTTCGTATTAAAAACGATAATTTACTTAAATTTTAAAAGTGATTCTTTTACTCAATAAATTAGTCAATCAGTTACCTTAATCTGGTTATGGCTGGTGATGGGTTTGTGAATAATTGCAGTCGCATCCCTCATCGTACATTTTGCCTTTCCTTATGACTGATTCCATATTTCAGGTATTTGAATATTGGAAATAGTAGCCTGATCATTTGCCCCGTTTATTTACTGAAGCTTTTTCCACATTCACCATCTCTCAGGAATTGTTTTGTTTTTCAGTTCTGGTGTCTGCAGGACGTAAATCTTCCTAGAGAAACAATCTGCCTCTCATCTGCACTGTCATTCCTTCAGCTCCTTAGTATGCTAAAATAAGACCTCTCTAAACTGACTGAAGAGAAAGCAAGAATGAAATACCCACAGTTGCCCTAAGTGATCAGTCCTTTAACAGTAAAAATATTTTTTGGATGTATTAGGTAAAGCAATTGCGATGAAGAGAAAGGAGCTATGGCTACTCACTGGAGTCTAACCTTACAGAAAACCCAAGTCAAACCAAGAAAGGAGTGAGAAGAATGAGAGAGGGGAGAGGGAGGGAAGGAAGGAGGAAAGGAGGGAATAAAAGAAAAAGTATGTCACATTTTGGTAGTTTGTTCTGATTCTTGTTTTGGGGGGATTTGAGGTCAGGGAGGGCATTGGCAGAAAAGTGGGAAGGTTCTGGCACGAGTTGAGGGAGGAAGAAATATATGATCAAAATATACTGTAGGAAAGAAGAAAAGGACACCTGACAAATCAGAAAATTCTCAGGCAGCACAGAGGCAGGCCTGCTTTGGGAAGTGACATTTGTCAGGCAGGGCTTCCAGCATCTCAGCATGGTGTTTAGATCCCAAAGCCCCTCTGGAGGTTGTAACAATAGTCACTGGTTACGGACCAGCCTAAACTGACAACCAAGAACCGCTGCCTGAGTTATTTCAGGAAGACTGCAGTCTTCTCCTTGGTAACCCACCAGCGTGTGTCTAATAAGTGCTCAGTCACATGTATGGAAGCAAAGCAGAGTTGCATTTAGATATAAAACTTAACAAAAATAGAAAGAAAACTCATAGGTTGAAAATATACTCTAGAAACAAAGAATTAAGTATGAAAGTTCACATTTTTCACAAGAGAAAAGTCAGTTTTCAAAGGCATGGATAATTGTGGACAAGATGATGTTTTTTATTATACTTTACCTTTACAAGTAACACTGACTATTTTAAGAGGGAATGGGCATTCATCACTCTCTCCTTGATGGAAGGTGTTGATACGTTTTTGGTGGTAGCTTAGATACAGGGTTCTCTAGCTCCTTCAGAAGTCTGAGATGAAGCCTATTTGAACTCAGTGATTTATGACCACTTAATTCCCCATATTTTTTCAATCAGGTCTTTGTTTTGGTTTCTCTGAGAGTTTCATACCTTCCTTCCCTGTATAAAGTAACTACAGGGTAGAGAATTTTTTATGGTTGTAGAGATAAGGTCAGGCACAGAGCTGCATCAAGCCGCTGTGCATTCTTTCCACTCTTTTTACGGCTTCGTTGCAGGCATAGTCTAATAGATCAGGACTGCTTTGATAGGCTTCACACTCCTGATACACTATCTTCATAGGATTGTTTTATTATACTCATGGTGACTTAAAAATAATCCCCTGAAGATCAGCGTTGCATTCTCTCATCTCTCCGCTTCTATCCTTCCCATCTCTGACACCTGACCTTCATTCTGCTTTGCTTTCTTGGTGTTCAAATCCCTGATATTGCAAACCCTTAGGAAGTTTCTATTATCTTCTATGAACTTTTATTTCCTATCTTAACCTTTGGGATTTTCATAGATAATATCCTGAGGTTTTCTTGAAATTTATTTTGAAAGAGTTGGGTATCCAAATGTGGTTTCGCTCTCACTAAGAAGTCCCGGTGGATCCTTCCACCTGAAGTGTTCTAGGCCTTCCGGACATTTTCTTCCCCTCTCCCTCTTCAAGCCTCTTAGTCTCTGAATAAGGTGATTTAAGTAATTACAAGGGGTTTCTTTGAGGTAATATTCTCTGTTAAGATGTCAACAGATTACACCAGTGCTATTGCTGATCTGTAATTTATCATTTTGGCTCAAAAACTATGGTTCAGCAATGAGAGACTCAGTACTGGTCACCTCTAAGAACTGTGTAAGAACGAAATGTTTACCAAGCAACAAGACAAACTCCATTTATTTAATGATCTACAAGCACCATTATAGTTATGCTATCTCTTTAAATGTGCCATTCCTTTTGAAATAATCACCTACAAGTCCTTCCCTCCTTAACTCCCATCTCTGCCACATGCTTTCTGTAATCTGTCTGCTCAGTAATGGAAATCTTATGTCCTGTATTTCAGTGTGATGAATCAATCACAATGAAACATGGGTTTCTTATTAACATGTGCCAATCACTTGGGTTCATTTACCAATACTTACAGACATAGTTTACCCATCTGATGTAAATAAAACACGCACCCTTTACTATTCCAAACATAACAAAATAATATCTAGTATTGGACGAACCCAAATGTGTAGTGGTGTCGTACCCTTGCTATTTGCAGATTGAATAAACATGACTGAATTGTTCTATTTTACTACAGATCTTCTTTCTCAGGTAAACATGGAGAAATACTGGAATTTTAGAATAGCTGAAAAGCATACAAATATTTCAAAAGACTCTTAAAAAAGTGACCTTCTAAAGGGAAAACAAAGCCATGAATCCAGCACATGTTTTGTTAGTATAAGGAAATTGGCTCTGAGCTTGATCTGATATCACCTTACCAGCATCAATTTCTCTTGAATGGGTCCCTCAAACTGCTTTATCCTTGTAGACTTCATTTTTGATAGTTCCCAGGGGCCCATGATTCACAGAATAACACCTGGATTTGTGTGCAACTGGTAATATTTACACCTAAATTTAGAATGAGTAACCAGTCCTTGGAGGGAACTCACATCTTTTCCAAAATGAACAAGACTTAGACATCATTCATGTGTTCAAATCCTAGTCTCACTGCCTCAACACAGGAATTACTTTGGAACAGAAAGGTTTTGTAAGTTAAGAAGTCACCAGGACAAGTGCAATCTAACACGCCTGGTGGTGTTGTACAGAGGGAATAGATGGGCTGAGAGGCGCACACGTGGTGACTATTAGAATCTGATTGCAACAGGCAAGGGAAAGGGAATAGGGAAAGAGGACTGGGAAAAGTTTTTCCCTCTGGTGCCTTTAGAGCAACCGTAGTCCCATGGACTCCTTCACCTTAAAATACTAGCTCCAGAATAGTGAGACAATGCATTTCAGTTCAGAACGTACATCACTTAAGCTCCTTAGGATTCTTAGTTGTACATTATTGCAGCAATGTTGTTTATCAATATCAAAAAATGAATCAGGAAAATGTAACAGATAGGAAGGAGATACAGCTTTCGGAGGACTTTTCTTCCAGCTCGTGCAATACAGTTTCCCATAGTATCAGTGAACAATCAGTTCCCTACATTGGACACCCTTGGCACCTGTCCCGTATCTATGATAATCACGCTTTCTAGTCTGTCTTCAGGCCTGATTCTTCCACTGACATGAGATCTAAGAGTTCTGTAGCCCTTCGCTGCTTCCTCTTCTCAGAATCTTACTACTGTACATGGCACATGGTACACGCCCATACAGTGTCTTCTAAGGAACACGAACACAATTTGCCAGAGTATTATAAGATTTTAAGCTAATTACCTTTTAGGCAAGCCATTTGTTCAAAAATATTTATTGATGCCTGCCCAAGACACATGAAGTACTTGATAGAGTAGACTCTGACCATCTTTTCTACATATGATAAGTAAAGGGGAGAAATTTTATCTTTTTAACAGGTCCATAGAGGACCAACTATACCGATGATAAAGTAAACTAAAAAGGAGGAGGGAACAGAAAGAAAACAGTCCCTGGCCTCTGAACTGAAATTCTATTTGTAGTTTCTTATTTGTTGTCAATTTCTCAGAATCAAGCACTGTGAGACAGTATAAAAATATTGCCATGTGTTAGCCTCTATTCTACACTCAAATCAGCCCGCCTTGCCAGGAATGGAAACACACGAGCTGAAACACATGTCTTAATGTGAACCAGACTCGATGGGGCTTTCACCACTGCACCCTGCCAGGTCCTCGTCTTCCAGATAGTCCTTGTCTTTTGATGATCTGCCTATAAATTCTTTCCGCCTCTGAGTCTAAGCCCGGCACTGCTCCTTCTCTTCTTCCCCTTGACCTCCGTTGGCTCTCATCAGCACTGACACCAGTTACTAGGGTTGAATTTTGCCTTCTTTCTGCTGCATCTGCTTCACTAGATAACCTGGATGGCTGTTCTGTGAAGTACAAACTAGTCATTTGACCCTGCTCCTGATAGAGAATTCCGTTTTCTTTTTCTGACTCTGGGTCTTCACCTCCTAGCAGATACCCAAGGGGCAGCAGTGCACATCAGCCTGGGGGCAGAGATTTGCAACCTTATCCCCAGATGTTCTGCAAGAGATGCTGCTTTACATCTTGGAAGATGTGCTCCCAGGGTAGCCACGCTCCAGGCACGCACAGCTTCTTGTCCATCAGCCACATGGGAAGAAATACAGCATCAATAAGCACACCATTTCACAACTTCATAGATTTATCACAATGGTCGTTTTTATACAGCACAGCTGAGCAAGTACAGAAATCGTTTCATTGCACAGTCACAATTTCTTTGCACAGAAATTATTCTCCGTAGATTCTTTGCTGTTTTCCATGAATTTAAGTTATTGAGAAACTTTTGTGTTCTCGCTACCATTATTTTTTCACCTCCAATGAATAGCTGATATACATATATCGATGGTTGAAAAATATTTGGTTACTGAAACTTGAGGTTTGAGTTCTCTGCAATTTAGCGTTGTGTTTTGCTGGACTGAGAAATTATTTTACGTTGAGTTCATAAAACATGTCCGCGTTTCTCCTCCTCAAATATTTTGTTGCATTTGATGGATATGAGTTGGTTTTAATAAAAAAAAGGGTCCCCAAAGGGTCATATATTTGAATAGTTGCTTCTCAGCTGGTGGAACTGCTAAGATGAGACAAAGAGATGTGGCCTTACTGGAAGGCATGTGTCACTGAGGCTCAATGTGAAGGATCTAAAATCCTCCTTTCCCATTGTCTCTCTGTCTCTCCTTCTACCTCCCAGAAGATGTAGGCACTCAGTGACGACTCCAATGCCATTTCTTCTTGCCTGCTGCCATGCTGTCCACCATGATGGCTATACTTTAGCTCTCAGAAAACATGAACCCCAACTTAAACTCTTTTGAATGTTACTTGGGTGATGGGGTCTTTATCACAGCAATGAAAAGTATCTGAAAGAGAAACCCAATCATGACTTTCTCCAGACTCCACTTCTATTTTGAGCTAATAAAAAAGTTATATTTTCAACTCCTTATATTCTTCCATCTACTGGCTTATTTTCTGTTCTTGTCTCAAAGACGGATAATAACAACACTGGTCTTTAAATACAAATGTTCCATTATTTCACAGTAGAAAAGAAAGAGGCACAAAGTCAATGGTGCTTGCCCAGGGTCACATAAACAACAAAAGATAGAAATACTACATATTTGTGTTTTTCTGTGATATATGTCCTTAACCAACCAACCACTCAATCCAGCAACATTTGTTTTTAGAGAAAATATCAAATAAGTTATAAATATATTTTAAGATAAGAACTAATCATCAACTTTAGCCAAATACCAATAACTATTTAAAAATACCAGTGTTATCTTTAGATGCTAATTTAAAAATTATTCTACTCCAGATAACACCAATGCTTTTATCTTTTCTTTTCAAACTGCTAAGAAGCACATTCATCTTCTTCTGATTAAGCAAAGCAAAAAATACACAGATAAAAAAGAAGGCAAGCACAGAGTGATCTTATGTTTACTTGAAAATTTTGAAATTTACTTATATATTTCAAAAGACACAAATATTGATTGAAAGAAAAATAACAGGCAAATAAGGAATGTGGAAAATGAGAATAATAATCTTCCTTGGGCAAGAGCCCCATAATTGGTTATTTAATACCAGTTGGTCATCCCTAAATTCATAGACATAAAAGAAATACAAATTAAAATGGGAAGGTGATATTTACACACACACACACACACACACACACACGCACACACACACTCATACGTAGACTGAAGTTTCTGTCCTGCCTGGTCTCACATCCATTCAGTCTCAAGTAAACACATAAAGCTTATTTTAATTATAAACTGGCCTACTGCTTATTACTAACTGGCTCTCAAAACTTAAATTAACCCATAGTTCTTATCTATGTTTAGTAGATGGTTTGGTACCTTTTCTCAATAAGGCATTTTCATCTTCTTCTGCATCTTGATGACAGCTGCATTTTTGCCTTTCCACTTCCCAGAATTCTCCTCCTCTGCTCACCCCTCCTATACTTCCTGCTTGGTTACTGTCCAATGAGTGTTTTATTAAATCAATATGAGTGACAAATCTTTACAGTATACAAGAGCATTATCCCACACTATTCCCACTTTTATTCTTTTCAAAGCAAGAACCTTGGATCTAATCTTAAAACAGAGAGAGGCTTATATTAATTATAAATTATTTGAGTTATTAGGTCAGACTTATTATTATATAGCTATTACAGCTTAGATTAACACATAATTCTTGTCTATGTTTAGCCATGTGGCTTGGTACCTTTTATCAGTAAGGCATTCTTATCTTGATTCCTTTTGTGTCTAGATAACAACTCCATCTCTGCCTTTTTTCCTTCCCAGAAATCTTCTCCTCTGTTCACCCTAGCTATACTTTCTGACAGAATACTGGAAAATAAATATTTTATTAAGCCAATATGAGTGGCAAATCCTTACAGTGTACAAGAGCACTGTTCCATAACATTCATACACCGAGATCTATGTGTAACTATAACAAATTAAAAAGAACGTAATTTGAGAGATGTCAAGAAAGGAGAACATTGGAGTAATTAGAGGAAATAAAGGGGAGAAAGAAATGTAATTATAATTTTTATTTTCAAAGGTAAGCAAATATAATAAAATATGCAAATTTGGTTAAGTACCACGAATTTGAACAGAAAATACTTCATGGTTTTTTTGTTGTTGCTTTTGTTGGTTTTATTTTGTTTTATTATGCGTTAGATCAAATTCCTGTAATTTGAAGTCATCAGCATTCTACATAGTGTTGACTTTTTCTCCTCTAATATGCATCTTGCTTTTTTTCTCTCCTACTTCTACGACTAGCAACAACTGTGTTCTCTTTCAGTCTTTCTTGTACCTTCTCTTTTTCTCTCTTTCCCCTGTCTCTTTCCATCTTCTCTCTCTTCCACACACAAACACTTGTGAATTTAAGGGAAAACATGCAACAGTTTCTTTTCTACGTCGGGATCATTTTAATTAGCATGGCAACACAGGATCTTGACGAAATGAAACTGAAGCAGCCTCTACACAGCATCCAGTTGGGAGAGATGTAGTATATATTAATTAGTTCCACTATAGTAATCATTTTATCACAGGTACTTCTCATAGCAACTGATAAACTTCAAGGAAGCACCTTAAAATTTATTTCAGGAAAGCAAAAAAAAAATTATAATGGCTTGTATTGGTAGCTACTTTGTTCTAAGACTGTCTTTTAAGTTCTTGAGCAGAGACTGAAATGATAGGAGAGAGAAAACTATTGAAGAACACAGTTCTTCTCAGACGGAGGATCTCAACTTGTATATAGTCCTGATATTTAAAACAGATAAGGGTTAGGAAGAATGGTTATAATTATGTTAAAGACCTAATCCAAATCCTTGGTTACATTTCAAAGACACAGCATTGGAGGAGAGACACCAATCATCAGCTCAGGGATTCTTTTGCAAAAGACTGAAGATCATGCATCATATTTTTTATCGAAAATCCATACTATAAATTCTGATCACAATTCCTCTTTCCCCATCTTCTCTCAGATCCTCTTTACCTCACTCATACAAGTCTATGCTTTCTTTCTCTCTTTTATAGACAACCAACAGCCAAACCAACAAAAAATCAAAACCATGAAATAAAAAAACACCAGAAACACACAAAGCAAAATCAGAAATCATAATATACATGCAAAAGACCAGTAAAATTTAAAGACTCAAACAGAGCAATAGGAGACCAAAAAAAAATTTGTAGGTTTTATATTGAATTTTTTATTTTTCCTTGATTTTTTTTTTATCAAGCTAGAAGATCCAGAATATCAGGGAAGTTGGTATGAGATTGTCTTCTGGTAATACCAGAAGCTACATGTAAAAAATTTCACCTACATCATTGTCCAAACATGAGCTGAACACTGACGCCTCTAGTTCAGTTGGTGACTGTATGGAATAAAATGTAATGAAACAACAACAAAACAAGTCACGAGCTTGAGGGAGAGCAGGGAGAGGCATATGGCAGGGCTTTTCTGGAGAAAATGTAAGGAATAGATGCATCAGTTAAATTAAAATCTCAAACATAAAATTAGAAAATAAAGAAAAAAATCTTAATAAAATACACAATACCAGAGAAGAAGGACAATTTATTGGTCCACCTAGGTAAGATCCCTTGTTTTTTTTTTTTTTTCTTTTCTTTTTCGGTGAGATGGCAGACAGTGGTGCTGTAAACTAGAAATGGGAATGTTGTTGAATTAGGTGGCACATGCTGATTCATACCTTTACGTGAGAAACAGAGGTAGGAAGACTGTTAGCTGCAAAACAGCCTGCTATATGGGAAGGAAACATGGTCAGTTCTCTCCTTTATAGTTGGACAGGACTCCGGGTACCTCGATTTTAAAAAAAGAACAAATAATAAAAAGAAAAGTTGTTTTTAACCTGAAATTTAAACATACACACACACACACACAAAAAAACAACTCTACCTTCATATAAGATGAATGAAACAATACAATAATATTTGAGTCACTCCTTTGTTCACTATATCAATACAGTGGATATTGCTTGTTTATTAGTTATTGAATCTATCTTGGTTATGAATAGACCTAAACTATGGCAATGCTTGTGTTCAGGTAATATTTTAATGGCTATTTTAAATAAATTTACAAAATAGCACGCCTTATCCTGACATTCTCATACATATGTATCTCAAGTAGCTTTTATTTTCTTAATAAAAGCTTACTCTTACTTTTTTTCCAAAGAGTAAGAGTTGTGACACAGAATATTTTATATTATTATATTATTAAAAGTATCCCATTATTTATTATTGCTAGTTTCTTAAAGTAAATATTTATAGAATTTTTTTTTTTACTTTAGGCATATAAAGGACAAAACAGGTGTATGCATTTGGTGCTATGTGCAGTTTCAGGCTTCAGAATGTATCATATTAGGATAAGTGTGGCCTACGGAATTTGTATAAAAAATATTTATGAGTTGACAACATACGTCTAGGTTATGCTTTTGATGCGCTTGTATATTGTTATCTGATTACCTGCATATAATGTGATTATTGTAATTTTTAGAGACATCCAATGCATGATTATGAGTAGAAAAACACATAGTGGGAATCCTTAGTCACCCCAGGGAATGCCCGATGAATCCAGTAATGATCGTTATTCATCAACATAAACTTGCTGTACTTTCCAGGCAAAAACTGTGCTGCATAAGAGAGTTAGAAATGAATAACAACGAAAAGGATGCAGAAATTCCTAGGTAGAACACTGATTGGTTATTTAGCAGGGCTTTGGGAAAGGAACAAATGCAGGAGTTCCAGAAACGTAGTGTGAGGGCCTCTGTTTGAGACGGCTACAACAAGACTAGGACATCTTAAGAAGAAGCAAAAGATGTGCTATTTATTCAGTATACATATAACAATAATAAGCCAGTGGACAATGATTGATTATGTCCAAACCTGCTATTTAGATTAGGAAAGCACCCAAAAGGGCCTCCTTAGCAGTAAAAACGTCATTTTATGTACTGATAGCTGTTTCAACTGATGCTTCCTAAAATTTCCTATCTTGATATTTGTACAGGGATGCTAACCATGATTTTACATAAGAAAAGGAAGTAATGATACTCTTGTGGAATACTATTTTAACTGTAAAAATGTGTTACATTTATTTATGCTTTAGAATATTTAACTATATGAAGGTGTGTTACAATTGTTTTTGTTGTCTTTATTAACGTCGTAAAGATGTGTTACATTTGTTTATGCTTCAGAGTACTACTTTAACTATATGAAGGTGTGTAACAATTGTTTCTGTTGTCTTTATTAACGATGTAAAGATGTGTTACATTTCTTTATGCTTCAGAATATTTAACTATATGAAGTGTGTTACATTTGTTTCTGTTGTCTTTATTAATGATGTAAAGATGTGTTACATTTGTTTATGCTTCATTTGTTTAATTACATAAAGATGTGTTGGATTTGCTTCCCCTTGCCTGCCAAAGGCACTTGATTGCTCTAATGAAAAGCTGAATGGTCGATACTTAGGCAGGAGAGGGATAGGTGGGACTGACAGGCAGAGAGACTAAATAGGAACAGGAATCTAGGCTTGAAAAAGAGGAAAAAGAGAAGAGACAATGAGGAGAAAGGGAGGGACACTGCTGGGGCCAGCCTGCTAGGAGCTGCCAGACAGCTAGACATACAGCTAGGACATACAGAAAGAAAAGGTGAAAAACCCCAAGGCAAAATATAAATGACAAGAATAACTTAATTTAAGTTAAAAAAGACCTAGCGAGAAACATGCCTAAGCTAGACTGAACATTCAGAACTAATAATAAGTCTCTGTGTCATGATTTTGGAGCTGGTTGGTATCCCAAAAGAAAAACTGTGGTGCATGGTACAAAATTATATTTTTATGTAAGACAAGATAGCCACAAATTGTGTATAGAAATTTGGAAATTGTGGGAGAAGACAAATTTTGGAGGTGAATCACATGATGATTGTGTGATGTTTAAATGTGTATGGTCTGAAGATCTTGTCTCAAAGAATATGAATGCACAAGAAATGCAGAGAGTAAAGGGCACAGAGCTGGGTATGACCCCATTTTCATGGTCTCAGGACTCGAGTGAAGGAGAGCTGCTGCTTGTTCTAAGTCCGCAGCTGCAAAGTGAGTTCAAAGTCAGAGTGGGCAAAAGTGAAGGCTTTACTCCACTAAAGATCCAGAGATGTGCATTTCACACTTCCTAAACAGGAAGTAAGCCATGTCAAAGTTGTGTGTAGTTTAACTAACCTTTCTCACAAAGTATTACCATTCAGTCCAAGTAAAACCAAAACCTTGAAGACAGTTAAAGAGTTGGTGGTAGTGATACTTGAATACTCTAAAAAAGTGTATTAGCACATTTTGTGAATAATGATAATTACATATTTAAACAAATCCCTGTTTTCCATTGCTTTTTAAGAACACTTTTAGTTGAGGGTGACAGAAGTCAATAAATGCTGTGACATAGTGTCTTATTGACAAACTCTAGGGCTATTTAGGCATCCACGGTCCAGAAAGTCATAGAACTGAATCAATAGGATACACTCTGACCCTTCTGTGTCTTTGCTCAGTTTTACTCTAGGATGGTTTCACACTCAAGAAATGTGTCTCCTCGCCACCATCAGAGAGTCTGGATTACACTTACATTCAGAAATTCCAGAGGACAGTGCACAGCGTCCCTTTCTCATGTGCGTCAGCCTTTGAAAAGTAGAGTAACTGGACTTTCTTCATATATACCATGAAATTGGGGAAACAGAGCCAAGTTTCTACAGACTCCAGCAGGTGGGAGAAGGAAACAGTCTTTCTTAGGTGAAAATAAAGACAAGAATGTAGAAACAACATGCACTGTTCCACAGAGGCATGCTTTAGGTAGGACACCAAGGAGGACATTTTGAAGTTTCACATATATACACTTACATACATACTTACATGTGTGTGTGTGTGTTTATACACACATATGTATATATATATTCATTATAGAATTAAAAATAATTAACTGATACTCTATTGTCCCTTCACCATACATGCAGAGATTTAAACCTAAAGATGGGTTTGAATTTTGCAGCTTCATTCTTTTGAGCTATTTGCCCAACCTGCTGTCAGGAGTGTTCTAAATCCACCTTGAAAACCTGTATGCTTTGTGCTTTTTCCTGACACCCTTGACTCCTCATAAGGGGCGATCATTTCTCTACAAATGTATAACTTAATCTCTCTTAAATTAACATTCAGATTGAAACATATAGATATAGCACGGCATACCAGGAAATCAATCCAGGAAAGATAGCCAAAAATGACACATCAGTAAAAAGTAGAGAGTACGGTCATATGCCAATGGATTACCACTTTAAAGCACAAACAAATATAACTGGATCAACGTAAAGTATTTTTCTAGTATTTGAACTCAGTGTTGTATCCAACTTCCCATACCTTAGCCAAAACCAATAATGTTTTTAAAATGTTTGCTTAGAATCAACTTTTTATCAGAATAGAGATTTGAGCCATTTTTGGCCAGTTGGATAATTTAAGAATGCAGACAATAATAGCAGTGAGTGAGAGCCTTCCTTTTGCATGACAGGGGCATCATCCAGACTGAGAAAGTAACAAGGGATGGATCTACTTTCTCCTTTTAAATTTTACTATTATGTTTATATTTTTAGTGTGTATATTGGTAATATGTGGCAGAAGATGCCTAAAGATGATTTAAGACATTACAAATACCTTGAAGATGGCTCCTAATGAAATATCCTTTATTGCCTAGGACTTTTCATTTATGTAGTTTCATTGATTTTTATACTTAGCCATATCTATATGATTTGATGCATCTATTAAAAATATATGTTTCACAGAGTCTCAAATAAGAAAAGAAATTGTTGCATTTTTTTGCAATTGACATGAATTTGTACTTTGTGGGTGAAAAGAAAAAATATATCCAGAAATGGGAATATATAGACATATATAATAAAAAATGTATGTTTTATACATATATATCTATATCTAGCTATCTATCTAGCTATCTATATATATATATATATATCTGATGGGTGCTGGTGAACACCCAGTTTTATCTTACAATTTACCTACTTGTCAATCATGCAAAGTCAAATATTAATATGAAAATGCCTCTGAAATACATGAACTCAAATTCCTTTGAGTAGGTCAGCTAGGTCATATGACAGAATTATTTTATTTTGCAGAGGTGGTTGAACTAGTTCACATTCGTTATTATTTGCTTTACTATCACTAGGACGAAGATGAGGAGGAATTTTGTATATTTTAAATTTTCATTTCTTTCATGGAGTGTAGCACTGAATACTTTTTACACATGCATTTTTGCTATTTGTGCTTTATATTTTGAGAAATGTTTGCTCATTAAATTATCTCTTATGCTAATTGGATTGTTTGATTTTGTGTTTGTACTCTTGTTTACTCTGGGTGTTTTCTAGATATTAATATTCTGTCTTATATATAGCTGTCAAAGACTTTCCTGTCTGTCACTTTGCTAATTTTTCATTTTTATGTACAGGTTATTTTAATTTTATAAGAACCAGTTTCTCTACTGATTGCATATTTTGTAGTAGGAGGAGCAGCGGGCTCCTTGTTCATTCTGCCCAGCTAGCATACACCTGAAATAACCACAAGGAAATTGTATTAATTAAACACTGCCTGGCCCATTAGTTCTAGCCTCTTATTGGCTAACTCTCACATCTTGATTCAACCCATTTCTAATAATCAGTATCACCACTTGACTGTGGCTTACCGGGATGAATCTAACCAGTGTTTGTCTCGAGCAGGAAAAGCATGGCATCTGCCACACTTCCCTTCTTCCCAGCATTCTATTCTGTCTACTCTGCCTACCTGAGGGCTGCGTTATCAAAAGGCTAATGCAGTCTCTTTATTCAACCAATGAAAGCAACGCACAAAGAGAAGAAGGACCTCCTACACCAATATTTTCTGAGCAACTGGATTCCTACTGAGAAATCTTTACCTGTGTTTATATATTAACATCTATTTACTATGTTCTTCAACATTTCAATTCTCCAGGTCTTGTATCAATATCTTTAATCCATTTAGAGTTGATTTTTTTGAACAGGATGAGAGATGAGGCTCTAATTTCATTCTCCCTCTTGGAGATATCCAATATGTCCTAGCATTTATTTGTTAATGATGCTACCTTTTCTTAAAAATATATTTAGACTCATCCTAATCTCTAATCTTGTCTCTAAGGTAGCTATTGCTGTTCAGGTCAATATCAATATTTTCTGTTCTAGTTCATTGTTCTACATGTCTTCTTTTATGCTATTACCGTGCTGGTTTGGTTGCTATTAGTATCTTTTTAACTTGAAATCAGGTGTGGTGATACACCAGGCATAGTTGCTTTTGTTCAGGATTACTTCAGTTATCTGGATTATTTTTGCTTTCCTTTGGATTTTAGGGTTGTTTTATATTTCTGTGAAGAATGACACTGGAATTCAGATAAGGATGGTTTTGAATTGTGGTTGTTTTTAATGACAGTCTGATCATTTACAGCAAACTTTGGTACAGTTTTCTCTCATCTGTTAGTGGACCTTTGGTGAGCATCTATAGTAGTCAAACACTACCCCCAACTTAAAGGCAAAATGAAAGCACTTATTGCGTTTACACCCAAATAATACACACCAAATTTTATAAAAACAAAAGCAACAAAGGGCACTCTCTAAGTGTGTCTAACTGACACACTGGAAGTTTGATTAGACAAGCAGAGCAGACTGGATAGCAGGGGAAACACTTTGCCTTGAACTTGTGAGCCTGTTATACAGTAAAGTAGAGGCATGAACTTAATAATGAGAAAGAAATTTCCCAGATCAAGAAAAAGGACGTATCAGGAGAGGTACTCAGAAGTAGACATGTAGTACCAAAGCTGTATGACAGTGAGTCTATAGAAAAAGACTGAAGACGAGGAGGCTATTTCTCCAGAGAGAGTATTAAGGCTTTCGTTATTTACAGAAACTGAAGCAGAGCATCTACAATGATTATAAAAAGTGGCTCTTCAGGTAGAAATACTTAAGTATTTCCTTTTAAAGAGAGAACATTTACTGGAAATCAAATGAAATGAAAAAGAAAATGACAAGATGGAGTTTTCAATTTCAGAGTAATCACTGAAGCAAAAATGGAAAGAGGAAAAAAATAATAATTTCTTCAGAGAATATATCTATAAACAGAATCAAAGTAGAGCAGTGATTTTTAAATGTAGATCCAGCAGAGCTTCTGAAACTTCTTCCTACAGTGATAAGAGTGGTCTGAGAGACAGCGTGAACATGGCTGCGCAGGAGAAAACATTTAGGGAACAAAGCTTTGGGGGTTTTAAATTGATAGGACCTAGCAGAGCTATTTAGGTACTGGTTGGCCATCTAGGCAGTGACATTTCACTCACAGAAACAGGAAGCAACACCTGCTGTGTAAGTCTAGATACAAGTGGTCTTGTAGATTTGCCTCCTTCCTATCAGTAAGCTGGAACATGAGTGAGACTGAGGATTGGACAAGCATGTTGACAATTTGGAGAGAGAGGAAGATGTGTGAAGTAGTCTAGGAGACTGTGTGCAGTGTGAGAGTGAATAGTAGCCTTGAAAAAAAAAACCAACATGAAGCAGGCTAACAATTCCCGTCACTCCACAATCTATTTCTTAACTTGGTTGCATGATTGTGATTGACTTTTGAGTGAGTGGTTTTGCAAAATGTTTTTAGCATATATTGGGTGAGAATTTATATAATAAGTTTTAGTATATTCACCTGATTATTAATTAAAATGTCACCATATTTTAAGAAAAATATTATAAATAAAATGTATAGATTAAAAAATATGTCCATCTAGCATTCTGAAATGAAAGAATGAAAGCTATAAGGTAGAAAGCTCTTTGATTTTACCAGAAAGAAGATGCAAGTTAAAATAATAATAGCACATCTTCTCACACTTTCAAATCTGGTAAGAAAGAAAGCCAGACTGTCAAATTTTATGGGCTTGGACAGCTTTTGTTTCCCCACCACAGAAATATTAATAAGCCCAACTGCTTTGGAGATAACTATGTGGTAGCGTAGTGGGCTGATGATAGGTACCAGTGGTGTGCACTGCAGTCCAAACAGCTACAAGAAAAGGCTTTGGTGAGTTACTTAAGAAATGATAAATTCTCGAGAGACAAATATTTAAGAATCTATTTTGAACTTTATACATGTAAACATATATTGAAATGTCATGTGGTGCTTCATTAATATATACCATGTTTCACTGTACCAAAAATAAATAAAAATAGTGACATTATAGTAATAAAGACTATGGACAGGAGATTATAGTTATTGAATGAGCGTTAAGATTTAATATGGACAGAAACATGCATAAAAAGAATGCCATATAGGCTAAGCAGATAAAGGTGCTACCTCTGAAGGTTGACGGCCTGAGTACACAGTGGAAGGGGAAGCCTACTCCTGCAAGATAACCTCTGAACTTTAGAGACAGGTTATAGCACACATGCTATATACCCACAGATTCACAGAGATTAAACAAAACAAAACAAAATAAAAAGAAAGTAAGTACACAAACAAATAGTGTCGCGGTGATGTGGGACTCCACTCTGTATACTGTGGATATCATTGGTGAATTAAAAAAACTGCCTAGGCCTGTTGCTAGGGCAGAACTGTGGTAGGTGGGGAAAACTAAACTGAATGCTGGGAGAAAGGAGGCAGAGTCAGAGAGAAGCCAGCCAAGCAGTTCCAGCAGAGACAGATTCCGGAACTTTAGCCTGTAAGTCACAGCCACGTGGCAATACACAGATTAATGAAAATGGGTTAAATTAATATGTGAGAGTTAGCCAATAAGAAGCTAGAGCTAACAGGCCAAGCAGTGACTTAATTAATACAGTTTCTGTCTGATTATTTCAGGGCTAAGCAGCCAGGAAATAACTAGTGGTCTCAATACAACATCACCTTTGTAAACTTGATGGAGTGAAGAAGAAGAAGAAGAAAAGACAATGCTTTCCATTCTTTTATTTACAAAATTTAATTAAATGATGACATTGGAGGCTGGGGAGCGGGAGGGTATTGGGAGGAGGGGAGGAAGTGAAAAGAGTGTTTTCGGATACTTGAATAAACAAGTCTAACAGAAAAAAAAAGGAGGACATATAGGTTTGAGAAAAGGGAAATCATAACTCAGCTTTTAGGAAAGGGGATTGCTAAAAACTTACTAAGGAAATTCATTATTCATAAGCAGAGTTCCAATTCAAACAACTTTTATCACCAATGCTTTTATTTCAACACTAAAACATATTCAGTTAGTACCAGTGAACCATATCTGCACCAATAAGACTCTATTGGTAGAACGAATGTTTCACAGTTTCTAGAGCGTAGGAGAAAATTTTAGGGTGAAGGGTAAGGAATCTGAACTTCACAACCTTGTTTATATTTTAAGACAGGTTCTCATGTATCCCAACTGGTTTCAGATTACTGTAATTATGGATGCCCCTCACCTTCTGGTCTTCCTGCTTCTTTCTAGGTGCTGGGGTTAGAGATACACTCTGCCATGCACATTTTATTCAGGGTTAGGGAAGGGCCTTGTGCATGCTAGGAAAGCACTCTACCACACCTCACAGTCTGGAAAAAAAAATCTCAAATCCCTTTATGAGTGCTATAGTGTCTATTGTCATAATAACCGCGGAGTGCCACTATGCTTAGAAAATACTTATTTTTCTCACTAGAGATCATTCAAAAGAGTATGACTCAGCAACATTTACCACATTGTAATAAACCATGATTTGATGAGTGTTCTGACAATAGCTGGCTTAAATATATAGCCGAGTTCTCCTAAATAGTCTTGAGGAAATTAACTGAAAATGGAATTTTCTGTTTCAACAATTCCTTATTTGTAATTAATTTTATTTATAAGCTGTAAACACTGCTTCAAATGTTTATCCACACTTTTAATTCAAGTGATTCAGAGAAAATATGGACTTATTTCCACAGCTCATTTTTGGAATAATTTTGACATAAATAAGTCAGTTGAAAGAATTCAACCAAAATAACTGCAATTAATTATTTCTTTCAGGTAAGATAATACGCATAAGTCACACAGTCATCTTTTAAACTGACTTGATTATTTTGGAAAGTTACCCTCATTTAAAATAAAGCTTTTTGGCCAGACAGTGTTGGCGCATGCCTCTAATCCCAGCACTCAGGAGTCAGAGGCAGGCGGATCTTTTTCTTTCCCCAAAAGAGACAATACCTATCAATGATCAACAAGTTTGTAAAAGGGATCAGTTGATCAACCATTTTGTCCTGAGCAATGGATGTTAACATGACTCATCGATTCATCTATGTTTGGCAAATTGTATTGAATCATGAGTGTGCTTTTAATTAAAAAGTAAGACAAATAATAAGGAGAAAAATAGTATAAACAAAAGAGAACATCTGAGTACCCAGGGTTATATGGTAGGTGAGATGTATAATACTATGCATGTAGAAGCAACAGTTCAGAAAGAAAACCTCACTACTGCAGGAAATTAGTTCCTTTTCCAACCTGCATGCATCTGGGTGTCGTATATGTGCATGAAGACCAGATATCCATGCCTGGAATAACCATGTCCTAGCTGTTCTTCCTCCTCTTCTTCCTCATGTTCTTGTTCTCCTTGTTCTTGTTCTTCATGTTGTTCTTTCTTTCCTTCTCCTCCTCTTCATCCTTTTCTTCATCTTCTTCCTCCTCCTCCTCCTCCTCATCCTCCCGGACAAGGTCTCTACTGAACTTGGAGTTATCTGTTTCAGATAATTTTGATTCTCCAGAATGTTTGTGGAATTCATCAGTGTCACTCAGGGCTCAGGGTTTCAATATCTGCAACTATGCCTGCCTGACTGTTCCATGGGAGCTGAGGATTTGAACTTAGTTTCCAATGCTTGCACAGCAGGCACTTTGCCCACGGGGCCATCTGCCCAATGCCATTTTGCATAATATTTAAAAGCAAAGTCTGTTTTCTTTTACGCTTTATCATTTTCTTGTCCTGCTATATACCAATTATTTCTTTGGTTGTTTTTCAATATTTTCCACGGAAATTTACATTTTCCATTAAATCATCATAAACAAACTTAGCTATGCAAGAATAATACATTCAATTAGTTACATAACCCTTCAAAAATTACTTTAATCAAATTTGACAGTTGAAAGAAATTCAGCACAAAGCAGATCCATATTTGATTCTTCCAATAAATATTTATTGGCTGTCATTTCTAAGCCAGGAATGTGCTGAAGTTAGGGAAAAAATATAAACAGGATAATTTATAGACAAATGCACAGAAATCCTGACCCAATATGTTTAAAGAAAGCCATCATTTTGTCTACAGAATAAACTGCTCCAGATAACAGGATTGGGGCAGACCCGTGACCTAAGGTGACCAATGAGACTTTTGCTTCCTAAAACTTGAAGGGAATCATATAAAATAAAATTAAGATTGCTAAACATCATTTTGGAGTAATCATTGAACACATTCATAGATGTGGGGTAAGGGACACTCTGATTTATTCTTTTCTTAATTTTTTTTCTTTTCTCCGATTTATTGCTGTTTTAGTTCATTTGGGCTGCTATAGAAAATAGTGCACATAATGTGACTTATAAACAAAAGAAATTTAGGTCTCACCCTCTAGAGGTTCTAATAATGAGTACATCAGGGTGGCTACATGGTGGGGTTTCTGTGAGGACATAGTGACTTCTCTCAGTATCTTTATATAGCCACTGGCAGAGAGGATCCCTTGGACCTCTGTCATAGCAGCAATAGTTCCTTTGAGTGCTTTAATCTCATGATATAAGCATCTCCCCAAACTCTCATCTTCTAACACCATCTTCAAGAAGGTTTTAAGATTTTCATGTATAAAGTTGGAGGATGCATGCATTAATGCTGCAGTACTCTCATAAAACTTAGATGTTACCTCAGTGATGAAGGTCTGTGAGATAACCTCTTTCCTTCCTTCCTTCCTTCCTTCCTTCCTTCCTTCCTTCCTTCCTTCCTTCCTTCCTTCCTTCCTTCCTTCCCTCCCTCCCTCCCTCCCTCCCTCCCTCCCTCTTTCTTTCTTTCTTTCTTCTTTCTTTCTTTCTTTCTTTCTTTCTTTCTTTCTTTCTTTCTTTCTTTCTTTCTTTCCTGTTTTTCGAGACAGGGTTTCTCTGTCACTTTGGAACCTGTCCTGAAAATAGCTTTTGTAGAACAGGCTGATTTCGAACACACAGAGATCCACCTGCCTCTGCCTCCCAAGTGCAGGGCTTAAAGGCATGTGCCACCACCACTGCCCGGCATCGCTTACTTTCATTTAGGAAGAAATTCTTCTAAAAATGAAGGAAAGAAAATATAAATGAAGGGAAAAGCAAAACAAAATAATACAGGATGATTTATTTTAAGCCCTTAATTCTGAAAGATCTCTTTAGGTGCCCCATGTCATGTAACTTAAATATGAAGAAAAAAATAAACATATTAGTCAATTATTGTTATTAATTCAGGTGGTTTTTTTTTTTGAGAGGCGAAGAAGCTAGTTACAGGGAGCTTATGCAACCGAGTAAAGGGTATATTTTGTAACATGGAAGAACTATGAACTTTTCTCTCCAAAAATACATATGAGAACAATGTCTTAGTTTGTTTGTGCTTTTGAAATTAAAAAGGCAAGCATGATTGAGATTGCTTCTTATTAATAAAAAGGAATCTGGAGCTCAAGGAAACACCCAATGCACATGAGATGATCAACAAAGGAACAAGAGAGAAAGGTTGTGTTAAAGAGCACTGGAAAAATTAAAGGCCAAGAATAAAGTCATAATGAAAAGGAAGTTTCAGTGTATTTTCAGGAATATAAACATTACAGTGAGCTGGGAGGCTTTCTGGGGTTTTCTGGATGCTAGTTCTGACAAGGAACAGGGAGCTCTGGGCTTTAGGAGAGACCAGGTTCCGGGTTGCAAGGGAATAAGACAGACAGCAATGAAAGTAAACATTTTATGTTTTCTTCTGGTCTTCATCAGCAAGCAGTTACCATGTTCATATATACATACACACTCAAACGCACGTACACACACACACACACACACACACACACACGTCCATCAAACATAGTTTATTGGTTAAGTTGACATATAGTTCATTGGTTAAGATGTCACATAATATGCTTGATTGCTTACTTTTAGAATTTTTTTATCAATGCTTACAGAATTTCAGACTTTGAGATTGATTATTTCTCCCCTCCTCCCAGATCTACCCTCGCCACTCTCACCTAGTTGCCACCTCACCCTCACCTACCTGCCTACCTGACCTTCAATTTTCCTTTTTTTTTTTTATGACACATTGACCGCAGATCAGGGAAGGACAACTCCCCAGGAGTCACTGCACTCCACAAATTTGGACTTCATTTGTTCGTTTATTTTTGAGACAGGGCTTCCCTATGTAGCCCAAGCTGAATTGAACGCTTAGTAATCCTTCTGCCCTGCTCTTAAGTGCCAAGATTGTAGATGTGAGATACCATAACCAGTCTGACACTTGCCTTTCCAGAGCTTGCTGTGTACCTGATTTGATAGACTGCTCTGGGGATAAGATAGGAATTCACTTGTCTGATTTGTATGTTTATGGTATTACTACTCAATAGAAAGTGAATTAACAAACAAATAGTACAGTTAAATTATAGAATTTAATTTTACGAAAGTAACATATAACCCTGCATGACAACAACAATAAAAACATCACTGCACCTATGTCCATGCCAGCAACCCTGATTAAGCCTAGTAAGTCACAGTAAAAATAAAAACAAAAGCCTTACACTCAGATAGGAACTTAGGGTGGCCTTTTCTTGGCCTCTTTTCTTTCTATTCTCTTTGTTTTGTCCTATTCCAAAGTGTTTGCTTTTTGTTTTATATTATTATATTATATTTTATTATTATCCCCTCGAAGTGTGTTTTCTAATGAGAGGCAGAGAAGGGATGGAACTGTGTGGGAGGGGATGTGGGGAGAGGCTAGGAGTAGAGGATGGAGAAACCATAATAAAGAGGTAGTTTTGTGATAGTTCAACAGAAATTTAGATAGGACTGCTTAAACTATCCAGATGTATGTCTTTTAAAACTCAACGATTCTCAGGTAAAATAAGGAAAACACTTTGAAGGATGTTCTATGACATAGTTATTTTAATTGCTTATACATTTCACTGCTTCTTTGTGTGTAAAGTTGTTCTTTACAGCAAGCACTTCTTAAAATCTGTACCAGAGTTGGCATCCTGACTAGCGGTTGACCCGGCCTCAGGGTCAACGACCCTTCTCATAGTCTCCCTATCTGTTCTAATAATCTCATTTTCTCAGTTTCTCTTTGTTTCAAGCATTTTGAATTTCAGCCTTTTCAAACCAAATTTTTCCGGTGGTCATAATTATCAAGAAGGCTTTGGAAATAAAGGGGGAAATATACTTGAAAACAATTCTCCAAAGCTTAAATCAAATATGACAGAGATGGCCACCCCGATATTTCCAGGAACACACTGTTGTTATCACAATAGGATGGAAAGGAATGGAGTCCTCACACAGCTCTGATGAACAGACTCATGGCCCCACAGCTGAGTCACCTTCAGGTCTCTGAACAATGCTAATTGTCCATGCACAGACATGCATATTGAAAAGACAGGGAAGGCAGTCCTCGGGCCAGGAATTCCACCCTGCCTGTAAGCTGCACGATTGACTGTCTCTCTCATTGGCAAGTTTATGGCTAACCAGTGACAAAAATGTGGGAGGTTTGCAGCAGAGATTAAGACAATTAAAGAAACTAAATGGAAAGCTACATCATATCATAAGTATGAGACCTTCCCATACCAGCAATAAAAATAAAACCCAACTGGCTTTATTTGCCCATCGCCAATGAGGTGCTCAAGTTAACACACATTTAATAATGTCCAGCTGTTAGCCATTGCCCCTGCAACTATGGCCCACCCCACCTGCTGGGAGAGAGATTTTATTGTTTTTAATTAACAATATTATCTTTTCATCCTCAGTCTTCAAATAAACATGCCATCGCATGACAACTCATTTTATCAAGAGTTTATAACGTTCATAAATGGGCACGCTTTGATCTGGAAAATCCCCTACCTCTAGTAAAAGTTCGCATTCATTTTTATTAAGCATCTCAGTGACACAGCTTTTTATTAGTGCTGTGAAATAAAAATCTGGGCATCATTTAGGTTCAAGGTCACTGCTATAAGTGAGGTAAAGTGTGGTACTTAACAAGTGTATGAAACTTATAAGAAATTAATAGTATCTGGGGGTCACTTAAGGCATCAATGATTGGACAAAACCCATGAAGTGCCAAGCCTAATAATTTAAAATTATGTCAGTTTCTTGCTTTCTATTTTTTTTTCATCAAGCATGTGCCAAAGAAGAGGACCATTCAGATTCTGGTTATATTGTCATATTAAAGAAGCTTCTTTTCTTCTATTTATATTATTTATATTGAGAGAAAAAGTAACCATTTCTTATTTCTTAGGGATAAAGTTTTATGCACAGAAATAATTTCATGGTAACTGGTTGAGCAAAATATTTTATTTCAGGTAATGTCATTTTATTAATAATCATGTTTTACCACATAATTTGAAGTTATAGAATATTCTTGATGTTCTTTAAAGAGTTTTCTCGTTAGATGCTCACAGGGAGAGAGTTAGAATGTACTGAAATGTAAAGGGAAGGAATTTCCTCCTTTTTCTGCTCCAGTAGAATCGTATGAGACTGATAGCTAGCTAACAAGGGGAGTTTAATACCTCACAGGCATAAGTTGAAAGGCAGCTTCAAATTTGATATTAAATTAATAAGTTGAGTACAGGTTTTTGCCCACAGTTTCAGGTGTACTTTAGGTCACTGGCGACAGGAAAGAATGTGATAGCGCTTGGTGGTCAGTACAGTCTCCTGGGTCATTATACTATGACCATAGACGATGCAACAGGAACAAGCTACTGGACTTTGATCTAAAGCCCTCGTCAGTTTATCTTCTTTTATGTCTAATGAATGACCACACGGGCTGAGACAGCAGGCTCAGGTTTATTTCCTGAAAGAAAAAGAGACACTTCAAATCCTAAGACGTGCTGAGTATGGCCGCACACACCTGGCCTGTGAGCCCTGGAAAAGTAAGGTTGGGGAATCACTGTATTTGAGGGCAGTCCTGGTCAGCTACCTGGCAAATGCTGACTAACTGGAGCACAGACTGAGACTTTTTTTGTCAAAGCAAAAGGAAAGTAAAGATGAAGAGAAAACTCAGAAAACCCCGCCACCCCTTAAAAGGAAAGACAGACAGATATACAGTCAGACAAACTAGGGTTTACTAAAGCTAAAATCTTGACTACAATTTTTATTGTTAGTATAACCACTCACATGAAATGTTGTACTTATTTTTATTGTGCTGAAATATAGTATGCCATTCATCTCTAAGTTACACTGCATAAAATTTTGCAGAACATTTAGAATTATTTGAAGGACTTGAAATACCCTTTCAAGAAGTTAACTATTATTAATATTTATAAAGAGTATCTTCACAGGAAAGGAATTTCTAAAGCTCCAAACTAAGTGACTATTTTTAGGAAAATAACCTAGAATAAACTCTACAGAACTCTATCTATGCTTATTCTTTGCTGATATGTAGGTAAGAATGTCCCGATGATTAGAGACTAATAGTTAAAAGTTAAGTCACAGTCACAATGTCCTGATTTACATAGTGTGCAATTAGTACGTGCACAGTGCTCTTCGGAGCTCATTGGGAATTTGCTCTACATATGAAATGCATTGCAGACGGAGTGGCTGTCAGTGTTCCTTCCAGGTTGGAGGGGACCGTTAACGCAGTCCATCAACTCGCCGGCAGACCGTTACTTGTTCAGCACTGTTCCCTGTGGACTGGCTCCGCTCACGTTGAGCATATTGCTTTAATAAGGAGAATGATTTCCCAAAGCCTGAGTTATCAGAGGCCGGGGAAGAAGCATTTCGGGAACCTGACAAATTGCTTTCCGTAGGAAATCATTCCGGAGATCAGTGTAAAATGTTTATCTGGCTTCATTTACATAAAAACATCCAGCACAGCATTTCACAAATTAACCCAAATTTGATATAATACTGAATGATATATGTCTAAATTCTTCCATTTACAGGATTCCAGATGTGTTTTTTATGTTGCTTGATTTACTTTCTGATTAGTTGTTCGAACTTAAGACATCTGCTCCCATTGTGCAGCGGAGAATGTTTTAATGGTATTACTAAATTCCATGCATCTATCAGTGCCTAATCATGTGTCTAATGCGGAAACAACTCCCGGGTAGGCTTTTCTACACAGATGTGAAACACTAGACTGCTGATCATGAGCTTCTTCTAGAGAAACAGCATTTATGGAAAGCAATTTCTTACTATCTGAATTTAGGTAGAAGAGTACGTACTAAATGTGCTCAGAATAGCTCAGAACATGTCCTGATCTTATTTGAGACTTGGTAGTAGTAATTGCTGTCTCTGGCTGTCCTGGATGTTTCAGAAGTGTGATTGCATTATTGATTGTGCCCGGTCTCTCTGTTTTCTTGGAAGCTTGGGAAAAATCAGCCAGTGCATGTCCAGTGTCTATTAACAAATTAAAGTGGAACTAATGCAAATCAGACTGATTAGAGAGATAACTGTCCCCAAAGAAATCACGCAGACTCTTTATTATTGCATTAGCCAACTTTTAAGGAATGCGTGTCTGCTGAGGAATTTTCGAGTGCTTTTAGCCAAGCGAGGCCAACTCTCTTTCCTACTGATAAGAGAGTCTATGAAAAGACGAAGTGATGAGAGAAAGAACAACCAACAACCTGGTCCATTTCAAAACTCAATACAGTATTACAGTTCAGAATAGTTTCAGTAATGTGTTGCCAGGTGATTTTATTTTACATATGTGAAACTTAACTCAGATGTTTTCCATACATTCCGGAGTCCTCTAGGTCATTAATTCTGGAATGTTCTATGTCCTTGGACCCAGCATGTAAAGAGGAAAAAGCAACAAAATTCTCTCTGCGTTATGATCCTCCAATAGGCAACCAGCAGCAAATGCTCCTGTACTGGTCATAAGACTGTGGGATGAATCAAACAGAGAACCCTGTTACTGAATTGGCTCTGACTTCGATGCAGAGAAACTGAGGAGGTGCGAAATGAATTGGAATAAGGTCTTCTGCTTAAAATGAAGGAAATGGTGAAGGAGAAGCATGGGTATTGACCAGCATGATGACTGTGTGAAGTCAGAACAGTATCAAGCTCTGGTTCTGCAGTAAATGTACCCAGCAGTAAATCTGCAGCCAGTTCCGTAGCGTATCTGCACCTGCTTCTGCATGAGGAAGACTACCTGGTAGAAACTGGGGTGAGGATTGAGTGGTGCCCTTGATGCTTTTGGTATGGAACACACACATGAGAATCCAGTCACACTGTATTTGTTAGTTTACTATGCTTTTAGGGTGCTGGGAATAAAACCTAGAGTCTTGCGCAGATAATAACCCTGGGACTATACTATCAGGACTAACATGTCATTTCAGACAAAATCGTCCCTTTGAGAAAGCTAAAATCGATATTTGGCTTATGCTGAAAGAATTACCCCAACTTCAATTATGATCAGTTGAAATCACTGGCATCATGTTCTGTAATATTTTCAAGAAAAATACATACACACACACACACACACACACTCACTCTCACACACTCATTCATTCCAACTAATTTATTCAGAAGGAAAAAGGTGGCCATGGGCTAACAGAAGTACAATTTATAGAACTATCATTAAATTAATCCAAATGGACAATGCACATACCAGCACTAGTTCTTAGTAGGAATTATAAACAAGATGCCTACTTAATCTCTATTCAATACACCTAAGGTTTGTTTAAAAATAAGGAAGGATATAATTAGAAAATCACATTTTAGACTTTGTTTCTGCTTAGTGTCAGTACACTCAGGCCTAACACATTCCTAGCAAAATATCCCTCTCAGCACAAGGGCTGGACTATGTCACAGAGACATAGATATTTATCAAAGGATAATGACATTCATAGATTCTTTAAAAAGTTATTCTTCATTGCAATGCTTGGATTGCTTATTTTCAATGAGATGGTATGCCATTATAGAAAGATACTGAAATTCTGTTGTCATAAAAAAAAAGACAGGATATAATGTAACATATATGAGCAGCCTTTGACCTAGTAGAGTAAACAGCAAATTTTCCACAATGCGCTGGGAAAATGTCAAGGGAAAGAAGACATTACTTTGAGAGTGGAAGGTAGCACGTGAGAGTTCAACATCAACTTTCAGAAACAGTTTTGAATGTCGTCAAAACATGAATAGGGTAGCAATCAAATTTGTGTGTGTGTGTGTGCACGCTCATGCGCGCATGCACTAATGGAGCCCAGGCCTTGTACATGAAATGCTGGCAGTCGATGATATGTGTTATTCTCCGCTCTGTTTTTACTTTTTATCAATGAGACAAAAATCTTCCTAATTTGCCTGGGCTAGCCTTGTGTTCCTTCTAGCTCAGCCTCCTGGCACCTGCACATCAATCTTGCACAGCCAAGTCCAGCATAATTAAATTTTTTATCTTAAATTCCTTTATAAAAAATTGGGAAAACACTAATTGACTTACTGTAAAGCAATAACTAGATTTTTTTTTTATTCCTTCCTTCCACCCTTCTGTTTTGAGCCTAGGCTGGTCTGCATCGCATGATGTCATTGCTCCCTTCTAATGAGTACCGGTATTGTGGGTTATTTACATATAACCACAGTCAATAAAAGTTAGGATATTTTTATATAGTCTTTATATAATTTATGTCTAAGTTTCATTAATTTATTTTCCCATAATTTTTCAAAGATTATTTTATTATCATTTATAGTAAGATTATTATTATTATTATTTCTTAGTTGTTTGAACATTGACACATACATATTAAAGCATTTTAAAAGAATTGGGCACATATTGCCCCTTTATAGGTAGATGGGATTGTTCATTATAAAGACTAAAATCACATATAATCATATATTTAGTGAATTGATAGAGTTACAGAATGAGATTTTCGACAGAAATTTTAATAAGAATACTTATTATAACTTCTAGTGTTGCAATACTATTTATAAACTTTGTACTTTGAAAATACATGCAAGTAGACAAATCCTTAGACACAGCATTCACCTGATACATGATGACAAAACAAATAGTTCACACTAGCTTTCCTTGTCTCTTATTTTTCTCATGATGTGCATGTTGCTTATTTTGGTGGAACCATGATATTTCCAGCCCTGGCAATAAAGTACAAGCGCTGTAGCTGCTTGCATCTGATTTCACTCCACGAGCACTATGTAGAACCAGGGATTTGCTGCTGCACTATTTCCTTGTCTATAAAATGCAGATAATATTCCTTAGCTAACTGGAGGCTTCAGGGGATTGAAGGAAATAATATGCAAGAACTTAAAGATATTCCATTATTACTTATTCTCTTTTAATCATTTAGTAATAAGAAATCATCTTTTTACCTCCTACGACTTCAATTACATCTATTTCAAAGTCTGTTCTGATTATAATTAACCATGTACATATACTTAATATCTAGCTTTCCAACCAGACTGCAATTTCCCCTACTACAGAGCAATCAGATACAATGTAAATCCATAGTGAGTTTACTTACTGCTTAACAACCAGTGAGACGCTTCCTGATACTGAGGGGATCCCTGCTCTCTCTCATACTCACTGTTTGGCTGGACATTTAATTACTTTTTTCCCCTACAATATAACAAATTTGTTTTGCTTTCTCTTGTTGTATTCACTTCATCGCAATATGCACACTCTGTATATTTTTGTACATTTGGACCTCCTCTTTTGGTTATATTCCACTAAAAGTCCATCTGCACCATGCAAATGTGTGCTCATCCTCCAGGTACCATGCTCTTCTGCCATTGAAATTAACTCCTGTTCATACGTGCACCTCACGTATGAACCATTGTGCTTTGCAATTGCTTGTAAGCTAATTCATTGGTTTAAAAACTTTGAATGTATGCCCTTGTGATATGATCTAGCAAAACCACTCTTGAGCATATACCCAATGGATTCTCAATCACACCACGAGGACACTTGCTCAACTATGTTCATAGCAGCATTATTTATAATAGTCAGAACCTGGAAACAACATAGATGCCCCCTCAACTGAAGAATGGATAAAGAAAATGTGGTGCATCTACAAAATGAAATATTACTGAGCTGTAAAAAAGAACAATGACATTACGAAAATAGAAAAAAAATCATCCTTAGGTAACCTAGACCCAGAAAGACAAACATGGTATGTACTCACTCATAAGTGGATATTTGATGTAAAGCAAAGGATAACCAGACTACAATCCTCAGCCCCAGAGAAGTTAGGTTACAAGTGCAGTAAGAGGGAAACAAAGTTCTCCCTGGGAAGAGAAAATACATGAGCTGTCTGGGATAAACTGAGAGTGGGGCGGTAGATGGAAGGAGATGAAGGGGGTGGGACCATGAGGGATCCAGATGGTCTAGTTGGGACGAGAAGGAAGGGGATAGTAATGAAAGAAATGTCTTGACAGAGGACGCCATTTTGGAGTTAGGAAGAAATCTGGTGTCAGGGAACCCACAATGATTACACCAGTTAAGACTCCTAGCAATAGTGCTAAAACTGGTTTTCCTGTAATCAGATTGGTGACTACCTTAATTGTTGTTATATAACCTTCCTATAGAAACTGATGGAAGCAGATGCAGAGATCGACATCCAAACATCGGACTGATTTCTGGGAGTCCAGTTAAAGAGAGGGGGGTGGGAATGTATGAGCAGGGAAGATCAATATCATGATGGGGAAATCAGCAAATATAGCTGACCTGAGTTTGTGAGAGCTCGTGAACTCTGGACCAACAGGTAAGGAACCAGCATGAGACCAATCTAGGCTCTCTGCATCTGGGTGACAGTTGTGTAGCTTTGTCTTTTGTGGGGCCCCTAGCAGTTAAATGAGGACCTGTCCCTGTCACATGAGCTGGCTTTTTAGAACCTATTCCCTATGGTGGGATGCCTTGTTCAGGCTTGATTCAATGGTGAGGAGCTTAGCCTCAACTTGATATGCCATGTTTTGTTGACTCTCATGGGTGGCCTTACTCCTTCTGAATGCAGACAGAGGAGGAGTGGATGGTGGCGGTAGAAGGAAGGTGAGTGGAAGGAACAGAAACAGAGGAAGAATCAAACTCGTTTATATGTAATATAAATAAATAAAATAGTACATATTTTGAGATTGAAGTTTTCTTTTAAAAGTGATTTAGACATTCTTAAGTTTTCCCATTTTCATAGTAGCTACAGTTTAAATATAGTGCCTATGCAGTAAAATCTTACTGGTGCATAAAATTATAAAATACATTTCCAAGTAGTATGCAAGTTGAAATCATGGGGCCATTAAACAGAAAATGAGTGAATGTGTTTCAATAATATCTCAGGTCAATCACTAACTTCTTTGATTTTTATCTGTGCCTCCAGTCACTATGAAGGAATGATTGTTAGGCTCACAGAACTTTATAACCTAATTGGAAATGTCAGTATTCACTTACTCCAATTTCCTCGTGAAGTTGACAGAATCTCCAAGGTTTAGATCTCCTAAAGAACTGGCAAACACAACATTGTTATTGGCAAGAAGCTGGAAACAGTAACCTCCTCCTCTGCCACTGTCTAATGAACTTTCCGTGAGCTGTCAGCAGTATTTTTCTGTGATCCAGCTCATAGTTGGGGGTACACCACAGTGTCCTCTTTAAGTAGTTTTTTTTAATTTTAACTTTAAAGAATATTTTAAATATCATAATATATAGTCGAATGATTTTTATCTTGAAATATGGGTTCATTCTGTAGCCAAGAATGGTCTGAAACTCAGCATGTCTTTGGCCTTAGATTTACAGCACTCTTCATGTCTCACCCTCCCACAAGCTAGGATTAAAGGAATGAGCCACCATACATGACTATTTTTTTCGTAAATATATTTAATTATGCAAACATCTTTACAAACGAATTTCTGTGTCAAATTTATGAAACCTTAGAATATTTGTTTCTTAACTTTGACTTATTTAATCAACAGTGTTTTGGCATCGAATATATCATTAGTAATACATGCTTGTAACATGAGGGCTGGCTTGCTGGGGTATCTGTCCCGCCCAGTACCCCACATCCAGCAAGCCCCAAAGAAAATCACACACAGGACTCCATAAGATTATAAACTGATTGGCCCATTAGCTCAGTCTTCTTATGAACTAATTCTTATATTTTACGGTAACCCATAATTCTTGTCTGTGTTAGCCATGTGTCTTAGTACCTTTTCCAGCTGTCAGCTCACATGCTGCTTCTTCGGTGATCTGGGCAGGAATGGTGGAGGAAGCTTCCTGCTTCCCAGAATACTCCCATTCTCTCTGCTCCACCTCTACTTCCTGTCTGGTTTTCCCACCTATACTTCCTGCCTGGCCAATCAGCATTTATTTAAAATATGATTGACAGAATACAGACAATTCTCCCGCACCACATGCTAATGATGATGAGTATTCTGTGTATATCCAATACACTGCTTGTCTCCCCCAGTTAATAGAAATGTATGTGGATCCCATTTTTTAATTTTTTTTTTAATATTGCATCCATCAACTTTTTCTCAGAGGATATCTCATTGCGACACAACTTGAGTTGTTTGAACAAAAAAGCTTTTGGAGAAATATTGCCTTTCCAACAGTCTCTTCTGGCTCATTTTTAGTGATATCAGAATCATCCTGATTACAGAATCAGGCAGTGTGTGCACAAGCTAGTATTTTCTGGACATCACACCCAACTTCACGTCATCATGACTGCACTGATGGACATCACATTTAATCAGTGTGGCATAATATTCTTTACTGGTTTAGTGAAAGTTTTGTGGTTTGGGACAAGGATAGACAACCTTGTTTGTTTTGTCTGCACATATTTAGAGTTTTCCAGTGCCTTAGGTTTGTTTTTCACCTTTTGATAACAAGTTAGGACTGAGAATGATCAACTTCATTGCATTTTTATAATACTTCTTTGGGCCAACAACTCCATACTGCAGGTAGAGGATAGTCCCAACTAGGGGTGTACGGAAGAATGGTAGAAAAGCAAGATATGTGTAGTTTTGATCTACATTTTCAAAATTATTAATGATGTTAATCACTTCATATGTTTACTAGCAATTCATTTATACTATCTTGTGAACTATGCTTTTATTTTATATTGTTACATATCTATATCATTTCAAAGTTTTCTCTCATCTTTCCTTTTATTTCTTTTTTGCCATTATCTTGTATTTACATGTAAATTTGTTGCTCATTTTCAATTTATTTTTTGTTTGTAGGTTTAAAATTAATCTGCTTGCATGAGGAGTTCAAATACGTGGAAACATACTTCTGTTCTCTTTAACTGAATGGCTTTGACATCTTTGCTTAAATACAACTAACATTGATGGTAGTGATTGTTTCCAGAATTTAAGCCATTTTAATGAGTGTTTACATTCATCTTTATGTAAACACCATGTACAGTTGGTAAAATAAATTTATAATACTTTTCTCTTTTCTTGGGTTGGTTTACTCACGTGGCATGATATTGTTAAAAGGATACCCAAGGTGGCCTTGAAATTTCTAGAAAACAAAGACTGATCTCAGACTTGCCATCCCGCTGCCTTAGCCTCTCAACTCTTGTCAAACAATGCTGTGTTAACTGTGCCTGCCTTCCTATTATATTTTAAATTGATAAACAAAATTCCTTTGACTCACTTTTACATTTTGAGAACACATTAGTCATTTGGGATATTTTTGATTTCTTAGATTTTAGGAATAGTTTATCAGTTTCTGTTGGTAGGTGAGCATGAGCTTATGTTTCCATATGACAGGTGGACAACAACCCTCCTAGATACCATTGGGTATTATCAGATAAAAATTTCTCTTCCAAGAATAGTTCGCTTATTTTGGAGTTTTTCTACAGAGTCCTGTGGAATGCATGCTACCATATTGTCTTTGGTTCCTCCAGACTTTGATGGTAAGACCACATTCTTTTTCTGTTTGGAAGGAAAAAAACAACTTTCTTTTATTCTTTTATCCTTCCATATCATATATCTTGATCCCATTCATTTTTCAACCCTTCGTATCTGCCCTCTGCCATTGTAGCCTTTCCCCAAAAATAAAATAAAATAAAATTTAAGAGAAAAACAGGGGAAAAAATCTCCTCATGGAAGCTGTAGTGTGACACAGCGAGTCACATAGCAAACCCTTTTCTCCGCATCTTTACATGTGAATGTTCATTGCAAGGAGACTTTGGTCTGATTCGAGGCCTCTGGTTTCTGTTACAATATTAACAGAGGGTGCTCACTGGGACTCCTCTTGGGTATCCTATTGTTTACCTGTGTTGTGAAAATCTTGCGGCTTTGGGTCTGCAGGTCTGGCCTCTTCACATGTTCCAGAAGACCACAGGTGAGTTGGACGTTGAGGTGGACCAACTCATTACCCTGGTTCTGAGCTGATCAGTCTACAATCTCCCCAGTCTTTATCACCAGGGGGAGCTCTCCAGCATTGTCCTTGGAGCTCATCCCTTGAAGGGATGAGCCAGTGGCAGGGACGGTTCTCCTGCTTTCTTGCGCTCATTGTTGGCTCTCCCTCATCTACATCTTCAAGGCCAGCTCGACTCTGCTGCCCAGGCAAGGTGTGGTGTCCTCTTTCCAGAGTGCTGCAGCGGGTACATGGGAGATGCAACTCTTTCAGCCACCACAGGTGGCTGGGGTAAAGGGGGTGTGGCCAGCTATTCCACTTTCAGCTCACCCAGGCCTCTGCCAATGGGGTCAGCTCTACAGTGCTGTTCAGGGCCCACTTTCCTGAGTGTTGAGTGCTGCGGCTGGTAAGGGAGAGGGCCAGCTCCCTTGTTTGTTGCAGGCAGTGGAAGGCCAGGGGTAAGGGGAATACCCTATTTTTGAAGACACCACATACTTGAATCTTTGAACATGGAATAAAAGCCAACACGGGCCTGAAGACTTTGTTCATACTGGGTGACATGCATAGTGCTTAAAGGTTCGATGTTCCAGACCGGTGGAAAAAAAATCAATCATCAATTTTACCCAGCACTGAACCCTGTAGGCAACAATAATGACAAGCCTGGTACGACATGCCCACTGATGCAGCTGTGGCATAATGGCACGAGTGTTATGGCAGCAACCAACCACTTTCTGATTGAATTTAGGGCCTGCTCCACAAAATTAAACTTAGGCCAAGTACTATTTTCAAGGCCAATATCCTATTGCTAGTTAAATCATGGACGCTAGGGAATAATCTCCTATTGTTCCATAAATGGACATAGATTAAATGGACACATACACACTTGTTATACTTACAGATATGTACATCTCTCAACACCCATCAGAAGTTTCTTTTTGCAGTGAATCGTGTTTAATACAGAGACCCACAACTGTTCAATATTCAGAGAATAAAAAGCTGAGGAGATCTACAAGGGGCATTTATAACATACCACTTCTCGCAAAGGCTCAATGATCATCATGCAACAGGGAACGGGAGAATATAATTTCTGTTTTCTTCCAATGATATTTTACAATCTCAATGTATTTGTTCTTTTATTAATTGTATTAATAAATATTTTACTCTTTTTCTTTTGTTTTTCCTGGGAATCATGTCCAGACAAGTACTACCATTTGTCATTACTTTTTTATCTTTGACTGTATGATTAATGAAATTTTATTCTGGGTTTCATTCACTTACTGCTTATATATCAGACTGAATTATGTGAACTTTCTAAAGTCAGTTATTGGTGCTAATAGATTTTCAGGTGATTCCTTAAGTATATATATATATATATATATATATATATATATATATATATATATATATATATGATCATATTATCATGGCTACAGAGAACCTGGTCCTTCTTTTATAATTTGGTTGATTTGTGATTTGTAGAACATTATCTCTTCAGAACACATCTATCTTAATATTAAAAAGAAGTAGTGAGGATTAACCATTGTCTTTTTACCTGTTTTTATAAAGAGAATAATTTTATCCCTAAGAATAACACTAGCTATAGGGATGCTTATGTTTAACCTATATCAGATCTTTAATTACAAATGAGTGTTTTATTTTAAATGCTTTAACTTCATTCTATTTTTGTCCATTATTAATACAATTTATTGTTTTAACTGGTTATCATGTTAATTGAACTTACATTCTTTGGGTCAATCCAACAAATTTATATTGAAGATTTTATATACCAGAATTTTATCACTGTTAATTTTTATACTAAAGAGTTCCTTGAAAGACAATCCAAGGTTTGTTCATTGAATATTTATATACTATTGACCTAAATTCTACACTACATTTTCTACTCAAACTAGACCATAATGGAAGACATTTTCTGCTATTAATTATAACATGATTAGAATAGCTATGAGAGGAGAATCTACAGACATCAATTTAAATTCCTCTGGAAGATCTCACGTCACACTTCTTATTCTAATATCACTTCCATTAGGGGTCTCATGCTACAAGGAATGTGAATTTTCTCTCTCATTATCTAATCTCAAACCCTAACTCTGTGTATCTGAAATACCTTCAGATCTATCAAGTGAAACTAAATCTTACCTTTTATGAGATTTAAAAATTCATCTCCCAATTCATAAATTCTACAAAACAACCTTCATGCTTCTTTGGTCTTTTTTGTATACTAATTAGAATAGATCATTCTTCACTGAGTGATAGTTTATTCTTCCCTCTTGCTTTAAATTCTACTTAACACACTGAGTTTTTGTCCTAACAAAGTCAGTACAAAATTACATGGCTCATTAGTTCAGCTTTATTCCTTAAGCATAAGGCAAGGTAGAAGCAGGTATGTCTCTGTGGCTTCAATGTCAGGCTGGTCTACAGAGCTATTTACAAGACAGCTAAAGATACACAAAATTAAAAAATATATAGCAGTCAATACTGAAGAATTATTGTAGAATTTTTTCTTTTTCTACTGAGATTCAGATATTATCATTCTCTGAAAATTCACCAAGAACTGAAGTGTAAGTGGCATCATAAATATAACTAAGGGTGGCCTGACAGGTAGCCCAGGCAAGTTCCTAGCATGGGAGACCGTGATTTTGCCTCCAAACTTGTCTAAGCCTTCAGACAACCACAATCTCATGAATTAGCAGTAACCTGTTGTTTATAATTATTAAGGGATGCTAGAGAGTGTTATTCACTCACAAGGAACTGCCATCCATCTCTTTGATGACATATTTGTTTTGTTTTCACTAATTTTAAGTGTATTTTTAATTTTTAGACCACCAAAGTCTTCTTTCTTGTGTGAAACTTTTCCTTGACTTTTGACCTATTTCATTTTAGTAACGTCTTTATGGTGGAAACAAGTTCTATTAGGAACTTAAGTATACAGCTCAGTTGCTCTATCAGTACAGAAATTACATATTCTTTCCTGATTTACAGTATAGAGTTAAATGTTAGTTTGGGACATTTCTGTGATGTGGGATCCCCCTCTCTATTGTGAATAATAAAGAAGCTTTTGGCCTATGGCAAGGCAGAATAGAGTCAGGTGGGAAATCCGAACAGAGACAGAGAGGGAGAGCAGGCAGAGTCAAGGAGAGGCCATGTAGCTGCTGAAGAAGGAAGACTTTGAATTTTACAAGTAGGCTACAGCCTAGCAGTGATACACAGATTAAAGGAAATGGGTTAATTTAAGAAAAATGAACCAGATAGAAAAAGGCCTAAGCTATGATTGTTCAAAGTGTTGCAAATAATATAGTTTCTGTGTGATTATTTGAGTGTGGGCAGCCTGGAAACAAATGAGCAATCTCTGTCTGCATTTCTGTAAAAATGGCATTGTTGGAAACCGCTCAGTATCATGTAGAAAAATGATGGAAACCCCAGAATTATGTAGTTATAAGGTTATTATTGGCTTAGATCTGTCTCAGTCACTTCTTTCTAACCATTGATGTTAATATAAATTGTAAGTAAAAACACTTATTACATGCCAAAGTTTTACATGCTTCCTTTCTGTTTTTCAGTTCATTTGGACATTGAAAACGGTAGTTATTTCAGCCAGGAAAATATGTCGCTTTTGCAAAGAGATTAATCACTTCTATTAGAAAAACAACTCAGAGAATGTCCTTGTGATCAAGGGTCAACAATATCCATGTCATGGGGCAACAATGTTGTTCTTTATTCTTATTGATATAATTTTCAAGTTTACAGACTAAGATATACATATGCTTTTCAAAGCACATTTCATATATATATCTACACTACTGGTATGCTTTATAGAGGATTAACACACTAACACAAATATACATTTGTATTCAAATGTATTATTTATATATACTTACATCTTTCTCAAGAGTGAACTACCTCAAGATGTTAAAGCAAACAATAAAATTCTTCAATAATGTTTTTGAAAAAAAACTAATTGAACACTATATATTTTTCTGTATTATGAAAATATACTTCTGAGACTAGTGCCATAATTATAGCTATGATTACTGTGCTTGTGATGCAGTTTTATTGCTCTGGAGGAGATGAACAGTAATTAGAACAAAGATTGCATTTATCTCTAAAAGGCTAACAAAAAAAGTAAAGCATGCTTCCAGGGACTTTCTTCTGTTAAATAACTTGATGTTGTTGGAAATTCATAATTTATCTTAGTGATAAAGAAATAAATCACTAAAGTTGGTATTTCACTTTAATGCATTGGGGTTGGAATCTGAGTGTCTCCTTGTCTCCTAATGGTTGTAACCTACCAAATGTTTGCAGTGGCCGCAGATGCTCCATAATCACCACAGTCTTGTAAAAAATCTGAGCTTGCATAATTTGAAGAAGTATATTAGTTCTTTGACAAGTGGTTGTTAATTATTTGGAGTAATAAAGGGACTTTGGAAATATTGGGTAAGAATCTGTTTCAGAATGCCTTCATTTTTCCATAAGTGTCACTACAGATATGAAATATGTCATGGATTCGTCAAAGCTTCAGGGAACCCGAACAACATCAGAGGGTGATTGCAACTCATAAGTCTTCTGGTTCAAAGTAATGGCATCATTGCAGTATTCTCAAATTCTGTTCAGCATACTGCAGCACTAATAGAAACAGATTTTCTGCAACAGGATTTAGTATTCAAGCAAAACAGGAATAAAGGAAGTAATCTGCATGAGTTATGATATCTAAATGATTAAACAAAAGCAACAGTATTAATCAAGTAAGGCTATAATAGATTAAACAAATGATATGCCTCCAGAAATCTTTTATTTCTTAAACAAAAAAAGAAAATATGGACTGACAATGTTAAATGTCACATGAACTGAATAGTCAGATTTTAAAAAATTTTTCCATTGGGATGAAAATTATAAAATTATTGCAGAATTCTTTCATTTAATGTAGTAGGATCAGCTTTGTGCAAAGTTCTATTTTATACTATTGCGTTTTCTAGGAATTAATTATAAATGTGTATGTTCTTCTGGCAAACCCTCATAAATAAAATCCTCTTGGGACTGGTAGTCACTAGTTCTATGCTTACCTTACTGAGTAAGGCTTTATTGCTCTCCCCAAGCAGATATTCAATTCCTCAAATCTTTTCCCTCTAAATCCCAAGTAACAACCCAGAAGATGAGTTTTGCACATTTCAAGGAATAAGTGCACACACTGATATCCACTGTTGGACTCACTCTACCATTTGACTCTATATTTAGAATTCTGGCCAGCTTGAATTCAGAAGCATCTGTTGCTTAGGATGCTTCAGAAACTGCTGTCTTTGTGATGTCTTAGTGAATCATGTGAATGAAAAGAGCTGGCAGATTTGCATGGATTTATAACTCTTGTTCCTGTGCACCAGTCTCTCCCTAGATATCAAGGGCATATTTTTCTTATTAAAGATGCTTGGGGGAAGATAGGTCATCCTATTCCTGTCAAGATTAACCTTCATCAGGAATCAGAACCATCCACCTAATCTTTAGTGATTTGCTTCAAGCACACAATTTTACAAGAAAAAAAAATCTGTGCATTAATCTTAACCCTAATGTTTATTTTTTCTCTGAACAGCTTTGAGAATCATGAAAAGAATTTGTTGTTATATTATGGATGAATTAGACATGAATGAAATAAAGTTTCTATGATTTATGCTTCTCAGTCAAAATGTAGCATTGAAAATATTTCTAGTTCATGTGATATTTAATTTTCAATATTTAAAACATAAAAACACTGATAAACTTTTGGAGAACCTGTGGCTGAACAGACACAGGTGAATTAGAGAATTACTAGTCATTAAAAGTTCACCATAATGTTTTGATTCCTGCCAAATAAATTCCAAGAAAATCTCCCCTGCTTACTTCATACCCTGTTTCTCAGAAAAGGAAGTAAAAGTGCACATATATATGTACAAAGTAATTGAATACGTGGAACATTAGGGAGTTTTGAGAAATTCCTTTCTTTCCCCATGTGAGTTCTCTTGTTTTATATGTCTGAATGTGGCTGCAAGACCAAGAAATGTGATGAAAGCTTACAAGACTTCTCAGGAAAAGAAAATCAGTGTATAAGAGAAGAAATAATAGTGTTCTATAGGACTTCCATTTTCCCCTGAAAACAATTTAAAACCTGTGTTCAAATATTTGAAATTTTAAGAATATTTTTCTCATTATTTAGAAATATAAATTTTGTTAAAATATAATTATCCTTAAATTAAAACTGAAGCCTGTGTACGTTATTTATAACTATGAATATTTTTACTAATTAGATAATACTAAATTAGGATGTTATTTTTAAATTTATAATTATATGATCATAACTTTTGGCATTTATATCTAGTATATGGCCTAATTTATATAAAAACTTATAAATTATACTTCATAGATAATTATAATGAAATTTTCTAAAGAGAGAAATTTGCATTAGTTTACATTAGGTAACAATTTATTTTCTGAAAATTTCCAAATATCATCTGTCAAAAATCTTATTCTTCAACTTTTAGAAATAACACTATGAGTTCTGAAGACAGTATCTACTGTGTATTTGTGGCTTCCTAGGCATTTTGTGAGTAATTAAATGGATATACTCTCAGAACTTGAAGAAATGAGCATTTTAACACCTGCTTCTCACAGAAAAGCATGCTTATATATTTCAAAGTTGCCCTTTGAGTTTTAACAAAAATAGCATAGAGATCCTCACACAGATGAAAAAGCACTGGAGAATTACTTTTGGAGAGATTACAAATTTCTGTATTCAGCATAAGAGATGGTGTTTGTGGGAAGATCAACAAATGAACATGATAATAAATTATCTAAGTGATGTTAGTCTCGTAAGCAGAGGAAGTGAACCAAATATCCTGAGAAATTAAAGAAATCAGTGCTTAGAGTCTAACATTTTTCATGTATCAAATAGGTTCATTTCAATATGTACTTTTTTCTCTTCCATCACTTTGATCTTTAACACCTGTTTCCATTATGCTGAAAGTTTTTAAATCTACAACTTTTATATTCATCTTCATGATTGGGTTTTAGTATTCAGGAATTTACATTGTAAATGATATGTAAAATAATTTTTGTAGACAGAATTTTTTTTGTACTGCCTGGTCCTGTAACCATTCAATCTCAAAGAAACACATAGAGGCTTATAGTAATTAAAAACTGCTTGGCCTATTGGCTCATGCTTATTATTAACTAGCTCTTACAATTTAAATTAAAACATAATTCTTGTCTATATTTAGCCATGTAGCTTGTTATTTTTTCTCAGTGAGCCATTCTCATTTTGCTTCCTCTGTGTCTGGGTGGCAGTTGTGTCTCTGTTTTTCCTTTTCCCAGGGTTCTCCTAGTCTGGTCACCTCACCTATACTTCTGTGTGACTACTGGTCAAACAATGTTTTATTAAACTGATCTGAGTGATAAATCTTTACAGTATACAAGAACATTCTCCCACAGCAAATTTTAATCAATATTGCTTTAGGATAATAAAAAAATGAAAATATTCTATTCTGAAGTTTAAGATTGTGTTATTAGCACAATGTTTTTAAACAATTATCTATGAGGAAATAAATAATGACTGTTAATATGTTTCTCTGGGGTGGGCACTGCTTCAGTATGGAGTCAAAGTTGGCTTCGAACTTGATGTCTCATGTAGATTTCCTTGTAAGCTTGATGGGAAACAACACACTACAAAATTTGTTTCAAAATCACTTTTAAGCATGAGTGCAAATCGTGTAGCTTATTCCTTGCTATCTATAATTAGTTAAGACATAATTTTATAACTTCTTTTAAATCAGCAGAAGAGTTTAATGTCTTAGCTACATTATTAACTTCCTTTCACTTATTTTACATACCAACCACTGTTTCCCCTCCTTCCTCCATTTTCTCTCCCCCATCTATACCTGTCTCCCTTCAGAGAGGTTAGGGCCTCCCTTGGGAGTCAAGAAAACATGACATATCAAGTAGAGAAAGGACCAAGCTGCTCCCTCATTGCATCAAGGCTGGGAGGTGTATCCCTGTGTGGGAATAGATTCCAAAAGGTCAGTTCCTATTCCAAAAACAGGTCCTGGTCCCACTGCTAGGGTTCCTAAAACCAGACCAAGCTACATAACTGTAATCTACATGCAGCGTCTAGGTTGGCCCTATGCAGGCTCCCTAGCTGTTGGCCCAGAGAGGAGCTCCCATTAGCTCAAGTCAGCTATCTACTTCTATGTTATACTGAGTTAAAATAATCAAACTCACAGTAGAGTATACTTTAATCTTTCCTGAGGTCTATCTCCTAAGAAGGTATTAGTACATACATTGACTATTATATGAGTGCTTAAGCTTTTACTTTTGCTGAATAAATATATTATGCTTTCTAACTAACAGAACTCCAGATATGTTTCTATCTCTTTATGTCTTGCATGACATAATACAAGCTGGATAAAAATGCCTAAAGATCACAACACCTATTTTCCTTATGACAGAGAAATAGTCTCCTGGTTTTTGAAATTTTGAGCAACTATCAGAAATACATATTTTACGACATTATCTTTTAATGAAGTTAACATGAAAACCATACTAAATAATTCTAAATAGCAATCAAGTATAAAGAAAATGGCCTGCTCATTCACTAAAGCACAAAGTCCAGTGAATGTTGAAAGCAAAGGCTTAAGGAACATTGTGGAAGATAGAATAGAAGCATCATAAAAGTCAGAGGGGTAAGAGGTTTGCTGTGAGATTCTGTCTCCTCGAAATGAGAGGTCACACCCATCAAGTCTCAACAACATGGCTGCTTAAACGTGATCTGAACAAGAATGATGACGATAATAGATCTTCTAACTTGGATGGAAGAATGCTAATGAGACCTCAGCCCTACACAAAGAACTACAGGAGAGTAAGAAATGCTAAGAGTGGGAGGAATAGTTATCACCAGGAAAGTATGCACCATTTGCTTATTCAGTACTAAATCCCAGAGCACATACATACAAGTAATATTATACAGATAGAGAAGATTGTATTTAGTAACTTAGAGAAACACACACACGCATGCGTGCGCGCGCACACACACACACACACACACACACACACATGCACACACATACAAATTTGAAAGAGAAAAAGGAGGGTATGAATATGGGAAGCTTTGGAGAGAGGGAAATAAAGCAATCAATGATGTACTTATACTATAATTTCAATAAACTTGAACCACCAAGTTTTATCATGTATCCAGACAAAGTGATCATCTTCTATGTTGCTTTGGAGATTAATGGAACAGCATTGACCAACAACTGAAAGGGAGCTAGCTCACATCGGGAGCGGTCTTTTTCTTTGAGATTATGCTGTATATTAGAGGCATTATTTCCCATTTAAAAGAACTCTATTTAAACTAATTTTACATATGGATATCCAGATGTTTGGGGGAGATTCTACACTAGCACGTTTCCATGTAAAAAATTTAAAGTTCTTTAAAATCAGTTATTCACCACTGTACACCAGTATTTATTCTATGCTTCTATTCTCTACTCAGTTTAACCCAAACTGTCTTTCTATTTCCATACTTTACCCTATACACCCTGTTTTCCTCTCTCTTTACTGTCTTGAAATTATTTCTCATAGCTACTTTCTTTAATTCTACAAGTACTCCAATTTAAACAAACACATTTAAATCCAAAAATGTAGACCCCCCACATAAGAGAGAGAACATGAGATGTTCTGTCTTTCTGGGTCTCAGTTCCTGACATCATTTTACTGTATTTGTGATTGCAGATCAATTTTAATATACACTACTCTGCTCATGTGAAATCAATATTTTTCATATTTTAAAAGAATTAGCCCTGAATCTTCTAAGCTAATCTGACAACTTACTTCAATGTATTGCAGTTGTTGGTGTGTACAAAATTTTCATTTCCTTAGTAACGTGAGTCTCTATTCGCAAATGTAGCTGTATTTGGAGAGAGAATTTATAAGATAATTATGACAAAACGAGGTCATGTGGGTGGGTCCTAATACTGGACTTTGCAGGTTATGAGAGAGAGAGAAAGAGAGAATTGCATGGAGGTGAGGAGTAGGGAGGAGTTAGGGGGGGAAGAGTGAGGGAAGAGCATGTGGAAAATCCATTGTATACATATATGAAATGCACAAAAGTAATAAAAATATTGTATTTATAAAACCATCAAAAAAGAGATCACTTCTTTGTTCTCACTTCTTTCACTCCTTTTTAAAGGCCGTGAGACCATGTGAGTACAGAGGGAGATGGTAGCCCTCTACAAGCCTCAGCATGAAATCTAATGTCCTGTTGTAAATAAATGTACTGACCTCCTTGAGGTCAGGCACTTACCCCTGAACTAATCACCATAGCCGATGCTCGCCTACCCCAGGCCACAGCCTCGCCCCAGTCCCAGTTGTGTTGTAGGCTGCGAGTTGGAACAGAGGCTGTCCACCAAATGAAAGGCAGGACAGCATCAGAAGAGAGGGGAAAGTACATCGGGCCACGTCCAGCGAGAGATTCTGCCGGGCTGCATATGCCAGTCTCATCTAAGCACACCATCCGCTGCAGGTGTGAGCTACACTAGAGGAATTAGTAAATTCTACAAAGCAGACTGGTACTCTCAGATGTGTGCATTGGTGAGTTTTCATAGGACTCTAGGATATAGTACCGGGAACCCTGGTTTTAGGTACATTTGTATTAGTGAGCTTAATACTGGTGTTCAGTCTTTACAGAAATAGGTTACTGGAAATAGTAAGAGACGCCTAGCTCAACTTCTTTTTTAAAAGTTTGTAGTTCTTTAGCCTTTTACTCCCTGTTGAATGGTCTTTAAATCAATTATGCAGTTGTTGGTTACTCCTAAGATATACATGCCACTATTGGAAGTTTAGGAATGCCTTGCCATGTTGGTCATGCTGTGGTTCATAAACATCACAACTGGATAAGACTGTTAATTGCTTCCATCTTGTGGCGGCAAACATAACATACTTAGGGGATATACAAGGCAGATAGCAAGAAAGGAGCTTTTATATTGGGCTGGACTTGAATCTTTGGAGTCCTACACCTAAAATTTTAGTTTCTTTGGCAATATGAACTTACCTCTTCAACCTTTGAGAGGCAACCAAGGACTACAGCAATATTCAATTTTGTTTGTAAAGTCACTAAGACTACTATGACTTCTTAGAAATAGAGGGTTCTCATTCTTGTTACTGAGAAGATATATATATATATATATATATATGTGTGTGTGTGTGTGTGTGTGTGTGTATCTATACATATATACATGTAAGTACATATATATACTTTTGTAAATATGAAATAGCATGATTACTTGACGCTTTATCAAACATCTTTATTTATTCCCCTTTCCTTTGTCCCATTATATTTATCTCCTTCTCCTATTCTCAATTTAATTCTCCCGCCACATTGTCCCAGTGCCCCAAATATCACATGGACTTCGCTCATCCAGAAATGAAGGACAGTTGACAAATGCCATAAAACTGAAAGCTTCTGTAGATTTCACAATCAATCAAATGAAGAAGAAACAGCAAAATGGGGGCAGAATCTTTGATAATTATGTATTTGACAGACAATTAATATACAGAATGTTTAAGGAATTCAAAGAGCAAAGAGAAAAGAAAACAAATGGCACATATTTAAAAACCACAGATCGAGGAGAACTAGAAATTGCTAAGAAATAACTCAAAAAATTTTCATTAGTCTGAGTAATTAGGGAAATGCAAGCTAAACAATTTTTGGATTGTGTCTTGTTCCAGTCAGAATGATGAATATCAGCAAAACAGCCGACAACAAGTCCTGGTGACATTATCCAGTAAGAGAACACTCCATTTCTGTTGTGAGGAAAGAAATGGGTGTGGAGAATCTTTCTCCCTTTGTCTCTGTTTCTCTCTCTATCTGTCTCTCTGTTTCTCTCTCTCTGGATGCCTACGTGCTACCTCTCTAGCACCATGTTTTCTGTGCATGCCATCATGCTCCTTGCCATGATGACAATGAACTGACTCTCTGAAACTATGAGCAAGCTGACAATTAAATACTTTGCTGTGGCGATGGTGTCTCAACAACGATAGAACGTTGACGAAGACATCTGTCATGTGATCTAGTTCTATCCCTCCTAGGCATGTGATCCAAGAACTTGATATCCTACTCCACTAGTATTTGCTTCTTTTTTTTAACTGCTGTTCTACTCAATACAGTTAGACAATGGAAATAACATAGATGCCCTTCAACCTACAATGGTAATGAAATGTGTAACAAAAATGTGATACATATCCTCTATGAATATTATTCAATTGGAAAATAAAACGAAATCATGAATTTTGTGGATGAACCAATGGACATGGGAAAGGTCACATTAATTAAGTTACTCCCTGAGAAAGACAGATGTGACACGCTCTCTCTTATCGGTAGTTTCTAGCTGCAAATGTTCAGGTGTGAATATAGAAAGTGGAATAACCTTAGAAACTAGGAAAGGGAAAAGGGATCATATTGGCAGGGAGAGGAAATCTCAGGATATATTCTGAACCTGCCTAGGGAGTCCAGTCTGATTCTAAGCTCTCAGGGGTCCTGTTGCTTTGGCCTCCGATGTTGAAATTGTTTGTATGTGCATCAAACACAACCGCCAAGGTAACTTTTGAGTATTCGGCATGATTCCTAGGAACATTAATGTATTACATTAAATATGGTTTCTGGTGTGTGAATGCCTTGGTCCTCTGACAATGTCCAGAATGTGTGGAATGTTCTCTGGTTACGCTCCTCTCCCATCTTTTCTCATCTTCCTCCCATTAAGAACAACAATAAAAAACTTTCCCCATGTTCATGTATTTTGCTGTATTCTATGGCCCACTGAGTGTAGCTAAGGACATTTATGTGACCATAAACTTGGAGTTACACATTGGAGCATGGTGGGCTCATTGGTATTGAGGGTTTTGTTGCTGTTTTAATTTTTGCTCTTGTTGTGTTATATATATATATATGAATGATATGTTTTTTGTTCAGTTTGTATGTACCATGGCACAAATTAAAACTTCCAAGATATTTAATATGAAGTATTTTCAAACCAATTTTAACTTCATGTGTATACTATGAAATTTCTTTAAAATTAAACTTTAACACAGACCATTCAATTGACTCATAGTCTCTCAGTTTTTCGTGTCTACTGTATCAACAGTAACTATAAAAGTTTTCCATTTGAAAATGTTCCTAAAATTGCCAATGTTCATTCTTTCACTCATTCTCCTACTGACAAAGCATTGGGTTATAAACACTGAGTACCCATTTCACTAAGGAATGGCACTTAGTTTGAGACCCACCCATTATATATTTCAGGTAATCTTTCTTCTTAATTCTGTCACTCAGAGAAGTTTATCTTCCTGTCAACAAGTATAATGAGATATTTCTAACAACCTCTAGGGTCTATTTCTCCAGTAATCATTTGATCTAGGAATCTAGTAATATAGTCAAAAAGGAAATGAGGCTTATTTGACATGAATGGTTCCTAGCAAATGTTCGCTGGCTGCTAACATTCTTAGCATTCCTAAAACTAAATTAATTGCATGCTCAGAAACTCAATAGATAACTGTGAGTATGTTAAAATTTTTGAGCTTTACAAAGTTCTTTGTTTGAATGTTATGATATTTACTTTTCTATGGATTTTCATTAATAATAAATTTATTAGGGAGGGATTGATTTAGTAATATAATTTATATTTACTGAGATAAATATTCAAAGAATTCAGCTAACCCCAAATATAAATTTTGTTTTTTTCTTTAAAAAATTTGAACACTTTCAATTAAATGACATATGATATTTTTTTGTTTGTTTGGTTTTTGTTTTTGTTTTTTTACCTATTTATTTATTTATTTATTTTGGTTTTTCTTTTTTTAATTAATTTATTTGTTTATAAAAATTTCCACTTCCTCCCCTCCTCCCCATACCCTCCCATTCTCCCCACTCCCTCTCCTCCTCCCCCCCACTAGCTCCCCTCCTTCTTCTCCAGTCCTAAGAGCAGTCAGGGTTTCCTGCCCTGTGGGAAGTTCAAGTTCCCCCCCATCTCCCTCCAGGTCTAGGGAGGTAAGCATCCAAACAGACTAGGATCTCAGAAAGCTAGTACATGCAGACAAAACAAGACCCAGTGCCATTGACAATGGCTTCTCAGTCAGTCCCCATGTCAGTCACATTTAGAGACTCCGGTTTGATCACATGCTCGTTCAGACACAGTCCAAATGAGAAGCAGAAGGAGGGAGAACGTGAGCAAGAAAGGCAGGACTAGAGGGAACCTTCATCTGACAATAGATGGAGATAAAGACAGAGACCCACATTGGAGCACTTGACTGAGCCCCCAAGGTCCAAATGAGGAGCAGAAGGAGAGAGATCATGAAAAAGGAAATCAGAACCGTGTGGGATGTGTTCACCCTTGGATACAAGGGGACTGATCGAATGACATATGATATTTTTGTTTGTCTATTTGATAATATCTTTGAAGTAGATGGTATTATATTAAACTAGATTATGTTAATACATCTGCTAACATAATTTATTATATTAATACTAATAATTTCTATTTCTCTCTATATATATCTAATAACAAAAATATCAACAGTTATAATTACTGATTCATAGCATTAATAGTTTTTGCTTCTGATCAATGGAACTTATAAAATTATTTGTATCATCATAGATTTATATAGTTTATATTGAATACACAACTATGCTTCTAAAATGTCACTTAGCCCTTTAAAATTGATTTTAGTATTTATTTTAGTCACTATTTGATTGCTGTGAAAAGACGCCATGACCACGGCAAGTCATATAAAAGAAAGTGTTTAGTGGGGACTTGCTTACAGCTTCAGAGGGTTAGTTCATTATCCAAGTGGAGAACATGGTATCAGGCATGGGAAGGAAGTTGATGGAGTAGTTGACAGCTACATTCTGATTCCTAGGTAGAAAGAGAGAAGCCAGATGTTGAATGGGCTTTTGAAACCTCAAAACCCACTCCAGTAACATACCTCCTTCAGTGAGGTCACCTGTCCTAATCTTTACAATCCTTGCAAACAGGTCTATGCTCTGGTGACTGAGCATTTAAATATTTGAGCCTATGTGGACATTCTCATTCAACGTGCCACAGCATCCTTCTGGTTTCCTCTAAAAATGGTACAAAATATTTAATACATTTGTTTTTTATGTCTGCAATACATGCCACTGATATACTTCTTTCAATGAATTAAGGCATATACAGTGGTATTCTTGGCTTCAATGTGCTTATTTATATTACCATTAACATTTATATTAACTACCATAAGTATATTTTAGTAAATCAGATTGTATAAGCCACAAACGGGGTTCTCAGGCCCAAGGAAAGGTCCCCAGATTGTTCCCTGGGCAGCAGAGGAGAGGGTGCCTGAACTGGCCTTGGCCCATAACCATACTGATGAATATTTTGCATATCACCATAGAACCTTCATCTGGCGATGGATGGCGATAGAGACGGAGACCCACATTGGAGCACCGGACTGAGCCCCCCAAGGTCCAAATGAGGAGCAGAAGGAGGGAGAACATGAAAAAGGAAATCAGGACCGCGAGGGGTGCGTTCACCCACTGATACAACGGGACTAATCGAATGAGAGCTCACCAAGGCCAGCTGGACTGGGACTGAACGAACATGTGATCAAACCGGAGTCTCTGAATGTGGCTGACATAGGGGCTGACTGAGAAGCCATTTACAATGGCACTGGGTCTTGTTTTGTCTGCATGTACTGACTTTTTGGGATCCTAGTCTGTTTGGATGCTCACCTTCCTAGACCTGGAGGGAGAGGGGAGGAACTTGAACTTCCCACAGGGCAGGAAACCCTGACTGCTCTTTGGACTGGAGAGGGAGGAGGAGAGGAAGTGTAGGGGGAAGAAGAGGGAGTGGGGCAATGGGAGGGTATGGGGAGGAGGGGAGGAAGTGGAAATTTTTATAAACAAACAAATAAATAAATTAAAAAAGAATTTATATTATTTTATGATTTCCAATCTAAATAAATAAGATATATCATCATATTAAGAATTGAATTCATAGCTGGTTGGTGGTGGCACATGCCTTTAATCCCAGCACTTGACAGGCAGAGTCAGGGGGGAATCTGTGAGTTTGAGGCCAGCCTGGTCTACAAGAGCCAGTTCCAGAACAGTCTCCAAAGCTGCAGAGAAACCCAGTCTCAAAAAAACAGAAGCAAGCAAACAAACAAAGAGAAACAAAAGAGTTCATAGCTTGTTTAGTCAATTTTTTAGCAACCCAACCAGTAATATTTTGATGTACAGAATATTTAGCGAAGGGTCACTGGAAGCAATGATAGCAGAGTCCATATGTTTGAGACTCATGTTAGAGGCAGCTCTATGAAAACACAGCCATGGAAGCCAATGCTTCCCCCAGGAAATGTTCCTCATGAAGAGATGTTCCTTTTCACATAACAAATCAACTGCACAATATTTTGCACATATGTATCTCATTTCCCAGAGCACAAATCAATACCCATGTCTATATTTATAGCACTATGTACTTATACACAAAGAAGTTTTGTCAAATAACCTAACTCGTGCAGCAGAAATTCTACAGATTTGGAAACATAAATCCCTTTGAAATTAAATTGTTAAAATTTGTGTTATCGAAGCAATGATATTGGCCGTTTTTCAAGGAGCAGAGCAGGCACTACCATCTGTAGGGAATATTGAAGGAGATAACGGTGTTGAAAACCCGACAACAACGTGACACATGAAGGGAAATCCCGGCTGTGATGGGAGAACTGAGACCCACATCTGGTATTGACGTTAAACAGAAACGAAGCTGCACAGTAAAAGTGGAGGAGGACATGGAAACTGAATATGATGTTACTTCATAAAATATATTAAGACTTAATATTAATAGATTAATAACTACTGAACAACAGTTGGATTGCAGTAGTCTACTAACAGTCTGCATATAAATTCTGAATAAGACAACTAGTAATAGCACACAGTTCTCTTATGATAAGTGTATTTCATGATATATTTCATATTATTTCTATGATTAGATATTTTAAAAGTTGATATTTATTTTTAGTTATTAGGTTACTCCCCTTTTTGATTGCCTCATTTCTTTATACACGAATGGTGGCAGATATCACAAATGTGATCTTCCATAAAATAAAAATTGTAGTTTAGAAACTAAATCATAGGGACCTTAACTGGAAAAGGAAATCGTGTCTCATGCTAGCCATCCTTTGTCTGTAAGTCTCACTGTTAAATTTTCATGTACCTTTGCCATGTCTATGAATTGTATAAGCTGTAGGTTCTTCTGAATGAATACTACCCATGTCTCAGATCTGAAAGCACACAGACAGCATGTATTTACAATTACCTTTCAAGCTGCATCTTCCCTAGGACATTGCAAGGCTCCCTGTTTTATTTTTTTCCATTCATACTTTGAGATCTGATCATCTTCTTTTATCGTGTATGTTCATGAACACAGACAGCGCAATTTCTATAAATTCTATTTGTAGAAGCATGCGTTGTTATATTAAAAGTCCTTATGCTTGGAGACTAGGAGCTCAGTGGTTAAGAGTACATTTTCCTCTTGTGAAGGACTCAAGATTGATCCCACATTAGTTGGCTCACGGCCCCCTGGAACTCCAGTTATAGTGAACTAACTATCCTCTTCGGGCCTCCACGAGCAGCTGCAGTGGTGTGCACCTACCTCTTTTGCCCCACTTCACACATACACACGATTGAAAGAGGTAATTTTTCAATAGCTAGTTCCAGGACAGCAAGGACTGTTACACAGAGAAACCTTGTCAAAATATTAAGAATCTAAGTTTAGATAAAGACTGAGTATTATGACCATTAATTTAAATGACTAATAACTTTTCTTTTTTATTTCTTTTTTCGCACTCCATAAATTACTATTCATTCATGAAATTAAAGAAAATTGAAGAGTCCACATATTTTAAAAGACATCACAAAAAGGAATTGACTAATTTGTGGCATTGTTTTGCCTATTTTGTTTAAATCCATTGCACCCCTCCACTGTCCTTCTCAACCACCCCTAATGCGGATCTCTTTCCTTAATCTCAATGACTTCCCTCTTGGTTTCATGTCATATACACTACATTGCTCTCTTTTCTCTCCCTATTCCATCTCATACTCCTTTTTCCTCTTTATGGCCTACAAATAGGCACACATGTGTGCGTGTGCGCACGCGCACACACACACACACACACACACGAGTATAAATGATGAATATAAGATAATATGTGCTATTTGCATTTCTGAGTTTAGTTTATTAGATTTTTTCACTTAACATATTGGTTTCATTTTTCCTTATGAAATCAAATTCCATAATAGGTATATATTATATTTTCTCTCTTCATCTACTGATACATATATAGGCAAATGTTCTTTATTAACTATTGTGAATTGTGCATGAGCAAACACAGGAAACTATCTCTGTGGCAGAACCGAGAGTCTGATGGGAGATTCCTACCTGTATGCTATGAAAGTTTTATTACCATTGGTTAATAAAGAAGCTAGTTTGGCCTATGTCAAGACAGAATATTGATAGGTGGGAAAACTAAACTGAATGCAGGAAGAAAGAAAACAGAGTCAGAGATTCCATGAACTTCTCAAGAAGCAAGATGTGAGGTAACAAACCACGAGCTTCGTGGTAAAATAAAGAATAATAGAAATGGGTTAATTTAAGCTCTAGGAGCTAGATAGGAATACGCCAAAACTGTTAGTCAAACAGTGCTGTAATTATATAGTTTTGTATGATTATTCCAGTCTGGGTGATTAGGAAACAAATGTTGCCCAACATTTGGCGACATACATCCACACAAAACCTAAGAATGCTTAAAAAGAAAGAAAAAAAAAACACTTCTAGACCCACAAAATGGGAATTAATTGTAGCTTCTTGGTAGCTGCATTTTTTTTTTAAGATGGGCTCTGTTTGTGACCACAAGCCAAGGCACAGCTCCTGGAGGAGATGTCTATCTGGTTCATATCTATAGGACATACAACTCTGGCCCTTCTGGGGTGTCCTGCTACAGAGTTCTTAAATGGGGTTTGTAAGCAGAGTGGTACAAGTTGCTTAATGGTGACATAGACTGCTGTGTCCCTGAACTTGGGGCAGTAAGCATGGCTCACTAAGGCGGGGAACCTACTTCTTCCATGTTGGATGGGACAGAGATACAATCAAAGCTGCAACATTAGTCCTAGACATAGTGTTTGTTAACTGTACATGGGCTTACGAAAGGAGAAGAAATAGTAATTCAGTCATAGATTAAATGAGTAAAGATAATAAAATACATATTAAAAAGCAATAGGGTAAAAATAAAAAGCCACATAAAGATGGAATATACACAGAGTGTCTAGAGTATGAATATTATTGTGTTTTCTTTGAGTTTTTTTATTGTTAATGAATTAACTGCTTAAAAAATATTTGATTCTGAGGAATGCTAAGCTAATCCAACATATGGATTTTAAAAGTGTCTTGACTTCAAAATTTGAGTCTGAAGATATGTTACTTTGGAAAAGAGGTTCAGCTTTTGTTTACCCAGAAGATGAGAATATGTGGATTCCTTCCAGTCTAATGTAGTTTGATGGAAAAAGATCCCCCCAAAAGGTCTCCATGAACCCTAAAAGTACTTCCACCAACAAACAGCAGGAAATAGTTTGGAGAAAACAATAATCAAATTTCCAAAATGATTGTTTATAAATGTTTGTTTTCATTTAAAGGGTGTGATTATAAGTGGTTAATGGTCACAGTCAATCTTTTTCTAAAAAGGGGGGATATATGATAAGGAAATGAATATTTTACATTGGTATAGACTTTGGTTTATTGATACAAATTTAAGGTAATTTTATATGCATAGTTCTACTTTTGTTTAAGGTATTATGCTTATATAGCTCATTTAAAAAAGTAAACTACAGTCTCCATTTACAAGAGTCCTTTGGGTATATTCACAACTAGTACAGTTGCATCATACAGTAGTTCTAATTTGGTGAAACTTCCATGTTTTTTTTTTCCCATAGCCATTCTTGTTTACATTCCCACCAACACTGGACAACAGTTTTCTTTTTCTACATTGTTACAAATATTTGTTGGTTATTCTTTCTCTTGATAATAGCCATTCTGACTGGAGTGAGATAGAATTGCAAACAAGTCTTAATACATACTTCCCTGAGAGATAAACATATTAAACACATTTCTAAGCATTTACTGGACATTTGTATTTCTTCTCTTGAGAACTTTCTGGTCAGTTTATTAGCCTGTTTGCTTATTAGAAGGTGGTTTTGATTATAGAATTCCTGTTACCCTTGTCTGATGGATAGCTGGTAAAATTTTGTATTTAATGGGCTGTGTCTTTACTCTTCTCATTGTTTATTAGAAAGTATTTTTGATTCTATAATTCTTATCACTTCTTTCTGATGAACAGTTGGTAAATGTTTTACCATTTTATGGTTTCTGTTTTTACTGATTATTTTCTTTGCTGTGCATACACATTTTAATTTCATGTGATCATATTGATAAAGTATTCAAAATAATTCCTTTGCTACTGGAGTCCTTTTCAAAAAGTTCCAGTTTTAAAATTTCAAATCAAATAGTAAGTTTAATCCATTACTTAATCCATTACTTAATGGATTCTTTAATCCATTTTTGAAAAGATTTTTATACAGGGTGGGATACATGGAACTTATTTATTTTTCTTTATATAGAAATTCAGTTTTCTGAAATAGCAGTTGTTAAAGAGACTGACTTCTATTCAATATGTGTTTTAATACCTTTTTCAAAATGTCTTTTCCTTATTTGGAGGCATTTCCCTATTAGGCTACACATGTGTCAGTATAATCTTTGTTTGAGGGTTTTCTGCTGATTGTATTTTATGTAACTGAGAATTGATTAGAAAAGTTGCTAACTGTTCTGAGAAAATAATAGTAGAGATTTTGTGTAAGAGAATGTTTACATTTACGTTTTGATGAAACTATGTATTCAGCAAAGTAATGATTTTATTGTATTGCACTTTCCTTAGTCCTTGAGTAGGGGCACAGGTGTTGTGATAATGTTTGGAAGTGGTAAGTATGGTAACTTACTGTTTTTTTTAAGTTATTTCATTTTTCAGAATGGCTATGTTATTTCATTTTTCAGAATGGCTATGTTCAGCTGAGATTAAAAGTTATTTAGATTTCTCTTTTAAAAGAAGTGTATCCTTCTGGGCAGTGGTGGCACATACCTTTAGTCACAGCACTAGGGGTGCAGAGGCAGGTAGGTCTCTGAGGTCGAGAACAGCATGGTCTACAGAGTGAGTTCTACATAGAGAACGCCTGTCTTGGAAAAAAAAAAAAGAAGAGGAAGAAGAGGAGCAAGAGGAGAAGAGTACCCCATAGAGAAACTGCAATCAGTGAAGAAACTGTGACACTGTTGCAGGAGGGCCTGCTTATTCATCCCAGCCGCCCAGAACCAAAATAATCACACAGATACTGTATTAATTAAGTCACTGCTTGGTCCATTAGCTCTAGCTTCTTAGTGCCTAACTCTTATATCTTAATTCAATGCATTTCTGTTAATCCATATATCACCAGGATGTTGTAGCCTACCAGCGAAGTTTCAGTACGTTTATCTCCAGCGGTGAATCCACAGTGTCCTCTGACTCCACCCTTCTTTTTCCCAGCATTCAGTCAACTTTTATCAAGAGGCCAAGGCAGTTTCTTTGGTTGATACTGACCCTAACAGTTTGTTTTGGATAAGCCAGTTTTCTTGAGTCTAATTCTTTGACCTTGTGGCATAAAATGTTAGCCTGTACACCATGCTTTACTTCTAAGGAAGAAGTTTTAAAAATTAAGGTATGAATTTTTACATTGCAACCTTTTACCTAAAAACTGTACACACACACACACACACACACACACACACACACACACACACACACACACCAATTACTTGGTGCTCTGTTTTATCTACTTTGACCTATAGGTCTCCAAAGATAACAGAAAAAAGACACTGCTTTATCCCATTAGCACACTGTGCTGGCCAATTTTATCTCAGTTTTATACAAACTAGAATCATTGGAGATGGGGGTACCTTACTTCAAAAAATGCCTCCATAAAATTGTAAGTTCCGTAGACTGTTGGCAAGCCTGTAGGTCACTTTTTAAACTAGATGTGGGAGGGATCAGACTGATATGGATTGTGACCTCCCAGGGATGGTAGTTCTGGATGCTATAAGAAAGTAAGCTGAGAAAAACATGAGGAGCAATCCAGTAAGCAGCACCCGTCAGCAGACTCTCCATCAGCTCACACCTCTGGGTTCCTTCCCTGTTTGAGTTCCTGTCCTGACTTCCTTTGATTATGAACTATGATGTGCAAGCATCAGTTATATAAACTCTTTCCTCCCCAAGTTGCTTTGATCATTGTGTTTAATCACAATAGGAACTCTAAGACACACATAAAATCATAGTTGTTAATGTTTTAAAACCTCTCTTATTAAAAACATACATCATTGCACCTAATATTCTAGCATTTTCTCAGATACACTCTCCTGTTATACAGAAAAAAAATATACAGAAGCCTTCTCAACAAATCAGTGGCCAAGGTGTATATTTCAGAACAAAGCCAATTAATGCAGTGAGTTTAAAGAAGCGTATGTTATTTGCCTTTCAAGTAGTTCTTAGCTATTATTCCAATCAATCATCTCTAAAACCCATAATCCATTTACAGGACTTTGTATGAGAAGGAAAATGGCTTAAACAAAAGCTTTAAACATTTTTCTGTACACAAAAATGGAAGATGGATGAGATGCTGTCCTTACTCATTCAATGTTATAATAAAACCTTTCACAGTGTTCTAAAAAATTTCACTTATTAATTTATTTCCTGTCATAATCATTGATGCACAGTGTAATGCTCTGAAATTATTTTTGTTATCAATTAAAAATTGTGACCCAATATGAGTTGTTGCCTTTGAATAATGTTTGGATGCACATGTATGCCATGGGGGTTAAAGAAGTGCTGAAGAGATTGAGTTATATGCTTCCTCTCTTTATGGGTGTTAACAGCTGGGGGACCTAAAGATGACCGCAGTGGCTGGTGAGGAAGCTAGAAGGACAGAAGCCTCAGCCAAGGCAACATCCCCTGCCGAGGTGCATTTTGGTGAAGCTGCTGAGAAGATGATTTATTACACAGTATGTTGCCTTTCACTAAACGCAGTTCCTACAGAATCAAAGGAATGTGCTGGGCTTGAGGCATCCTCAGTGTGAGTCCTCAGCACAAGGCACACTCGTGAAGCATTCTTGGTAGGAAGGTAAACAGATCATCCGATGAACATGTAAAACAAAAGATTGACTGAATGTTTTCTGCCTGAATGACTTAAACATAAGGCTTTCAAAACAATAAGTATCTAGGATTTGAGGAATACTTACTAAAGAGAACTGAGAGTTTTGTCTCGGTAAAATAAAATCCTAGCATTGATTTGTTTATTCCTGTGTATCCCAGACTGGCCACAAACTTATGATCTTTCTGCTTCATGTTCCCCATTTTGTGAATAAAGTCATGTTTGTCTGATGAATAGTAATGCATGCTTTAATATGAAACATCATTTTGTGTAGGAAAAATTAGAATTCTTTCTTTTTTGCTAGAAATTGCATAGTATTTTCTCTGCTTTTGTATTTTCTTCCAAAGACATTGAGTAAGTTATTGGTTAAATTATACAATATAATAGAATGTTCAACATTGTATGTAATATACATCTGTATAATGAAGTAACTGGATAGCTGATTATATAAATTAAAGCAATTTTGTTTTAATTTCCTTAGAATATAAGAATAACAACCAAAATGTACAAGATGTATAAGAAGAATAGTCACATTTGGCAGTGGTTGATTTTTGAAGGCTTATATATTAATGAGTGGTGCTTTTAATCAAAGAAATATGGGGCTTTATTAATACTTGCCTCTTTTAGAAAGAATTGGGGCAGTGGTAGAATATTTCTGAAATTGAAGCCATTTTTCTAATCAGTAAGAATTGCAGTATGCTGTTGGAATAACTATTTAAAGATTGGTGATTTAAATTACTCAGGATACAAGGAGTAAAAATTAGATACTCACATGAGTGAAATATAAGATCAGCTTCCTGGATGATTCACTTCGGGATGTAGCAGGCTATCAGTGAAATGTTAGGAACTCTCTGAACCATATGTTAAAAAGTAAGACAGAACTTGTTTTACACACACGACTAAATCAAACAGTGCACATTGTTTTCCTGTCTTTTTAAAATAGTTCTAAAGAGAATCCTCGAGAGAACAGTGAATGAAGCTGGTGGATGAGTGGCAAAGAAATGAAAGGAATGCTAGAGACAGCTTGCTTTATTAGGCTCTGAAGTAACTGGAAATGACAAGAGAATGTTTCAGGGACTCTCTAACTTCCGGGCCCTAAGTCTCTTCTATAATAAAAATCTTTGTGCATTTGTTTATTCTAAAACGCTAAACATTCCAAAATCAAGCCTTACACAATGCATCTCCTCCTGCAATCATTCCAGAAACAACAGGAATTGAGTGTTCAGAAGAAAAATCTTAGACGAATGGAAACCAGATTCAGAACATCAGCTCTCAGTCCTGTTCTCATTGGACGTAGAGGCTGAGTCCACTTCTGCCCAAGAAAGTAATGTACTTTAAGGACAACATTACAAATGACATGATGCGAAACCATCTGCTCATTTAGCCTTCAGATCTTGTGTACATGGCCCTTTAGCAGGGCAACCTAGGAAATGTGTTGGTTTTTTTTTTTTTTATAGCCACAGGGGTGCTCGATATAAACCAAGAGAATGTAATTCCCATAATATACAGCAGTAAAAGGTTATGCAGTCTGGGCTGGAGGAAGCGTTGGCACTTGTCTCTGTTTGTGTGTTCCTGGCATACCTTCTAGAAATAGTGGACCACCCCAGGAACTTCTTTCTCTGTAAATGAATGAAGAAGGGAGATTTATTATTCAGAGAGAAACAGCCTCTGCTATTCATATGGCGAAGGCTAAAGGATACTGGCATGAGAAAGCTGCCCAGGCTAGGTGGTGGGAGAGCACAAGAACAAATTTTCTTTCTTTGAGGGAAGTTTTTTTTTTTTTTTTTTTTTCTGAAATGGCCTGACCCTATAGCTCGAGCTCAACTGGATACTTCTGTGTAATCCAGTCTGGATCAGGGCGTGGATCAGTCTTCTGTCAACCTATTATGTGCTAGAATCCTACACATGCCGCCATAACAAACTGAACATTTTTCTAGTCAGTATCCATCAAAGAGAGCTTTGCTGAAATTTCATCATTTACACAGAGACTGCATGGACCTAGAGGGCAGAAACTGATGCTTGTGTCAGAGGGCAGCATTGCTAAGGGAGGCAAACAAGGGGAAACTGGGGCATGATGTCAGTGAAGCCTAGTGCTGGAAAGACAGGGCTTTGATGCACTTACTGTAGAAGGGGTTATACAGGCCCAGGAGCTAGACTGTAGGTGAAATGTTGATATTAACGTGTTTGATGTTGACTTAGATGGAAACTTTTAGACAAGAATGGCAGGATCTGTCTATACTTACAAAACATCAGGTGCCATGGGTCCTGTTTTGAGTAGAATTCAGATTGATGCATCGCTTGAAAGCAGTGATGCTTGAATGGGGGCAAATGCAATGGTCAGACCAAAGGAGCAATTGTCCACAAAGTGAGCAGATGTATTGTGCATACCTGGTTACTCATATCTTCTAGAAATATTTGCTGGTAGTCTATATGTGAAAGATGCTCTCTGTTGCTCTATACACATCTCGAAAGCATGAAGAATTGAGTGAATAAAAGAATAAAAATCTCAATGATTTCGGCCAAACTTAAAGGGCGGGTACATTTGGGAAAGGTTAACAGGTTTGGGTGCCAAATATGGAATCCTAGATTTTCTCATACGAACTTTTAAACATTTCATGCCTAAATAATGATGTCCATTAAACTAGAGAATGTGAGTGTAAACAGCAGAGGCAGGGCGCTGCCAGGGCTGTAAACGTGGGAGTCACCAGCTTACATGTGTACTTAAGGCTATGAGTAGGTATGAGGTCAGTGCGGAGTGATTGAGGTCAGGAATGGGGATTAACGCAAAACCTTACCACAGTCAGCACTGGAGCTCAAAAAAAAATATGAGATGACACATGTAATATCTTAGAAATGGCTAGTTGTGGTTAGACTTGGAGAATAGATGACTCTAAAAGTCCAGAGATTTTTCTCAAGGAAGTATAATTGGGTGTTACAAAAATCTTTTTTTCCCACTAAAAATTATAGACCTATAAGGATTTAGGAAAAGGAGAGGAGGTGGGAGCCGATATAAGGTGACAGATCAAGCAGTGTGTGTTCAATTACTTGATGGGCTGCCTCATCAGTTCAGGATCTACCTGTCTCCATTCCAACTTTGGGGGTTCGCTGCTTTGTCTAACAAAAGAAAACAGGAATCATTCCCTTACAAAATAAGAAAAACCCAGCAAATATTAAGAACATGGAACTTCTTTAGTTTATACAAACATTAGCATCAGGGAAATAAAAGGATAAGAATGTATAAGTATAAGTTTTAACTCAGTTTTAAGCTCTGCTTGCGTTCTTTTGCATAAAAGATGGAGGGGGGAATGGAAGGGAGTGATGACAGCTATTCAACCGAAGAACAAAGGGCAATGTTCCATGGCACAACACATCCTTCCCAGTGACCCATGAAAAGAGAAATGAACTCTGCATGCAAGTCTAAGACAACAAGTCCAGAGAAGGCTTAATGTAGCAGGAAAAGAGCTGAGTTGAAATTGGAACCATCTCTTTGAGGTGGTAGATTTTGAGTTGCTTTAGCACATTCCTCTCTTATGTTATACGGTGCGCATGAGGGGGTCATTTCAGACAGTTGACAGGTCCAGCGATAATAAGTGCACATGATCTGGAACTGAAATCTGGGACAAGCCTTCCGGCAATGAGTGCCAGAACACACATGAGTAGTTCAACCTGAGTTACTAAACAAGAACAGATCCCACATAGAGAATTATCCCACTCTAAACCCTCTAATCCCAGGTTAAAAAAAAATCATAGAGAGCTAGTCTATTTATTTTGCTACTTTCATGTCATAGTTTCCTCAGAACATATTGAAAACACATATGTTAAACATTTTGTAATAATGATAATGATACAAGAATGCTTCTTTATTATTAACTTTGAAGAGTATTAAAGGCATCTCTGAATGCAGTTAATAGTCAATATAGTAATTTTACACCAAAGTGCTCTTAACTTTTTTTGCTGTTGACATTGAAGAGGAAGGGTCTTGGATTTTTAAGTCACGCTATCTTCTCAAATAGACGATTAGAATACATAAGACCTGTGACAGGTGCATGTCTTCAAGGCCACTGTGATAACTCTTTTGGAGAAATCTTGCTCACTGTTGGTGACATTGAAATGATGTAACTGTATTGTTTTTGGCTGTTGTGTACAATGTTTGTGTGTGTGTGTGTGTGTGTGTGTCTGCAATTTCTCAAGTGATCTTGGCCTGAAGGATCATGGCCAGAATGTCTTCTAAGTCATAATGTTGAGAAGTGAAAATTAGACCCAGGTTTTAGTTTTACGTTAGCTCTTTTTGGTTTGTTTTTGTTTTTGCTTAGTCAAGACAGTGTCTCCCTACATAGTAGCGGCTATCCCTGAATTCGTGTGTAGACTGGACAGGCCTGAAACTCACAGAGATCCTCCTGCCTCTACCTCCTGTGTTCTGGGATTAAAGCTGTGTGCCACTGCTCCCAGCTTGGCACTTCTATTCTTGAAATCTCACCTCATCCTCAGAGTTTGCAGAGCTGGAGATAAGTGCAACCATGTGGAATCCGCTCAGTGTAGGACTCTGAAAAGAATACATTGTGCTTCCCGTACCATGAAGTATCACGTGTTAAATGAAACCAATCCGTACACAGCATCTTGAACACACCAGATTGTTGTTCTGTTTCTGAAAGAAAAGTTGTCATCCGTAAACAAAAGCATGTGACATTTCCCCAAACAGTTCATTCAGAATCCTAATTGCAATTCTGCTCACTTGGTTTATATTCAGTTCAATAGACATTTGAGTGACTATTTTACTCTGAGCATCAGAAACTCCATTAACAAATTAAGAGTCAAGGAGGGAGACTAACAACAGAATAAAAATTTCCGCAAGGAACAGTATTGTTAGTAGTCTGCATAAACAGCTATGTCTGGGTTAGCTCTGAGTACACTGGCATTCACCATTCTGGTTTCTACAGAAAGGATCTCCATTGAAAAGTAGAATTGGAAATGAAGGGAAAACAACATTTCTGGTTGATTATCTACTTCAGAATGTTTTTTTTCACTTTACAGCTGACACTTTCAACACAGAAACTTTATTGGTTAGTTTCATGCCCATTGATGTTTTTTTTAATAAATACAATAAAACTGAATACATTGTCTAATAAATGCTCACAAAGAGCATGCTTGGAAACTGAAAAATAGGAGTGTCCATGTGGACTGAGGCAGAGACAACACAGAAATAAAATCATTTCTCCTTGAAGTTCTTATCATCTGTATTTATTTCAGCTTGTAGTTTCTGGCAGTCTTTTTGGGGGTGGAAAAAGAAAGCAGAAAGTAAATACATTATATCATGAACGTTCCCCAGACTTAGCACTTCTATTTTAACATACAAAGCTGTCAAGGAAATAATACTGCTGGGATTTCCTTTAAATTTTAAACATAACATAGGATGGATTACCTAAAATGTCGTGATTTAAGGCAAATGAGTGCATTATGAATAACCCCGGAGCAAAATAAAAAGTCCTAAACATTATAAAGCAGGGAATTTTCTTCTTCTTTGCTATTTAAAGAATGAAAACTTTGGAGGATTCACTGAGCAAACATAGCCACTGTGGTACAAACTAGAGTCAATTTTGGGAATTGAGTCATCCACCTCAGTAAATAAATCTCTTCATTAACAATAATAAATGAAAATGTTTGATGTAAATGAACATCGCTACACTCATGTGTAGATTTTTCACACTACTTTTTCAAAAATGATTAAATGATGGTATAAACTCTAGTCGTAAGTTATAAAATTGTCTTGGAAGTTACATTTTGGATGTGCCATGACATAGATTCCATAAATTTGGAGTCTTCAAATCTATTTAGATAAAAGCTTTGGGTTGTCAGGTTTCCAGCCTTACTCCATTTTAAAAGGAGGTGCAACTGTTCGTAATATCAGTCATCCCGTTTCCAGTCAGACTGTTGGCTACACAGGTCACACATTTGAGAAGTGTTTCCATACTGTCTACCAAATACACATTTTAAAGTACAATAGTCTTCTGGATTTATATGACAAACCTGATTTCTTAGAATTTTTCAGTTACTTATCCTATCTAGGTTTCTTAGTGAATTTGCTTACTGCGTTTAAATGAAGTGCTACCTTTTGTCTTCTCTGTGAAGTATGGAAAAATTAAATAGCTCATAAATATCACTTAGCTTGGTCAATAATTTTAAATTATCAATTTATCACCACACTCATTTTTATTTCTATTAGAATATTTTTATTGAAAGGTTATTGAGATGTGCTCATGTATTATTGAATCTGTGATATTAAATGCCAAAAGTCATGATACTTTCATGTACTATTAAGAACAGAAAAGATAAGTCATACATGGTGGCATACACCTTTAATCTCAGCACTTGGGAGGTACAGGCAGGCAAATCTCTGAGTTCAAGGTCAGCCTGGTCTACAAAGTGAGTTCCAAGACAACCAGGACGGTTACAAAGAGAAAATCTATCTCGAAAAAAAAAAACAACAAAAACAAAAAAAGGATAGAAAAGATGGTTTTAATTAAACTATAATAAAAGCAGGCAGCATCAACAAAATTATAATGAATCTTAATCCCAAATATTTTAAGTATGTTTTAGATGTGATGAAATTTAGAAGCAATCAAAGTACTTACAGCTACTAAAGTATAGAGCACAGACTAGCTACCTCCCTCCTCTCACTATATTACTTTACCCGGTTGTCATCGTAATTAGTTATGGTCATGTGACTGAGTTTCTGACTGTGGGCTACAGTGATATATTATACTTAAGGGTACATTTCTAAAGACCACCCCTAAGCAATTACCTATGTTCTTCCTCATTCTGCTTGGTGCTGTGGTCTTAAGATATACATACATATATGCATACATACATACACATACAAATACACACACATATATATATATACATATATATATTTCATGTATGTATCTCGTATACATTTAATTTTCAGCCCATATTCTTCACATTATGGGTATGGGAATACAGTTGTGTACAACTATATCCTGCCAGCCCCTGTCAGCCCCTGCCAGTCCCAAGATTTTGAAGAAATTTACTAACTCAATACAGTATCCAAATTTCAGACTCTGAAAATCACACCCTGTTCAATTCACTTTCAAAGTACTCATAAGCAAATGACAACATTGTCATCAAATACTTGTGAGCCGACCCTGCTACAAAATAAATCAGGAGATGCTCTGAGAATAGAAACTGTCTGCTGAAATACACAGCCTTCATCTAAGTACAAAAGACGCCACCGACGAGTGTGCATAGACAGCAGTAAGCAAGCTCTACAGGCTGTCACAGAGAATAATTCCGTGTAATATGAAGAGATTCGTGGAAACATCTACTAAATTCCTAAAGGGAAGAAGGGAGAAAAGACAAAAGAAGGAAGATGGAGAAGAGGAGGGAGAGGAGGTGGACGAGAGGAGGTAAAAAGAGGGGTGAAGGAGAGGAAAAGGAAAAAGAGAAGATTGGAAGGAATCAAAGTCAAAGTCACAACCTGGTCCTTTTGAAGATCCTGACCTAACCTATCCTTTTCTTGTGAGAAGGGAATTTGGTTAAGCTTAAATAGATACTTTTATTAGTTAAAAAGGTTTCAGTTCCATTGTCTATAACAGCAAAGTGTTCACTTATGTCCAGGTTTTCTAACATATGGTAATATATTCCACAAAGGAGAAATTGCTGAACATCCCACATATGACCCATATTTTTAAGACATAAAAGCCATAGGAATATCAGCTCTGTATCCTCTATCTTTATCCTTCCCTTTTATCTCTCATCTCTTTCCTCGTCCTCCTCTTCCTCTTCCTTTTGGTCTTCTTGGGAAGCTTTTGTACTGGAAATCAGACATGATAGAACAATTTGTTGACATAGAATGCTGCTTTCAGTTTGCACACGCAAGGGTTTGCTTGCTGTCACCTGCCCATGTCATGCCGGCTTCTCAACTGACTCCACTGGAGCTACCACCGGGCTTCGCCCCTTCGGAGAGTTTGTACTAGCCCTGTACCTGGCTGCAGCTTTTTATTGTGTGCAATATTAGTTGTGAGTATATTTTGCCATTTCCCCAACTTGGTTTTGCTTATTATCAGTTTGAGGAGGAGTAGAACGGCTTCCACTTTTCAAACGCTTCATTCTCTCAGTTTTCTCTTTTTTACTAATAAGTTGCTTTAAGCACATGACTTGGCAAGACTGTCCTGTTTCAACATTATTCATATTTCAAACACTCAAGACAGTGAAAGGTTATTTCTGCTTCCCCTCCTTTTTAGTTACTTCTCAAACTGTTGGTGTGTTATGTTTTATTGAAAATATTTTATACAATATATTCTGATCTGGTTTTTTATCCCAGATGACCCCTAACTTCCCAACCATCCAACAGTTGGGGAATATTATTTTCAGATGTGTGACTTTTGTTTACACTGAATTTGTTTAACTCTGTGAAGCTGTGCTACTGTGCCTGTCTAAAATACCTGATGGTCCTAATAAAGAGATGCAAGGCCAATAGCAAGGCAGGAGCAAGGATAGGTGGGGCTGGCAGACAGAATAAATGTAGGAGAACAGAGAGCAAGGGAGAAGGAGGAGAGGGGGATACTAGTGCTCAGCCCCCCAGCCCCCCAGCCCTTCAGCCCCCCAGTCCCCAGCCCCCCAGCCACCCAGCCCCCCAGGCACCCAGCCACCCAGCCACTCTGCCCGCCATGGAGTAAGATGAAAGTAGATACACAGAAGTAAGAAAAGAAAAATGCCCAGAGGTTAAAGGTAACCGGGATAATTTAACTTAAGAAAAGCTGGAAAGAAACAGGCCAAGTTAAGCTGGCATTCATAACTAAGAATAAGTCTCTGTGTGGGATTTATTTGGAAGCTGGTGGTAGGCTCCTCAAAAAGCCAAAACAGCAAAAACATCACACAACATCCAACTTATGCCTTCTTTCTCTTTCTCTTTAGAAAACAAAAAGTCAAATAAAAGGAAGATCTGTAAAGAGAATGCATAAGAAACACATACATATATATACACACATAAGCTCATACATAACTTATAAAAACCCATAAAATTGGTACAGTTTAACTTTCTTTGTTCTTTCTATGTTTCTAGCCACTCTAGAACAACAAGAGAGGGAGGAGGTGGAAAATTAGAAGATGGTTCTTTGAGCTTCATTTGGAAATTATGAATATTTTGTCAACACTTTTCTTGCACTCTACCAACTTAAACTATTTCCTTGTCTTCATCTAATCAAAGGGCTCCAAGAAACATACCCCCTCTTTGTACACACTTACCAGTTGGACATGGAAATCCTTGCAGACTTGTGAGCTACAACATACCACTGTGAATGCAAGTCAAAGAATGAGGTGAATGGGTAATAGTACAGTAGACCGTTCAAAGAGAATCAAGACCAGAGATAATAGCACTTTATGACATATTCTATGACTCCTATCAACTTCTTCCTGGTGAATATAAAATGATTGCAGTTGAGAAAATATCTTAGGGTTACTATTGCTGTGATGAAAAACCATGACCAAAACAACTTTGGGAGGAAAGGGTCTGTTTCACTCACAGTCCGTATATTAGTCCAAAAGCAATGAAAGCAGGAACTCAACAGGGCAAAAACCTGAAGGCAGGAGCTGATACAGAGGCTACACAGCAGTGAAAGTACTGGCTTGTTTCACATGACTTAATCACCCTGCTTGCTTAAAGAACCCTGTTCCACAAGCCCAGAGTTGACATCATCCATAATAAGCTGGCCACTCCCTTGTAAATGTCCCTCAGGCTTGCTTACAGCTCGATTTTATGGAGAAATTTACTTCTTTGAGGTTTCCTCCTCTCAGATGGCTTTAGCTGTCAAGTTGACATAAATCCATCTAGCACAGGGAAAAGAAAAAAACAGCATTTAGCAAAATTTGTGTATTAATTGATGATACAATCAAACAGATATACAAATGCAAGCATAGTATGATTCACAAGTCACCTACAGCTTATTAAAAGGGCATGAATTTGGTCACTTTCATTTAATCTTTTTTTAAATAATAAAGCACTCAAAAAATTGCAACTCCAGTTTTGTCTGGCTATTAGGTACTCCTGGACAATTGCAACCAAATTTCTGAATCAATTTTAAATTGATTAAATTAAAAGAGGTGAATAGTGAATGAACAAACTCTGTAAAAATATTATGTTAATTTTATTTAAAAGTACAAATATAAAAACATAAAATGCATTGTAAATTATATTAAACTGTCAAATTTATTGTAGTAAAGAATATTAATTGTAGGGTGATTTTAGCAAAGTCATATTATCTTATTGTAGTTACAGGTAACTATCATTATTTCTTTCTCACGTGTTCTAAGAAAAACAGGGATGAAAAACTGCAATAGTGCCTACTACCTACAGCACAGTTTAAATGGCTCATATTTTATTAACTAAACTCATTCTGGAAAATAAAAAAAACACATTTCATAGTAATACAATCATCTGAGGAAAATAAGGTTTTTCTCAGCCTCTTAGGAATCACTCATATAACTCTGTGTGTGCCTGGCCTTCCTGGAGAAGAACTGAACGTATACTGTAGGGACTTAGCGCTCCTGTGGCTCGCAGGCATTCTGCCATGCCTTCTTCATCTTCAGCACACATTGGTTCATATCAGTGTGAACTTTGTTTTAAAGTAGTGCTGCCCCTCTGCTAGTCAGTGGTCACTGAATCACCCTCCTTCTCAGCTGCTTCTGAACTTCCTTCTTGAACAATGGTCTCTGTTTCTTGCTTTCTCTTCATCCTGCCTTTCCTTTTCTTTTTTTCTCTTGACAGCTCATGGCCTCCCGTACCCTTTTAAGAAGTGCTTTCGTTTCCCTGTGTCATTCCTATTTGGTTGAGAAGTGTATTTTGCAAAGCCTGACCAGCATACAGATAGTTGTTTTTAAATATTGGTAGCATTTTTTTGTAGTGTATGACAGCCCTTTCATGTTCCTCCTTTTCACACCATGACTGAAATGAGAAATTCAAGAGAGTTTCTGTCAAAAACAAAGGCTTCCAATGATCTCATGTTCTACCCAAGACAAGATAATTAGAGGGAAGGGTGGAAAAGGATAGCAGGAGTCTGTCCATAAAACCATGCCTAAAAGAAAAAGAGAGACCCACATTAAAGTATCATCTTTCAGCAGGATCTAAGAACAAAGATAACAAATAAAATATCCTAAAAATTTTTATGCATTATCCATAGGTTTTCATTAGTGATTTTAAAAAATTGAGTCACTTATTTACATCAGAATCATGTCAATTTAACATTTGTACTTCCTATAATTTCCCACATTTTCTAAATTTGATTTCAGTTATACTTAGAGAAAGAAGAATAAAATTATGAGTAGGGCTGATGGTTGCATTGTGGGGATATGCAAATAAAATTTGCTTCCTGTTATTGCTGATGATCAGCAAAATTTTGTTTCAAAGACATCTTTGATCTTTTGTTTCAGGTTTAAATTAAACTCATTAGCATCTGTCAACCCCATGGAAAAATGTCAACACTCATCAAGACAGCCTCTAAAGGTGTTGCTTTTCCTTCATTGATCTTGTTTCCAGAAGGTGCCATCAGCTCTGGCGACTTCTCATTTGCTGGTTATGATTAGAATGCCATTGCACAAGCATGAACTAATGTTGTTTTATGCTGGCAAAACAGCTGTCTTTACTTTTTAAAGGAAGGAATGAAGAAACACTGCAAGCCATACGTGACTGTAGGCCTGTATTTCAAAGATCTTCTAGACTGCTTGCCACACAGCCGTGGTGCACTGATTCGGTTCATTGGCTCTCTCAAAGTAGTTACAACCTACTGTTATCAGGGCGCAAGCGCAGTCTTTCCAGCTAACAGGCTATGCTCTGTAAGAGACAGTAATTTTCACTAAGCTTGATGCAGAAGATGTTCAGTGGCCTGCCATTTCATGTGTACATGCATTATCCCATTATCCACTTCTGAGAATAAGAATATCATCCAATTTTGAAGCTTTACTAGGAAAGTGTATGTATGAGTGTGTGTGTGTGTGTGTGTGTGTGTGTGTGTGTGCATGTGTGTTGGGGGGGTATGTATACTCCAATGCACACATGTGGACCCCAGAGAACAATCTCAGATGTCAGTTCTTGGTTCCATTTTGTTTATTATTTTTCTATTCTGTTTGGTATGTAGCTGACTCACTGGCCAGAGCTTCAGGGATTCTATTTCCCTGTGGGAATGATGGGGTCACAGATATTTGCCCTATGCTTCTTGGCTTTAATGTAGGTTCTGGATATTTGAATTAAGATTTGCTCTGTTGTGGATTAAGCCTTTTTATCCCCTTGATTGTCTCCCCAGCTTTGGAAAACTTCTTAGTGTCTTTAACAGCCTGCATCATTACAGAGAGTTTCGGATTTTTCAAATTGAACTAGTGTTATTGGAACACCAGTGTGGTGTATCATTATAATGAGGAAACATATATCAATTTCTAAGATAAATTCAGTGGGTAAATGCATAAAAATGAAGCTAAGACCTGATTTGGGAATAGTTTCATGGATCAATTCTATTCTCCTTTTCTAAAGCAGGCAAGTATTTTGTCTGTGTAGATTGTCAAATGATCATGATAAAAAAAGTTTGGAAGGGTAGGCTATTTAAATTAAACAAGAGTATGCTCATTTCATATATCCTGATTACAGGTTCACTGAATTTCAGAAAAGACAACCAAAACAAAATTGTTTTGTTCATTGTTCTCAATCCACAAAGTCATATTTAAGCATAGAAAGTCTAAATTATTTATTTTAAGCCTACCAGTTAATTTTAGTGAATCTAAAACAAAGCATAAATGTCCGCGTTGTTCTTCTTCATCTATTTCATTACATTCATGGTTCTGTTGTTTTTCTTTGCTGAAACAGCTAGTGTTGAGTGTTAGCAACATGCTAACATGGATCATGGATCAGATTCTAAAGGAGTTTTATTACAACTGTTCTTTTCATATTAGGAACCTAAGGAACAACACAATTCAATATCTTGCCTAAAGTAATTCAGACAAGTAATTGTTATTCCTACATCTTTAGAAATTGTTTTCCAATGATATATAATTTTAATTTATGGCAACCTCATTGTACATAGATTATTGAATAACCACATCAAACTCCACCTTATTCCCAAGAAATAAACTCACCTAACTACAGTGATCAATACAGTCACAGTGCTGGCCAGTTTTATGTCAACTTAACAAAAGTTAGAGTCACTGGGGAAAAGGGGCCCTCATCTGAGAAAATGCCTCTATCAGATGGGCTAATAAGCAAGCCAGTGAGGTAACTTTTAAATTAGTGATTGCTGTATGAGGGCCCAGCTTAATGTGGGTGGGGCTACCCCTGTGAAGACAGTCTTTGGTTCTTTAAGAAAACAGGCTGAGGGGAAGAAGGCAGTACGCAGCACCTCTCCATGGCCTCTATGTCAGCTCCTGACGTCTGTCCATGATCAACAGTAATGTGGAGGGGTAAGTCAAATAAACCATTTCCTCCCCAATTTGCATTGGTCATGGTGTTTTATCACAGCACAAGTAACCCTAACTAAGACAGCCACTAATACACAAATTTCACTAAAGTTTTCAGAACTTGGCCTCCTGCTCGTTTTGTAATATTACATTATGTTATAATATGAGAATTAGTTATCATGGTTTTGTCAGTAGCTAATTCTGTAGAGCTGAGTTTAAATAAGTTTAATAAGTTAAAATCAGCCAATAATTTAGTAGAGCTTTTGAAAATTAGTATAAGAAGTTATTGTAAGTAAATACTAAAAACAAAGTATAATTGAAGCATTTAAACCATGCTTATAATGAAGATATAAATTTTATTTAATGAACAAAAAAATCAAAGTTGATTTTTTTTTCATTTCTAAATTCTAGAAATATATTGCCATTATTGCTGTTGATAAAGCAGTTAATTCCTATCATAGAAATGGGAGCTAAGCTCATGATAAAATGTTAATAGTATCTTTAATTAAATAAAAAATGAAGTGATATGATTTAGCTCAATATGCTTTGTTACGGTCTTAAATTAAGCCCAAAAGAATATATTTAACAAGTCTGAATAACAATTAAGAGAACTTCTACTTATAAAATATAAAGAGAGGTACTTTTTTAGACAGGAAAAGTGAGGTTCAGAAAAGTTACCTGTCTTGTTCCAAAGTGCATGAGAATGTTTTGTCGACTTGGGATATAGTTGAATTCAAATCCTCAGGTTAGCAGTCTTTAGATATGATTGTGTTGTATTTTTAGTATAAAGGTGGATGTATGAGTAAATAATAATAATGTAACATTTCAGAATATGTGACAGAACAGTTATACATTCTTTCATTTGATTTTTCCTTAAGTTGACAGTATCTTTTACTTTATAATATCAAATGTTTTGAATGGGTCATAGAATGTAAAATTGTCCCACAGGCTAATTAGATTTTTCAGAAGATCAATATTTAATAAAGTCTGTGAAAATCCCAGTAATATTTTTAAAAGTCACAGAAATGTGGCAAATACCAAAATTTCTGTAGAATATAAAAAATACATGAACAAAAAGGGTTTTTAAGAAATGTGGAAGACTGTTTGAATTATCATTTCTATTGCTATGAATAGACACCATAACTTTTGCTTATTTTATAAAGTAAAGCATTCAATTGTAGATCATTACTAAACCTGCTCAGAGGTTTAGTCCGTTATCAACATAGTGGGAAGCACAGAGGTACAAAGGAAGAAATGGTGTGAGAGAGAAAGCTAAGACTTCTACATGGGGATCCTCAGGCAGCAAGAAGAGAGAATAGCACTGAGCCTGGCTTGAGCATCTAAAACCTCAAAGCTCACCACCAATGACATACTTTCTCCAATAAGGCCTCACCTCCTCATAGTGCCACTCCCTGTGGGTCTATAAACGCCATTGTCATAGAAACCACCACAAAGACTCAATTTACCTTAAAGTCATACTATGAAGCTATACAGTTTCTGGAAGTGAACTTTTAGCTGAAGAATGCACCTGTACATCAATGAAACAGAATTTAGTGTTGAGAAATCCTATGGGTGTGCTCTACTGACTATAAGAAGAGTGATGCTTTCTCTATAAGAACCTGGGATAGCTAAAACATGCTGACTAATAAAAGAACTGTGGGAGCTATCACCATCCCCATTTCGAATTGAACTACAGAATTATAGTAATAAATAGAGCATGATATTGATATAAAAACATACACATTGATCAATGCACTTGAATTGAAGAATCAGTCATAAATCATATGCCCATGGACACCTGATTTTCAACAAAGAAGCCAAAATAAACATGTAGGAAAAAAAGACAGTCTTTTCAACAAATGGAGCTGGGCAAGCTGGATGGCTGTGTGTAAAATAAGTGAAAGATGTATATTTATTACCCTGTACAAAACTCCATTATAAATACATCAAAGACCTCAACATAAGGCTAGCTATATTGAAGCTGAAAGAAGAGAAAGTGGGGAATAATCTTGAAATCATTGACACAGAAAAAGACTTTCTGAACATCAATAGCACAGGCACTAAAATTAACAATTAAAAGTATGATCTCATGAAACTGAAAAATTTCTATACAGCAAAGTAAAATTGTTCTGACTAATCAGCAGGCTACAGAATAGGAAAAGATCGTTACCAGTTGTACATCAGGTAGAGGGTTAATATGTAGAAAACAAACAAACAAAAATCCCAAGCATCAGTAAAACCAATGAGCCAGTAGACAATGGGGTACAGAAATAAACAGAAGGTTCCCAAAGAATGAAACACCAGTTACTGAAAAACACTTAAAGAAGTAATAAGGAATATGTAAATCAAAACTACTATGAGATCTCTGCTTGTACCAATCAGAATGGCCAAGATCAATAAGAATAAGTTGCTGCTCATTGAGGTGAGGCTGTGGGGAAAGGCAACACTTATTTATTGCTAGTGGGGGTGCAAACTTGTAGAGTCACTGTGGGAATAAGTATGGTAGTTCTAGCATTACCATTCTCAGACATATAACCAAAGGACTCAGCATCTTATTACAGAGATGCTTGCTCATCCCTGTTCATTGCTGCTCTATTTACAACCTGAAATTCAGAACAGCCTAGTTGTCCATAAACAGATGAATGGATAATGAAAGAGCACACATTTACAAAATGATTATTCAGTTTTAAAAAAAGAATATGAAATTCATAGGAAAATATATGAAACTAAAAAATTATCATCCCAAGTAAGTAATCCAGACCCTAAAAGACAAATATAGTGTGTATTATCTTAATATGTAAATGTTACATTTTAAGCCTTCAATAGGCTTACTACCAATTATATAACCACAAATGTAAGATATAGATTAAGGGATTAAGGGATAGGAATGTTCTCGCAAGAAAGGAGAAATAGAATATATAGTTATAGAGAGACAGCCTGGGAGACTGGAGCAAGAGGATTAAATCAGGGGAGGTGGAGAGAACAAAGGGATAACGGAGGGACTACTGGGAGAGACAACCAATGCTAGTGGCCATTTGAGAGACTGTATGGAGTCCTAATGCAGTAGAAGCTTCATTTCATATATAGACATGAAAGAAATCAAGATGAAGCCACCAAATAATGGGGGAGAGATGATGACCGAACTATCTCTCTCTTGCCACTAAGAGAAATCTCCGATGGCAGTAATGGATTAATATAGGTGAGTTTTGGCCAAAGGGTCCCCATACAAACCTCCAAACAACCTAGGCTATTGACTAGGCTATTGGTTTCTCTAAATGAACTAATCTACTTACATATCTCAGTAAACATAAGAAAATTGATCTGGCAGGGCAGTGGTGGCGCACGCCTTTAATCCCAGCACTCGGGAGGCAGAGGGAGATGGATCTCTGGGAGTTTGAGGCCAAGCTGGTCTACAAGAGCTAGTTTCTGGACAGGTACCAAAGCTACAGAGAAACTTTGTCGAAAGAAAGAAAGAAAGAAAGAAAGAAAGAAAGGACGAAAGAAAGAAAGGACGAAAGAAAGAAAGGACGAAAGGACGAAAGGACGAAAGGACGAAAGAAAGAAAGTTGATCTGGTGCCTAACTAGAACTTTCACCATTACTGACTAGTGTTCGTCATACTGCAAAGTCCCCTGCATGCTACCAGAGGAGAATGGGAAACGACAATCCAGCCACAAAGCCTTCAGTCTTTAATGGTGACCTGCTAGCATGACAGACTGATGGAATAGTGGCACCAAATTTGTGAGAATAGCCAACGACTATCTGACTGTATTTAATGTCTACTCCACAGAACTGCACCAGAGCCAGATGGTGTTTGAATGGCCAAGAGTTCTGAGACCACAGGCCATGCCATGGACCCAGTGAAAGACCTAATACTGATGTTCTGCTGAAGGGACATGACAATAAAATGGTTCTAGCACCGTTCTGTTATCAGGGTCTTGCTCATTCCACCATCAGAGAAGATGCCTCTTGAAGTAGTTGCAAACTAAGACCAACAACTGGACAAGGTTTCCAGAGTGGGAGACTTTGGAAAAAATCAGTCTTGCATGGGGTGTTTTCATTAAGCCTGTGTGCTAGCAGTTGTCAGTCACCAAGAGCTTCTAAATTAGGCATAGGAGTTCAGAGTTCATGTCCATTTCTCCCTCAGAGCTGGGCACTTTTCTGGCTTGAACCTGCTCAAGCTCTAAACCTGCTGCCACAATCTCTTTGACTTTGTATATGAGGCAGTCTTGTTGTTGTTGTTTGCTTCTGTTTGTTTGTTTGTTTGTTTTCGAGGCAGGGTTTCTCCGTGAAATAGTATTGGTTGTCCTGGAACTTGCTCTGTAGATCAGGCTGGCCTAGACCTCCCAGAGATCCTTCAGCCTCTGCCTTCCAAGTGCTGGGATTACAGGTGTGTGTCACCACTGCCCGGCTAGTCTTATATCTAAAAGACATTGTTCTTTGATGCCTTCCATTCTGGCTCTCAGAATCTTTCTGTCTCCTCTACAACATAGCTTCCCAGGCCCCGGATGGAGGGATTTAAGCATTTTAAATTATTATATGTGGCAATAGTTTCCTATTTTAAACACCAATATCTACAATTATTATTGCTGTTATTCCTTAAACAACATAGTATGATATCTACTTATGTAGCAATTGCAGTATATGGATTAAATAATTCAAAAATGATTTAAGGTTTATGTAGATGTACTTGTGAAGGAAAAGCCTCTTTGTAAGAGAGGCTTGAGTATCTGCAGGACTGTCCTGAGGGTCCTGGTACCTTCCCTACAGATGCTAAAAGGTGAGTAAGGTAAGGTCACTTATCACACATTGAGCAGAACTACAGTAAACAAAACTTGATTTGTAATTCAAGGCAATTTATGCCTTAAGATTTTATAATTTGGACATCTCTTTTATACTATGAAGTAAATCATGTATTTATTGACACAAGAATTACCTAAAATGTCAGAAAGCTGGTAGTGAGAGAATTGCTTAAGGTAAGCTTTGTAATTTTTTTTTTCAAAGATCCCTACAAATTACACTCTCTGCTTAAGATCAAACTTGTATTTACAACTTCTTTATTTCTTTCATGCAGTTTAATGTTTAGGGTTTAACAGAGGACGAGGGAACCACAATGAAAACAAGGGCTGATTTTAATTCTCCTCTACTCTGGAGAGTGAAATGAGTCAGGCTTGTGTTGGAGTGTGAAGGCTTTTGCCCAATAAAGACGCTAAGAAACAAGGTCTTGCATTTGTCTGATCTTCAGTATAATCATCATCAGTGTGATGGGCACTGGGAATGCAAACAGAAATTTGCATGGAATTTAAATGAGAAATCTGCATTCCTGTAACTTACAGTCTGTCTCTGCATAAGCTTAAACAGAAGTGGAATTTCCATTGCGGTATAATGCAGGGGAGTGCTGGGTGCTTTTTGCCTCCTGGGGAGATGCAGAAATGGATGGCTTCTTCAAGGAGAATGTCATTGGACTGAACCCTGAAACACAGATGTCTCTGACTGGTGTGATGGGCCGCTTTAAACAGGGGAAAGGCAGACATCCAAAGGACATGGCAACAGAACTGTAGAAGGTAGGGTTGCCTTTTCCTCCATTGCCCTGTGATACCCATTAAATACAGAGATTCTTTCTTTTTAGAGGATGTGGGTCTGTGTAGTGTGGCTCTAGTTCATTCATATAAAATTCCAGTCAGTGTGGTGACAGTATGTGTGTGTGTGGGGGGGGGGTGGGGGAGTTATCCACATAAAGACGCCTTCTGCTTTCCAAAGTATATGCTTTTAAAGGGAGTTGGAAGCAGTTCAATGTTCCTTTGCTGACTCTGTTGTCTGCATAGTGAATTAGGAAAGACAGTGTTGGTCTTGCTAGATTTTATCTTAATCTTCAGATGGATTCTTTTATTACCTAATGTTCCTGAAGAATGGACCAACACAGGATGCCAGAGTATCTGCTTTTCTCTGCTCCTTCCCCAGCACCCTCCCCCCACCACTCTGCCTTTTTTTCTCCTTTGACTGTGCACACAGAGAACACAGCAAACATCAGGTTCTAATTTATTACTTTTTTTCAAGAAGTGACCTTAAACATAAACTTGACTTTTAAGTTAGATATATTACCTATAAGAAGGGTCTGCTATTTATGGTTGTGTGTATTTCACGAACCTCTGCAGGTGGGACCTGAAAAGTCTCTTTTTATTTCTCGGCTTTGATAGAAAATTGCTAGTATTATAAAAGTGATTACCCCAAGAGGGCCACGTAAGGTGGATTTACCAGGCACATATATGTAGAACGTGAACCTGATTCACAGGTGGATGGCTGGGTGAGATTTCCATACAGTAAAATGCCTGTTAAACATATACTTCCATTTCAACGTTTTAAAACAATTTAGTACAGTCCAAAACATCTCTCACAAAATCTCGTTGTAATGAGCCAACAGGGCACAAGTCAGTAGCCCAGCCTCTAGGTGCTGAGACACAGGACGACAAATTTAGGATGAGGCCATCTTAGCTATAGACTGAGACACTTTTTCAAAGTCAGCTTCACCTCCAGGAAAGAAGGAGGGAGGAAGGGAAGCAGGAAGGGAGGGAGGGGGAAAGAAAGGGAGGAAAGGAGGTACAGAGAGGGAGGAGAACAAATGAACCTCACTTATAAGAAAACTTATTTGACTTTATTACTTTCCATTCTGTCTTCATGTAAAATATACTAAACTTTCCCCTAAATGCCAGGTGAGTCCTTTATCTGTTTGTCCCCCTCTCTCTCCCAATAGCTTCTATATTCTTATGTGTATTTTCCTGGTTTTAGATTGTCCGTATGTAGCTAAAGGTAAACTCAGGATACTTAGCACCATAAGGAGGTCTTTAGGATTTCCTCCCATCACCTCCTCCCCCTTTTGTTCTCTGCCTACTTCACACTTGCATGCTAATATTAGCACTAATGCCTCAGGCCCAAAGAGCAATAATTACCGGATGACATACTGGTTTCTATTTAAGTTGACAACTCAATAACTTGACATATGCATTCCGTCTCTATTACACCGGAATGTAAATGGCACTTTGGGAAGTATTCCTTTTATATTTAGTTCTCCGGCTGATCGCGCTGGAACTTGTGCTCCCTGTGTGTCTGCTAACGACTGGTGGAGGTGTCATTTTCTCTAAGTCCTCACCAGCGGCAGATAATGGATAGCCCTATTTACAGAGAAATGGGGTCTTGATAAATGTATATCTCTTGGAAAAGAAAGAGACAAAAATAGTTTTATATGAGCGATACAAGATTTTTCTAACTTTGAAACACATTTAAAAAAATTATTCCGACATATGAGGTACGTCGTTGGTGTGACTAGGTCTACTTCACTTTTGAATTGAAGGTAGAAAGATGTTCAATAAGTGAATTTGCTTTAACATACTTTTTGTGATTTAGGTCATTTTTATTATGACAGTATTTCAATTGGAAAATTATATAGAAAAAAACGTTATAAATACCTCCATTCATGTAACCTAAGCTTTAAAAAGTCTATCCTAATAGATAATAGCAGTTAAAATGTGATCATTTTTTTCTGTCCTTATCCAAACTCAAATCCTTTGTCCCAAGCCTGTGATATCAAGTCTCCTGGCTTCTCAGCCTGTCTTCTCCTGTCTTCTTTGAAAGACATTAGTTAGGGTTTGAACGGATGATGGACATACAGTGAATGGAAGCCATGAAAGGTTTGTGTGTCAGTAAAAAGTGGTGAGCAGTCCTACGGGATTATTCTCACATAAAGGCTTTAGCAAATATGTAAATACATTAAAGCTAACACAAGCCAGAGTTCTCGCAGACAAGGTACAAACGTTGAGACTGTGGCCTGAGAGCACTCCATTAATAAGGATTACACCTAGTGTGCATTTGATTTCTCACCCTTCAAACACTAAGGAGAGCGAGGCACTGTTGGAACTGTAACTGGTGCAATAGGACAGAGTACGGGAGGGAGGACTGGCTGTGCTCAGTCACTCAGAGAAGAGGAGTGAAATAAAGGGAGCCAGACACTAGGAAAATAAGTTACAAGAGGAGCAGTGTATTTACAGTGTCAAGTTACCACCATGGAGAATTCTTACAAGTCAGAAAGGAAAAGTAGAGACCAGATCTGGCCGATAACATCTTCTTCTTTAGATGAACAAAGGCGTCACAACGTAAGTACTGAGCCGAAATGTAGGCTACCTGATAGCATAAAATACACACACACACATACATCGACACACACACAAACACACACACATATGCACACAAACAAACATACACACACACACACATCTTCACACACATACATCCAAGCACATACATTCACACACACACATACATACACATACACACACATCTGCACAAACATCCATGCACACAAACAAACATCCACACGCATCTACACACACATCTACACACACACATCCAAACACACACATCCACACACACCCAAACACACACATCCACACATATACACATCCACACGCACATCTGCACAAACAAGCATCCACACGCACAAACATCTACACCCACACATACACACACATACACACACACAGACATCCACATACATATACACACACATCCACACACACATCCACATATATACACATACACACACACACAGTTGCACTTCCTGGATATTCCTGACCAAAATATATAGAGTGAGTATATTTTTGAGGAATAACATGACAAACCCTATAGAGAAATAGTCTAGAAAGTGACAGTCTTTAATACTGAAACCCATGAATGTCATAAATTTTAAGATTGAGAATTGAGGAAGGAGACAGGAAAATGCCGAGTATGTGAGCCTATGGTCCTGGTCTGAGGGCTGTGTTATGTAGGACACAAACTGAGATACAGGCTTCAGAAAGGATGTGAGTGATTACGGCTTTGCCTGTAGTGGGGCGTCTACTTTCCAGCAGGTTTGGAATTATATGGAAGTGAACACATTAAAAATGAAACCAGTGTATTTATTTCTATTACTAAATGCCTTTAAAATGTTTCATTGCGAGATAACTCACGTTCTACATTAAATATATCGGATAAGCTTAGACATGTGGATGCATCCTTAAAAGTATCACCTGCAGGAAAGAGGATAAATAGATCTCACACTCTTTAACGTCTCACACTGAGAAGTCAACAAATTTGTTGAAATCTCTCTCTTTATAACTTTCAAGCACAGCACACAGAATTGTCAAAGAGAAATGCTTTTCTTTTCCCTTCAGTTTTCCAAGCTTCTTTCATTTGCCTGACAGGCAGTTTAGGTTTTGCCTCATTTCCAGCACACGGTTATGCCCTCGCTTCCCACGACAGAGCAATTGCGATAGACTATCAGCGTGCATGGGAGGAGTGCTTTTGAACTTCCCTTTATATCCTTTGACCTGGACACCTGCATCCGGAATGGTATCACCCAAAGTTCGTCATGACAGTTCAATAGGAAATGGCAGTCTTATCAAGCTTCCTGGGAAAAGTTCCTCCACTAAGGTTCCCTTTCATTACCTCTCACCGCGAATTTCGCAGATACCCTGGAGCGATGTTGTTAATTTAATGCAGAAGGCAACAGCGTATCCATATTTATTAACTGCCCTTCCAGGAGAGTGGCAATTTCCCTTGAGATTTGCCCTCGCAAACAGCAGAAAATCACATCTAGCTCTTCGTGTAAGACATGTCATTAACTGCAGACCTATTTATCATGTGGTCAGCCACATTGTGTTTATTATTTTGCTAATGCCAAATGAACACAGAATTTCCCAGAAGGCAGTAGCTGGAAGATCACAAGCACGGGGTGCCGAAGGCCATTCGTCCGCCTTAGAAAGTGAGAGGGGAGTTGGCGAGACCAAGGGGAAAAACAGGCTGAAGGGCACATGGATGCTGAGCCTTGAAAAAGACTGACGGGCATTGAAAAGTGCGTCTGCCTGAACCGTACATTTGTCTATCTGGCAGTCTGAAATTGGCCAGCAAACAGCCCCAGAGCCATTTGAAAATCATCAAAATGCATCTGAATGACAGGTGTTGGCAGGCCCCTTAAAGATGCCATGAGAAGTGGTACGTCGGTTCATTGTTTAAAACTGCTATGATCTCCACACATGCCTTTCCTCGTGTTTCCACTGCTGAAGCACCACGGGAGACAGGAAAGTGGATCCAGAGTGGGTGTGGTACAGTTTCTGAGATGAGAAAGCTACAATCTCTGAAAGGACATTACCACACCGAGGTGCGGAAAATGATCGATTATATCCTTTGTGCAAGACCGACCCTTCAGAGTCAGATATTCCTGAACAAGTAACTCAGAAATCTGTTGTAAAATCTGAACAAACCCCACAACGATGACATCTGATTTGCTACTCTTGACGGCAGGATGATGATAGCCTTAAACTACTAAAAGAAAGAAAAAAATTTGATCAAACCTGTACATGTGTGTAGAAAAGAGACAGATTTTAAAAATACCATTGCAAAAGATGTAGTATGGGGGTAAATACTACAGGAACCATCGAGTTTGGGGGAAAACGCCTTTTTTTCTGCCTTTATCAGTCAGTAGAGCATTCTCAAGTTTGTCCAAATACTCACGTCAAAGGTGAGGGGTGTGCCCCAAAACCAAACAAACGAAAACCCGTGGGACTAAGTCACAGTCTATGGGAGTGAGGCTGAAGGATTAAGGCTGGCCAACCCTGATATCACCCACAGCAGGGGAAGTGCCATATCTGTCCAGAGAAGACCCTCTTCACAGGTCACCTCCCTATACCCTCCCTCCCATGCCAAGCACCTTCAGGGTTTGGCTATTCAGGCTGCCTAATAACAAACATTTTGATACAGTTTCTATTAAAATTGGGTCTTTTTATTATTAATATTAGTCAGTTCACGTTTTTGGCTAGTTTTTGTGTTGATATGTATCTCAAAATGGCCTTGGGTTTGTCCATCATCCTCCTGAGTTCTGGGATTATAGGTGGGGGATCATTGTGTTTAGCTTCTGCTACATTTAAAATAGAAAGTCTCTAATGTGTTCTCTTAAGATGTTAACTATAATTTTAATTGTATGTTGGTATGTATAAAGATCACTTGGTAAAACTAGATTCTCGGTAATGAAGCATTTTTTGATCCTCCCATGCTGCTATTGCTTGTGTGTGTCACTGTTTATATATTAACCGTGCAAATAAATATGTGGCGTTTAAGAGCTTTGTAGGGAACACTTGTCGGCGCCAAGCAAGAGAAGTAAGCACCTCATAATTCTCCATAAATAATGATCAACATTTTCTCAGAGTTGAGATACTAAAAGGCAGCTGGTATAAAAATATTGACCACATGGTATTTCCACAGTTACGCTTCGCATCCTGTGTGTTTGAAAAGAAGAACACTCTACAGCAGGAAGAATATTTTCACATTTATTTGCAGTAATGTTTCTTATAAAGCTGGCTGTTTGCTTTATTAACTGTGACTCTTAAAAAAATCCAAGTAATTTTCAGAAAAAAAAAAAAGGAGCAACTGTAATGTACTTTAGGTTCCCAAAGAACTGCAATCCCAATGAGAGAACAGAAGTTCGATAGATTTCTAGGTAGGCACACAGACAGGGAGAGAGCCCTCGCTAGGTAATAAAGGTGGCAAATCTCCAAGATGGCCAGCGTCTTCCTCACACTCCGGACTTGAAACAAGCATCTTCCAGCCTTTGTCTCCTGTCATCAGGGAGCCTGTTGGTGGATCTGTCCATCAAGTCCAAGACTGGGTCATGACTTGTCAGATCATAGCTTTAGGCCAGCCAACCAAACTTCAAGTTGGCCAAACCTAAATTAGGGGAGGGACACTCTTCAGAGGCTGTAGAATCCCTGAGAAGAGAGTGAAATTTTAGGGTTACCAGTCCCTCTTCTACTTTGAAGAGGGCAGTTTTCTCTGTGGGTTTCCTCAACACCCTCCCCCACAAACAACACAAACTCAACTGCAGCTTCTGTTTGTGTTGCTAGAGATGTCTCTGCTACTGCCTGTAGAGTTCAGATTTTTCCTGCCTTTCAGTCCTTTCATTGGCAGAGCAAATGAACCCCATCAAGAGCCCTAGACTGTATCGTCAACAAAAATTATTTTTGGAGACATGATTGTAATATCCAGCAAGCATTCCTAACTCCTAGGGTACATAATGCTTGTTCAGAGAAAGCCAATAAAAGAAGATCACTTTAAGAACTCTCTGGGAGTCGGACAGTGCCACAAACCCTAATTTCAACATTCAGAAAGTAGAGGCAGGAGGATCTCTATGAATTTGAGGCCAGCCTGATCTACAAGAGCTAGTTCCAGGACAGGCTCCAAAACTACACAGTGAAATCCACTCCTAAAAGAAACACAACCAAAACAACAAGAACAAAATTTTTTTGGAAAAACAGAAGAATCTGTGCCCCGAGGAAGTGCTCAGTTAAAGATTAACCTCCACCCTGTCTTTTCCATAATGCTACAGGTTTACGTTAGAGATTTCAAATTATTCTTTTTAATAACTACCATGATCAGATGGTCACAACTCTGCTTAGGTATGGAAAAAGTGTAAGCACACAAGTTATTGTTATGCAATTTCAAGAAAACTCTAACATGTATTAATGGTTTTCCACAGTGTGTTTGTGTGTGTGTGTGTGTGTGTGTATGTGTGTAGCTATAAATTTTTGTAGGAAAATCAGACACATAATTTTCCCCCCAAAATGAGTTTTCACTACATTTTCTGTATTCTACTCATATAGCATACATTGTCATCGTATTTGAGAATTACATAAATGGGAAATAAATAGCAGGGATTATGTTATATAATTATATCATCTGCTAATTACTTGGATTAGTTAATTTGTCTTTTTATAAAGGGGTCCACTATGAAGTCAGGGTTAGAAGAGATTGTAACATGCACCCATGCTGACCTCAAATTATTTTGTTCCTGACTCAGCCTCTGGAGGGCTAGGAGTTACAGGTTTTCATCAACTTGTCTGACTGAGATACTTCTCTTATCTGTTTTAGATGCTTCATTCAGTATATATTTTTGTTATTTATGTGATGTGTGTTTAGTTAATAAGCTCATTATTATGTATGTGTTTATATAAATATAATTTCTGGGCCTGGCAACATGGCTTAGTGAGGGACCGCTCCTGGACCCCCAGTCTGACAACGTAGTTTGTTTCATCAGGATCACACATGGTAGAAGGAGAGAAATGACTCCCACAGGCTGTTTGAGCTCTACACATGCGCTGTCACATATGACTACCCTCACTTCTCTGGTATGTGTGTGTGTGTGTGTGTGTGTGTGTGTGTGTGTATAAATGTATGGACACAAGTAATATAAACTCTGCTTCAGAGCATTGGCTCTCAGCCTTCCTAATGCTATGACCCTTTTATACAGTTCCTCATGTTGGGGTGACCCTCAACTCTAAAATTATTATTTTTTTTGCTACTTCATTACTGTTAAGAATCATAATGTAAATATCTGCATTTTCCAAAGATCTTAGTTGACGCTATGTGAAAGTGTCACCTGATGCCCAAAGGGGTCACAACTCACAGGCTGAGACCAGCTGCCTTAGAGTCCTGACCATCAATCATTTAGCTTCTGGGCCTGTTTCAGAGTAGTGAGAAGCCATGCTCTTGACTCTGCCTATGTGTATCTCAATGGAGCATTACCAAACTGTCCTTGTTCTTGGATGCTTCAGAAGTTTACAGTTGTATACATTTGTAGAATAGTATTTTGAATGAGATGTGTGAAATTTAGCATCTGCCAGGGGCTTTTATTGGGGAAAATAAATGTTAGTAACTTGGAATTAATTAAGATTTTTCTTTGCAACTATTTTATGTATTATTTCAATGATGAATTTTAAGAATGTTCCTCTTACCCCTCCACTTCCTTCCTCCTCCTAGTTCTTCTTCTTCTCCCTCCACCCCACCGCCACTCCTTTATAAGAGTACCTTGGTTTGTTTTTTAACACACAGCTTTTCATTTCTGTTGAGAAAGGTAGACTAATTCATGCAATGTTTTCAGATCCTCTTAGTAAATTAAAAATGGACTGAGCTTTGAGAATTTCTTTACCAAGAGATAAAGAGATTTCTTGGACCTTGTTATGCTTAGCTTCTTGTGTGGGATTTTTTTTCCTTTCTTTGACGCAGTATGTGCTCCTCTCTTCAGCTGAGGCTCATTGTGAAAACAAAATGCCCCTAGGTTCCTACAAGCATGACCTGGTAGGTAAGGGTTGCAGTCTTTCCACTAGAATAGGAGGTGTGTTGGGTTTGGCTCCTTCACTTGCGTGAGTTGCGATTTCACTCAAGTGGCCATGCGCACCCACTTGCTGCACTGAGGTGGAGCTCATGAACTCTGTTTCTATCTCCGGCACAATTCTGTGTCACTCGAGCGAATTGTATATCTTCTGTTCACAGAGTGGGTCTCTCCCTGGAACAACACCGTCTGCTTAAACATCCACAGAATAAGAAAAGAATACTGCTCTAAACTTAGGATTCTAGAAATTTTCTCTTTTAGAATTTATGTTCTCCCCAATACTTTATCATTTTTGAGCCTACTTTCATTTTCACTGTTTTACTCTCTCAATCCCATATTATAAAATGGGATTTTATTCTTTTTTTCCTTACTGGTGTTCTGTTTATATGAGACCAGACTACTTCCTTGGATGCAAATGAACTCAACTGCTTTCTTGTCTTCAAGGAACATCTCTTCCTTCATAGGGATGAAGTTATTACCTGGATATTTATGTTATTTATTTTTTAAAATAAACCTTTACCCAATTCTTCCCCTCTTGACACAGCCTTCTCATTCAGTCAATGTATAATGATATCTGGGGTCACCAACTTCGTCAGTTCTGGGGTATTTACAATAGAAAGAATTAGATTTCTCCTTGTCCTTTGTTGCTATTATTTATTTGCTTACTTGAAGATTTAAATTATGAGTTTTGTCTTCTTTTGTAGTTTGATAGGTTTCACAATGTGACCCAGACAAAGCTAAGACTCATTATTAATGTCAGCCAGGGCCGAATTCACTCTAATTCTCCTGCCTCAGTCTGCATAGTAGTAGGATATGAGGCATAAGCCACCATGCTTGGCCAGTTGCTTCTGGTTTTAACTTTCTTGAGTCTATTATATCATCTTCTCAAGTCTGCTGTTTTCTGCTTCTTCTGCTTCATGGATGTGAACACTTTCTTTCATGTTAGTGGAATATCTAGGTAGTAAAATTAATAGGTATGTTCAACCCAAGTAGCCCCATTCCTGTCTAGTAATTTCACATATGAACCTTTCAGAGCCAAATTTTTTATTGTGAGCCTAGCTTTAAAGGTTGATCCTTCTCTCCAGCCCTTCATAGGCAAGTCTTATGCTTTATTATGCTTTTAGTTTTAAGGGTCATCAGGTAGATTTTTGGATCATCTTTTGTTAGAAGCTACTTGCAGATATGACCTTCTAGTGACTTATGCCTTATGCTATCAACACATAACACTATGACTACATTGAAGGATTTGCACAAAACAGCTCAGAAGTGTGAATCTACTTGGGTTCTCTCAAGAAATCAGAACCAACTTGGGGAATAGGGAACATAAAATATAACATAGAATTAGGACTGGAAGAAATGTTAGAAAAGCTGGAACAATGAAAGTTAAGAAATATGTTACTACAATGTTGAAGAGATACTGGGAATGTCAGTTTGAAGGGCTAAAGTGAGGAGCTGTCAATATCTTAGGGAAAATCCGTGTACCATCAACAGTAAAAGAACCAGCCAATCACTCTCTCACTGTGGAGCTCTAAAGGGCATGGTCCTCAGATACTTGTAGATGCTTTGTAAATATGCACCTATCTCAAGAGTGTAGTCGTACAGTATACTTAGCCTGCCATCTGGATCATACTTGTGTACATCTGAATATCAAACATTAATTAAGAGCCACAGAGAGAAAATTTTTGTCACAGTGTAGAAGAATTTGCAAGAAATGAGCTGAGTTAGCATCACTGGATAGACAGCGAATATAAAGGGCTGTTTGTTCTAGTAAGTCCTGTGGTTGTAGCTTGTTTACAATGGTATTTGTGGGAATCCATAATGACAGGACACCTCTCAAGAGCAATGATCAACTGGGAAAAGCTAGTGAGGGGGAGGACACAAACCAAAATATTTCTTTATATATACATATGGCATATAAAATGTTCCTACCTTTAAATTAAGGTCAATTTTAAGAGTACAGCCAAAATAAACAAACATACAGAAAAACAAAAGCCAAAATCTCCTTCGTACATTCTTTTTGGTATGAGCAGAAAAAGTTAAATTACTGTTGAGAAATGGAGGGAGGGGAACTCATTAACTTCTGGCTTCAAGCTTCCAGTCTAGTGCTCACAACTAGACCATGCAATTCATAAAAACAATCTGCTACACTGTCAACCTCAAACAAGGGTATTCCAATGCCATGATGAAGTGAGACAAAACAATGTTAGTTCATAATTCTGCCTAAATGCGACACAAACAAGGCCACAGTGCCAGTCACAAATATCAAACACCTTGTCTTTTATCAGGAATAATTGATGGCTTATGATTCGTTAGCAATCAGACTTATTCCGATTCTAATCTCTTCCTGTTACTAAAATGTATTGAAAGACCAGTCATAAAATTACTCTCCTTTTGCATAGCATTCAGTGTAGTGCAAACTCTCTCTACCGTGACGTAAACCTTTGCCAAACTGCTCAATGAAACCCTCTCAACTCCATAATAGATTTTTACTAACATACTTTTAACTGAGACACCCGATGATCACCCATTGTGGTGGTTAATTTTATGCTTGGCTGGGGGCCTGATTGTTTGGTCTAACACCAACATGGATATTGCTATGAAGGCATCTTTTTAGATAGGATTAACATTTAAATCAGTAGACTTAGGAAAAGCAGATTATTCTCTGTAATGTGGCTGGGCCTCATCCCAAGGTGTCTGTCCTTTGTACAGCATGAGGTAGTAAATTCAATGTGTTCAACATGCATGCCAGTGATCGTTTATTGAGGGCCCCTGATATTGCTCTTTCTCGGTTCTCTCACGTAATCAAAAGGATGGAGGATACCTTGCCTCCCGGTTTAAGCAAAGAAATCTAGAATACTGGGAAAATCTTTGCCATTAGTTTTAAAATGACTCATCCATAATAAGATGTTGAATTGTTAATTCAAGAAATATATTTGTATGTATACATAGATCACTTAGATGTTTTTGTAATTAGTGAACCCTTCAAACTTAAAATTAATTAAAAACTGTATTGTGTTGAAGAACATTTTATGCTGTCTTCATTATTTTATTTCAGATTGTGCACATTAAGGACCTTGATCTTGCCAAGCCTAATGAAAATACTGCTGAGCAGATGACTGGACAACATGAGGGAATACTGATAGTACCTTCCAGAAAATGACAGACTTCTCATCACGATCCTCATGTTTGCCTGTCAAAGCATTTGCAATATTACAGGAATAACGCATTTTGCTGAATACTATTCAGTGTACATCCTCTGTCCTGAACATTTTTTGACTTGTACTTCCTGTACTCATAGTTTGGACAGTTTGTAACTTTCCATTCTTTCACAGGACATTTAAAAAAAAATATGAGAGTATTGAGGGCTATGACTTGTGTTGGAAGTCAGTCCTAAAGGGAAATAGGTGTGCTCACTTGCAGCCAGGAAACTAGTAAGGAAATTCTGTTTTAAGAACTTCCATTTGGTCATATGTTAGGGACCAGTCATTGATGAAGTCACTCTTGATATAGCCATTAAAAATAACAGCAGCTGTCACATAGGTAGCTCAGTACCACTCACCCTACTGTGTGAGCTTATCAGCTCTGGCAACCCAGCAGCATCAGAGAAGATCTATATCTCCATGGAAACCTTCCAAGAAAAACCCAGCTGCACCAGGAAGTGATGTGGGCGATACAGTAGGTGCTGAGCTGTCTTCTGAGTCCGTTCTGGACCAGTTACCAGGAGGCAAGGAAGCAAGCGAGTAGTGCTGTGTGACTGCTTGTCACCAAACTCAGTTCTCGGGGGCACACAAATTTAGAGCTAAATGAAGCAGTTTTATGCATTGCTGATTTATTATGTGCCCTGGGTAAAGTTTTTATGTACCCTGCATCTTGTTTATTATCTTCATATTTAGTAAGAGTTATAAAACTTGACAATGCAAAGTTTAGCCTTGAATGCTGGTAATGGTCTCAAAGGATGCCAAAGGAAGCATTGAGTGCAGCCTTAGTTCTGCAGCTGAAAAGCTTGTGTGAGTTGGGACTTGGCCTATGTTTTCTCACATTTCACTCAACTGCTTGGTCCCAGCAGTCGCTCTTCTATCATATTTCACATTTTTTCCTTCTGTGGTCTTAACAACTTATTTATTTTCAATTCCAAATGGATTTTACTATAGGCACTTAATAAATAAATAGCATAGTTGTTAGTTTTTACCACATAAAAGACTGAATGTTTCTGCTTGGTTTCTTAAAATTGACAAATTCATACTAAACATCTTATAATTTTTGATGAAATTCAAATCTCCAGTAGCATCACCAACAGTTGTCAGTCATTCACTTATTTCATCATGAAAATAGGTAAGATTTTTACATTGATTCAGTGACCTCATCTGGTAATTCTTTGATTATTCTTGAATGGCAAACATATAGAAAGACTTTACTAACACTGATAAATCTATTGAACACCAAAGATGTTTAAGATAAGATAAATTTTATAAGTATATTGGTTTTATATATATTATTTCTTGCTAGCCCTTATAATTAAAATTATCCTGCTTCTCTTTATCTATGCTTTGTCTCAGGACTTTTCATCTTTCTTCCCTTTGGTGTATCTTACTTCCACTGCTTCTTATTTCTGGTTGGTGGCTGCCTGGCTTCTGGCCCCAGGCTGTTCTTCTCTTTCTCCCTTGTTCTCGCTTCTTCGTTTTCTCTTTTTTTAATTCTTGAGCCTAGATTCCTCCTCTTATTTATTCTCTCTTTCTTACAGCCCCACCCACGCATCTCCTGCCTAGATACTGACGGTTTAGATTTTGTATTAGACCAATCAAGTAGCTTAGGCAGGCAAAGGGAAACAACAGCACATATTTTCTTTCTTTTTTTTTGAAAGTAATTTTATTAAATTATAAAAGTTTCCATTTACGCCCCTCTTCCCAATACCCTCCCACTCCCCCCACTCCCTCTCCTCCTCCCTCTTCGTCCCTAAGGGCAGTCAGGGTTTCCTGCCCTGTGGGAAGTTCAAGTTCCTCCCCCCCTCCCTCCAGGTCTAGGAAGGTGAGTATCCAAACAGACTGGATCCCCAAAATCCAGTATATGCAGAGGAAACAAGAACAGCACATATTTTCATAATGAAACAAGTGCAACATAAACCAATGTTACTCATCTTTACATCATTAAACAGATACAGCAAAAACAAACGTAACACACCTTTACCTAGTTACGGTAATATTCTACAGCATAAAGGAACATAACAGACCTTTACACAGTTAAATATTCCACAACAGGAGATGAGTAGGGAGAATGTGTGATGACTTCCATTCTGACTTAGGTGAAATGAAATGGTAAGTAGTAATGCTTTTCCCATGACTTGTGAATTTAAACGCTTATTTTATATATTTATTGGTTCATTATATTTCATTTTTAGGAGCTATCTATTTATTATCCCATTTACTGATTTGATTGTTTTGTTGTTTAATTTATTGAGTGTTTTATACTCTAGATAGTAATCCTCGTTCAGAGATATAGATAGCAAAAATGTTCTCCCATTCTGTATGCTGTCTCTTCACATGATCTGGCTTCTGAACCTTTACTGATCAGAAGCCAGAAAGGCAATCAGTAAGAAAAAACAAACAAATGAACAGACAAAAAAAACAGTGACTGCTGGTTAGAATACAGACTAAAGGAAACCTCTATAGACGGCTTGTGAGAATATGAACTAGTTTAGTCACGGTGGGACTTGTCATTGTGATTCCTCAAAATAATAAAAATTGATGTTCTGCATAATCTAGCTATATCCCTCATGGGTGTTTGTCCAAAGAATTCTTAGTAAAAAATATTTACACAGAGATACTTGTACATTGATGTTTATTATACAACTATTCATAGTAGCTAAATTGTGAAAGAAAGCTAGATGATCAACAAAGGAATGCGTAAGGAAATTATGGTCAATATACATGTAATTGAATATTTTATCTTTAAAGAAGAGGAAAACCTTGATTTTTCAGGAAAGTGCATGGAATTAGAGGTAGTCAAATTACGAGGATTGAGATAATTACTTTATACCTTCTTTCATATTTTGTCCTAAGATATTGTATAAGTACACAAAATCATATATGGATATATCACATGAAAGAAGAAGTAAATTTCTGAACAGAAACTAAGGAATGAAAAAAATGGTGAGGGCTAAGGAAAAGGAAGAAAGGAGTGAAGGTATTTCATAGACAGTGTAAGTGTGCAAAAGCTTTAGTTTTAAAAAGATAACAGAAAGTTTTAGAGGACAGAAAATTATTTAAAGAATTATTTACTTTTATTTTATGTGTATAAGTGCCTTGCTTGCATGTTTATATGTGTACCATGTCGTGCCTGTTGTCTCAAGAGGTCAGAAGTGAACACCAAATCCTCTAGAACTGGAGTTGCAGAGGGTTATTAGTTGTCAAATAGGTGTTGGAGAGCTGGCTTCTCTGGAAGAAGAGCAAGTACTCTTACCCACCGAGCAATTGCTACAAACCTAGCACATTCTTATTTTGAGAATAGTATTAAATTAAGGATAAAGATAAAGGAGAAAGTTTATCGCCACCTAACATTCACCTTAGGAAGGCATTCTTCTAAGGAGGTATCATGAATACTGAGCCAAATGACTGCTTAAGGGTTATATCCTTACACTTTGTGCTTAACACATGATTCTGCCACATTATGTATGTGGTTATAGATTGTCATTGCATTAGCTCCATTACACGTAGGTAAACTAATAGTGAATTCATGAGGAAGACATAAAAAGTGAACAAACAGAAAATATTTAATAGCATCAAAACAATGTAGACTAGTACACTGGCTATTATAAATGGTTTCCCATTGATTATGTGGGACATCAGAACACTTGAAATTGAGAATTTTGATGTATTTGTTTGGCCATATTTCTGGAAACAAACCATATACATCAGTCTCAGAACTAGCAGAAGGCACAGGGTTTTTATATCTTATTGCTGAAACATGTCTGCAAGTCAGTATGGACAGGAAGAACTCATTATCAATTTCTTGGAAGACAGGCATAAGAGTTCAAATTACCATTTACAACACAAAATGTTCCTAAGGAATGTTATTTATAAAAATTAAATGTAGAAATTATAATAAAAATATTTATTTTATGTATGTCTATACAATTGTATTTTTCTGAACATTTTGTCTGACTACATTCTGACATTGTTTATGGTTTTATCTCATTTTTATGAAATTATTTAATTACTTAAACTACAAATATTTTATATGATAAACATCTTACATATAAATGGATCTATAGTAAAAAAATCATTTGATTAATTTGTTGACAAATATTTAGCTTTGGTTCTTAAAGTTGTTCTATCTACTAGAGCTGGAGGGAATTTGGGATACCTTATAAAACACCGCCTGTAGCAGATCATGGACAAGTATGTGCAAATTGTTTTTTTTTCTAGATGAGCAGTTTGTAGATCCATTAAAAGGCATGAGGAATGTATTTGGAATTCATTTTTATTTTCATGCCAAATCCTACTGCCAAACAGCTAGATACGCTTGGGTGATACAACTACACATTGAAGAAAATCTAAGCCCGTATTTGGCAATGGTCTGCTGAACACAAAGTTTAATTGCTTTGTATTTGATAAAAATGCCAAAATTGAGACTTTGGCTTATGAAAATTTTTATTTTAAAACATGTTATGACCAGTGAAATAAGGTGATTTTTTTAATCAGCATTTTTGACTGCTCAAAAGAACCAAAAATTTTTATGAAAGTGAAATTCTTTGTTTCCAGATTCATTTTAAGTAAAATGATGGGAAACATTTTAAGCATTAAGATATCTTTTTTTCTCTATGGAAAGACTTTTCACATTAGTAAGTGGATACATCATTTCTGCATTTTTAAAATAACTATTTTTACTTGGGCTTAGAAGAGTATGGCCTGGGATCTTTTCATACAAGTGGGGGACATAAAGGTACTGCACACAGACACATCTGCTGCTGCTCAAACAGATGGAATGAGGAGACCAAGATGACACTGTGGACAACAAGATTAAAGCCCAAATAACCATAAATGTTCAAAAGAAAATCTGTGAAGACAGAGTTTCCAGACAGCAAATCTTTGGTCTTTAAATATTGCCAATGCGTAGGTACTGCAGTGAAGAAGGTATTTTCAAAGGGTCCCTAACACTGCACTGGGTATGTATCTAGGTTTCATTTGTCAACACTTTTATTACACTTAATGATTTCTCATTGAAATAAGCTCAAGTTTACCTTTATAGAGACACAAAAAGATGAGTCAACAAACTAAACAAACTACAAGCCATTATTAATGATTAAAAAGCAGTGACAGAAAGTACTGATGACAAAGCACTAAAAACAGTCAAGTCATATTGTCAGTTAACTCGTTCTATTGCTCTTTCCCCCAACCATCCCCCAAATTTATGTTTCCAAATCATTGTGTTCACTCTCCAACAAAGAATTCCCTCTGTCCCCAACATTCTAGGTACATTTGTTGAGAAAGATCATTGTTGTTAATTCCATGAGACTATGTTCACTCACTGAGTAGGCTTTCAAACAGAAAACTCTAATTTCCATCTATGTACAAGCATGTGCTGTAAGCCCAACATATCAAAAGGCCCGAGGAAGTCCTCTCAGATATTCTGTTAACTACCATTTCGCAATTTGAATGCACTGCCCTTACTCATCAACCTATTTCTCTTCTCACTTGCTTTCTGTGACATCTGCATCCATCTAAACGTTTCAGGAGACTTCGTTCTTTCCTTCTCGCTACGTTTTAGAGCTCCTACAAATCCCATCCATGTGTTTGGAACACGCACTCGCGTGGTTGTATTTATCCTGCTACTTGCGCTCTCTTTCATTCAGAATGTTTCTAAGTTCCTCAAACATTTTTAGTTTTTGGTTATCATCAGAGCAATTTGCATGCTATATAGAACTGTTTTTACTATCCCAAATTTAATTATCCCCTTTTTAAAAAATACGAGATTGATAGGCTTCCATCACTAACGCCCACATAGTTTGGGGAATTTGCTCACAGAAGCATGTAACTCGGGATCATGGAGGTCCAAATCTTTGTTCTGGAATCTGTGGGCACCTCCACGTGTGTGTGGTGTGTGTGTGTGTGTGTGTGTGTGTGTGTGTGTGTGTGTGTGTGTGTTCGTGTGCACAACTAATTACCTAATAAAAATACAGATCTATGAGATTCCATTTGAGAAAGACGTTTTACTAATCTACTCATAAAATAGAAACCATTAACTAGAAGATGCTCAACACTGTCCAATATTCCTTCTCAGGATTTCAATACCTTTGTCATGTTCATCACCCAACAACCTAGCTTCCTACTCTGAGTTTTAACCATAATAAGTGGCCATCACTTAATCAGACAGTGTATGCTTCTGTTCATCACTACGTAGTAAACTCCAATTTCCTGGAGCAATTTCTCTGCCTCATTGTAGTTTTCACCATTTTGTACTTTGTTTCAAATGATGCCAACTCATTTGAATTTGCTATGCCTAGAATGCTGATTTGTTTCTTCACAAATTTTCCTGATTTCACAACAGATCTAAATACTTAAATGAAAGAATCGTCTAATGTGCTCTTTATTCAGTATGATGACATTTGCTTTTTTTCTACCACTGAGGGGAGCATAGCCTTCCTAGAAGGCAGACAGTGTCTTTCTTTTGCGACCCTATCTCCAGTGCACAGCACCGACCCCAGGGCATATAGAATGTCTGGCATTTGTAAATCCATGGAAATTACGGAGCATATAACTGTGTTCCCCCCACTGTAAAACCAATTCTGCTACCACAATCATTGTGCAAAATAGAATAACATACTCTGCTTGAATAATATTTCCATGTCTGTGAATTAAAATTGCAAATTCTGACTGAAGGATTACAGGGGGCAAGAACACAGCTGTCTCTCAGAACTTCAGTATTCAGCAGGTGCTTACAGAGCAACTGTGAACCAGTTCATCAAAGTAAAAGATCTTAAGACACTAGTAAGGACCCCTTGGTGTCAAGAACTGAGAACATTTTTGTATTGTTTTTACTGAGCTATATATTTTTCTCTGTTCCCCTCCCTTTTTTACTCTCTCCCCTTATACTCTCTCCCATGATCCAAATGCTCCCAATTTACTCAAGAGATCTTGGCTATTTCTACTTCCCATGTAGTTTAGATCCATGTATGTCTTTCGTAGGGTCCTCACTGCTATCTAGGTTCTCTGGGATTGTGAATTGGAGGCTGTTTTTTCCGCACTTTATGTCTAAAAGTCAATTATGAGTGAGTACATATTATATTTGTCTTTTTCTGGGTCTGGGTTTCCTCACTGAATATGTTTTATAGATCTATCCATCTTCCTGAAAATTTCAAGATATCATTATTTTATTCTGCTGTGTACTCCATTGGGCAAATGTACCACATTTTCTTTATCCATTCTTTGGCCGAGGGGCATGTAGGTTGTTTCCTAATTTATTATGAAAAATAATTTTGCTATGAACATACTTGAGCACATGTCCTTGTGCTATAATTGAGCATCCTTTGGATAAGTACCCAAAAATGGTATTTCTGTGTCTTGAGTAGGTTGTTTCCTAATTTTCCGAGAAATCACAATACTAATTTTCAAAGCAGCTGTACCAGTTTGCACTCCCACCAACAATGCAGGAGTGTTCCCTTTACCCCACATCCTCTCCAACATAAGCTGTCATCAGTGTTTTTGATCTTGACCATTCTTACAGGTAAAAGATGGAAGCTCAGCGTTGTTTTGATTTGAATTTCTATGATGCCTAAGAATGTTGAGGATTTCCTTAAGTGTCTTTCAGCCATTATAGATGCATCTGTTAAGAGGTCTCTGTACCCCAATTTTTATTTGATTATTTGTTCTTTAAAAGACCAATTTCTTGAGTTCTTTGTATATTTTGGAGATCAGCCCTGTGTCTGTGGGGTTGGTTGGTTAATATCCTTTCCCATTCTGTAGGCTGCTGTTTTGTCTTGTTGACCATGTCCTCTTCTTTACAGAAGTTTCTCAGTTTCGGAAGGTCCCATTTATTAATTGTTGCTCTCAATGTCTGTGCTACTGGGGCTATATTAAGAAAGTGGTCTCTTGTGCCAATGCATTCAAGTGAAATTCCCACTTTCTCTTCTATAAGGTTCAGTGTGGCTTATGTTGAGGTCTTTGATCCATTTGGACTTGAATTTTGTGCATGGTGATTGATATGGGTCTATTTTCATTCTTTTACATGTTGATATCCAGTTGTGTCAGCACTATTTGTTGAATATGTTTTCTTTTTTTGCATTTTATATTTTTTGCTTCTTTGTCAAACATCAGATGGCCATAGGTGTATGGATTGATATCAGGGTCTTTGATTTGGTTCCACTGATCCTCCTGTCTGTTTTTATGTCAATACCAGGCTGTTTTCAGTACTGTAGCTCTGTAGTAGAGATTGACATCACAGGTTGTGATGCTTCCAGATGTTCTTGTATTTTTCAACATTGTTTTGGCTATTATGGATTTCTTTACTTTTCCATATAAAGTTAAGTATTGTTCTTTTGAGGGCTAGGAAGAATTTTGCGGAGATTCTGCTTTTGGTAAGATTGCCATTTTTACTATGTTAATTCTACCTATCCAAGAACATAGGAGATTTTTCCATTTTCTGATATCTTCAACTTTCTTCTTCAAAGATTTAAAGTTTTTGTCATATAGGATATATATATATATACATATATATATATATGTATATATATATATATATATGATTAGAGTTGCTCCAAGATATTTTTTGTTATTTGCGACTATTGTGAAGGGTGATATTTCTCTGATTTCTTTCTCAGCCCATTTATCATCTGTATAAAGGAGTGATACTGATTATTTTGAATTAATCTTGCATCCAGCACATTATAGAAGGTGTTTATGAGTTGTAGAAGTTCCTTGGTAGAATTTTTGATGTCACTTATATAAACTATCATATCATCAGCAAATAGTGAGTGTTTGACTTCTTCTTTTTTAATTTGTATCCCCTTGATCTCATTTTGTTCTCTTACTGCTCTAGCTAGAACCTCAAGAACTATATTTAATAGACATAGAGACAATAGACAACTTTGTCTTGTTCTTGATTTCAGTGGAATTGCTTTGAGTTTCTCTCCATTTAGTTTGATGGTGGCTGTTGGTTTACTTCATAATGTCTTTATTATATTTAGGTATGGTCCTTGTATCCCTGCTCTCTCCAAGACCTTTATCATAAAGGGATGACGAACTTTGCTGAAGGATTTTTCAGCAGAAATTTGGAAAACTTAAAGGAAATGGACAGTTTTCTGGATAAATATCATTTACCAATATTAAATCAAGACCATATAAGAAATCTAAACAGACCTATAACTGTGAAATAAATAGAAACAGGCATCAAAAGTTTCCCAATCAAAAAAGTCCAGGACCAGATTATTTCTGTGCAGGATTCTACAAGATTTTTGAAAAAGAACTAATACCAATACTCCCAAAATTGTTGCATACAATAGAAACACAATGAACATTGCCAAATTCTTTTTATGAGGCTATAATTACCCTGATACCCAAACCACACAAATACACTACTAAGAAAGAGAGTTACAGACCAATTATCTCGCTCATGAATATTGATTCAAAAATACTAAATAAAATACTAGCAAACCGAATCCAGAAACACATCAGAAATATCACCCACCATTACCAAGTAGACTTAATAACAGAGATGCAGGGATAGTTCAACATATTAAAATCACTCAATATTATCTACCATATAAACAAACTGAAAAAAATGATTATTTCACTAGATGCTGAATTCAGAACATATTTAAAACGATAGTGTAGCAGAAAAAAAGTAGTGTGCATACTCATAGAATTAGCTCTGTTTATTTAATCAATACTTTTAAAATGTGGGCTGATTTAGTGAAACTCTTATGGGATAAAACAAAGACATTATTAAGAGAAAATAGCATAGTAATTAACCTTGACATTAAGGAAACAGAAGGATTCAAGTAAATAATATATCATTGCATTTCTAGGAATGACATAAATGTGAATAACCTAAACCCATGCATAGTGAACAAAGGAAAAACAAAGATCCCAGCACAAATGTGTGAAATAGAGACTAATAAAACAAACAAATGGTCAATGACACAATCATAAAAACAAAAACAAATGCTTGCTTAGACTAAAAATAAAAAAGAGAACTCAAACAAAGTCAGAATTGAAAGTGGAAATATTGCAAAAGGCAACAGAGAAGCACAAGGAATCCATAGTAATAATTTTAAATAAATATAAACTGACAAATCTGATAATCTAAAATAAATGGAAAACTCCTGGCATATATGCCTTACCAGATTTATTTTAGAATACGTGAAAAACAGAACAAAATATTAACAAAAAGCAAGATCAAATTTGATGTCATTTTAGTCTTCTGTCAAAAAAAATTCCAAGCAAAGACTTTCCTTGTGAGTCATGCCATATATTCAAAAGATAATTGATACCTTTTCTTTGGTTAATTTAAATTTAACAGCAAAAATATCATATCTAAACATGTTTCATGAAACCAGCAATAGGCTGATATTAAAAAAAGGACACACCAGAAAAAAAAAACTACAGAATAATATTCTTGATGAACATGGCGTCAGTGTCATCAATAAAGCAATGACAAAGCAAACCACATAGCACATAAGGAAGATTATTAATTAAGATGAAGGAAGCTTTATCCCAGTTTTCAAGTGGGGTTTAAAGTGTGTGAGGCAATTGCTGTGACTGTCTACATCATACAGTACAGGACAAACGCCAAACAATTATCTCAATAGATTGCACAAATTGCGTGATAAAACACCCCATTAAATTCATGGTGAATGCAATTTTCACTACCTCTTTGTCTAGCCACAATGTTATCATCACATTGCCGTGATATTGGCAGAAATTAGAACATTGAACTTTACCATTTCTTTAATTTTTTATTATTTAATTATTTTTTGATATTATAATATAGCTCATATCATAATCTCACAGTTGCCATATTATTTCTATTATTTCCCCTTTCTTTCCTCCAAACTCTCCTCAAAACCCTCCTTACTCTTTTCAACCTTTGATCATTTTAAAAATTAGTTTTTGTATACATGTACACTTACACAAAAGCACATAAATAAAATTATTTCTTTTTCCAATTTCTATGACATTTATGAAAATGACTCAGTGATGTTTTATTTATTTATTTGAGAGCTCATTTAGTTTTCTGAGTGTTTCAATGTTACCATACTATTCTTCGTTTGTCTTGCTGAGTTACTGATGATTTCTTTTTCTTATACTATCTTGGTTTTTTATTTAAAATGTTTTGGAGCTAGTGAGATTGGTCAGCAGAAAAAGACACTTCTAACCAAGCCTGAAAATCTGAATTCAGTCTCTGAAACCAACATAGCGGAAGGGAAGAGAAAGATACGTGTATGTGTGTGCTCCTGTGTTTCAGCCCAAATATATATTGCAGCAATAAATACACTTCTTATTGTAGAGACATATTCTAGATTTCCTATCATCAAATAACATCCGTTTGCTTTCAGTGCTACACCTCAGCCTTCAGCCTTCCCCCCCACATTGCTTCAAGTCAAAGAGTCAATAATACCAGCACTGAAGAACCTCAAGACCTCTTAAGAAGGACTGCATTTGGCAGATACTAACAGTTGAAGGTTAAGGCTTGACAAATCCTCCTCATCAAATGTTCAGTGATTCCTTTCTTTCCTTTGTACCTCATTGTAATTCCTCCTCTTTCTCTCTCCCTCCCTCTAATGCCTCACTACGTACCTCCAAAATGGCTCTGAACAAATACTCTCCTATTCCTGTCTCCAAAATGCTGGTGTTATAGGTGTAGTACCTCATCCAGCAACCCTTCCCCTTTTTCATTGTCTCCAATTTCTGAAAGTTATAAAGCTTTGAAGCAAAATGAGAGTCCCTAACACTGTAAACTGTAGGAGTTGAAAATTCCATCAAAATGCCATGATTAACAGCTGAAAAGAATAGCTCACTAGCTAAAAGTGCTTGTTGTAAAAGCATATCATCAGAAGTCATACATGCTGGGGAGCCATGGCAGCCCATTGGGATCTCAGCCATAGGAAAGTGGGGACCTAGGGTGCTCAGAGCAGGGGCCCTTATAGCAAGTCTGCTAGACAGAACAGCCCAGTAGTCTGTCTTTGAGTTTGATGTAGAGATATTACCTTAATATATCAGGTAGAGTCCAATTGAACATACCTGATGTCAACTCATGTATGTACTTGCACACGCTAGGCACATACACAGGTACATACAAGTGCACCCACAGTACACACGTCTAAACACACTTAAATATGAATACCCACAGGCACACATACCACACAGGAACACACACTTATACACAGATGCACAAAAGTTATGATAAATCAACATGTCTACTGGAAGAAGTTCATAAATATAAATTACTCTGGAGGAAAGCCTCTAAATCACAAGCCTGCCTCCACCCAAACTCAAGTCTACCGTCTTCTTTCTATATTTAAGGGATAGTCTCCAGAATGTAAAAGGATTTAAAAATAGAACAGAAAAGATACAGAAAGTCATAACTCACCTTCTGCCTACAAGGCTCCAGTATTTTCTGGCACACCACCATTCAGAGAAAACAAACTGTCATTCTCAGCATCATTTATTAAACTTTAATTTGCCATGTCAAGGGACCAGCATGTGAAGCACAAAGCCAGAGTATGTAAGGTTCACATGGTCCCTGCCCTCCATTAAGTAAACTCAGAAAATACTGAGCCTCATTATGCACGTATCTTTCTAAGGTCTCAGAAAGGCAGCATTTCATTCTATAAACTGTCCATAATGTAGTTGATAGTAAGGAACTGTAGGAACAACACCATGTAAATTCAGCATGATGTGGCTTGTCATAGTTTGTACTCTGGAATACTCCAATAAAATTAAAAAATCACAGCATCTTTTCCTTTCTTTAAAAATCTATAAAGTGATGATTACTATATAACATTAATAACTGCAGAAATTTCACAAGCATGGCCTATGTCTAATGCTTCTTAGCATGTATGAGGTGTGCCATACGGCACGATGTCTAGAATTTTATCTCCCATCCATCATTCATGACTTTAGGGATTGACCTGACTAGGGCAGTGAAGGAATGAAGAAAAGACAACCAGATGGTCACAAGGGCAGAAACTGAACAGATACAGAGAGCAGGTGGTCTAGACTCTAAGCTTTAGAAACCTCAGCCACTGTTCTTCCTCCCAGAAGCTTAGAGTGTTTATTATAGAGTTGAACACAGAGGTGAGATTTTTAGATGCAGGTAAACAAGGGAGCAGGATTTATGGTATATAGTAGGATCAAGAAGGCAGATTTAGCTAAACTTTGTAGGAACCACCTCTTTAGGAGAGCAGTCTTCACTTGGTAAATTTCTTGGAAGAGAAACCATGGGGAACATTTTCTGCATCCACTGCCAAGACTGGCACTGGGTCCCCCAAGGAATGCTTTGTCAAAGCTCTGAGCCTCACTGCAGGTGGAAGACTTTGCTATTCTTCCAGAATAGCAAATATATATAGCAAAAATAGAGGTCTGAGGCTCTGGGATCCTGGCCATGGACGTGCCTGCCAACAGCACACATTCACTCAAGACTCAATCATCTGGGCTTCTTCAACTACCTAAAATTTTGTCCACTACAACAACCATCTCCCTTGCAGCAAGTATATTTCTTATTCTATGATTTAAGGTAGAGATAAAATCCAGAGGCAAATGTCAGGGTCTGTTTTGGGGTTCTTTCACAATCAACATAACTCTTTGTGTAGTTCCAATAAATATTTTAGGTTCCTTGTGCTGGAAATATTTTGTGGTGATAATAAATGTTACAGTGTTATTCTCACAGAGACAATTAAAAACAGAATTATCAAATTATAGCATATTATTCAAATATAATTCCAGAATACAAAGGGTGAGGGCTTGGCCCTAGCATTGAGAAAAGGATGCCCTTGGTAATTACAGCTAGACAAGGACCAATGAGGAAAGATGAGGATCCATCAGCTAAGCAAAGAAAACATAACGAAGGCAATACAGGAGAAATGTGTACTGAGGGGAGGTACATTGTCACTCAGAAGAAACAAACAAAGCAAAATATCCCAGTAGTGGAGAGATGGAAAAATTCAAGTTTTATCTGGAGAATAAGCAACGGTCATGTTATTCAGAGCACCGTGAAAGGTATAATTTTGGCTCTTATTTTAAAGCATCATTCATACACTTGGAAAGAATTTTAAAGAAGATTAGATTGATTGAATTTGAATTTAAAATCACTACTTTTGTTTAAGGTGAAAATGAACCAGAATAAAAAAATGTAGTATAAGAAGCCACTGACGGCTTCATGCTTTTGTAATGTTGCATACAGAAGCATAATCAAGGAGTTTCTAGTGACCCTTGCAGTACTTAGAATAGTGTATATGTTATGTATAGGTACCAAAGAAAGTTCAATCATTTGACAGTGAGACATCTTGACTAAAGTTGAGTTTAAAGTAGCAGCTTCCATTCTCTGTGATGTCTAGATTCTTTGAATACCATGCAATACATATCCGTATTCATGTCAACTCCCTTTTTATATTCTTTAGATCTATTTCTCAGTATTTTGGGGGAATTTCCTTGCTCTCCTTCCAGAAATCTTGATCAGACTAATCAAGTTGCCGTTCTGTAACCAAAAGAGAGCCCAAACAAATACCTTGGATTTTGAACAATTATAATGTTAAAGAGAGAGAGAGAGAGAGAGACAGAGACAGAGACAGAGAGACAGAGAAAGAGAGGTTTTTAGCTCTTGTTTATTCTCAGTAGTTCCTGTGCATGACATTTGTGACGTGCCCTCTTGTAGAATCCTGATTTTGCTCTGATTTTAGTTTCTTTCAAATTTGTTCTTCAACCCTGAGAAGAGGGTGTTTCAAGTCCTTACAAAAAGATTCTCATTTTGCTAACCTAAGCTTAGTCAGTTGATTGCAGGCAAAGTGGCAGGGTGCTACAGTGTTTGGGTATCAGGTAGACAGAATACCAAGAGCCCCCACAAGAAATGAGAAGATCTGTAACAGCACAGCGGCTCCTAAACTTCTGTGAATGTGAGAGGTCGTGAAACTTCCTACAGAAATTCATATATGCACAAACATACTAGTATTGCAGGCAATTTCAGGTAATTCATGAACTGCCAAAACCCTTCCTTACAACTCCTAGGTGTGGAGTCCCAATTAAGAGCAGTTGTCCAAACATACAATTTTCTCCTCAAAGTAATAAAACATAAAAGGCAGGGTTCAAATTAATTTCGATCCTGACATTCCTTTCAAGAAGGAGGGGATTAGGGATACACAAGAAGACAAGAGACAGTTGACCTGAGATAGAAAAGCGATAGAACAACTTAGGGTGTCAGACGGGAAGGTCTTAAACAACAGCTTGTAGTAAAGTCTTTTCTTTTTTCATTCATAAAATATTTTGATATTCTATGCTATATTTTACACTATATTCTTATAACTTGCATGACATTATCTCGATAAACTAAGATTATATCAGGGCTTTAAAATGAAAAACTGAGTGTTACTTAGAAGCATGTGACATATATTAAATATTCATACCAACCTCTTTATAAAGACTCTTCTGTTCTTTGATTTGGGAACTTCGATGTAAATGTCTTTTGGTGTTAATATAAGGTATCAAAGAAAACAAGTAGAAAAGGGGAGAAAATTTACTGATGGATTTTCTAAGACGCTTGCTACTTTTCCTAATTTGAGGCTTAGCAATTATCACTCCTGCATTAAACTCATTTTTAATTTATTGGCGTGATCATATAATTATGTAACTTTGAACTAACACATGTTCCATGAATGTACATGGTGATATACATGTTAAGATTAAAATGTGGAAAGTTGGGGAAACCTGCAAAAGTTTCACACTGGGAGAAAGTAAGGGAAATTATGGTGAAAAAGCTGAGGTAGCAATTATATCTAAGGGTTTGAATATAGTTCCCTATCATACTTCGGCCACAGAGAAATCCAGGATGATAGGCACCAAATCTATGATAGCATTAACATTTTATTGTTGAATGTTTCTAATAAAATTTCCTTGAGTAAAAATTTTAAGTATTCAAGATGCATTGCAGTTATATTTATTTTTTAGAATGTCAAATGTGTTTAACATTTATATAAGTATATATACAAATAAAATATGTATTTAATTCCTCATATTTATTTTGCACATATGCAAATTAAATAAATTATACTTGAACATTTTTGTGGTAGGACTAGGTATCGCTACACATTTAAAATGCATCACATATTTTTGACAATCATAAAAGTTGTCAATGTTGTAATTCTATCACATATTTAAAGTAAATACGTAAAATGCATTTCATTAGACGTGCCACATATGCAGCCAATGGAAAATAAAGATTGTTTCCGTATGGTGGCTCTGTATTCTGACTGCCTTCAAAAAGATAACTTGAACCTACTAGATTAGGATCATCTTACAGCCTGGATGGTAGCATTTGGATTTGGAGCAGACAAGCAGGCCTGCTTATTAAAGTAACCATGTTATAGCCACTGTAAGGGGTACAAGGGGTCCTAGGGCTTTGAAGCCAAGATTTTGTGTGCTTGTGTGCTGAGACAATGCTCAGAGCCATTATCTGCCCTGGGCTTGAGGCAGAGGTGCCTTTCCCCCACAAGACAGATGTGGTTCATCAGGACACTGGTCTGCAGCTCATCAGAAAAGATTGAACAATCATTTTCTCCTTTTAGTTAAACCAAGCTACTTTCCAGAGATTTGTGATGCAGGCTCTGGGAAACTTCTTGTCTTGCTTTATCTGTTGAATTGAAAACAATAAAGAAGTGTAAAAGCATGCTAATATTTTACATGTGAAAATCAGGACTTGGATCATAAAGACATTCTAATCAAGATGCACAGAAATAAACCACAGTTAAAAGAGTAATCTTTAATTTGGAGAAGATCTCAGATTGAACACTAAGTCTTAGAGACAGCCTAAGAACATGGAAAAGAAGGTATTTAATCTCTGGGCAGTTAGCAGCCATTGTGTAATTTAAAAGCTCTGCTCTAGGAAATGTTCTGATGTACGAGGGAAAACCCTATTATTTTTTCCAATACATTTCTATTCTGTATTTCACAAAGCCCTTCATTTCCATTGTACAGTCTTTAATCATGGCATGGCTTCAGTTTTAGTCCGTGATTTCAGGAAATTGCACAAGTAATTGCCATCACAGACTTAGCTTAATTTCTACTGCAGTGATGATATAACAACCTGCCTGAGGCAAAGCTGAAACAGAAAGTTCTGATGCAGAATGATGGGCGGCTTCATGCACTGCTTGATAATTCACTGTGATAATAGCAGAGGATGCTACAAGATAGAAATACAACTTAAGCTCCGTATTAAAACTTTAATGAAATTGATTTCATAATCAAGCATGATTATGATGTGGAAGTTTTAGTCTCCCTCCTCACAGGATCCTTAGCTTTTAAAGAAAAAAAAGGCTGCTATACACATAAAAAAAGGAAAAACAGTTAAAAAAAAAACAGTCTTCAAATACTTATTCTTGCCAATATCCACAGGTGGAAGTCAAGGAGAGGTGACTCAACTACTTTGTTGTTGTAAATAGTTGGAAATCTTAATGAATTTAAATTTGGGTTATCAACATTAATACTGCAAGATGTGGAAAAAGATTGAAAGGAAACACCTGTAAAATTTTGGCATAATACATGGTACCTCTTACCAATACCATGAGAGATAGTGAGTATATGTTTATAAGATTGGATCCTGCAAGATGTTTATGTGTGTTTATGCAATGTGTGTGTGTTGTGTGCGTACATGCATGCATATGCACTTTTGTGTGTCCATTTGTGTTTCTGTATCATCTGTGTGCTGGAAGGCAACCAGGACCAGGCACATATACCAGTGAGTTATCTTTGAGACATGTTCATATATTGAGTAGAATTTAACTCCCTGTGCTTAATAAAAACTGAAGTGAGTGACATCTAAGAAAAAATTCTTTAGAAAGAAATGTTACGTGTAATCAACAACCCAATATGTCTTAAACTTAATGAGAAAATTATGTTCTTTGAATGGAAACTAATTCTGGTGTTTATCATACTCCAGTCCTTTCTTTTCTCTTTGATCCCTTAACTCCTGGATTTCATTTCATTACACACACTGGATACCTTATTGATACTTATTGGCTCATTTAAACAAAGTTGCATTTAATAAATTAAACAAATAAATAACTATTGAGGGCAATGATGACTGAAGTCTCACATTCATCAGTGAGTAGAAAGCACTGTCAAAATATACAGGAAAGTAAGCTGTTGAAAGCACTTGCAAAACGTACTGTCCATTAAAAGTCTCCAAAAATATGAAGACTTGCAGGCTTCAAAAGGAGTTTGGAAGGCAATTTATTTTGCCTTTCTGCCTTACAGTGCAGCGTTCTCTAAACAAGCTCAGCCATTTGGCAATCCACTTTGCTTTGAAAGGGTTCCAAGCAGAGCAATTCTGCCATCTCTCTGGGTAATCAATTATAGCACATGATCCCTCATAATCCATTGGTTAATTATATCTCCAGAGAACTGTGTCGTCAGCTCTCCATGCTCTGCCAAAATACCAAAAGGACTTGACTGGAGGGAGTAGAGCAACGTTTTGGTTCGTCGTTTAAGTGGTTTCAGTTCATGGTTCTGAAACTACTTTATTGGATTTATGGTGAGTAAGAACTTGAGGGAGGCACATGGTGGAGGAAAACCTATTACTTGTGATGACCAGAGAGCAGAGGTGGAGGGCAGATGTAAAATTTGTTTCATAAAGCATGTCTTCAGTGACAACCATTCCTAACTAGGGCTGCCTTCTAAAATTTCTGCCATCCCTTCACAGGCAACTGTGGTGAGAATTAATGAATGAGTTAATCTATTCATACGGCTCCGGCCCTCATTCCCCAATCACCTACAGAGACTACAGTTCTAAATCGTGTTGCTCAGGGACCTGAATGTGGGAGTAACATGAAAAATGCCAAGATACCAAAATCCCTGAGTTTGGAGTATACTCAAAGACATTAACATAAGTGAAAGTTCTGCGAAGACTTATTTTGTAACAGAAAAAAAATATTAGCAGAGAATGAAATCATGGAGGAAACACGCTTGTCTATATGATGAAGAAGGAACTGAACAAGAAAGGTAAAAATAAAATCAGTGGAGTTTATCGTTTGTGAGGATCAAGGAGGAGGACGTTCAAAAACATAAGGAATTGACAAATGTGATTAAGGAAGATCTAGAGACACGGGACAGGCTTTAAGACATTTACTTTTATTGTAGAGGAGCATGGTTAGGAGTTCAGTAGTCATGTAGCAGCCCACAACTGCCTGTATCTCCAGGAGCAGGGCAATTTCATGTCTTCTTCTGTATCTGCATGCATATGGGGTGCACACATAAACTCAGGCACACTCATATACTCATAATACAAAAAGTAAAATAAATCTTAAAGAATACAAGGGAGACCGCATTGGAAAATATTGGTAACTATATCAAGGTCAGTTTACATAAAAGGTAGGCATCTTCAATACTGAACATCTATGGACCAAATATAAGTGTACCTTCGTATGTAAAAGAAATAAATACTTCTAAAACTTATATCATACATTAAACCCTACACATTAATAGTAGGAGACTTCAACACTCCACTCTCACCACTGGACAGGTGAGTCAGACAAAACAATTAACAGAAAAATAAGGGAACCAACAGATGTTATGATTAAAATGGACTTAACAGTAATCTATAGAACATTCCATCCAAACATAAAAGAATATATCGTCTCAGCATCTCATGGGACTTTCTCAAAAACTGACCACATACTATGTAACAAAGCAAACACCAATAGATACAAAAAATTAGAGTAGCTCCATGTATCCTATTGAATCATCATTGCATAAAATTAGAATTAAACAGCAACACTAGTTCTAGAAAGACATGGAAATTAACAATGTTCACCTGAAGCATCAATGGGTCAAGGAAGAAATAAAGGGAGAAATTAAAGACTTCCCAAAATTCAGTGAAAATGACCACACACATAGCCAAATTTATGGGACACAATAAAAGCAGTGTTAAGAGGAAAATTCATAGTACTAAATGCCTTCATAAAGAAGCTAGAAAAAAACCCCACAATAGTGAATTAACAGAACATTTGAAAACTTTAGAATAAAAATAAACAAACTCACCCAATAGAACTAGACAGCAGTAAATAATCAAACTGAGAGTTGAAATCAACAAAATAGAAACAAAGAAACTAATACAAAGAATCAATGAGACAAATAGTTGGCTCTTTGAGAAAATCAACAAAATAGACCAACCTTTATCCAAACTAACCAAAAGGCAGAGAGAGAATATCCAAATTAATAAAATCAGAAATAAAAAGTAAAGCATAAAAACAGACATAGAGGAAATACAGAGAATCATCAGGTCATATTTTGAAAACCTATATTCAACATAATTGAAAAACTTAAAGGAAATGGAAAACTTTCTGTATAAATATCAGTTATCAAAGTTAAATCAAGACCATATAATCAAATCAAATAGGCCTATAACTGCTAAAGAAATTGGAGCAGTCATTAAAAGTCTCCCAACCAAAAAAAAAAAAAAAAGACTACCAATACTTCTCATATTGTTCCACACAATTAAACAGAAGGAACATTTCCAAACTCTTTTCATGAGGCTCCAATTACCCTGATACCCAAACCACATAAAGACATTACTAAGGGAGAGAATTATAGACCAATCTCACTCGTGAACATTGATGTAAAAATATTGGCAAATAAAATCAAAGAACACATTAGAAACATCATCCACCATGATCAAGTTGGCTTCATCCCAGACATGCAGAAATGGTTCCACATATAAAAATCTGTCGACATAATCCACCACATAAACAAACTGAAAAACAAAAACCACATGATCATCTCATTAAATTCTGAAAAAGCTTTTGACAAAAACAACATCCCTTCATGATAAAGGTCTTGGAGAGAGCAGCAATACAAGGAACATATCTAAACATGGTAAAGGCAATATAGAGCAAGCTAACAGCCAACATCAAACTAAATGGAGAGAAACTCACAGAAATCCTACTGAAATCTGGAATAATACAAGGTAGTCCACTCTTTCCTATCTATCCAATATAGTTCTTAAGGTCCTAACTAGAGCAATAAGACAACGAAAAGAGATCAAGAAGATTTAAATCAGAAAAGAAGAAGTCAAACACTCACTATTTGCTGATGATATGATAGTTTACATAAGCAGCCCCAGAAATTCTACCAAGGAACTTTTACAAATCATAAACATTTTAAGTAATGTAGCAGGATACAAGATTAACTCAAAAAAAAATCAGTAGCCCTTCGTTATGCAGATGATAAAGGGGCCGAGAAAGATATCAGAGAAACATCATCCTTCACATTAGCCACAAACAGCATAAAATATCACGGAGTAACTCTAACCAAACATGTAGAAGACTTGTATGACAAGAACTTTAAATCTTTGAAGAAAGAAATTGGAGAAAAAAAAAGAAAGTGAGACAATCTCTCATGTTCTTGGGTAGGTAGAATTAACATAGTGAAAATGGTAATCTTACCAAAAGCAATCTACAGTTTCAATGTGATGCCCATCAAAATCCCAGCAAAATTCTCCAAAGGAATCAGTATCAAATCTTATGATTTCTACCTTATTATTATTTCAAAATATCAACATTCTTGAAAATTGTGGTATTTTCTAAAGGCAATAGATGATATTTGAAAGAGGGTATTTTGAAATTGCTTTTAATACATAGTTCAGAATAGAACTCTTTAAATACTAATTAAACTTAAAATGTTTTGGAGTACTTTAGCGTTAATATATTTTCATTTCACCTTAAAGTTAAATTGTGACTGATTGCATGAATTGATGCTTTTATCTTTTTATAATACTCATTCCATATAGATAATAGGATATTCAATATTAAAGATAATATTTGCTTGAAGGTATTAAGAGAAGTCTAAGAAAAATACAATGGAATAAATCAAGATATCATTGATCTTATTTATTAATGGGGGCCCAATTACATGTTACTTTGGTTACAAAGAAAAAACCCAAAGAACAATGCATATATAGAGCTCTGTGCTAAACTGTTAAAGTTGTTGAATGTACATCATTATGTATTGCTGAATTTCCTCCAACCCAGTTTATATTTTTATTTGAAATAGCAATTGGGGATAAAGTATGGCTCAGAAACTATAAACACCTTCTGCTCTTCCAGAGTTCAGTTCCTGGCATCTGTACTGGGGAGCCCAACACCTTCTGCAAATGTGTATGCCCAATAATGGCATACAAGCACATGAACATACACATACCTAAATCAATAGAAAGAGAAATTAAAAAATAAAAACTCCAATGAGTGTGACTTTTCTGTACATTATAAATCTTTAAAATAAAATAAAAAGTCTCTATCTCAAACAATTTGGAAGGAAGGGATCATGGATTCATTACATTGTTTTCTGCTATCCAGACATGTACATACATGGCACTGTGTGCCTGTACCGTCCTCTCCCCACACATAGATAAAATAAGAAGAAACAGCATTGCAAAGCAATAAAATAGCTCAATGAAAATGAAAGGCAATGTGAGCCAGTGTTCTTGAAATCAGTACCCCCTGTTAGTTTTTCCTTGGTTATATATAAAATTTTTTCACAATTTTCTAGTATAGGCAATTTGCTAATTAACAGAAATAAAAATTATTAGGGTTGAATAGCATTCAGCTTGCCGTGATGCTATAGATTGCTTGTATGGATGCAATACAATATGAATACAACACAAGGTAACCCCTGCATATTCTCTCTTGCAAATCTTAAAATATACAGCATCAAAGAGTTGCTTGACATGATCAATGCTATCTGTTCCATAGTGAAAATTAGAGGTCAGACCATGAAAAGTCTGTTACACTTGATATGTAAAGTCTAGTAAATAATCCTTACATATTTCTGCAGCTATTTTCATGTGTAGATTCTAAACATTTGGGTAAATTTCTCTCTTCAGAAGAGTTCACAAGATTATGTAAAATTTGAAAAGAGTATGTCTATAAGTTGAGTAAGCTTTATTAACCCTGTTCAATCCTGGCTCTGAAATAAAATCAGGTTTTTGTTCTATTTAAGCAGCTTTAAAGCATTGTAATTACTGTTCAATATGTCAATTTAAAAGTTAAAAGGTAGTGTTTAATATTGTGTGTGAATATATATATATATATTATATATATATATATTGACTCAGTCAACCTCAGTCAACTTATATATTGTTACATTCAATCACCATTTTTATTTATTTCTTTGGTGAATTCATTTAAAATCTAGTCTCACAATAATCTTAAAGATTAATATGTTGATACTAACTATGATCACTCTATCAAAGAGATATAATTATGGCCTTGGGAAAAAAGGCAGATAATAGACTTATGTGTGGTGTACTGAAACATAAAGCACCATGTTGGTAACACTGAGTGAGACACAAACACTTGTGGGGCAGATGGAGGAGTCAAGGATACTGCCACAGTCATACTGAGAAAAGATGTTGCCAATTCCTAGAGTCCAGGCACTTTCAGTAAGAGTTTGGCTCTGGAAGATTGGATTGTGTTTGCTATGATGATGACTGGTAGAGATGTGAATGGGCATGGTGCATTTAGAACTGTTGCCTGTCCTGTAATTCCTAACACAGTGGCCATAGCTCTGGCTAGGAAGTGGAGAGGTTTGTGAAAGACTATGAGAAGCTCCTTCTCAAAGAGGTTCCCCTGCAAGCATTTCTTGGAGAATAGAAGCAACATCAACATCTATCTCCTTCCTACGTAGGCATCTAATTTTAGCTGTTGGTAATCTCTCTGAAAAGGATATACAAGGATCCTCTGTTGATCCAGGTTGTGTGGACCATTGTGGTTCTCCAGGGCCTTATACTGATAGTCTCTGTCTCTCCTTTGCTCCAAGTCATTGCATGGTGCTAGAAGTGTAACAAATCAACTAAAAGTCTTGTACTGGCCATCTTTTTCCACACTCCATCATCCGTTCCCCATATTCACTCTTCCCTGCCTCCATTTCCCTCTTCTTGTTTTATTGTGTTGCTGTAGATTGTTAATTACTCAACTACACTCTGGAATGTTTTCATTTGTAAACAACTATCTAAATGCTGCCATCTCTTAGTTATTTGGTAATTACTCTTTTTTATTCTTCTTTATTTTTTTTAAGTTTTTTTTTTAAAGAAAACAAACTATCTTTTTTCACTTTATTTACAAATCCTAGTTCTCACTCCCTCCGCTCCTCCCATCCTCTTCAACTACCCCCACCTATCCTCCCCATCCACTCCTCAGAGAGGGTAAGGCACATTGCTTGGAGAAGGTCCAAGGCCCTCCCTACTATGTCTAGGATAAGCAAAGTATCCATCTAAAGAGAATGGGTTTCAAAAAGCCGTGCAAGCAGTAAGGATAAATCTTGGCGCCACTGACTATTGTGGGGTTCTCTTCTGTATGCTGTGAAAACCATTGGTTAAAAAAGGAGTTGCTTTGGGCCTATTGTTATGCAGAATAGGACAAGGCAGGAATTCTAAGCAAATAGAGGAGGAGAAAGCAAGTGGAGTCAAAGAAATGCCATGTAGCCACAGGAGCAAGTACCCTCACATAGTACCATTAAACCATGGGCCTTGTGGTACAACATAAAATAATATGAATGGGTTAATTTGAGCTATAAGAGCTAGCCAATAAGAAACATGAACTAATAGGCTAAGCAGTGTTGCAATAACACAGCTTCTCTGTGATTATTTCAGATCTAGGTGGCCAGGAATCAATGACCAGCCTCCATCAACAACTGCCAGTGGCCCCACAGTCTGTCCCAGTCATACAACTGTCACCCATGTTAGAGGGTCTAGTTTTGTTCTATGTTGGTCCCTTTACTGTCCATTCTGAGTTGGTTAGCTGCTATTAGCTCAGGTAAGCTGTTTTAGTGGGTGTCCCCATCAAGGTCTTGACCCCTTTGCTCACATTCTCATTCCTCCCACTCTTCAGCTGGATTTTGGGAACTCAGACCAGTGCTCCATTGCAAGTGTCTGCCTCTGTTTCCATCAATTGCTAGATGAAGGTTCTATGATGACATTTAAGATAGTCATCAATCTGACCACAGGATAAGGCTAATTTGGGCACCCTCTCCACTATTGCTTAAGGTTTTAGCTGGAGTCATCCCTGTGAATTTCTCTAGTGCCAAGTTTCTTGCTGACTCCACAATGGCTCTATCATCAAAATATCTCTTTTCTTGCTTCCCTTCTCTCTCTTTTCCCCTGTTCCCTCAAACTCTCCTCCCCCTTTCCTTATCCCCTCCTCATCCCTTTCTGCTCTTCCTCCCCTCCCCCAATCCTGGCACTCTCAATTTTGTCAGAAGATCTTGTCTATTTCTCCTTCCCAAGGAGAAATACATAAGTTTCTCTTAGATTTCACCTTGTTACTTAACTCCTCTAAAGTTATGGACTACAGGCCCATTATCCTTTGCTTTACAGCTAGTATCCACTTATGAGTGAGTACATACTTGTTCAACTTTCTGGATTTGAGTTACCTCACTCAGAATGTTTTTTTCTAGTTCCATGCATTTGCATGCAAATTTCAAGATATCACTGTTTATTTTAACTATTGACAAATACTCCATTGTGCAAATGGACCACATTTTCTTTATCCATTTTTCAGCTGAGGAACATCTAGGTTGTTTTCAGGTTCTGGCTATTACAAATAATTCTGCTATGTTCAAGTATGAATATACTTGAATAAATGCCCTTGTGGTATGATTGAGTATTCTATGGATATATGCCCAAGAGCGGTATTGCTGAGTCCTGAGATTGGTTGATTCCTAGTTGTCAGAGAAACTACCATATTGATTTTCAGTGATTGTACAGGTAGTACAAAAGAAAAGAAAAACTATGTGGTTTGGTGAGGAAAAGAATAGCAGAATGCTGCAATTCTGGTACTGAAAACAAGGGAGTTCAGTCCGTTGCTCTGATGAGGGTCTCTGTCTCTATCTCCATCCATCGCTGGACAAAGATTCTACGGTGATATTTGAGATAATCATCATTTTGATAGTGGGGCAAGGACAGTTCAGGCACCCTCTCCTCTGCTGTCTTTGAGTTCACCTTGTTATTTGGCTTATCTAGGCTTGGGAACTATAGGCTTAATGTCCTTTGTTTATGCCTAGAGTCCACTAATGAGTGAGTACATACCATATTCATCTTTTTGGGTCTGGGTTATCTCACCCAGGATAGTGTGTTCTATTTCCATCCATTTGCATGCAAAATTCAAGATGTCATGGTTTTTGTTATTGCTGAGTAGTACTCTAATGTGTATATACTCCACACCTTCTTTATCCATTCTTCCATTGAGGGGCATCTAGGTTGTTTCCAGGTTCAGGCTATTACAGAGACCCTCATCAGAGCAATGAACTGAGCTCCCAAGGTCCAGTTGAAGAGCAGAAGGAGGGAGAAGATGAGCAAAAAAGTCAGGACCACAAGGGGTTGGTCCACCCACTGAGGCAGTGTGCCTGTTCGAATCACCAAATCCAGTTGGACCAGGACTGAAGGAGTACATGATCAAACCGGACTCTCTGAAGGTGGCTGACAATGGGGCCTGACTGAGAAGCCATTGATAAAGTCACTGGGACTTGTTTCTACTGCATGTACTGGCTTTTTGGGACCCTAGTCTATTTGGATGCATGGCTTCCTAGGCCTGGATGTAGGGAGGAGGACCTTAAACTTCCCACAGGGCAGGGTTCCCTGTCCTCTCTTAAGCAGGGAGGGGAAGGGAAGAGGGCGAGTGGGGGAGTGGGAGGGGAATGGGAGGAGAGGAGGAAGTGTAAATTTTTGAATAGAAAAATAAAAAAAAAGAAAACAAGGGTGCAGTTGGTAAAGAGAGTGAACAATAGGAAGGGAGTTCTAAGGGCAAGACCTTAAACAGATATGTCTACAACTTTTAAAGAGGATACTGTTCCTAGGGAGCAAGTGCTAGGGATGCTTTGGGCTCCTCTCAGCACCAAGAAGCTACTGCTACCATGGTGCTAATAAGCCACACTCCTTTCTGAGTCGGTGGCAGAAATTGATATTGTCTTCCATTTGGTTCTTATTTTGGAGATAGAAAAGATGCAAGAGGGGATTGTGGACTTTATTCTTCAGTGACTTCTGAGATTTTCTGAAATCAAGATGAATACGGCACAATCAGAGCCCCTGAAACTTGTTCCTGAAAGGCCATGTGGGAATCTGTGAAGATAAAGTCTACTTTGGAGATTTCAAGACTTTGGAGACTCCAGAGTCAAAGGATATCTTCCAGGGCAGACTGAATATATATAGAAGAATCAACAAGGGGGAAGGGAGCAATGAAGAAGTCCCTAAGGAAGTCTTTCTCAACCTTCCTTATGCTTTCATAGATGGAAGTTTCTGTCCCACCTGGTCCCACACTCATTCTGTTCCAAAGAAACACACAGAGGCTTATATTATTTTATTAACTGTTTGGCCTATTAGCTCATGTTTATTATTAACTAGCTCTTACAACTTAAAATTATCTCATAATCCTTGTCTATGTTCGTCACATGACTTGCTATCGTTGCTCAGTGAGGTATTTTCTTCTTGCTTCCTCTGCACCTACCTGGTGACTGATTCTCTGCCTTTCCTCTTCCCAGATTTCTCCTAATCTGGTTGCCCCGCCTATTCTTTCTGCCTGGCTACTGGCCTATCAGCATTTTATTAAACCAATACAAGTGACAAATCTTTGCAGTATACAAGAACATTATCCCACAGCAACAACTTTTTAATATAGTTGCTCATGTTGTGGTGACCCCAGTCTTGAAACTGTTTTCATCCTTAATTCTTAACTATAATTTCGATGCTGTTATGAATTGTAATGTAAATACCTAATATTCAGGCTACCTGATATTTAACTGCTGTGACAGGTTCCTCAAGAAACAGAGGTTGAGAACAGCTACCTTAGCTCTCTCAAAGGGAAGTCTCAGATACTGGACCCACAGCACTACAGTTTTTTTATGTGACAAGCAGGGTTTCAGTCTTGTTTTGATCCAGTACTCTTTTGTAAATTATATTCCTATTCCTCACTTTTAGAATTCGAATACATGCTCAATGCTATTGAACGTTAGAAATAAGTAATTTGTTTTTGTTTTCATTTTGTTTTATAGAGGGTCACAGCTCAGAGATTGCCTTGAGTCTCAGAAGAGACTTTGAACTTTTGGGCAAAGTTAAGACTATTATAGGTCATGCAGACTTTTCAAGTTTTCATTATGAGATGACCATGAACCTATTGGGAAAATGGGTAGGATGTTATCATAGTCTGAATGAGACATGTTCCCTATAGACTTATGTGTTTAAATGCTTGGTTCCTGTTTAGTGGACCTATTTAGGAAGGTTAGGGCACCTTTTAGCAGAAAGGGCCTTTCTACATCATTGGGGGATCCAGTTGTTGTTGTTTTTTTTTTTTCTTGTGTGCCTTCCCTAAAAGGGTGGACTATACACCCTCTGGAACTGAAAGTCAAACAGAGGAAGCCCTTTCTTTTCTAACTTGTGAACTTGCTTTTTTTTTTTTTTTCTTTTTTGGTAGTAATCTTCTACCATAGCATTGAAAAAGTAAATAATTCAGTTACTAATTAAATATTCTCAGGGTGGGAGTATAGCTCAATTATAGAATTTATTTATTCTGCCAAAGGTTCTAGGTTTAATCTCTAATGAATCCTTTCTCAAGGTATTCTATCTTTATACAATTTTTGAATAGAAAAATATCTAAAGAAATTTGAATACTGTAGCAAGAAGAAAGTCATCGCATCTGTCTTGAATTCCTGAGTGATAACACCTAGGCTTTGAATTACCTTTTGTTTAAAGTCAGGGATTGTTATCTCAGTTGCTCTTTTGAAGGAGTAACAGAGACTTTGCAAAACTTAGTCTTGAGAGTACCTGGTAAACCAGGAGGTCTTATGGGTTAGAAGTGCTTAGTCAAAGGGCTCCTCAAACAACTCAAGACTGAATTTACATTCTGGACGACTCTTTCTTTGGCTGATGCACACAACACAGAACAACCACAAGAGACTAAAAAATGTTGATGTCATCACACATTAAGAGCATTGTTGCAGATATTTTCTTGAAGTGATAAAAACAAATATCTGTTCACTTCTGACATGGCATAAATAACAGTACAAAAAGCAAAAACTAGTCTACCAAAGTCTAGATTAGTGACCCAGTGGTATGAATTAATGTTCAGTTTTGATGTAGTAGTAACAGCTGAATGCTTCCTTTAATGGGTGCTATGGCACCTGACTAGAACCAATGTATTTGAGTATAACAACTGCAGAGAATTACATTGGAAGTTTTTTGGGGTGGATATTTTCTTCATGTTATATGAAGTAGCATCCTACCTTGATTGTCTGCCTTGCAAATGCAATGATTCCAAACAATAACTGAAGTGAAAAAGAATATATGGCAATCCCTTTTTAATTGAGTACTGGAACAGAATCTTAACCAGTTTGTGGTATCTTTTGCACATACCTAACTGTGGGCAATAAAATATATGTTTGAAGTTGAGCATTATAGTCATGGAGAAATTGCCCATGTAAGAGAAGAATTGAAAAAGAAAAGATAGCCGTTTTATTCTTTGCATTAGAGCCTGATCTGCCAGGGTGAGTGGGAAAAAGTTTAGATGAAGTTTTGGCTTGCTTGGAAACAAGCAACAATGCAAAGGAAAGAAATGCAGAGTTAGATTGTGGTAATGTGCTCGGCAGGATATCTTATGTAGGAATCAGAGGGAAGAAGAGAGACAGAGAAAAGTAGAAGTGATGGAAGATTGTTCTCAAGTTAGATTGTTAATAGAAAGGAAAGGAAATGCATGTTGGCATGCACGTGAGAGCTCAGTACAGGGAACTATTAGAAAATACTCTCTATCTGAATTTCTTGAGTTGGGGGAGACTTTCAAATAATGAATGTGATTTCTGACATCCTGACTCAAGAGTCTCTGGGGTATGGATAGATGAGATCAATCTGAAAACAGAGGAATCAGAAAAAATAAAAGCAGCATATCTACTTTTAACTTAAGATAAAGTTTGCCTGACAGGAGACAATAGAAAGGACTCCAGTTCTTGATGGGCTGATTCACAGGAGGCATTAAGTGCACATGGCTATAAATGGCTGAGGGCTAGAAGACAATAAAAACATTACAGGCATTAAGCAAAATCTAGGCATGAGAGAGATTGTGTTAGATGCCCAGTAGACTGGGTAAGATAAGACTGTCCTCACAGGAGAACTAAGGAAAAAAGAAAGATAATTTAGAATGAACTTTGGACTAGCATGGATTTTAGTGGCTTTGCTTAGCAAAAAGATAGTTGCTCTCGCTGTGGGGTAGGGGTGCTCTGTCAGATGGGATTGATTTAAAGAAGATGCCGACCAGGATCATAAAGTGCAAAAAGGGTCAAGAGAGGATGAAAGAAAGGCAAAGCAAACAAAGGAGTCTGTTCAGGATGCAAAGGTGAGTGTCAAAAAATGTGTGTTCAGTAGGAGTTCCTGCAGGAGAATTAAATTAAAGTCAAATGCTCAGGTAGTGAGTGTCTGGAAGAATTTAAAGACTAGTATATTTCTAAAAATGAAGTGTAGGCAAAAAAGATGATTGCATGAATCCATGCAGTACATTACCCAATATAAGAAAAGTTTACCTTCATGGCTGAATGGGAAACCATGGGCCCACCTGGTAGCATGTAGTACCAGCCAAATAGGCACAATTCGAGGGAGCAGAGTTATGGTGTGGTGTTTAAGGGAAAGGAGAGGTGGGGGTTTCAGGTCCTGTGTATCTCTGAGGAGATGAGAGTGGAAGGAAGCTGGTTGAGATGATGAGGCAGCTGACGCCTTGACCAGCAACAACACATGGGAAACTGAGCCCTACGTAGTAGAGACGACTTTGTGGATGAGAGCACAGGTGAGCCAACCCTGAGGTCAGGAATGTGGGAAACCTAGCCCCATCCCTCATCTACCACACGGCAGCATGGGCTGGGGAGAGATGCCCTTTCCCTACCCCTGCCCAGCAATGAGTAAGGCAGGTCAGAGAGTTGACCCTGAGGTAACAGCAGCAGGAGAGCTAGCTGTCCCTGATCCCTGCCAGCTGCAAAACATAGGAAAGTAGGCCCTGCACCTCACCAGGGCAGCACCATAGAGCCAACCCTGTGAGTTCAGAATAGACAAAATGATCACGCATGCTGTAATTGTCGTATTGATTCATTACGTTTTGTTGGCTTTAGTGCTTAATTTGAACTCTTGTGAGTATTAGTTATTAAATCTGATTTGAAAAAAACAGTGCTTGACATATCCATTTGAGGCAATAGAAAGAAAATACTACTTGCAATATGTCTGCATCCAGTTAGAATCTGGATGATATAGTTCTGCTGTTCCACTCAGCTTCACTTGAATCCCACTTGCATCCTGAACTACTTGCCGAGAGCTGTCATAATGCATAACCATAAACCTGATAGCTTAAAATGATATACATTTTTATTCTACAATCGGAGAAGCCAAAGCTCTGAAATCAGTGTCAGCAGGGACATCCTAGCTGGAAAGCCTCTAGAGAGACAACGTTCCTGCTTCTCATACTTCCACGTTCCAGGAGATGCATTCAATACTTGGCTTGGAGCTGCATGACATAAATCTTTGGCAGTGTCTACACGCAGCCTCTCCCCACGTGTTCTCCTTCCCTCTCTATCTAAGGTCCCTGAGCCCCACCTTTAGAAGGATTTCTGATATTGATTTTGGAGTACACAGGAGTAATCCTCTATGGTTTCTTTTTGAGATCTAGTTAATTACACACATAACAACCCTCATTTAAAAGTCACACTCCAGTTCTAGAAGTCTGGAGTAGATATAAATTTTGGAAGCAATTATTTATATTACTGTATAGAAGTAGATGAATGTAATACATTCACACTTTTATGGATGATTTTGAAGGAAAATAAAAAGAAAGATTTGTCTGATGTTTTTCCAAAAAGATACATGTGAGATTCCAACATGAGACAGAAATTATAATTTTAAAAATAAAAACATTGACATTTAAAATTATTAACTATCATAGTAGATGTATATAAAAAAATATTGGATTATACTAAACCCAAGGGGAATGTTTGAAGGGAAGGCAACAATAGAAGAACAACTATTATTTCTTGGGTTGATAGAGCAAACAAGAATAAAACTTTTCCAACCTCATGTTGGACGTACACTTCCTTCAAGTCACAGAAAGAGCATATCAAAGATTTCTAAATAACAAAGTGTTGGTGCCGTTCTATAACTGACAACAGAACTTAAAAGAAAATTTCCTATTGAGATAGCATAAAAAAACAATCCATGGAATAGTTTCACTGGAGCCTCCGAGCATGAAGAGGGTGCTGAGGAGAGGTGTTCTGTGCAGGGGATTCTTGTCTTGGAAAGGTGCCCTGCAGGACAGAATCTGACTGCCAAGGAAGAGGAACAAACACCCGAGAACCAAGAAGAAAATCCTGTCATGTCTGTACCACATTTTCAACTGATAAAGCTTAATAGTGCCGGGAGATCAAAGAAATATATTCAGAAGAATTATTTTCAGAAAGCAAGCAGCAAAAGTTAGATTTACACTGGAGAGGTAACAAAGGGTTAAGGGTCACATTCTTGCAAGATGGACCCCATATCTGACAGGGAAAAGCAAATTTATACAAGTTTTAAGCATGCACGAAGAAGAATTGATGGTACAAATGGAATTTTAACAATGAAACTATTGTGAGGGAACTTTTGAAAACTATTTTTAATTCTTCCATGATGCTTTCTTCAAGACATTAAAGAAGATTATATATATCTTTAATCACTCCTACTGTTCCTGGTATAGTTCTGTATCTTTGCTATATGAATAGACATTTGCTTTCAATGACTTAAATTATTAACTAGCTACCCATTTTCTTTGAATCCTTTGATGAGAGAAAAATGAGGAAATATGGCAAATAGAGATTAAATAGATTCTGGATACAAACATAGCAGAAAGATAACTTTGCATGTAAATTCTTGAGCTATGGAAGCTATATAAAATGTTATATACTGTGATAAACATGTATGAACATTATAATTCCCACAGACAAGTGGAAATTTTTTATTTTAATTTTATGCTATGATGTGGAAAAATAAAATTTGAATCACAGTTTTAACTCACATATTCATGTATCAAACATCATAACCCAATCATGTTGAATTGGCCTAAAACAATGACATTTGATGCTAGAATTTAAGTTTAAATATTTATGTTGGAAAATAATCAGTTATATTTGACTCTCTAGGCTTCAGTGGTCTGTAGTCACGCTCATGAAAATTAAAGAGTAAGATGTTTTTCTGTTTCTCAGGATAATAAACAGCTGGTGTAAGAAGTTCTTCTGTATATGTGTTGCTTTTATTGGTTAATGAATAAAGAAGCTGCTATTCGCCAATGGCTTAACAGAGTGTGACCAGGCTGAAAAAAATATAGTTATAGAGAGAGTAGGCAAGGTCAGAAGATGCCATGGTGCCATCAGAGGAGAGAGAAGTAAGCTGTCAATCGGAACCTTGCCGGTAGACCATAAACCTTGTTGTAAAATGTAAAATAATAAAAAAGGGTTCATTTAAGACTTAAGAGTGAGCTAGAAATATGCATGAGATAATAGGCCAAGTGGTATTGTAAATCAATACAGTTTTTGTGTGATTATTTTGGTTCTAGGCAGCCAGGGACAAACAAGGGCCTCTTACAACAAACAGCTAGTAAAATGAGGTATAAAGTATACCTTAATTGTTCCAGAAAAAAACTCATTTTTTAATAATTTTGATATAGAATAATTTACCACGCATCATCTTCATGCCACTCAACCAAAGGATACTTTTGTTTTCTTATGAAGGGATTGATCATCCGTATGAACAAGCATAAATGTCTTTTCCATGTTTATAATCATTTTAGTCTTCCTTTAACTGGAGTCATCTTCATATTGTATTAGCTATGGTGTTTTCAGGTGTGAGCATTCTCCAGTAACCTTAAGAAAAAGCCGATAGTGCTGTTATGTCTTGATAGTAACAGCTAACCACCCATAGCTAAGCTGTGTTAAATAAAATATAAAATATACATTCCTCATCCACACTGTATACATATGATGCTTCTTAAAAATACATAACACTAGTGCCCATTAGACACACTACATTTAAAGAATGTTTGACCAATAATGAATTGTCCTATAGTTAAGTAGATCATTTTTAATTTTATTATGCTTGCATTTTTAAATGGCTCACTTTTCATATAGGTGTATGTGTGAATTTTATGTGTGTGAGCACATTTGTGTGGGTGTGCATTTGTGCATTAAAGCCTACTTGTGTAGGCCCAATTTTAAAAAGAGGAGTCAGCATCTCACCTTAGTTACTAAGGCAAGCCCTCCGAATAAAACCTAGAGCTCAGTTGATTAATATAACTGCTATCCAGATGACTTCAGGGAGCCACTGTCTCTGGCTGTGATTCAGAGAGAAACTACTGCCTTGCCTGCCTGGCATTTCCATGTATTCTGGGAATCTAAACTCTAGTCTTTGGGCTTGCCCAGAGAGCTTCAGTCACTTCCCAGCAGTCCCACTTTTTAAGTTCATCAAAAGGTGGGGCAACAATTTACATTGAAGGTAGTATCTATCTATCTATCTATCTATCTATCTATCTATCTATCTATCTATCTATCTACCTATCTATCTATCTATCTATCTATCATCTATCTATCTGTGTAGATAAGGAGGGAGCTAGGTAAGCAGGTAGGTAGGTAGGCATTTTATATGTATTCTACAGGATCCCAAGAGGACATGAACTTACAGTTTTGCCCAATTTGTCATTAGACTCACAAAAGTTCTTTTGATTTTTTTCCTCCTAAGTGTTGATTACACTTTGGTGGTTGTGAGCCACCAAAACCAGAGAGAAATGATATAATATTCTTTTAATATGTTCTTATAAGTATAATGAGTGTTGTAGTCTTTTAACAAATTGAGTTATTGCTTTGCTATGATGGATAATTTTATTAATTTTTGAAATCGAATCATAAAGACTTAAGTAAAAATTAAAAGATAATAAACATAAAAAAGTGGGAAAGTGATTTTTATTTTATTATATTACTGCATTATTTGATTTAATTTTTTCAGTAATATCATATCGAACAATTATTGAGAATAAGAAAAATTTGATAATGGGGAAATTTGGGACACTGGATTTCGTAAACTCTTGACTACATTTTCAATTGTTTTTTATTAATTTTCCAACTTCTATACAAATATATACTCATGTGAAAAAGACTAACATATGATTATTTCTTTAGATCATGGCCGCAATGTAGAAAAATAATAGGACTGGAAAAACCATTGAGGGATGGTTCCCCTACAGCCAATCTTCAGTTCTGTATGGGAGTTTTCAGATTGCCTGTGCTGTTTTCTATCCACCAACATAGTCAAATTTTAGACCTCATAACATGGTCTAACAAATCGTAACCCCAAACGATAGGTTGAAATGCTTAGCACCAGTATATAGGAATGTGACCCGATCTGGAAATAATCTGTAGATATAATCAAATTAAGGTAAGATCCTGCTAAATTAGACTGGGTTGCCACAATCAATCATTGTCTACCAGAAATGATAAGAAAGGGTTTTCCCCAGAGCCTTTGGAATTAATAAGGTCTTCCAGCGCTGAGATTTCAGACATCTTTCTTCTTAAACTGTATAAAAAGAAAAAAAAAAACATTTTTGTTGTTCAAAGCCATCCAAGTAAGTTGGTAGACAGCTCCATAATTCTAGCACCTACTTTGGGAGTTTCATTGAGATTCAAAATTAGAGCATATTTTTTTTTTATGCTCTAAAAGCCATAGGTTTGTCATAAGCATTTTCTGTGTCTAGATCTACATAATCTCAGCTATTTTCTGGACCTCTTCTCTTTGATTCAGGATTTTGCTTCTGGCTATGATCACCATCACTCCACGGCCCTCCCAAAATAACTCCAGTAACTATTAACAACCTGAATCAAACAAACCAGATTGACAAAAATTAAATATCACTTAGATATCCTTTGTGTTTGGATTTCTATAATGTATCATCTAGGCAAAGCCTTTTTATGCAAGTTTCTGTTTTGTTTTTAGTGAGAATATATGAAGTTGGTTCAAAAAAAGTATATAAAGAAAGCAATTATTTAGATTACTTGAGGGCAGAACTGCACATTCCCTTGTCAGTAAAAGACTTTCCTATGGAGTAAGACAATCGTTTCCATTGGTTTTGATTGTGTGTTTGTCACTTGATGCACAGGCTTAAGTACGGAAAGGCTGTGAGAATTTGAGCAGGGAGCATCATGACGGGGAAGGTACAGAAACAGCTTTAAGAGCTGCTCACACGGAAACCATACAGGAAGCAAAGAGAGATGCACACTGTCATATGTCTCCCTTTCTCCTTTCATTTAGGTTGTTACCCCAGCCCAGGGTATGGACAAGAATGTAGCCGCTTGCTGTATTTGTCCTCAGAACTCACCCGAGGCTGAGTTAAGAAGTAATGGCCAACTTCTTTGGAGGTGTACATCTTATGAAGCCTAATGCTGACTCTCTCAAGAGGTGCTTACTTAGAACTTACATATGTCTACAGTGGAAAAAAAACAAATGGAGCAAAAGGAAAGACACAAACGATCCCATCGAGTTAAGCTTTCAAATTTGTGATAGAGAACATAAAGTGTTTTCTGTTTCTATAGCAACAGAAAACAAAAGCAGCGGGAAATGTCAGTAACAGCACCAGGGATCCATCCAAAGTGGGAAGCATTATCCACCTGGCTAGAGTCATGAAGGATGCAAAAGCAAAGAGGTTGTGAAATCTTCCTTCTTGGTTTCAGAGAGGTGCTGAGGCCAGGCCATGTATGGCAGGGGATTTCTGTATGAAGGCCCTAAAAGTCAAAGGCCCTGAGAGTTCATCACGTAAAGCCATGGGAATAAATTCTGAATTGCACTTGAAACTACAAGATGTTGGATATGTCAGAGTCAAGGACTGTCTCCTAAGGAGAGCTGAACACAGGGAGTGGAAGGAGCCCAAGAGTGAGCTGCATCCTACAAGCAGCAAAACTGGAGGGATGGAGTCATCTCACGCCATATGATATTTTACATGGGGCTAGAGAATTTGTTCTTTTCCTGCTGTATTTTGGTCTTTATTTCTACTAGTATTTCCTCCCTATTTTCCCATTCTTTAATTTTTAAACAGTAATGTATATTATGTGCCATTGTATTATATGTGTATAATTCACTTTATTATTTTAAAGGGTGTTATAGTTAAGAGATTGCCTTGACTCTCAGAATAAAATTTCAAGTCTGAAACTGTTGAGACTGAGTACAAATGGGGACCTAATAAGCTGGACTGAATACATTTTGCATCATGATAAACACACTTGCACAGGAGCCTATGGGGATCCAGAGACTAACTCATGACGATTAACTGAGAAAATTACCTCCAGGCTCTGACACTTGAGTACTTGGTTTTCATTTAGCAGAGTTGTTTGAACAGGCTTAGGAGAGATGGCTTTGCTGGAGGATGTATGTCACCAAGAGAAATTATAGCCTTTCACAATCACATGCCATTTCCAGTTCACTGTTGCTTTCCTCCTTGCATCAACATGAGAGCTCCCAGCTTGCTGTTCCGATCATCATGAATGCCACCTTTGCTCTGCCATTATGGACTCTAACTCTAGCATCATAAGCCAAACAAACTCTTACATAATTTAGTCATCTGTTGTTGCTGTTTTTATTGTTTTTATTGATATATTCTTCTGTATTTCCCATCTTTTCTTCACCACTCCCCTTCTACTCTTTCTCATGATCCCCATGTTTCCAATTTACTCAGAATATCTTGTCTTTTTCTACTTCCCATGTTAATTAGATCCATGTATGTCTCTCTTAGGTTCTCCTTTGTTGTCTAGGTTTTCTGGGATTCTGAATTGTATGCTGGTTTTTATTTGCTTTAATGTCTAAAAGCTACTTATGAGTGAGTACATATTATATTTATCTTTCTGGGCATGGGTTACCTCACTCAATATGATGTTTTCTAGATCCATCTATTTTCTGGAAAATGTTAATATCATATATTTTTTCCACTGTGTAGTACTCCATTGTATAAATGTACCACAATTTTCTATATCCATTCTTCAATCAAGGGAGATTTACGTTTTTTCCAATTCCTGACTATAACAAATAATTCTGCTATGAACATAGCTAGGCACATGTCCTTGTAGTATGAATTAATATCCTTTGGATATATACCCAAAAGTGGTATTTATGGGTCTTGAGGTAGATTGTTTCCTAATTTTCTAAGAAATCGCTATATTTATTTTCAAAGTGGCTGTACCCGTTTAAACTCCCACCAGCAATGGAGGACTGTTCCCTTTATCCCACAGCATCTCCAGCATAAGTTGCCATCAGTGTTTTTGATTTTGTCTATTCTGATATGTATCAGATAGAATCTCAGAATTGTTTTGATTTGCATTTCTCTGAAGACTAAGGATATTGAACATTTCCTTAATTGTCCTTCAGCCATTTTAGATTCATCTATTGAGAGTTTTCTGTCTAGGTCTGTACCGTTTTTATTTGGATTATTTATTCTTTTGATGATCAATTTCTTGAGTCTTTGTTTAATTTGGATATCAGTCCTCTATCCAATGTGGGTTTGGTGAAGATCTTTTCCCATTTTGTGGGTTTCAAAATCTCGTTATGAGGCTACAATTACCCTGATGCACAAACCACACAAAGACCTTATGTAAAAATGGAATTACAAGCCAATAATCTCACACATGAAATTGATGCAAATATACTCAATAAAATACTAACAAACTGTATCCAAGAACACATCAGAAAAATTTTCTACCATGAACAAGCAGGCTTCATCCCAGAGACGCAAGGATGGTTCAGCATATGAAAATCTGTCTGTGTAATCCACCATATAAATAAACAAACTGAAAAAAAATTATCTCTTTAGATGGTGAAAAAAACTTTCAATAGAATTTGATACCCCTTCATGATAAAGGTCTTGGAGAGAGCAGGGATACAAGGGACATACCTAAACAAAATCAAGGTGATATACAGCAAACCAACAGTCAATATCAAACTAAATGCAGAGAAATTCAGAGTGATCCCACTGAAGATCAGAAACAAGACAAGGTTGCTGACTCTCTCCGTATCTTATTCAATAGAGTACTTGAGGTTCTAGTTAGAGCAATAAGACAACAAAAGAAGATCAAGGAGATACAAATCTGAAAACAAGAGGTCAAATATTCACTATTTGCTGATATTATTATAGTTTATATAAGTGATCCCAAGAATCCTACCAAAGAACACCTACAACGCATTTACACCTTCAGTAATGTAGCAGGATACAAGATTAACTAAAAAAAATTTACTAGCTGTCCTCTATACAGATGATAAATAGTTGAGAAAGAAATCAGAGAAATATCACCCTTCACAATAGCCACAAATAACACAAAATATCTTGGAGTAACTCTAACCAAACAAGAAGTGCAAGACCTGTATGACAAGAGCTTTAAATCTTTGAAGAAAGTAATTAAAGAAGATACCATAAAATGGAAAGCTATTCCATGTTCTTGGGAAGGTAGAAAAGTAATACAGTAAATATAGCAATATAGTAAATAGTAACATAGTAAATATGGAAATCTTAAGAAGCAATGTACAGATTCAATACAATGTTCATTATAATTCCAGAAAATTCTTCACAGACATTGAAAGTACAGTATTCAACTTCATATGGCAAAGCACAAAACCCAGGATAGTCAAAACAATCCTGTTCAATAAAGGAACTCCAGGAGGCATCACAATCCCTGACTTCAATCTCTTCTACTGAGCTGTAGTACTGAAAACAGCCTGGTATTAGCATAAAAACAGACAGGAGGACCAATGGAACCAAATCTAAAAACTGGATATCTAACCACACAATCTATGAACATCTGATTTTTGACCAAAAAACAAAAAAAAAATATAACATGGTGAAAAGATAACATATTCAACAAATGGTGCTTGCTTAACTAGTTATCAACATGTAGAAGAAAGAAAATAGATCCACATCTATCGCCATGCACAAATATCAAATCCAAGTGGTTCAATGACCTAAACATAAAACTAACTACAGTGAACCTCAGAGAAGAGAAAGTGGGAAGTACACTTGAACACATGGGCAAAGGAGACTGCTTCCTACATATAGATAGCCCCAGTAGCACAGACACTGAGAGCAGCGATTAATCAATGGGACCTCCTGAAACTGACAAGCTTTTGTAAAGCAAGAGACAAGGTAACAAGACAAAAGAGCAGCCTGGTGTTTTATCACCGCAGCAGAAAAGTAAGTACTGCAGATATTATGGGTTGGTTTGTGATGATTTGTCCACCTTCAATCTATCTTTCCTGTTCAGTAAAAATTTTTCTGAAAACACCCTAATGGACACATCTTCAGGTATATTTTCTTTTCTTTTTTTTTTTGTAAATTTTATTAAATTATAAAAGTTTCCATTTCCGCCCCTCTTCCCAACACCCTCCCACTCCCCCCACTCCCTCTCCTCCTCCCTCTTCGTCCCTTAGGGCAGTCAGGGTTTCCTGCCCTGTGGGAAGTTCAAGTTCCTCCCCCCTCCCTCCAGGTCCAGGAAGGTGAGTGTCCAAACAGACTGGATCCCCAAAATCCAGTATATGCAGAGGAAACAGGTCCCAGTATCATAGTCAATGGCTTTTCAGAAAAACTTCGGGCCAGCCACAATCAGAAAATCCGGCCAAATTCCGAGAATCTGGTTAGATCACGTCCTCGTTCAGTCCCAGTCCAACTGGCCTTGGTAAACTCTCATTAGATCCGTTCCCTTGTATCAGTGGGTGATAGCATCCCTCGCAGTACTGATTTCGTTTTTCATGTTCTTCCTCCTTCTGCTCCTCATTTGGACCTCGGGGGGCTCAGTCCGGTACTCCAATGTGGGTTTCCGACTGTATCGCCGTGCTTCGCCAGATGAAGGATCCCACCGATGGTCCTCTGCTAGAAGTCAGGGCCCCTGCTGGATGGGAGCCGGGATGGCAGGCGGGAGGGGGTAGCCAGCACTGCCTTCAGGTATATTTTCATGTAATTATAATTGTAATTAAGTTGGCAATGAAGATGAACCATCACATTCAGGTTACCTATTGCTCCATAGAGAGGTTGGCTTGAGAATCTAGTTCTAGCACAACAGACATAAAATCCGAACCCTATCTACCATATGTATTTTCAGGTTATTATTGTTTTTATTTTCTTGAGCTCTGTTTGTTCATAAGAAGGGTAATTATTTATTAGCGATAAATGATATCTGCCTGAGTTCGTAGGTACCAAATGTATCATATATTCTTTGCTAATAATTTCTACTTTTTAAAATTTAATGTAACCATTAGAAAAATTAAAAATATATATTCAAGAACATGTTCCTCTGTAAAGAAGAGAAGGGAGGGATTCAATTTTCATTATTTGTCTTTTTAAATCTCTAAGATAGAGGTGGCTGAGTGTACAAAATTGTAGGATTTCTGTTAGTATTGGTGAGCTCATTTGAAATTAAGATTATTCAGCGACACACACATTGTAGAAAAATGTTTACTCTCTCAAAGATTATTACTATTTTAATGTTCATCTTAATCTAGTAAATGCTATTATGATTTTTTAAGGAAATTTTATTTGCTGAGTTTTGAACTTACTTTAGCCATTATATGCAGTGTAGCATAAGGCATAACTGAAGCAAGATGATCTCATCTTCCTGGGTGCCAGCTAGTGAGGGCTGTTGCTAGATATAAAACAAGAGAACGAGTAACAGTAAGCATGTAGCGGGATACGGAGTCATCATCTCAAAGCACCTTTAAGTGTAATGTTCCTTTTTCAAATCAGTTTCACATTGGAACATTGAGGTACTTTGTTCATGAAGTAGCTACAGAGCCACCATAAAACAGTGCGCCAGGAAAGAATGTACTTAAAACACATAACTAAGTGCCCCAAATTCAGAGTTTATTATGCCAAGAATGACTTACAAATAAAACATCAGTTCTGCTTTATAAGGCTGCATAAAAGATCATTACTTAAGAGGCAAGCTGGCTGAGAAAGCTTTATTGCCCTCATAAGATATTATAGTATTAACCCATGGTGGGTTTGCAGCAGGTCATTTTTACTGCGGAGAACCTGAATCTTATGGAGATCAGATTGAGAAGTACAAATCAAGAATCCCTAATGGAGTACTAAGCAGACTTCAAACGCCAAGCATATGGACTGTTACAATTTTTGAAAGCCTTCATTTGCGTCACAGAATTACACCCCAGTATATATACACAATGATACTCTAGAATGAGCTGTCATATTTTTACTCCTTTTCAGTGGACAATCTTGAAAATTCTTATTTCCAGTTGAAAAGATTTTAAATGAAGAGACAAGGGCTTTTTGCTTCAAAAATAAATCACAGGAAAGAAATCTTTCATTTTTTTTTTTTTTTACTCTCTTGGATTCTTATTCTCAAAATCATACACAGCATATTTGGAATCTTGTTGGTAAAATGAAATGTGATGCAATGCACATTTTAATTATCCAACTTAGCACAACGACAAGGGGCACACATTTCCAAACACATTTTGTACCTGACATACAGGTTTTGTTAGTAAAACTCTGACAGTAACTGTTAGAGAAGGCAGCGAAGTCATTAGTTCTTCCATATTAGAAAAAAGTTCAATTCCTAAAGTATGGTTTAAGCAACCTAATTGATATTGTAAAGTTTGAGGCAACTAAATGGCAGAATGTGGGGAAAAATGTCAAGTTATAGATTAAGAAACACTGAATTTGGAAAACTTCTCACCGTCTAGGAATCATTCAATCCACTGTAAATTATAGAAAATCACAATGCCAAGCCTTCTGAAAGCAAAAAGCTGAGATGATAAAGGGAATGTTAAGGAATTTTTGTATTTATAAGGTATGTTACTTGTAAGTCATTTTTATTAAAGTATCAATTTAATCCGTAAATAAGCAAATCAATAAAATTTCAATTCCACTGTTTACTTTCTTGAAAATGTAAGTCTCTATGTAGTAATGAGATATATCTTGTTCTTCAGTGGCTCTCCAATTATTCCAGAAGTACACCAATGGAATACCCATAATTGTATTTAAATGTAGAAATCAATTTCAAATTAATGACACAGCTAGAAGCCTGACATGCAGGAAATTATTTTATAAAAAATGTGTGTATATCACATCAAATATTTTTATTAAATATTTTTTCAAAAATGAGTTTCAAATAAATGTCTATATATTACTTGAGTGTTTGTCTTACGACTTTAATTTTGTTATGAATACATATAAATATGTTGAGGAAGAAGACGGAGTGGTGTCATCCGTCATCAACTTTGAGGGTGTTTAGACAAGACAGAGAGGTGTTTTCCTCTTCTCTCATGTTCACATCTTTCATTTTATGACCATCTCTCCATTATTTACTTTGGTTAGTTTTGTTTCTGATAACATGTATTTGAAGCTTTATCTTCTACCTAATGATTTTAGCTTGTGTTGATTTATGAAATAGAACTTAGCCTTCAATCATATCAGGAGGTATTTTATGTCTATGCATACTTGAAAGCCTGGCAATTTATTTTCCTATGTCTACTCTGTGCTACTGCAAGCCTGGAATTTGACCCATAACTTCAACTAAAGACCCCACTCACCTATCACCTTTCAGAATGTTTAAGCAAACACTCTTAGCAAGTCAAGAGTCAGCGATAGCAGGGTCTCCTACTGTGCATCTTTTGGGTTGTGCAGCTCATTGACAGCTGGGGAGAAGGCTCATGGTAAGCATGTTTGACATGCCCTGGTTTATGTCTCCTGTGTTTCACTGGAAAAGCCTTCAGCGGGTCACTAGCTGGACCCTCACAGTTCAGCTCTAAAGATGGGAAGTGCAAACGATGATTAAGTGTTGGTATAATTCTCAGATTTCCAGAGGTTCAGACACACATCTGTTCCTGGTGCAGCTGGAACGAAGTTTTCATTTTATTAGAAGTTACTTATATATATGTTAATTGTTGAAAGCATAGAGGTATTGGTTGAAACACTGATTTACTGAAAATCACCATTAATAAAAAATATAGAAGCTTTAGCAAAAGTGTCAATTAATATAGTTGATATGTCATCACGCCCTTTAGACCTCACCTGATCCTAGTATATTAATTGACACAAAGAAATAACATCAAAATAAAAATCATATGGTTTGTAGGTAAGGAATAATGTCATGATGAAGGACATTGCCAACTCCATAGAGGACTTAGAATGTTATTGCTACACCTGCAACACACTTATGAAGACTCTTTTCACATACTTTGAAGAGTTAACTATGTAAGGAAAGAGACAAGATGGGAAACGTTAAAATATGCGTGAGGCTCTTATTTGTAAGGACACTGAGTTTTACAATTCACAAGGAAAACAGAAAATTTAAATCTATAAAAGTAGAGTTATTCCTGAATAAAGGAAGTTTGTAGGAAATCTTCAGTGCTATTTGGGAGTGTAATAAATCTGAATTTATAAATGTTCAAGGCCTAGGTGTGCCTATAAAGACCATTAGCTAGTAGTATATGGGAAGAATATATGTTTTATGAATGTTAATTTTTAAATATTCAGTACTTTGAAATAAAACATTTCACACATTATAGATGAGATTTGATGGCAACATTATACTCTTGTCTATAGAAAATAATAATATTTGTCTTTATTATTTTAAATTTTAGTAGAACTGCTTCCATCTTCTTGGCTAAAATTCCAAAAGGATTTTAATATTTAGATGATTTTATGTCAGGAAAATACAAGGTGAATATATTAATTATAAAGCAGTGTTCTATTAGCGTTCCAAGATAAACATTGCTAGGAGAAACTTTGGTAAAGCACATGGTGTGGTATCTAGACAGAATGGAGGAACAGAGAACCAGACAAAATGGGACTCAAGTCAGTTCCATTAGTGAACTTCAAGCCTTAGCACCCCCATCCTAAACAAATAAAGCTGTTACTTTCTCTTTCTCTGAGGTTGGGTCTTCTGCGTTCTTCATCATTCAGCGAAGGACCTCAGCAGTCCCAGAGACAACATGTAACACCCCAGTTGCAGATAGGGACTTTGATGAGGATTACTCTGCCTTATCAGGGAGGACAGATGTGATTACAGAATTGTTTAAGAGTCTAGACAATAAAATGTCATGATTAAAGTGCAGGGGTAGAGGAGACGCCATATATTTAAAGAAGTTATTATCTTGGCTTTGAAGAAATAGGAAGGGGTCATAAACCAATGAATGTAGATGGAGTCTGAAAGTTAAAGTAAATTAATTTTAATAAAAAAAGATTTTTTTAAAGGCAATGGAACTTTTAATTTCCTAGAACCTCCAGAAAGAGCATTGACCTTTTGACATAGTGATTTTAGTTGGTAAACCTATTTCAATCTTCTGACTTCCAGAAAGACCATATATTCTGTTGCTGCAGGCCAAAAGGTTGTCATAGCTGAATACAGCAAAAAATAGGAAAATAGTATAAATGTCAAGGATTTGACTATTTAACACTGATGAACTGTGGATCTCTGTAGAAATGAGGTAACCCATAGATAAGCTACTATAATGAAATTTCACTTCTGAAGAAATTATCAGGAATTCAGAAGAAAAATGATGAAGGAAAACTGTGTTTCTCTCTAATTAGGGCTTTTTTTGCAATGTACTGCAAATGATGACTTGGATGTATAAAATATCTGCTATATAATAAAGTAGACATTATGCTCTCTATCAGGTTGCAAATTTCTAAATATTTTAAACAAAAGGTATGCTGTGCCATTGATCCCCTGTCAGTTTCATCGATCACTTAGACGTGAGACATTTCAGTTGCAGATTCCCATCACCATAGACTCCACCATTCAGTCTAGCCATAATGGTCCAACACTCTCAAAACAAACCCAAATAAACCCTTCTTCCAATTACAAAAGCAACTGCAATGGCCAGGAAAAGAAGGTTCAATACTTGGAAATTACATAGGTGATACCAACTTGATAAAAATGGGTGGAAAATAGACACCAGATAACCTAATATTTGTAATTATTTTCAATGATATAATTAAAATGGAAAAGCAAAGAAACTCAAAGTCTTCTTTTTTATCCAAAATTTTTATATTTTTAAAAAACTGAACAGTCTCTTTTTCATTTTACATATGAATCCCTTCTCTTCTCCCATTCCTTCTACCCAGCCTCTATTCACTCCTCAGACAGGGTAAAGCACATTGCTTTGAGAAAGATTTATGCTCCTCCCTACTATATCTATGCTAAGAAAGGTACCCATCCAAAGAGTATGGGTTCCAAAAAGCCAGTACAAGAATTATGGATAAATCCTGGTGTCGCTGCCGGTGGCCCTACAGTCTGTCCCTGCCATACAACTGTCACCTACATTCAAAGCTACTAGTTTGGTTCTAGCTTGTTCTTTCCCTGTCTGGCTGGAGTTGGTGAGCTCCTGTTAGCTCAGGTAAGCTGCTTCAGTGAGCATCCCCATCATGGACTTGACCTCTTTGTTCATATTTCACTCCTTACACTCTTTAACTGGACTTTGGAGCTCAGCCCAGTGCTCAGATGTGGGTCTCTGCCTCTGTTTCTATCAGTTGCTAGAAGAAAGTTCTAGGATGACATTTAAGATAATCATCAGTCTGATTACAGGGCAAGACAAGTTCAGACACCCTCTCCTCTATTGCTTAAGGTTTTAGCTGGGGTCATCCTTGAGGATTCCTGAAAATTTCTCCAGTGCCAGGTTTCTTGCTGGCCCCATAGTGGCTCCCTCAATCAAAATATCTCTTTGCTTGCTCTCTATCTCTGTCCTTCCCCCATCTCAACTGTCCCATTCCTTCAAGTTTTCCTCCCCACTCCAGAGCCTCCTCCCTTCTTCCTCCCCTTATGCCTTCCTTTCTCCCCCAAACCATTCTCCCAATTTTGTCAGAAGATCTTGTCTACTTCCCCTTCCCAGATTAACTATATAAATGTCTGTAAGGGTTCACCTGTTACTTAACTCTTATAGGATCTTGGACTATAGGTTTTTTTTTTTCCTTTGCTTTACAGCTAGTATCCACTTATGAGTGAGTACATACCATGTTCATCTTTCTGAGTCTGGGCTACCTCACTCAGAAAGGTTTATTTTCTAGTTTTGTACACTTTCATGCAAATTTCAAGATGTTATTTTTTTTTTACACTGAGTAGTACACCATTGTGTAAATGTACCACATTTTCTTTATTGGTTGAGAGGCATCTAGGTTGTTTCCATGGTTCAGCCTTTTACAAACAATGCTGTTGTTATGAACATAGTTGAACAAATGTCCTTGTAATATGGTAGAGCATCTTTGGGTTTATGCCTAAGAGTGGTATTGCTGGATCTTGAGGTAGGCTGATTCCCAATTTTCTGAAATACTGTCATACTGTTTGTCAGAGTGATTGTACAAGTTTGCATTCCCCGGCAGTGGAGGAGTGTTTCCCTTACTCCTAATCCTCTCCAGCAAAAGATATCATTGATGTTTTTGATTTTAGCCATTCTGAGTGGTTTAAGATGGTATTTCAGAGTCATTTTGATTTGCATTTCTCTTGTGATTAAGGATGTTGAACATTTCCTTAAGTGTTTTTGGCAATTTGAGAATCTTCTGTTGTGAATTCTCTGTTTAGATCTGTACCCCAATTTTTAATTGGATTATTTGGAATTTCTATGTCTAATTTCTTGAGTTCTTTATATATTTTGAAGATCAGTCCTCTGTCAGATGTGGGGACTGGTGAAGATCTTTTCCCATTCAGTAGGCTGCCTTTTTGTTTTATTGACTGTGCCCTTTGCTTTAAAGAAGTTTCTCAGTTGCAGAAGGTCCCATTTATTAATTGTTGCTCTCATTGTCTGTGCTACTGGTATTATATTTAGGAAGGTCTCCTGTGTCCATGCATTGAAGAATACTTCCCACTTTCTCTTCTATCAGGTTTAGTGTGGTCATAATTATATCGAGGTCTTTGATCCATTTGGACTTGAGTTTTGTGCATGGGGATAGATGCGGATGCATTTGCCTTCTTCTCCTGTCGCTCTATAATAGAGCTTGATGTCAGGGAAGATGATGCCTCTGAGAGTTCCTTTAATGTACAGGATTGTTTTGCGTGTACTGGGGTTTTTATTTTCCCATATGAAGTTAAGTATTGTACATCAAGGTCTATGAAGAAATGTGTTGGGGTTTTGATGGGGATTGCATTGAACATGTAAATTGCTTTTGGTAGAATTGCCATTTTTTATTATGTTGATCCTTCCTACCCAAGAGCATGGGAAAGCTTTCCATTTTATGGTATTTTCTTCTGTTTCTTCAAAGTCTTAAAGTTCTTGTCACAGGTCTCTCACTTCTTTGGTTAGGATTATCTCAAGATATTTTATGTTATTTGAGGTTATTGTGAAGGGTGATGTTTCTCTGTTTTCTTTCTCGGCTTCTTTATCATTTATATATAGGAAGGCTATTGATTTTTTTTAGTTGATCTTGTATTCTTACGCATTACTGAATGTATTTATCACCTGTAGAGTTCTCTGGTAGAGTTTTGGAATCACTTATGTATACGATCATGTTTTCTGCCAATAGCAAAAGTTTTACTTCTTGCTTTCCAATTTGAATTTCTTGATCTCCTTTCTTTTTTTTTATTACTTTAGTGAGAACTTCAAGAACTATGTTGAATAGATATGGAGAGAGTGACATCCTTGTCTTGTTTCTGATTTTAGTGAAATCACTTTGAGTTTCTCTCTATTTAATTTGTTGCTGCCTGTCAGTTTGCTGTATATTGTTTTTATTATATTTAGATAAGTTTCTTCTCTCCCTGATTTCTTCAAGACCTTTATATTGAAGAGGTGTTGGATTTTTCGAATGCTTTTTCAACGTCTAATGAGATGATCATACATTTCTTCCTTCAGTTTATTTATATGGTGGATTACATTGATAGATGTTCATAAGTTGAACCATCCCTACATCTCTGATAGGAAGGCGACTTGATCAAGGTGGATGATTATTTTGATGTGTTCATGGATTTGGTTTGTTGGAATTTCATTTAGTATTTTTGCATCAATGTTTATTAGGTAGATTGGTCTGTAATTTTCTTTCTTGCTTGAGTCTTTGTGTGGTTTCAGTATCAGGGTAACTGCAACCTCATAAAAAGAATTCGGCAATGTTCCTTCTGTTGCTATTATGTGGAACACTTTGAGGAGTAATGGTATTATCTCTTCTTTGAAGTTCTGGTAGATTTCTGCACTGAAATCATCTGACCTGAACTTTTTTTGGTTGAGAGGCTTTTGATGACTGCTTCTACTTCATTGCAGGTTATAGGTCTATGTAAATTGTTCACCTGGTCCTGATTTAATTTTGGCATGTGGTACCTATCCAGAATATTATCCATTACTTTTACATTTTCAATTTTGTGGAGTTCAAGATTTTGTAGTAAGACCTAAAGATTCTCTCTGAATTTTCTCTGTATCTGTTCTTATATTCCCCTTTTCATTTCTGATTTTGTTAATTTGCATGTTCTCTCTCTGCCTTTTGATTAGTTTGGATAAGAGTTTGTCTATCTTGTTGATTTTCTAAAAGAACCAGTTCTTTGTTTCATTGGTTCTTTGTTTATATTTTATTGATTTCAGCCATCAATTTGATTATTTCCTGTCTTCTACTTCTTTTGGGTGAATTTGCTTCTTTTTATTCTAGAGCTTTCATGTGAACTGTTAAATTGCTAGTGTGAGATTTCTTCACTTTCTTTTTGTGGGCACTATATGCTATGCTCTTTCTTCTTAGCACTGCTTTCCTAGTGTTCCATAAGTTTTGGTATGCTGTGCCATCATTTTTGCTGAATTCTAGGAAGTCTTTAATTTCCTTATGTCTTCCTTGAGCCAGGCGTGGTTCAATTGAGCACTGTTCAGTTTCTATGACTTTGTAGCCTGTTAGCAATTTGTGTTGTTAAAATCTAACTTTAAACCATTGTGATCTGAAGAATTAAAGGGGTTATTCCAATGAGGTTTTGTTTGTTCCCAAGTATGTGGTCAATTTTAATGAAAGTTCCTTGTGTATATTTTTTTGTGTTTGGGTAAAATCTTCTGTAGATGTCTGTTAAGTCCATTAGAGTCATGACAGCTGTTAGTTCTCTTATTTCTCTGTTAAGTTTCTGAGACCGGTTGACCTGTCCATTGTGGAGAGTGGGGTATTGAATTCTCCTACTATTAGTGTGTGCAGTTTGATGTGACATTTAAACTGCAGTGTTAAAGATTGTGGGGTTTGATGTGCTATCTAAGCTTTGGTTGTTTCTTTTACATATGTGGATGTTCTTGTATTTAGGACAGAGATGTTTAGGATTGAGACTTCATCTTGAGAGATTGTTTCTGTTATGTGTATAAAGTGTCCTCCTTCTCCTCTGATTGATTTTAGTTTGAAGTCTATTTTGTTAGCTGTTAGGTTAGAATAGCTATACCTGCTTGTTTCTTACGTCCATTTGATTGAAAAATCTTTTCCCAACCCTTTATTCTGAGGTAATAACTCTGAGGTTGAGATGTGTTTCTTGTATACAGCAGAAGGATGGATCCTGCTTTCATAACCATTCTCTTGGTTTGTGTCTTTTTTATAGGTGAATTGATTCCATTGATATTAGGACATATTAATGACAAGTAAGTGTTAATTCCCATTATTTTTTGGTGATAATGTTTGTGTGTTTCCCTTCTTTGGGTTTTGCTGATGGGAAGTTATCTGTTGCCTGTGTTTTTGTGGGTGCAATTAGTTTCCTTGGGTTGGAGTTTTTCTTCTAGTACTTTCTGTAGGACTTGATTTGTGGATTTAATCTGGTTTTGTTATGGAATATCTTGTTTTCTCCATCGATGGTGATTGAAAGCTTTGCTGGGAAAAGTAGTCTAGGCTTGCATCCATGGTCTCTTTGTGCCTAGAACCTCCTGGCTTTCAGTTTTTTTCCATTGAGGACTTGGGTGTAATTCTGATAGGTCTGCCTTTATATGGTACTTGGCCTTTTCCATGTGGCAGTGGCTTACCAGGAAAGATTCAGCATGTCTGTCTCTGGCCGCTCCATGTCATCCCGCCCCCCCACTCTGCCTTTCTTCCTCCCAGCATTCAGTTCTGTCTTCCTCGCTTACCTAAGTTCTGCCCTATCAACTAGGTCAAGGCATTTTCTTTATTCTTTAACCAATGGAAGCATCACATAAAAGAAGGACCTCCTATACCATTATTAAACAAAACGGGGAAGCTTACAGCTTGTGGTTACCCACCTACTGGAGAGTGTCCCCTTACACTATATATGCTGATGCAGAGCTTGAGTCTCATCTCTTTCCTGGCCTCTCTCTCTGTTCCGGTTGTGGATTTTGGTTTCTGATCTCCGTTCCAGCAGAGGATTCTGATTTGTGAGTTTACCCCTGAATAAATAACCATCTATTTCTCAATTCTGAACTAGTGTGGGATTTCTTTTAAGCGACTGTCTTCAATTCATGAATATGCTTTACTTAAGAAATAGTAAAAAAGTTCCCACTAAAATAAAGCCTACATATTTTAAACCTGATATTCAATAACTCTATAGCCTGGTGCTAACCTATCTTTAGAGTTTATCTTTCAGGTAGTTCCACACATCTCATACTCTTAAATCATTTACTGCTCCACCAACTCTTATGTTTCTTTGCAACCTATCTTTGTTCAGCTTACTGCTCATGTCATTTAGGCTTTCCAAGTTGACCTGACATTCACCACTATAATCCATTTGAAGACTTGAATCTAGTGTCTGATTATTAATAAAACTTACCAGATACTGATATCATTTGTGCTCCTTCACCTCCTACATCAGTGTCAGAAAACATTTTATCTTCATGGTACATGCAGACTCTTCATAAAAACACCCTTGTAGTTATTGATAACATCTTTTATATGTGGATTTCTCTCTGGTAGAATGAAAACAAATAGAGGGCAGAACGCATACTGCTTAGTTGTTTAAAATCTTCATTGTAAGTGTCTTTTATAGCCTGTGTACTTATATACAATAATTTGTGAATTGGTACAAAGGTAGTGAAAGAGACTAGAAATGGCATGATGCCTCAACTACGATGAATATTATAGGCAGTCTTTTAACAGCTTGGTTTTAATTACAATGACAATAACATTTCAGGTTACCCAACATGGATTGTTTTTTCCATGTCCTTTCAGTTAGACAGCTGTTGGTTGCCCCCCAAGACTGAGTGCCAATATTGCACCATTGGGGTTCACTATGATAGTGATTGCTATGGTTTTCAGGCTTTATTAATAGGAAAGACTGTTGGTAACTTTTCTTTCTTGTCACCCTGTATAGTGTCTTTTAATGCTGTGATAGCTAGTCCACAGGGAAGAGGCTTCCAGATCAATTGCAGCTCATTCTTCTAAGTCCTGTGTCTAAAGTATGTGGGGTCTTCAGTGTTTTATCTTCAACTTCCAGGAAGCTGGACAAAGGCAATAGCTTATATTCTTTATGGAGTCTTTATGGAATCCCATGATAAACAACTGGAAGTTTTCAGTTACTTGACACTATGGATTTTTTTTTGAATAGTCTGTGGCTCTTTCCTGGGTAGGGATAATATAACATTATAGCTCCATGTGATGCAACTCCATGCACAGTATATATTCATGTATCTGTTTATATTATATATGCATTTTAAATAAGTTTAAAAATATTGTTTCTGTAGGTTTTTGAAAACAACCTTAGTGTTATTTAACTCTCCTTCCTCTCTCTCCTTCTCCCCTTCCAGTTAAGTTCCCCAGCCCTGTTTTTCTCCTTACTCCTTCACAATGCCTATGTCCTACTATCTCCCTCTCCATCTCTTTCCACTTTCCTGGCTTCTGCAGTTACTTCAGGCTAAAGACCAAAATCTTTTTATGCCATGATTTTTTAAATGAATTTATTTAAAAAATATCTTTTTCTTATTTTACATACCAATCCCGGTTCCTACTCTTTCCCCTCTTACTCCTTCCACCTCCCTCCCTGCCATCCACTCCTCAGAGAGGATAAAGCTTCCCACAGGGAATCATCAAAGTCTAGTGCATTGCTTTAAGGGAGGACAAAGGCCCTCCCCTCTATGTGTAGGCTGAGAAAGGTATCCCTTCAACGAGAACAGGTTCACAAAAGCCAGTACAAGCAGTGGGGATTAACCCCGGGTCTCACTGCCAGTGGCCCCACAGATTGCCTCAGCCATACAACTGTCACCCATGTTTAGAATGTCTAGTTTGGTCCTCTGCTGGTTCCCCCACTGTCAGGCTGGAGTCAGCCAGCTCCCATTAGCTCAGATAAATGGTGTCGGCAGGTATTCTCACCGTGGTCTTGACTCCTTTGTTCATATTACCCCTTCTCCCTCTCTTCAACTGGACTTTGTAAACTCAAACCCATGCTCATCTGTGAATCTCTGCATCTGCTTCCATCAGTTGCTGGATGAAGCTTCTATGGTGACATTTAAGATAGCCATCAATCTGACTATAGGACAAGGCCAGCCCAGGCACCTTCTCTACTATTGCTTAACATCTTAGCTGGGGTCATCCTTGCGGATTCCTGGGAATTTCTCCAGTGTCATGTTTCTTGCTAGCCCCATAATGGCTCATTCAATAAAGATATCTCTTTCCTTCCCCATCTGGACCATATAGTTCCCTCAAGTTCTCCTCCCCCTATGCGTTTTCCCTCCTCTCCCTGCCCTCCCTTCTTCCCCTACCCTCACACTTCCAAATTTGTCAAGCAATCTTGTCTATTTTCTCTTCCCAGGGACATCCACCACATGGAGATTTTTACGCTATATAGAGGTAGAACATCAAGGTAGGAAGTAACCAGTTTAAGAAAACTTATTTTTTTGAAAACTTAAAACTCCCAAAAGACAAGTCATTTACCTTTGAACTTCCATTTCCTCAGACTTATCCCAGAACTATAATAAAGTCTTATTAATTATATAGAAATTAATATTTTCTGGGCACTTTAGAACTACTCATTTGTTAGGGCAAACAGCATGGAGTAGAGCAAGGTGGGTATGATTAAGTGCCTGTGGCAGAGAAGAAAACAGCTACAGTGTCAAACTGGTCTTTCCACTGAAAGTGGCAATCGAGAACTTCCTCTGGTGCCCAAACTCAATTTCCCCTCTCTAAAACAAAACAAAACAGAGCAACCAAGCCATAGGCCTGCTGTTGCAGATTTCAAAATGATTTCTTCTTCATTTTCATCATCAAAGTGTTTATCAGATCTTGTATAAATGATAGTTCACATTAATGACTAATCATTAAATTTAAACTCTTGTTGAAATAATTGCTGAGAAAAGATACAATTTTCTCTCTATTATTTAACCTAGTATAGAAATACTGACTAATAGTCACACATTTCCAACCTTTGTCTGCCCCTGAAAAAAGTAATGGCACCGACATTTATGAAGTAAATTCCACCACTCCATTTCATGGTGTTGATTGTTATGGAGTGGTGCATAACACCACTTATGTACAGTCTTCCCTGGTCTTTAACTGTAAAATAGTGAATAAACACGTATGTACATGATAAAAAAGTATCACATGTAAAATACAATACACATTTGTCTTCAGAGATATAAATCTTCACCATAAATAACTGTTCTTGTCAAAGTTCTGGTCCCACACTTGTCAATGCAAAATTGATTTGAAAGTAGATTTTCTCCTTTTATGTTGAAGGTTGTGATTTGGGGCAATGTAACAATAAATTATTTAAAGTTATTTTCTCTCTACTCTTGGAGCAAACAAATCTCCAAAAAAATTGTCTGTCTCTAGTCAGCATCTCAGGAATGTAGTGTTATTTTATCCCAGTGGGGATGAAGGCGTTCCACCTTATTTATGCCTGGCATTTTTACGCTTTTGACTCACATAATCACTCTCTCACCATGATACCATTTATATTTCCTGAGAACAGTTGAGATAATTTACTATTTCTGGGCAAATCTTTTGCTCTTACTGATGCACAGAACCAGACTCAGGACTCCTGTTAATGTCAATCCAACTGATCCGTAAAGTAGAAATCAGGACTTTCATAAAAAGCACCTGTACTCTTTGATTTCAAACATTAATGTGCTCACATGTATCCATGCGCTCACACAACAGGAGGGAATTTGGAAATTTGAGCAGAATTTCCAAAACCAAAATAAATTTATTTTTTAATCCACATGGTCTTTTGGATCTAAAAGGATGTGGAGTGATGGTTTTGAATCTATATGTAGTTCCCAACAGACAATGAAAGTTATATAAAATGAGCTATTGGAGAGCTTACCTCTAGGTAGAGTAATAATATCGTTCTGACCTATGCACTCAGCCTTTCTAGTTGCTCTGAGGATTTTTTAATACTAGGTGGAAATGAAACTGAGCATCTGGAGGTCATTCTTGCTCCTTTTCCACCTTCTAAGCAGCACAGCATATTGTGCAGAAGTTTAAATACACCCATGGCTTTGTTACTATCGCTTCAATGACTGTCACAGACCCATAAAAGAGTTTTCAACATTCAAACCACTTTCTCCAGCCAGGCATCTCAAGAACCACAACATTCACTGAAATGTCTGGTGCAGGCATGTCCTTGGAAATTTAACCATCTTCCATCAGAACTCAACAACAGGTTAAACTTCTTATATCTTCAATCCATTCTCCTTTCAAATATCTTGAGGGGACATGAGAGTGTAAGGGTCAAGCATCTGAATTTAATTATTGGACACTGTCTTGGGACAGCTAAGTGATCTTTTTCCTTCAAGCTACAAGATGTTACTCTTGAAGGTGGAAAGGCTATTTTCTGCTTCCACATCCCTGAAAGCCCATACATTTGCAGAATTTTGAGACTTTGATATTTTCCTTGTGTTTGGGGTATAGCGAAGTTGATTTAAGAGAGACTTCTTTAAGTGTTACAATTTTTTTAAACGGTAAAATAATTGGCAAATGGCTGACTCAAATCAAGTCTTCAAAGGCAATGAGATACTAATTTATTCAGTTTTTAAATGGGTAATGTGGCAATTCAATTTTCTGCCTCTAAAAAGTTGACGAAAGTAAATTGCAATTCATGGGCACAGATGAAAACCTACAGAAACATGGATACATAAAACAGATACATAATGTATATATATATACATATATATATGTATATATATATACACACATACATATTTATACTACAGAAGAGGAATAGAGGAATGCATGAGCCCTAGATGTTGATCGCCTCTTTAAGTAAGCTGTATGTGCAGTTTTTACTACTTTGATTCTTTGGCAGCTGTTTTTGTTACCTGGTTCAATCCACACGGCAAAGCTCACTTAAGCTTACCCCCAGGTAGAGCAATAAGCCCATTCTGACCTACACAGTCAGCCTTTCCACTTGCCATGATGTGTTTTAATGCAAGGTGGAAATGAAACAGCATCTGGAGGTCATTCTTGCTCTTCTTACAGCTTTTAAGGACCACAGTGTTTTGTGCTGAAGCTTAAATATGCCTGTTCATTTCTCGCCATTGGCTAGCTCTAACTAGATAACTAGATAACTAGATAATGGGATGGGTTTCTTCTTAAATGCTTTTTATTTAACTACCTGGCATTGACTCTAACTGAAGTAAACTACTTAAATAGAAGCTTTTAAAATTTTATTCTTTCAATAACCAAGCTCTAATGCTTCAGAGAGAACCTCATATGTATAAACCCATAAAATTATAGGTGAATTCTATAAGTATGACAGCATTCTGTTGCTATCAATCTTCTCAAACTAGCTGATGTCTGATTTCACCTCCCCCCATCTGCGCTATTTAGAGGAAGTCCTCTTGTGGAGCTGTCGCTTAAAAGAAAAGAGTTATGCTGGAGCTTCCCAAAGACAGAAAGTCTTCATGGAGAACTTGAAATTAGTCTGCAGGATAGATTTCTGCTCTTATTGGTTGAGTGAGTTATATGTATATCAGTAGGTCACACAGTTATCAATTTTATATTTTAGATAATAATATTGATATAGATATGAATAATTTGCATTGGTATGGATTTTAAGGTCAATTTTGTTATATGTGTATATATTTTTGATTTTGATTGTGTAGTTCATATAAAAATGCAATGTATAATTTAAAATATGGGTTGTTAATGGATAATCATTGATAATAGTCAAGCTTGTAGTAATGTTAGTTTGATTTCCTAGATGTGCATAGATATATTTCAGATAGGCATTCTTCATATCTTTCAAAGACTATAGAACAAGGCATTTAATGTTTTAATAACTTAGGACTTTTCATGACAATGAGACACGTCTGCTCCTGGCAGCACCAATCTACTTCAAGACAAAGATGGGCATCGAAGAGGCTCCTTATGGAGTTTGATAGCCATTTTGGATAAGAAACTGCTCTTGCCTGGACTGTTGTAGGCTGCTGAACTTGCCTAAAGATGAGATGATCTTTCGGGGTTCCTAATTCATGAAAGAGTCTGTGAGACATTCTGCAGGACACAGTCAGATAGTGACTGAACTGCTTTTGAAATTTCCTGCTTCATGGAAATGTCTCTGGATATTGTGGGCCTGAAGGCCGAAGATGGGTGCCCCAATAATACAGAGGAACTTTGGGTGACTGTCTAGGCAGCGAGATGTCTCTGTTATTTCTAGAGTTTTGGAAGTTGCTTACTTCTTGTTTACTTAGGTAATAATATATCCTTCTGGAGTCTTTGATGGAGTTGAAGAATGGATAGTCATAGTTATAGTTTTCCATTATTATGATAAAGATAGAGTTATAAATATTGTGACTGTAATTCTTGCTTGATAACTGTTTTGTTATATGTAATTTTACTATGTTAAAATGAAAGCCTTTCTTTTTTGTTTAAACAGAAAAAGGGGAAATGATGGAGGAGGGTTATCTGTCTATTGTGTTATTTTCATTGGTCAATAAAGAGACTGCCTTGGCCCATTGATAGGACAGAAAATTAGGTAGGCGGAGAAAACAGAACAGAATGCTGGGAAGAGGGCTATGAGGCAGAAGCCATGGAGCCAGCCACCAGGTCAGACATGCTGAATCTTTTCCGGTAAGCCACCACCTCGTGGTGCTACAGATTATTAGAAATGGGTTAATATCAAGATATAAGAGTTAGTCAGTAACTAACTCTCTAGAGATAATGGGCCAGGCAGTGCTTAAATGAATACAATTTGTGTGTTGTTATTTCTGGGACTAAGCTAGCCGTGTGGGAGCTGGGTGAGGCGAAAAGCAGGCCTGCCTGCAGCCCCTCACTACATAATATAATACTAGTTTTTATGTCATTCTCAAGATTTGATCCTTGGTTTTTTTTAAGGAGGCTTCTGTGTCTATGCATCATGCATTCTGCATCTATCAGGCTATATGCTTGCTCACTGTTCAGTAATGCAGGACTCTTCAGCAGGCTTATCTTGTAGATTTTCTTCCACAAAGGTGGGTATTTATCCAAAGATCCCTAATAGCTTCTATGGCAGTTTGACATTAAAGGCCAAAACTGAAATCAGGTATGGTGGTAGACACTTTTAATCCAGAATTTGGACTTGGGCTTGGTCAAGCTGAAAGAGAAGAATTTTGTTTTCAAGACCTGTAAAATCTAATTTTTTTTTAAATGAGACAATGTGTCTCAAATGAGAGAGAGAAAGAGAGAAATAAAGAGAGAGGGAGAGAGAAAGAGGGAGGGAAAGGAAATAGAGACAGAGCCACTGAGCAAAAATTGACATACATATATAATACATACATACATGTAATTGAATATACATATATGTGTGTGTGTGTATGTATGTGTGTGTGTATGTATGAATGAGAGAGAGAGAGAAAGAGAGAGAGATGTTAAGTAAATAATGCAAAATATGTTATCTATATTTCTGTTGCTTATAGAAGGTGCTGTTTAGTTCATCCATAATGTAAAGGTTATATAGTCATTTTTATACATCACAAAATAGAAATGACGTGTTGCTTCATGAAATATAGTTGATATTCAAAAGGTAAAGATAGAGAGTATTTTTTTTGAAATCACATCATGCAAATGAATGTTCTCATGACCATTTTCATCGTTAATCATGATTATTTTTAGTTCCCTGTCATCAAGAAATGAAGGCCGTGACGGAGCTTCCTGATTTATGTGAGGAAAAGCGAAAATTAATTCTAGGGATGTTGTATGAGTGATGATTCACAATGGAAAATACTTTGAAATTTTGAATAATAAGGGAACTGCCAAGAACTTCAAATCATTTTAAAGTCTGTTACAAATATTTCACCATTTAAGTTTACCATTTTCATGTTTATATTTTTGAGGAAGATTAATCACTACTAACCAATCATCATGATAATCAATTTTACAGAAAAAATGAACTTGCCTTGGTAAACATCTCATTCTATGTTGAGGGCAACATAAAGGCAGAGAAAGAATTATGTACACAAATGAGCCCATTTATTGTGGATTGATTGTGTTTCTCGGATATCATTTGTCAAAATCCTAAAGCCCTCAATCTAGTGATAGTTAGAAGTGGCCATTGGAATGGAATTAGATCACTAAGCTGAATCCCAGATGGATGGGATTAACATGCTTGGAAAAGAGATCACTAAGAGCTGCCTACTGCTCCCTCAGGAGGACACAAGATGTCGAACTGCAGGAAGAAGCTGCTCCACAGGACAGACACACAGACACTCTGATCTTTTAGTTAAAGGAGACTGATTTTATTTTATTTTTTAAAAAAAACTACATAAGGTTAAAGAACAGCTGTGAAATTGAATTAATATGTCAGTGTGTATTTTAAAAATATAGGAAAGCTTGCCCACTCCAGGTTCACATTCATCTTAAGATAAAACTCATTTCTTCAGAGCACTATTATTTGTGGAGAATAAAGCAGAGGTTTCAGTTACTCAGAGGAAGTCTATGGTCTGCAGCGATAGCAATGACTACACTTGATGATTAACTCTGAGTCTATAGAGGTTACTCTGGTTTAATGAGTGTCTCTGCTTCTCTAATATTTGAGGATTTTATTTGAGCAAGTGATTGTCAAGATGACATCACCAATGAAGGAACTTGCTGCCAAGGTGGACCATCTGAATTCCATTCCAGGGACCCTTGCAGGTTCCTCCAGTTGTCCTCCACTTGCATACTGTGGCACACATATACATGCATAGACACACAAATAAATACGTACAATAAAATTATTTTTAAAAATACTACATAAGGCCAGCCTGAACTACAGAGTAAGTTCCAGGATTTCCAGGACTACACAGAGAAACCCTGCTTGAAAAAAAAAATAATAATAATGAAAATAATTTAGTGCAACGTTTACGTATTTTTCTTCCATCACGCAAATAAAGATTTCAGTGACCCTGTTGTGGTTCTTATACTTTCTATAAAAAGAGTATCATTAACATGATAAAATTGCTTGATCATTTTCATCTATGTCTTTAAGTATGAATATGACTATTCTGAACAAATATTTTATGTTTGTAAATTTAAATATTTTTGTGTATGATGCATGCATAATGTGTGCCACATGTATGTTGATACATGTGTATTTGCTTGTGTGGAGACTTCAAGTGGATGTTGAACATCTTTTATAGCCACTTTGTATTTTATTACTGAGGTAAGGTCTTGATGAATCAGGAACTGATACAGTCATCTTGTCTTCTCTAGCTTGCAGTTTGCTCTGGGCGTCCTCTGTCTTTGGCACCTAACGGCTTCAATCACAAGTAGGCTACTTTCCTAGCCTCTATGTGGTTGCTTGGGTTCTCACACTTGCTACCTAAGAACTGATACACTGATTCATATCCCCAACACTTATTTAAATTTAATAATTCACATTTGTTAGCAAACCTATACCCCACATTCTCATGTATCAAGCATCACCATCATAAGGTACATTAAGACTCCTAAGGAGATTCTAAAGTATTATGAAAAAAAATATAAACAAGACAAAAATAGGAAATGCCTGTGATGTGGAAAATGTCATGGAGGAATGCTTTAATCTGGAGTCAGAATCTTATGGAATTGTTTCTCTGTTAACATGAATTTAGGTGCAATGACACAAACATACAGAGTCCATAAATTTTATTGGATTTATCTCTAAAATTGGTTATTTTGGGGGGAACCAAGGCAATATATCTTATACACACCATCACAACTTTTAATAATGCAGCAAAATGCCAGGTATGGCCTTTTTTAAGGTTGGAGAGGGTGACTGTATTCACAGGTGGTAAGAAAGCTCATCGACCTTTATAGAGGGGCATCAGTTTATGCACTTGAGAGTGGTTGTGAAATACAGCTGTGGAAAACAAGAGAGTGGGTTCTCCAGTTAGAGGAAAGCAACATGGAAATAGTCCTGGGGTTGTTTAATGTAGATCATTTCTGAAAAGCGTAGAGTATATTGGTCTAAACAATGCATGACACAAATCAAACACTATCAGAAATCATATTGAAAATAAAAGCTAGCTGACAAGTCTTTGTGTTTCCCCAGGGATTGATCAAAATGAGACCTAGAGAAAACTGAAAAGGGGCACACACATAAATACACACTTAGATCAGGGATTGGGTGGGCTGGGATGTCTGACAGAGAAGCTACTTCTTGCCCCACCCATTAACACTCCGATCATTTATTATATATTGTTGAACAGGAAGGCAAGGTTAGTAGATACAGATGAACAAAGAGAGAGGGTCACTACATAAAAGTAAACTAGGAATAAAAGTTATTATATACAGCTGACAGATACCGAAACACTTTTATAGATTATCAGCATGAGCAGTCTTGAAGTCACAAATATCTGATGGGAGAAAACTACAGTGATATTTTCCACACACACACCGTCAGCATTCACACACAGGCCCAAGGAAGGCTTTTTGTCATACCTCTGACCTTCAGCAGAGAAGACTGGCATTCTCATGGAGCTGAGTCCTTGAGTTTCTTATTCTGACTGTTACCTTGTCCAACAGTACACATTCCAAAAGAACTTTCTTGCTACCACTAGGGTCACGATGCCAGGATCTTAATTACACAATCAAACAATGTCAATGTATTTTTACATCCGTTTTTCTCTTTTTCTCCCCTCCGTCTCCCCTCCCCACCCTTATCTTCTTTCCTCTCTCCCTTTTTTACGCGCATTTTGAGATAGAGTATCATTATTCAGGCAAGACTGACTTGGGATATGAACTTCTTGCTGAAGCTTCCCCAAGAGTTGAGAATGTGTGTTTGCATCACCACACCTGTCATGATATTAATGTATTTTAAGTAAAATAGAATATTGTGAGATGATTTAAAAAGTACTGATGTGGACTGTTTTGGTACAAGAAATGCACAATTAATGACAATATGTGTGATGGATCAGCGCTTCGAGCAAATAGACGGTGGATTTGGAATGCAGCCATTCAGGTGATTTTGAGTTAGAGCAGGATTAGGTGACCAATGCCAGAGTGGGGAGCCTGAAAACAGCTACATATTTGTAGACACCTATAAATTGTCACTTGTGTTTCCATATCAAAGAAGTTCCAACTAATTTTGTTTTAGTGTCCCTTCCATTTCCCTCTTTTCTGCTTTTATTGTCTCCTTTAAAACCTGAAGTGTGTGTGTGTGTGTGTGTGTGTGTGTGTGTGTGTGTGTGTGAAGCACAGTAGCTATGGTTTCATTAGCTCCATCGTCTGAGGGGCGAGTTGTAGCCATGGCAGAAATAAAGATACAAGTAAGACTTCAAAAAATTTAATAAAGTTCAATATCCAACATACCCAAACATATGGGACACAAGGAAAGCAGTTCTCTAAAGAAAATTCTTAGCAATAAGTGCCCACATTAAAAAAAAAATGGAGATACCTCATAATAGCAATGTAACAGCACATGTGAAAGTTCTAGAACAGAAAAACAGCAGATCCACCCAAGAGTAGGGGACAGAAGTAATGGACCTGGGAGCTGAAATCAATAAAAGATAGGAACAAAGATAGCAATATAAAGAATCAATGTAAAAAAACAGCTGGTTCTTTGCATAAATCAGCGAGATAGACAAACCTTATCCAAACTAACTAAAAGATATACAGAAAGAATATCTAAATTAGCAAAATCAGAAATGAGAAAGGGGGCCATAACAACAGACACTGAGGAAATTCAGAGAATTATTAGCTCATACTTTAAAAAGTCTATACTCCACAAAATTGGAAAGTCTAAAAGAAATGGATAATTTTATCAAAGAATACCACTTACCAAAGTTAAATTAAAGTCAGATAAAAATCAATATAGACCCCTAAAGAAATAGAATTAGATATTAAAAGTCTCAAAAAATAAAAAGTCAGGGACAGACAATTTTAGTACAAAATTCTACCAGACATTCAAAGAAGAGTTAACACCAATACCTCTCAAATTCCACAATATAAAAACAGAAGGAATATTATCAAATTTATTTTATGAGGCCACAGTCACCCTGATACCCAAAACACACAAAGATTTAACTAAGAGTGAATATTACAGACCAATTTCCCTCATGAACATAGCTGCACAGATACTTAACAAAATACTTGCAAACCAAATAGATGACCCCACCAAAAAGTTTATCCACCAGGATAAAGTAGGCTTCACCTCAGAAATGAAAGAATGGTTCAATAACATAGGAATCTCAATCAGTCAATGTACTCCACCATATAAACAAACTTAAAACAAAATTATAAAACAAAGAAACACATGCTCTCTCTCACTAGTTGCCAAAAAACCCCTCTTTCACAAAATCCAAAATCTCTTCATGATGAAAGTCTTGGAGAGATTAGGAATACAACATAATAAAAGCAATTTACAGAAAACCTATTGCCAATATTGAATTAAATGGAGAGAAACTCAAATCAATTCCACTAAAATCAGAAACAACAACAACAAAAAAAGATTGTGCCCTTACTCCATATCTACTCAATATAATACTTGAAGTTCTCCTAGAGTGATAAGACAACTGAAAAAGATCAAAGGGATACTATTAGAAAGGAAGAAGTCAAAGTATCCCTGTTTGCAGATGATGTGATAGCATACATAAGTGAGGCCAAAAATTCTACCAGGGAACCCCAAAGCTGATACACACCATCAGCAAAGCAGCTGGATACAAGGTAAACTCAAAAAATTCAGTAGCTGTCCTATGTACAAATGACAATAAAATGGAATAAAATAGGAATCAGAGAAATAATGCCCTTCTTCATAGCCACAAATAATGTAGAATATCTTGGGAGTTACCCTAACCAAGCAAGTGAAAGCTTATATGACAAAAACTTCAAGTCTTTGAAAAAAAGAAATTAAAGAGGATATCAGAAGTTAAAAATATCTCCCATTCTCATGGATCAATAGAATTAATGTAATAAAATTAGCAATCTTACCAACACAATGTACTGAATCAGTACAATTCCCATCAAAATTTCAACAAAATTTTTCACAGAGATCAAAAGGACAATATATGTTTTCAAAAAGAAATAAAACAAGAAAATTGCCAGCATAGCTATAACAAACCTAAACAACAAAAGAACTTCTGGAGATATCACCATGCCTGTTTGCAAGCTATATATAGTCATAAAAACCTCGTGGTATTATCATAAACACAGGCACATTAATCAATGGAATAAAACTGAAGACTCAGGCATAAACTCACAAACCCATTGATACATGATTTCTTCTTTTCATAAAGAAGCCATAAACAGAATAAAAAACAAAGCATCTTCAAAAATAATGTGGGTCTAACTGGGTAGCTCCATGCATATAATCTGAATGAAATTAAATCCATAGTTATTCCCCTGCCCAAAACTCAATTTCAAATGGATCAAAGACCTTCATATAAAACCAGATAAACCAAACCTGATAGAAGAGAATGTGGAGAATAGCCTTGAGCTCACTGGCACAGGAGACATCTTCCTCAACAGAACCTCAATAATGCAGGCACTAAAACTGACTATTATTATTCATAGGGCCTCATGAAACTGAAAAGTTTCTGGAAGGCAAAGGACACCACGAATATGATGAAATATCAAAAATAATAAAATGTTTCCACCACCAACACGTTCAACAGAACGTTTGGTTTATACAGAAAATATAGAAGGAACTCAAACAATTAGACATCAACAAACCAAATAATTCAATTAAAAATAGGGTACAGATCAAAACAGAATTCTCAACAGCAGAATCACAAATGACTAAGAAGCACTTACAGAAATGTTCAACATCACAAACTACCAGGAAAATGCAAATCAAAACCACTTTGTGATTCTATCTTATACCTGTCATAATGTCTAAGATCAATAACACAAGTAATAGCTCACGGAAGAGGATATGAAGCAAGATGTAAATTTTTATACCACTATGGGAACCAATGTGATGGTTCTTCAGAAAACTGGAAATCCATCTTCCTCAAAATCCAGCTATATCTCTCTTAAGCACATCCCCAAAACATGCTCTACCATTCTACCACAAAGACACTTGCTTAGCTATGTTTATAGCAGATTTATTGATAAAAGCCAGAAACTGGAAACAACTTAGATGTCCCACAGTTGAAGAATGAATAAATGAAATGTAGTACATTTAACCTAATGAGTATTACTTAGTTGTTAAAAACATTGCCATCATGAAATTGTATCCTATATACTCACTTATAAGTAGTTATTAGCTGTTAAGATAATTCTACTACAATTCATAGACCCAAGGAGACTAAGTAACTAGGAAGGCTCTAGGGGGACACATGGATCTGGCTGGGACGGGAAATAGACTAGATTTTGAGAATAGATTGTGGCAGGTGATGATGGGAACAGAATCAATTAGGAGGGAAGGAGAGGGGTAGAGTGAGAGAGTACAAAGAGAGCTGATTGGAATTGGAGGACATTTGTATGACAATGTGGAAACTTCCTGGAACTTATGTGGGTGACCCTAGCAAGAACTCCTAGTAATGGAAGAAGCAGAGCCTGAACCGCCCATCTTCTGTGACCAGGCAAGGTTTCCAGTAGTGGGATTGGGACACCGACCCATCCAAAAAATCTCTAATCTACAACCTGTCCTGCCTTCAAGATGTGCAGGGTCAATGTTGGCTCTGAGCTTTTGAGAGCCAACCAATGACTGGTCTAACCTGTGACACACACCAAAAGAGGGAGCCCATGCCCCACGCTACCTGGATGGTCAAGGTCAGGACCTGGAAACTGGATCCCCAGAGACATAGGGTAGATCCAAACAGGATTTGCAAACAAACAAAGAAAATGAAATAAGTTCTATGATGTTCTGTCAAGCCTCATAGATCAGTGCCTAGAGCAATTATCATCAGAGAGGCTACCCGCTTCAGATGATGGGAACAGATACAGAGACCCATAGCCAAACATTAGGCAGAACTTGGGAACTTTAGCAGAAGAAGGAGAGGAAGGTGAACCATAGTTGTTGAGGACATCTGGGGTTCATGGCCTACAGAATCAAATATGCAGTGCTCATAGGAGTTCACAGAAACTGAAGCAGCAGTCAAGAACACAGCATGGGTCTGAGCTAGGTTTTGTTACGTTATGTTATGATATGTTATGTTATGTTATGCTATGCTATGGTGTTGTGATTGTTTAGCTTTGCATTTTTGTGGAAATCCAGAAGGTGGTCATGGGGGGTATCTCTGATTCTTTTGCCTGCTCTTGGGATCCTTTTCCTCCTACTGCATTGAGTCATCCATCCTTGCTATGAGGATTTGTGCCAAGTTCTGTTATGTCTTCTCTTGCTGTGTTAGGTTGATACCCCGGTAGACTTGCTCTTTTTGAAGGGAACAGGGCTAGCAGTGAATACCAGGAGAAGGGAACTGGGGCTGGGAATCTGGGAGGGTGGAGGGAGAGGAGGCTATGTTCAAAATGCATTGAATGAGAAAATTTTTTAAAAAGGAAGAAAAAAGACAAATATACAATGAATACAACTATCATGATAAATTATCTTTAAGTGAAGCATTATGGGTGAATCTCAGAAACACATCATTAAGTAAAAGGAAAGCCATAAAACAAAGCATGTGGTATGCTTCTATTTATTCTAAGTATTTTCAAATGTATAAAAGAGAACTCTGCTTTTAATTGTCAGAATAATGGTGGCCTTTAGGGAATTTAGTGAAATGAGAGGCCAGGGTGACTATGAACTAAAGAAAATGTTCATTTCTTTAGAAGGACACGATCTAGTTACATTCATATTTTCAAGAAGTGAAAATTCAGGAAGCTGTACCTTTGTGTATATTTTTCAAGTATTATTCATAAAAAGGTAGAAGAAGTTTAAAAAGCCCAGATGAATGCCTTTTTACTACTTACCAAATTTAATGTTTTAAATATTAAATGTTACCTCGAATACGAAATAAAGAAATAAAGCAAGATGAATGTAGATTTAAGGAGTGGATTTGAGGACTGGAGCCTTGGGGGCAGTTTCGATGACGATCTCTGCATTATATAGTCTTGTGAAATGCTCAGTCTATGACATATTTTTTTTTCTTTTGGTTCATCTGGGGAACAGCTGCTCTTGGTTGTGCTCTTCCTACATTCCAAATATTTTTTGACTGTTAAACTCTAGGGAGAAGCTGTGACAGAAGCTGCAGAGCAAACACACTACCGTTAGCAGCAGCAGCGAGCGGAAGGCGGGCTGGGAGGTGGCAGGCAGGCACTGTTGGCTGGTGCTAACAGCTGCGAAGCAGAGGCAGCAGTGTGAGGTCAAGCTTTACAAGACAATGTTAGCGCATTAAATTCGACTTCACTGACGCAGTAGGAGCCTCTGTGCCATGAATGGCCTGGGACTGGCTTCGTAGAGGTGGCCAGTGAAAGCATGCTACACAGAAATTGGGGGTTCAGGCTTGCACTCTATTCTGACATGAACTATCTTACAAGATTATTCAATTGGGCTTGGTTCTATCCATTTCTTTATGGTCCACTTTGAGTAAACATTAAAGTCTTTGCAAGAAACATACACATCTAATAATGAAAAAGGCCTCCAGCAACGTATCAAGAATTTCGGATGTGTCAAAAGTGCCTTGCAGTATCCTTAGCTTTCATAAATATGCATATAGACACTGAGTAACAAGACCATACATGTCTGCATCAATTTTATGATTTTAATGGATTTCAGACTTGCTAATAGAACTTTGAAAACGTTACGTGCAAACAAAATAAGCACTCTTTGTCTTTCTAATTGCAACTGTGGGAGTTTATATTAGCTATAAACAAAAAGAAAAATGTCTGAATGGCACAGCTCCAAATTAAATACAAAGTCTTAGCCAGGAAAAAAGTGTCCAAAGCAACACAACTTTATACAAGTCTTGTGATTAAAACCTCAGGGTGTCCCGGCAGTCGTGCCACACTCAGGAGTCAGAAACAGACTCTGTGACTTTGAGGCTAGCCTGGTCTATAGAGTGAGCTCCAGGACAGTCAAGGCTATATAAAGAAACCCTGTCTCAAAAGCTTTTCCCCCCACACAAAAAATTCTCAGTGTGTATATTTATATGCATGCTCTTAGACATCTGGGACTGAACCTTAATAATGCAAATTAAATGCAGAAAACACAAAACCAAATTTGAAAGTTGTCCATGATCCTGGCATAAGCATTTCACACCTTAGCTCAGCTTCTATGCATGAGAGACCATTTAGTAATAGCTTTCCTTTAGCTTGAATCCTTTCATCCTATATTAATGCTCCATACTAATTTTTTCCATAGAAATATGTTAAAAGATGTGGTACTATTGATTTAACACAGTAATGAGTAGCAAGATTTTGTAGCCTTACTGCCCAATACCACACAGCCAAAAAATTCAGTTTCTGGTTTACTGTTCTACTATTTCTATATTATTGTCAGAACTGTTAAGTGAAAAAGAAATAGTTATTTAACTGTTAAACTTCTAATTAATTCATTGCTTAATGTGGACATCACCAGAACTTCACAACAAACCTTCCTCTTACTTCTTCTACACAATCGGTATACAAATACAAGGAAAAGCAATTCTCGACACACACACACACACACACACACAAAATAAGATCACACACACATACACACACATTCAAAAAACAAGCAAGCAAACAAACAACCACAAAACAAAATAAGAAGTATGCATGTAAACTGTCAGAAAGAAAACTATTTTTTCATCATTACCATTTAAATAATTTTAGTTAGAGAACAGAGAGAGGTACACTGGACCACACACCCCCCCCCAACAACTAGGTGTGCCCTGTGTAGGGCCACATGATCCTAAACACTAACCCAGTAACCATGCACTGAATCTCCTTTCCTGACTTGATGCCATGGAAGTGCAATGGCTTTAGCCTTTAACTAGCCTTTATATGGGCTCTGTGCTGGGCTATATTCTGTGGAGTCCAAAATCGCATCCACTCTGGAATTCAGCCCACAAATTTGAGCCTACCTCCGAGCCAGGGAGATATCTTTGACTACGGGTATCAAGCAGATACCCAAGGACATTCATTCCAATTTTAGTTTCCGTTGCTTCTCCCTATAGTAAAAACTTACAGCTACATACTCCAACAGTATAAAAGCCTAGACGATTCATTCAATCAAGACACCCACCTCTAGAGGCCCAGCTACCAGGGATTCAAACAGACTAAGGTTCCTTAACCTCCTTAGAGAGAGGGTTTCAGAACATCATGCGTGGTCTGGAATGCAGGCTCATGCTGCTGGCCTCAGCTCCTCAGTTGCACCAACTCAGGACAGTTCTTATAGATTCAAACTCTGCTGTTCCAGAGGATTTCCTCCACTGGGTACGGAGGCCCTCAGTGAGACTGACTTCACCACTGATCTTAGTTGATCCAGAAGGGCTGCAGTTCCCAATGTGAGATCAATACAGTTCTGTAACATCTGTTAAGCCAGAAGGCACCAAACGAGCACCCCCATTAGTTTTACTTGGAAGATATTCTTTTCCTCATGATGCTTCCTGCCTACCAGCTTCGATTTCGAGCACAATAAGGCTCTGGGGCACTCACAAGGGCATCTGATCCCTCCCTCCAGTGCCTTCTGCGCTGATGCAATGTGTATTCACCAAATGTGTCCACTAAGGACACATTGTATCCGTCCAATGTGTCCACTACGGAAAAGTACAGGCACTCCCCTATTTAAAGAAGATGATGATGTGGGGTTCCCCTCTGTATTCCATTGGTTAATAAAGAATATTCCTTGGGTCTATCACAGAACAGAGTAAAGCAAGAATTCCACAGAGCGATAGGAAAAGTAGGCAGAGTCAGTGAGATGATGCCATGTAGCTTCCAGAGGAGAAAGATGCAAGCTGCCAGCTGGAACCTTAACGGTAATCCACGAGCCTCATGGTAAATATAAAACAATAGAAATAGGTTAATTTAAGATGTAAGAGCTAGTCAGAAATACACTTAAGATAATTGGCCAAGCAGAGGTGTAATTAATACAGTTTCTTTGTGATTATTTCCAGTCTGGGTAGCCAGGAACCAACAAGCAGTCTCCATCTACTAGATGGTAACTGTGTTTCCAGGTAGATACTTGGTGCAAAAGAAGGGAGACCCCCACCATGACTGCAAGGAAATTGTTGCAGGAGATTTTTCTCCTCAGAGGCAGCCACTCCTCAACTAATTTCTGAAAAATTTTGCTGATGGGTGCTAAAGCCTAAAACAGAGATACTAGTCCATCAAATCAAGAGTAACAAAGCAGCAATACGTTGAGGAAGTGGACTGCTGGCTGTGGACAGAGAAATTAAAAGCAGAGAACAAATCCTATAGCTCCTGGAAGTTATCTGCAACCCAGGGTAGCGGCAGTTCAAGACTCATGGGACAAATCAAGGAGGAGTCCATGAGTTCAAAATCCCATGGTCTGTATCCATTAACACCCAGAAGGAATGTTTATATTACCGCTCTTTCCAGAGCTCCCTCATGTAAGTCAGAAACTCAGAAAGGCTAGTTAACCACCATACATAGGAAGATGTTAATTCCAGAGATGACAGTTCCAGTCTCCCCTCCAAGTCCATGAAGCAATCCATCTGTGGAAAAAAAATTCTTATAAGAATTGTTACAAAAATGTTTGGCAATGTCAACATTTCCAACACTCACTCAACAAACTTGCAAAGACTGTCTGCAGTGTGTTCAGAATAATCCCAAGTAGGAAACCAAGGCATCACGCTGACACAAAGTAGGGGTTCTGCCCATTATTATGTGCTTGCATCCAAAGCAGCAGAGGGTGCTGGTACTTGTTAGCTATGGCAGGCACTTTTCAGGCTAAGTAGAAGCTTTTCCTACCTGCGTAGAAGGTTAATTTGGAACTTGTACACATTATATCATGGCTAATCTTCTCGCTGAATTAAAAAAAGTAGAATATTAAAAATGGTGCTGGTCCAACATTGCAAAGAAACAGACCACTCTTAACCAGAAATTCTGCCATGTGTACTGCTAGAGTTAGTGGAACGCCTGGCAAATCTGATTATCCTGTTTCATTGTTCGGTTCCCATGCTTCTCATGGGCCCAGAGGATCTCTGAAAGTAGAACACCCATCCTATGTAGTTCTTGAAAGACTTGACAGTGTCCTGCAGATAATTGCCCAACAGTCACTGTGTCCTTAGTTAAAATTTTAGGTGTCAAACCTGGCAGCACTATGCCCATGCCAAGGCTGCTGATGAGCTGAGTCAGTAGCAAACCCCAAGGACCAACCCAGACCAGACTCTGAACTTGACCATCTCAGAATAACCCCAGAATGGAGATGGTGGCTCAACCCTCTTCTGAGGTAGTCACCACCCAACTGCTCTGTATTCACATAGAGTAGTTCTTATCTTCTTTAGATGGTGCTCACTGGGAACAGGGCAGCCAGCCATCATCAAGTTGTGACAGAGCTGCCTATGTGGAAAAGACAGACTGAGATCCCTGTGGAGGGGCTAGATGAAATGTATGTGAAGTCAATAAAGGTTTAAAATGCTATGAAATCATTTTAAAGTATTAACTTCATACTCTTAAAACAATAAAAAGGCTACATGGCACATATAAATCAATATAATTGTTGATAAGATAGTTTTCAGAAAAATACATAAAAGGCTGTACCTGAGCTTCTTCCTCTAGTTTTCTTAGAAGTAAATGACAACTTCTAATTGTTATTTCAAGCTGAAATAAGATTAATAAATAACATTTTAACACTTTTTTTTTTTACTTTTCTGTGGCTCTATTTAAAAATACATAAACTATTAGTACCTGTGCGATGTTACAATCAAATTTTATCTGGAAATTGGAGTGAGTAGATCATTTTCGGGACAGTCAAAACAATTGTAGAAGCATGAACAAGTTGTTCCTCTTGATAGTTTTACAGGGAAATGAACCAAGCACTTTATTTTAATATTACTTGTCTTTAGTTTTTTAAGAAGTTTAAATTCTCAAAAAGTTCTTTAAGTAAAATTCTTTGTGTCAAATTAAAATCATACTGTTCTAAGAACAGGAAAAGTTTATTTCTTTAATGTGCATAGTCTCTCATTTCAAAGGTATAATTTTACAACCTTTCTGTTCATTCTCAAGAAAGTGAGGTGTAGAAAATTCAACTCCTTCCCTTTTCCAAACGCTGATTTCTGTGGGTGCACCATCTTAGATAAACAAAGGATAAATCAAGCAGAAAGTAATATGGTTCGATAGAAGTGATTTCTCCAAGAGCACTCAATAAGTTACTATTTAAAATAGTGTATGTATTTTCCTAAATAGTATGTTTATTTTAAATAATATATGTATATAAACATATATATATATGTGTGTGTGTGTGTGTGTGTGTGTGTGTGTGTGTATGTATGTATGTTAGTTTAGCTTAGCAGTCACCAGAATCAAATGTCTTTCCGAGGTCAAAAAATTCAAATAATATACACTATACAGAATACAGACTCTCTGTGAGTATATTTAAAAGGCTTATTATTTCTTCATTGTATTACTTTTAATTTTTATTTTATTGTTATTTCTTTAATCTATGGCTGTCTATACTCTTTCTTCTCTCTCTCCTAAACTCATGTACATTTATCCAACACTATAACTTATTTAGAGCTCTTTTTCATCTTGAATCTGTCTTATTGTGTATCTGGAATCGTTTTTTGACCAAGGAACACTTCTTAAAATGCTAAGCGGTGTGGCTAGGACTAATTGTCTCTGCCACATCCAACATGGTGGAGATACATTCACCATCTCTGCAAGCCAGGCTCACTGCCTGAGCTCCAGGAACGTAGCAAGTCTATGTCACCATTAAGCAATTTGTAGCACTCTGTTCCCAAACTCTAACTCCTCTATAGCAGGAATTCCTGAAAGAGCCAGAGTTGCTCCTTTTAGTATGAATCAGTAAGTCATTTCTTAATGGAGCTGTGCTGCTGATTGCAGCTAACAAACAGAGCCTATCTGAAGAGAAATAGGCAGCTACCAAGATGCTACACTTGGCTCCTGTTTTTGTGGGCCTAGAAGTCCCATTTTTCTTAAGCTTTCCTAGGTCTCATATGGATCTATACCTCAAATAGTGGGCACCATTACATAAACAGAGACTGTGGGTCTGTTCCCTGGGCCATCCAGACCCAAATAATCACATAAAATCTGTACTAATTGCAACACTGTTTAAATAATGGGATAGGCATATTCCTAGCTAGCTCTTGCATGTTAAATTAACTCAATTCAATTCATCTATGTAACACCACGAGGTTGGGCCTACTGATATGGTTCTAGTGTCTTTTTTTCCTTCTACAGCTACATGGTATCTGCCTGACTCTGGCTTCTTTCTCCCTCTACCTCTGCTTTGATTTCCTGCCTTGCTACCTTCTTCTTTAACATAGTCCAAAGCAGCTTATTTATTAACCAATGGTAATAAAACATACTCATAGCATACAGAGGGGAATCCCATATCAATGGAATGAGGCAAGAAAGTCAAGGTGTTAGAAACGAGCGGATCCCAATAAACTTTAACTGTTTCTTGGTGTTTCTGTCTCTTGGTTACGTATAAAGTTCAATTTAAAGTGATCCGGACAGAGCCAAGGAAGTTGCAGCTGTATCTTGGTGGTCAGGTGTCCTAATATAAGGCAGATTGTTTCTTTGTTATTACCAATCCTAACAGTTCAGTTAGGGTCTTCTCACTGAATCAGAAACTAATGTACCAAGGACCTCAAACGTCATAAAACTTTTAAGTCTTAATTATGATATATTTTGTATTGTGGAATTTTCAAGGAGGTACTGAGAAAATGTTACTGAAAGAGAATTCAGGTCACCATGACTTTGGAGGGTACAAAAGTCAATCATCTGCATCAACATGCTACCCACTTCACAAATATTCACAAAGACCCACACCTCAGACCCCAATGGGATATACTTCTCTTTGCTTAGATAAATAAGCTTCTGTTTGTGCTATCTGTGGCTCTCTCCTGATTCCTTCCTTCAAGAATATAAGAACCAAGAAGAAAGTTGCATCCAGTTGTGGCATTATTAAAGAAGAGGTTAAAATGCAAAGTCATCTCCAGAAAGATGTGAGTTTGGTTTCTCTGTCCTCACCCATCCTGATCCCACTTCCTGTTATCCTATTATCCCATCTGGAGGAAATGACTTGCCGTCATTAGCACATGGGAGAACTAATCTAAATATCGTGCCACACCTCAGCACGGAATCATGACCAAAAGGAAACATTATCGACTTCCCATTACTTGTAAACAGCTAAGGTGAAAGGCAGATACAGAAACAGGAAGTGCCCAAATGCTGCTCATTTCCTTTTCTCTGATAAACATCAGATAGGAGAACTTTCATGTGTTTCCATTGTAACATTTTTAATCAATTATTACTAACATGATTAACGTGGTTGGTTAATATGTATGACCCTTAATTTTCAATATTGATTACTAAACATTTTAAAGAATTAAAGTTGTTTTCACAATCCAACCAAATTTGTTCGATAATACCTACAAATGTTAAGTCATATTTAGGGGATCTGCTTTGTCATAAATATATCTACTCAAGTGTGTAGAAATATTGATAAATAATAATGTTCACTTTGATGTTATATGTTTAGAAAAAGGTCTAAAACTATACAGTATGAAATACAATGTCATAAAGAACATATTGATTTAGAAACCTATTTTTTTTTTTTTTGTAACTGACTCAACCCCTTTATGCTGATGTCTTTGTTTCTTTGTCCTGTCCCACGAATCTTTTAGATTTAGGGAGCTTTCCTGATTTCTGGGACCACAGATTATTTCACGCTCATTACAAACATTTTTTTTTGTCCCAGCATAATTTGCTATTCCTCCAAAGCCTCTCCTTGCTTTTTGTTAAGTTGCTTTATTTGTGTTAGTTTTATGAACATATATAATGTATTTAGATTCTATCCACCAGTCTCATCTTTTCCCCTGTCCAACTAAAAGAAAGTTTTCTTTGCACTCAGCTTGATTCTCATTAGTGACAGCAAAGCCACTTGTCCCTGAAAGCACCACCTGAATTATCCAGAAACCACAGGTATCACTCAACTGACTGACAGTTCCGCAGCTGTTGGGCTTTGGAGAAATACGAAGACTGAATTTAGAAAAGGGCATTGAGGTAGGGGGTTCTTCCTACCTATTAGTTTTGGAATAATTTTATACCATTACTGATCTCCCCCTCTATGTGTGTGTGTGCTAAAGATTAACTATGCTAAAATAATAGTATTCAAAGACTTCTTAGGTTTATTTCCTGATTTCTGCATTACAGATCAGACTATCCCACAGAAGACCTTGTTATCAATTGGGATATATTAGGAAAAATAATTTACCTAATGAAAAAATATTAATGAGAAACAAAATTTTACTGCAAAGGGTACTAATTCTAAATAAAATCAACCCCGAGAATGTATCATATGATAAAAAATAAAAGAAATCATTTAACTTTACCCTATCATGAGGAAGATGCAGACAGGCTTTGGGTTCAGAGTTCTATATGTTGATCTTCAACAATACCTAACATATGTATGGTAGCAACATGAGACCTAAGTGACCGAAGCCGATGTAACCGAGGCAAGCATTCAATTATGAGAAAAGAGGAGTGATTTGGGAAAGCCTCCGAGATGCTAAAATGTTAAATACTGTTTGCTGTGTTCCGATTTGCAAAGCATTTTAATTTAGTATTCACTATAAGGGCAACTAAGACGTGCCAAGTTTAAATTCTCCGTGTCAGAGGAAGTGGTAATTAAGTATTTTGAAAATTATGCATGTGTGAGAAATAAACCGCTAACAAAACTGTGATTGTGGCCACCAGAACTATAAACTATAAACTATGGATTGAAACAGCAAAAGCTGATGTCTGAGAGATGAAGTTTAATGTTTATTTAAATTTAAAGGAATAATTCCAAGATTTCACCATGCAAGCTTTGCTTTTAGTGCATTTTGGACAACTGTCATAAGCAGTCCAGCACCATTCTGAGACTAACCACAAGAATACATTGCACATCTACACCTCCTCATTTGGAGACCTGGACACTTTAGGTATGGTGTCTAGTACGCACTGTCAAAACAGACATTGCTGCGACAGTCTTATATTCCCTATTAAATCTTTGTTTCTTACGGCAGAGTCTCAAATCAGATCTGGAGTCGAGCCAAAATAATCTCTGCATACTTAAAGAAGTTAGATATACTGACCTAAAGACCACTCAGATAACTGGTAAATAGAGTCCTTAACATATGAAATGAGGTCTCAACGAGTGAATGACAGCTTATTGTGGGCTGAGCCATGTCGCCTAATTGTATCAGTCTTCCCTGGGCATGTTGAAGATGTACCCATGGTCCTCCATGAAACGTGACTACTGAGAAAAAGCATTTGCCAGCATGATTCAGTTAAAACAAGGTCACTGGGATTGACCCAGATCCAAGATAGCTGATGTGTGTATAAGAGAACGTTTCAGATCCTACTTGTGCAGAAGGAAGCAGATATGAAGGCAGAGAGAAGACCAGCATCTGTAAGTCAATCCCAAAGTGCCTGGCATGGATCCTCCTTTTATCCAAGCCTGCTGACCCGATGCTTAGTTATTATTTCAGCTTGCTGTTAATGGAATAACGCAAACAAGATTGGTCTCTTTTATTTCCTTCTGTCTTGTTATTATAGAGACAGAAATCAGTGATCTGCCCTCACGGAAGTTTTCATTCAAGTGGGTTGTTCCATGGTGTCACAGCTTGGGAGTCAAGAACAAAACACCATAAACTGGGTGGTTTTGCTGGTAAAGCCTTATGTTCTCATAGCCCTGGAGGTTGACAGTACAAGATAAGGATCCTGCCTGCCATGGTTGAGGTCTGTGAGAAATGCCTTTCTGGCTTGTAGACAGGCACTTTGATTGGCTTCACATGGCAGGGAGACAGTTCTGATGTTCCTTCCTTGTCTTTTAAGTGCTTAGGTCCCTTCACAAAGTCCGCACTGTTATAATCTAAAACAAAACCCATTCTTTACTAAAGGCCCATATTTAATTATCATCGTTTTAAGGATTGGGAGTGTAGCATGCACAGGTCAGTCAACAGGACGTGACATGGCTGAAGGTGACAATGTGGTAAGTCCATTTCTCTAAAATCGGGAAGTAATTGCTCAGTAACATCAGTGACTGTCAGGTTCCCGTTGCTTTCTTCTTTTCTGATTTTCTCAGTTATTTCAGAAATCCTATAGGAAAAGAAAATACTATTTAATGAAAACTACTAGATTGGATGAACAGGAGTGAAGATGATGAGGGTTTGTGTGATGATCATGAAATCTGTTTTGGTGCATTTTCCAGACTGCAATAACCAACATTTTCCTACCTTGTCCACTCCCCGAGACATGGAGAAAGTCTTGATAAACATCAGATTTGGGGCTACTTCCCTGATTAACCATGCCCTAGAGTTGTTTGGGTTCCAAGATTTTCTTTTGATGTCTATTATACCAGGAAGAGATGGATAAACCACATTTGGAATTTTTAAGTTATCCCTCAAAATATTTTTCACATTTTTAAAAACCAAAATACATTCTCAAAAACACTTTTCCCATTAAGGCAGTGTGTGTTGTAAGGGAAACTTTCCCCCATATGGTTCTGATTCATTTACACTTAACTCATCAAAAAGTTGTTTAGGAAAAACATTTGATTGCCTAGGAAATTGTTTTGATCTAAAAAAAAAATAAAAGGAAGAATTCATTAACTAAGATAAACACAATCAGAAATGAACACTCAGTGTTTGAATTCTGTTGTTCTGATTTCTGGTGTTCAACACTCAAACATTCTAATTGCCATTTCTAAGGCAATTAATAATTGCCTTGTTTATAAATTTATAAATTTTTATAGTTCTCTACATAAATAAGAATTTTCCCCACATAAATCTGGTATAATAGCTCCGTGATAAAATAGAACTGAATGAAAACACAAGATAAAGGAAACTGATTGCGCCTGATAACAGAAACACATTGCAAAAGCATGTGCAAAGAATACGATCAAAAATATAGATGGCGGTGTGTTTTATAGAGACTTGAAGGATGGCTCATTTAACCCAAACTTACACTTTAGAGTTGACAACGGGCTCAGGGTTTCCGTAGGCAAAAGGACTGGGCCCTTAAGAAATGTCCTTAGTTTCCATAAATAACTTTAAGTATGTGATAACAGGTTCAGAATTTCTCTTTGACAATACTTGAAAAGCTAATCAAAATTGTGATACAAATATATCTAAGTTCTTATAATATTAACACATCTAGGAAATTTGATGCATTTGGCTCAGAGAATAGAGATTTCAGCTTTATTACACTATGAATATCAGATATGCATATGAGTATCCTCTGGTATTTCATGGAGGAATCAGGTAGAATGAGTTGTTTTATGTATATTAACTTTTAATCCTAATTAAGCTCATGCAAACAAAAATTCAAACTCTCAGGGCTATTTGAATCAAATGATATTTTAATTATTTATAACTGGAAACAGTTTAGTACATTCAAATGATGAACATAGAAAAGGCATTTTATAAAATTTTTATTAAAATAGCACTTTTAAATTATTTGTAATATATATATATAAAATCCTCTCTTTTCTCCCTTTAAACAACATTTATTTATCTCGCAACCCTTGAATTCTTTTTTTTGTTATTGTTATTGCATATATACATATATAATTATACATAAATGTTCACATATATGTCACAACAACACGATGGGGTGACATCTGTGGGGGTCCAGACTCAAAGGGTTCATATGTTTCAGGGTAGGAGTATGTGGATTAGAAATGTCAGCAGAATAAACAGAGATACTAAATAAATACTGAGATATAAGAAAGTTCCAGGAGGCAACCCAGTGAATGCTGGGTTTATTTCTTATGATCTTTAAATAGCCAATCCAAAAAAGGAGAAGAAAACAAAAGACATTTTTATTTTGATATAAGGAACAAAGTGATTACCATATTCATAATCAAAAAGCCAAGAAACCACACCCTAGGTGAAGATATTTTTTTTTAGTAGCCACATCTTAAGTTAAATTTCCTGTCAATTATCATGAAGGAACAAGAATAAATTTCAACTCTTTGACTCTTATTAAAGATGGAATGGGTCGACTTCTGTAGCCCTCCTCATATATATGGCCTAAATATGCAGATACAACTTGCTCTGTCTCTTAACTGTTACTGGTATGTATGTGATATAATTTTTGTATACACAAGTTATCAAGCATTATATTTCTCCAAACTATTTTTACCAAGAGAACAAGGACATCTAAAGATATTAAATAATGAAGAATATCTAGAACTATTTATTAATAAATGAAAAGTGTCTTTTCATATGAACATAGATCAACAATTTTCAGTAAAATACAACTAGAAATAAAATTTGGCTTCCAGCAGACTTCTATATAAAACAAAGTAAAATAGCCATGGTACCTATAAACTATTTAGTAATTTTATATACTTTTTTTTCAATCTTCACAATGTTCTTTTAGAAATATTTTCCTGTTCTATTACATCGAAGAATCAAGAATCTGAGGGATTGTGTAAGTTTCAAAATTAGTAAGACTATGTCTTCCCTGATCAAGTCAGGTTGGTTCTGACTAAATACTTAAAACAAGGAGATCACAATGTTTGGTGGTGTGAAAATTAATTTAAAAATTAAATTTTAGACAGCCAATTGATGAGACCTTAAGGGTAAGTTTCTCTGATCTCATCTTTTGAGGAGATGAAATCTCACAGTAAACCCTCTGTTTTTCCAGGTCTGACAGATGTTCTGTCCCCCTCTTCCTCTATGATCCCTGAAACATAGATTCAGGGATTGGATTATAGGTAAATAAATCGCTTGTGGTTGGCACCCATGGGCATTTGTCCTCTACACTTTGGTAAACTGTGGTTATTTTGTGTCTCCTTCTGTTTGCAAGGAGATATTCCTTTGATGAAGGGTAAGAGTTATCTGTGGAAATAAAGAGAAATGTTTAGAACCTTCATCTGGACAAGGATGACACCTAGAGATACGCGTGGAGGAACGGGCAAAAACTCAAGGGGCCCCATCCCTAAACTAAGTTCCACAGGCAACTAAGGAATTGTGACAGAGAGAAAATAGACTTTTCCAGGGAAGAGCCCCCAAATTGATTAGCTATTCAAAATCAAATGGTCAACCTTGCAATCGTATCTATACAATTACGTTATTTTGACTGACTAGGTTGTGTTTACATATTTAGAAGTGCGTTTATGCATAACTATTAATTTGAGAGAGGAAGGGTGTTATGTGGTGTGGGTTGGAGGGAGGAATGTTAGGGAAAGAGGGATAAGATGATCTATTTTTTGCAAAAATGAACATTTGTAAATTAAAATATGATATTTATAACCGATTATTTTCTAGAATACAGTCATACTTCTCTTCTCACTGACCATGACTTCTACCCTGTAAAGACAAGTAATTGTACTGGATTTCATGGAACACCAGGCATGCAATATTTGTAATGATCTCATGACCATTTGATATAATAATACATAGATAGAATTATAGTTAAGACCATAATTTTCATTATCTGAATTGAGCCTTTTATTATTTTATTTGACAAGATGACCTTTCAAAGAAAGAAATAAATAGAATAAATGATAATGAACCGTACTGATATTTCTTACATATTATTTATATGTATTTCTAAACACATTTGATATAGTGCTACTTAATCTTTTTCTATTGTATACGAGTTTATCCTTAAAAGCCATTATATTCCAACCTACCGTAGGTTCCTCTTTTTTTAAATTTTTAGTTTTGAGACAGAGTATCACCGAATTCTCTATACTGACCTTGAACTTACCGAAGCCCAGGCAGGTCTTAAGTTTGTGATCCTCCTATCTCAACTTTCTAATTATCTTATTTCAGCTTTCATGTGTGAACCCTACTAGACCAAGATTGGTGTTACATTGGCAAAACCTCAGGTAACATTAGAAGCTAGGGGATCATTCTCTCATGTCCTTAAGAGAGAATATGGCCACATGTCTCCTTATTGTTAAACTTTCAGATTCTAAAATGATGAGACATGAAATTCCAAATGTTTCTAAGTAAATAATTCTGATAAGAAATATGCCTTATACCCAAAGAAAGAAGTTGTCTGCAATTCATAAGATTTTAAAGTTATGACTTAGGTTAGGTTTAGGGAAATCAACTAGAAAGCAAATGCACCCAGTTAATGGAACAATAAAATAAAACTCTATCTGAAAGAAAATTTTACAGTTAAAAAATAAACATTACAGTTTGCACCATTCTTTTGTAATACATGAGCTCTGGAAGTAGGTCATCTTACAAAAAAATAAAAATAATTTATTTTAATGGGAAAGTCTTTTTTCCTTCTTGTCAAACTGTTTAGACACCAGGCTCCACAGCCCCTTTTGATTACAGTGATAGACTGCCATTCTAATAATGGATACCATATAGTATTGAACATGAAGCCGTCAACTTCCATCTTCCATACTTTACTTGACAACCACATACATTTAGAATCAAATGTATGAACTGATATAAGATCTGCTGTTATACTTTTTTAAACTATGAGATAAGGTAATGGTATTCGAATGGTGTGAGGCTGTATCCTCTGTGTTTCCTTGGGGCCTTCTGTATGTCTAGCACGGGAACTAGAGCGGAAGTGTGTGCATCCCTTTACTTTAATATTACCCTAATTCCAACATTCTTTGGAGGCTTCTGCTCCACAGGAGATTATTGATATTGTATGCTCCTTCTATATATGGTTAATATATATATTAATTATATTAATATATATATTAATTCATATTAATATATAATATGAGTATTTAGATCAACTAAACCTCAATATACAGGGCTGACCTTGTATTACTTGTTTTAGAGTTAACCCTGGTCAGAGAAGAGTACTATTGTATAATAAAACTGTACATGGGAAATCTAGGAATCTATAGAGCAATATTAAAATACCAAATTCATGGGATTTACTTGTTGGCACCTAAAGGTAACTTTCCAGTCATACCTTTACAGAAATCATGGCACGGAATACTTGGGTCTTGGTTTTAAATAATTGTTAATGTAGTACAGATTCTTTTATTACACAATGACTGAAAGGAAATTTGAATGCTAAAAGAAGTAAACATTCTTCGTGTGTTAATACTGTGCATGCAATCTGTCTTACACTGGAAAATCTTTCAAGATGTCCTCAACAGGCCAAGACCAGCCACGAGCAACTGGACTGAGTCCTATTGTTCAGCTGATAGGACTCTCTGCTTGCTAGAATTAAAAAACAAATAAATCTACATCATAAATTTCAGGTATTTTGCTATACCGACACAAAATAGATAACAATGCTAAGTTTCCTCTTTTGGTCTGAGAGCGTCCTGGTTTCTCAGTGAAGTTTAGAGGATACTTGGGTCACTTAAAAGAATTATTGGTTGTTTAAGTTAGCCTGGAACTTGTAGCATATTTCACTTGCTCTTCATTTGTTTTCAGGTTTGTGTTTGTTTGTTTTGCTTTTCAAGACAGGGTTTCTCTGAGTAGTTTTGGAGCCTGTCCTAGCACTTGCTCTGTAGATCAGGCTGGTTTTGAACTCACAGAGATCTGCCTGTTTCTGCCTCCCAAGTGCTGGGATTAAAGTGCTGTGCCACCAATGCCCGGGGTTATTTTCAGGATTTTGAAAGAGAAGTCCACTCGAGTTCTAGTTCTTTATCCTGGAGAGGAGAGGCTTAGCCTTGCATATTCTCAGGACTTCTCTTCAGGTGGGCTTGTGAGATGGTAAATGTGATTTCAGCAGATGTAGATCGATGCTTAAAATCTATCTTGCTTTGCATCCCCGATGATGATAGATCAGAATGCACTTTATATTCCGTTTTCTTCTGATATTCTAATTTTTCATGTATAATACTTTTTCATCTTTCTTACTATTCCCTGGTGCATGGTGGTTCTTTTTCATGATTCATACATTTTTGTTTGTTTTTCTTCGAACTTTCTTCATTTCTGTTGTATTTGATGCTTGATGATGGTTTTATTTCTTTCTTGGAGTTCCCACATTTCAGCCATGGTGCCGGTGCCTGTGTGTTCTCACACATCGGCACTTTTTCTATGTAAAGAGTGTTCCTAAAATAATAATTAAGCTTATTTAAAACTTCCAGTCTGATAATCCTACGTCTGTGTTACATAATAACCAGATTCAGTCACTGGATTTGCTACTTCGGTTTGTCATCCGTTTCCTTCCCCATGCCCTATAACTTGTTTTGTAAAGCCCTACAAGATTACTAAAGAATAAAGACTAAGATTTACATTGTGAATGTAGGTGCTTTATTTTCCAAATGCCTCTGATGTCCTGTCTTCTGTCTAATCCCTTGTTTTTGGTCTGCCCTAAGATTACCTCCTAGAGAGCAGCTGTGTCCTAAAACTCACACAACCACAGCTATCTATTATGCTGGTCCACTCCTGCCATTTTGAAAATGTAGGAGAAGGAACTTGTTTTATAACAGTGCTGTGGAAATCTCAGCTTTCCACAAATCCTTTCTCTAGACTGTGCTATTCAAAAGTGTTTCCTAGAATCTTCAGATTCTTTCTAATGTGAGACTATGGTTTAGGAAGTGCTCTTCCTCTGAGAAGGGAAACTCTCCACGGCGTCCCGAGCATTCAGTGTTGTTTATAGCAAATGTTCAGTGCATATTGTACAAAGACTGCTCCTTGTCTTCTCTTGGCAAATTTGAGACAACTTCTCCTTTTTCCTGGAGGCCAAAATTACTGAGTATATCCCCATCTCAGATCCTAACCCCAGACAGTCTCACTATTAAATCCATCCCTCACTTGCTTCTGTGAATTTATCAAAATTATGAGTTAAATATTCCAATAGGTTAGTGGTGATGGCCTCACCTACAACTAGATATCCTGGTGGACTCTCTGTTTACACATCCTTTTACTGAGGAATGGCAGTTAGTTCTCTGATGTGTCCAAGACAAACCTTTTGCTGCCAGTCTAATCCAACATTCTTCCTGAGAGTGTGGGCGTGTCTCCTTTCAAGCATTTCATATTTTGGGGTTGCAACCAGATTTTTTTCATGTGTCTTGACCGTTAAATTAATCAGGCTGTCCCCAACAGACCTAACTCATCAAGCCTGCTCAAGAAAATTTAAATGCTGTTCTTCAAACTGTAGGCACTTTCAAGAACATGAACATAAGAAAGGCAAGAATTTTCCTAGATGCTTGGAATTCAATTTCAAATGAGGAGAACGTCTCAGATCATCCTTCAAAAGTGTTTAAAATTCTTAATATATATCGGTATAATCTGCGAGGAATTTTATAGCCTTCCAAATACAGCAAACACTAATAGATTTAAAACAGTTTTTACATGTTAAAGATCAACATGGACTATATTACTTTCTTCTCATGACTTGGCCGAGTTATTTATTATACAAAACTTAAACTCATTAGAATAAAATAATTATTGAAATATTTATTACATGATTCTTGCCTGATATCATTTATGCTGTAATTTATACCTGATATTTGTTCTTATTGTATGTAACTTTGTATTAGGCTTAGAACTTTCTTATTTAAACAAAAGGGGAGGTGTTGTAGTAATTCCTACCACCAGTAACCTTTAAGTTACCCACCCACTTGGGCATGGCCTTTTGTACTATATATGCCTATGTAAAGCACACATCCAGTCTCTTTTCCGGCTGCTGAATTTGGTTGCTGTTCCCTATTCGAACAGATGACTGTGATCTATGAGTCCCCACTAAATAAATAACCCTCTATTATACTCAATTCTGAGCTAGTGTGGGATTTCTTTTAGCCACCAAAAACTCCATTCAGCAGAAACTGACATACTTTTGCCATCAAAAGAACAAGAGAGCCTTTCTTTAGGCTTCCTCTCATCATACAGCCTAATATTTCAGAAGACCATCTATAGAGATTGGGTCCTCTCTGATATTCCCTGTGTTTGAATGCTAAGTTCATCCCTTACTATCACTAGTTTCTTTTCTCTGGAATGAAAATAAATTTTAAATAAAATCCACCCTTCAAGATTTCTACATATTCATTTTTGATTTACCAAATGATGTTGAAGTTTTTGAGAATCCATTATGATCTGAGCTGTGACCAAAATTACTTCTACAAGGTTCCCTTGATTGGCTTGCTGTCTTTGGGCAAAATCATTTTAGTACTAGATGTAAATTTGAATGTATATAATTTTTTTGCATCCCTAACCAGATGTTTGTATTCACTTTATGTTCTTCGTTTTTCACCTCGGAAATACAGAAAGATTTATTTGTATTTACTTCTTTAAAGGAATAATGTTTATTATTTGAGTCATACCTAACCTTGCACACTGTATGTGTTTTTTCAGGTTCATACTTGCACATTTTGTTACCAGAGTTCCTAAAACTCAAATTTAGAGTATTAATAGCTGAATAGGTAAGATGTAAAATATTCTTGCATATTGTTAACTCAATTATCTCAGTGCTTTTATTTCAATTTCTGAAGCAAGTTATATAACTAGAAAGAAGTACCTGGAATTTATTGATTCTCATGACATAAAAGACTTTACCAATTGCCAGGCAGTTAGGAAAATTGGTGGTACACACCTTTAATCCCAGAATTTGGAAAGCAGAGGAAGGTGAATCTCTGTGAGTTCAAGGCCAGTCTGGTCTATAGAGTGAGTTCTAGGATAATTAGGACTATTTCACAGAGAAATCCTGTTTCAGAATAGAAAAAAAAAGACTTTCCAAAATATATATTTTATGGTAAAATTTTTATGTTTTATTGAAAGTCAATATAGAAATCAAGCATAAAGAGAACACGTTCTACATGCTTAAAGAAATTCCTAAAATTTAGTATAATTATAAACTAATGACTGTCTATCAGGGATTCATATTATCTAGGGACCAGTAACACAAAAGGGATAGTCAAGAACAGTTAAAATTCCATGAAGTCAAACAATTGAAGTGATATGCAAGTAAATAAGTATACCAAATGCTATCTTAATAATAATATTTTATTGCATGAATATTTAAACATAAAATAAATTGGGTAAATTGGCAATATAATTCTTTTTTATTTAATATGTAAATAAATATTCTTCAGATTATTCATAAACTTTGACTAGGAAACAAACCCTCAGTAATAGAAGGATTTTAATTCTTCTTAATATACATTTTCTTTTCTTATGTGTTTCTTATACCCTATTCTAGTCATTGTAAAGCAAGTCAAAATTAATTATGAAGAAAAATATAAGTGTTTATCTAAAATATATGTAACTATTATTTTAATTGTTATATATTATAGCAAATTATTGATCAGTTACTTTAATGTTCATTAAAATTAAACACCATATTAGGTATGACTTTACAACATTATTTTTAATCTCTTTATATAGATTTTATTAATATAATATAGTAAACGTCCTAGGGAAATGTAGTATGCTAACAAAATATTGTTTTAATATTCCATAGTTTCGATCCAACATTCAGATTTGCATTAAATTTAATTACTGTCCTTTAAGAAACTCCTGAAGTTAGCAATAGCATAGGAAAATATTGAAATATCAAGGAAAATCTTGAAATATAGAATATTTTCAATACTGTCTATTGGCAAGTATCTAGGACTTTGCTTATTGGTGTCCATGATCAGTGCTGCTGCCAGAGACCATGCTGATGTGTGTGATCCGTGTTCCTACCACAGACCATGTTGGAGTCCATGTTCCATGTAGTTGCCTGAAGTCATGTTGATGCCTGTGATGTGTGCAGCAGCCAGAGACTCTGTTGATGTCTATGCTATATGCTTCTACCAAAAATCATGATGAATTCTATGATCCAATCTACTGCTAGCTGCTGTGGGCAAGGAAGCTTCTTGTGTAATGGTATAGATGATTACAGACTAATAACTAAGAAAGAGAGACATGGAAGGTTTCAGTGACAATGCCCTCCCCACCCCAAAAAACAGTCCAGAGAGGAAACTATTAAAGAGAATTCTTAAACATTGTGATAGGGATTTGGAAGTTTAGCTTTTAACAATTGATGGTTTTTAACTGTTTGAGAATATTATTTTAGGGTGTGTTACATTTGTTTATGCTCTGGAACATTTGCTTAACAATAAAAAAATGTGTTACTTTTGTTTATGCTGCATTTGTTGAACTTTGTGAAGCTGTGATTCTAAAAATTATAATGGTCTAATAATAAAGAGCTTAATTGCTAATAGCAAGGCAGGAGGAAGAATAGGCAGGGCTGGCAGGCAGCGAGTATAAATAGAAGGAGAAAGCTGGAAGAAGAAGGAGTATCAAGAGAACAAGGAGTGGAGGACATCATGGCCCAGCTCCCATCTATACAGCGAACCAGAGTAAGAGTGAAAATGAGAAGACCAGGCATTTAAAAGAAAGTTTAAGTCTCCATGTGATTTATTTGGGAGCTGGGTGGCAGTCCCAAAAGAGTAAACAGTAACAAGAGAAAAAAAAATAGAAGAGGGTAGACATCTTTCTTGTCTTTTTTAAGCGCTGGACACAGAGAGTTTGGCCATGCTCCATTGAACATACGGGCAGCACAAATTGAGCTTTGTGAGTTTTTTGAGGGATGTGTTTGTGCAAGGGTGGGATGGTGGACCTTGAAAGAAAAGGAAGTGAGTGTCAAGATGCAGTATATGAAATTGCCAAATAATTAATAAAAATTATATATTGGAGAAAAATAATTTAAATATGTATGATTTAATATTTAATATTTCGCTTATTTTGATTTACATGCAACCTGTAAGAAATGAAATAAACTTCATTATTTTTAAAATATTCACATTCATATGATTATAAGTTAGGTATGCTTGACATTAGGAAAGGAAAGGCCAAGTATGCAAATCACTGTTTTTAAATCCCGTCTTTAAATCCCGTCTTTAAATTCCTGTTACTTTGTAAATAAAAATCAAGGATTGAACCCGGCATAGAGCAAACAAGCAATGAGCAGCCAGCTTCTTCAATGAGAGCTTAATGAAAATCCAAGGAATGCTTACAAATTAGAGTGTAAATAAAATTACTTATTTTGTATCCTAATAAACAAAATCTATAAGAACATCTATGTTTTGTGTTAACCAAATTAAAATGTTATTTATCACACACTTTAAATACACTACAACTGTTTACTGAATATATTGTGGATAGTCTCCATTTTGGTGGTCACAGGGCAATTTGTTAGAGTTGGTTTCTACTTATACTACATGACTTTTGAGGATCAAACTCAGGTCATTAGGCTTAGGGGAAATCCTTTAATGCACTGAGCCATCTTACTGGCCCAAGATATCACATATCTGTAAAGCAGATAGTAGTTTGAGGTTTAAAAGAAATGATGAGAAAGAATTACTACACTTATAAATTTGCTTACCGTGCATATTCATTTGATTTGTTATAAATGACTCCCTGAAAACCTCTTAAATCCACGTGAGGGTAATTAGAAGGCACCACCATGATGACCTACCTTATTAACAACAGAAAATGGAGTAAATGAAGTAGTAGCTAGCATGACATATTACTGCTAAGAATGATGTTACAAACTCATTAATTGTCATAGCAAGGTTCCCATATAAAAAATGATAACTGTATAGCACAACAGAGTTCACAAAGCATGTACAAAAGTATGATTTCTGTGATAGCTATTCTTGGCTGTCAAGTTGACTATATCCGGAAATATCTAAAATCCAGAAGTGGAGGGCCCACCAGTGATGGATGTTTTTTAAAAATTTGAAGTAGATAGATCCATTTCTAATTCAGATCTTGAGGCAGGAAGACATGCTTCTTCTTGAATCCCACATAAAGTATTGAAGAAGAAACCCTACACTCTTTGCCTGCTTGTCCTCACCTTGCTAGCAAACCCATTCCTTCATTGGCTATAGAAAATACTTCTTCGTAATTCCAGTATTAAAGACCAGCAGAGGAATCCAGCCTTGTGGACTGAGTAACTACTGGATTTATGGACTTTTTGTTCAGACCGTTATTGTTGGATTAGCTGGACTACAGCCTGTAAGTCATTCCATTAAATCCAATATGTATATTATATACTGAGAAAGAGATATTCATTCTACAAGTTCTGTTACTCTAGAAAACCCTGATTAGTACCATTTTTATTGATTCTTACAGAAGTATTTATGAAAACAGACAAACAAACAAAACTGTCTGATAATGCCGCAAGAAAAATATTCAATATAATTGTCTGTGCATGCTGTTATCAGGTTTATCAGGTACCACAGAATCACTGAATTCACTGAATATGTATGCCAGAAATGCAGCCCAGAAAATTCCATCATAATTAGCTTCTGTACATTTTGCACTCCACTTTAACAGCCATTAGTGAAGGTCAGAAATTGAAGACACTATATACTTTTCATTTTTAATTAAATAGCAACATTAAGCATTCTTAAACGTTCTTTCCCAATTTCAAGAATTTATTTTTAATATTTCTCCTGAGTCCAAAGGTACAGTAATATATTCTTTAATAGACAAACTTATAGAGGTAAAATATATACAAGTAAATTAAATTGCAAATGAAACCAGAATAGAAAATACCTACATCAACTCAGATTTTCTGTTAATCCTAATTTTTGTATAACTATATTCTATACATATACACATGTGTGTGCGTACACACACACACACACACACACACACACACACACACACGGGTACACACAATGTCCACCCGTACTAAATTGGTTTAATTTTCAATAAAGAGAAGCTGAGCACTTTAGAATGCATTCCTTACCCCACATGAAATCTTGAAATTAAAAAAAGGTTTTTAATTATAGAAAAACTATTAAATCTCTCACCTATCAACTTCATAGTCATTTCTCCAAAAATGTACTAATGACCTTCCAGTTTAATGAAAATTAATTGCTATTCTACCTTGACAATTGCATTATGATCGATCAAGTTTAAAAAATATGCAAGGGTCATTTGCTGCAATTCTGTTGCAATTCATTAAATCTGAAGCAGATGATAACTCTTAGATTATTCACATATTAGGGAATTCTGATGGCAGCTCTGAATGTCACTGTTTATACAAAAAGTGATACATCAAATTACTCCTTTATTAGCTAGTGAAAGAGGTTAGCATCTACTTTTTATAATATTCGCCATTTCACCACAATATCTTGGAAGCTCAGACACTAACATTAACTTTAAAAAACTATTACATTTTCATTTTTATTTGTATGTGCATTCATGTGTGTCTATGGGGGCATACATATCGATTTGAAGGAACAATTTGCAAGAGTTGATTTTCTCTGTTTATCATGTGAATTCTGGGATATAAAAATCAAGTTGCAAGGCTTGACAGCAAGTGCCTTAATCCACAGAGCCTACTCAACAACACAAATGTTAACTGTGTAAATGCAATGATTAAAAAACAATATATCTTAAATATATCATTTAAGATAGTGTCAAACACAATAAACTAATGTGACAAATTTTTATAGCAAAATTGATCTACATCTTTGCAAATATATTACTTATATCAAATAATAAGAAAAAATTGTGCACATTGGAAATTAGTAATTACAGAAAGATTAATAATACCACTAGACTGTGAAGAGAATACAAGCACTGTGTACTTGGTGGTCATAATCACGCCAATAGAGACAGTCTACAAAGACCCTTATTAATCTGGAGCTCTGGGAGAAATGCAGATTTTGAATGGCATTGGAATCTATGATTTTTCTGTTTAGCTCATGGCCCAGAAAAATGTTTGTTCCACAGTCCAGACACAACGAGAACTAGAAATACATTTTCCAAGTGATTGCCTGTTTCACCTGCAATTACGTCAGCAACTTCTATACACTCCTAGGACTATAGATAAGAAAAAAAAATATCAATAAACTAAATGAAATATGGAACTTCAGTCTGTGACTACAGAGAATTTAATATATTACGTGAGTATTAAATCTATCTTTCAACTAAATTATCCCCATGAATATTTTTTATTGTCTTTACATTTAGGTAAACCTAACTTTCCATTAAACTTTGGGAAACTATTGGCTCAGTCAGTAAAGCTTTTCTCCCAAAAGCACAAATACCTAACTGTGAAAAAGTCAGGGGTAGCAACACACACTTGTTGTTTTTGTATATGGGAGGTGGAGAACGGTCGCAGGACTCACTAGCTGGTTAATATAGCTAGGTTAGTGAGATCCAGATTGAAGGAGAGATCGTGCCTCAAAAATACAAGATCAAGAGAGCTGAAAGGCGACCCCTGACCTCCACCTCTGGCCTCCACAATTGTGAGCACCTTTACAGGCATATACAAATATTCAAGCACGTAGACACAAGGACAGGTATACATACCAGAAGATCATGATAAATGCTAATAAAATACTAAATAAGATGAGGGAAACTGCTAAGGTTGTAGTTTTCGCACTGAACTATATTTCATTCATTTTGAGACTTCATATTGTGCCACATTATATCTGTAATTTCATTATGTTTATTTTATAGTCGAATGCTGCCTGCGTGGAATGACACTGGCAACTGGTTTCCAAAGTAAGCTTGATTAATTGCCCATGCACCTAATGAAAGTATAGAGAATTTGTTTATATACAACCTTGTAAATAGGTCACACTCCATAAATTCATAAAGTTCTAAATGACTATAACTCCATAATTTTATAAAGTTCTAAGTCACTATAACATCGTATCACAGATTTACTGAAAAAAAAATAAAAAGCCTAAATAGGTTTGAAAGTAAGACAGCTTTGGATTTCTATTTAGATGCAGAAATTATTGTGTCAGATTAAATCCTATGATATTCAAGAATATTATATTATATCTATCCTTCTAAAAGATAAGGTCATTCATTTGAAAGCAAAAAAAGTATCTTTTGCATTTTAGACACAAAGCAATACCTTTGTTATTTTCTGCAATTGTTTTTCGTCTCGGCAGCTCAAAATGCATTATGAAAGGCACAGTAACACTATCCTTTATAAAGGAAAGTGGTGAAGATGGGACTTGTTTTGCTTTTTGGGGTGTTAACCAGGGTCTGAAGCAGTGGTTACCAAATTGAGTAACCCAGACCTCAAAAGTGGTGCAAAGTTACATTCCCGCACATTAAATGGGCACTGTGGCCACAGTTCATGCTTCAGTCAGTTGCTAGCAAGATTATTTTTTATAAAGTCAAATAGAAATCATTCTTGAACAAAGGCTCCCTACTTTACAAAAGTTGGCCTTTAAACACAGATAGTAGAACTGTAATAAGGATGTTGACGTAAACCCAAAGAGAAGAGGTATGTGGGAAAAGTATATGGGAGAAAAGCAGTAGAAATCAGTGTACCCAGTAACCTTCAATCAAAGTCACTCTTAGAAAGGATTGTTTTGTTTCCAAGAACTGAACAACAGTAGGCTTCAACCTGGATGTGATTTGTATCATGGGACATTTGAAACCGTTTAAATACAACTCATCTGCTATTGAATGCTGGTGTGTTTCTAAATTTTCTCAGAAAATCTTTTGTTAGAAATGTAGACAGGATTTTCTCACAAAAGAATTGTGGTTCATGACATTAAGTGGATTAGGTTTCAAATCAAGGCAACATAAGCCTCCTGTGCCCACAGAGGACCAAAAGTGTTGTACATATGGCCTCTTTCTTTTCTTTTGTCACTAGAAGACATTCACAGACCCCTGGAGGATTCCTCTCCTTTTATTTCAAGAAACAGTGGAAATCAAGGCCATATTTTCACAAAAAAAAAAGAAAGAGGACTTTTAAAGATGGTCATCATGCTAGGGTGACTAGGGTCTCAAGTCAAGTTGACAATCGTAACTTCTTGAGGTGATAGTTAGCATAATGAAAGTATTTTTAAAATCTATGAATAGAAATGATATGATAATCTATATTCCTAACTCCTCCCAACTTTTCAGATCATGTGAATCAGTGGTATTGGTGATGAATAACCTATGTGGTCATATTTTTCCTACTGAGTTTTCTTCCTATAACTTTTGACACGTTTGAAATGCAGCTCATCTGCTATAAAATACTGGTGTTTTTCCTAAATTTCTTAGAAAATCTTTCTTTGGGATCATCAGTACTAGTTATAGCATCAATATTTAATGATAAAACACAAGAGACTCAGTTGCAGTGATCATCAATACTATATAAAGATTCCTTAATAGTAGTAACTACCTCTTATTGAGTACCTACAAATCCCCACAACTTAATTTATTTTCTACCTTATCTTCACAACAGTATTGAAAAGGCAACCTCATTCAGTTGTAGAGAGGAGGCAAGTGATCAAAGCTTCCTGTATTACTCGGCTCTACATCAGGAGATTCCTGATAAATACAGCTTCTGTTTAGAACTGCTATTTAAGAAATTAACTAAATCATTCAATAAATGATCCTTTAGGGTCTACCATGTAGTAGGCAGCTTTTGATAGAAAGGCAAAGGTGCATAAGGAAACTTTATACAGTCAGCAATAATTGGATTAAATTACAATATAAGGGCTTAAATTACAGTATGATGTAGAAGCAGATTTGATTATAAGGCTGGAAAGCATGTAAACAGTATAAAGGTTGTGAGGCTACTTTTGTAATTTAGAAGATCATGAAAATTTTCAATTTAACTGTATGTGTATATGCATGTGTTCACATTGTATATACAATCACTTTCAACGCAGATGATATATCTCATCTCAGTTATTGCAGAATTTTCCATTTAAGTTCCACATACATGAAATAAGAAATTTACCTCTAGGAAAGCATATGCTGTGAAAGAATGCTCTCATACCCTGTAAAGATTTGTTACTTGTATTGGTTTAATAAAATACTGAATGGCCAATAACGAGGCAGAAAATATAGGTGGGGTGACCACACTAAGAGAATTCTGAGAAGAGAAAATGAGGAGAGTTAATCACTAGCCAGGTGCAGAGGAAGCAAGATAAGAATGTCTCACTGAAAAAAGGTACCAAACTACATGGCTAAACATAGATAAGAATAATGCATTAACTAAAGTTGTAGGAGTTAGTTAGTAATAAGCCTGAGCTAATATGCCAAACAGTTTTAATTAACATAAACCTCTGTGTGTTTCTTTGGAAATGAACAGCTATGTGACAAGGCAGGACAGAAACTGTTGTCTATAAATGATGCCAAAATGTTTGGCAGGAATTTCCACATAAAGTCCAAGAAAGCTTTAAAATAAGTATTAGAGACAGACAAGAACAGATTAAAGCACAGCTTCTTAGTATCTTTTCTCTGGTATGTTCTGTTTTCTGGCAATGAGCAGAGGCACTGCTCTTTTAAGGGAGGCTTCCTGAAAACATTAGCAGTGAAAACCATGCAGCTCTTTTAAGAGGCTCTGCCATCAAACACTTAAATGGTGTTCATAAGCAGTCAACATTAGGTTTCTTGGTAGTGGCATGGACTTAGAAATACACAGAGTTGGGGCACTAAATCTGGCTCCCTCCAGTATCTCTGCCATGAACCTAGATTCTCAAAAAGGTAAGGAATGGGGTGGAGTCAGTTACCAAAGCCACAAATTTAATCCTAGTCATGTCAACTATCAGATAAAAGACTCATGTGGTCATAAAAAGATACAGTGAAGACAGAATCAGAAGGGGAAAGCCTATAACTGGTTTACAGTTTGTTTAAATATGCATAGGCTTGAGAGAGAAGAGAAAAAGAATAGAGAAAGTTCTTTAAAAAAGAAAAAATAAAGTAGTTGAATGTGGTGGCACACATCTTTAATCCCAGCACTTGAGAGGCAGAGGCAGACAGATCTCTGTGAGTGTCAGGCCAGTGAATTATGGATGTTTGTCTTTGTTTAGATTGTTGGTTACAAGTCATTATCAATAATAGTCAGGAAAAAAAGCTAAACAAAGAAGATTAGACTCAGGATTCTTGTTTTGAAAAGGAAAAGAAAGGGGGAAGTGCTGTGGGATAATGTACTTGTGCACTGTAAAGATTTATCACTCATATTGGTTTAATAAAATGCTGATTGGCCAGTAGCCAGAGGTAGGAAATATAGGTAGAATAACTAGACTAAGAGAATTCTGGAAGACGAAAGGCAGAGATTCAGTCACCAGCCAGATGCAGAGGAAGCAAGATGAGATTGCCTCCCTGAGACAAGGTACCAAAGGACATGGCTAAGCAGAGACAAGAATATAGGTTAACTTAAGTTTTAAGAACTAGTTAATAATAAGCCTGAGCTAATAGGCCAAACATTTCATAATTAATATAAGCCTCTATGCTTTTCTTTCAGCTGTGGGATCAGGCAAGAGACACTTCTGTCAATAGGAAACAGAATGTATATCCCTATTTTATATTGTCTTAGACTGGGGTTAAACTCAAGGACTTGCCGACAAGATGTCTTCAACAGAGTTATTGCCAAGTCTTCTCCTTTTTAAAGACTTTCTATTTAGAGGCAGTGTTTCTGTAAGTGACATAGGCTGGGTGTCTACTTACTACTGACCCTAGGCAAGCATTGGTCTTGAGATTTTTTCACCTTCCTCTCTTGAACAACTGAGATTATAGGCAGCACTACCACTCATTGCTTTGCATTCAGCCATGAAGAGAAGATTGTTACTCATGAAAATATAGAGTGGTATCGATATATAATATATGGTGGTATATACCAATACATGAGAGCTGGAGTCTAGAAGCTCTCTGTGAGTTCAAAGTTGAGGCCAGCCTAGTCTGCATATGGAGTTCCAGCCAAGAGTACATCAAAAGGCCTTGTCTCAAAAAATACAAATAAAATAACTTTATGCCAAGAAATAAGTTGAACTTCAGACAAAGTGTTACATAAAGGAAAATGTTCTATATAGATAATTATTTTTAGTATCAGATTAGTAATATAACACACAAATTGTATTTGACACAAAGAAGAAAAAAAAATCACCTGCCAAATCTTGATCATATTTCAGAAGGTTAGTGACTGGAAAGTGTAGGTTAAGTTGAAGGAAAAAAAATTGTTTGATGTGGGATTCCCCTATGTATGCAGTGAATACCATTGATTAATAAAGAAACTGATTTGGTTCTGCAAATGGAATATAGGCTGGGGGCAAAACTAAACCAAATGCTGGGAGAAAGGAGGTGGAATCAGGGAGAAGCCTGAGACAGACACACCAAAACTTTAAAGTTTACCCGGTAAGTCACTGCCACTTGGTGATATCCAGATTAATGGAGGTGGGTTAAATTAATATGTAAGAGTTAGCCAATAAGAAGCTAGAGCTAATGGGACAAGCAGTGACTTAATTAATACAGTTTCTGTCTGATTAGTTAGGGACTGAGCAGCTGGGAATCAACAAGTAGCCCCTTTGAAACATTTATTTATAAATGAACCATGGTGCTTAGAATCAAAATTGTTGAGGTGGTTTAAGAACTTCAGGTATGTATGTCTTCTGTCTACTTGATAGTGATTCAGAAGTATCTAGAAGATATTCATGGAAAGTTAACTGTATTGTAGTATTTTCTGTTACAACATAAATACCATGGCTCCCAAACCAATGATATTGTAGTATTTTTGTAACCCATATTTATGTCTTTTGAAATGAACAACATTTGTCTTTTTCATGCTATTATTTTCACACAATCCTCACCACCATGTAGTAGGAGGCCACTTGTTTGTTCCTGGCTGCTCTGCCCTGAAATAATCCCACAGAAACCATATGATTTGCAAAACTGCTTAGCCAATAGCTTAAGCATATTTCTGACTAACTCATATCTTAAATTAACCCATCTCCATTAATCTGTGTATTGCCATGAGGCTGTGGCTTACAGTTCCAGAGTCTATCTCTGGTGCAGCTACATGGCTTCTCACTGACTCTACCTTCTTTCTCCCAGCATTCAGTTTAGTTTTCCCCGCCTAGTTTTACTCTGTCCTATCAATAAGCCAAGGCAGTTTCTTTATTCATCAACCAATAAAAGCAACACATAGACAGAAAGACCTCCCACATCACCATCCAGACCTTTGTTTCAGTGATGTGTCCAATATAAACAACATATATATTATTTTTATATTATATATATATATATATACTACATATTAATAAAATTCAAGAGAGCCAATGCACAACACTTGACATTTTCCCATCTGTGTTCTGAGACAATTAAACAAAAAGATATAGACAGAGGGGTAATTAATGTCAGATTTCAGTGTCCTAATCTCTGAGTGTTGATGTTCTTACCCTCACATAAGAATTTAGCAGTCGCATCTACTCCAGTATAGGAATAACTGGAGATGCATCTACATTATTAGTGTAGTGATAACTGAAGACACATCTGCATCAATATAGAAATAACTGGAGACATGTCTACAACAGAGTAGGCGTAAGTGGAGACATATCTATACCAGTGTAGGAATAACTGAAGATGCATCTACATTAGTATAAGAATCTCTGGAGAACCACAGGATGCAGTGCCCTCACTGCCACCAAATTATCATTATTCCCAAGGACACTAAGAAGTAGAGGCAACCTGAACAACTGGGCTCGATCTAGAACCCTAAAGTAGGTGGGTAGGGGGAATATGTGGGAGAGCATGCTCTTCAATTCTTCCAGAGTCAACTATTGTTTCTGTTACTTCAGCTCCTGGAAGGGAACACAGAAATGGGGATAGAGTTCAAGAGGGTGTTCTTAATGGATGTTTTTTCAGAAGAAAGCATCAGGACTGGGAATTATCTCCTCCCACAAAAGAAATGCACATATTATTTTAGCATACAAATGATGAGAGGTCATCAGTGTGAAAAATGCTTTTACTCACTTGGAACACATTAGCAGAATATTTATATAGACTATTATACAGAGCCCTCTGTTACCCTACATGCTAGCTTTTTCAGGTCTGTAAAACTCCCCAGAAAGCTCTAATGTAAGTAATGAAAGTATTACTTGCTTACAACAAAAAATAGACCATTTTCAGAGTCTCTGAAGTCTATACTCTTAAAAATAGAATGTCTATTGTTGTATGAATGTTTTACATAATATTAGAAATAAAGCAATACCTAGTCAGTGCAGTCTTGTGTCTACTATGCATAAGGATGTTATATATGCCATCATAGCCACAATGCTTAGGAAAGTCCAGATACTATCTCAAATACAAAACATATAGAATGTGGTATTCAAATGCAAGTAGTTCACAGCCCATAATGACTCAGTATATTTTACACAGGCATTTAAAAATAATTGTAAATACTGTGCAAGTATTCTAGAATCAAACATCCATATGACATTGCTAGAATCTGTGAACATTAGTCAAGTTATGAAATTATCAATATAATATATTCAGGAAACTTTAGACAATGTCATAGAAAACAGTGTGGGAGGCAATGCAGAGAGGTTCTGAGAGGGACTGTGAGAGGAAAAACAATAAGTCCAAAACATATTGGATAAAACTGTCAAAAAATTAATAATTAAACAATTTTCATTAAATTTAACCAACTTTAATTATTCAATTATTATCTCATATTTTACATTCTTAAAGTCCTACATCAAAACTTTATTTTTTTACTTTATATTAATCTAGAATGTCTTTCTTTTTAATAGCCAGGCATATGATGCCTATCAGTATCTACCTTCCATTTATTTAACAAATGTTTAAGAGTTCTATAAAAATGAAAACAAAAGTATTTTTTTTCCATTTTGCCCCAAAGATGGACTTCATTAAAGCATGATTCTTTGGGGGTTTGCCAAGCAATTGAGATATAGATAAAAAAGTATAACAAGAACCTTCTGTTTTTTTCTTTGGTAACAAGCACCAATCAATAGAATTATGCTAAATTTCATGCTATAGCAGGTCATATTTTATCAAGGTTCCACAGCATTTGCTATGAACAATAGCCTACTATACACAGTCCTTTGTTAACATGAATGAAAACTCCTTTTGGTCTGGAAACCTCTGTCCAGAAAACTTTGAAACTACATAGTGAAAGAATTACTTACTTACAAAACACAATAGATTATTTATATTCTGAAAAGAAAAAGTTACTGTTGTATAGATAAATAGTTCTTCATAACACTAGAAATAATAAAAGGGACCTAATAAGTATTATCTTGTGGCCATTATGTATAAGGATGTTGTGTGTTAACTCAGCTCTATGCATGGAGCATTACACTTTATCTCATATATAAATGTCACCGTGTTGTTGTGAAAGATGCCATTGCCCATTTAACACAGGATGAAATTCTGTTTTAAAAAAAACTAAGATATTTTCAAAAGCTCAAGAGTAAGACATTGTTCAAAAACACGATAAATAACATTGAGTGAATCTGGTCATGAATAAGGTCCAGGGAACCTTAGACTACAATATCAAATTTCCAAAACCTAACTATGTAACTGATGTCTGGGTGTTCATCTACATAAAGTTCAATAGGTGCTGATAAATCCAATATATGTGAAACTTAATACAAACCATAACAATATACAACATACTCATACAGCGTGCATCACATTTGACTTCAGTTCATACACTCATATATAGATTATACACATATTTCTGCAAAGAATTAGACAATATATCTTAATAAAACTTTTTAGATAAAGTAGCTTAAACCAATTGTTCAGTCATTCTTGTCAACTATGTCATTTTCACATAAGTCCAATATTCAATGTAGATATTACCAAAGTGTCATTGAAAGAACCCATATCATAAATTTATTGCAAATATCTTTAACATATATCATATGTCTGTGCACACATACCCTTTAGGAACCTGATTGATTTTAATAATAATTTTATTAATAAATTAATATAGTAATTAATATAATAAATCAATATTAATTAATATTAATATATTTATTTTAATTAATAATAAATTAATATAATAAATCAATCATTTTAATAATGATTTTAATTTTAATAATAATTAAATTATTAATAGAAAAAACCTTACCATGGAGCTGAATGTGCAGTTCCTGGACCATGGCATGAAGGTTAAATCTATATATGCCTTCAAAATATGAAGTCCACAAAGAAATGCTTCATTGGTTTCTTTCAGCTTGTGGTAGAACTTTAACTTTGGTGGTTGTTAAATTCAAGAGTCAGGCTCGTTAGGCCACAGGTGGCTGGATCCCACCCCTGAAGTTTCTTATTGAATAGACCTAATTTGGTCAGAACTTTCATGTCTCACTTGTCCCCAGATGATGGCATTGATGGTTACAGACAACCCTTTGAGAAACCCTCTTCAAAGTCAAATCTTGGCTTCTCCAAATACCTTATCTGCAGCAGATTAGATCTGACTATCAAGAACTGTGTGAGGGCATACACATAGGCTAAAAGAATATTTTAATCTGCCTCAAAATACAATCAAACCACTCAAGAGGTTTTCAAAACCATGAAGGGCGTGGTCGATCGGTAGTTAGAATTAACCAGAGTAGCTTAATATAAAATGTTTAGCTTTAATAAACAGAAGAAAGGGAACTTACAAAACCAGGGTTCCAGCGATCCAGAAGTGCAGGGAACAAAAAGGGCAGAGGCAAGTGCACCTGGATTTTTATCTATTTTCTTTGACCCCAGGGGGACACACCCTAAACAGAATGTGATTAGCTGACCTTGCAATCAAAACCATATTCCTCACATTCTACCAAAAGCTGGTTAATTCAGAATCTCAGGCTAGCAATATTGCCAGACAGACAGAAAGCCAAAAGTTAGTACAGCTGAGCATGTTTTAGGTTTAGTCTTAACATTCCATCCATATGCCAAGAATCTTAGTTATAATCTAAATAATACGAGGCACAGACTTTAGTAATGAAGTTTCACCCACAAAATTGGGACAAGAAAATGAATATTATACAATAAGCATAGATACAAATATGTGACATAAATCCATATATAAACATATGCATAGCTTTATCATTAAAAATGCATGATTATTATGGCTATTGTTATGGAATAGGACTTACAAATCCAAAATTAATAAATTTAAAACATCCTTACATTGATATAAACACTATATTGATTCAATGGAAGTTAATGTAGTAGAGAGGACTTTACTAATAATTTTCTGAATGAACCATTCAATATTGCTTAGCTATCTTTACAAGACCTAATTTTTGTTAGTGCTGCTTTGTGGAGGAGTTCACATAAAACAATTATGTGGCTTGTATATATATTTCATTCATTCATGCATTTTTAGGATCAAGGGGCTTGGAGTGGGCTTTTTTCCTGGAAGAATTATCTTTACTGTTGCCTGAAAGCTTTAGGAGCTATTAGCAATCTATTCCAGAGAGGAAAAAAGCCATCAAGAAGAACTATTTCAAGACTAATTGATTTTATTGCCAACATACAGATTCTGGAGACTTGTTTGGGAAATGAAGCAGAAGGGAGCTGCTGAGAAATCACAGTAGGAACCCACAGAGAAATATTAATAAGGACTGGATCTATCAACTTGGTATATTATACATTGTTCTGAAATATATTTTAATATATATATATATATATTATGTTTTAAATACTATATCATATAATGCTATATTATTCAATATTTATAGATCATGTGCGCATGCAAATAAAAATACTGCCTTTGAAACATTTTATAAACATGTAGATCTGTTGGATAGATTGTCTTGTTAAGGAAATTTATAACCTGTTTAAAATGTGATCAGTTAACCAGATTAGTGTTTAAAAGCCTATCAAGACCAGGAGGTAGTCGTTGTGCATTCCAACGGAAAGTTTTTTGTGCCTGCCTTTTATTCCACAATTAAGAGTACTTGCTTTGCACAAAATTGGCTGGAGAAGCAATGAGATACAGTGGCATTTGACCACAAATTGGTTACAATAAAGGTATGGAAGTGAGCAGTGAATGTCTATTCTCAAACTCTTGCTAACCAAAATACTATCTCATGCTTTTAATGTGGTTACTCACACAAACATCTACCATATGGAGAAATTGAGCATATTTTAAGTTTTTAAGTGAGCCACATTCTTTACCTGTTATTTTGAAATTTATCATGTCTAATATGTCCCTAAGGGAAACAGTAAGTCAGCTTTCAGTCATAGTGACTGGGTTACTTAATTATTTTCATTTAGCTGTATTGTCATCTGTTAGCTATTTGAATCAGGGCCTGCAGTTTTGAGGCTGTTGGTAATTGATGGTTGCCTGGGAAGAAGAGCTCATTTTCTTTAAGGGCGTGGCCTCTGGTATGTGGAACCCAATCCAGTGGATGGCCACATACCCAAGAGTATAGAGTTAGCATTAATTAAACTGGGCGTGTTCATGAGAAAAATGAGGACACAAAGTGGGGTGGGTATAGAATGCGGGAGTTGCTGAGTGAATGAGGTGAATATGATTAAAATCGAATGTATGAAATTCTCAAAGAAATAGAAAAATATGTAGTAGCCGTAAATTTTACACTGAACCTGCATGATCCTTAAATGTCTGCTGTCAAATTTTTGGTCTCTCTTCTACAACAATACATCATCTGGACTCTTTCCAATACTGCAACAGGGTACCTCAACTCAACAAAAGAGTGTTAAGTTTATTTGAAAACATACATTGATGGTTATTATTTATTTGACAGTTAGGTATTTATATTTTCACGTACTATATAAAAAGGTCTAATTCTCAAGTCTCTAAGGCTTCATTCAACTAGTTTTAAATTTTCTATTAGAAACACAAGATGTTTTGTGAAGACAACTCTTTATGTCCAAAATTTCTTTAGTCTTCATAAAATTAGCAAAAAAAAAAAAAAAAAAAAAAAGCTCCTAGTCTGAGGATTATATGACTCTATTTCTGAGTGAACTATTTACATTTGTTCCGCAGGGCCCCCATCTACCCTTGCTCCTGGGGTGCATCTTGAGAACAGTTTCTGGTCAGCCAGCTAAAATATCCTGTTTGTTCCTGTGCTCTCTCTGCCTTGCCTGGTGAATAGCTGTAGGGCACTGTTTCATCTTTGGTATGGTAATTTCCCACCTGCCTTGGCGGAAATCCTTGTGCATCAGCTAGGTATGATAGGATTTCCCCAAAGTTGAATAAACGGAATTCGGCTGATCTCCTTTCGAATGACCCAGGTCTCTTGTGTGTTATTTCAATCTCCATGCCCTTGCCTGACTTGCTTATGGTACAGTGGCGCACGAACTGTACCGAGAGGTAACACAGATTCGGTAACACAGACTCGGGTGTTACACCATTCTTTCTCAAATTGCAGGACTATTCCTTGAAAATACATTTAACAAGCAAAATTTGGGGATTAAAGAGGGTTCAGTGGTTAATGACACATATTGATCTGTAGAGGGTTCAAGTTCAGTTTCCATTCCCGTGTCAGGAGCATCACAACCATCTAATAATAAGAGATGCACTAGAGAAAGTATGACCCATGAGCTACGGTTTTTGAAGCCCCTCTTAACATACATCTCTATTCTATTGACTAAAGCAGACTTTTGGTTGATCTACATAGTCAAGGAATGGGGAAATGGAGGAATAGAGAAGTCCCTTCAGTCCTTAATAGTGCATTTATAGTCACACATTCTGTGCCATCCATAGTGGTAAAACTGAGGAATTTGGTCTCTAAAAAAAAAAAGTGCACCATAATATTACTGGAAGATACTGTTTTGGCCTTTATTTAAATTGCATGCTCACAATGAAGTAAGTTCTTCCATAAGAAGTAAGTTCTTCCATAAAGATATAATCACTGTCATCCTTGCCCCTTGCCAACTGTGGCAGCTGAGAGAGCTGGTTCTGCCCCTCACCAGCTTCAGTACTTGGGAGAGCAGGCCCTGTACCTTGCAAGGGCTTCACAGTAGAGCTGACCCTATTGACGGGGGCACAGATGAGCCAATCTGAAGACCATGAGCATGTCAGAAGTGGTCCTCTCCCTCATTTGCCATGCAGGAAGAGATGCCTTCCCCACCTCCCCAACCCTTTGCCACCTGTGAGAACTGGAAGAACTGATCCTGACTCTTAAAGGGTCAGGAACTTGGTAGAGTGGGCCCTGAACCTCACCTGAGCAATACAGTGGAGTTGATTCTGGTGGTGTGGATGCAGGCAAGCCTCCCATGGGTATGAGAACAGGAAACTGGTCACACCCCCTGCTGGAGGGTACACTGGGTGATCTAGCCAGGGAAGTGCTGGAGAGTTTGCCCTGGTACCGAGGATTATGGAGAGACGATGGACTGACCAACCTAGCTACTGACAAGGCCCAAACCAAGGGCTATGAGATGGTCCACCCAAGCATCACCCCCACGTATGAACTGCTGGAGCCCTTGATGAAGCCAGTACTGCAGACCCAAAGCTGCAGAATCTCCATGACATACAGTAGCATCAGGATATCCCAGAGGAGTCCCAGTGAAGGTTCAATATTGATAGAGGAGCAGAAGCCCAAGGGCTCAAACCAGACCAATGCCTCATTTTAGTGAGTACTTGGAAGTAAAGATATATGGACTAAAGGATGTAATGTGTGACTCACTGTGTCATACTAAAGCCTCCACGATGATATTTCCTTTCTTTTAAGTTTTGTTTCGCTTTCTTTGAGGGATAAGATTTGCAAGGGCAGAGAGTGGATACAAAGGGACAGAGACATGAATGGGACGGGGTACATGAGGTGAAACCCACAAAGAACCAATAAAGAGCTAAAAAGAGCATAATTATAAATATACCCATCAAAAGATAGTTTACATATATTAGAAACACTTGTTAAAATGCGAAATTTATAGTTCTTGTAAAAGATAAAACAGTTGGATTTTAATTGAGTGAGATTGAGTGAGTTAAAGAACATTGTTTCTATAGAAACCTCCTGGTATGGACAACTGAGACTGTAATTTGTGCTCACATTTATACTTTGTTGTTTCTCTGACTCTAGGTTCAGAGTCAGGGTGCTCAGTGATTGGTTGGTTTTGTGCTCCAGTTGGCTCTTTGACCCTACAGCCACATCTCTCTTCATTCATATTAAATACAAGGAGAAAATTCCATTCTTCTACATATATAAGAGAAGGCGATGTTTCTTTTTAGGAAGTATGGTAAGCAGAAGTTACATCTCTTGATTATGACATAAAACAAGTTTCATCAATCAATCCCTTCAACAGTAGTTAGGAAAATTCAGATCTCTGGTTTCATTGAAATTAGCTACTTTGTCATTCAGAAATCCTTAGATAAATTGTAGTTACTGTAAATATGTACATTTAGCCGTTTTTTTTTAATGGGGATAGTTTCCAAAATAGACTGCATAAGTATATTTTCCAGTGTCCAATTGAAGTTTCAGGAATATTTTAGTCGATATATGAATATTCTCTGATTTATTTTAACTCTTGTACTAGCAAATGACAGAATCTTGCTAGAAGGAATTTATACATTTATGGCCAGATATGATTATATATTTATATCTAGCTATACACACATATACATATATGTATTATGTATATATGCAGAATCATATATATATATATATATATATATATATATATATATATATATGATCTCAGCACTCTAATAATAAAGGCACAAAAACCAAGAGTTCAAGGCCAGGTTCAGCTAAATACTAGGCCAACATTGGAAATATTAGAACCCATCTCAAAAAATTCATGTAAAGGGTACAGAAAAGAAAAAAAAACAAGAAAGGAGAAGAGGGGGAAGGAAAGAAATATATCATCATTCAACATCATGTATGCCCCAGCAATGCTTAAGCCTGCATGAGCAACCATTTATGGCAGTTCTCCAGCTGTTCCTATCCTGGGCAGTCCTAGGTGCTTGTCTTATTGTTATACCCAAGGCTCTTCAGTCTTCCTTTACGCTGTCTATCAGCATTTTTTAGACCTTCCACTTCAACTTATCTCCTGCTCTCATCCAAGCCATGCTATCTTTAGGTATCTGCCGTCATTCAGTCTCATAACAGACTCCAAGTATCTCAAGCTTCATTACCGTATCCTGTGGTTTACTTCCTTCTGTAGATATAGATGTTCCTTACTGTCATCATTGTACAGCCTATCTCCTCGTGTGACACCTATAATCCTCCTGAGACATGCCATCTCAAACACATTCAGCCATTGTTCTGAAAAGTGTTTCAAACTCTAGGTTTTAGAACTGTAAAGAAGGCAACTTAAGACAAGTGCCTCGTATATTTGTGACTTTGCTGGTGCTGTTATGTCTCGTGCTGACCAACCCTTTCCTAGTGCCTGGAGAGGAGCCCTCACTATCCCTTCAGCCCCTTGACTCTTGATGTATAAAATAGTCTCTCCTTTGAACTGAGATTTCCTCCCAGATAGACCAAATTGACTGTTTGTTTGAGGTTCTGGTTCTTTATTACGACGTTAAAATTCTTGTGCGCCCTTCCCATGTGTTGTATCTCAGTCTTCTCATTGTTTACTTCATACCAAGGTAAGGAAGAGTGGGGAGGAAAGAAATATATGCAAAACTAAATTTTCTAATAAATTAAAAATCAAACATGTACTCTATAATTCACTCACATAACTTTAAATAGAATTTACTAGCATTGACTTAATAGATACATATTTTAAAAATTATACTACTGATTTGTTAATTAAAACAAATTTCTAGTTTGAACCAACAACTTGAATTATAAGAAGTATTAAAAATTATTAGTTCATGAAAACTCTTAGAGTAGAAATATGCTATTTACCTATAAGAAAAGTCAAAATGTATCATAAATATGATATGAAACTCTAAGGCAATATAGGTAAAGGGACAATATCAAAGACTGAGCTTGCACAGCAGTTAAGACTGAAGATTGAATGCAGGAATTGAGAGCCTTGCACACTTTAAATCCCCCATGAGGATATGCACCAACTGTATATGAGTTCCCAGGTCTGCAATCTGTAACTTTCAGGTTCATGATAGTCTCCAAAAATATAATAACTATACCTAGACCCATTAAACTTTATGGTATAATGTAATGCATCATGATAAACATTGGAAAATATGACTACACAAAGATAATATGTGCATGGCATGACCTAGGAAGATGTTATCAAGAAAGAGATTCTTCTATGCAGCCCTATGTAGTGGTCTGAATCCTACAGTTGGGGAAATCATACATTATGGACTCAATATTTGTTTACCCTCAAATTTATCTATTGAGCGCTTTACTCCTAACATGGTGGTATTTGGAGTTAGGTTTGGGAGGTCAATAGGCCTAGGTTAGGCCAGGGGACTAGATCCATATCCCATGAGACTGATCACTTTATAACTACAGTTAAAGAGTATTACTCACTCTCTTTTTACCATGTGAAACACAGCAAGAAAATAGGAAATTTAAAAGCAAGGATGAGAACTCTCACTAGGAACCAAATATGCCTGTCCCTTAGTGTGGGACTTCCTACACACTACAGTTATAACTGTTGTAATTCAGGTGTTGTAACTCAACAATTGTTAAATACTTAAGTAAGTTTTGATATGTGCACACTAAGTCAAATATCAAAAGGAATTCCAAGCATGGTGCAGCATCTCTGTTGTGGGAGTGGGTGTGGTGTCCTTGTGCTTGGGAAGAAAGAAAAATCTGGGGATGAAATTTCAAAAACATAACAAATATGAAGAGCAATGGGATATAGTAGAATACCAGTCAAGAGATAAATCTTTATAGCTCATAGAAAACTTTAGGTTTTGTGCCCACAGAGCATTTTAAGCTTTGTAATACATTCATTAAATGTGTAGTAGAATTCTCTAAGGAAGTGACATTTCTTGAAGATGTATTTTTGTGGATGAGTTTTTATTATGTTCAAGTTTTCTTACATTTCAGAGCTATTCACATTACTCACTTTGTATTTAAGTGAGTTATGGTAATTTATATCTTTTAAGAAATTGATTCGTTTATCTGTATTACCAAATTCATGAACTATACTTGTTCATAATTTTTACTTGTCATTTTTATGTATACTGAGTCTTTGGTACATCCATTTCATCCCGAAATTGCTTCTTATATTCAATTGCTGTGTTGTATGGAGGGGATTTAACCCTGAGTGTTCCTAATGATAACATTCTAACTAACACCCTTAATTATGAGATTGTAATTAAAGATTTTTCCATCTTTAAATCCTTATAGTTTTGTCAATTGTAATAATCTCTGAATATCTGCGTACTGGTTCTGGGAGACAGCTCAATTAGTAAAGTGCCTGACTTGTAAGCATGGCACCCAGAACTTGATCTCTAGAATACATATTTTAAGAACCATAAATGGTAGCACATGCTTATCATTGAACAATGAGAAGACATAGGTGAATGGATCCATGGCACTTTTTGGCTAGCCACTTAGAATACTTCCTGTGTCCCACGGCTGTGAGAGATCTTTCCTCAAATGAAAAAGTAGATAGCTACTGACAAATACACCAAAGATTGTCCTCTGGCATTCACGTGCATCTGTGCACACACATTTGTGCACCCACATGAATACACACACACACACACACACACACTTATGCTCACACATACAGTTCTTGTGAACTTTTTCCAGTTTCTTTTTTCTAATTTTATTGCTTTCTGCTCCTCTCTTTGTTTCCTCCATTCTGTTTGCTTTAGGTCGAATGTACTCTTTTTGAACTAGTGTCTTGAGTTCGATGATAAAATTAGTATTTGGAGATTTTTCTCTTTAATGGTACAATCACTTAGTGCTATAAACATTTTAGCATTATCTTATTTCTTATCTGCATCATGTGGACTTTAGCATATTGTATTTACAATTTATTTTGTTCAATAAACACACACACGTATATATTCTCTTGAGTAAAGTTTTTACTCTGCAGCTTAGTTTATATACATAGTTATGATATTTATGTTTCACTTTTCCACATTACTATCACAAAACTAGGTGACATAGGGCCTGTACAATATATTTTCCACTTCTTATACTTACATTTGTAAACATGTATTTTTACAAATGTACTTTGTAACTTCTTAGTATTTAGAAAAAATATAGTTTTATATTTTGGGTCAATTCTTTCAAAATAAAACTGTATTTTATGATCCATGATATATTTTATCTTGATGTGGTCCATGAATATTTGACTTAAAAATGTTTGTGCTGTTTTGTTGGACAGTATTATATAAATGTTAACTGGACCCTCTGGGATGATCACAAAGTCCTGTTTTCTTCCCAGCCTCTAGCCTCGCTTACAGATTAGTCTTTTTTCCGTTTCTATCAGTTGATGCTTCACATATGTTTTGGCCATTTGCTGGTACATATTCAGGATTGCCACATCATTTTGATGGATTGATCAATGAATCATTACATAATGTTCCTTTCCTTCTCTGGTAATTTTCACTGCTCTAACACCTACCTTTTTACATTTACAGATCCAAACTTGTCTTTTGATTAATGTTTATGTGATATAAAGGATATTTTCAATCCTTTGACTTTAAATTATATATAATATGTATTTATATGTGTGTTTATAGGCCAAGAAACCAGCAAGGGATGATGAAAGGAAAGAAAAATACCTTAAGGAATAAGTATTTGCTTAATAGCCTCATAATAGGGAATAGACTCATGTAATCCATGTAATAAGCAAACACAGGTGATGCCGATGGGGGAAGGCGGTAGGCAAGCAGCTGGAGGACTGTGAAGGGGTAATGCTGAAGTCACTGGGGAGCAGGAATCAAAGGAGAACAAGGTGTATTGATCCGCATGTATAATGCTGCTGTGACAAAACTTATTTACATTGCTAGGTATAATTCTACCTAATTATATCTGATCAAATTTCCAAAGACGAGATACAATTGGTCACAATCTTCTATTTAACAATATTTGCTATATACGTAATATATTTTTGTATTATACATACACATATATGATACAAAGTAATGTTCTGAGAGGTGACTTATATTCAAGCTTACATAGCAACTCAAAATGTAAAATTGTTTGAAAATGTGTCAGAACAGTGGAAAAGGACTTTGTATTGCTAAGTTTCATGAACAAATATGCAAGCAATGGTGATAGACAAAGGCAGAATTTATCATCAATAAAGCCCCCGGTGCCAGCTGCAGGTTAATAATGATCACAAACACAAAAAGCTTTTTTTAATGTGATTAAATACAAATGAATTTATTATTTTCATTTATTACTATATTGACAGCTTATGTATTAATCGAATCAGGGAATTAGTGCTTGAATCTGCTTATGTGCTGTTAGTTCTGTATTTTAAACTCTCCGTCTCCACCACAAGTTATATCTAAGTGTATAATTAATTATTCTGGGTGCTTTATTTTACTATGCTCTACAAAACTAAAACCATCTTCTCCCTCACTTTATTCTCTCCTGTCAATCTTCCAACCTTTAGTAATCACTATTATATATTCTACTTTTATATAACACATGGGAGGAAACACACAGGATTTGTCATGAGCAGTTTATTTAACGTAACACAACATCCTCTAGTTCCACAGATTCAAGGGGAGAAAGTCAAGAATATCAAATACTTTTGATAGGCCAAGAGAGATGCGGACTGGGATTTACTGTCTTCTGGGGTTTGCTGTATTCTGTTCATGTTGTAACATCAAGGGTCTTTGTATTTGCTGAGTTACATGCAGCAGACACTTATTTCTCACAAGTGTAGGCCTGGAACGTTCACATCTAAGTTGCTAGGAGACTTGCTGTTTATTCTATTCTTGCTACATGTGCACATGACAGAAGTGGCTTGGAGACAAGCCTCTTTCACAGGAGCCCGTTTTATCCCTAGGCACCTCCAGGAGATCACACTTCTTAATGACACCTAAGATATCAGGTTCCAACATTTAAACTTCGTGGTGACGCCAGTCCTCTTACCGGAGCATGCCACACTGTAGGGACTAGGTACATTGGTTTGATAGTACCTCTCTAAAATTGATCAGATACTGCATAATATTCACAAAAAAAGAAAGTGCCTCATTTTCTACTGATTAATAAAGGTGTGTACCACCACGCCCTCCTGAAAAAGGTACTGAGCCACCTGGCTAACATAGATCAGAAAAATGGGTTAATCAAGATGTGAGAGTTAGCCAGTAAGAGGCTAGACCTAATGGGCCAATCAGCTTTATAACTTATAGAGATCTCATGTGTGATTTTTCTCTGGGGATAAACAGGCTGGGGCGGGAGGGGGGGGAGCAAGCAGGACAAAAACCCCAACAAGCAGGCCCGGCCCCTTGATGTTACAGATTAAAAAGGCAAAGTCTGAAATAAGTCACATGGGGGCTGGAGTCAACCCTCAGGCTCCTGTACAAGAGCTGTCATTGCCTCTTCCAAAAAGGAGCTGGAAGCAGTGATAACAGTCTTTGGCTTGTAGCCTCAAGCTCTAGACGACCCTCATTTTGATACAACTTTTGCTTAACACGTTGTGGAATCTCTCTCTACTCACACAGACACCTGCGATGGCGTTGTCTTCCCAGACACATGATCCAGGTTTATCTACTCATGCCAAATTCTTAGGCAACAGTGACATGGTTAGAGCATTAAGAATGTTTTTTATTTTTGCTAAAGTCATCTTTTTACATAAAAATAAAGAAATAGAATATAGTTATTAATTTTTTACTAAGTAACCTGTAAAGAATAGTAAAGAAATAATTCCTGTTTCCTCAAAATTCTGAAAGACAATGTGATGCCAGCTGTGACAAGAACCTTGTACACCTAAAATAAAATCTTTATGATGCTTGCGACAAAGGTTACTGCTGACCTGCCTCAGAAGTGGTTACTCGCATTGCAGGCACTTTGGAATTAATTTAAAGGAAAATGATTCCGTGAAATTTCCCTCATTGAAATCAATAAAGAAATTAGAAAATAACTATTCACACTGTTGAAAAGGCAATAAGTCATCAGAACTAAGCTAGAGTCACAGACGCACCAAGGTCCAGAGCTGCTGTAAGGCTACAGCAGGGTGGAAAAGGTCTTTTGTTTTTGTTTCTTTTACCCTGATGCAGGTCTCCCTTTCCTCCTCATCCTGATGATAAATTTTACTGAATGCTTTCAGAGAACATGTCTCTTTATGACAAAACTGTGTCCCCTCAAACATGAGTATAATTTCTTAGAGCCGAATTGCCGAAGCATGACAAGAACAGGAAGGAACAGACTGAGAGAAACACACAGACATTCCCATGGGTCCGATGGACACAGCAGACCACAGCTCAGTTCAAATCGTCCTGAATGGACACATCCTGAGTATCAAGCCGCCTCATGGATGTGTGGACTCCAACAGCATGTTAGGTAGGAGATGGACGTCACTACACAGGGTCAGAGAAGGAGTACAACACCATTAGCTGGGAACTATCAGTCAAAACCCAAAACCTCTCCAAGCTGAAGTTGGGCACACCCTCAACGTTCTCTTTTTGCCTATCTGAGAATCCTTGGGAAAACCAAATTAGCAAGTTGTCTAATGACTAACATAGACAGTCCCTATGTTTTTATAAAATTTCAACCAGTCTGAGCTATTCTAGACTTGATATATTTAAATTTTTTGCATGTTTCATTTTAATGTTTAAAAAGTGAGTTTTCTAATGCTAGAAGTACCTTCAAATCTCTTAAGATCCTCTGAACGAGAACAGAGAATATTTAAGAGTCCTAAAACAGCTGTTAAAATGAACAATTAACCCTCACGACTTCAGACATCCCATAAGTGATGGACAGCTGTAATGTACAGATAATGCCCCTCTGTGTATAAACCTACTTTCTTTATAACGGGGAGGCCACCAGGGATGACCCCTCGCGCGCAGTGTATAGCCTGTATAACGAAAACTCACTATTCCAGTCAGCTGGGACTATGCTCAGGTATTTGGGGTTCTATTTGGGGATCCAAGGATAACATCAATTGTCCAAAGCATGGGATTTTGAAGGCAAAATCCACATCCTGGCATCTCACTCAGCAGCTGTGGGGGGGGGGGGGGCGCGAGGGGACGGGGTGGTGCTTCACTCAAACTGGCATTTTAACAAACCGTAAGATAAGCCGATAGCTGGAGAGGGGTTTGCACAAGCAGGCAGTTTACCGGAAGCTGAGATAAGTGAGCTGGGGCATCTTGACCTCAGGTTCCTAGAATAGAGTTGGGTGATTTTCCATGAGGCCTCCCATCAAGGAGATCAAATTCGAGTTAAGCTTAAAATGGCCTCAGCGAGAATATAGGATGAGGAACCCCTGCACCGACTTGCCCTGTTACATCTTCCCCTGCCCCCTCAGTCAGTGCATTGACTTAGGAGACAATTCTGTGTATGAAGAAGCTTGGCCTTTGGGGGTCACGTTTTACCACAACCCTGCTCTCTACCCCTTTCACAGAACTTTCCCAGAGAACATGTATGTCCCTCTATGAGAAAAAGAAGTGCATAGGGCTTATCTACCCATGACGCAGAGCTACCAAAACGTCTTTATATTTGCCGTGCATGATGAAATAGACATCGACAATGCCAAAGCACTTCAGGATAACTGCATAACGAAAAAGAAGAAGAAACAGAGGCTTTCTTCCCTTGAGAACGGAACCAACAGCCTGGGAGTGTGCTTCAGTCCCGGAGTAGGCAGAGGATGGAATCTTCGCCGCAGACCTCGGTGACCTGCAGCCCACACATTTTGCTGGGTGGAGCGGTGCATGGAAAGAATCTGTAGCAACGTATATAGAACCATTAAAAGAGACTCTCCACGCAGCAGAAATTAGCAGTCAAAATAAGCTTCCCTGGTGATTTGTGTGGTTGGGGAACACAGCTGCCCACCGTGCCAACTAAGCCGGGAAAGGTGGGGCAGCTGCTTAACGCTAAGACAGAAAAAAAGAGGAATTCGGTTCTGGGGCGACAGGAGGATTAGCTGTTGATGATCCCAGTTGCGTTCAGGACCACCCACAATTCAATTCAAACAGACATTTAAAGGGCAGCATTTGTGTGCCAGGCTATTTATAAAACAAGAAGTAATCCACTAATCTAATACACCATTCATGGAACAATTATAAATAGAGCAATACTACCAACCTTATTTTTAGAAAGATGAGTTTAAAAATCTTCTGTGGGCTTTAAATTGCTTAGACGGCAGTTCATTTTATTATGTCAATGACTCATAAAACATTGAGGCTGTTTTCTGTAAAGGTATACTTAGTAGTGAGCGTGTGTATAGGAACAATGATGCCTCGGTGTCTGCCTGTAAGGCACTGATGTTGGCTGTGTGTGTGTGGGGGGGTGGTAATATTTACCTTTCCTTCCATTTTACAACTAATAATGTGCCTTTTAAAGGAAGAAAATTCTCTTTTTCTAAAGATCAAAATTCTAAACACAAAAATAGAAAATACATCAGGAGAAAACCATCAAGAGATGAGTCTGAGTGACTTTTGGGTTTTGTGTCCTTACTTAGGATTTCCTCGACTCTCCCTTATCCTGTGTTTCCACAGCTCCTCTTCAGCCACATCTCCAGCGACTTTAGTAAATAATGTTTCAGTGCCAAGAGTGTCACTTTTTAAAAATCCCAGTGTGGCTTTTCAGATGAAGTGTTTTCTACCAATAACAAGTTAGTCTGCGGAGTGTGATCTACTTTTCCAATTCTGGCATTTTTTTTTTTAAAGATTCAGCTCACATTATTCAGTTAACTACTTACTATTTAAGAGCTTAACCAGAAATCTTATGGTTATGCATATTCCTTTGGAAGCTGTATCATACTTTATTATAAATTATGGATGACCCTTATCCATGATATCAATATTTTTTAAGACAATGATGCATTGTTCAAATTAGCCTCTTTATTCTTTAGTCTTAATAGTGATCCACATTATCTATTTCTTTTATTTATGAAAATGTGGTGAGTCAATGAGCCAATGTTTCATGCTATTGTTCAAGGAATGACTTTTTGTCTCTCATCCCACCACAGCCTGCCTTTGTGATCAGAATGTGAAGCAGAAAAATAGATTCTTGACTTCTTAGATAGAGTTTTAATTGAAAGAATGGATACAATATATTCTAATCATAATTCCCCTCCACGAACTCCCAGATTTCAACCACCAAACCCACCCAACTCCATACAAGTTCTTTAGAAAATTAACAACAAAGACACACACATAATTAAAAAAACAACAAAAATATAAGAAACACATGCTTGCACACGCATACACACACAACCCATAAGATCAGAAAACTTGTTTAATATAAACTGGTCCCAAACGTTTTTCTGTCCAACTGGTCACATTTCCTTATGCCTACACCCTATTTAAAAATAGAAATAAAAGCCCATTACACCCAATACCCAGGAGAGAGAGGGAGCGGACTGTGTAGGTTTTATTTGTGTGGCTGCTGCTCTATTGTAGAGACTACTATGTTTTGTCGCTCCTAGTACAGAAAATATGTTACTATCATCTTGCCTTTGTTTCTGAAACATCTTTTTCTTTCATGAACTTTTTTTATTTTTGGAACAGTCAAAATAATACAGTTTTCTACAGAAAACAGCTCATATGCACATCCAATCCCACCCTCAGGATAGGCAACTTAACATCGATATTTTCATAAAGGATTCTTTGTAATGTATGTGTGATTTTAGGAGTGTTTTGTTTATGATGTTGAGATTTCAGTGTTATTGCACATATCTAATTCATATATTTCACTCTTTTTGTAATTTTTATGAATCTGGGAATACATAAGAAGTTGAATTGCTAGAAGGTGTCAAATATGAGAAGGCATGAAGATATTCTTCCCCTTTACTTAGAGATGGAATGTAATGTACATACCATCAGTCTGTGGGTCTTCTGTCCTTTCCTTAATAAACAAGTCAAATAATAATCTCTGTGCCCCAAAATGGTGACATTATAACATTATATATATGCACAAACACCCAAACAATTCCGGCAAACATTCTTAGGCACATTTTCTCTCTCCCCCTTCCTCTCTGTTTTTCTCTCTGCCTTACCCCACCTCTTCTGTTCCCTCCTTAAACACATACATTCTGACTAGAGATTAGCTCAGTTTATCTATTAAAAATTTTACTATTTCTCTGTTTTTACTTTCAAAAGTAGCTTTCTTGAAGGAAAATTTTGTTTAGCAAAACAGAGCTTATACACACCTTTTCAAAATATAGGCCATGACAAACAGGATACCATAAGTAAATTGTTTAGACATATTGTGATTGCTTGTTAAAATGAGTAGAGAATATTTTATTATATCTTTCTGTTTTATTTTCTCTTTAAGATTATGAAAACCAGGATCTTCATATAGATTTTCACTATCTTTTCAGTTACTAATCAATATTTCATTTCTAAAGAACTCCTTGTTAAGGTTATATTAAGCCAAATATAGTGTTAATAGAAATTATGAATTTAACTCTTTTCTGGAATTTTATCACAAATAGCTTTCTAAATATATATAACACCAAGTTGAAAGTAATTTTGAGAGAGGCACTCACAGCTCATTTTTTTAATATGTGTGCTTTGAAACTTAATTACCATCTATTACTCTTCAAAGTTCAAATCTGTTTCCACCACAGGGTTTCAAACTAAAAAATTATAAATCTATCCCACCAAAACTAAACTTTTTCTCTGCTTTCTGAATTGTGTATTTACATTCCTGTGATATAATTTTAAAGCTGAGGAATCTGAGGTCAAATATCTTATGTACGATCCAGTCTCGTCAAAGCAAATTCTATACTAGAGGGATACCTGTTGGCGTCTGGTCTGAGTTTCTTCCCTTACACCCCATCTTTCAAATAAAGCTAGAATATTTCCAGAGCTACTTAAGATGATACCACTGAGCAAGCTTTGTGCCAGCAACATTAAATGTGTATTGTCAAAAAAGAAGGAATGAATACCGTATTATTAGGAGTAGGACGTACAGAAAATAGATCTGTGCTATTTGTAACAAATAAAAATATATTCCAAGATGTAAAAACCTTCATATTATATACACCAACAGGAAGGAATTCAATCGATTCAATTAACAGTTTGACTGCTAGATTGGCATTATCACATTTATAATAAACTTCCTAGATAGTGCTAGAAAATCCTATTCATTCTGATCAGACCAAAAGAAAAGAAATTAAATGAATTGAAACTTTCTCATGAACTGCAATAAAATGAGAAGCACACATTAAGTTGATGATTTTAAAAGTATTCTCCGCTGGAGAGAGAGCACAGAGGAAGAGCACTGACCGCTCTTCCAAAGACCTGGGTTCAATTCCCAGCACCCATATGGCAACTCACAACCGTCTGTAACTGCAAGGTCTGACACCTGCACACAGACAGACAGACATGCAGACAAAATACTAATTCCCATAAAATGAAAATAAATAAATAACCTTTTCTTTAAAAATGGAGTTGGGGCTTTAGCTCAGAGCAGAAGGTCCTAGGGTTTGGTCCTCAGCTCTAAAAAAAAAAAAAAAAAAGAAAAAGATTATTCTCATATTTCCTAAATTTTATCCAAAGCTGCAAACACTGACACCAGAAAGAAAACAGCTAAAAGAGAAGATAACAAATATTATAGTTACCTTGGGAAACTTTGATAATATCTAAATAGTCTCCATTAATGCAAAAGTGATTTACTTGACTTTGGACTGAACTGAAGTTTTGGTTCTGAGTAAGTTTTCAATGACCAGTTTTATTCAGATCCCTGTATTAAAGTTCATTTCTCTCCATCACTTCTACTTTAAAACTAAAGCTTTTCCAAAGCTTCCCCCAGGGCTGCTAACTGCTTAGGGAGAAGGGACTGTGGCCTCACAGACATGTTTGGAGCTTTAAATTTAATAAAACAGAGAAGATTTATTAAATTCTAATTTTAAAATTTCAAAAAAACTTAAAATTTATTTTTTCCCTTTTTAACATTTATATACATGTGTCAGTGTGTATGGCATTGACAGTGGCCACACAGTTTTAACAGTAATTCTATGATGACCTATGACCTTTCACTAGCTAAAATATACTCCCAAATATTTCAGCAGCATTAAGGACATATAATTCACGTGGAAAGGCGAGCACTTGTTCTGCAAGAGTCATCCTCCTTCACTGAGTTAGGAACAACCCCGCTATCAAGCTTTCAGGAGAGTACACACAAAGAAAGTTGTCTCTGGACACTTAAGGAAATAAGCAGGTTTGATGGAAAGGCTATTATCCAAAAATTACTGACCGCTTCAAAAACTGAAAACAGCATAAGGCATTGCTTTGCATTATGTTCTCCGATGGCATCTGTGATATCTAGTTTTCAATGCACTGTTGATAATTGTGGATTGGAGATATTTAAATCCTCAATATATTTACGTCTATTCATGAAAGCTAAATCCAAGTTCTCTAACTTTAGTGTCAAGGATTAATCACAAGTTCTTGCCTAAGTACCCATGATATTTGTCTTTAGTTTTACAGTCCTCAAAGCAATGCTGAGAAATGACAGATAGTTTTGAGAAGCAATTAGTATTTTGTGAACATGAAAATATCAAACAGTTTAGTCATTTTTATAGTATTTATAGACATGCGGTATGTAGAGCGGTAGGTGCAGGCCTTAAGATGGAAAGAATCATGCTTATTCTGCTATTCCTAAAGGCTAAGTACATTTTTTTTGTCCATTAAGTTCTCTTTCGTATATTCAAAAGATTTGATTATGTGCCATCCTGATCTCAAAGAAACGGAAAACTTTGGAGTGGGTGGGCTGCTTCAAATACGTTAGTGTTGTAAACATTTCCTCAGGGAACACACTTCAGAGATGGCACATTAAATTCTTGATATTTAAAACATATATTTACTGAATATTTTACCAAGAAGCACATGTTACTTTTGAAATATATTTTAAATCAATTAAATATACTATGTCCAAGTTATGTGTCACGTTGTTAGATAGCTAAAGCATAGTATGATACACCTTGTATCAGTGACACATATCTGTAGTTATAGTATACAGATATTTGATATACATGAGTTCACAGGAAGCTATGCCAAGAAATATTTGCCAGAAAAAAAGGGTATTTGAAAGGGGATGAAATCTAATACATAACAAAATAATTCATGTTACAATAATATATATTTAACCTCATGCAGACATTCAGGTGTCTTTTTCTGATTTAAAAGTAATAAAACCTTGCCATGACCCCATAAAATATTTTGATAGAGATTTCTTGCAATTTATTGAATTATGCAGTTTTAGAGTAGATTCAGGAATGGCTCGTTGTCTTCACTTGATTATTTTATTGTGGAGCATACAAAGAATTTAGCACAGACACTTTATAAATTATTTTAAGTAAAATGCTTTACACCTTAGTTCATGTAAATAGTTACATGTATAAAAACCATTTTACTATACATCGCTCTAAAAAATAGAGAGGGTTAGTTAGCAGGACTAAGACAACTCAACTTTTAAGTAAGCTATTAAACAGAACCCTTCAATCATTTGGTAAGCCTGAACAATTTAAGTTCAATGTTCATTCAGTTGATGAATGTTCCAATTCATGATTTTGGAACGCTGATCAGTTTGGAGTTGGAGTCAGAAATGATGCCCTAGTTTTGTATATTCTGAAAGTTGATTACAGACATCACAGACAGTCTGCAGTTCTCAACCCTCCTCCACCCACGACCCCCATTTTCAGTCTCTCCCCTCTCTTCTTCCCACTCCACTCTTCCATTTGTTCTTTCTTTCCTTTTCCTTCTTTCCCAAGCAAATCCCTTCATGTAAACCCATTAGTCTTGGGAGAATATGTGTGCTTTATAAAGAATCAATTGTTCTCTTGAAAATGCAGCTCATTATGTAAACCAGCGTCTTACTTTGATTGGTCCCAGTGGTCAGGGAACTCTGAGGCAGGATGCCCTGGAAAGACTGTGTTAAGTATACACATATTCTTAGTCACACCTCTTACTTAGCTATGTCACATTTAGGCCACCACTTTCATTCTGCATATACACAACTTCACAGTAGTTTACAAGAGTGGTTAATAAGGGTACACGACACGTCTCTAGAATTATCTTCCATTTCTGGCCTTCATGCTATGTCAACTAAATTTTACTAGTAGACATAAAGAATTTACAAAGAGCATTATCTCAAAGGGAGCTCTTTTAGTGAACATTACTAATAAACGGTGAAACTCAAGAAATGAAAATATATCAGGTTGATTTTTTTTTCATGTTTAGGAAACTACCAAAGGACTAACATTTAATTTGATTGTATATCTTCTTCCAAAACTGAAATTAATGCCCAGACAGTAACAACTTCCAGACACAAACATTGAAGATGAAGAAACTCCTGACACTGATGCCCATGCTTCATCCTGTGTGGTGATGCAAATGAATGATTCTCCCTGCTATGTGCTCCGTTTGTGCTTGAAAGTTGTGCAACTGAGGGTCTGTGTCCCGTTCCTGGCTTTAATGGTGTACTCCTTTTCTCTTTCTGAATAACTACCACAGAAAAGACATCAGATAAACTATTATTTTTCATGCAACTGAATGCATTCACTGTTGAGGTAAAGTTTATTTACAATACAAAAACAAACTTCTCCTCACAGATAATGCAAAATTGTTTTATTCTGAAGGATAGCATACAACCATACTTATAACAAATATATATATATATATATATATGTTAATTACATATTTTAATAGAATGAGTCCTCAGTGTATTGTATTTTAGACTACTTTCACATTTGACTTGCAAAAATTTGGGCAGGGCTAGAAAAATGAGTTTTCTCACATATAGGATCTATAAATTGAGGTAAGCAACATACTAGAAGAAAATATTTGCAGACTGTAAGTTTCCACACCTATAATCTTAGACTCGGGGGCCAGGGAAGAGGCATCAATGTCACAGAGCTCATTGTAGGTAGACAAGGCTTTAAAATATATATAATATGTAAAATTCTGTAGTTAGTTATAAAAATATCTTTCCCCCCAAAAAATAAAAAAAAACAATTAGAGGAGGCATACAAACAGTTCTATTGCTGTGAAGAGACACCATGACCATTATAGTTTCTATAAAAGAAAGCATTTAATTGGGGGTTGCTTACAGTTTCTGAGGTTTAGTCCCTTAGCACCATAGCAGGGAGCATGGTGACACACAGACAGACATGTTACTGGAGAAGTTGTTGAGAATTCTCTGTCCAGATCCATAGGCAGCAGAAAGAGACACAGGACCTGACTTAGGCTTTCACATTTTCAAAGTTGCCTGTCTCCCTATGGCACACTTCCTCCAACAACGCCACACCTACTACTCCTTCCCAAGTAGTTCCAATTTCTGATGACTAAACATTCAAATATGTGAACCTACAGGGGAAATTCTTATTTAAAATACTATAGCATCCAGCCATTATCTAGTATATTTTGCTATGCTCCTGGGACACAAAAATGTACAGATAATAAGGAAATATTAATAAATTATAGCTTAAAATAGTAAAACTGTACCACTATAATTTCACAATGGGCCATACTATTGTAAATTAACAGTAACCTGGGAAATATACAGAACGTCTGAACACTTTGCATTACCTTGGCAACTTTCTTTGTATATCTACTAAGGTTATTTTGAAAACTGAGCAAAGTTCTGGTAGTGTACAGAAAGCTACCTATGCCTCCTTTTGGAGGAAAGGCTAATTCAAGGAGTAATTACATCTTCATGAAGAAATATACACACAATGAGGTGACAGAAAGAAAATAATGCCACTGGAGAGTTTTATGGGGTGTGTGTGAGTTTGTGTATGTGAGTGTGTGTGTTTGTGTGTGTGTGTGTGTGTGTGTGTGTGTGTGTGTGTGTGTGTGTGTGTGTATGCTCTGTATTGTGGGAGATAATGAGAAATACTACCAGGACAGCCAAAAGGCTCAGAATCAATGTGGTTCTTTTGTGTCCTGATCAGTATTTAGGATCTTATCTTTATGAGTCTGAAGCAATTCAAAGATTTTGACAGCACAATTCATGAATGTGTCCTAAGGTTATTATATTAATACAAAGATGAAACACCTTGATCTACACAACTTGGGTAGGAAAGAGTTTATTTGGCTTATGCTTCCTTATCACTGTTCACCATTATTCCCTTTGAAAAAACTTATTTTCAGTGGTTGTCTTTGAGGGTTCTTTTAATTAGAACATTCATGGATTCTTTCTTATAATTGCTACCTTATTTGGTGAAAAGATAATTCACTTACCCAGTAATTCATCTATCCAGTATTTGTACTTTTTTAGAACTCATGGCCACCAGCCCTCCCATATCGAGCACAAATTTTAAAAATGCCCTAAGGGCTTGACTACAGCCCAGTTTTATGGTAGAATTTTCTCAGTTGTGGCTCCATCCTCTCTGATGATTTCAGCTTGTATTAAATTGACTAGCCTGGACAGTATGTGACTTCATTTTTGACAAGACATCTTCACACATTTGTATAGAACAGGTTTGAAGATACAAATTCAGATGTGCCTGTGTTAGCTTCTAGAAGTTTGGTGCTCATCCAGCTAATAAGTCTACATTTGACACAAATAACTCCCCAAAAAACCCAAAATGTCTTCATCTTTGAAAATGTAAAAGATGGATCAGGTTGAAAGAATTGCTTTACTGGGAGGTAGACTTTAAGGTTCTAAAAATCCCATGCCAGACCTGGACTTTCTCACTTCCTGCTGCCTGAAAATCAGGATGTAAAGTGCCCATCTAATTGTCCATCACCATGTGGACTTTCATAACCCTGATCATGGACTAAACTTCTAAAACTGCAAGCAAACCCCGAATTAAATGCTCTATTTTATAAGAATTGCCTTGCTCACGGTGTTTCTTCACAGCACTAGAATAAGGACTGAGACAGACTTTGGTACCAGGAGCGGGGTTTTGTTATCACAGACCTTACCAAGCTGCTTGTTGGAAGAATGTGGACTTGGATAATTTGAACATGAAATATAGCTGTCCACTTTAAGTGGGGCATAATGGGCCTTACAGTGGAAGCAAAGCAAACAATTGTGCTGAGTGTGATAGGGAATGCGGGGCCCTTTTCAGGAAGCTTCAGGCAGGAAGAATATTGGTAAATGGCCTAAACACTATTCTGATGATATTTTGATGGAGAATGTGGCTAGTTTTTTAACTCTTTCACTATCAATCTTTATGAGGCTAAAATGAAGAGTTTTGAAAGAATAGTTGTGGCAGAGTGGATTTCAAGACAGTCTAGTATTGATTGTGTCATGTGATCATGTCAGTCTTCTACTTCCCTCCCTTAAATGCTGCCTGGTTCATTTCTTCTGGTTTTTTTTTTTTCATTCATAAAAACTGCTTTGTTAAAAAGAAAATTCCTTTAATAGCTGAAATGTTCCTAGTCATGCACTGATCTAACTGATAATCAAATTTTTTCAATGATTAGGGTTTCCATTAGCTAAAATAGACAAGACAGACAGATGAGGGCTTGATGTGAGTAGCATGTTCACTGTAGGAGAATTCACATGTGGGATATGATCGATATGAGGAAGAATCAGTCAGTCGGCGTGTAAGCCTGCTGCCTACTGCTAGGATAGGTATTCTAAACTAAGATTAACCACACTGTGTGATGTAATTTAAGCATACAACTGAAATACAATGCCAACAAAAACATAGAAATACTTTGTCTTTGTGTTATAATTTTTGTTTAATTTTTTCTTTTTTTAAATTTTCTTAATCTTAAAATTGGGCTCACCATTACTCAGACGATTAAGGAATTAAGAATGTAAGCTTAAACAAAGTAGCCAGGAACACAGAAATAAATTGAGAGAATGTCCTGTCTTCAAAATTTAGAAGACAGAGTGATTCAAATAAGTGAGAATGATCAACGGCTTTATCACTTTATTTATTTAAAGATGTAATTATTGCTGATAAGAAATAGGACAAAAACAGAACAAGTAACAGCAGCCAAGGTGCAGAGTAACGCATGCTAATTTTAAGTCCATGCTACCAAAGGTTTCAAAGTTAAACAAATTTTTCTTTTTTAATAAAAATATCAGGTAAGTTAGCAAACTAATACAATCAACAGATTTGAATAATTTATATCTTGAGTTTATTTGACCAAATTTGTTTAAACTTGAAAGAGGATACTGAAATGACTGTGAACACAACAGCTGTCTTTAATTTGCCTCCATTTTCCTCTGTGATTTGCTGTGGAGAGATGAGTAAACTCATACTCATTTGCTATTTGGTGAAATAATCTTGTTACACAGCGGACATAATTATTATCATTTATTATGGATTAAATTGTAATCTTTATATCTTTTTGGTAACTATGTTCCCAAGATTTATATAAGAATATTAAATAATTGTTTTACAAGTTTTTTAACTTAAAAAAACATTAACCTTAATAATATTTCCATCAAAACCCAAAATAGGAAATTTTCATGACCTGATTTGGCTAGGATCATACAAACAGAACAATACAGCTTTCCTTTTTATAAATACTTTTAAATTAATATAACTGTTTGGGGGTAAGTTAAGTATTGTATTCCTAAGAAAATGTTAAGAAAGTTTTTGTGGGTTCATAAGTCAGTTACATAAATAGAAATACGTAATTTTGTAAGATTTAAGATATAATTCCTATTAGTAAATTAAAAGTATTTCAGGCATTTCATGTCTGTCTGAAATCATACAGTAAGCATTCAAATACCATTATATTTACATTGAAATAAAGATATTAAGGATATGTGTATTTTATTGTATATGTTTTACTACATTAGAGAATTAATATCACAAATTTTACTAATATGAGATTATCAGAACTTAGTTCATTAAATAATTCTTTGATTCTGTAAAATAAACCTAACTGTTCATGATAAAATATTAACTGCAGAACTGAAAATTAACATGATTTTTATTATTTGTGTAAATAATTAAGTTTTAATTTTGTTTATTATTATATATAAGGGATTCATGTGGAGTTGCATGTGTGATGCATATGGGGTGCATGTGTGCCCCTACACATGTATGGAGGTCAGAGAATCACTTTGAAGAGTCAGTTATTTTCTTTCTACCTTAATATAGGTCCTGAGGGTCAAACTCCTTTCTTCAGGTTTGCATGGATAATGCCTTTCTTTACCCACTGTGAAATCTCACCTGCACTAAACTTCAATTTCTATAAAACTCTTTCAAATCTTTATTTCTCTGAATATAGCATAAACCTCAATATTCTCACCAAAGAAGAATGTTCCATATAAAATTGCACAAAATAAAAATTTACAAGTCCTGCAAATCAAGCCACATTTTAGCCAAGTTTTATCCCCTGTAGTCCCCAGTCCCATCTGGAATTTATAGAATTATTTAAACCAAATTGCAATAAAAGATGGTAACATTACTCAAAAGAAGAAATTTAGAGCATTTATTACAGAATTTGTGGATTGATGTTAACTGGATAAATCCATAAGCCTAGTTTAAATAGTTAATACGTCTTTCTAAAACCAGCTACTTCAGTGTTTATATGAACAGATATTTTGGCTGCTGTCTATGCAATATCTTGCATGTCCTCTTTAGTGTTTACATCAAGTATAGTAGGAAATACACTACTTTAACTGTGTAAAGATGTGTTCCATTTGTTTATGATGTCGATTACCACTGTAACTAGGCAAAGATGTGGTACTTTTCTTTATGCTGTATTTGTTTAATGTAAGAGGTGCTGCCTTTCCTTTCCTAAGGCATCTGATTGGTCTAATAAAAAGCTGAATGGCCAATAGCTAGGAGAAGAAGGATAGACAGGGTTGGTGGGCAGAGAGAATGAGTAGGAGGAGAAATCAAAGCATTAGAGAGGAAAGAATAAAGGAGAAAGAGAGGGAGACACCTAGGGCTAGCCAGTTAGGCAGCTGCCAGCCAGTCAGACACAGAGTTAAACAACAGAAAGAAAGGTAAAAAGCCCCAAGGCAGAACGTAGATGAAACAAAACAGGTTCAATTAAATTATACGATGTATCTGTTTTTATTCCAATACCAGGCTGTTTTCAGTACTGTAGCACTGTAGTGGAGTTTGATGTCAGGGACTGTGAGGGCTCCAGAATTCTTTTATTGTACAGGATTGTTTAGGCTATCTTGGATTTTTGCTTTTTTGTATGAAGTTGAGTACCGTTCATTCAAGGTCTGTGAAGAATTTTTTTGGGATTTTGATGGGCATTGCTTGAGTAGTAGATGGCTTTTGGTAAGATTGCCATTTTTACTATATTAATTCTACCTACCCAACAGTATGGGAAATCTTTCCACTTTCTGGTGTCTTCCTCAATTTCTTTCTTCAAAGATTTAAGGTTCTTGTCATACAAGTCTTCCACTTGTTTGGTTAGAGTTACTCTGAGATATTTTATACTGTTTTGGCTATTGTGAAAGGTGATCTTTCTCTGACTTTCTCAGCCCTGTTATCATCTGTGTACAGGAGGGCTACTGACTTTTTTGAGTTAATCTTGTATCCTGCTACATTACTGAAAGTGTTCATGAGCTATAGAAGTTCCTTGGTAGAATTTTTGGGGTGGCTTATGTAAACTATCATATTATCAGCACATACTGAGAGTTTGACTTCTTCTTTTTCAATTTGTATCCCCTTGATCTTCCTTTGTCGCCTAATTGCTCTAGCTAGGACCTCAAGAACTATATTGAATATATATGGAGAGAGTGGACAGCTTTGTCTTGTTCCTGCTTTCAGTGGAATCATTGGGAGTTTCTCTTCATTTAGTTTGATGTTGGCTGTTGGCTTGCTGTATATTGCCTTTATTATTTTTAGTATGTTCCTTGTATCCCTGAACCGAATCGAACACCCGGATATTAATTCATATAACTTCGAAAACCTGATTTTTGAAGCAAATCATATCAAATGGAAAAAGATATTGCATATTTAACAATGGTGCTGACATAATTGGATAGCAACATGTAGAGGAATGAAAATAGACCCACATCTATCACTATCCACAAAAGTCAAGTGTTAATGGATCAAAGACCTCAAAATAAAGCCGGCCACACTGAACCTTATAGAAGAGAAAGTGAGAAGTACATGTGAATGCTTTAGCATAGAAGACCACTTACTAAATATAACTCCAGTAGCACAGACATTTAGAGAAACAATTAATAAATGTGACCTCCTGAAACTGCGAAGCTTCTATAAAGCAAAGGACACGGTCAACAAGACAAAAACGACAGCCTACAGAATGGGAAAACATCTTTACTAATCCCACATCAGACAGAGATCTGATCTCCAAAATATACAAAGAACTCAAGAAATTGGTCATCAAAAGAACAAATAATTCAATAAAAAAAATGGAGTACAGACCTAAGCAGAGAACTCTCAACAGAGGATTCTAAAATGACTGAAAGATACTTAAGAAAATGTTCAATATCCTTAGTCATCAGAGAAATGCAACTCAAAACAACTCTGAGATTCTATCTTACACCTGGAAGAATGGCTGAGATCAAAAACACTGTTGACAACTTATGCTGGAGAGGTTGTGCAGTAATGGGAACACCCCTGCATTGCTAGTGGGAATGCAAGCTGGTACCACCCCTTTGAGTGTCACTGTGGTGATTTCTCAGAAAATTAGGAAACAACCTTCCTCAAGACTCAGTAATACCGCTTTGGGTATATATTCAAAGTATGCTCAATCGTGCCACAAGGACATGTGCTCAACAATGTTTGTAGCAGCATTGTTTGTCACATCCAGAATCTGCAAACAACCTAAATGCCCTTCAACCTAAGAATGGATAAGAAAAATGTGGTACATTTACACAATGGAGTACTATACAACAGAAAGAATGAACAACATCTTGAAATTTGCAGACAAATAGATGGAGCTAGAAAACATCATTTTGAGTAAGTTAACCCAGACACAGAAAGACAATTATCACATATACTCACTCATAAGTGGTTTTTAAACATAAAGCAAAGAAAACCAATCCACAAATCACAATCTCAGAGAACCTAGACAAGAATGAGGAACCTAAGAGAGACACATGGATCTAATCTACATGGGTAATAGAAAAAGACAAGATCTGAGTAAATTGGGAGCGTGGGGACCTTGGGAGAGGGTTGAAGGGGAGGGGAGAGGCAGGGAGAGGAGCAGAAAAATGTAGAGCTCAATAAAAATCAATAAAAATGATAAGATCTAGAGGGACAAACATACTATAAGGATGATCATTTATGACAAATAATAAGTCTCTGTGTCATAATTTGGGAGCTGGTTGTTGGCCCAAAGAAGGCCTGCTATAATCAGTGAAATTTACCAGCAGAGATCAACCTGTAGTTCTCAGAATAAAACCACTCTAACTAGTTGTGAGTCTCTGGGTAACTTCAGTTTTCATTTGCCAAGTTTGCCATTTAAAAATAGAATTAGAAGAACAATTATGTTTTCAAAATATAAAATTTAGTTATTGAATTACATTAGTTTTGCAGACAAAAACCATAAACCCCAATATACAAATGTCTTCTTTTAGAACCCCTTGAATAGCATATTTCTGTTGCATCTATAAAATGTTCTTTTCAGAAATACAAAAGCATAAATGTGGATGCCACTAGAGTTTTATTGCCATATCTAAGGTAAAATAGTGACCTGCAAATCAGCTCAGATTTCCTTGTACTATGTAATTCTATGAAACACCCATCTGGAAGAATAAGTTTTATTCTGCAATTCATAAATTGCATCATGTTTCTGAAAAGGCAAAAAAAATCCACTTTGCTACACGTTTACAAACTTTTGAATCATTGGAACCCAGCAGAAGGCAGCTGAAGGGCAAGAAGAACGTGTTCAAGCTCTGGGATGTAAATGGAGGGGAAAATGGCTGCTTTTCCAATCAGACTAAATGGCTTGGCAGGGCTCATATTTCAGGCAGGAGAGTTATCTGAAGCAACAGCTCCCTGATTAGAGTAGCAGTGATAAATCAGCTTGCATTGCTCTCAGGAGCAGTCGCGCCGCAACCCTTCAAACAAAGGGAAACTCTCCACAGGCTGAAAGTAGGGGCCAGCCATCCAGTGACTGCCGCGAAGGTGGCTGTGGGCATTTCATTTCTCTTTCTTTTCCTATGTATTTTAATTCCCACCCCCAGAAGGTTTCAACAAAGGACTTAAAGTTTCCCCAAACACACTGTGTTATTTGATTTTAAATACTTATAAATTATCGTTTCTAATATAAGTAATCGGCAGCCCAGATCGTTACCCGTTGAACAGTGTTTCCAACAGAATCCAGATCATCTTCGAATGGTAAACGCAAAGTTTATCTGAGAACATTGCTGCTAGGCTGCAGGGCTGGGGGGGCGTATAGAGAAAGGAAAGAAAATAGGCCAGATCTATGCAAAACAACAGAGATAAGATGCAGGATTGGTTTGTGGAATCTGTGGGAAGCTATTTTTTTAATCTACCAAGAAATTACCTTTTAATGTACATATAACTAAGGACAAAGATTATAATACATAGATCAGTTTGATATAATTTTACAAGAGAAAAAGACGCTTAACTAAACTTAGAGTTTTTTATTATAATAAAAGGTAAAACTGATCCATGTAATTCAGTTGAGTACTATTATGTTTAGAAATATGCATACATACACAAAATGAGAGAGAGAGAGAGAGAGAGAGAAAGAGAGAGAGAGAGAGAGGAGACTATTAATTTGAAAGAGGTAAGGTGAGGTACATAGAAGGATTTATAGGGAGGCAATGAAAAGGGAAAATTATATAATTATATAATAATCTCAAAAAACATTTTAAAAGGGAAAATCAAAATATAGAAACTGTAGTGGGAAGATGATGGGAAAGAAAGAGATTCAGGAGAACATCACACAGGGCATTCGCTGGCCCATCTGTAAGAGAATGAAGAACCTGAACGAAGAGGGAAATTACAAGAGTTGGTAAAGCAGATGATCCATTTTGGAGATGAACTAACTCCTTATTTAAGCAATTGCTTCACTTCATAGTTACTAAATGGAGAACTGAGTTCAGGGTAACACTGTGTTGAGCAAATCTTGGAGACTCAGTAGTTATTGAGTGGACCATGATCCCCATGCTGGGAGCCTTGCAAGGATCTTTTAATATTTCCCAACCTTGTACTGTAATCTGGGTATTTAGTTTCTGTTAGAGTTTGAACCAGTAGTGTCTCAACACACTCATGTATGTGTGGAAAGGCTGTGATACTTTCAACAGGCAATGTTGGCAGAAGTAAGGCAATGGGGAGTGGACTTCTAGGGTCACTAGCCTGTCCTCAATGAAGCATAATCTCTGCACATAGGACTTTTGTCTTTCCTTCTCTATATCATGGGCTGAGATTTCTAAAATTACAAGCCACAATAAATTCTTCCTCCCTTAATTTGCTTATCTCAAATATTTTTGGCAAGATAATATGGCAGTTGATTTTGTTATTATACTAATTAATATCTGGGAATGCTATAACTTAGCCTTTTTTATTTAGTGACAGTGGGTGAAGAGCTTCCCAAAACTAATTAGTAGGTAATCTAGTCTCAATGGTGCTGGTCATGGGAGTCTCTCCCCTTTTCTGCTCTAGGCATTTAGTTTCTACAACTATTAGGGAAGTGAGGTGACTCTTTATTTCATTTCTACCTGGAATTTATGTTCAGTTAATAGAATTAGTCTTCCATGTTTAAGGGTGAAAATAGACAACAGGAGATCCACAACAAAATTCAGAATCATGTCATGAGCTGGTTACATGACTGGACAGCAATTGCATAAAGACGAGTGGGGAGTTTAGGAAATAGAGAGTCTCTACCTAAGAGGGAAAATCCAAGCATCATGCCCATATTTGTTGTAAGATGTCACCTATTTCCTCCTGTACTCACAAGTTAGGAATATCATCAGAACCATGGATAGACTCTGTAAGCAGCCTAGTTTGGTCAAAGACATATGAGGTCTCCTGACTCACTATCACTGGTATAATTAAATGATTAAAATGTTTAAATTTGTTTTAGATTGACTGTTTCTGTTCACACACACACATACTTTGTTACTAGAATTCTATTTTGCCTATGGAAGCTGACCTCCCAGCTTAGATTCTGAAGTCCCACCACATTAAATAAATCTTCACACAATCTCTACTACAGCAGTCACAAATACCAAATGGAGTTGAAGCCTATCAAATCTTGATTACTTATCACAGTACAAAAACTAAAAATCTTTTAATATATAGTAAGTTCATTGGTTGGAAAAAAAGATTTTGACAGAATTACCTTCATAATTTCCCTTCTACAAAATATTTTAATGTACTTTATGTGGAAGTAGCCAATAAAGAGAAAAAAAAGACACAGAATAGGTCATGATTTGCAGCAAGAGCATGCTGGTAGATATTTAAGTACCATAAAGGGGCAATGAAATGAATAATCATTCTCAACTTACTTTAATATTGACTATTGTTTATTTATCATTGACTATTTGTTATGTATAAACCAGAAGATAGAAATCAAAGGAGTCTGAGTAGAATCTCTGAGATCTCAGTTATTTTTCAGCATGTTAGATTCCTGTTAAAACTTTCCACTCATTATGAATTTTGTTTTGTTTTTCACACAAATGGGCTTTTTATTTATATGTTCATCTTGAGTATATTTCTGGGATTTGGGAGGGCTAGGATGCATGAAAATAACATTTTAACCTTTATATTTATTGATATGGTAATATGTACCATAATAATGTTATTAATTAAAAATAATCACCATGTATTATTTAGATTTATTTGCATAAAATCCTGATTAATTTTCAAAAACAATTTTTAAATATTTTTATAAATTTCCTGAAAAGTCATTTTCCTAAGTGTTATTATCAACTCTCCTGATTTAAATAAAACTCACAGACTAGATGGTTAGTTGGAAGATAAAGATAGCAGGCAATAAAAGGCACATTAATGCAGTTCGGGGTCAATATAAGCCAGAAACAAAATTAAAATCCAGTAGCCTGTGTGAATTAAGCAAGTAAATAATATTATGAAAAGATTGTAGGAAACAAGCAAGAATCACTCAGATTTGTTAGAAAAAGATAGTACAAATTGGCAGTTCAGATGGTTGAAATATTAGACTCCTAACAAACAAGATATAACAACTTACCTCCCATTTATTTTTGGTGAATCTTGTTATGTAGTGATAGGAAAGAGATTTCATTTCACCAGCAGTTTAGTTTGGCAGAGGTGATTGCCCCTTTAATCATATAACATACTGTCCCCATTTGTCTTCTACACTATTGTGTTCTCTTGGCTCTTCCTCCCTCATTAGGTGTTACCTCTCCTCCTTTAATGAATATGTGTATTCTCTCACAAGATTTTATAATTGAACTCCCCTTCTCTCAGTACCCAACTTCACTCTCTATATAACTCATTTCTTTAATAGCTACATTCAGTCTAGTATTCTCTGTTGTAATAGGGCTGCTAGTTAGTTCCTGGCCGCTAGCCCCTACATAATCACACAGATACTATATTAATTAAATCACTGCTTGGCCCATTAGCTCTAGCTTCTTATTGGCTAACTCTTTTATATTAATTTAACTAATTTCTATTAATCTGTGTATTACCACATGGCTGTGACTTACTGGCTAAAATTCTGCGTCTGTTTCTGGCAGGGTTCCATGGTTTCTCTCTGACTTTGCCTCCTTTCTCCCAGCATTCAGTTTAATTTTCCCTGCCTACGTAAGTTCTATACTATCAATAGGCCAAGGCAGTTTCTTTATTCACCAATTCAACATACAGTGGGGAATCCCACATCAAGTTTCAAAACAAGAACAACAGCAAAAACCACTCTGCATGTCAACGATGACCCCCTAGTTTACACATTTCTTTTTGCTATACCCTTAGATTAAGCAATTCTCCTATGCCAGCTGACAAACATTTCAAACACAGTCAAAATCCAGTATCATTCTGTCCATGCCTGCTTTATCCACAGTCTTTTGTATACGTGGTGGTGCCTATTCAAAAATGCTGGATTTAAGATAATGATGGCCCCTTTGACCATCTGAACTCGTATCTAGAGTTCAGAACATCCATAAATGTCATTTGTTCTGCATCTAAAATTCATCTAAACGTATTATGTCTCGTCAGCCCCTCTGAGGCCATCCCACCATTGGTAATCACATCACTCCTTTTTAAGCCCCATTGTCCGCTTCTGTCTTCTCCACGATCTGTTTGACAACCATCATCTGGGCTCCAGATTCTAGAGTGGCCCTTTCAAAGAGCAAGCAGGACTATGTACATCCTGTACACATTCTGATTTATGAAGTTTATCTAAAGATAAATATCATCTGTTCACATGTGGATCTAGGGGCACATCATCTCCTGTTCCACTTCCCACCTCCCCTGGTAATCATGTCTTGCATGCGGCTGCTTCTGTACAAACCAGACTTATTCTCCTCTTTTCTCACACTTGGAAAATTTCTGTCAGAAAACGACATGGCAAGCTCTCTCCCTCCCCTACATTCTTTCTTAGACACCTTCCTCAGTATATTTATCTGAGCATCGTTTAAACATATTCTCAGCTTCCCAGCACTCTCATGTTCTGTCCAGTTACAACATTGAAGATTCAATAAAAAAATTTTAAAGAAGTATTAGTTTACTAAATTTTTTATGATTGAGTGGGTTTCTTCTAAGAGAGGAAGACAATTCTAAGTAATACAAATGATCTACGCAGATGAAAGCATACAGAATAAGAATGTTAGATTTATTTATAAGTAGTTATTTGTTTTGTACTATTTGAATATTAGGAGGAGAAGGTAAAATCCTAAAAAGTTTACTGTCTCTGGAGTAAGAAAAAAAGGAAAGAAATATGATCACCTGCTCTGAGACACCCTGGTTTTACACGAGACTTGCCGTAGCCCCACTTTCCCATAAATTCATTGGTTTTGTCAACAAAGATTTTGAGAAATCAGTTATTTTTTTAAATCCAATTGAAGAATTACCTCTAAGTTCAGGTTAGTTTCTTCCTTTAATTGTAGGTACTAGAGTTTGGAATATTAGGCAGGAGTGGATTTTGAAATGTTTAACACATTCAAAACTATGATAAATAAATCATACGCAATTATGTTGAATAAGTCATTCCAAAAGATGTCATTGGTGTATATAGTTGGAAATATCCATAAACTATTGAGTTGATACTCACAGAATAACAAATGAGGAATAAATATTTTCTTATTTATATCTTCATATTTAAAAAAATATGAAGTTAGTTATAACTAACTTAGTTATATATATTATATTAGTTATAGTAAAAGTTATGTTAGAAAGTCATGAAAAATAAAGGCATTTTCAAAATTAAAGGAGTGATGAAGGCAGACTGTACACAAATGGACATCAAGATGCTGAATTTAAAAGGTAAGGGAAAGACCAAGCAAGAACGATGGTCATCAAAAGAGTTGGAGATTGAACAAGATGGAGAACGAACAAGGACTTTACTAAAGCTGTCAGTCAGGATACCGATTAAATCTGATACTGTATGTGTGATGAGTGTGTCCTTTGTCAAAGGCAACATCCTCAAGAAGAGAAGTCAAATCTTTTTTTTTCATCTTTAAACTAACTTTATTTGAGAATTAGTGAGACAAATCAGGGCGTAAAATCTATGGTCTGCAAGGATGGTAATCTTATTTTGATCACCATGCATATGAAGTTGTACCTCACAAAGTTGTCTTTTTGTCTTCATGTATCTGTCATTGACCTAAAAAGCCTTAATCACATCACACACGCCTAACAGAAATTAACATGAAAAATTCTTATTGTCAGTTCATTATAGGTATCTCTGGATAATTCTCTAAGAAGGCAATACTTCAAGATAAAGTGTCAAATGGTTAACTGAGAAGGACACAAAGATACATGGAACATTAATATACCTATAGCACATTGAGTTATATTGTAATATATACAGTTGTTTGCTGACTACCTAACCTTGTGATATCTCTACCAGAGAGACGGAAATGCTACTTTGGATACACACACGATATGTTTAGTGTTCCTCACACTCTTCCTTCTTAAGCCTTTTAACATCAACAATTTAAAAAATATTGACAGAACAGCATACATTGGGGTTATAATATCTTCCCTTGGCCTTCTACTCAGGTCCTGACAAATTAAGAACATGAGTACAAATGTGTCCCAGACAGATTACTGGCATCCAACCATGGCTGGACAAGAACAACAACAACAACAACAACAACAACAAAAAACTTAAGGGAATTTGTCGAAATATGAAAAACAAAACCAAGAACAACAACCTACCACCCTTTCCAAGATTCGCTTACTTGAAAAGAATGATGACACATTGCCTGATATTTACATGAAAAATAGGCTACTAATGATGGACACCCCAGTTTACACATTGTAGCTTAAAGTATCTATCTCTGAGTGAAAGTACAATCAAAGATAAAAAAGGCCACAGAAGGAATATAAGGACCATGAATTGAACTTGACTAAATAGATGTGCCACACATAGCACACTTTAATATCCACCAAAATGTTTCAAAATAGGAAGCACAATGCAGCGATTGTCATATCAATCTTGAGTCAACATGATATGTAATTTGCTTCAATCAAGGCTATAATAAAAATAAGTGAAATAAGAAACTGTGACATCTAAGTTCTTTACAAAATCATTTACATGAATAGGGCTTTTCTCTTGTATGAGCTCTTCCCTGGTTCCTGGTATCAAGATGATATTAAAAGTCTTTAAAAGATTTAGTGTGCTAGAGACATGGCTGAGCTCATTCCCAAAACCAAAGTCAGATTTTTGACAACTTCCTGTACTTCATGCTGTAAGATGTTCTGAGGGTCTAACCTTGGGAATCAGAATGCATGCGCACATACCCAGACAAAGACACTGATATTGCATTGCAAAAATTTAAACAAATCTTTATCCAAATTTTACCTCATGAATGTTTTTCTTTTGTAAGCATTCATTCCTGTAACACAGGCACTGAGACATTAAAGACTTCCAAGGTTTTTCTTCATTATGAAGGGGTTCATGAAAAAGAAAGCTGGCATGTAGGCTTGATGTCAGAGAAATCAATCCTCAGTTTGTGTTATCATTTGGGAAGGTTTAGGAAATTCTGTCCTACTGAAGAAGACAAGAGTGGGGGAAGATTGTGAATGTTATTGGTGACAAAAGCATAGGAAAAATGATGGTCTTTCCACTGTATTTTATTTGTGATATTGAATAATATATTTAAAAAATATTACTGACGATGGTTATGGGATCAAGAATCTAAGATTACAATATGAGAGCAGCACTGGTAGGTGATAAAAGGCTCTTAGAGAAGCCTTGACAGTAAGACTAGAAGCTATAAAACTTTAGGGGAACCTATCTTAAATGCTATGTAATTCTTTTCAGAAATGTACAATAAAATAGCAGATTGGACATATTTCCCTCTTATGTAGATTCAGCATTTTAATTTTATGCATGTATATGGATATATGTGTAGGTAGGGTAAGATACAGGCTATAAAACTAGAAGGAACTTTGGGAGGGGAAGAGAAGTCTTACAGGGAGAGGGACACAATGGATAATAAAATGTACATGATAGCAGAATGGGGGCTAATGTAGATAGAAAGCATTCAAATTATAAGCAAGAGATACAGAAGGGGTGTGCGAAGAAAAACTGACAAAAAGAAAGAAATATGAAAATGCCATGGGTAACACTGTCACTTATTTAAAAACTATTAATATTAAAAAATCAAAACTAAAATATAACATCATCTGAAAATAAATAGTAACTTGGATTTGGATTTAAATTGTTCTTGATTAGATTTTTAGGGAAATTGAAGTAAAGAAATAGGCAGCATAAGATCAGCAACCAAAAACACTGTTTACTGTCTGCTTCTCCCATGTTAACTTTCTTATTCATTGATGCCTTGGTAAAGAATGTCTGTCTTTGAAAGATACTCTGGATGGGAAACATTTAGCTGGAGATTTGGGAGAATAAATGTTATAAGTACTTGACACCCAAATACAGGGATTCTGCATAGAAAACAAAACAAATAAACAATAAGCAAATGATGAAGCAAAAATTAATAAGTATGACCTAATGTCATAAGGATTAGAATACCATGATGTCATGAGACTGGATGGAAATAGTTAAACATGAGGAAAAGCTCAGCAGACATGGAAGACATGAGAAGGAGCTTAGCGTTAGGTGTAATGCAAAGGAAGAAATTGAAGCATTTCAAGAAGGGAATTATTATTATTATTATTATTACTAATTTTAGGTATATGTATGTGTACCAGCATGAATTTATTTATACCACCCATGTGCATAAACCACACATATTGTAAGGTGGGATTAGGAATCCAGGAATAAGGGATGTAAATAACAAAAGTAGTGTATAATGAAAGAAAATTATTATCTGAAAAGAAAAGGGATCAGAGAAAGAAAAAAAATGTTTATGATTTCACAGAGAGAAGGGTGGAGCAACTCTTGTATATAAACATAGAAAAGAAAGAAGAAGGCAGAAATTTAAAAAAAATACTCAAGGCTGAGAGGAACAGTGCCAGCGAGGGCATGATCTAGAAGATGCAGTGTCAGGGAGGCCGGGTCTACAAGATGTTGGGAGGCTGGGGTCTACAAGATGCTGGGAGGGCAGTTTCTACAAGATGCTGGAAGACTAGGGTCTACAAGATACTGAGAGGCCGGGGTCTACAAGATATTGGGAGGCAGTGTCTACAAGATGCTGGAAGGCCAGGTCTACAAATGTTAGGATGCCAGGGTCTACAAGATGCTGGGAGGCTGAGGAATACACGATGCTTGGAGGCCAGGGTCTACAAGATGTTGGGCGCCCAGGGTCTACAAGATGCTGGGAGGTCAGGATCTACAAGATGCTGGGAGGCCGGTGTCTACAAGATGCTAGGAGGACAGTGTCTACAAGATGCTGGGAGCCTGGGGTCTACAAGATGTTAGGAGGATAGTGTCTACAAGATGCTGGGAGGACAGGGTCTACAAGATGCTGGGTGGACAGTGTCTACAAGATGCTGGGAGCCTGGGGTCTACAAGATGTTAGGAGGATAGTGTCTACATGATGCTGGGAGGACAGGGTCTACAAGATGCTGGGTGGACAGTGTCTACAAGATGATGGGAGGCCAGGGTCTACAAAATACTAGGAGGACAGTGTCTACAAGATGCTAAGAGGACAGGGTCTACAAGATGCTGGGTGGACAGTGTCTACAAGATGCTGGGAGGCCGGGGTCTACAAGATGCTGAGAGCCTGGGGTCTACAAGATGCTGGGAGGCCGGAGTCAACAAGATGCTAGGAGGACAGTGTCTACAAGATGCTGGGAGCCCGGGGTCTACAAGATGCTGGGAGGACAGTGTCTACAAGATGCTGGGAGGACAGTGTCTACAAGATGCTGGGAAATCACGGTTTACAGGATGCTGGAAAGCCAGATTCTACAAGATTCAGTGCCAGGGACACAGGGTCCAGAAGACACAATCACTGATCATCCAAAAACTAATGTGACCTTAGGTGAGAAAAGTTCTAGCCAACAGAGATTTTCTGGAGTAGTATTATTTTAAACCCACAGGTTTAATAAATATAGTTAAAGAGAACAATATTTTGCTTTAATAAATGGATAGGACACAAAATGTTTAAGTCAGGTGAATTAATAAGCTACATACCTACCCATGTATATACCTATACAAGCTATATACCTACGCATGACTTCCTTTGTGTGTGGTAAGAGTTTTTAAAATTTACTCTCAACAATATTGAAATATGCTGTACACTGTTATTAACGTGTTTTTTTTTGGTTGTACAGTAGACTTCAAAAACGTATTCAGCTTTGTACCCTTTGACCAACTTTTCTCCCTCCAAGGTAGGTTTATGTTTTAGTATACATGTTAGAGTCCAGGATAATGTAATTTTATTGCAAAAGTTGTCTCAGGGGTATACACTTGTGTTCTGAAAAAAGAAATTTGCCTTGCCCTACTTCATTATCATGTGGAATATTTCTCAAGGACACGACCACCAGCACATCTGTCCTTTCTCTGGCTTTTAGATCAGTAGACCAGAATGCAATAAATCCTTCGAGACTAAAGTCGGGTAGGTTAACCTATGGCAGGCAGTGTGTCACTATAGAATATAAGTTTACTAACATATTGCCCACCTCTTTTGAGGTTAAAAAAAAAGCCAGATTCCTTCAAGTCAGCATCCAGGGGAAGATTTATTCTGGTTGTAGTCGAATATATGAGCCTGCACTTTTATTAGTCATAATCATGAACTCTCTAGTTTGGCTTTATTCCGCTTTCCTGTTTCCCAAATTTGAAAGGCTTACATTAGGATGGGTCAGTTAACTTAATGTTTTATCTTTTATTGCATAGTTAGAACAAAATAACTGCCAGGGTAACTTCTTCAAGAGCAGGGCATTTTATTTCAAAGACTAGAAATAAATAACAAAATATGGTGACCCTTGTTTTTAAAGTACATAGTAAAGATAAATTTTGATATTGCTAATGAGCCCCATGTTACTGTCTAATAGTTTTAGCCTGAAATTTATTTTCCTTCCAGAGTTGGATTAGATACAGCCTATATATGTTAGACAGTTTGATGATGTTGGTTATTAAAAACATAAAATTGGTAGTAAATTTAACGTGTATTAACAGGTCTATTTTATTTTGGTAGTTCTTTGCAGTAAGAGTTTTCCTGTAGTGTGTAAGGAGCTGGTTTTTAAAAAGTCACGATAATGCAATATGCATTAAATATAAGTTAAAAATTGAATTTAATTTTTTAGATTTTCATGATAATCTTCAAAATTGTCCAATGAAGGTACAAAGAGGAATATGTTTTTAGTCCTCCTAAAAGCACATACGCAAGTCTTCCTTATTTTCTAATATCCAGAAATGACATGATGAAGGGTTTTATCAAACTACTAGCTCCTTGTCACTCACTGAATTTTATCCCCATGTTTGAAACTTGGAAAACTCAATAAGGAATATATTAAAAAGCAAATGACTTTCTAAATAAGAGCATTTCCCAAGAACTCTTGCAAGAAATCCTGAGGACTAGCTACAAGGTGTTACATGAAAACTTTATTAAGCATCTTTTAGACGTATTAATTGTGAAGTGTGTTTATATTCTAAAATTAATTATGATTATTGCAAAATATGTTTAAACAGTACAAATATACCACTCTCCTGAAATGTCAGACATCCAGCAGCAGCAATGGTTTAAGCCTCAGATTACCCAGATACACATTCCCTTCTTTCTGCTTCTGCATGTTTGCTTTGAAAATATTACTAACTTGCTTTTCATTATCCACGTTGTTTTAGCAAGTTTTAATGTGAGATAAGTCATGCCACAGAGAGTAAAAGCATATCTGCTGCATATGTATGTGTGTAACTATAAACAATATATACACTACTCTCTTAAGTAACGTATACAAAAAACCATGATATATGAGCTGAAATTGCCAGTGAGGGAAACCTGCAAAGGGAGCATTGTCTAGTCCTGTATATGTCACATAGAAGTGAACCTGGAGAAGTTTCGATGACCTTAAATATAGATTTTTTTTCTAAACACCAAGCATGAGCCTAATACTTGGTATATATTAACTCATTTCATCAAAGTCATATTTTAGAGTGGTTAGTCTATCTCCTTTCAGTTTAGAGGCAAATACTAATAATTATAGCAAAATCCCACAGTACAAAGCAAGCAAGCATGTAGTATCAGTTCTAATAGAAAACTTTATGAAGAAACAGAAGGGTAAAAGAACATAAGTTAATTTTGTTATTGGCATATACATACATATATACTATATATATGATATATATTACAGATATATATTGGTTAAAAAGTTATTTCTTTTCTTTTTTTCTATTATAATTACATTATTCCCCCTTTCCTTTCTTTCCTCTAAACAATACCATGTACCTCTCCTTCCGTTTTCAAGTACATTAACTCTTTATTCATTCGTTGCATTGCATATATATCTACTTGTATCTACACACACACACACACACACACACACACACACACACGTCCACCTTGCTTGGCTGGCATAAGTTTTGGAATGAGATTTGAAGTTATGCTTTTTCTATCTTTAAGCTTCAGTGTTTCACATATTTTTTAAAATTTATTTATTTATTTATTTATAAAAATTTCCACTTCATCCCCTCCTCCCCATATCCTCCCATTCCCCCCACTCCCTCTCTTCCTCCCACCCCCACTCCCTTTCCTCCTCCCTCTCCAGTCCTAAGAGCAGTCAGGGTTTCTTGCCCTGTGGGAAGTTCAAGTTCCTCCCCTCTCCCTCCAGGTCTAGGAAGGTGAGCATCCAAACAGACTAGGATCCCAAAAAGCCAGTACTTGCAGACAAAACAAGACCCAGTGCCATTGTCAATGGCTTCTCAGTCAGCCCCCATGTCATCCACATTCAGAGACTCCGCTTTGATCACAAGCTCGTTCAGTCCCAGTCTAGCTGGCCTTGGTGAGTTCTCATTAGATCAGTCCCCTTGTATCAGAGGGTGAACGCACCCCTCGCGGTCCTGATTTCCTTTTTCATGTTCTCCCTCCTTCTGCTCCTCATTTGGACCTTGGGGGCTCAGTCCCGTGCTCCAGTGTGGGTCTCTGTCTCTATCTCCATCTATCATCAGATGAAGGATCCCTCTGGTTCTGCCTTTCTTGCTCACGTTCTCCCTCTTTCTGCTTCTCATTTGGACCTAGGGAGTTAAGTCCAGTGTTCCAATATGTGTCTCTGTCTCTATCGCCATCCATCGCCAGATGAAGGTTCTATGGTGATATGCAAAATATTCATCAGTATGGTTATGGGCCAAGGCCAGTTCAGGTACCCTCTTCTCTGCTGCCCAGGAACTGAATCTGGGGACCTCTCCTTGGACCTGGGAACCCCTCCAGAATCAAGTCTCTTCCAAACCCTAAAATGGCTCCCTTAGATGAGATATAGACTTCCCTGCTCCCATATTCATCCTTCCTCCCTCCCCCAATCCCAATCCCCCAAGCCATCCCAATCCTCCCCCTCTCCCTTCTCTCTAACCATCTCCCCTTACTTCCAACCCCCCACCCTCCGTGCACCCAAGTTTGCCTGGCAATCTTGTCTACTTCCAATATCCAGGAGGATAACTATATGATTTTCTTCATGTTCACCTTCTTATTTAGCTTCTCTAGGATCACGAATTATAGGCTCAAAGCCCTTTAACTGTGGCTAGAATCCACTTATGAGTGAGTACATACCATATTCCTCTTTTTGGGTCTGGGTTACCTCACTCAGTAAAGCGTTTTCTATTTCCATCCATTTGCATGCAAAATTCAAGATGTCATTGTGTTTTACCGCTGAGTAAAACTCTAATGTGCATATGTTCCACACCTTCTTTAACCATTCTTCTATTGAGGGGCACCTAGGTTGTTTCCAGGCTCTGACTATTACAAATAGTACAGCTATGAACATAGTTGAACAAATGCTTTTGTAGTATGTTAGGGCATCTCTTGGGTATATTCCCAAGAGTGGAATTGCTGGGTCCTGAGGGAGGTTGACTCCCAGTTTCCTGAGAAACCGCCACACTGATTTCCACAGTGGCTGCACAAGTTTGCATTCCCACCAACAATGGATGAGTGTTCCCCTCACTCCACATTTTGACTTGATCTTGTCAGCTAGATAGACCACATGAACATAAGTCAAATAAGGGTTAGATTGACAGAATTTCTAAAGATAACAATTTCATTTTATGTATGGGTCTGATATACAAAAAATTTTTATGTGAAGAAATTTACCTAAGTGTGCTTACATGGTTCTAGATTTTAAATACTTAGAGTTAAATACTAAATAGGCCTGGATAGATCCATTAGGGTTCTCAGTTAGTAGGTTTATTGAAACTTCCCATTTCAGAAAGGTTTACAATGGGAAAAGGGCATTATTTGCACTCCTTAGATATTTGCCACTTTTTTGTCATCATCGAGGACAAACTGCATTCCATAAATAAGCATAGCATCATCATGACTCCCTTCGTCATAATTTAGTAATATTAACTTTTCAGCATGAAACACAACAGACCACGGTAAATTAGTGTCTATTTGTGTGTAGATGTTATCACTATACTTGTAAGAATAAAACTGAAAAGAATCACTCCAAATTGCCGCCACCGTCATTTATTCTTCCATTTCTTTTTCTAAAAGTTGATTTTTGTTAAATCTGGAAAACCAACAAAAACAAACAAATGCATTTCCAGAATGTTCAGATAGAAAGTAAGATCATTGACAAGATACAAGTTCTGGTGTTTCTCAGTATGTATGCTATGATATTTCGAAGCAAAAACAAAGTCAAAGAAGAATAAATTTGTCATGGTTTGTGGTATTAAGACATTGACGTTCACATATATATTAGGTGGTTTTCCAGTGACCAAAAGTTTATTTAATGTCAAAGACATTCTTCTAGAGATCCATAAATGCCAGTTTAGTCTATAATTCTGTGAAAATTATAACTTTCCCAGATGGAAAATGTGTTAAAGTATATATTTCGATATCTCTAATTTTTTCTTCAAAAGCCAAGTATTTTAAGAATGTTTGTAAATCACAATGGTAGAGGATAACTTAGAAGTGCTAAAAAATGCTAATTTATTCCGCAATAGTCTGTGCCTTCCAACAGATGGAATAATTTCAGTAAATAATGCCTAAATTATTATGCCTCATATGATCAACACCTAGAATAGGGGGTTAGACACATATCTAATTCAAACATGGCCTGTACGGATAGAGATACAAATATTTTAGGACTTTCATAATTTTTTGCTTTTATAATTTCTCCTTATGATAAATTTGCATAAATTATAAGAGTTATCCCTTTAATTGTGATAAACATTTCTGTATATTTATACAATATTTGATAACATAAATATCTATATGGATTATTTTACATTATTATCTAAAGAACAACATTCACTTGCATTTAAATAATGAGCATGCTTAAGGTTGAATTGATTTTATTTAATGTTTAATTTAATTTCATAAATATCTATATTGTAAGTTTGAATCAATACTCACTGACACTTTTGACCTCAATATTTTTCTGAGATAGCGATCTATATGCGAAGTTTTTATATTTAAATGAATACCACAAATAAGAATTTATATATGAAACAAATTTACATTATCACCAAAGACTCAAAGTATGTACATTAAACAAAAATTCAACCTCATGCTGAAAGTACTTCCTTTCATGTACTTCCATGCTGAAATTATCCTTCCAATAAAACGAATTCCATTCAAAATTAATAGAAGTAGTTAAAATAATTTTATTAAGTACAGTAGACATAGTAGCAATAAGTGGTAATATTTATTTATCTTTGAAAATTTAATACACGCATACAATGTGTCTTGATTATTCTACCTTCCCTACTTCTTCTGGAAACAATTCCAGTACTCTTTAATCATCATATCTCACTTCAAATTTCATGTGTTATTTTTATTTTTAAATAATATTCTGAATTCAGTTAGTACTGCCTGTATGCACATGGTCAACTATAGGGCATAAACAATCTACCAATGGACACACTCCTAAGATAAAATGGCTTCCCATTTCCAACATGCAATAGCTCTGCATTTTGGGACCTGATTCCATCATGCTAGAATTTTTAGATGGGTGATCTTATGGAGGTTTCCTGTATGTAAAAACATCGATTATTTTTTTTAACTTCTTACATTATGGATTCTTTTTGAAACACAATTATTTTTCCACAATATTTAGCTCTTAAAAGTGTGTGCGTATGTGTGTATAAATCAAAAATCAATTTATTTCATACAATATATTTTGATTATGGTTTCCCCTCCTTCAGTGCCTCCAGGGTCTTCCCAAACTCCCTTCACATCCGTATCCATTTCCTTTCTCTCTCTCCTTGAAAACCAACAGGCATCTAAGTAACAGTAAAGTAAAATGAGATAAAATAAAACGAAGCAAATCAGAAAAAAAACAACACAAACAAGAAGTCAAAAGAAAAAAAATCACAAGAAACACATAAAGATGCAGAGATGTGCATGTTCACACACACAGGAATACCATAAAAACATAAAGCCAGGTGTCATAATATAACACAAGTAACCTGTAATATTAAAAAAAGGTTGTTAATGCTCTGACATGACATAATGAGACAAAGAAACCTCAGTGATGCCCTTGAGTTTGTTTTGTATTGGCCTTCTTCTGTTGGCCATGCAGTCTGTTCTTAAGAGTGGCTAGTGTCTCCAGTAAGACTCACCAGGAGAAAGCAAAATTTTCACCTGAAGTTGGTTATCATTGGAAATAATTCCTGGGTCAGGGATGGAAGCATGTGGCTGTCTTTCCCCTTAGTGTTAGAACCTCCCCTAAGACAGCCACAAACCCTGTGTATGCAACCACAGTCTCTGTGAGTTCATTTGAGCACCAGAATACTTGTGTCTGGAAAGCTTTGATGGCTTGGTGTACTCCTGCCTCTCTGGCTCTTATATTCTTTCTGATTCCTCCTCTGCAGGGTTCTCTGACATCTGAGGAAAGGAATTTGGTGGAAACATCCCATTTAGGGCTGATGTTTTAAGGTCTCTCACTCTCTGCATACTGTCTTCCTGTGAGTCTCTATATTGGTTCTGATCTGCTGCAGGAGGAAGGTTCTCTGATAGTGACTGAGCAAGGCACAGATCTACAAATATAGAAGAATGTCATTAGAAATCATTTTATTGTTATGCTCCTTTAGCACAATAGCATTATTTGGTTTTCCCCTAGATCCTTGGACTATCTAGTCTCAGGTACTTGGCTATCAAAATTGTGTCCGGCAAGGTTCCATCTCATGAGAGGTCTTTAAATCATATCCAGTGTGTGTTGGTTGCTCCCACAAGCTTTGTGCCACTATAGCATCAGCATAGCTTTCAGGAAGGACACCACTGTGCTGTGGAACGAAGAGTTTGTACCTGTATTGGTGTTGACCTCTCTCCTTTGGTAACACATTGAGTAAACTACAGTTCCATGAATATTCATCTAAAGAGGTGAAGGCTCTTTGTAGGCAACAGCTCAATTTTCCTATGTTCAGTGAGTTGTGTAGCTGCTGTCTTCAATGATAGGAAGACCTTACAGTCTACTTGTGATGAGCAACCAACAGCCTTGGCAATGCCTGGATTGCTTGTGGTTCCCATAGTACTTCTTTGGTCAAAAAATAAATTACATGTAATCCACTCCTCATACTGAAATATTTGTTTTGTGAAGGTGTCCAACTGGGACTTTGTCTCCCAGTATTTGGTGGTTATATATATATATATATATATATATACACTACCCCTCAAATAACTCTTAGGTTTAGATGTCCCTTCCAATATTCTTTTGTCAGAGAAGACTCATTTGTTTTCCAACCACTCAGACCAGAAATAATCACACAGAAACTATATTATTTGCAACTCTGTTTGGCTAATAGCTTAAGGGTATTTATAGCTAGCTCTTATATTCTAAGCTAACCCATTAATTAATGGATATTAATCACCACAAAATAGTGGCCTTCCAGTAAAGTTTCAGCAGGCTCCTGTGGAGGCGTCTGTCTCTTGTGGCAGCTACAAGACTTCTTTTGACTCCACCTTCTTTTTTCCAAAATTCAGTTCAGTTTTCCTGACTATCTCTATTCTACCCTGTCATAAGCCCAAGTGGCTTCTTTATGCATTAACCAATAAAAGCAAGACATATACAGAATAATTTCCCACAACAAAATTCACTCCTTTGTTCCTCTCTTCCTTCTCTTTTCCCCATTTATCCTCTCATTCCAGGCCCTCTCCCTTCTTCATCTGTAACTATTTTTTCTTTGTCTTCATCCTAGCAATATGCATCCCTCCCACGTAGTGTCTTATTCTGTGCCTGACCTCTGTTGTTATACAGATTGTACCTTGATTATAAATGATTTAACAGCTAAAATGTGAATGAAGAGAAATCACATCAGTCTTTCTGGGTCTGGGATACCTTACTCAGGATAATTTTTTTTCTATTTCCACCCATTTACTTGGAAATTTCATAATTCCCCCCTTTGACAGGTAAATAACAATCCGTTGTGTAAATTTTAACATTTTCTTTTTCCAGTCATCTTTTGAGGGTTATCTAAGTTGTTTCTGGTTTCTGGATACTTTGAATAGAGAGAAATAGACATGGTTGAGCCAGAGACTCTATAGTGGAACGGTTTCCCTTATGCATATGACCAAGAAAGATACAGGTGGATCTTGAGGAAGGTTAATCCCCATCTCCCTGAGGCTGATTTCCATAGTGGCTGAACAAGTTGGCACTGCCACCAACAATGGATGAGAATTCCCTGACTCCACATCCTTGACAGCATGAGCTGTTACTTGTTTTGTTTATCTTCACCGCTCTGATAGGTGTAAGATACAAATCTCAAAGCAGTTTTGATTTGCATTTCCCTGATCACTAAAATTCTGAACATTTCTTTAAGTGTTTCTTGGCCATTTAATTTCTTTTCTTTTTTTATGGACTCTGTTTAGATCTCTACCCATTTTTAATTGAGTTATTTGTTTCCTGGATGTCCCGATTTTTGAGTTCTTTATATATTTTGGCAATTAGTTCTCTCTTTGCTGTGTAGCCGATAAAACATTTCCCACTCAGAAGCTACCTATTTGTTTAAATGATTGTGTCATTTGTCTTAAAGAAGCTTTTCGGGATCATATGATTCCTTCATTTTTTTTTCTAGTGCCTGTGCTATCAATGTTTTTAAAAATGCATTTGTGTATTTGATTTGGAACTAAAATACATAAACGAAAGCTTTTTAGAACACAGGGGAGGTTGATATGCCAGGCAGATACGGTGCTCCATTTTAATTGTCTCACTATTCTCAATAGTCGAAATAAAAGAAACAGATAAGCCAAGTGTTTATCTGCTCAATGGTTAAAGACAATGTAGCATGAACAAACATACAACAACATAATTTTCATTGCCCAAAGTGTGTGATGTCATATCGTTCAAAACTACACAAAACTGGAGAGCAACATTATTGTTGAATGAATGGAGGTATAGAAAATTATAAACTATGATATATTAACATATGTGCACTCTTCAAAAGGTGACTTCACAGAAGTTTAAATATTCTTTTCCAATATCTAGAGAGAATAGGATGACCAGAGAGTGATAAATTATATCTAGAAGAAATCCTTGTGTATTACTTCATGACTATCGATATTACTACTACTACTACTACTACTACTACTATACTATAAACCTATAGATAAAATATTGAAAACAAAACATATTAAAACCAAAAAAAATAGAGTTTGGAGTGTTCTCTCTCTCTCTCTCTCTCTCTCTCTCTCTCTCTCTCTCTCTCTCTCACAGACACACACACACACACACACTGAAAGAGAGAAATGGGCAGAGAAAGAGACTCAGAGGCAGAGACACTGAGAAATTATACAGAGAGAGAGAGAGAGAGAGAGAGAGAGAGAGAGAGAGAGAGAGAGAGAAGGAGGGAGGGAAGGAAAGAGAGGGAGGGAAAGGAGGGATGGAGAGAATGAGGCGATAGTTATATTTGCCTTGAATCCCTAATTGAATTGAAGCATTAAGATGTGTGGCTTGCACTTATTAGCTGTTTTAAGATGCTGGGATGAAACACGGACATAAACCAACTTGAAAAAGATTCATTTCACTTTATATTTTATGCTCCCTTGTCCATGTAGCCTTGGAAGTAGGTCAAGGCACAAACCTGGAGTCAAGAACTGAGGTAGAAACCATGAAGAGATGCTTTTTAGCCCCTTCTCAGCCACCTTGTCCAAACAGCCCAGGCTTACTTGGTCAGGTACTGCAGAAGGATGGAGGAGACAGGTCCTCCGTTGAGATTCTGTGATCTCTCGTAAGTTGGAGTTTCTATCAAGTGTAGAAAATGCTGACACTGACCATGGATACATCACACCTCACTAAATAGCATCATGCCTGTACCAGCTCTTGTAATTGCGTTGTGGAAATGCTCAGGTTTCTGGATTTTTATACTATGACTTACTACTGGCATAAGCCTGCCTTCATGAAACCATGAGAGAGAAAATAGCATGAAGCAGCAAAGCAGACCTTACTTTTTCCTGACACTGAGTCTGTAGACAATGAAACACAGACCAAGGAGCTGAGCACTCTTCTTTCCTTTTGCTTTCACACAGTAAGACATGAGAGCTACAATTGCAAGTCCATTATGCTCACACACAAAGTTCTCTAAACTTGTTTAAATGATGGTTGTAGATTCAAAACCAAACATTCTTTAAGTTACATTTTTCCAGCTTACTATTTTTATTGATTATTTGGAATTTTCACATCATGCACCCCAATCACACTCACTTGCCAGTCCTCCCAGGTCTGACCCCTGACCCTTGTGATCTCCACCCCTCCAATAAGAAAAAAGAAGAAGATGAGAAGAAGGAGGTGGAGAAGGAAGGAGAAGAGGAGGAGGAAGAAAAACACTAGTCCAAATTGCATTGTCCCTAAACTCTCTGAAACATGCTCACACTCCCAGTGGCTAGCTCCTTAAAAAAAAACTGAGGCTTTATCTACACCAACCACTACCAAAAGTCATCAACTTTGGAGAGCAATACTTCAGCACCCTTATCACATTTTTTTTTTTTTAGAGTTCCCTCTGATGGTTTTATATCTAGGCTGTTTCTTTCTTTTGGCAGGGGTTGAATTTGGGTTGCCACGGAAGTCTTCCATGTCCCTCTTCCATAAATGTATGTCAGTAGTTGTCAATATCACTGCAAAAGGACTTCCTTTCCCTTTACAGTGAGTTGGAGCATGGATCACAGATTTCCACATGATTTCTGGCAACAGCAGAGATGTTAGCAGAATAATCCATGTGCTTCTATTGTTCTACTCATTTGAATTCTCAATTCTTTGTTTTCAGAATTGTTTGCTTTTGAATAACTAAGTATCATGCTTACCAAATGGAGAGTTGAAAGAGGGACATTTGGCAGGTTGCTGATAACCACAAAATGCCTATTCTTTTAGTTTATGAGGATGATTTTTTTCAGTACAAGTTGCAAACAAAATGTCTTTAGCATCTGCCCATCTGTAGCATGTGGAGTAGAAGAAATTTAGTATATATACCTCAAGGCTTTGTGGCTATTTTATGTCACCAATGAGTCCACAAGCTGAAAACCAAACATCTCTGGCTGCAAGCTTTTTTATTATATTCTCCCTTTCTATTTAAATACATGCTGCATTTTAGTTTTTTATGTTCTAATTTTTATTTTGTTCAGTTTATTGTATTTTAAATATAAATTATTTCTGGATATTGGAATATAAATGATGAGTAATGGTGAAAAAGATTGAAAGCTACAAAGACAGAAAACTTGTAAAATGTGATGTTTTGCCATATGCAAAAAAGTTCTATTTTCTTCCTATGGATATTTTAGGTCAGTAACTATTTGAACTTTATATGTGTAATAAATACAATTTTAAATGAAAATTGAAGTCAGTCTGTATAGTTTTCCACAATTTATTCCAAGCTTATTAGAATGTGAGGGTCTTAAAGAAATAATATTAAAGCTATGTCTTCGAAGTGGGAAATCCTGTTTTGAAAATTGTAAAGCAAAAACAAATTTAAAAATCAAAGTTAACTACAAACACTATGTTTTAATTTATATCTGAATTTATCAGAGATGAGTAGAATTTGATTCCAAGAGCATTCATATATATATATATATATATGAATATATATGTACACACACCACACACACACACACACACACACATATATATATATATATATACCCATATATACATACTTCTAAAAGAAAGAATCACAAATTCTAAAAGAAATGGATAAATTCTATATTCCTCCAAACCACCAAAGTTAATCTAAGAAAATATCAACAACCTAAATATGGGTACATAAAAATAAAGAGATCAAAACATTAATAAAGAACCTTTCAAAAAAGGGCCCAGATGTATTCATAGACTAATTCTGTGAGACTTATAATGATGCCTACAACCAATGATCCTTAAGTTATATTTAAAAATATAAACAGAAAGACAACTTCTAAACACCTTCTATGAAGTTAGTGTTACTCTAGTACCAAAAGCAGATAATATATAGCAAATTCATAAAACTATATGTCAATATCCCTGTTGAACTAGATGCAGAATTTCTGAATAAAATACTTTTGTATCATTGAGATCTCATGGGCTTTTCTCTGCCCGTTTTACCATATCTGCCATTGGCATTGTTCATCTTGAGGTATATGGGTGGATTTGAAAGAAGTTAGGAGGAGAGGTAAATGATGCAACTGTGTTGTAATCTCAAAAAAAACCCCAAACAAACAAACGAAAGAAAAACAGAAGAACAACATTACTACCAACAACAGAAACCCTTGGAAATTGAATTCAGAAATACATTGAAAAGGTCATCCACCATAATAAATATGTAAAGCTTCAACATGCATAAGTCCCTAAATGGAATAAATTGTAAAAACAAAACTTAAAGAGAAAGAAAAACATGGTTTTCTCAAAAGATGCAGAAATAACCGAGTCAATAACCATTTTCACATTCAAGAGTCCTTAACTTTGGAGTGTATATTTGAGTTCTTTTCTCAAACCACCAAGGAATAATTCTGCTTCTCTATGCAGACTTGATTCAATTCCAGCTATGCAAATAACCCCAACATTTTAAGAACAATTGCATTGTAAAATAATGACTATTCATATTTTTGTAACTCTTATTTATGTTTTCTTTGCAAGTGGAAAATGGGGTGGACATCTCTTGCGGACACCTTTTAATCTTGCTCATCAAACTTTAAAGTCCATTTTCACTAGCACTTGCAAAAACCCTCTAAAGAAATTTCTGCTCACAATTTGTGGCAATAAATATATTAGATAACTTTCTAACATGTTTCCTACATAAAGACAAGAGAAATACAGAATTGAATCTGTATTTATAATTCATGAACAAATTTTTATAAGCATTTGCCAGTCAGAGGTGAGACGTTCATTTGAATGTATTTGTCTGTGCTTAAAGCTTTTAGTGGGGTCAATTTTATACATGCCATGAGGCTGAGCTGTAGACTTGCCCCTCCAGGAGATTTGGATTAATGTGTTCACTGTCAAGGTCCACCACATACTGGTATGTTTTGAAGACCCCATCATCAATCATACTGCTAGATCACTTGGTAGCTGAAGCACTAAGCAAACAAACACTCTTCTAAGGCAGGACACCTAGGGCCTTAGAGATCAACTCAGTAGCTGAGGGCAAAGGCCAGACCTCTCTTTCAGTCAACTAAAATTTCCACCACACAGAATGAAAATCCATTAATTCATAACAATCCTTAAAAACAATGACATAGAGTACTGATCAAAGACAGATATACTTTGGATCTAACTCACTATTATTTAATATAATAAATAATGAAGCAGAAGTAAATACAGCTACTTTTACCATATAATCTATAGTTTTATGACAAATTGGTGTGTTACATATTAGTAATCAATAATAATTACATAATACTATCTTTTTAGGAAATGATTGAATGGATCGTTTGAGACCATATCATTGACTATTTCCAAAGTAAGCAAGGTAACTTGTCTATTATGAACAAAGCACACACAAAGTGCATGACAGTGCACCTTTTAATAAAATCCAAATGTTAATTTAAGGGGCTTGGAAGAAACATGAGTGTAACACATCTGACACATTGAGTCCAGATTGAAAACTACAGCAGTAAAATCACCTGATTTGGGTATAAAATGGTTTTGAAGTATTGAAATAGAAGGGAGGCACCATATGCAAACTGAAAAATAATTAGATCCTAGAAATAGTTATTATGTGCTTCCCTATTGGGAATATAGTTGTATCACAGCTTTATTTGGGTAAAACTGCAGTCTTTTTCTTACTAAATATTTACAGAAATACAGGGAAAATGTTTAGCTATCTATAATTTGTAATTCTATAAAAGCAGAAGAGGACATTGGCCATTGGGGTCGGTGTTTGTGTCCCTTTTATTTTTGAGATTATACTATAGTTACATAATTTTCACCTTCCATTTCCTCCCTTCAAACTGTATCTTTTACTACTTTCTGTTCTATTTTTAAATTCATGGCCACTTTTTAAAACTTAACTGTTGTACTATACATAAATGTATACTTATGTCTCTCTCTCTCTCTCTCTCTATATATATATATATATATATATGTATAATATAGTATATTAGTAAATATTACCTTCTCATTCTGTATAATGTAATATGCATACATGTTTTCATGGATGGTCATTTAATATTGGGTAACCAATTGCTGTACTCTTCTCCAGGGAAGACTGCTATTTTCAGTCTAGCATTCTTATGTTTTCTGTAGTTTTTTTTTGTTTGTTTTTTTTTTTTTGTAAAACTGAGGTCTTGTGGACTTTCCCCACCCATTTGGCATGTCTATTGACATTTGTTTTCAGTGGTTTTGTAATGTTTACCTTTCTGTCTGGGATACTATTAATTCCTATGTTAAAAGCAATGTTTTGCTTTTCATTTTCCTAATTGCTAGGGATAATGAGCATTTGCTCAGATATTTATTAGCCATTTTTTTCTTCTTTTGAGTATTCTGTTTAGCTCTCCAAATCACTTTCTGCATGGGTTAATTTTTAATGACTTTGTTTTCTGAGTTCTTGTATATTCTGGATAGTAATCCTCTGTCAGAATTGACAGTTGGTAAAGATTCTCTCATACTTTAGGAGCTTCTTTTTCAACTGGTTGATTGGTTTTCCAGCTTGACAGATGACTTTTAGTTTCATGAAGTACCTCTTATCAATTATTGGCCTTATTCTTTGGCAGATGAAGTTCTATTCAGAAAGCTCTTTCTTTTACCAACAATATGCAATGTACTGCCCCTGTTTACTCTTAGAAGTTTCAGTTATTCAGGTTTCGTATTTAGGTCTTTGATCCATTTGGATTTAGTTTTTTATGCAAAGTGATAGCTATGGGTCTCATTTCAATCTTCAGCATGTGAAATTCCAATACTCTCAGCACCATTTGTGAAAGCTGCTTTCTTTCCTTCTGCTTATGTTTTTGGAATATATATCAAATATTAAATGGCTAAAATTCTTTTTTTTATTTTTTATTTTTTATTTTTATTTTTTTGGCTAAAATTCTTTGTGCTCATATTTGGGCTCTTGATGTTGTTCCATTGCCTTACATGTTGCTTTTTGTGCAAGTACCACTTTGTTTTTCCTGCTATGGATCTGCAATTCATCTTAATGTCTAGAGTGGTAATCCTCCCAGAATTGGCCCGTCTGCTCAGGATTGTTTGGGCTATCTGGATGTTTTGTCTGTCCATATGATTTTTAGGATTGGTTTTTCTATTTCTGTGATTATTGAGGTAGAGATTTTGATTGCAACTGTATTGAACCAATAAATAACCTTTGGCAAAAAGAATGCTTTCACAATATTACTTTTGCCAATCAACGAGCATAGAATGACTTTCAATTTTTTAGTGTCTTTTTCTATCTCATTCTTCATAGGATTAAACTTTTTCATTGTAGCATTCCTTCACTTACTTGATAAGAGTAATTCCTAACATTTTTCCTTGAGGCTACTGTGGCGGAGAGGAGAGAATCCATGACGTCTTTCACTATATATTGTTGATGTATGGAATGCTATTGATTTGTGCATTTTGATGCGGCATCCTACCACATTGCTGAATTTTTCTCTCCTCATTTCTGGAATTTTGCTAATAGAATGTTCTGTATCTCTAATATAGAATAATGTCGCCTGCAAATAGGGATAGATTGACCTTTTTTTATCTATACATATCTCTTTAATTTCCTTCTCTTGTCTTATTGTTCTTGTTAGTCTTTTGAGCATAATATTGAAACAGAATGTGGATAGTGAACATACATGTCCCATTTTTGACTTGAGAGAAATTGCTTCAATTTTTGTCCATTTAAGATAAGGTCGAACACAAGTTTATTATAGTGCATAGCTTTTACTATATTAAAAAATGTTTTCTTTAGCCTTAAATCCTCTAAGAATTTTATCAACAAAGCACGTTGGATTTTCTCAAGGACCTTTACTTTATCTGTTGAGATGGTCATTTGATTTTCATCTTTAAGTCCCTTTTTTGTGGTTAATTACATTTATGAGCTTGTGTATATTGAACCATATGTATTTCAGGGATAAGGCAACTTGGTCATGATAAGTTTTTTGGATATATATCTGTATAGCATTTATAATGATTACATTGAACATCTGTGTTTATCAAGGATATTGACCTGTATTTTTTCTCATTTCTTTCCTTTTATCTCTTCCTCTCCTTCTTCCTTCTTGATATGGCTTGCCTTGATTTTGATATTAGAGTTTAACTGATTATGTAGAAAAGTGTAGAAATGCTCCTTCTGTTTCTTTGCTTTTTGTAATAGTTTTAAAAAGACTGGCTTCAGGGTTCTTTTAAACTCTTTTAGGGGTCTGATGAGAACTCATCGGGCCCTAAACACTAAGCTGGAATGCTTTCTATTAATATTTCAACCTCCTAATTTCGTATGGTTGTGTTTTGGTTGTTCATTTCTTCCTTATTTAATTTTTATGGTTTGGATGAATCCAGAAATTTATCCATTACTTTCAAGTTTTCCAGTATACTGGCATAAAGTTTCTAATATCCCCTTAGAGTATTCTAATTTTTCTTAATGTATGTTGAGGTGTTCCCATGTTCATGTATGATAAGGTTCAATTTTTATTTCTGTTAGTTGGGCCAAGGATCTGTCAATTCTGTTTACCTTCTCAAAGAATCAGCTCTCAGATTGGTTGAAAGTTTGTATTTTATTTTTGTTGTTGTTGATGCTTTTGTTTCACTGATTTCTATTTTGATCATCGTTATATTTTTGTCAGGTTTGGGTTTGGTTTGTTCTTGTTTATTCAAATCATGATTGATTTTTTGTTTTTATTTGTTTTTTGCTCATTTTGTTTTGAGACAGGATTTCTCCATGTAGCACTGGTTGTCCCAAAACTCACTAGGTAGATCAGGCTGACCTCAAGCTGAGATTTCCTACTTTCTGATTCTGGGAAGCTGGAATAAAGGCATATGCCACCATATCCAGTTTCATTTTTCTATTTTTTAATAACATAATTTAATCACCTATCCTTTAATTATCCTCTTTTTGGCTTACTTTTATAATTTAGACACTTAGAGCTAAAAACCTCTCTTGCAGAACAGCTTTCAATATGTCTAAGAGATTTTGTTAAGTTTTAATGTTCTTTATTTTCATGAAAATTTTTAGTCTTGATTTCTTAAGAGGCCCACTAATTATTCAGTAATATGTTGTTTAATCTTTATAAGTTTACATATTTACTAGAGTTCTATAAGTTATTTTTAAATTATTTTTCTTTGTGCTTCCATTTGTTAAATCAGTTCTAATTAATTTTTACACTGTAGTCAGAAGGATACAAGAATTGATTTTGATCTTGATCTTTCTGAATTTGTAAAGATTTGTTTTGTGTCCCAAAATATGATCTACTTTTAACAAGCTTCTTTCCTAGTATTTGGGTGGTACATTCTGTATCTATCTGTTAAGTTCATTTGATATTATTTTCTTGATTAACTATCTGTCCTCCTGGTGCATTCCTCTTTGCTTCTTCTGATTAGTTTCAGTTTGAATTCTATTTTGCCAGATCTTCAGATAGGGACTTCCACTTGTTTCCTGGTCCTATCAGATTAGAGTACTTTTGTCCGTCGTTTTAATCCATGGCTAAGATCCTTGAGGTTGAGATATGTATAAGAGACACAGACTTTGTTACTTTACCCATTCAGTCAGCCTACATCTTTTCATTGGAGAATTGAGGTAAATGATGTCCAAGTTATTATTGAAGTATGTATGTTTTCTTGGGCATCATTCAGGTGTTTATTCTTCATGAATTTTCTCCTTATTTTATTGAGCTGTTTCTTAATATCTTCATTAGATTCCTTGAATTTTTTAATGAAGTTTATTATTGTCATTTTAAATTCTGTATGCTAGGAATTATCTAGATAATTCTCATTAGAAAATATTTCTATAGGACTGGTAGATTTGGAGAGAAGATACTAGCTTGATCTTTGATATTTTTTGTATTTTTTGTGATGAGATAAGGTTATAAGGAATGTTTTTGTTAGTTATGAATCTGATATGGACACATCAGATTGGGGCAGGGGAGAGACTCTTTAAGTAGACCGGGCCTCTAGGCTCAAAGTGCTTTGGGTGGATGAAGTCATCTGGACACAGGAGAGTGGGCTAGTATACAAGATGCCTGGATTATACCAACATATTTGGTTTGGTAGAAAGGTATGATGTGGCATACGAGGAACCTGCCTGTGGGTGGTTCACAGGTGAGTCCTCGTTAATGTCTAGTTATTGGTTTTGATCCAAGAAGTGATAGAAAGAGCATCCAGACACAGTGGATGTGGGGATCACGCCAGATCTTGGGGTTTGGGGAGAATGTATGGTTGAGGAAGCTGGGTCAAAATCTTCCTCGCTTGACTCAGGAAACAATGTGGAAGATCTGACTGGATGGAGAGTAGGACCTGGACTAGATGGGAGGGTTGGGGACATAGGTCAGGAAGGCTAAGCAGACTAGATCCTAGAGAAGGTGATGAATTATCTTAACTATAAATGAGAACTCATTATACTGTTCTATTACATTTTATCTTACTCTTGAAGCTTCTTGTGAAATTTTTTTAAGATTATGATTTAAAACACATATGCTAATGGGACAGAACTTTCACTAATTAAAGTGAATCAGTGCATAAGAAATACTGAAGAAATGAATTAGCAAAAGCAATCAAATGACAAAGGGAAAGTTAAGAGTAGACATATTTTTATATATTTGCAAGTAAAGTATTTCTGAATTCTCTTTGTAATCAAGCTTATTTCATTTCATTCAAGGAAAATACTACTATGTTTTTCTAAACTTTATTGTAGGAAAACAAACCCTATGTAGTTATTCCATTAGTTTCAATGAGGAACTTGGGTTTTCACAAGATAAAATATACTTTCTTCTTTGAATTGACTGAGATATAATTTTTGTTGTAAAGTTAATTTCAGAATCAGTTTAAACTATTTTAAACCACATGAATATAAACTGGAAAAAGTGTGACATGTTTCTAAAATTGATAGGTTTTATCTGTTCCAAAGTTGATTTTAAATCTTGAATACATTTTGCTATTTTCAATATTATAACTTAGTTATAAATGATTTGTGTATTTTGGAGGTTTTATCTATCAGTCTCCAGAATGATGAAAACATCAATCTTTGCCAAAAATAATAGCAGTAATTAAAAACATATTTAGATGGCCTATCAAGAGAGTTTTCAAGATGATTTTATATAAGGCAGATGTTCTTTCAGGCTAACATGAAAGGATAACGCTGTCATGATTGTAAACAATGTTTTGTGTACACTTTTGTCCTCAGTTAAACACAAGTTTTTCTTTTAATTTCTTTTTAATGTTATTGTTCCTGTCTTTTAATATAAAAACAAAATAGATTCATTCACTGCTTTCAATTAGCATGTATAAACCTGGCGGAAATGCATCACTGATATTTGTATTTCTGCAAAATGTGTATCATTTATGATCTGAAATTAAGCTAAAAATGCTTGAGGAAATCAACAGTAGATGTCTTTGAAAAATAACCATTGTACTCAGAGAAAGCACCTCATTCAAATCCCTTAATTTCAGAGGAGGGGATCCAGTAATGTCCCTTGAACAGTGAACTAAATACTAAATCCAAAATATTTTTTTAAAAAACTATGGGAGGAGCTAGAAAGAAATGGCTCACAGGTTGAGTACTTACTGCTTGTGCAGAGGACCCAGCTTTGCAGTACCCACAAGGTGGCTCACAACTGTCTATAATTCCAGTTCTAGAAAACCCCATATCTCTAAGAAGACACAGACGTACACACATACACAAAAACACAAACATACACACACACACACACGTACATACATAATACCCACAGCATAACATAATAATGGACATTTTTAATAAATAAAATTTGTAGGAAGCTTTTATGTAAAGAAACATAAAGTAAGCAGTATTTACTATTGCTTGTATTGGTAGTTACTATTACTTTGAACAAATACATTCTTGCAAGCATCTGTGTCTTATTAAGATGGCTCAATATACATTTACAGTTTGTACATAGTGATTTTATATCTTCCTCCAACTGTTGGCAGGCATTCTTCTCACAATATAATTTTTTAAAAGACTTTTTGTGGTTTTTCGAGACAGGATTTCTCTGTGTTTAGCCCTGGCAATCTTGGAACTGGCATTATAGAGCAGGCTAGCCTCAAATCACAGAGATCCACCTGCCTCTGGCTCCCGAGTCCTGGTATTAAAGCTATGCACCCACCACTCAACAAGACTCCCTTTTGTTGGTCTTCATCTTTCTGGGAACTGACCTCAAACTTGCAATGCCTGCATCAAGTACAATTCATGATCCTCCTTTCTCAGTTTCTGTAATACAAGGAGTATAGACATGTTCACCATGTCTGGGTACTTAATTAGGCAGCATTAAGATGAGCCCTGCATTCCTAAAGCACATCATCATAGCCCAACACACGTTTCACTTAAAAATAATTGTCCAAAGATGCTTAATATTTTGAAACTTATACATGAAGATTAGATTTTTTACCTTATATAAGAGTAACGTTTTAAGAGAGGCTCAGAGCATAATAAAGTAGAAATGAGGACTCACGTGGACACTTGCTACAAACACAATGCCTAAATAAGCTCAAAAAGAACAGACTCACACCTAAAGTTTACATGATTAAGAGCAAAAAGTCTTTATCACAGATTATAATATTTCTATGTAGGAGTGATTTAGGGTTTATACATATAACTAATTTATACATATGTTTTTTCAGAAAATAGGAATTTAAATCTAACAATAAAAGCACAAATCAAATTAGGAGTAGGAAATTAGGCTTCAGGATTATGGAAAGGTCTTTTGCAAATGGCAGGCCCTAAGGCTTCAATTAATATGTCTTTGTTTCCTGGATGCATAAAAACTAGTTATGCCTTAAATCACAGCACAGCAAAACCAGAAATAACTCCAGTGCTACCTCAGAGACCTAGAAAATAGTCTGAGATTCATTTGCTGGTGGTATCAAAAGATTACAGTTTTACTTACTATTTATTACTTAAATTAATGTCATATCTGTTTACATTGTGATGGATATTAAATACTTTCCTAAGCATAACACCTATCACTTATTGGCATTTAACCTTCTGTATATAAACTTTTAAAAATGACAGCTTTATCTTTTTTCCTTTGAGCTTTCCTTTCAGAATTAAAAGCATTAAAGTGTACATATAAGGAAAAACACTCAATTAGCAAACTTTTATTGGCCACCTGTTCTGTCCCAGGCATTTGTGGTCATGTTATAAAAAACAAACAATGGAAAGTCTCAAAGAGCACATTCCTGGTTAGCTGGTAGAAACCAACTAAGGCTATTATAACAATAGATTAAAACCAATGCTGTAAAATTCAGAATCAAAGTGAGTGATGGGATGAAAAGAAGGTAGGGATTTCTAGAAAAAAAAAAAACTAAACACTAGCTTGAGACAAGAACAATCAGTAGTAACTAACTAGTCTGTTAAATCTGCATACTGATTATTAGTGGCTTAATAAGGTTCAGAAAAAGATAAGGAGAAGAAAGCAAATCTGAGAAGACAGATTCTGTATTGAGGAAAACATAAATGAGTCCTAAGATTGGGGTTCTGGAGAGAAAGCCTAGAAGGCTTCTACTGAGTCCATGAAATCTGCTTTCTATCCAAACTGGAGAATTTCCTTCTCTTTAGGCTGCAAAGACTCATTGAGTCAGAGTGCCTGCCTATCCTGAACATGTCCCTGGGTTCCAGCCCCGGTGCTACCCAACATGTTAATCTAATTTATAACAAAGTGGTAAATAAATCAGATTAGTTTTAAATAAAGAAATAATGTGATTAAGTCTGCATTTTTCCTCAAGAACAAATCTATCTCTTCTTGCTTTTGTGTTGTTTGTAAGGACACATGGTTATAGGTGAATATTTGCAAGATTCAGACAGACTCTGGGTATGCCTGTGAAGGACCATCCACACTAGGTCAACTGAGATGCCAATATCCATCTTAACTACTGATACCCCACCCTGTATACTGGAGGCCTGACCTGATCTGAATAAAAGAGACAGTGAAATAACAACGCTGGGTCCTCTGGTCATTTTGACCGTAGAGCAAAGTGACCAAAAGCTTCCAACATTTGCTGCTGTGCATCCCCACAATCTTGGACTTACCTTTGCACTACCGTCAACATAAACCTTTTCTATCTTCAAATTTTTTTGTCAGATTTTGCATCATAGTAATAAATATAGTAATTCACAAAATGGGTCACATACAACACTATATGAGCACAACATATGAGCATTTAGTGGTATCCAGGGCTACAAACGGCATTCAGGAGTGCCCAGTGGTACCCAGGACTACACACAGTGCTATGAAGAGCCCAGTGGTACCCAGGACTACACACAGTGCTCTGGAGTGCCCAGTGGTACCTAGGGCTAAACAGAGCACTATGGAGTGCCAGTGGTATCCAGGGATACACACAGCGCTATGGAGTTCCCAGTGGTACCTAGGACTGCACACGCCATGGAGAGCCTAGTGGTACCCAGTCCTACGTGCATTTGCTTTCAAATCTTTTGAGATTTTTAGCATTTCACTTCTCTCCATTATACACTAGCAGATAAAAATGTCAGGGAGCAAATATTTCCAAATATGGCAAATGGTATGGGCATGATACCTAGGAAGAGAATGCAATTTAAAATGTTTAATGCAGTGACTGTAAATATGGGCATTTTAAAATATTTCCCGTGTCATTGAAGCATACTAAATTTATAAGTTATGTTATTCCTTTACATAGCCATCGGGGTCCTACCTAATTGAATATTTTCTCCATATCACTACAACCTCTAACTAAAGCCTTTTGCTCTTGTGACAACTCATTGACCACTATTTCCTTTGTGCTATGAATAGCAAAATTCCTGCGTGTGGACATACACACACAGACATATATACATACACAGAAACACAAATAAATTAAATTTTACTATCTACATGTCTTAAACTCTTAAATCTTACACTCCCATTATTCATTCATTAGAAGACAGGATGACAAAAGGCGGCTCTCTTGGCATAACCATATACCTCCTTCATATTCCTGTCACATGTGCTGTTAATAGTTAGACACTAAACAATGCCTGTTTTTCATCTGACTTCTAATACATTGCACATGGATTTTCCTCCATAACTAATCTATGATAAACCCCATCAGTGCTATACGTGACTATTCCAAGTAACCCCTATGACTTGCTAGGATGCCTTACAGGTATCCTTGTAAAAACTCATTGTGCAATGATTTTTATATGAAGATGTTAATGAGGAAATATTTTCTGGGGCATCATGGCCAGTGAAATGAAATAAGAACAAATTTAGGAATAAGATTCCTAGCTGGACAGATGCCCATTGAAATTCTATTGCTGAGAAATAATTGGGTGTGAATATATGCTAGATCTCTCGGGAATATAAAATATGTGTGTGCATATGCAAGCTTTGCTTATCTTAAGCAACTATATTCTCAATGCTATATCTTCTTTTTTTCTTCTGTTTTCAGTTACTTTAATGTCAGCTTGTGCAATCTTTGGAGACTGCGTGTCTTTGTGATTTATTAGTTTTCTTATTCCATTATTGTTCTCTTACTGGAAAAAGAAGAATTTCTTCAGCATTAAGGGGAAAATTTTTCCGTTTGGTGATAAGATTTTATATAGCTTCCTACACTATCTGAACTTTGTCCTACAAATAAATCTTCTGACTTCCCCAGAGAAATGGAAGGATAGGAAGGCTGGGAATATTTGGTATCAAGGTACTTAGAAATTGAGTCCAGAGGCTGACAAATAATCTGCAGCAGAATGCTCTCTGGTAACACACAGATTTCTGTAGCATTCATTTGGTTTAAGGCTGAAGAAGGATTTCTGCCCTGTCCTTCACATCCCCGACTTCTAAGTACCTCCAGCTCCAATTCCCTGTCAGGAGAGTGCATGATGGTTGAATTCCTCAAATGGCAAGATGTCCTCCTTATAAAATGTAACTTGAATTCATTCCAAGCCTTGATCTTCAGCGATTCAATGAAAGAGCAAGAGACCTTTTGTATGACTGCCTCCTGATATTTTGGTTGGCTTTTGGTTTATTTGTCTGAGCCTTGATTGTTTAGGCAGGAATCAAAACCAAGAGTAGAGATGTGAAATGGACTAATTTCATTGTGAATTATGTGTGTGAATTATGGTTTTTCTTTTTAGGATAAGAATATATGAGTGTATCCTTGGGAACAAAGTGACAGATTTAGCTATTACTTTTTGGAGCACTTGATGGTTTAGAAAGGTGCATGTTATGTATATGCACACATGTGTGTGTACATGTGTGTGTACACATATGTGTGTATAATCTGATATATAATATATAAATATCATTCCACATAGACAAAAACAGAAACGGACTCGTGTGGTCATGGTTAAAGATTTAGGAGGGGTCATCATCGTTGAAACCTGATGGTGAGAAAGAAGAAAGGAAGTGAAAACAAAGAATTCACTTCTCAGAGGCCAAAGGAATGAGATGCACTAGGCACTTGCTCCTTGGGAAGCAATGACTTTTGCTGTTTTTAGAATAGCAAGGTTACAATTTTCCAGCAGTGAAGTACACCTAGATCATGAGTTAGGCAAATAGCAAGTCTAGTCAAGGGAATAGAGTTTTAATACCCAGAGGAGTTAAGCAAATAGCTACTGTTTGCCCTTCCTCTGCTGCCAATGTGACTAATCAGAGGCAAGTTCACAAGGTACTGATGTCACATGGCTATGATGTGACTTGGCCACACCGATGTCATGGTTTGTCTTGTTTGATTCAGACTTGTAAAGTTTGGATTCTAGATTCCAAACCAATGATAGCCCTATTATTTTTACAGAAGAGACTCTGGAATATAGTATAGTATAGACTATAGAATCTATTATTTTCTTTGATAAAACAATTGTTTTAGATTTCTTATTTTACGTATGTGTTTTTGCTTTCATGTACATATGTGCAACATATGAATGCCTGCTGCCTCAGAAGAAGGCATTTTTACCCTGGAACTAAAGTTATAAATGGCTGTGGGTCACCATGTAATTGCTGGGATCAGCACCGAGACCCTCTGCAATAGTAACAAGTCTCTCACCCTGCTGGGCCATCTAGCACCTATTCTTTTCAACCATGGTCTCATGATATTTTTGATGATATTTGTTTGGGGTATTATTGTTTTTAATATTGTTTACCTCAGTTTAGCCATGCTATACTATTTCCTAGAGGGCTACTTTTACTTTTCTGGTGATATCAGGAGAGCCAAGATTAATTATTCTCTCATGAGCCTGAAGACTGAAAAATGTTTGGGGTAGCAAAAGTTCAACCCAAATGCTTTCCCTATTGAATAGACAGGTGTCTAACGTGCAGAATAACCTGAGTAATGTCATTAGAAATATATGTGCTCTGTGCCTAGTCTCTAGCACTTATGGGATAGGGGTTGGATTCAAAAACCTTAAGGACATGCAGCTCATTACTAAGGAGCCTTGTAGGTTAAAAAAATCATGTTTGCATTATACATACAAAACATCACATTTCAAATTAATAAAGGACTGTGGAAGGTCTTTGGGCTTTGCTTTGCTTATCTTTACTTTGCTCTGAATCTTTATTTGCCTTTTTATATGTGAAGTTGATCAGTAATTTAGGTGTTTTGCTTTATATGATTTTAAAAGTGTTTTTAATTAGCTTAAGGCCTGAGGGAACCGAGGGGACTTGAATTAAGAGTGATTCAGTCTTGGGGGAAGACAGACCTCCTCTTAGGTCACCGTTTCCACTTTATAACTTCAGTGAGCAGCCAGAGAAGCGGACTGTAGTTGTCCATTAAGGCAGCTGTGTGCCCAAGGGTAAATGAGTGTTTGTAAAAAGGCCTTCACACGTCTGCAGTGTATGTTCCCAGAAAGGAACTTATGCTTTGGTAATGTCTCCTCTTCAAAAGAAAGAGAGGTTTTTCTCATGAGGTTTTGTGTTCTACTCCGTATGTAGCAATACAGGTGATTTTGATTATATATTTTAGGTTTCTAAGAAGAAACAAACTCCATCTTTCTATTTTACTCATGAGGAAAAGTCACAGGCCATGGCCTTGTTCTACTGAAAATATTCAGATTGGGCAGTTTGATGTCAAGGACAGCCAGTATTAAACTGACTGAAATTTGCCTAGTCAAGTCTAGTCATTTATAGGGACAGACCAATAAAAGGATAGGAAATGAAAATATTTGACTCACCTGTTTCACAAATGATGAGGATAAAAAGTTGGATCTAGTCTCACAGCTGTCTGTGACTTTTCGATTAGGTAACATAAGAGACTTGTAGGTAGTCAAAGAGTCTTGGAGACGGAAAACCTGTCTCAGCACCACAATACTTGGCAATGAACTGAGGGCACAGCAGACCTCTTCTCTTTGGGTTGCCAATGCTGGGTCTTAGGTTTGGCTCCTTCATGTATTGGGGCGGGCAATAGCTGTGCTAAGCTTTTGTGACGCAAGGCACAACGAACAGGGTGAGTCACAAGTTCAGAATCAGCAAAAGTTCTTAGAAAGAACAACTTAGAACACTTTGGATGTTTAGATTGTATTTTGATTTAATATTACCAAAGTAGTTGCATGTCAATTAAGTATAACCTTGTCAAAATGTTCAATTCTTATTCTAGGAAAAGAAATATGTTTCTTAACAAACATTTTAAAATTATATTTCATGAATGTTACATTAGAGTTCATGGATTATTTATCCTACCATCTCTACCGAAGATTTAAATTACCAGAAACTTTCATAAATTTCAAGTATTAAAGTGTCCAGATAGTTCATCAAATATACAGAAAAGCAAAAATGTTGAAACTGGGAATAAATCTCTTCTTTCCTCCTTCCTTCCTCCTTTCATCCCCCGGCACACACAGATATTCACACACAGATACATGCACACACACACACACACACACACACACACACGCCCTTAGTTAGTTTCGGGTATAGAATCTTCCCACAGGTTATGAATGAAAAGCTTCTAATATCACAAAGCTCACACAACATAGGTTAAGCTTCTTCCTTGGCCCTTTAAATTCATGCTCAGTAAATTCACTAATATTATGTTAAATAGTTTATTTAAATTATTTCTTTTTCTTTTTGGTTTTTTGAGACAAGGTTTCTCTGTGTAGCTTTAGAGCCTGTCCCAAAACTCGCTCTGTACACCAGGCTTGCCTTGAACTCATAGAGATCCACCTGCCTCTGCATTCCCGAGTGCTGAGATTGAAGGCATGTGCCACCACCGCCTGGCTACTTTTCTATATTTTAATGCATCCAGAAAAATTTTCAAAAGTATATTTTGCTAACCTCTGTAAAATTCACTTTGAATGTTACTAATACCAATCATATGAAACAACATAATTACTTTTGCTAATCTCTTGAATCATGAGAGAAAAACCAGTCCCACCGTTTGTTAGCCAAATTTGTTGCTAGTTTAATTAAATACTGGCCAGAGTAATGGACTCTAGCCAAGATCATTTCACAGTTCCTACAAAATGCGACGAGTCACATGTTGCTGAAGTTTATAAAGACGCCCACTGGACCGGTAGGTCCAATCAAGGACAAGCATACATCCTGACGTATTTCCTGCCCATATTTGATTCCAGACTACATTTGATTAAGCACATCTGGTGCAAATGGGCCAAACAAACAGGAACTTATTCCTAACTGTCTTCACTACAAGTAGAACCCTTAACCTGTAAGGCATATTTTTCCCGTTTTAATCTCACAGTTTAAAGAATGAGAGCTAATATAAACCAGGAAAAGGGATTAATGACCTGACATTCAATGTCATGTACACCATCAGCCCGAGAGGGGTTATATTCTCAAAGGACTCCGTACTGTTAATATATTTCTTTATCATTACTATTTAGAGTTATATAGGTCGTAATCACAAACTAAGATGAATTGCAAAAATATTGAACTGATCATCAACTCACTTAAATATGATATAAACCAGTTTGAATACATTTATACAGATCATCTGAAATGTTTCCTGATTAAAAATAATTTGATTAATCTTTGGTTAAACCTAGGAGCCATTTACATATATCCCCTTAATTGTTCCATACCAACTCACCTTATAAATGTCACATAGAACGTGTGCTGTACAAGCAAGCAACAGTTCAAAAATAACCCACACCTCAAGTAAAAAAAACAAGATTGTCTGCGTATGCAAGTAACTGCCATTATATGAAATAGATACTGGATACATTTTTAAGTATTACCTTATTAATCATCTTTGTTATACGAAAGTATGATTGTCAAAACACTGTCCATAGTAATAAGAAGGAAAAATTGTGTCTGGTTGGTTACACTTACACTTAAGATTTCATAGGTTTCATTGGGGCATAAAGAGGACAAAAGCATTCCAAAAAAGCAAAAAGGAGCAATAAACAAAGAAGGAGGGAGGGAGGGAGGGAGGGAGGGAGGGAGGTAGGGAGGGAGGGAGGGTAGGGGGGAGAGAGAATGATTTGGGGAAAAAAGAAATGAGATTTCACTCCATGAATTTAAACTCAAAATTGAAGATAATATATATAAGGTCACAGTTGTAAAAAGATAAAATCACTTGTATGCAAAAAAAAAATCACAGTAAGTAGTTACAATATTAACTTTCAGAGCAAACAGTGTCCACTAGAAGAAATTTTGCCATAAACATATACAGAAGAACCAGAAAAACTTTTGTCAGAAACCATCCGTCATTGCCAGGAATGAGACTGATCTGAACTGATAACCCATTTTTCATGGACTGAGAAAATAAATCTTTTGAGAAAATAGATACATCTGGTCATTTTAAAGCACGGACATTAAACATTCACATAATATAATCACCCTTTGGCTCTGCCCCTACCTGTCACGAGCCATCCTGGTTCTGTATTTACCCAGCAATCTTCTGATAATAGTCTCCTCATGTAGCTGGCCTGAAGGAAATGTGCTAGAGAGGTAATAACAGGTTGGCATTGTGGCTTACATGTGACACTCTTGATTTAAATCAACACGAGTCAGTCTTTTTAAGTCTAATCAGCGCCACAATGTGGAACTGTGCCAAACATTTCCTTTATAAAACCGGAGAGTGGGTCATCATATCTTGTGTCATTAGTAAATAAACAGGGAACATTTTTTAGTAGTGTCTCTTGGAAAATTTTATGGTTCCTTTGCTGTCACATCATCAAGATCATATGTTCAAAACCAATACAATTTATGTCAGTGTATTATAAATAATCGCAATCTTCCAAATATTATACCTATTTCTAAGCTTTTCAAAATGATATAATTATACATGTGCAATATTTTTGTATCTATCACGCTCTCCTTATCAGAGAGCAATTGGCTTCTTTAATTTTTGACATTAATTTTTTTGGTGAAAGTGTAGCATATATATAGGTATTAAAAGGCTGTGAACACTTTCTGCTGTCTTAGTAAAAGAACTCTATTTGCCACGATTTCACAGTGTTATTGGGAATTCTATCCTGATTATTTCTCTCAAAATTTTGCTTTAAGCCCCTGCATCTCAAGAGGACATACACATGAGAATCTTACATAATTTTCTCCGAATAACCCTTGGGTTAGTTCTTAATCAAAAGGAGGAACCTTTTTACATAAAGGGTCACCCCTGTTAACTGAAGACTGCTTTAATACTGTCTCAACACCAGCCCGATTGCACATGGTAACAGCTCTGTTTGTTATTTTTTAATCATTTAAAATCTAAAAGTCAAGAGATAGAAAATGTTTTGATACATTTTTCCTGTTCTACCTTTAAATAAATATTCATAAAGAAAATATTTGTGTAATAAAATCTATACCTAATATTTTTAATTGGGCATGTTGATCAATTATTTATTCATTTATCATATTGCATTGTTATAAAACTAATAAATATTAGAATAAATTTTTAAACCAGTAATGGGTAGGCCACATGGAAAAACAATACCAAGCATTCAAAACTTTGGTATTTAGTTGCCTTTAAAGCAATATTTTATTTTAATTTATTTGCAATAGTGTTTACTCAAGTATTACTTTCACATGAAAAACACATGAGATGAAAGCTAAAGAGTTGTTGGATAAAAGATTGCGGAAAACGATTTTTCAATCGAGTCTATAGTCTGCTATAGACTCTATTTGTACATATATCAAGGGCCTTTGATAGGAGAGATTAAAAGAACAACTATCTCTTAGCCAGGGTAGAAAGTGATGGAGTAGAAGGAAATTAGAAATCAAATGAAAACTTTCAAGAAACAACTTGGATCTTAAAGAAAATGTAGATAATTAATAATCAGGGCCTTACAAACTAATACAACATCATATTCAAAGCCACAGTGGGTGTAAAGTGGAGGTGACTGTTATGGGGAGACGATCTTGTTTAATGTCTTTATGGTGATCGTGAATAGAGGTGCCCCCTGAGATCTTGACTGTAATGATAACTATTGTTTATTTCATTCTGAAGTCAGTTCTCAGTGCCTTACACAATACTCACTCTGGCCCTGAAACTGAAATGTTTACTAAACACACATTTGCCTCACCATCTGACTACAGAAGAGACTTAATGAAAAACGTGACCATATCCAACTGCTAGCCTTTGTGGCCTGGCGGAGAAGACAAATACGAAAAAAATCACAAAACTAAAAGTTTGGACCTACAAAATGAAATGAATAGAAAGTCTATGAGAATGGTCAGAGACAGTGTGCAAATTTGCTAATGTTGGTTTTGTGTTCTCTGGCATCTAAGAGTCCTAGCAGGATTTCCAAGCTGAATGTTAGCCTAATTTTATCTGTATTTTAAAAAGAGGGTTTTGTTTATTGTAGAGAAAGGTTTTACTGTGGGTTGACAAGCAACTGAAGTTAAGGAACATAGTCAAGTGATTTTGGTGATTGATACTCTGCATCGTTGCTGATAAAGACTTGATCTCAGTGGGTGGTCGTTAAGACAAATACAAGACGTCAAGAGAAACCGGCTTTGCTGCACAGCCTAGCATAGTACATGGTTGGATTTTAAGTGGAGGAAGTTTCATAGATTTCTAGGGTGGTGCTTGAACAGCTTGACGTCTTGATTGGCTTTGAACTCATGTTCTGCTTCATTAAGCAGTGTGAATTAGACAACCCTGTGTCCCTTAGATTTACCATGTATGAAGTGGAGTAATAATCTTACCTGTCCAATGTTACTTCCTGTGGAACTTGGTGATCACATGCTTAGTTCTAACTAGAGGAACAAAGCAAGCTATTATTAAGGGGACAGAAGTAAAGTGGCGATTATAAAACACAGTTTTCCAAAATCACTTAGGTATGGATAGTGATGCCATCTCTGAATAGAAGGGAGAACTTGAGATGAACATCTGGCATGGAACTCAAGCTACTTCTAGTCAAAGAAAAGACCGCAAATATATGGGTTTTAATGCGCAGACAAATAAGTTATAAGCAAAGAAATTTAAGTTTTGTGTTCCATAGAAGTGAAGAGAAAGGGTTAGAAAGAGTGATTGGCCACCCACATCCATTTCTTACTGAGGGGGTAGAGTTTGCTCAATAAAAAGCTTTAGTTTCCAATAAAGAAGTCTGCTTTTAATGGGCTGCCTGTGACCCACAAATGTATTTGGAATAAAAGTCACTGGCAAAGCTTTCAAGAACTTGATAGCAAAATAAGTGGTAAGAGATTTTGGAAGATTAAATGCATCTGTGGTTTTTACTGTTAGTTCTTCATCTAGTTTGCATAACTGTAAAATATATAATATATAAATGCATGTGGAGTTTAAATACAGGGAAGATTAATCATTTGTTCAGAGGAAAAGAATTCCTTGAATAATGATACCGATACTGAAGGAAATGTGAATGAAGTAAGTCCCATCTGGAGGTAACACATAGAGCTAAGGTTTGGGTTTTCAGTATACAGGTAAAGAACAAACACATTTCTCTCTAGGCTTGGCCTTTGTGGCTCACGAGGTCTTGATACTCTCCACATCCTGGTGGCTGTTAAACTAGCATGTGAATAGCATATTCACTACATGAGATCGGATAAGGACAGGTGGATGAACAAGATCCATCATGTATGGAGAAGTCAAGGACTTTTAGGCAGACAAAATAGTGAAGCTTAAAATTAATTGTTCTCATTGACATATTTTTCCTTCAACAATAAGCATAAGCCAAACAACGATTGTTGTCAACACAGAATCTGAACCAACTGAGACTGAATTCAGACTATAGCCTTTACAGTATGTGTAAACCTGTGCTAGTTCGTCCCTTGGGAAACAAACTCCAAGGCTCAAATTTATCATCAGGTGCCTCTCAGAAGTTTTCTCAAAAGACCGGTGAGAACAGAAAGAAGGAAGATGGGACCAGGGAGAAGTTGCATAATTACGTGGTGTCGCAATGCAGCAGAGAGAGCAGGACCCTGCCAGACCGCTGTGCATAAATGGACGAGATCTACCTTGTTCAGCACCACTGAAACTGGACAAAGCACTGAGCGAAGTCCTTCAGCTTGATGTCAATATCCAAGAAGTCCTGCGTCTCTAGGAACATGTCCCTGCCACACTCAGTCTTGGACTGAGAGGATCCTGAAGAAAACCTCCAGAGACAAGAGCCAGTAGGCATTTCAGAGCCCAAATGGGAATCATTGACAAAATTTAGTTTCCTTTTGCTGGAGATGTGGGGTTGTGGGACACAATCTCATGGTCACCATGGTTTTATAAACCAGGCAGTGCTTTGAAACAAGTGTAATCAAGCCATATCCCATGCATCTGCGTCTTTTCCACAGAGGCTTGCATATGAAGTGACATTTGACCAGTGGTATTTTCAGCGTATGTTTCCCGATATTACAAAATTAACTCTAATTTCTCTCAGGGTGCATACAAGCAGAAGTAATATAGTTTAAGTTTCAGCATCCATAAACTTTTTGAAAGGTTTGCATAGCTCTCCCTTTGTGAGAACTTGGATAATTAGAATACACATGTGGGATGTATGTACTTCAGGGTATTTTTAGTGTAATATGCAAATTTACCACTACAACCAATTATTACCGGTTTGGTCATGTGGCATCATAAGAGGCACAGAAATGCTGCAGTGATGACAAAAGGACCTGAATAGTTTTGAAAGTCTCCCAGGACTCACAAGCACAGAGCAAGCACAAAGGAAAACGTGAGCATTAGGATTCTGTTGCAGAGGAGACTTTGAAATTTAAACACAGCACTTTATGGCTTGTGGGTCAATATTTTACTAATTCCTATTTACTTTCCATTGAAAGGATCTTCATATTTTAAAAGTCAAATAAGGATGATTGAAAATCTTGCAACCTACTGACATTTCAGTTATTATTGCTATTTCAGTGGTGAGCTGCTCAAAACCAAAAGACCCAGCAATATCCACAAATTTTATGAAATGCTAACAATAATAAATGGGAGAAGACAATTGTTAATTAACTCGCTCACCAGCATTTTGGTTTAAGTTAACGTAGTAACACGTTCCAGTTGCTTATGGCTAAGGCATTAGCCTCTGTGAATGCAACAAGCAAAATCTTAAAATACCAAGTGCCTGGTTCCCTGCATTCAGGAATGGGGCTTTCTCCAGTTGAGACTTCTGAACAACCACAAGTCAGAAGCAATATTTCACAAAAGTCTAACTTTGAAAATGCATTCTTCAGTAGCGAATTATACAGTGTAATTTATTTGTGAGTTAATATGGGACAAACTTTTGGTTTGTCATCATCCAAGTAGCATTACAGAATGAATCAGTCAGTCACACAAACACACACACACCCCAGTATACACACACACACACACACACACACACACGAGTATCCACTGTTACAGTTAGTTTCACCCACAGTTCCACAATTTTTCGAGAAATATAAAGCATGATGAATCTAGAGGAAAAAAGATAATTTCAGTATCTTGAAATAAAGTCATTTCTCCCAATGAGAAAAAAGTATTATACCAGATAGCACAAAATAAATACAGCACTCCCATAGTAATTTTTGATTACTAACAGACTTTAAACATTTTTAAATTTCTTCATTGCATGGATGAACAAAATTTAATAATAAAATTAATTAAGATGCTCCAAAATCTTGGAAAATATAAAGAGAGTTTAAATTGATTTTTAATTTTTATTTCAACTATGAACTTTGAGAAAATACATATAATTTGGAAAATAAATACGTAAATTGTTCTTCAGAACTTGCACAGTTCCAAGTAAATGTAAACACTCACTGAGACATATGTCCTGAAACTGACCACAGTGTAGTGTGCAATGTAGCTAGTCATTCAGAAGGCTCTAAGGAATTTCACTACCATTAATCCAAGCAAAAAATCAACACGCTATAGAAAATGATATTTTAGAAAATAGCTTATGAATATTGAAATAAGTGTGCACAGCAGCTTCCTTCATTAAAGGCAGTCTTAACTCCTAAGTCAGCTTCATTGCAACCAAATTAACCTGGAGTCACTTCTAGAAAAATAAAGTAATGTATTCTTCATGGTTGAAAATTCTGGCAGAGGAAGCAGAATTTTAAAATCCTTTTTTTTTTTTTCAGGTGAATGGAGTATAGAAAATTATCTCTAATTTTTGCAATTAAAAGCATTTTATTGAAGGTCTCTGAGACAAAAAACCAATATGAATGTTTCAAAAGTTTCTGAAGCTGCTAGGCACAGGAATTCCTAACACAGAAGCAGGCGTGGGAAGTCACCGTTTCCACCTCACGTTTAGAGAAATGTAAAACAGGTTTGTAGACGACAGAGCAGACATCTCCCTTGCAGGCTAGTTTTCATTCCAATTTTACTAGAACCTAGCTACAATCTGCAGAATTTACATCTGATGTTTTATGCTAAGCACATCTGTTGTGAGTAGCTGGAAGGCAGGCATGCTCATTTTTACAAGTCTCTATGAATGGAAAAGAGGTATTATGCAAAGGCTTCCACAAGTATCTCTTAGGATAAAATCAGTGTTATTTGATCCACGGAAGCATATTTGAAAGAGTTTCTCCTATGGCCCTGAAAACAGACTTCTGTAACTATCGCACTGTGGGAAATGCAAATCACTCTTGTACATGAAAAACAGAATGTTTCCCAGGAGTTCAGACTCCAATAATCAAGCAGGTACGCACTGAAACAAATTATATAAATAATTAGGTCAGGAAAAATAGTTACGAAGCAAATGCCTCCTCTTTGGCCTCACTACTTGTGTCTACAGCCAACAAGTTGGAAAAATAATGAAATAAAAATTCACAAACAATGCTCTTATTTACTCAAAAGAGTATATAAAACCAACCTACAAAATTGTCAACGTTTTTTAACAATGCTTTTTAGAGACATCAGAAAGGTCAATATGTATATATGTATGAAACTGTGCTACCATTCAATATATTTCTAGTGCACATTATTAATCTATGCAACACATGTAGTCTATATTACTGTGTGGGGTCATTTGAGGATGTCTTTTTAGTTTAGACAACACAGATTGCAAGGAGTATGGAAGATGACGGCGGTGTGGAGTGGCAAAGCAGTCTGCACAGAGGAAAGAGAGCTTGTAGATCTCTAGGAAAGGGGATGGTCTGTACTCGAAGGTTAAGAAAATTCCTATTCTAGTTTACCGTTCAGAGTTTCAGTCCATTATCACCATGGTGAGACACGGTGGCTTTCAGGTAGACACGGTACTGGAGAAGGAGCTGGGAGTTCTACATCTTGATCCACAGGCAACAGGAACTGAACTGAGTGTCACATTGGGCACAGCTTGAGTATAGGAGGCCTCAAAAAACAACCCTGTAGCATGAGGGCCGGCTTGTTGGGGTTTCTGTCCCGCCCAGTACCCCACAACCGGCAAGTCCCAAGGAAAAATCACACACAGGACTCCATAAGATTATAAACTGATTGGCCCATTAGGTCAGGCTTCTTGTTAACTCTTATAACTTATGTTACCCCATTATCCTTATCTACATTAGCCACATGGCTCCGTACCTTTCTCAGCTGGGCAAGTTACATGCTGCCTATTCGGTGTTCTGTGCAGGAGTGGCTGAGGGAACTTTCTCCTCCCTAGTCTTATCCTATTCTCATTGCCCCATCTCTACTTCCTGTCTAGTTGACCCGCCTATACTTCTTGCCTGGCCAATCAGCGTCTTATTAAAATACATGATTGACAGAATACAGATAATTCTCCCACACCACAACCCCAACAGGGATGCACTACCTCCAACAAGGCCACTCCCTTTGGAGGTCATTTTCTTTCTTTTGTTCATTGATTTTTATTGAGCTCTCCATTTTTCTCTGTTCCCTTTCTTGCATCTCCCCTCCTCTTCAACCCTCTCCCACCGTCCACATGCTCCCAATTTACTCAGGAGACCTTGTCTTTTTCTACTACCCAGGTAGATTAGATTTATGTATGTCTCTCCTAGGACATTATTGTCTATGTTCTCTGGTACTGTGATTTGTGGGCTTTTTTCCCTTTGCTTTGTGTTTAAAAACCACTTATGAGGGAGTACATGTAATAATTGTCTTTCTGGGCCTGGTTAGAAACCCTGGGGAAAGTCATCTGAATGTTCTAGATACACCTGCTTTTTCATTACCCTTTCCTTAAAAAAGAAAAAAAGAGAGAGAAAGAAAGCAAAAGGAAAATTTCTATTCAATTGTCAGGTTTTGTGCTTGGACTTGTGACTCTCACTCTTCCTGAATCTTTATTCGGTCATTCTAAGCGTTAGAAACTTAGCACTTTGTATGTAATATGTGGTTCTTACATAGTTGGATCCATTGAATTTAGTTTACATTAATATTATATGTATTTAAATTTAAACATATCCTCCTTGGTGTGTGTGTGTGTGTGTGTGTGTGTGCGCGCTGTGTATTTATCTGGAAGCTCACAGTGGGAAATAGCTATCTACTCACTGGTGTGTGCTTGGCCTATATTTCCTCCTTGATGGCTGCAGAAGGAAAGTGTTCAATTTAACAACTTGTTGCTCTCAGTTACTTGTATCTTTAATTGTGTTTCAATAAATTAACTGGTCATAGCATCTAGAATTTTTAAAATTCTGGCATGTATATATGTTCTCATGTGTGTAGTTACATGTGTACACATGTACAGGAAAGATTGACATTAGATGTCCTCCTTAACTGCCTTCACTTTATTACCTGAGACAAGGTACCTACCTGAAACTGGAACTTCTATTTGATTACACTACCTAGCCAGTTTGCCCCAGGGATTAGGGATACCATCTCATCTTCTTTAGTACTGGAATTATAGATAGCTACCACATCTACCTGTATTTCTTACTGGAGGTAGGGTCTAAACTTGGTTCTCATATCTGTGTAGTACATGCTTTATCCACTGAACCATCTCCCCACTGAAACCCCTGTTTTAAAGATCCATGGCTAGAGAGACGAACTGCTATCAAGAATACAATTTCAATAGACCAGACTGTGGGGAATTTTAGAACTTTGACCTCAGTCATCACTGGCAGGAAACCAAGAGCAGCAGTAACAGCCTACATTATTATAGGAGTCTCTTGGACTCTCCAAACAAACAACTCAAAATGGGGTTTCTGATGCTTGGTAGCGGAATTTTGTTAGCTGGTCTGTGGCTCTTTGATTTGGCTCAATTGTCAGCCCTCGGTGGCATAACATTATTTAAACTATGTATATGTAAATATGTATACTTACAAATATTTTACATAACTTTAGGTAAATAGTTCCTTATAAAAAAAATAAAAACTCGCAGGTATGCAGAGGCAGTTGCTTTCAAAGTACATGATTGTGACCTGTAGACAAATTAATTTTACTTACATATCTAAGACAGTAGACCCTGGAACAATGGCCAGGGGATCACTGGCCTTCATGGAATGAAAAACAAACAAACAACCCTGAACTACAATGAATCTGCTTTTGACTTACTTATAGCATTAAATTTACACATACTTCATTTGCTGTATGTCTTATATATTCAAACTGTGTGAGACTCAGGAAATGACACATTTTACTGTTTTTTGCATGACAATTAAGCAGGATAAATCACACCCACTTGACTGTTTTAAGTAGATACTCAAACCCTTGTACAATCGCAACAGGAACACTTTAGAAGAGACGTCCGAAGGAGTTGGGGAAACAAGGGATAGAGGACACCAAGAGAAAAAGAGCTTCTAAAACAACTGCAAAAAGTTCATATAAACTCACTGAAACTGAAGCAGGATTTACAGGACAGCACGGGTCTGTACCAGGTATCTGTATATAGCATTCTATATATAGGTATCTGAATGTAGCTTTCAGTTTAGTACTGTTATTGGACTCCTGAAGGTGTAAATGGATGGGCCTCTGATTCTTGTGCCTTCTCTTTGGCTCCTTTAATTGTCTATTGACTTATCTTGTCCAACTCGGGTATTACATTTTTGTTTTATCTTAAATTTCATTCTGTCATGTTTTGTTGTTATCTCTTAGAAGTCTTTTCAAATTAGAGACAGAGAGGGAGTGGATCAGGACAGGAGAGGAGATGGGGAGGAACTGAGGAAAGTAGAGAGAGGCAAAACCATAATATCTTAAAAAGAAAAATGTGTAATCACTATGATAATCCTTCTTCAATTTTATTGTATCATTTTAAATATATAAATATCTAGCCACTCTAATCTATACAATGTTAAATATGCCTAAAATAAATAAACTTCTATATTCCTTTCAACCTTCTTGTAAGTTCGGAGAAAATAATTTATGAAAATAATATTTCTGAACCAGGTATTATATCATATATTAATGACTTATTTTGATTTCAGAGTGTAAGTTTGTTTTAGAACATTTCAACAAGGCATTAGAATCTTACATCTAAGTTACAAAGTTTTATTTTCCTTGAACAATGAATGATTCATGAAATCAGTAAGATTCTTTGCCTATTTTAAAGGATATGTTTAAGTACTTAATCCCTATGAAGTCAACTAAAGAAAAATCCATCCTCTACAAGCCAACTAGCATCGGCTGGAATATCAAGGAACACCAGTTGAAACCATCATAAAAAATGTGAAGAAGAAAACTTATTTGAACATCAAATTTAATTAAACAGCAGTCACTAACTAAAGTATGGTCCAAATCATAATGTCTGCTTGTGTTAAGCACGACAGGAGTCTGCACATAATGGCAAAAGATGAAAATCTCTCCTCCTACAGCTGGGACAATCCTTGGACTAGTCAATCCCAAGGCTGCTTTTGATCTCAACATTCATTCACAAGAATACAATAACTGCACTGTCTGTGTAAGTTCACTGAGTCAAAGGCTATTTCCACATGTCTGTTAGGTGTAATAGACATATTTTAATGGGATTTTCCACATTAAATTGTAGCCACATTTTATTTCTTTAAGAACAGGAAGAACGTAGACATTTGTATTAGAATAATTGAAATCTAAATACTTCTTTAGATCAGCCTTTTAAAAGGTGAATCGAGTGTAAGTTTTCCCTTGACTATCAGTAAAGCTCTGTGTTTATCAATCGAAAACATGTTTATCATTTTTCTTGTCTGTAGAAAATTACCATAAAATTGTGAAGAGGATAGCATTTCAACTGTTTGAACCAATTCTGTATTTTAAATCAATACAGAAATTTCTCAAACCATGTAAAATTAGCTAATGGAAATTCATAGAGATTTCATCCAGCATCTACGACAATGGGAAATAATGTAGATTGTGCTGATACAAGTGGCCTTTCTTCCCTAATCTCCAGATGGCATAATTCTTTCTTCACTGTAACTCATATTTACAGAAGACTCTTTCAAAACCAATCCGTAGTCTGTATCTGATGATAACTTTCCATGTGTGAAATTAAAACTGAATATTATGAGGGTGATAGAGATATTTAAGTGATTCCTGAGTTTTAAACAATTTAATGATTTAGTCTGTGGACTGTAGCTTGGCTATGGCTGGCTTCTCAGCAGCTCACCGTTTTTACTCTTCTAAAGTGCTACACAGAGAGCAGCTTCTTACTGATCTACCTACGTGAAACACAAGCAGCCCTGTACAGTGTTTTAATTATAGCCTAAGATATACACATTTTGAGTCAGTTTATGCTTCCTCTCTTCTTTTCAGAGACAACTGTGTATGAAAACTATACACAGTCTAGTTCAGTTTTGGACAGAAAAGAAAAGTAGTTTTCAACTTAGCAACCAAAAGATGATGCTGTGTAAATGGTACTGGGTCAAGCGGCCATAATTTCTGAAAGAAAGTATATACAAAAGTACATAAACATGAGATGCAATGAACTGAAAAGTAAAAATATAAAGTCATTACTTACAAATTTTGCAAAAGGAAAAACTTTTGTAATAAAAGGTCCCTGTTGTCATAATAAGATAAATGAAGATGACAGGTTTAAAGTAAAAATTATACATGAAAAATACTGTCTCCAGGGTTACAATGCAAGTACCAATATTCAAGCCATTATGTAAAGATTTGGAAGCTTGAACATCCATGTAGTGTCAGAGCATAATTGCTCACATTACTGTAAAGTTATGGAGAGAAACATGTACATTGCAGTGAAGAATTGGCTGGTCAACACCTTAATACAGTGGATAAACTTGTTATCAGTACAGAAGGTTCAGACACACATAAATAATCTGCTAGAAGACTACCATCTGAAGTCCATAAAATCATGAAGTAGGAAAAACAAAATTTAGTAAAGATAAAAGCTATAAAGTAATCCAACACTAACCCAGAATTGAATATAATAAAGAATGGTCTATTTAGGGCTAGACTCACAGATCATAGTTTTCTATACGAATGAGGAACAGGAACTGAATCCAGCAGCCAGGAGAGAGAGAGAGAGAGAGAGAGAGAGAGAGAGAGAGAGAGAGAGAGAGAACACAAGTACTATAAATGGCTGCATTTATAGTATAAGAGACCGTGCACATGTGGCCTGGTATCTTAAAGGTTATTGACTGAAGGAGTTCCCACAGTTCCCCCTTTTATCTAAATAAAAGAGTTCTAAGCCTAATGCAAACTATATAAAATATGAAAAAATATCAGGTATAAAAATTAGAATTACAGCCAGCAAAACCAATATCAAGCAAGAAACACGTGCTAAATGTTTCAATAATTTTTCTATCCTAGGGAGTCTAAGTCTTATATTAAAAATTGCTTGACTAAGTCATGAGAGGAAAGTAAATACAACTATCAAGTCTTCAACCCCATCAAAGACCTGAGAAGGGAAATAATATTACTTGAGTAAATAGGAAGTGCAACCAAGCAACTTACAAAATAAATAACAAAATAACAAAATAAATAACAAAATAAATAACAGAGACAACTGGCTATCTGGGTAATCACCTAGAGTTTCACATGCAATCTTGGAGCAACCAACTTTGGCTAAGGCCTAAAGTAAATGACAGACCATTTTCAGAGGCAGGAAAACTTTCAAAAACATCTTATCCTATCTTGGCAAGGTTTGACAGTCTTTTTCTTGTATTCTGCTTGTCCAGTCTGGGTACAAGGCATTTTATCAGTTTTTACAAGAAAAAACAAGCTCCAAGTGGAGTGTCTTCAGTGCTCATCATTCTCACAGGAATAGATCAATGCTGCCAGGAGTCATTGTGTCTCATGTCAACAGGACCCTAATTTATTTAAATGCCATATTCTACAGTTCTTTGAAGTGGTTTAAGATTACCTATCTATGCAGAATACAATCTCTGTGTATCTAAAGAACCTGATTAGTCTAACTCTTTAAGTTTGACAAACATGGATGACTGTTGACCAATAATTCTTTAAACCTATATAGCTTAAAGACTAAGACCCCATATTAGAATATTAAACAATCCTTAAACAACTGTGCAACAAATGAGGACAATTACCACAAAATGTGAACAATGAATAAGTATCTTGATCAGAGGTAGAAATGTATAGCGCAATATGATAAACATATCCTAAAATTTTATGAATATAAAAAATGTCTTAAGAAGAGTTGGAAGCTTGCTTGCATACAACATGACAAAACAACTTTGCCTAGGTATACAAATATTGTAAGCAGAAATAGGAGCATATTCAATATAATTTGAATTTGTATCACTATGCAAGAATCTATATGAATGCAAATTCTCTATAAATATTAGCTCACAAGTATTCACTCTATTACTTACTATCATTTTAAATGTGAGTAAGCTCACACTGATCGACCAATTTTCCCATACAATTTCCCTTTGTTTTCAAAGAGTTCCCTGAGCCTGTATAATTTCTAACCTAACCTTCAACCCTAGAGCAGTTATAACCAATCCCTAATTGATGTTTCTAACCCAGAGGACAAACTTTGTTGGGAGAGGGGACATCATATTCTAGAATTACTTCCAGCTGTTAGAGAGGTGTGTTCTTTCTATGGAATCCTGTAAAAGTAAAATAATGGTTTAGTTTCAAGATTACTGTCTGGTGTAATTGAAAATAGTCTCTGAGTAATGTTAAAGATTTTTCTGAGGTTCCTATGTGTATGTCTGGCCAGAACATTGTACGAAGGTGCACCATTTTGGCCAACCAAGTTGGAACCATCTTGAGCAGCTGGTACTCATAATCAGTCCTATAATAGTGCTATTGACATCAAGACATCATATTAACCAAGTGGACTCACTGTTGTGGGGCTCCATCTTCTTCAAAGATTACTGCAGGGAGATTTATTGTTCATTGTGAAAAACTTAAACATTATTTGTATAGACATATATTCAATGAAAGGTATGATAGAGATATAAATAGGTATGGAGAAAAGTAAAAATTTTCCTAAATTCTTTCTTTTTTCTGTCCCATACCAGATGGCTCCTGACATGAGACAGAAACTCTGAATTTTCCACTTAACAACATTCTTAGATTTAGAAAAGGATAGCTGTTGTCCAATTCCAAAGCCAGTTTTGATTTTTAAGTGATTCTATTCTTGTACTGGGTAGTAGAGTCTTCTTAAGGAGTTTGCTAGCCATTTGGGCAAGAAACTGTTCTTGCCTATACTGCTTGATAATATGCAGTATGAACTGGACATGCATGACCCAGAGAAAAATGACTGCTGAACTTGCCTAAGGGTGAGATGGTCTTTCGGGGCTCCTGCTTCATGAAAGAGTCTGCTAGACATTTTGCAGGATACAGAATAAAGTGACTGGCAAACTGCCTATATAGGCAGAACTGTCTTTGAAATTTCTTGCTTCATGGAAAAGTCTGCTGGATACTATGGACAGAAGATCTTTGGGTGACTGTCCAAGCAGCAAGATATCTCTGTCGATTGTACAGTTTTGGAAGTTGTTTACAATATACTTCTTGTTAACTTAGGTATTATATCATTCCAGAGTCTTTGATGGATTTGAAGAATAGATAGTTATAGTTACAGTTTGTCTTAGTTATAATAAGATATAAAGTAAATATAAATATTGTAACTATAATTCTTGATTGATTCCTGTTTTGTTGCATGTAATCTTGCTATATTAAAGTTAAAACCTTTTTTTATTTAGACAGAAAATGGGAAATTGTGTGGGAAGTCCTTCTGTGTAAGTACTACTTTTATTGGTTAATGAATGAAGATGTTTCAGACAGTGGCTTAGCAGGATAGGGCAAGGCAGGAATTCCAAGCAGAGAGGAGGAGAGAGTAGGCAGAGTCAAGGAGAAGCCGTGGAGCCAACATAGGAATCAGATGCAGGAGACAGACGCCTGACAGAACCTTACTGGTAGGTCACAACTATGTGGTGATACACAGATTAATAGAAATATGCTAATTTAAGATATAAGAGCTAGTTAGCAATATTTTTAAAGTATTGGCCAAAGAGTATTGCAAAGAATACAGTTTCTGTGTGAGTATTTCAGGTCTGGTTGACGGGGAACAAACGAGCAGCCTCTGCCTACAGATCAGTTCCTCCTGATTTTAGATCTATGTTCCTAGTTGAACAAAATTAAATACATAGAGAAATAAATCATATCATATTTAAATGAAACACCAGATTAAATCAAGAAATAGTTTCCTATGAACAGAGGCCTTTGAATTGGAAACAACGGAGGTCTGTTTAAGACTGGGGCGATGTCTGTATCAGGCTCCTGCCAAGGGCCATGCGTGTGTCTCTGGTTCTACAGTAGCCAGGTCCTATGTTGATACTCAAGGCTCTTGTTGCCATTGAGTGCCATGATGACTCCAGGCTTCTGGAATCTCCATGGCTGTCTCCTGGAGCCATTTTCATGACCATGAGCCATGCTGCTGCTGGGGCTGTACTGACCTGAGTGACCTTTCCCATCACCTGGGTTCATGGAGACCTAGGCTGCTGCCAAACGCTATGTCTGTGTTTGCAGTTCTACTGCAGCTGAGGTCTATGAGGATGTCCTTGTCCCCATGGTGCAACCAAGGGCCATATGAAGCCTGGGGTCTGGGCCACGTTCTGAGTCCTTGTTAGTATCCAGAGTCCATGCTGTGATCAGAGCCATCCTGATTTGTGTGTTTAGAGCTATCACTTGGAGTGGGGATGTTGACTAGATCGAGTTATTGTCTGAGGCCTTGTCTCGGTCCATGGCCCAGATGCAGTTGGGAGTCTGTGTTGAACTCTGTGGCACAGGTTGCAACTGGAGCTCATACAGAGGCCTGGGATATGGATCAGAGCATGTGATTTGGGTGGAGTTAGGAAGCCATGACACAGCAGGGACCTGTGCAGATATGGGTGACCTGTGTGACCTGTGCTAACAGTAAAGGCAAGGATATCATCTGGACCCAGGCTGTTGATGAGGGCCATGTCCATGGCCATGAAGCAGTCAGGGTCTAGAATGACATATATGGCTTTGGTTGCCACTGAGAGCCATGAAGAAGCTCAAGGTCAGAATAGCCACCTGAGTCCAGGTTAGTGTCCGAGAACAATGATGTATCCAGATCTGAGTGTCCTGCCTTTCCACTCAATGATATGACAAAGTCTGGGCCCAACCTGCAGCTGAGGGCCATGTCATGGTCCGTGGCCGTACTGCAGCCAGAGTCTGTGCTGATGTCCAATGCTCCTGTTACCATCAAAGGTCATGGCAACACTCAAGAACAAGAATCAAGTTAGTGTCCCAGGACTATTATGTCAGTAGGGTCAGTGGCACAATCCAACCCAAGTTGCTACTGAGAGTCATGTTGGGTTCCATGGCCCTTACGTGACTGGGTTCTGATCTAAGCACCATGTCCTATGTTGAGACCAGTGGTCACATAGAGACCCATGATCGGGGCTAGAACCTGAGGCCTTGGTAATGTCGGGCGGCCACATGGCTGCCAAAACCATTCCAACCTGGTTCTTCTACCCAGAGCCAAAATATTTTCTGGGCCCAAGCTGCTGGCAAGGGCCATGTCTGTGTCCATGCGCCAGCTTCAGCAATAATCTTTTTTGATGTCACTGTCACCTTAGAAAGCCATAGGAACCATGCAATATGAAATCAGAGGGGTATCTTGAGTCTTTCCTGGGAAAGAAGGCCTTACCTCTTGCTGGCCACTATAGCCAGAGAGCTGGCCCCTACACTCAGAAGAGAGGACCCCCACCAGTCACCACAGGCAAGAATGAAGCTATGCTGAGGCCAGGCATGTAGGGAGCTGATTCTACCATACCCCTACCACACACACCACAGGCAGGTGACAAGAATGTCTAAATCTGACCTGCCTGACTAATTGGGCCTTTGGTTGACCCTAGCATCTACAACATCTGGGTCATACTGGAGCTTACAAAGGGACTGGTCCTGTGCAGTGATACCCGTAAAACTCCGAGACTTGGGTTGACCACAGGATACCCAAGAGGAGCTCTGGTGAGGATCAAGTGAGGATGGTGTACCAAAAATCACAGGCTTTGAACCAGTATGGTGACTCATGACAATGAACATCTGCTCGGCAAACTGATGGACAAAGGGGTATAATATATGACACACTGAAGCCTCCAATGCCACTAGAACAGATGAAGAGGTGATGGAGAGGCAGGAGATGAGGAAAGCAGAGATTTTTCTGTTCCTGCTGTGGGTTCTCGTTCTGTTTTGGCTTAGAATTTTGTTCTTGTTTTTGTTTGATTTGTTTTCTTTTGGAGGGGGACTCTACAGGGATGGGAGATATAGGGAGACTAGAAGGTGAACAAAATTGGGGTACACGATGTGAAACCCCAAAGATTCAATAAAGAAGTTACAAGAAAATCTCCAAAAGTAGGAAAAAAATATCATTCACCATGATCAAGTAGGCTTTATCCCAAGAGACCCAGGGACGGTTCAACATACGAAAATCTGTCAATGTAATCCACCATATAAACAAACTGAAAGAAAAAACCCCACATGATCATCTCATTAGATGCCAAAAAAACCTTTGACAAAATCTAACACCCCTTTCTCTGAATGTGGTTGGATTTTCTGAATGTGGCTGGCCTGCAGTCTTTCCGAGAAGCCATTGACAATGACACTGGGACTGGTTTCCTCTGCATATACTGGATTTTTGGGATCCAGTCTGTTTGGATGCTCACCTTCCTGGACCTGGAGTGAGGGGGGAGGAACTTGGACTTCCCACAGGGCAGGAGACCCTGACTTCCCTTGGGGACAAAGAGGGAGGAGGAGAGGGAGGGGGGGAGTGGGAGGGCGTTGGGAGGAGGGGCGTAAATGGAAACTTTTTATAATTTAATAAAATTACTAAAAGAAAAAAAAAAGGCAGATTGATTTAATGGAAAAAAAAAGTCTTTGAGAGATCTCGAAAATAAGGGACATACCTAAATATAATAAAATGAATATACATCAAGCCAATTGCCAAAATCAAGTGAAAAGGAGAGAAACTGAAAGCAATTAAACTAAAATCAAAAACAACATAAGATTGTTTACTTTCTCCATATCTATTCAATGTAGTAATTGAATCTGTATTTAGAGCAAGAAGACAACTAATGGAAATCAAGGGGATACAAATTGAAAAGGAAGAAATCAAAGTATCACGGATGATATGACAGTATAGATAAACAACCCCCAAAATGCTATCAGGGAACTCTGACACCTGATAAACACTTTAGTCAAGTTGGATACAAGACTAGCATAAAAAATCAGTAGCCCTCCTACATATAATTGATAAATGGGCTGGGAAGGAAATCAGAGAATCAACACCCTTTACAATAGCCTCAAATAATAAAATATCTTGGTGTAAGTATAACCAAGCCAGTGAAAGATCTGTATGACAGGAACTCCAAATCTTTTTTAAAAGAAATTGAAGAAGGTATCAGAAGATGGAGAGATTTTCCATGCTCATGGATCAGTAGGATTGGAAGAGGGCTGCCTTCCAAAAATATATAAAGAACTCAAGAAATTCGAAATCAACCAAGCAAATAATCTAATTAAAAATGGGATTCAGATCTAAACAGAGAATTCTCAGCAGAAGACTCTCTGATGGCTGAGAAACACTTAAGTGGATGTGCACGACCTTGTGAAATCCTACTCTAGAGGATGTGAAGCCTCAGGCTATCAAGGTTATGAGCACATACTCCCACATGGAATCAGACATGTGCATGCTAAAAATAGACCAACAAAAACTAGCACAAGAAGCCTTTTTATGAGTTGGTGGTCAGAGTCGTCCATGTGATCCCCCCCCCAATAAAATCATTGTAGGTATTGCTATTAGAATTGCTGCCTCCCAGAGGGTGAAGGTGAATCCCTGTTGCTGAAGAAATCACACACCTTGGACAGAGGACTTGGGCTAGCTGAGTTGTTCTGATCTGAAAGTCTCCTTACTTGGGCTAACTCTATAGTACCAGCAATATTGTGCAAGTTGCCATGTGAGAGAAGAATCAGTAGTGTAACTCACCTGCAATGTCTGTGAATCAGAATAATGACAAACACAGCAAGATATCCACGGAAGTACAAGAGAGCCACTCATTGACTGAAGGTAACCAACACCCACCTTATTTTATTTAAGACCTGCTCAACATGTGGGAAAACTATCTGGAGCTAGTAAAATAAGGGGTGTTTGAAGAGACCCTACTGCTACCACTTAACTAGACCAACAGAATTCCTAATTAATTTTATCCTTATATGCACAAATAAAGGTAGCTCTCAACTCACATCAAAGTAGCTTCTCTTTGTAGTGGACAGAAGCTATTATAGAAAACTACAAAGTGCCAAAATCCACAGATCCCGTTGATCTTAGATCATGAGATGCCTAGTCTCAAATGATGCATGTAAAACAGAGATTTTTACCAAAGTTTCAGGGAACATTATGGAAGGTGTGGGGGGGGCAGGGATGGGGGTATAAGAACAAGATGATTATTAAGTCTGCTGTGAGTTTGTGTCTCCAAGAAATATCAGGAAAGTTGTACTCATGTTACTTCAATAGTATGATTGCCTAAACAAGACCTAAACAATAACTCCAATAGACATGCTAATGTGGAATCAGGGGCCCCCAAGAGCTTCTGCTCCTAGCTCCTGGCCACTGTGGATTGCTGAAAGAGGGAGAATTTGTCCTTCACAGACATGAAGCCCTCCAATTGCTATTCAATACCAAATGGTTAGTCCTGAAATCAAACACACATAAGCAAACATTAAGTGGACTCAGCATGTTGCCTATGTATTCATTTATACATATATGCAGAAATAACAATTTAAAGGGCTGTCAATGTGAGAGGAAGCAGAGGGAAAATGGGAGAAATTGTAGACTCAAAAGGTGGGAAGGGTTGGAAGTAGGAGCTATAAGTGTGTTTGGAGAGAGGAAAGAAAAGGAGAAAATTATGTGATTATATTTTCATTAAAATTAAAAAAGTTTTTAAAGTGTTTAAAATTTTTAATTATACTTTTGTTTGAGCAAATAAAATAAAAAATAAGCCAAAAAGTATAAACATAAATTTTATACATAAGGTGAACAAGCATTGACATGCAATAAGAGCAATCACTAATGACAACTAGCTGGTGTAGGAGGTCCTTCTATTTATGTGTTACTTTCATTGGCTGATCAATAAAGAAACTGCTTGGCCTGATAGGGCAGAACTTAGGTAGGCAGAGTAGACAGAACTGAATGCTGGGAAGAAGGGCAGAATAGCAGATGCCATGGATTTCCCACCTGAGCTATCTAATGCTGTTTAGAATCTTACTGGTAAGCCACAGTCACGTGGCAATACACAGATTAATAGAGATGGGTTAAACTAAGATGTAAGAATTAGCCAATAAGAAGTTAGAGCTAATGGGTCAAGCAGTGCTTAAATGAATACAGTTTCTATGTGATTATTTTGGGTATAAGATAGTCCTGTTACAGCTAGCAGATTGATGAGCATGTCATTCTGCTTTTTCTTATGTAGGGACTGTCTTATGCATTTACAGAAGATGTGGGCACAGTTACATTCTTTATCAATAAGAATGCATCTGTGTACTATTTTAAAGAATTTACATTTTACTTTCTCATGTATTTCTCTGTAATAAAAATAGATATTTAGTAATAATATAAAACATTTCTTTTTTAACCTACACACCTATGTTTATTTTTGCAATATGCATAGTGGCCAAGCTTATATCAGTCTGCATGTCCATCAATGGCTAAATAAACAAAAAGCAATATAAATATACAATAGAATATAATTCAGCCATAAAGAAGAAAAAACTATGTTGTTTTCAGAAACATATATCACACGGGGAATGAAACCTTTAGTAGAAGAAATGAGACAGACTCAGAGAGAAAAGTTATTTCATTTTTTTCTATCAAATGCCAAAAGCAAGAATGAAAATACTTGCAAGTAAAAGGCAGGTTATTTGGAAAAGGAAGCATTTCAGGAGGAGATAAGAAGGCATTGGGTGGTTCAATGTGATGATGTCATTATGACTGTCTTTATTATTACAGTTAGCACTGTAATTTCCATTAATAAAAGTGGAAAATTTCTCTCACTTTTCATCTTACCACAAGACAGGATATTGAGTACAATTTTAATATAACAAGCACTTAATATTTGAAGTAAGTTTCCTCGATTCCTGTGCATATAAAGCCCACTTTTGTACAGCATTTTTTTCCCTTCACTATTTTTCTGCAGAAATGGAGGAGTGTCCTTAACATGTGATTTTTCCAAGTCCTCCTGTTTCAAGGTTTGTAGTTGTCCATATTTTAATATAAGAGCAGTGATTGTAAAAATATTCTAAAATTGCTATGTCGGGTATCTCTATAATTCCAGCTTTTGGTAAGCTGAAGCAGAAGGATTGCCTTGAGTGGTCAACCTAGACTAAATACAGAATACCAGACCAGTCTGGCCTACATATCAAAACCCGTGACAAAAAAATCAGGCAAAAAGACTCTACATATCTTATGGAGACTTTATCACCTGCAGGACTACAAAAATCATAATGGACTGCAACTTCCTTTCTTGTCCTCTCTGAGCGTCAGACGACAGAGATGATTTTATTTAACCCATTTATTTAACGACTTCAATGATCTTCTTGATCATGTTTGCAGCTGTATCTTCTTGTTAGACATAGCGATAGCGTTTGTCTTAATGAATATTTAAATACCCATTATTAATATTACATGCACATATTTAATAACAACCCTTCATAAAAGTAGAGCTCCTGCCAGCTATAAAGCCAATTGTCACGTTTTGATGGGCTTTGTTTTGAGAGGCGCTATAAAGAACAAAGTCCTGGCCTGACGACTGCAGCCAGGCACGTCTGTCCCAGACCAGGCCTGCTATTGCCACTCAAGCAATTGTCTGCATCTGGTTTCATTTATGGTCCCGATACCTTTCAAGTACTTCGCTCACAAACATCTAAGCCAAGCAGTGAGGTTTCCAGTGTGGTTTTATTAGAACACTGTAAAGGTGTGTAGTAGTTTGCTAGGACATGGTTCTTAAAAGATCATATTTGTAGGGAAATTGGTTAATCATTTCCGTCCTAAAGTTTTGCTCCCGACAATTTTAATCTTGTGTGGTCACAGACATTCACTATCTGTCAGACATTCAGATCAAAGGGAAAATCTCTTTATCTGCACCTTCTGCTCACAACTAAGAATGTGAGAATATAAGAGCACTCCCTTTTGAACTTCAGTTTCAGCCAAAGTAAAACAAGTGATTGAATTATTAGGATTATTTATTTGTTAAAAAAATCTCTTCAAACTAATTTCCCTCAAAAATAATTTGTTAGTAATGTGAGTGTTTCCACTGTTCCTCTAAACAATGCTTTAGTGATCATCAAGAATGAAAAATGAGTTCAGTCATATTCATGTGTACCCCTACATATACCCACTCATGGATTCACACTCACATGCATGTTCACACATGATCATGTACACACACAAGCATGCCTGCACACAGGCAAATATAAGGATGCACATGGATGGGACTAGCAATTAAATTGTTAAAGTATTCCATGGATACTTCAAAAATCAACAATCCAAGATGCCTGATTGCTGAATGAGCACCCCCCCCCCGCCTTTATTCTCCTTCTGCCTGTGGATGTGTTGTGCAGCTGGAGCTGTCCCTATGTGATTGGAGCTACAGAGAGTTATTAAAGAACTCCAAGAAGAAAAGAAGGTGAGTGGAGACAGATTGTTTCTGTTTTGAATTAATCGGGAAACTACCAGAGAACGATTTCTTCCACCTGTATCTACGGCTATGTCATTTATTCCAATATGGAAATCATTTGAACTGATGTACATACACAGAAGAAGGAGAAAGAAAATATACTCTGACCATGTAACTAAAACAGTCCCCCCTAGTTTACTGAAAATACCTGCGAAGGAGTACTTCACTGGAGCGTCACGCTTGCCCTCTTCTTGAATCTCTAAATTTATTTACCCATAGCCCATGCTGTTTTCTTTCCTCTCTCAATTCATTGTTATACCTCTTGTTCTTTTGGTTTTCTCCCTCTGTGAATCACTTAATGGCCTTTTGTGTGTTCCTAGATACAATATATGTTCTCAAATTTGATAAGGAAATAGCGTTCCTGTTGATCAGATATCACGGATGCTCTAGTCCACACTTTACCACATTAGGCTCTTCAAGTCACCTCATGTGTTCTACCTGTGCCCAGGATGTCCCAGCTGATGGAGCGTTTCATTAAAAAAGAATCAATATCCCATACAGTGTGTCCCTTGTGCGTTTATACTTCCTTCAGTGAAGACTTAATGTAAAGATGCGAATGGATTCAGAATCTCCAAGGCTTTGTAAGCTGGCATCATTGTTTTCTGGTTTAACAATTTATTTAACCTTTATTAAACATTTATTTTTAAAAAATCTTGATTTTAACAATAAAAAATATTAAGTAGATTAGAATTCCAAAATATATCATGTCTGTTTTAAGCATGCATGCCATCCAGAGAACTACATAGTAAAAAAAAAAATAAGATGACAGGAGAAAATGATTATAATTAAGTCTAAGAACTGAATCTAAATTCTTTCATTACCAGAATATTTTTTATCTTCATCACAATTATCAGAATGTGGCATCCTCCAAGGGAAGAAAAGTCAGGCATCATCACAGTTTGGCATTTAAAACATATGTGTGAGATTCTCCTAGGTCTCTATTAAAATTGTGTGTAAAGCACAAAGGGACGCACACTGCCGTGTTCAGATGTGAGGGGAGGAATCAGAAAGTCACACAGTAAGAGATGCAAAGCCAGATCATGAGTTCTAAATCCGATTCTCCGGGAACATTCTAATGTCCTGGTACCAGGCATTCCAGTCGTATGTAGTCCTCTCCAGAACTGAGCAAGCCCTGATCCTATGGAACTGAAAGTTTTGTCATACACAGTGCTTAATTCATTAAAAGTTCCTTATTAAGTCCTGGAATTCTATATCACAATAGAATATTAAAATTTTAACAAATTAAGATATGACATTAAGTGAATATTTGGAATAGTCAGGGGAGAAAGCCACAAAGAGAAGTATACAACCTATCCTTGGGCACATCATGTAAAGAATTGTGGTAGATACAACAGTTTCAACAGATCATTAGCAGAGGAAGCAGATGGAAGCCCATGGTCCTATTCCAGCTGCCTTCATACTCTCCATCCACATGATCTGCTTGCAATAAGATACCACAAATTGGCTCTCTCCAGTGCAGCCTCTGGAAGTTAGTTCATGGAATTCAATTTTTTAAAAATGTGATTATTTTACACAATTGAGTGTTGGGGCATTTTGTTCAAAAAATTGTTTTCTAGATATGGGTTAAACTCACCCAAAAGATAAGAATTATGATAATCTATAAAATGAGGTAGCAAGACAAAGCTGAACATTACAGCAAGGAGGGAAGGATCCAGGAGGCCTAGAGTGAGGGCCTCTTGGAATATGAAGAAAAGATATTCAAAGCTGAAAATATACCAGGTATTTCTAAGGGAATAATTATCGAAATTTTCCTATAACTCATTGATTTTTGTATACACCCTGAGGCCAGGTTAAGTTCTATTTTCCTTTGTTCGTTTGTTGTCAGGTTTAGAGACAAGACATCATCTGCGGAGTGCTAAGCTGTCACAAGTCGGGGAATTGGAATAGGCTAGAATGATGCTCTCACCCAAGCTTCTACTGACCCTACACCTGCCAACTATGCTCTACTCGATTGCTCTCATTCATGGGTATCCTACAAGCCTGACCCACAGCATCTTCACTCCCTCCCTGCTTTATTTAGGAGTCAGGCATTTTTTAATACATGGTGACTGATAGATTGTTAAATGATTGAACCTCAGAAAACCTGAGTTTTCTAATTAATATCACTAGTTATTATTGTTTGGGGTTGGTTGCTTAGTTGGTTTTTTTGGGGAGGGGGTGTTGAGTGTTTTTTCGTTCTTTTGTTTGTTTGATCTGTGTATGGGGGGTTTTGAGACAGAGTTTCTTGGAGTCCTGGAACTCACTCTGTAGACCAGGATCGCCCGAACACACAGAGATCTACCTGTCTCTGCACACAGAGTGCTAAGATTAAATGTGTGCTATTAAATTAATGTGGATAAGATTGTTAGTTTTAACATTTTAAGAAACAGGAAATTTAAAAGGCTTGATAAAATTCACATTGATTTTATAGTGCCCAAAATTACAAATGATTTTCAAAAGTTACAGAGCTGTTTACAATCCAGAGTGCAAAATGCAGCATGAATACATGTATGAGAAAATAATTACTCATCTATCATCTTCTTCCTTCCTCTTTTATTTACTCTGATATATATATATGTAGATATATAGATATATATATATATATCTATGTATATATATCTATCTATCGATATATATATATATATTGATATATATATATCTATGTATATATATATATATAGTTGTCTTTATTCTTTCAGTTCTAAAATTTTTATTCATCTAGTCCTTACCCTACAATCTAAACACTGGAAATAACATAATTTTAAATATTGGATTATAAAAACAGAGAAAGCGGGTAGCTAAGTATTCATGCAGAGAAAGCAGTTCAGTCGACATGATGCCCTATGAACTCTATTTCTCTTATCTTTTATACCATGCTGGTCACATAACTCTGTATTACACATATTACAAAACCCACCCATTCTTAGCTGAGCGAACAGTGTACTTCCCCTTTAATAAAGGATGAGAATCAAGGTTGACAGTTACTGTATTTTCCACAATCCCATTTATGTCAGTACAGAACTTAAAGTAAGGAATGAAAACTATCTGAGTGTCACTGTTTGTTCCCAAAGAACTGTCTTCTCTGGCTGTGATACCATATTGCTTTTGGGATAATCATAACTGAGTATTCTGTGGTGCCTACATTTATCTCTATGTAAGGAAAAGAAGTCTATACACAGTATATATTATTTCAAAAAATCAGGTCATCATCACAAAGTGATAATGATTCTGAAGTTTATTAAGTTTACACCTTAGCATACTCTTGAGAAAACTTGCACTTGGAGATAAAATTAATCATAGGAAATTAAATTTCATTAATTAGGGTTAGCATGCTAATATGGTTATACCCGTAAGAAAAGATACACTTCTGAGAAAATACTTATGTGTTTGAGGAACCAACAGAAAAAAAATTCCCACATGCACATGTACTAAAATTCAAAACATACACTTTGCTTCTAAATTATTATGAATCATCGTAGCTTCTGAAACATCAAGGTGCAGAAGCATTGTGAAATTTTCAAAAGTGGTCATGAAATAGCTAAGGACATCCAGTGATGGGGTATTTATATCAAGGTGATTTTATGGCAGGAAGACAAATGGAATCAATATAAAATGTGTCCTCCATCTAGTAAGCTTTTGTACGCACTAAAACAGGAGCCCTCTTCTGATTACATTTATGTTTACATTTATATTTTTTTTTCTGAAAAACTGGATCTCAGACCAGCCAAATGGTCTTCCCTCTTCTGTGGTACTCTGTCCTTCACATTCTCATAGGCATTCTGTTTTATTTAGTTGATTTCTCCATAATTCTTTTTTTAAAATTTTAGCACAAATTAAATCATCACAGTCCCATGCACATGAGTCTTCTACACTTGTTCCAACTGGTCAACAGCACCAAGAGCAGCCTTCATTTGTGTGTGTGGGCTACATAGCTTTGGTCAGTAGTTTGTCACCTATTTTCCATAAGTCAAAGAGCTAGAGTCAGTACGTCATAACCGAGTTAGAACTGCTTTCTCTCCTAACTAGATACCTGCTACCTTGGTGTTGGCAAAAGCCCACTATGATTATCAACATTCCTCCAAAATACAGGATTAACACATCCATTTTATAAACTAGTAATGCTGTAAATGGCTTTACCTTATTTTCAAGAACACAAATATTATTGTTTCTTAGTGTATGTGTACTGTCATAAAAAGACAATATATTGAAAGACTTATGTGCAACAACCTTTTTTTCTCAGAGTTCCAGAGGTTGGGAAGTCAGATATAACGCATGTAAAAACCTTTGACTTCTGTTGAGACCTCTCTGTTTAGGTCTGTACCCCATTTTTAAATTGAATTATTTGGTATTTTGACATCTAGTTTTCTAAATTATTTATATGTTTTGGACATCAGTCCTCTGTCTGTTGTGGGGTGGTTGAGGATCTTTTCCCAAACAGTAGGTTGCCTTTTGGTCTTATTAACTGTGTCTTTTGCTTTACAGAAACTTCTCAGTTTCAGAAGGTCCCATTTATTAAATGTTGTTCTCAGTGTATGTACTACTGGTGTTATATTTAGGAAGGGATCTCCTATGTCATTGCGTTCAAGGCTACTTCCCACTTTCTCTTCTACGAGGCTCAGTGTGGTTGGTTTCGTGTTGAGGTCTTTGATCCATTTGAACTTGAGCTTTGTGTGTGGTGATAGACATGGTTTTATTTACATTCTTCTACATTCTGACATTGAGTTATGCTAGCACCATTTGCTGAAGATGCTTTCTTTTTCCCATTGTATAATTTTAGCTTTTTTGTCAAAAAACTGTTGTTCATGGGTGTGTGGATTAATATTTGTGTCTTCGATTCAATTCCATCGATCCACCTGTCTGTTTTTATGCCAATACCAAGTTGTTTTCATTATTGTAGCTTTACAATAGAGCTTGATGTGAGGGATGGTGATGCTTCCTGAAGTTCCTTGATTGTACAGCATTGTTTTGGCTATCCTTGGTTTTCATTTTTCCATATGAAGTTGAGTACTGTTTTTTAGGGGTTTGTTAAGAATTGTGTTGGGATTTTGATGGGGATTGCATTGAATCTGTAGATTGCCATTTTAATTATGTTGATCCCACCTACCCAAGAGCATGGGGGATCTTTGCATTTTCCGATATCTTCTTCAATTTCTTGTTGTACAAGTTTTCAACTTCTTTAGTTAGTGTTACCCCATGATATTTTATACTATTTCTCGTTATTATAAATGACGACATTTCTCCAATTTCTTTCCCAGACCCCTTAGAAAAGAATCTCAAATGACCAAAAGAACTTAAGGAAATGTTCAACATTCATAGCCTTCGGGGTAATACAAAACAAAAGGACACCAAGAAACCATCTTACACCAGTCAGAATGGCGAAGATCAAAAACACCAATGATTGCATATGCTGGAGGGGATGTGGAGTGAGGGGAACACTCATCCATTGATGGTGAGAGTGCAAACTTATACAGCTATTTTGGAAATCAGTATGTCAGTTTATCAGAAAATTGAGAATCAACCTACCTCAAGATCCATCAATATCACTCTTGGGCTTATATCCAAAGGATGCTCAATCACACATAAGGATATCTGCTCAGCTATGTTCATAGCAACACTATTCATAATAGTCAGAATCTGGAAACAACTTAGATGCCCCTCAACCAAAGAATGGATAAAGTAAATGTGGTGATTTACACAACGGAGTACTACTCAGTGAAAAAAAAAAACTCTTGAAATTTGCATGCAAATGAATGGAATTAGAGAAAACCATCCTGAGTGAGGTAACCCATACCCAGAAGGACAAACAGAGTATGTACTCACTCATAAGTGAATATTAGATGAAAAGCAAAGGATAACGAACCTAAAGTCCACTAACCCAGAGAAGCTAGATTGTAAAGAGAATCCTAAGAGAAACATAATAAGGTACCCTTGGAAAGGGAAATAGACAAGTTATGCTGAGAAAATTGGGAACTTGGGGGTAGGGAGACAAAAAATAGAGAAAGGAGTGGAGGAGGAAGAAGCAGAGGGTTCAGAGTAACTTGATGGAACTGGGTGGTAAAGATGGGGGAAGGACAGAGAGGGACAGCAAAGAAAAAGATATCTTGATTGAGGGAGCCATTATGGGTCTAGCAAGAAACCTGGCACGAGAGAAATTCCCAGGAATCTGCAAGTATCATCCCAGTTAAGACCCTAAGTAATTGTGGACAGGGTGCCTGAACTTGTCTTTCTCTGTAGACAAGTTGACAACCATCTTACATATTATCATAGAAACTTCATCCAGTAACTGGAGGAAGCAGATCCATAGATCCACAGCAGAACACTTGACTGAACTCCCAAAGTCCAGAGTGGGAGGAGGAATAATAAAAGGAAAGGGTTCAAGACCTTGATGAGGATACCCACTGAAACCTGAAACAGCTTACCTGAGCTAATCGGAATAGAATGACTCCAGCCTGAGAGTGGGGGAACCAGAATAGGACAAAACTAGGTTCTCTGAATGTGGGTGACAGTTGTGTGGCTTGGGCAGGCTGTGGGGCCACTGACAGTGAATCCAGGATTTATCTCTACTGTTTATACTGGTGTTTTGGAACCCATTCTCTTCAGAATAATACCTTGTATAGAACAAGCAGTATGTATATTTAATTCAGAAACAATCCAGTAGTATACTGATGTATTAGAATCATACATATAATATATTATATATTCAATAATATAATATATAATAATATTTCAATCAACAATGACCTCATATGTGATGATAGCTGTAAAATAACCCTCGGTGTGTGGCAGTCTTGCATATACTACCTTTGGGGTGGCATGCAGTGAAGCACTGTCCAGAGATGCAATTCTCAGAACGTATCCAGCCCCAACGAACTTGGAACTGAAAATCAAGAACCAAGGAGCAGGACTGATAAACATCTTATAAACATAAGCAACACAAGTGAGCATGTTTCTTTGTCAATAAAGCACTTTTATGTTAATTGAAGATAGTGTAGCCTGGTTTTGTAAGGCTTATCTCTGAGTAACTATGAGGGGCAAACAAGTTATGATGAAGTTTTGCTATTTTGCGAATTTCAAACTTCCTGTCACTCTTCTCAGTTCTTTAAAAATAGTGGACTGAGTATCGTTATTATTTTCATTCATGAGAAATCACCAAAATATCAAAGACTTTTTCCATCTTTTGTTTCTTTTCATCTTTTCCTCTAAAGATCAACAATATGGACATATTGGTTCCAAGACAAACTGGCATTCCCCTCTCGACATGTGTACAAATGATACATAGAGAATAATAATGGTATTTAGAAATATTTATTAAAGGCAGACAGTGACTGGCTGGTAGTGATTTAATGATTTATAAGATGAAAGTGAGCCAAGAAGCTGAATAATATGAATTACAGAGTGGAATTCAATAATCGTCTGCCTGATCTCACTCAGATGTTCTGTCTTGTGTTTCATGACATTAACCAGTCTTTAGCTTCTGCAATGTAAAATCATGAATGTTTGGCTACCAAAGTTCCTCAGAGTTTCCACTGACTAATTATTTTATAATATAATGCTGAACATCTTAATGGTATAACTGGAGAGAGTCTCCTTTGTATTAACACTGAATTCTCAAATACATTCATCACTAGCAAGCTGAGAGAGATTATTAAAGTAAATGTTTTTAGAAGATGTTTTAAATAAAATATCTCTCTGCTATTTTTCATGTAAACGTGTCTATTTTTGGTTTCCTAATGAAGAGGTGGAATGTGAGTTTAATATATTGAAGTATGCTACTGTCAGGGACGAACACTTGTTTGCACAAGTATCATAGTTTCATCAAACCATAAGACAAAAATTACACACATGTCCTTATTTAAGTTCATTAGCATACCTCACATACAGGCAGGCACACACACACGCACATGCACACGCTCATCATTCCGAATAAAACCACTGCAGAAAACAATCCAGTGGTAAGTGTTCATTTTGATTACCTACCACTGGCGTCTCGGGTTGTCTCTCACACTAATGATGCTCTTACTTTGTTGGCTAGAAGCTACATTTTTGGCTTCTACAAAAGGCACTGGTCATCTTCAGCTTGCCAACTGCTTTGTACCGTGAGCAATGCATAACACCTGGTCACCCGATGCAGCAGGATGTAGTGTCAGGCAAAGCTGTCATTACTAAAGTCGACTCAGCCTTCAAAGTCTCTTCCCTTTGGCAAGTCTCACACCTGAGCAGTGTTGCTGCATTGCAGAGAAGTAATAACCTTACATCCTAGGTTCTTTACTTATCAAAAAATCTAGAACTTGGAAGACTGGACAGTGAAAGATTAGCCTGCTGACTCTTTGAATTGCCTATGATTGGAAATGGAACACGAAAACACAGTTGAGCCCTTGAAATTCTAGAGAACATTGACAATTCAGATTGAAAAACTAATCACCATCTAGATCCAAGTTTTAATTTTTCTTATTGCCCCTTGTTTGTGTGTGTAACTCACAAATTAAAAATATGCTGCTTCTGTTTTGGAATTTATAAAGGGAATCATTAACATCTGCCCTTGAAATTCATGTGATAATACAACCACACGTGTTTTCTATCACATGTATGCATGTTGAATATATGTTAACCCCTTCACATTCCTATCTGTTCAAGATTTCACTCAACTTTTCTGTGATTCAGATTTAGAATCCATAACTAAAATCATAAATGAAAACTCAACTGAATTAAAAAGTCTGCTAATTTCAAATATTCATGAATCAGTAATGTATCTATTCAAATACATGTGGCTAATGAACAAAAACTATTTGGAATATATTTTAACAAGATAATGTACATGCTACATAAATAATACCACAATAAATGGGGGGAAATGCTTGTTGCCATGGTGTATTGAATATTATATGATTAGTAAATATGAAGAACTGCATGTATAAATAACTACTGGGGTAATTGTTCAAATATTTTGATGAAAGGCTTGCTTCTAATTTTGGAATTTATTGCTTTGCTTTTCTATTATTGTGTAAACAGGAAGAGATGGACATCCCCAAAAGACCAATATATGTATGCATATTGTTGAATTTATCAAGTACACTAACTTCTGTTATGTTATTGTTATATAAAGTACATTATATTAAAACTCTGTTTAGTGTAGAATGAATTAGAGACTTGCTAGATGAATGCTAGGTAGATGGCCTGGACTGATAAATGTCAAGTTTTTAATTCATCACTGTCTGAGTCTACCAGATGAATCCTGGACACAGAAGTGGGATTTCTTTACTTGGTCCATGTAGGACTTTTCCCATTATAATTTCTATGGATAACAGAATCTTAAGTAATGTACTTGTCCAGAAGCCCCAGAAATGATTGAATTGTTTCGTCTTTATGCCTTAATCTCACATGCATTTAGAAAATTAAGCCTTGTTCATTCAAGAAACTTGTAGAAAGTCTGCACACATGTCTAAATCAACGTGTTTTCAGGCTTGCGCTAGAAAGTAGCCAATAGCTCTTCAGGATAACCATATTCAAAACACACAATTTTTATGGTTATTTGGTATTTAATACTGGTTTGGCATTTACTGACCAACTTATAAAAATATAATAATAAGGGAACAATCAAATACTATTTCAACTCCTAGCTTCCAAACAGAACAGTGAATAGTGATGAAAAAGTGGAAGGAGGGGGAAGAAAAGTAGAAACAATAGTAAAAAATATTATAAGGTAGAAATCCATACACTTACTAGAATTCTCACTGTGGTAGCCAAGAAGGTAGAATACCTTTTTAACTTTCTACATATGGTTTAGTTTGGAAGCAGAACGTTGATTACAGGAATTGCCACTGTTAGTTGTAAATAATGTCACCTTAATAAATATGAGATCATAGAAAAAAATACTCTTCAAGAATAACTAAAAAGGAATGTGAAGATTATCTTTCCCAAGAAGCCCATTTTTTCCAGAAGCCACAGAATGAAGACAATATAGCTTAATATAGTTTGAAAATTGGTTCTAAGCATGCTTGGCATAACTGCTTCTGAGAGTCAAACAAATCAAAACACACACACACACACACAGACACACACACACAGACACACACACATGAATATATGTAAAACATCATGATGGAAATATGTTCTGAAGAAACCCCAAAGAAGAAATAACAAAGTTGCTCTATTATATTAAAATTAAAATAAACATTAGGTGTTCACATATACAATTTATGTGGGGTTTTTTTTGCACAACACTTGCACAGTATCCACCAAAAATAATTCTACTCATGATACATATTAATGAGTAAGACAGACATTACTGGAAACCTAGTATGGTAGAGATAAGACCCACTATGGGGGAAAATACCACGCTCAAGTAAATAAGACAAAGGGCAAAATTGTAGGAAAAGAGTAAAGTGAGTTTCTATGAATGGAAAATCATTAAGAGTAACCAAGGCTGAGGGGCATTCTTACTAAACTGACCTCACAGAATCGTTGCTGAAGGTAGACCAGAATGATGGGCATCTCTTGTGAGGCAGATAAGGAATCCAAAGATGGGCATCTCTTATGAGATGGATCAGAAATTCAATGATGGGCATCTTTTGTGAGATGGATAAAGAATCCAGTGATGGAACTCTCTTGTGAGTTGGTTAAGGAATCCAATGAGACACTAGGGATATTCGGTTATCAAAGGGGGGATATTCAGTTATCAAATGTTGCCAAGGAGACCATTTTTATCAGAAGCAAAATAATTAATTCTGCACATAATACTTTCGTCCTGCCCATAGAATCAAGGAAGAAATTTCTAGAAGATGAATAACAGTTAGGAAAATGATAGATAAACATATTCCTCCCAGGGAGCAAAATCTGATTCTAACCACACCCTTGTTCTTGAACTAGCCAGGGCAGAAAGATCTGAGACAGCACATGTATGCCACATTTACAAGGGTTGACAGGACTCTGTCCAGAGACTAAGATGAGAAAGGAGGAACCTTTAAATGCTGGGACAACTCATTTTTTTTATTTCTCTATTTTAATATTGCTTTCTATCTAGCTACAGTCATGTTGAAAGCAAATGTGGAAAGTAGAAAGATTATTCAATATATATGTAAAAATCTTATTTTATTTATATGCCTAGAGAAAGCATGATTTTATTACCTGTGCACTTGGCTTTTAAAATTTTAAATGATCTGAATACATACATGAGAATATTATTAATAGGTGTTCAAGACATGCTGGTTTCAAAATTAACTTAAGATTGCATGTAATTTGGACTTATTGAAACATTTACACTCAATTTCTTTAGAATGGGAAATTCTTATATTTTCTTTATAAATCCTTATTATGAGTAGCTTAATTTAATATTTATTACACAGAGACTTAGGAATGATGTTTTATTAAAAGAACAAATTGTTTTTTCTTTTAGTGTTTTCTCATAAACTAATTTGTATCTCAATAACTTTTTTCTTCTAGAATTTCTATAGTACTTTTTGTTACACAAAGTAGATTCAAATTATATTGCTTTCTCAGTTACTTATGCCAAAAATACTCTCACAATATAGCAGAGGCAAAGAATTTTGCATAATCGTGCTTAAGAGGAAGACTGTTTTTATTTTCACTTGGGGGAAATTGATTTGAATGAAGTCCAGTTGTCATCAAACTGTATTCAGCTAAATTGATTCTCTCTACTTTAAATAAAATCTTATCCCTCCCTTTCTCGGTGTCTAAAACATTTACATAGACCATTTTGTAATGCAGATTAAATTCAAGGCTTGCTGAATTCTGTGGGAATTATAGGCCATGAAATCTTGTTTTAACTATTATTTGTGTTTTCTTTTTCATTTTTGTCTAAATGCCTCATTCTTTGCCCAGACACATGCAACTCATAGGAAATGGTGATGGACACGGGCAGAAAAGGGATTAGGAGAGTAAGTTCCTTTCTCTGAGTAACATTAAAATTTTCTTTTCAAATGGTTTTATCTCAAGCCAAGGGGATGTCTTTTTTTTTTTAAAGTCAAACAAAGCACCAACTGTAAATGATGCTTTGTTCCCTAAGAAGAAACTGTATTTGGATTTAATATCCATATCAAGAGTCAACAACATGGAAACACTCTTACAAATAATTTTCCTAGGGAACAATATGTTATTTTTAGTTATCATTATTATTTCTATGTGTATTTGTAAGATCTATATTTGTACATATCTGTTTATGCATATGTGTATGTGTGTCAAGGCCAGAGGTCAACACTGAATATCTTCTCCAGTAGCTTATCACCTTTTGTTGGGTTTCTCACTGAATAGAGTAGCATGTCTATGATATCACTATCATACCAGGTCACTCATTTCAAACCTTAGGAAAAATCTAACCAAAAAAAAAAAATAAACTAGAGACTTGGTTTTTACATGGAAAGAACTTTAGTCTACTATAAAGAGGAACCAGATTCACAAACCAGTTCTTTTTCACTTCTTATTACTTATCCTATCAGTCACCCCTCTATGGTAAAGAGAATGCATTAACCCCATTAGTTAAAAATGGTGAAGAGAGGTAAAGAAAATTAATATAACTTCAAAGCTAATCTTTCAAATTTTGTCAGTATTCAGGGTACAGAAGCATCCTCACTCCTAGATATATGACATAGAAAGCATTCTCTGTAATTCAAGGAGAAACATAATAAAGAATGATCAATCTTGTATTGATGGAAGAATATGTTTATCTGTACACCATGACTATGGCCAAAAGAACAAAGTAACAATTTTACGCATGAGCTGGAACAAAACTATTGTTTTGAGTCAAGAAAAGTACATATACCACATAATTATAGATCTAACATTGTATTATTTCCCGTGAAAAGTGATAAAAAATTTCAAATTATGCAAAATAAATATTAATGTATTTAATATAATTTGATGTCTAAAGGAATTATGTAAAATGATTTTTCAAGAGGGTTTCTTCATATAAAAGAACAAGTTTCTTAGTAGGTGGGGAAAAGGAAATTTTTAAAAAAGAATATAACAATACCAAAGATAATACAATTAAGCCCTCCTCAGTGATTTGCACTTCATTAGTAATATTGAAAGGAAATTAAAAGGAAGAAATCCCTGGCAGATTAGATATTTTATTTTAATTATCTCTTCATTAGTCAAGCATTACCACAATAAGGATGTAAAAGATGCCACCTTCTCTTAGCTCAGAGCACAGGGAATTGGTTTTACTTACAGGTTTGCAACAAAAATGTGCAACCCGTATCAGTTTGCATGTCAGCTTGGTTTGGGTCCAGGTTTTTGGTGGAGTTCAGTACAAGCCACATGTCTCTACAGCTTCCGAGGCCAAAAGCTCCCAGGGCACATTCACATTCCATTATTTTTAGTGGAGAACAAGGCTTTGCGCAGAAAGACAAACATTCTTAAAGCCTCTGCTTTTATTATTTTCCACTAAAATTTCTTTGGCCAAGATTGATCATACGTCTAAGCCTGATGCTTACATCACAAGAAGATACAGTATATCTCTTCAGTCTAGAGATTTGAAAACTCAGAATAGCAGACTGGAGAACTGGGAAGCCATTCATATGCTGTGTTGGCATGGTATCTCAGACTGTTTAATCTTTTACAAAGTTTGAGCTTTGCCACCAATGACATCCCTTTACATTAATATGCCTGATCTATAAAATATTCTTGATACTTATATACTTTTCTAAAATCATTGTTTGACTGTTTGAAGTTATATATGAAGCTATACCCTTGGAGATATGTTTATACCATGTCAAAAGAATTCTCTGAAAGATTTTTCTAGCTTTTCTGTGTTTTTTATCTAAGTGAGTCTCACATATAAGTCACTTTGCACCATGTCCTTTATCTAGATTATGAACATATCATGACCTTGTAAAAGATGCATGTAATTGAGTTCCTTTGGTCTGATTAGAAGGTTCTAGAATAAACTACTTAAATCAGAAGTCTAGTAAGGTTGTATCAGTCATGCCATTGAACGAAACATGTCCTAGTCTAATAGTAGCACTCTGACTATGCTTTTTCTTTTGAAGTTGGTTAAAATGCAATTTACAGCCACTCCTTTTTGGTCTCAAAAATTATCTGACTCCATCCTTGCTATTACAAAAATTAACTGTATAAAACTGTTGCCTTCGTGTGTGATTGAACTCAAGCTATCCAACCCAGGATGGCTATTTTTGTACAATTTTCCGTATGATGACTTAGCCTGTGGGACATATATTAGCTTGTGATTATGTGTATATCTTCCTTCAACACACTGGGTTCTATATGCATCAGCTTAGGACTAACAACAGTAAATTGCAAAATCTCAATTGCTTACCACAATAGCTTTCTTATTCATGTAAGTGTCTAGCCCAGATGATCCTGGCTGGCAGCCATGCTCTCCACTTGAGAAAGTGCTTAAGATGCCAGGAATATGAGGGCACAATTTTGTGCTTTCACCCTGCATGAAACGTAAGCCATGAGTCTGTCGCTCCAGTCATCCTACCCTAGCTTGGCAAGTTTCTGTGGACACCGGCTCCATAACAGTCATAAATAACCAGTGCTTGTCTTTCTCTGCTTTTATAACTAATGCCTAGATGGTAAAACATACATGACTCATCTAAAAAACCCAGATCCTTCCGATGCCTTTAAGGAACACTAACATTGGCCACATAGAAATGTCTTTTCTTCTCCAGGCTACCCTCCTCATTGCGACTGTTCACACACCTGCTAAGACTCAACTTGCTCCTTAGGTTGACAAAGTCAGAACATAGGAACTATCCTAACTGTTCTGCATTTTCCCCCAGGAATCCTGAGTCCTTTACCTTCAGGTGAAAGACAGGGGTGGTTTGAGAAGCACAGACACAAAGTCCTTTCTACTCATAGTCCTGGGAACGCTGTCCTTACGTGAATCTAGGTTTTCCAGGACTGAGCATGAAATCAGGGGCCTTTGAGCAGCTGCTTCTCACCAAGAACATTGCAGAAAAGGGCTGCACACAAGGCTCTACTGACAAGGCAGTCCTCTCTGCAATTGACTAGTGCAAAGAGTCAAATATTATTTACCTTACAAGTTACTCCCACTAGGAAGTATTACTATACTGGAAGACAGACATGAATGGGTAAAGCAAAGCCAGTGTTTAAAGTTGTAATGATAGTAAATGAAAATGCCTTCTTTGTTTTTACAAATGGAATCATCCCAGACTTAGCATAAACCTATACCCAAGGTTGTACAAGGAAATCAAAGGGAGATTAAAGTATAGAATAACAGTAATGTACAAACAGAGGTCCAAACTGGGGTAAAACAGCCAATTCATATGGAATTTCACAGTTTAAGGGAGGGAAAATATTCCTTTCCTAAGAATCTTCAGAGAGATCACTATCCTGCCCATGCTTTGATTTTAGATTCTTTCATCAAAACTGTGACAATAAACCTATTGCTTCAAGTAGGCCAGATGTGTGGCTCCTTCATACTGAAGTCATCAAAGAAACTCAAGGGACTTGAAAGCTCCCTGAACTCATAATAAATATATGTTAACAACCTGGAGTGTGGTATACTGTCAGTTAGTTAAGGGACTAAAACCATTATTACCTAGATACATGCTCTAGAACAAAATTGTTCTAACTTATGAATGAAAGAAGGATCTCAAAGCAATCATGACAATAAATGATGTTTGAGAAAGATTTTCCAGGGAATTGGTCCATTGATTATGTGCAGTGCCATAGGAAGTTGTTTGCGGCCTGTGAACCTGCAGACTTGGCCAAGATGCTAAGTCTAAATCTGACGTGCCCCAAACATGCAATGGTGACAATATATGGAAAAAGAATACCCTAGAACAGTGCTTCTCAACTTGTGGGTCATGATCTCTTCGACAAATTTCTGTCTCCAAAAATATTTACTTTAGGATTTTTAAAAGTAGCAACATTACAGTTATGAAATAGTAAGGAAAATAATTTTATGGTTGTGGGGATCACCACAGCATGAGGACTTGTATTAACTTGCAGAATTTGGCAGGTTGAGAACCACTGCCCTAGAGCCTTAGGGGAAGATGCTGATGTCCCAAATCAGAACAATGGCATCCCAATCCATAAGAGTCAGTTTAGTCTTTTGTACTCTGCTTTCTTCTGGACCGCTTGCTGGTTGGATGATGATCACCCACACTGGAGGTATATCTTCTCTCCTTGGGCCATAGATTAACAAGCCAATTTCTTCTGGAAACTCCTTCCCAGACACACCCAATCATTATAATCAAAAGCAAAACACCTGAACTCTTCTCATCTCAAAACAATGATGGGCTCAGTGCCTATTAAAGCACAGGGATTAAACAATGCTTTGCCGGCTGTTGGGGAAATACCCTGCCAGAGCAGAAACCACTTCCCATGAGAAGGCAAGCTGAGACCAAAGACAGGCAGACACCCTCCATTTATCAGAGGGGCTTTCATCTGAATTTCAGGCCTGGGACAGGATGAAGCTGACCCCAGTGAAGCAGGGCACGCCTTCTGCAGTCTGAAAAGAACGAAAGGAAGAAAACAAAAAGCAAAAGCCCCTGATAACAAGATAAATCATCTGCTTGCTTTCCAAGCCCAGGTGTCCCTTGATAGGAGAGATTTCTTAGTTAAATTCCTCCAAACAGAGTAAAGGAAAGTTCTAGGAGGGAAAGTTCTAGGCCTTAGCATTAGCCAAGTGGCTGTCTTTCTCTGATCACGCAATTTTGCAATTGACTTTGAGAATGGCAGAATACATTTCCAAAGCATTAGATAGATTTCTTTCAACCCTTCAAGCTGCAACCCAATTCATCTACCCCTCCAATGCTTCCCCACTGGGGGAGAACCTATATAACAAATCGACACCTGTCTGAAATAATCAATGCCAGTTGGCCATAAATAACCCAGAGTTTACAGTAATGCCCAGCAGTTAATGTAATGATTGTTTCATTGTGCTAATTCTATGTCCTAATGTATAATTTAACAGTATGTATTAAGAAGACCCTCAAAGACTTTAATTAGTGAGACACATAGTAGATTGTTACGTTTTAAGGACAGTAGAGGTGAAATGACATGGAAGGAATGCACGGTCACTTTTTCCTGAGTACTGAGTGTTTCCATCTGAAATGACATAGAGTGATGGTTTTATAACAATGCAAATATACTTAATGTTATAATGTTATAAATACTGGTTAAGTATATATACTTAATATATATAATTATTATATATATATAATAACCAGTTATATATATTATAACTGTATAATATATACAGTTATATATTATACAGTTATATATATATATAACTGTATATATATATATTACTGGTTATATATAATAACCAGTAATAATACTGGTTAAGTATATATATATATATATGCTTAAGTATGTTAAGAGAGGTTACATGATAAATTTTTATCACATTTATTATAATAAATAGAAAAATTAGGAGACCTTCACCATCAAATCTAAATAGCCAACAATGTGGTGCTAGAATCCTTACTGGGATAACATACTTGGGAGGAGAGAATAAGAAAAACTCTTGAATAGTTATATCATGGCTGTGATCCGTAACTTCAGCTCCCATGGAGAGATTCACCGAAGTGGTGAACGTGCGCTGTCTAGATTATCCTGGAGAGACTCTAGTCTAACAGGAAATGCTAACACAGCTTAGAGCAATCTGAAGAGACCTACAATTCTCAAATTTCTGCAATTAAATTTGAACTATTCTCATTAGGTTTGTGACACTACTGAATCCTTAGCTCAGTGTGGACTGGAGAAACCCTGGTTATACAAGCTGTTCATTCTCCAACTAGCCTAATAGGCTGTCAGCAGTGAGTGGTATAGCAATCTCCCATCTCAAAGGTAGGGGTAAACATGAGTGGGAATCAGTCTTTCTGAAGCTGTTGATAACTACAAAACTGCCTGCTCTGTTCTCTCCTGACACCAGTAATTTTCACGGGGAGCTCATAAGCTTGGCCCCCTCTCCATCCATAAATCTGACAGAAAGTAATAACTTCAATGTTTTAACAGAGACAACATAAAATGTTCCTCTCTCTGAATTACAAGTGCTCTTAAACCAATTGCTTGAGGCAAATGTACTTCTTGCATCAACAAGTCAGGGAAAGTTGATTGAGAGTCTCTGATTGATAACTGCAAACACCTGTATTAAAGGGACGGCCGCTCTTGTGAACCAGGAGAGGCAGTGAAGCAGAAACAAATCTGCTCCCCCTGGATTCTCTGACAGCATAATTGGCTCTTACTCGCTGATGTTTTAATCATAGTACTACAGAACACCCAGTAAAACCAAAGGGAAAGAATCCGGAAAAGTGTGTGTGCCCATGTCTTTCCATCTGTGATGGAAAGTGTGGGTATTTATTTATTTTTTAAGTGGAAAATGCAGTGACCTAGAAAATGTAAGGTAGATAATTGTAAATTCCACTTCCATCTTATTTTAAAGCTGGTTCCCTTATTCCCTTTTTTTTTTTTAATTTTTGAGGTTGTAATCTAATTAAAACATTTCTCCCTGCCCTTTCCTCCATCCAAGCCGTCTGCTCTTCTTCAAATTCATGGCTTCCTTTCCATTAATTGTTATTCCATGCGCATTTTTATATGAAGATATTGCTAAATCTAACCTATTGAGTTCTGTGTATGTATTTTTCAGAGGTCGCCATTTGGCACTGAATTTAGCAACTGTTGCTCTCTTCCCTGGGGAGAAAGACCGCTCCTACTTCCAGTTTTACTCAGTTGCCTGCAGTTCTTTATGCAAGACTGAGACTTGGGAGTTTTCCCTCACCCAGCTTTGCGTACTCAGGGGTGTCAGCATGGTTCAGCTCACAAATGGGTAGCCATGTTAAGCAACAGCTCTCTAATTGAACTTGAGACCTGCTCAACAAGTAGAATACTATGCCTGGTACTGGAAGCTTAATCAACCAGCCAGAACTAGTAAAGATCTTGGAGGAGAATCTATAACCATTTATTTACTAGCCCAGCATAATTCCTAACAATGATCTATAAACATATATCATTACACCCAGCAGTAAGTGTAGTCTTCACTACTCATAAATGAAATATTTTATGCAATGGCCCAAGACCACTAAAGAAAACTGCAACCAATCAAAATGCCAAGTTGTGGATCCCAGTCCCAATGGGTACATCTAAACCCCCCCTGCAGCTAAGGTTCAGGGAACATTGTGGTAGAGGGGACAGAAAGATCATAAGACTCAGAGGATCAGGGACTTTCGTGTAAGATTGTGTCTCCTGTTAATATCAGAAGTAATAAAAATCTATACCTGTAAAATCTCACCAATATGACCTTGTTACTAATTTTTATATATTTTAAAAATAAATCTTAGGTTATCAGCAATATATGAAATAAAATGTAAAAGAAATCCAAGTAGCTAAGTGCACTCTACGACATGAAATAACAAAAATTCATCTTATATATGGAGAGTTATTGTATCTTAATCCAGTAATTTTCATTCATATTTCATAGTCATGCAGAATTCCCAGTTAAAAGTGTATGTCCGATATCTAATATCTTTCATCTTTAACATAAATCAGGTTTTATAAACAGAATGTTTATGAAGAAACAGAAAAATTCCGTGGAGAAATTTTAAATGAGAGAGCATTTCTTAGCCAAGTCCTCTATGCAGAACTTTGAAGTACATGTAACGCAAAACATTTTAAATGTGTTAATATTTATATTATTCTTAAAAAATCTTGATGTTTTCCAGTAATTTCCATGATATATTCACATAATCTGTCCCTTTCTGGTAAATGATGGAATGCACTTTAACCTAGCATGTTAGGCCACACCCAAGCCTGTATTCAACGACTTGCGGTTGTAAATTCCATGAGTTATTGAAAACAGGGCCCTGAGGATTGAGGTGCATAACTAGTGTGTTTATCCCAAAACGAAGGTAAGCACTGTTTTATACTCTCAAGGCATTTTTACTGGTAGCACTTGAAATATTTAGACAGGTGGCTAGGTATAATTTTGGCCTGTTGAACAGATGTGTATCTGTGACTAACAGATCATAAAACTGAAAAGGTTAATAGAGGTACAAGAGGGGTGTCTCTGAGTAAGCCTTGCTGTGAGTTCGTAGTAGAATTTAACTATGTAGTGAGGGGCATATGGACGATAGCATTTCCTTCCCTGTGAAAAGATGCTCAAGTGGTGCTCTCTCCCTGGATGTGATGAGGGAGAATCCTGTACCAGATACATTTCAGGTGATAGGGATTTGCAATTAAAACAAGAGGTGTCAGATGAAACTTTAGGAGACAGTTCCCAACATGTAAAAATAGAAATAAGATATAAAATCTAGGGACACGGAGACTTTGTTAAACTCATTTAAGTCACCATTCCAAATAACACACTGTTTAAAAATGAATTCAGTAAAATAGTAGAGTTGATTTGGAAGATTGTAATTTTGTATGGAGTATTTGTATTGTTCCAGAATGTGCACATTGCATGGGGAGGGCAGAATTCTATATTCCTCAATCAATTTCCACTGTAGTGTTGAGACTAGGTCTCTTAATGAATTCAGAGATCAATTATTCATAGAAATTAGCTGACTACCCATCCCAAAGGGCCCATTCCCCTCAATAGCCCAAGTTTGTAAGGGTGCTGGACATTCAGCTTCAGTTCCTTTTGCTTTAATTTACCAACTGAGCCATCTTTTTGGACATGTTGTTTATTTTAAAATAACATTTCATGAGAGGAATACAAATAAGCCAATGATATAGTGCGCATACCAACATTATTGGCATGCAAAACTAAAATATTTTGAATATGAGTTTGTTTAAAGTCAGGCTTGTAAGTCACTAAAATAAACTGGAATGCAATAAGACAAGTTTATTCTGAAAAAGACAAAGTCTTAGGTCACAGCAATTATATCAATAAAAAGACCCAGCTCTTATATAAATAAATAACTATCACTGAGACAAATACTGTCTGAACACAAGGAAGATAAATGTATTAAAATAGAGTAAAAGGACCTATATAGGTTTCTACAGAAAAAATAGAGAGAAAAATGTGTGTATGTGTATTTGCATGTGTGCGTGTCTCAACAAAGTATCTGTGTTTGTATGCAAAAACTGTGTATGTGTGTGTGTGTGTACCTGTGTCATCTGTGTGTCTTATTTGGGTTTCTGTGTCTTTGTGTGTGTGTCATCTGTGTGTGTGTGGTCTTCTGTGTGTCTGTGTGTGCATGTGTCATCTGTGTTTGTGGTAGAATCACGTAGAATATATGTATATGTGTGCTTATAAAGGGATCTGCTAGATTAGTTTACATAGAGGCCAAGTCTTTAACGATGCATAGGATAGAAACAGAGAAAGAAGCTTCTCAGCCCTAGAATACAAGCAACAGAATAGCGGAGAACAGTGATGTACCTTCAGTCTAAGGCTAAATGATGGGGAAGCTCAGCCAATCACATCTAGCTAGGGTGTGGCCGCCTGGAGCCTAGGAAGAAAAACAGGAGTAGATAGGTGCGCGTGTTTTCTGCGCGGTGCTCGCTGGACTCGTTCGGACTTTGGATCTTCCACTCTGGTAGCGTGAGTTCCCCCTTTTTCAATTATTAAATTATATCTGTTGTTTTGAGCTGATCGACCGAATACACCAACACTTACAGCTAAAGATTCAGAATGCTTCTTCAGAGTGCTGTAGCCACTTTGAAAGCTCAAAGGGTCGGCAGTCTGCCATCTGAGTGAGTACAATGGTGGTGACCCTGAAGGTGAAGGACAGTGTGTGTGCACTGGAGCCTCTGGGAAGCCCTCCATTTCTGCCTTTTTCTACCCAGGTTTCAGGCATCTTGGGTGTGTCCCAGACAAGAAGGGCAGATCTTTCTTTCCCATTTGTTGGCCCTCACCTGAAATGTTTCTGGAAATATTTTCATAAACACAACCAGAAGTTTCCACCAATCTTCTTTCCATCTCTCAGCCCGGTCAAATTGACAACCGTGGTCAACGACTCTAAAATAGATGTGTCCTAAACATTAATACATCAATACAAACAGCAACATGAGAAAATTCGTTTGAAAGTATTCCATGAAAATCTGTGTGGAATAACTGTCAATCTCCCAAATACCCAGTCGAGTGTGGGAAGCTTTCAGTGATCCATGAGCCTGAAATATACATTCAGGCATTTCAGGAATTCTTTGCAAACCTGGACTAACTCTTCTTTGTTGCTCCTATACTGAGGGGTTAACAAAACGTTTAAAACGGTGTTACTTGTTCCACCCATGATACCTCGAGAATGCAGCTGATTAAATGAAACCTAAACCAGGACAACACCAACACACATGTTATCATGGAAAGGGGAATATCTCACAGGGACATACTTATGTGCAAGAACTACAGACAAGACAGGAATAGTCTTTTCTGGGATGGGAGCCCTAATGCGATAATTAGTAGTTAGGGCTGAAATTAAATTTATTCAAGTGACACAAAATGGACTGAGCAGGCTGTAATTATACATTTGTATGTATATAAACATATATATATATATATGTGTGTGTGTGTGTGAACTAACATAACAGATCCCTTTTATAATATATATGTATATATTTATACAGCTTATGTAATTCTAATACTCACACATCCATACACAAACACCACACATACACACGTTCTTAACTTTTCTGTAGAAAAACTTATAGAGGTCTTCTTACTCTATGCTAATTCATTTAATAAAACATAACAGCTTGTGTTTCATCTTTCTTGTGTTCAGACAAAAAATAACTATATTTATTCTACAAGAATATACATATATAAAGCATATGTGTGTATATGTATAAAACAAAGACATAGAGACTGTGAACTGGAGAGGGAACAAGATGGTTTATATAAAATGGGTTAGAGGAAAAAAGGGAAGTAAGGAGGTTAGTGATATAAATATATTTTAATTTAAGAATAAATATTTAATTACACAATAAAACAATTCTCACAAATATTAAATAATGATATTTTAGAAATATACATTTGTGAAACATAGCCATTTGTATCTCACATAATTTCTTGGTCAGTGTCTTTTATGAATGCCAAAATTATATTAGAATTTCTATTAATTCCATGTTCTGGAGGTGATGTCAGGCAACTAACTCACTGTGCGATATAAAGATTTTCTAAAGGAGAAATTAAAGCCGCTTTCTTTGTCATCAGTCAGAGAGCACAATGTTTTCCACATGACTGGCAACAGGACAGATAACAGCTCTCCTCTTTGAAAATCGTTCACTGTGTCAGAAAGGGAAGATACCTAGGCAATCTCACAGGGGTCCATCCTTATCCTGGCTATAACACAGCAACCCTTCCTCTACAACAGTGATCGGGAAGATTCTGATCCAAGGTTGGTGTGGTGTACTTTAAAAACTTTCTGTTTTGAGGTTCGCATCAACCAAATTCTCTCAACATCTCTCTCTCTCTCTCTCTCTCTCTCTCTCTCTCTCTCTCTCACACACACACACACACACACACACACACACACACACAGAAATACACAATCTCATCTACAGAATTCCAAAAGAAATTCCCCCAGAGATTGTAATGATGATATAGCCACGTGTATCTGGAAATTCAGCATCTATCGACTAAAAGTAAAGGCTTAGTGTTATAGCTCGCTTTCCCAGAGGGACTTAGCTAACCTATGAAAAACATACACAAACTCCTGGACTCCCACTTTCCCAAATCTGAGACATAGGATTGTTATAAGGATTTACTGAGGTTGCGCATATAAGGTATCTTTGGGAAGTATTTATTTATTTTTATCATTACTTCCATTTTTATTTGGGCTCTATCTTGCCACATAATATTTAAGAGTTTTAGACATATATATGTATATATATATGTATATATATGGATCAAAATTTGTGCAACAAAAATATGTATTTGAAATTCTTTTATCTCCCCCATTCTTAATATCTTGTGCCTTGTATAAAGACAGCACATGTCAAATATATTACTTTATTAATACCCTTTTCAACAGTTTAGAAATACAAAGTTGGCAAAGTGGAGAGAGTGGGGGTTCTGCTTCTGGCTATCATGGCCTTCTCAATACGTTGTGCACCACAGACACGGAAGTGGGAACCTGACTGTCACTTGGTGACTATGTGCCTCGGGAAGGGCAAAGAAATCCTTAAACGCCCAGAGTCCAAGTGTCTTCTGCATTCTCTATGCAAACTTGCCAGGAGGAGCCCAAGAAGCAGCAATGGATGCCTCATTCAATTCCTCAGCTTCCCAAAGAAAAGCTCAGGGACATGAAACAGATTATGTCTGTTGAAAAATTTCCTAGCAGTCACCCAGAGGAGACTAAGCTTCATTGATGAATATAAGATCTGTCTTCCTGTAAGCTTTTACATATAGGATAAAATTTCACATCTCATGATTTAGTTCAGACTAGAGTGCAAGGCAACACAGATGAAGAACGGTCCAGTCACAGTACATACTTTTTAATCTCCGTCCTAGAGAGAGCTGCAGGCGAGCGTGGTCTGGTTCAGGCTGTGAGACCAAGACCAAAGTTGCAGGTCTATGTTCTAATAGTCATTCTTTTCTCAAGGCCATTTACTCAATGCAGCACACTAGAAGGAGCATGTTAGACCAGGTAGATCAAGTCTTTACAGAATTCTGCGTGCTCATGACTACAGTACATTCTGTGTTGAGCTAGACCAGGCTCAGGTGGGTTCTGTGAGATTATTCTACTTTTCATTCAGTCCTAATGTTGGCCTCTCTCCACCACACTCCACTTCAATAGAGATCTGGCAAGTTTTCCACACTGCCCAAGTAGACAATCGGAAATTCAGTTCTTTCAACACTTTTCATCTTAAGTTCTCCTTTTGAGACCAACTAGCACCCTTGTTTGAAAGTTTCTTACAAAGCGTGTTCTTTTGCCACTTACTCTTTAGTCTCGGGGATTGTCCAGATGTCTGTCCTGAGAGCAACAGCCTTTCCTACCCCAAGCCTAATTCCCAGTTCTCTCAGTGTCTTGGTCTCCTCCAGAATTAGGAAATACTTCAACATTAAAAGTGGTTGTGCACTCAGTGTCCAATCACATTGCCTCAAGACTGTCTCTTACTCACCTGCCTACTGTAGGTGACAGCTAGACATCATACTCCCCAGTCCAGGTGGATATTTCTGCTCAGCAGATTCTTTACAAATTCAAGCCCATCAACTATTCAGTTATGCAGATACAACGAGAAACCTTCCGGGTCTCTCTTTGCCCATGCAGATTTACTTGGCTAAATCTGTTTCTTATATCCATTCCATAACCACTGGCCACAGAGGAGCTGGGAAGGCCTTTGTTAGTTGAGACAAATGGTGATCCACTGCCTGGAATTCGACCCTTTGGATGCTTCTTTCCCTCCACAGTCCTCTGATGCCTTCAAGGTAGACAGCCTGTGTGCTGGACCAGGGTTTTCCCTGAAGTCTTTCTTGTGTTAGTGCATCCTCTAGTTCTCTAGAAGATTTCTGTTGTTTTCTGTGGAAAGAAAATATTTCTCTTTGTAGCTGTCAAGTTTCTTTGAAATTCTCCAGAAGCAGTGTGTTTCTTTCAGACTGTGTAACATACTGAAACATTTTGTACAGTTGTAATATGTTGAGAGTTTCCTCCATTGTTGAAGGCTTCTTTTTTTTTTTTACTTAGTGTCTTTAAAATTATGTAACAGCTGCCATTGGAATCTCACTTTACCTATTTATGTCTTTATTTATACCACTTAATAATTAAAATTAGGAGACATTGCTGTAAAAATAAGTTTTTAAGTCTATCTTGTATGTATTTTGTTGTTCACAATTATATTGTAAACTCTTGGAGAGCGTGGTATATACCTGTAATTGCAGTACTATCAGCTCCAGTGCTGAGGAAATTGAGGCAGGAAAATCCATCAATCAAAGCCAGCTTCCACTCAGACAAATTATCTCATGAAAAGAAAAATACACTATGAGCCAATCAAAAGCCGACAGGCATAGAAGATATTTAAATAGAACTTAATAGTATGGAGAATAAGCCCTCGTTGCTTGGGTTTGACAAAGATTCAATAGCAATCTCTACAGTGGGCAGCTATAGAGTGAAGGAAGATTACTTAATTATTTAAATAGAAAACTTCAGATAATCTTTGATTGTAGATCAGAGAGGAAAACTGAATTTTAGGTAAACTAGAAAAGAGCATAAATTCTTGTATAAATCAAATTTATTTCAAAAGTGGAAGGCAAAACGACACTTAGGAAGGCTGACAGTGGCTGTCTCATGCTGCAGGCTCTGAGTTGACTTCTGTTGAACTGATCGTGTGGCTGTACTGCTGATGGTGACTGGTGTAGGTTGATATTATTGTCAAATACGGTCTGTCCATGTGTAGTTTTGTTTCCAATGTTCAGATAGAAACCTTTTCAACAACTGAATTAAATCACGACATCCTTCAAACATTGTGTGGAAAAGGCACCAATAGTTTCAGATAGGTAAGAGGCCCACCTCTTACCCTCGGAAATTCTTTCCAGGAAGTTTGGTTCTAAATTAAAAGGAATGAGAAGTCAATAATCATTCAAATAAAATTTATAGTCAAAGCAAAATCACCAGCATGCATAACATATAAAAAGTAGCACCCTTAGCTTGTACAATAAGTAATATTTGCATTTATTTGATAAGTATTTGATAGACAGAAACCTTCTTGACTTCTTCTCATCGATTTTCTCTTGCTTATTTTTCCTTTTTCATTTCTGCTTTTTCTTCCTTGTCTGCATCAAGCTTTCTCATTTTCATGTTCCACACTGAGGATGTGTTCATCTCCTCTGAAAAGGTACACTTTAACTCATTTTATTATGGTAATACACTTAAATCAGGACACTTCAAATTAATGTCAAACTTGACTCTGTGCCAAGATACATAGCAAACACAACACTCTCCTAGGTATGATGAATGCACTCAGTGACATGTGGATTAGTTTCCAATTTGACCTGAACTAAGAAAGAAGAATTATACAGCTCTTCCAGCAGTAAAGTTCCCAAAGAGAGATAAAAATCCTTTAACATGACAGCTGACAGTTTCTTGATACTGTTTTTCCAATTAACTATAGTGATGGCAACAAAAATAAATACAAAACAGGCACACATAGGGACGAAATAGCAAATCTATAAATACTTCCATTACTTGATACCCAGCTGAGTGTAGGAAAAATGCCACCACACGCAGGGTAAAGACAGCTTGTCAATAATAAATAATGCAGCAAAGACATGGTCTACATGATTCACATGAACTAAACCAGACACATCTCCCTTCACATGTAAACCGCCATGGGCAAATATTGCTCAATTAATTGGAATGCCAAAACCAAGAAATACACACACACACACACACACACACACACACACACACACACCATGGAAAAATCAATATTGCAACAATTTGAGTAAGATGCTCTGATATGACCCCAAAGTTAAAAACCAATCAAACACAGATAAGCGAAATTGCTTCAAGCTAAAACCCTTCGGCTCAACAAACAATGAATAAAGTAAAGTGGCCCACTACAGAATGGGAAAAAATATTTGCGAGCTAGTCACGTGATTAGCAGTCATGGCCCAAAATATGTAAGGAGTTCAACCAATCCAACCACAGCAACAACACAATACTGAACTTAAAATGGGTGATAGATACTGATATTTTAAAATGTAAACTACATAAATGACCAGAAGTTATGTGAAAAAAATGCTTAAAATCACTAGTCATCAGAAAAACACAAACCACAATGGCTGAGCTATCACTTCACTCCTGTAAGAAGAGCTTTATCCAAAAAGACCAAAGATAACAAGAGTTGGGAAGTTATGGACTACAGGAAAAATGTATCTTGTTGATGGGGATATGCATGAGCTCAACTATTGTGGGAAGCAGTAAGCAGGTTCCTCAGAGGGCACAGTAGAAATACTCTACATGTACATATCCACGGTAAATAGAATCTGCAAGCTATTGTGACAACTTCCCTCCATGTTTGCTGAAGCAATGTCATCCATAGAGAAGGTATCAATAGGCAAGACACGGAACTAACTGAGTTACCATCAGTAAGGAATGGATAAAGAGATTGTCCTTATATACTACAGAAATGCTATTCTGCATTAAAACAAATAGAAAGCAACATTTTTTTTTTGGCAACATGGAACGTCCTAGAGACATTATGATATGTAAGATGTGCATTTTTTTTTTTGGCAACATGGAACATCCTAGAGATATTATGATACATAAGATGTGTCAAGGGTATAGAACAAAAAGACACTGAAAACTGTTGATCTGACAAAAACTGAGATGAGAATGACCAACAGAGGTCACTGGGCCTGCTGTGAGTGGAGTTTGGTGGCTGGAGTGTACCAGTAGTTAAAGGAGAAAACAGCTTGCTTAGAAAGCAACAAAGAAAAAAAAAACCTTTTGCCTCTACAGTGCCTGTAATTAATTATAAATTGCATTCTTGACAAATTCAGGGAGAGGCGTTAAAAGTTCTCACCATAAAATACTAGCCATGCGAAAAATTACACTTATTTCATATTTGGTTTAGTGTTCTGATGTGTGAATTATCCCAACTATCATTTTGCAGACAATGAAATGTATTATTGTCAGTTTAAAAAGAAAGCACTATGAACAACTTCGGACTTTTCGAAGTCTCCTACGCTGTTTTTACTTCATATGACTACACCCCATGAGTGTAAATGTTTCCATGTGTTCTCGTTTGCTTTTCTATTTGTCTGATAGAATACTGACCAGAACCACGAGTGTTAGGAAGGTCACAACCGCTTTAAATGCAGCTCCTGAGGCCCTGACACCCTCTGCTGTATTTTGAGGGGTGGGATATCTGAACACACACGGCACACAAATACACACATAGAGTGTTTTTGTTTGTTTTGTTTTTTGTTTTTTATTTGTTTGCTTGTTTGTTTTAAGACAGGATTTTTCTGTAGCTTTGGAGCCTATCCTGGAACTTGCCCTGTAGACCAGGCTGGCTTTAAACTCACAGAGATCAGCCTGCCTCTGTCTCTCAAGTGCTGGAATAAAAGGCCTGTGTCATCACTGCCCAGCGGCACACATAGTATTTCTAAAATAAAAATACCTTTTGAGTGCTTGCTAATTCTTTATTAATATTTTATGCCACTCTCCACATTTCAAGCCATCAGAGGTTTATCTCTGTTTATGGCTTTGACATGATTCTAAGCCCTCGAATTAATGCATAGAGATTTCTGGGTCCCTCTCTGCAGCCGTTCCAGGCACACTCTGGTGAGATGGTAACCTACAATAAAGACCACAGAGGAGGGTTTTCATTTTCAAGTGAGGCATTAACTTCAAGGCTGCCACACAAAATACAAATTATGAAAATCGAGCTCCCTCCAATAACGTCTGAAATCTCATCTCAATCTGGGATCAGAACTACAATACACAGAAATACTCTGGAGGGTACAGATGAAACCCACAGAGGGACCAGGCTAGATTTCTGGGAGAATATCTGAACTCAGCTAAAAACCACTGTTGTGTAAACATAAATTAAAGACGGAAAAGTACCAATATCCTGAGTGAGGCTCGTAAGCCTAGCCCCAGGCCCAGATTCTAAATGACCCCTTAATAATGTCTTCAGACTTATCCAAAGGTGGCCTGAGCCTCGGAACAATGCTGCACCGGTCAGTGCTTGGGGCACGTTTCTAGACCATGACGTGAGGGGCGTTAGGGGTGTGAGGGGCTAGATGCTGTCACGGAGGAGGACAGAGGTAATTTCCCAGATGATTTCTACTGGCCTGAAGGAGCTGATTAACCTCAGAAGAAGGGTTCCTTTCCACGGAGGCTTTATTTCCTATCTTTTATTATGGGGCTGAGCTAGCAACACAGGTTAACAGCGTCCCGGAATATTCCTCTTCCCTGTGGTCCTTTCTTTGAAAGCGAAGGGTCGTGTTGCATTTCAGATCGCAAAAGCTTCACTGTGCTTTAGAATGAATCAGAGGCAGGTTAAAGGACAGGGTGAGTGTGAAAATTATTACAGATACCTGGGGGAGGAAAACAGACTTTGTGTGAGGCCTGATTTACAGAAGAGATTCTCGTTGAACTATTCAGCACATGTTATTATATCAAATTCATACTTTCTCCTGTTTTTAATCCTATAGAAAGCTGCATTTAGATGTGACAGATCAGGGACTTTCCAGTCTGTGGTATGGGATCAAATTACTCAGAGCTGGACTGTTTCTTTCACTAAAGGAAAAACGAAAGACCTCGAGCAAGCTGTAAAGGTTAAGGACTCCCTCACACAGCTTCGCGGAAACTAAGTCACCACCTTGCAACATCTTGCGCGCTGTAATTTCTGTTTAGCGGAATCCTTTTCCGGATAATGTTGAGACCACTCAAAAGTCCCAGCGTCATAAAAAACAAATTGCTCATCGAACCCACCGAGTGGAAAACACAATTGACTTGGGGGAGTTAAAGGGAGAAAGAATTATTGAAACACAATTCCGAACGCTCTGAGAAGTGCGGATCATGTTTTGTCCTGTGGGTCTCTAAAGGACTTAGCTGAAAATAACGCTGTTGCTCACCCCTGTGATAGTCCCTCTGCATCGCGTAGAGTTCTCTCATCATTAAACAGCAGACCTTCGCTGGAATTGATAAATACAGTCCTCAACATTAACTAAATAATCCTCCCAATAGTCTGGTAAAACAGATGGAGAGAATAAAACAGAGAAGTTGTTAAGGGGCTTAACTCAGCCCACAGAGACAGCACTGGGACTCACTTAGCCTTGGACCGCCCCTGTTTTTGTTTATGACGCCTTCTTTGCCATTTTTCCTCACACATACCAGCCAAGCCTGCTAACCACAGGCACCCGAGCCCCTCTTGTGTGCAGTTGTCTTTAATTCTTCCCGTTTAATTGAGAGAAGGGCACATAGCGCCACTGTAATAGACATTGTAGCTTTCTCAAATACTCATTTTTAAAATATGTATATTCATGAACAGTGAAGTGATTTTAATAGAATATTATTTCAAGTGAGTCAAGATTTTCTTTTATTATTGTGAGAGCCAAATGGGTTTAGAACACATTGTTTCTATCAGCTTCTAGCTTCCTTCCATAGCTAGCTCCTCACCACATTCCTCACCTCTTTAATTGCACACAGCAAGCTCATTGTGATGCGTCTTCTCGGTGACAGATACTTTGTGGGGCCCCGGAAGAGGAGAGATGGCTGTGACACGGCTGCCATCCTAACCAGAACCAGAGTCGGGAAAGAAAATTCTGGCTAAACCAGTGACAGCCGTCCCAGGAATCCCTGGAAGTTTATTGTGTCCTCGGACCTGCATTAAGCTGGCCTTGCCCATTTAGACACGTTGACCCAGGGATACCTTTTGCCTTTCCTTTCTTATAGCCTATCCCAAGGTTCTCCAGGTTAATGCCTTTCTGCATTGAACAAACAGAAACATCGGTCCCCATTTTCTCAGGCAGGATTTACAAACAATCTTTTAATGTATCGATTTTCATATACATTTCCCATGCAAAGCTTGCCTGACAGCTTTAATTCTCAAAACAATTAATACTTTCCTTTGTAGTTTGTGTTTTTATGATTTTCCTCGGCTTTCAGTTGATCCCCAAGCCAAATCATCTTGGGGTCAGTGACAAATAACTTTTCAGAATCTGAGACGCTGAGAGCTATTTCTGCAATTATGATTAGGTCACGCTACCCTGTCAACCTTGTACTTAGTTGTTTTTCCTTTGGATATTTGCTGATTCTTGGAAAAGACCTTCCTAGTTTTCAGGTGGTTGTGTATGCTACCTTTAAGCTCTTACAAATGTCTAGATATTGTATGATTTCTTTTATGCTTTATCTACATCCTATTCCTCATTTTAGTATTAAAAATCTTAAGATAGAAACTAAACCCTTCAAAGTATCATTACTTAGTCCACATTGAGTGTCTATAAGTCCTAATTTCCAATATGTCTTCACTTGAGTTTCTTGGGAAAAGATCGTATCTGTAAGAAGTTTTGTTTTGTTGTTTATTTGTTTGTTTGTTTTTTCCCCTTTGCGAAATTCCCAATCCTTTCTTTTACTTTAAAATTATTATTTAGTTTTTCTTAATTTTTCAGAATAGAAATTCACTCTTTCTTTAAACATAAACCAGATTTTATTTCACGGTTGTCATCAGTGACTTATCTTCCTATTTGACTACTAGTTTTTCAAGCACTTCCTGTTCCTTGGCTCTCACGTCTATCTCACCCATCCTTTAAGTATTTATTATAATTTGTCAAGATTCCTTCCAAAGAAATAAGACACAGTGACTACACATTGTATTTCATACAATAAGAGATGATCCTAAGGTATGAAGAAGAAAGTAATTAATAAACAAACAATTAGTGGTAGCATAATTCATTCGTTGAACATATAAGTCATACAGATGTCAAACATTAATAATAGCAGATATGGTGTATTTGTGCTTGCAGGGGGACTGTGATACTTACAAGCACTTTTACAAATGAACTTTAAGCAATTTTGTTTTATTCTCTACAAGCAAACAAATGCAATCATGTGTATAATTCAAGGGATTGTAGGTACTGCATTTCAAAAAGTAAAATTAATGTCACTCTGTTTAGTCCAATATAACCTGTCTTAGTATCATTGCAGGATATAACAGTCTTAAATCGTTAATAAAATCTCTTTCAATGTTTTCAAAGGTATATTCACAGGAAATTTCCAACAGGACACATTCTTGATAAAATGACAATCTAATAACAACACAATATATAGAACAAGAGTTAATGTGAATTAGATTCTCCAAGCAGGATTCTTTAACCAAAATAACAAAATAATTGAATTACATGGAATTCAAAAAAATGCAGTTTCAGTCATTGTGGCCACTTTTGAAGTGAGCAGTGAGTAGCAGTGGCTACTGGCAAGCTCAGTGAAGTGCGGAACTCCATTTGTTTGCCTTGCTCATTTCAGTTATTGCTAGAGTACAAAAGGCTGGTCTCCACATACTGACCTCACATACAGTGTGACAAGTCTATAGTTTATAATTAATTCTCTTCTTGACTCAGGGTCTCTGGCCCAAGGTGACCTAGAGATGCTGAGGCTGGGATGTTCACCTTCAGGCTCCTTGTCAACAAGTTACTGGCTGTAAACTGGGTGCGGAGATCCATGTGTGCCCTACCTTTCCTATGTTCTTATCTTTTCTGTAGACCCTACCACCTCCTCTGTGGTCCCATATAACTCTTATGTGCCTTATAGACCCTACCTGCTTATTGTTCTTACCTCTCTATATTCCCAGGGTCTCCCCTTCTCCACATGCTTTCTCCATGTGTGCTCAGCAAGGTAGCCAGATTTGGTACATAGTCCTTCAGGATTCTTGAAAATTCAGTAATAGGAACTGCTGATCCCCTACCCTCTTTTTGAGCCAGAGGCCTGGGAAATGGTCCAGCAGAGTTGCTGCCTGAACTCTGCTTATATTAAAGTAAACCACACTCCAGCCCAGATTTAAGGTTCAGGAGAATGCACAAAGGCGTAAAGACCAGATGACATGACTTACTAGCATACATCTTGGAAATCAGTGTTTTAGGTGTGAGTGAATCTCTCAACAAATATCCTGACTTCGTTTTCTTAGTCATCTTCCCATTAACACTATAAAGGACAACATTGGTGCTATGACTCTTTTGCCTCATATTTTTAGTACAAAATTTTATAAATAAAATAAGAATGGTAATTACAGTAAGAGGATTAATTAGTGAAAAGCTGCCTTGGGCCTATTTCTTGTGTTTTTCACAAAAAATACCACTGGAAATTTCATGATTGTGTGTTGGTACCTTCATATCAAACAGACTGAAATTAAGAGACAGGCTCAAGCATGGTGCCCTCAGTCAATGCAGAAATTGGAAAGCAAGTCCCTACCCATTTTTTTCAAATGGTTTAATTTTCCAAGTGTTATATTTACAAATTCATACAAATTCATTAGACAGAAAAAAATAAAATACAAAGAAGGGAAGTGTCTACTGAGCAAAGCCTTCCATCCTATTGCTATACTTGTGTGTAGTTGTGTGTACGTCCACTCTAATTAGCTCAAGTCCCCTACAGTCCACAGTAATAGCATTTGTTGTGCAAACATCTCCACTCTCTTCTGCTCCCTTCTCTCTCTTTTTCCCTTTCTCTCTCACCCTCTTTCTTCTTATGGATGAGGTCCTGTGGATGCTTGGAAACCTCTCTCTGTCTCCATTGGTTGTCTTTGAGATGCTGGAGTGAAAATGTCTGCCTAATCACCCTGGCATTCAGGACTCTCTCTCAGCTGACCCCAGTCTTGTCCTCCTTTGTAATCATGGAAGAGTCATCTGTGACATTACTCGTTCTGTGAAACTTGATATGTTTGCATTCCATATTTTTCCTAGGGAAAGAAATCAGCTCTGACAAAGTAATGACCTCCACATAATTGTCCTTAACAAAAAGGTTACAATGTTCTCACCAGCACCAGAGTCAGGAATCACTGAACATCTTACTTTCCGCTCAACTCTTTAAAACATAACAAATAATCATGCCTTATTAAGCACCTGCTCAATGAGACTGGGAAATCAGACTATGGAGGCATTAAATTCTGCCCTTTGACCTTGTCTGTCAGACGTCAGAATGATTATTTCCACTGATCTTGGCCTGACATTAGGCGCAATTGGCTGATCCTCACAGTCTTCAAACTCACGCTCGGGTCTCTTGCTAATGTCCGTCTTGTTCTATGTGTTAGATTTCTCATGATTTATTTGCCATGTGGGGAAATAGTATCTCCTTTTATCTTTAAAGGGAACAGTATCTATATGATCCTGTGCATTGGTTCTCAAGGGAGTGCCGGAAAGAAGCCTGTAACTTAAATAGATCTTTATCCTTTTGTTCAGTTTATTTTCCTGAAACAGAACTTGGTCAAGTAGAGAAAGGGGTGTGTGAGATAAAAGAGTTTGGGCAAATTAGTTGAGACTTCACACTTATGGGGAATGTTGTAAAATAAGTCATATCCAGAAAAAGAAATGTGAACTTTAACAGCTTTTCCCAAGAGCAGGCTTAACATGTTTGTATTGAAATGTAATCTCTGCTGTATTTGTGTTTTTAAAACACAGTTGTAGTTAGTATTGCCCTTGAGTTATAAGTTTGATGAATTTCAGAATTGTGAATGATGTTAGCTCAGATTATGCTCAATTCAAGTAGAGGTAAATTTCTATTAGATCAGAAAGAGGGGAAAAGCCCTTCAGGAGATGATTTATTCCAACAGAAAAAAATAGAAGAAGGAACTTCAGATTACTGGATCAGATGTTCCATTTGAAGCCCTGTGTTGGGGACATTGTGAGTGAGTGGGAATTTGGCTGAAAAAAAAATGAACAGAACAGAGATCACAGAATAGAATAAAGACAGCAGCACTGAATCAATGCATTTACTCTAAACTTTAAGAACGTGAATATACTTTCCATTTTAGTAACTCCATTTCTAGCTATGAACATTTACATGGAGCACACACTGTTTTCTGCGTGAGAAAGGCATTACGTCAAGTCAGTGAGGTTACCACGTCTTTAGAAGACACTCATAGCCCTTTTGATTAAGTTAGTCACATTTCTGCTATTTGCTATTGTAAATTGAAACTGATTCACAATTATGAATTTCAGGCTTCCTGCCCCTGCTGATCTTTCATGGCTCAATTTTGAATCAGACTGTAAGGATGTACGGTGCCATTTGTTAAATAATAAAGCAGTTGGCTATCTATTAAACTGCTTCAGAGAAGAGAGAGGAAAGATAAAGGATACGTATATTTAGAAGACTCTGATGGAGGACCCAGGGGTTGGGATAAGAAACCACTGAGAAAACAGAATTAACTAGAGCAAGCAGAAGGGAAATGAGGTTCGAATAGTAGTAAAAAAAATCCATGTTCATTTATTATTATATGATATTTCTAGGTTTATTTTGTTTGTTTTGTTTCTTTCCCTCTCTCGATTCACAGAGAAAAATGTCAAATCTGAAGCTTAATTTGGAAATACATTAATTGTATTCTACTACTAAAAGATAGACTGAAGAAAATAATTAAAAGTGAAAGTAGGAAATGGAATTGGTTTCATGCGGCACACATTGAAATTATTGAGATTCACACAAAGAATTGCAAAATAAAAGAAGATCGTTTTGGGAGATATAAAAACCATCAACAGGCAGGAGGCAGCAGCAGGCAGATCTTTGAGTTGGAGGACACCATTGTCTATACAGGAAGTTCCAGGAAAGCTAGAAAAATCCTTCTCCAACAATCAAAAAGAAGTAAGTTTACTCCTGGGTTTATGTGCAACTAACCTACAAAATCTTACTACATATTATCAATACTCTCATACAGTTAACCAGAAGTCCCCACACCTATATATTTACACTGTCTGTGTTAAAGCTTTATCTTAACACATATACACAGTAGTTACACAGTTACTCATAGTGCATTTGTAATGGTGGTAGTGACGGTATGATAGTGAAAGTAATAATGATGACAATTAAAAAATAATTAAGGTGTTAAAAGCTTGGTGATCCTACACATTAAGACACAAAAGGAATTTTAGACGAGTTCTAAGTTATTACCAGGGAAAATAAAACTCGGAGAATATTGTATGGGAAATTACATGTAGAAAAATCTCAGGTACAAGCTAGGTCCTTACATCTTCAGTGCAGATAATCTCCAGAACTAGGCACCTCATGGGGAAAAGATACGGAATAGTGACATTATTTTAATTCAGAGAGAACAGAGCCTTTTTCATGTGGTGGCAGGCTCATGAAATGTGTGGTGCCCAGGTTAAGCAATGCAGTTTCTAGCTGGGGAGGATGGACCTGTAGTGGTAAGGTCTGCCAGTCCTTGCCCGGGTGGCCAAATGATAATTAGCTGAAGTTCGGAGCATCTGCCTATTCTGTATCCCATTTCCTGGGAAAGACGGCCCTGTGCGTGAGGACAGCTGAGGCAGACTGCTTTTCAAGTCTGACACGGGCCTCTTTGACCATTGTACTTGCTGGATAGATGGGACTCTTGCGGGGAAAATGCTCCCTTTCCTCTGGGTGGGTACAGGTTCACATGACAAGACCCAAGCCTTGGCAAGAGGCCTGCAAGCCGGTTTTCCTCCTGAAGCTCAGCTCATTCATCTACTGCATACCTGTATGGCGAATATCTACATTTAACTATCCTCATTGTTCTTGTAATGAATTCTTTGTTCAAATCATCCTTTCACCTAATTTTCTGACGCCCATACACTCTTTTTTTTTCAAAGTTTATTAAATTATGAAAGTTTCCATTTCTGCCCCTCCTCCCAACACCCTCACTCCCCTCCTCCCCCTCCTCCTCCCTCTCCATCCCTAAGAGCAGTCAGGGCTTCCAGCCCTGTGGGAAGTTCAAGTTCCTCCCCCCTCCCTCCAGGTCCAGGAAGGTGAGTATCCAAACAGACTGGATCCCAAAAATCCAGTATATGCAGAGGAAACAAGTCCCAGTGTCATTGTCAATGGCTTTTCAGAAAGACTCCGGGCCAGCCACATTCAGAGAATCCGGCCGCATTCAGAGAATCTGGCTGGGTTACATGCTCGCTCACTCCCAGTCAACTGGCCTTGGTGAACTCTCATTAGATCAGTCCCCTTGTATCAGTGGGTGATCGCACCCCTCGCGGTCCTGAGTTTTGTTTTTTTTTTTTTTCATGTTCTTCCTCCTTCTGCTCCTCATTTGGACCATGGGGGGCTCAGTCCGGTGCTCCAATGTGGGTCTCCGTCTGTATCGCCATCCATCGTCGGATGAAGGATCTATTGTTCTCTGGACAGAGGAGAGGGTTCCTGAACCGGCCTTGGCCTATGACCATACTGATGAAGATTTTGCTTATCACCATACACTCTTAAAGCTCCCTATTTAAAAAAGAACATTAAGCTCATTATTTTTTCCCTATGATGCTTTATGTTGGTAGCTTTATTTTTATGTACATCCTCAAGAAGTAATTCACGGGGAAGTATGTGTCTGATGATTCACAGTGGAGTCAAAGCTGAATAACTCTGACAAACAGAAGCTCACCTGTTGGACTTATTTCCTTTGCTATAGAAACATGGGATGTCATTTTTGGTAGTGTTGTTGCTCTTTATTTTTATGTCATTTTGATAATTTTCATTAAAACTACTGATGATCAAAGGAAATTTTCTCATCTTGAGAACTATATATGATTTCTAAAGTTGAAAACTAAATATTTTCCTTAATGATTATTTAAGATATTTGCATGTTATTTACATGTATGTAATATGTAATAATTTACATATTACATGTTATGGTTTTTAGCAATTTTAAGAGAGCCTACAAAATTATGAGATCATTTAGCATAGCATCTTCTATTATCTATATTTTCTGGAAAATTTTATAAACTCCCAATTCTCAGAGTTAGATGTACTTTATGTCTCATTCCCTCCAAGTGAGAAGAATGGAGGCTTAGAAAACAGACATAATGACTCTGTTAGCACTGTTGATTAGAAAAGCTTCGGGTATGACGGGTTTCCCTCAACAATTCAAAGATGGGCTGTCTACGCAACAGAATGTAACTAATTTAAGACCTGTGACCTTGTTCTAAAGGAAGGGTTTAGTCAATAGGAAATAATCGAATCTCATTTTTCCAAGTGGCTCCTATTTTCACAGAGAAAGAAAATCCTATTGACTGACCCTTGACTCCAACTAGGATGTAGTAAAGAATGTAGGCATTTTAATGACATGCCCAGAAAAACACAATTCAGGAGTAATAGAGGGACTCCACAGTTTCTGCAATCATTGATGCCTGGTAAAAGCAAAATAACTTAAGATCATCCTTATTTCTGTCACTATTCACTAATTTGAGGAGAGTGATAAGAATTACTCTCATTTTAAGTGACATGCCATACGGGTCCTTTAAAACTACAATCATAAATGCTTTCAAACTGGGTAGATAATGGAGATCTTCTAGCTTGTAAATGTTTTTAAAAGAAGATTTTAAAACGTTCCATCTTCACGCAATTTTTATTATGTCTTCAATTTACTAGATTTTTATTTCTCAGTAGGATCTGTGAATTTTAAAATATAGACTTTATATCCTCAGTTTACCCATCAATACTTTCTCAACTTCATACATATTTAACTTTCCTGGAAAATATTTTAGCATTCCCTGTTAAGGAAATGCCATCCTAACACTTTTATGAATGACACCTGACAGAGATAAGGTAAGCGGCTTGCCCTTAATCTGTGAGTGTCTATCCTAGAATAGTCTTCAAGACGTGTTTCTAAGTTAACTTTTCCAATATATTATGCTTGTGATGACCAATGCTAAGCATTTGAGTCCCCAGAAAACTGTCCTGTCCCTCTATTGCTCTAAAGTGTAAAACATTTCTTCATAATGTAATCAATTTCTACTCATACAAATAAATGGAAGCAGAACAGGTTTTATTTTCCTTGTACCTGTGTTTATCTATAGTTACAAATACAAATAAACACTCATATATAAATAAAATTACTTAAAGGAATTTGAATCTAATCCACTGTGCAACTGGAATCAGATATTGACTGCAGACTCTGGTGAATACACACTTGCTGCTAATCGAAGTAAGCATCTCTGTAAGATGCAGGGCATGCTGGTGTTTCCCAGGAAGTGTCAGCTATGGAAGTGCTGTGGGAACACCTGGCTAAGTAAACAAGACCAGAGAGCAACTGCAACAGATAAAGACTGAGCCACGGGGAAAATTAATAACAAATTTATGCAAAAGACATTTGAACTTTCTTTTGAAGATCTCTTTAGTTATGTAATAAATTGAATTGTAAATAAAATTTTTACCAATCTGAAGATAATATAAAATCCACAAAAAAAATCTTATTTTTTTTCTATTATTAGGGATTGGATTTAAAACCAAGAGAACTTTTGGTGAATTTAATTATATCACACAGAATTATTGTCAAGTTTATTTTGAACGGGATGTAGTTATTCGAGTTGTTGCAGAAATAAGTTGCAATTGAGTATTGTAAACTACGCTCTAGGAAATAAAATTTCCAGTTGTGGAATTCACAGTTCCTAAAACCTGAGAGCAAACAACAAGGGGAAGCCAGTTCCCTCCCCTCCCCTCTCATCCATCCCTTAAACAGTTTCTTCCCTCCTTGCTGCTAAGGTTTTCCTACATCAGATTCTATTTTGTTGCCCAACTATGTGTACATCTTAACTGTTCAGCTTTTACCTATTCCAAAACTTTCTTTGGGATGAATTAATTATTTGGCCCTATGAAGAGTCAGTATTAGGGAGACCCGTTGGTGTGAGTCCTGAGTCCATAAGTTAAGAGCAAGAAAAACCCACCCACACAGCGTCTGTATTCAATGCATTGAGATGTTCTTCAGAGATCTGTAAGGAAACGGGATCCCGTATCCATTACACCATCCTCATAAAAAGCGACTACTAAGAAACAGGGCATTGATATTTTATTCCTTGTGAACAATGGGTAAACATAGTTTACATTGTCTTATTTAGCAAAATATATCACACTTAAAATCAATGTGCTTAATACATCCGATTAACAGCTGTCTTCATACATAGCAGTGGCTCTCAACCTTCTTAATGCAGAAACCCTATAACAGTTCCTCATATTGTGGTGACCTTCAATCATAACATTATTTTGTTGCTGTTATAAGTAACTGTCATTTTGTTACGGTTATGAATCATAATGTAAATATCTGATGCATGACTCCCTAGGGGGTCATGACCCACAGGTTGAGAACACTGCTCTAAGCAAAATAATAGTAATGGTTTAGAATGTGGTTCAGTGCTAGAGTACTGGCCTACCATTTACAGGACCCTGGCTTTCAGTGATGGGGACGGAGGAGGAAGGAGAAGGCAGCCAGGCAGAAAGCAGATGGCTGCTAGGGCAAGGGTTTAGTAGGTATGAACTGCTTAGTGCCCAAGCATGAGGACCTTAGTCCCATCTCAGGAACCCACAGTGAGAGCCACGTGGAAGGGCACACATTTGTCACCCACTGGTTTAGAGGACTGAAGAGTTTCCCAGAAGACAAAATCTTGGTCAGTAAGCCCAGGACACCACAAAGCACATTAGAATATAGAATATATTCACTAAATATAGGAAATATAAGATAAGGAAGAAGAAAACAGAATCATTATGTTGATCTGATGGGAGACAAGGTTTGTTTGCTGTCCTGCATTAAACATATTGTTGCTCATGTTTTTTATGTATTTTTACCAACACTAACATTTTTATTAATTATTTGAGAATTTCATACAATGTATCCCATCCCACTCGCTTCCCATTCCTCCCATGTCAAGTCTCCCATTCGTGTTCTTTTCCCAATAAAGGAGAAAAAACACACCAAGTCCAATTGCATAGCCCTTGTACTCAAGGGAGCATAGTCAACTGCCCAGTGGCCAGTCACTTAAGGAAAACTGAGTCCTTACCACCCACTTCATCCCTGCCAGAAACTATCAACTGTAAAGAGTTACACTGCTGCATCTTTATCACAACTTTATAGGACTTCTTGAGTGGCTCCTGTCTAAACTGTTTCTTTTTGGGGTGCAGGGGGAGACAGGAATGGTGGGAGGGTTGTCACAGAAGTCTTCAATGGCTCTCATTCTATGTCATCAGACTATAGTTATCGATACCACTTTAAAAGAAGCTTCTCTACCCCTAACCGCAAGCAGCAGCAGAGATCATGGACCTCCGCATGCTTTCCAGTGGCAGCATGGACCACGGCATCCAGAACATGGACGCCAACATGCTCCCTGGTGGCAGCACAGACCACGGACATCAGCCAGGTGTGCTGCCCCTGAGACTGTGTTGATGAGATTCATGGTCCTTGCTAGTCGCTGAGGACATGTGAATGAGTGTGACCTGTGCTGCTGCCTGAGGACATCTTGGTCACTTCTTTTAAATCCCCCCAAACTCAGAGACCCTTGATGGCAGGTCCTTTCCATCTCACCTCTTTTCTGAATTCATGGAGCCCAGTCCCCTCTTAATGCACAGACATCCTGAAGACAGGGCTTGTTTCGGGATCCGGCTTTAAGAATTTCTCCTTTTTCTGTTTGTTAAAATTCATAACAGCTCTTCAGAGATCATACTGAGAGTAACAGGAGCCCGGCTGTCACCCACCCTAATTCTGGTATGCATATATTTTCGAAGGATTTGCTCAGCAAATATTTCGACCAAAAAATGTCTCAGAGGGCGAAAGCACCTGGGTTGCGAGTCTGACAGCTTGAGTTAGTCCCACCTAAAAAGTCAGATGCCGTGGTCTACATCTGTATCTCCAGCACTTCTGTATGGGGACAGGAGAATTGCCTGGAAGCAGGCCGGCCAGCTGGACTGGAGTTCAGAGGGTAGCAGAAATAGCAAGAGAGACCCTGCCAAACCACCTCTCAAAAGTCCTCTGACCACACTCATGCCGTGATGTGCCTGCCTCCACCCTCACTTCTCTCTCTCCCTCTCGTTCACACACACTCACGTTGAATGCTTATTTGGAATCCAGTGTGTGTCAAGATTATTTAGACCTGGGCAATAGATATTCCAATGAATAAAGTGACAACTAAAAATTCATACATGAACCCGCAAACAAATATGGACAGATTTAACTTGCATTATTGGTTATAATCATGTTCTATAAAGTCATTGTGAACATTGTATTAATAACAAACCATGGCTGTTTGGTGTCATAGGGTTAGGTTTAAGGAAATTTTAGTAATAGTAAAGTATTTTTGCCAGTCAGTCAATGTATTTTAATTTATGTCTTTATTTAATGTATTAGCTAATATATATTATTTTTGTTAACCTTGGACACTTAAAAGCATGATATGCCAAAACAAACTTATCTATTTAGCCACAACTAATTGGGAAAGTGTTGTGAGTATTGATTTGGGTGCTCCAATTAAATTTCTTTAAGTAGATCAATTCTCAAACGCAAACCCCACAAATAACTAGGATTCATTATAACTCACATAAAAATATTTGTTTAAAGAAGAGACAATCTATAAGGATGATATCTGAGGAGTTCAGGGAAGAATTTACAGAAAAGACAATACTGATTATTTTGAGTCCATAAAGGACTGTTTCTGACAGTCAAACACAGGAACTAAGCAATCCAAATGTAAGAAAGATCGCATATATAGTGAGGGCATCAATAAAAGGGAACTTCTTGCATTGTGATCATGAAGGATGTGAACATAAAGAATTCTGACTCTCATGTTAATTGTAGTAACGACAAATGCAGGAAATCTCCCCGAGTCTATAATGTGTAAATAGATAAAGGAAATGTGGTACGTGTACATAATATGAAGCTGTTCTGCCTTTGAAAAAGCCAACCACTTGTGACAACATACGTAAGCCTAGTGGGTATTGTGCTGATGGTGAAAGTACGGAGCACGGACAGACAAATCCTGCACAATATTATTTATAAATGAGATAACGAAATGCCAACTCCATAGAAGCAGAGAGTAGAATATTGTTACTAGATGTTTGGGTGAAGTGGAAACGTGGAAGGATATTGGTGAAAGAAAAAAATAGTGAGATAGGATGATAATTTCATGAGAACTCTTGGATAACAAGGTGACTATAGGTGATAATAATGTATTATATATTTGAAAATAGTAAATAGATTTTAGATGTTGCCAACACAGGAATAGCATGTATGAGAGGTAATGGGTATGAAAATTTAGTTTGTTTTAGCCATTCAGTGCTGTATACACACATAATCTAAGTCAGGTTGTATATTATAAATATATAGTGATTTATTTTGTTTCAAGCTGTAAATAACTCCCTACAGCAAACAGACATGTTTGATTCAATTCGGCTGTAAAATTCATTGAGTTGGAGACTGCAGTCTTCAGTTTGGGAGGTGGGAACCAAGATAAAAGTGAGCAAAATATCCCTGATGTACATGTTCTCTATGATTTGAGGAATGCAGAGAAGAAAAATGGACAGCAATGTGTAGGGGCTTCACCTTGGAAATATAAGATTGCAGAGACTATAATCAGAGGATTAGTCAGTGATGCTGAAAATGAGAACGTTCCCATGGCTAAAATGGATGACTTCAAGACCATGAGCAGACAGCCTAAAATTCCAAGGCATGTTTTAAATAATTGAGAATACATTTAGGTATACTACAGGTCAAGAGGAAGTTGAAAAATCAGCACCTGGCAGATTTTTCATTACTTTGGGGGAATGAAAAATGAATCGTATTTGTGTTTTAAAATTCTAATGAGAAATAGAAGAGTCTTTGCCCTCTTTTTAAAATCGCCACATTTTTAATCTTGGACATGCCTAAGCCTGCCTAATAAATGGGTCAAGAAGCTCCTTGTCAGGGGTGTTTGGACCACTTTTTCTGATCGTGTTCTCAAGATTCAGGAATCACAGCTTCAAATAAATAGTGCTTTTACTACAATTAAGGTATTGTGCAGAAAATCAGGTTTTGGGAATTCCTCGTGATGTTTTATTTCAGTTGATCTGAAACAACGAAGACTCTTGTCTAAGAAGGGAGAGTTCCAAGTTTCTGGATGTGCTCACGTGACAGTGGGATGCACCACACTGAGACACAGAGAGTCCCCCTTGGTAATTTGTCTGTAGACAATCTGACCTCCTCTTCCTTTCCCCAGTGCTGATGGTCAGAGTATGACAGTGAAAACACTCCAATAGCCCTGGGAGATACCATGGAAAGCTTCACACTCTGGCAAAGCTGGTCAGCGTGAAATTTATCAACCCCCCCCTCAAGTCTCCATCCACTCAGGGAAGTAAAATCTCTACACGGATATTCCCAAATGGAAATTAGCTGGAGAAATTCCTTAGACAAAACTGCTTCTTTACATTGTTCCTCTTGTGACTCACTGCGTGTTGATCATGTCTCTCCAGACGCCACTCAGTACATCCTTTGTTTTATGTCCTGAACACTTGAAGTTTTCCCTGCCTTCTTGTGCAGGTCACTGACATCACGTTCATAGGTTAATACATTTGATGGCAAACTGCCTCAGAGCATTTGTCCATCTCTCTTCCTTAGACTCCCTTTGAAATGGCATCTTGATCAGATGGATTTGTTATTTGAACCAACCCATTTTAGGGGTACCTTTTGCATCTGTGAGTACATTACAAAGGGTTTTATTGGTGATGGTATAGGCCCACAGTTGGAATGGATATAACTTTTCTTAAAAAACAAAGAAGGGAGTCAGAGAGATGTCTCAGATGTTCAGAGAACTTGTGATTTCAGATGGCCTAATTCTATACCCGGCAACAATATCAGAATTTTAAAAGAGAATTTGATATCCAAAGATTGGTAATTGGGGAGAGAAACATTCATGACTAAGTAGAACAACTTTAAGACCTGTTTTTCTAAACAAACAAAATAATTGTGAAGCATTAGAGGCACGATTTACTAAAATGGTTCAAAGAAACACATCTGTAAAAGTAAAGCAGAACAATCTTTTGAGTTTGATCTTAGCTAGAAATCTTGCCCTTGTTGTATTAAATGAACTTTAGATAATGTAAGTGCCTGGACAGGTTATTCATTGATATCCCTTAGGATATCAATTCTTTGATATTCAAATTCAATTCTTTGAGGAACTAAAAGCAAGCGTCCATCGTCCATCTAACAATGATAAAAGAGAGAGGTGTGATTGTCTGCCATCTGTGTCCATGTCTGTAGACTTCTAGCTTCTCCTTCTAGCCTTCAGAACACTCGCCAACCCTAGAATGTGCATTTGAGAGTGAATCATTTGATTCACACTTTGACTTTACCTACTTCTTCTCGATCTTCTGGCAGTGGGAAGTTTCTTTACCTGGTATGTCCAAAGCTTTGATGTTATGACACGAACACATTTTACAGAGTTCATCATTGACAACTGTATACTTCATTACAAAAAAAAAAGGAAACTTAAAAATCTCACCATGTTTTAATTAAGTTTACAAATTTGTATTTGGCCAAACTCATGGATATTTTCTGTCAAGTCTTTGGGCCAAAAGTTGAACATGGTTGCCAAAGTAGAATCTATATTCATTAAAGCTCAATCAAACTTGGAACCATTTTCCATTATCTGAAGAAGTACTAGATTCTTGTATTTATGATATATCCACATCAGTCTGAGAACTGAGAACTCCACTTGAAGCCTTTACTTTCTCCCTCATTGTCTTTAGCCTGGCATCTCTTTGGCCTCTGTTGATTGTCTAAATGTCATCTCTTTGTATCACCAATTCATCTTCTTGTCCTTGTTCCCTTCCTCTACTCACAGGACTTTACTTCTACTGGAATTCTTGTTATGTTAAACATACACAACTCCTATTAGATGAGGCCATATTATGTGTGTGTTTATAATATGGTAGGCAGCAACACATGTAACTGACTATCTTCAGTAGATGTAATCATATTCAATTAGAAAGGTATAAGCTTATTTTCCACCAAATTCTAAATATACTGAAAACCATTTTCCATCATGAGGACATTTCAGTGTGGGATCTTTGAGAGGTGATCAAGTTCATGAGAATGTATCTTTCATGAAGGGGCCTTTTATAAAGATGACTGAGCCCTCTTTTGCCCCAAATCATATTATTCACAATGAGAAGATTGGTGCCTATGAGCGAGGACACATGCCACTACCGGACAACAGATATGCTAGCACTTTTGAGTTGGGCCTTTTTATTCTCCAGAAGTGTGAGAGGTTACTGTGAATTGTTTGCCAGCAACAGAGTTCATAGAGTCTTATTATTGAGAAGCCAAATGAAGTAAGAAAGGATGTACAAACACAACGAATAACTTGTTGAGCATTTGGAAGCTGTTAAATTGTGGAGGAATAGCCAGAAAAGATACTGTGAAGTGGGGATATGTTAGAAGAAACCAACAGGGATCAGATGGAAAAATGATACCAAAAAAAAAGATGGAGTGAAACCTTTTTCAAGTTCTGATTCCAGATCTGAACAAAGAAGCACTTTCTGATCCCTTGCCTGAGCAGATCCATTCATTGGCTCACATACACATAAAGCAGAAGGGATGAGAATGGTACTCAAACCCTTACTGGAGACACCCCACATAGCCCTCTGTATACAGTTTAGAGCTGAGAATCTGCACCGGAGCAGATTGTTGGCCTAAGGGACATAGGTCTAGTCCATTGTCCGGGACGTCTTCACCTCTGTAGAAATGTAGGAACATTCCACAAGCAGGTCCAAGGGGAAAGTGGAGACATAATTTAATATACTTGTCTATGTATATTAGACAAGTTTCTAATATTATATATGTATATATATGCTCAGTTTCTAATATCAGATGATTATAAAGAACATTAATTCACAATGTATACACTTAATAGATTCTTAGTAATTAAAACAATATTGGAGAGAATTTGCAAAAAAGACTAAAATGATGATGAAAAATTGCCACATGTCCCCCCCTACTAGGGATTCAGCATTGCAACATTATCAGTTGCCATTCTTATAGCATTTCTTTCTTGAGTTTTCCTCTAGTAAATTAGTCTCAGAACAAGGCATTCCCTCAAGTCCATTGCTTTAAAACTACTTATTACATGAAATGCCTGCCACTTACTCATGAAATCCACCTTTCCATGTCTGATCAGTTGAATTCTCCCAGTCCTGGACCTCAGTCAGATAGGAAAACAAACATGAACATGTGCATAGTGTTCTTGAGAAAGGCCCAGCCTGCTCCCACTGATGGCATTGCTGACAGGCATCCTGATTAGAAACTTGGCTTCCTGGACAGAAAGTGATCTATGCCTATCCTGAGAGTGGAATCAAGTTTTCCAAGTCTCCAGCAGAGGTAGTCTATATAATATGCCTTAAAGTAGAGTCATAATTCATTTATCGTCTGCGGTTACTATTACTCTTTATTCTAGTCACAAGAGCAATAACTTTTAACTAACAGACTATTTCAGAGTTGGCAAGGAGCCTTTATTTAATATTTATTTGATATTCACTCTGGATAGCACAATTGTTCTTACTTACAAAAAATAATGTTAAAACAAATGCTACTAAATGTTTAAGAGAATGGCTGCAACTTCACATATGAAACTGAAAATTGACCAGATTATTAACAAATTTTTAAAAATATTGTACCTGGTGCCATAGCTATTAGCCTGTAAACACCATATCTTGTGTTCTAAATCTATGCAAATGAAATGGTACAGAAAATCACTGAATTGTATATATATATAGATAAGGGGATGAACATTTATTATTCCAAAGATAAAGAAGCTGATGCGGGAGATAACTTCTCAGGTGAAAAATATAAATAAAATAAAATGTTTGTGTGTGAGTTTTGTTTATTGTTTTGTCAATTTGATACAAGCTAGTGTCACCTGAGAACACAGACCTAACCTCAATTGAGAAAATACATCCATAAGACTGGCCCATAAATATTGGTGTCTGAGTATCCAGGGCGTTGTCTGCCGTCACTCCTGAATAGGTGGTTTGTAAAGCATGAGAAAGCACCCGAAGCATGCCAGGAGCAACACTCCATTGATCATCATTCCTCCAAGGCTTCTGCCTTCAGGTTCCTGTCTTTGCATTAGTGGAAGATTATAATCTGGGAGTTGCCTCATCAAGTTGCTTTTGATCATAATTTTATCACAGCAATATAAAAAAAACAAATGCAAGAGTCAAATATATACACATGCTACAACTGAAAAGGAGTGTGTCTACATTTGTCACCTTCTAGTTAATCTAGCACATCTTCTACCTGAATTGATTTGGTATACATGTTCATCCGGCAGAGAAATTAAAGAATTGGCCTTGAGCTGGTGTTGGTGAAATGGTCCAGCATGTTTATAAGAAAATGAAGCAGTTTTTTGCTTATTATAATATAAAGCTTTATAATATAAAGCTTATTACAGGTATACCAAACAATCCTACAGGTCAGGCTGTTATCAAAAGATTAAATTATAAAGGATATGCTAAACAAACATAAATGGATGAAAAATACCTCAGAAATAGATTGCATAATGCTTTGTTAACCTTGAATTTTCTTAATACTAATGAGAAAGGAACAACAGCAGCAGAGAGACATGGGATAATAGAGAAAAACTTCTGAATTAAATCAGCTGGTGTATTTCAAGGATGTGGTGACCACAGAATGGAAGCCAGGAGATGTGCTACATTGCGGAAGGGTTTTCACTTCTGTTTCCACAAGACAAGAAAAGCTATGGATACAACCAAAATTAATAAAATTCCATTTGAAAAAGAGAAATCTCTTGAGAAAAATAAATGCCATCCTTCAGGTTTTAAGAAAATTGCATAAATGTTGGGACAGGGTTTTGTTCTTGTCCTTGCAGGAAAATATCCATCTTCATAAAGTCGAGAGACTTTGGATATCTAGAAGCCTGAAGAAGAAAATATGGCTATTCAGAAAGATTCACCAAGCAAAGAGAAGTCTGACTTATGGTACCCATATCCTCTGCAGGGTAAAATTTCATTACCTAAACATACATATCTCTCTACTTCTCAGTATCACGATAGTCAGGATTCACTTAAAAATCAAAGCTGGCTTTGGAGTTAGACGGCGGTTTTCTTTCTCTAAATCTAAGCATGTTGTTAAAAGAAAAAAATCAGAGTTTCTATCCCATCTCAGGAGCCGATTGCTATGGAAGAGAAGAAAGAAAAAATTAGGGAAAATGTTGTTTTATCAAATACTTATTTTTGCCTCTATAGTATTTTTCATTGAGTATATGTCTATATGAATAATGCTTAAGTTTTCAACAATGAACACTAAATTTTCCTGCAGTTAATCTTTGAAGTTTCCAGGAAGAAGATGGGGCCCCATAACAATGAATCCACCTGGTTGATATGATGTCATTATGCTGATATCACCACTTTAAGATCAGTTTTGCGTTGCAAATGCTCAACATGCTTCCTATTTGACTAGCTGACATGATGCACCTTCTAGTGTTCTGGCCAGAACTTCAAATAAGAGTTTCAGAAAAACCCAATCCACTACTCAGAGACTATCTTCAATTGTACCACATAGTAATCTTGAAACTTAACCATCGTATTAGTTTTTAAAGGACCCCATAGAAATAACATTACCCTCATGACAGCTGAAAGTAATTCTAGAAGAAGTTTCTTCTCCCAACAAAGTTTGTCCTCAGGGTTAGGGATATCTATTAGGGTTTGGTTATAAGTGTTATAGAGTTTGGGGTGGAAATTAAGTAAACTCAGAGATCTCTTTTGAAAAAAATAGATTGGATGGAATTATAGGTAGATTTATAATAATAGTGAGTAATAGTAAGAATACTGGTGAGGTATTATTTATAGACAATTTACATTGGTATAAACTCTTGTATACTGATACAAATTCGAATTATATTTCTTATATAGAATATGCCCCTATTTCAGTGTACAAAATTTGTGAACCTAAGCAAAGTTATTTTTGTCATATTGTATGCATGCATACTTCTACCTCTGCTTAAGATATTTTGTATATTGATGCAATTTTAGGATATATTTATAATATTGCACTATACGTTTCTCCCTCTGAACAAGATAATTATATATTGCTTACATTTTGAGATCAATGTCCTCATTTTCTGTGTAGATGTTTAAAGATTGTGTAATATTTTAATATAAAACATTAGTCTTTAAGTTATATAGGTATTAAGAATTATAGGACAATAGTCAACCATGTTTGTCATACTTATATTTAAACTAATCAGGTTCTTTAGATGCATAGAGATTGTATTCTTAATAGACAGGTAATCTGCAACCATTTCAACAAACTGTAGAATATGGCACTTAAGTAACTTAAAATTCTGTTGACATGAGACACAATTGCTCACAGCAGCACCAGTCTATTCCCAAGAGAGAATGTTGAGCACTAAAGACACTCCACTTGAAGCTTGTTTTCTTCTTGGCAAAACTGGCCTTTGGGCAAAGAACTGCTGCCTCTGCCTCAATCACAGCTAAAATGCACGGTGCCTGGACTGGACAAGCAGGATATAAGAGAAAAGACTGCCAAACTTTGCCGAGACAGGGTAAGACAGTTTTGAAAAATTTCCTGCCTCTGAAAAAGCCTGATTACTCTAGTCCTTAGCCAAAGTTGGCTGTCCCAACATTGCAAATATGACTTTGGGTGATTGCCCAGGTAGCCGGTTGTCCCTGTCATTTCTTGCACCTTTTGGAAGTTGCTTGATTGCAGTTTCCTGTTTACTCAAGTAATATTATTTCCCTTCTTGGGTCTTCAATGGGGTTGAAGATTAGATAGTTGTAGTTACTTTCCTCTTGTGACTTAGCCAAGCCATTTCTAATATAAGAGTTATACTTGTTAGGTAGAATAGATATTGAAATATTTAGTATGTATTTCTTGTTTGATATTCAGACTGGTTGTAATTCTAATTTTTAGACTTGATGTTTGTTCTTAAAGTATTAGTCTTAGAATTTTCTAATTTAGGCAAAAGGGGGGGGTATTGTGGGAAAGTCAACAGCCTTTAAGATACTGGCCTACTTTGGATGTGTTCTCATTTGCTATAAATGCAGATGCAAAGCATGCGTGGGCCCCTTGATTGCTGGATTTGGTTTCAGTGCCAGAGGTCTGCGGATAACTACTCTTTCTGTGAGTTTACTCCCTAATAATAAATAAACCTTTGTTATAGTCCATTATGGGCTAATGTAGAACTCTCTTGTACAGCAACAATCGCTTACACATAATTTTCTCCCTGGCATTTCAAAACCCTAATCAGAACACTTCGTTTTTTTAATTGATGAATGTATATTTGTTATGTTTGTTATAAATAACATTTTAGACCACACTTACATTGTTTTATTTAATGTTTGAAACTTTTAATATTTTTTTCTTTCTGTTCTTTTAATTTTCTTAATTTTCCTTGAATGAAAAGCAATTTTCTTCTGTTGTTCTAAGGGCTGCTTTGTATTGTCTTTAAAATACATAGCCCTATGCATTCACTGTCCCTGTGTCTCTACGCTCATTAGCATCTGCATTTCCTCACCAGTTTAATGAGAATTAAGGACTCCGGATTTCTTTTGTTCCCTATAATCTATTACACCATCATTTTTATATTGTCTCATGAAGTGTCTTTGGGGTAGATAGGAAGGGACAAATTAGAACTTTACCAGTTTGCTGAGCTGGTATGAGATGCCAGATTTAGTTCTCTACAGGCCTTTGTTTCCTCTGGTGAGATTAACTTGGAAACAAAGATAAATTGTTTAAGCATGTGCAGGGTGAAGCTCCTTCTTTCCCTTACAGGTACATTCAACAAATCGTACATAAGTTTTAACATATTGGAACACTGGAATGTAATAACTTTTATGTTTTTTATTAAGTAATACTTATAATCTATATACCAAACAGTGCTTTATAAATAGGTTTAAAACATTAAGAAATGTTAAATGTGAAAGTTTGAATTATTTTGCATGTTGTTTTGTCCTTCTAGAATTACACATGACAAGAGCTTGAAGTTTTGTGAATAAATAGGATTGCTCATTTTCTACGTGAGACTCAAAAGCTTATTTTTGCTATTGTCAAGTTGCAGGTGTAAGATTTGGTTCAAGATAAAGTCAAACTTTCTCGTGCTAATATTTCACATTAGGTCTTACTGAAATTATGTATATTAATAGTTCATAGTGAGAGAAATGTACTATATTTTTACTATTTAACCAGGAAAATATGCAAATATGAACAATAAGCCCAAATCAATTATATTTTTGAAACAACATAAATACAAGAAAAAATGTATGAGAAATAGTGCTACAAAGATTTAGCTGACTCTCCTCCAGAACTGGAGTTTGAAGATCAGTTTAATACTTATCTCTGAAGAAAATTATATAACCCAAAACATAAATTGCCCTTAGTGAGGTCAGAGGGAAGACGATAAGAAGAAAGGTAGAAAAGGGCACCTACCATAGAACAGAAGTAAACAGATACCTTAGAGCTGGGCACTTTGGGAAAGAGCCAACTGGATTGGCAGACCCTTCATTCCTTCCACTACTTACTGAAATAAAATTCCTCCAGAGTGACATGGGTTCTTGGTGAAAATCAGATCTTTTTTACCTAGACTACAACCTTTTAATAATGTTTAGGCTTGCCTAGCATTCTCTTAGAAGTCGTTGTGTGCCGTAGAACTCGGGAAGCATCTGGGGTAGAAAGGAATAGTCACTAAATGTTTGTGTTTACATCGGCTTCCCTTTCAGCTTTCTTAGCTTCAAGCAGGGAAGGGAATTCTGATTCCACTTTCTGTCATCGGCTCACTTTGAAACCAGCTGAAACCCCTTGACCTTCTTCCATTTTTAATCTTGAGATGAACTGTGGGCAAGCCATGTGTACTTAACACTTACTGCAAGCTCAGTTGTATCTAGAAAGGAAAGCCAATGACTGAAAAGGAAGAAAAGACAAATTGGAAAACTTTCCACTGTAGCATTTGGAATCTGTCTGCTTTTGTAACTTTCTGACTCTTTAGCTATGCTAACAAGCCTAACACCATCACATGTCTGTAGGTTCTTTAGAGGAGGAAATGAGGGGGTCATATAAAAATACATTTCTAATTAAGGGGGCACTTACTTTTTCTATTTTCTTTTTATCCACAAATACATCCTATTTATTTTTACTGTTTGGTCTTAGACTAGCCTTCTTTTCATTGTAAAACAGAATTTTCTCTTTAATACAAGAAATGCCTTCTTTCCTAGTTGAAACTCTAGAGTGAGGCACCTCTATTCATGTGTATAGCAGGAGCTACTGATCACTGACCAGGTCATTTGTGTCAGGGGTACCGGTGTACTGAAATTCATATATTCCAAATGGTGCCTGGGAACCAGATGGCTGCAGTGACTACTTCTCATTCTCTTTCTTCCTGCTTAGCATCCCCACTCAGTTCTATTTGAAACTTATGTGCCCTTGAAGGTAAATCAAACCAGAGAATACTAGGGCAAAAAAGAAAACAATTCAAATTTTAACCAACGATTGTCAGAAAATATCTATCAGAACTCGATGTGCCATGAATTTCAAGCCACAGAGCCTCCTTCAAAGACTGCTTTTATTAAGGGGCTGTGTATAAAGAAAAATCCATTACAAATGATATGGACCTTGTGTCTATCAGATTGAAGGTTGTTTATAGCACCGAGCCCACCTGAATCAAAGCAGAGAACACAGAGAAGACAAGAAGACCATTTTATAATTGTTCTCTTTAAAACAGATGAACACTTCAAATAAAAATGGACTTTCATCAATTTACCAATTTGATTTAAAAAGGAGCACATGCGGGAGGAATTTTAGAAAATGCTTCCATTTGGTGGATTTTTTTCTTAGTCATTTCTTAAATTATGAATCCTAATACTATTGAAGAAATCCCTTTGTTGCTTGCCTCATGGTTCAATTGCTGTTTGTTGCTAGAAATTGAAGTAGATATCTAAAAAAGAGACATAATCTCTAAGAATTTCAGTTTCTGTGACTTGAAAAAGAAAGGAAAACTCATACATTTTAAGCCCTTTTATACCTTAAGGAGATAAAAAGTAAACGACTAATCTAAAGACGTCCTGTAATTTAGGACTTGTATTGACCATTGACATTTTATTTCTTATTTGCTTCTGTTCAGTGGGTTCATTATTACACGGTTTATTTTATCTAGAAACCAAAACCAACAGAATAACCTTGACTTTCTATACCGTGAACACCAAATCCATAAATCACAGTCTCTTAGCACCCGTTTTTACATTTCAGACTTGAGAGTCCATGACCTCCTGTCCCTAACAAGTTTCCCTACTGTGTTTCCTGTTATTTGTAAGTGAAATTGTGATGATATGGAGCTGGGAAACATGGAAATCGTGGAGTCGTTTTCACCACTCTGTGTTCATTTCTTGTAGAGATTAATAAAAGTCTTTATACCACGTGCTAAAAAATAGCAAGATGTCTTTATCTATCGAATTATATTAGGTGTAGCCTTAGACGACTCTTAAGCAAATTGTTGCCCTATAGCTTGGTTCTCTGTAATTTTAACACATGAATGAAGTGCACTTATTCTCAAGTCTAACTTTGCCTCTCGCCACCGAATGTCTGCAACACTATAGCAAACACAGATCACCATGAAGGAGTCACAGTTTTTATTTATTTTTCAATAGCCAAACAATCAATAAGAAAGGGATGTAATTATCATATAATTAAATAATTGGAGATAATTGCCCAGTAGTAATTTGTTTCCACATATTAGAAGGTTAGCTGTATGTGGCCAGGAAATAACCCCTTTACTGATTCTCGACAAGTACTTCCCATGTGGTAAACTGGTTTTTAAGTTCTTCTTACATTGCAGCACGTGTCCTGAGTATATGAGCTTATACAATGTATTTGTCTCTTACCAACAGGACCCCAAAACATAGAAAATTGGCAAAGTGCAAATTTTAGGATATTTGTCCAAGTCCTACACATAAAGTGCTCATTGTGACTTAGAATGAAGCAACCTGGAATCCTTCCTTATGAAAATAATGATCTAAAAAACCACTTAGAGATATTTAGCAAAACACAGATATGTTTTTTTCATCCCTTGAGTTACGCAAAGAGCACGGATTGTGTTATATATTAACTATGCAAGCCAGGGAAACGTTATTCTACTTTCTAACATCAGCCCTAATTCTAAAATCTGCCAACTCATCATTGTGATTCTTACAGCATATGAAATGTGTAGTCCTGGGATTTTCCTGCCTTAAGCATTCCCATTCACAGTAGGGAATACCTAGGGAAAGGCTTCTTCCTTGGGGCTGGATCGCTGATGTCACTGGGGGTCCCAACTGACACACATCGAAAATAGCCAATGTCAGAGGGAAATTCTGTGTTGGAAGAATAACTCAAGTTGCAAGGTCATGTTTCCAAAACCACGGCTGCAATACAAGCATTTCTGCATGAGCTTCTTTCCTCTCTTTCCTTTTCTCAAACATTCTAGAATTTGCTGTGGAGGGATTGGTACCTTTATTGACTTTTTACCTCTTGTCTACCATTTTTCTGTCTCTATTCCTATGACATATATAATCTACTTTCTATTATGAGCTATTCAAATACATAGACTTGTGTTCAGAATAGATTTTTACCCAATAGTCCATGTAGTCAAGTTTCAGCATTTCAGTGTGTTGAATTTTGACATGTTTTAAGAAATTAAATATTACTAAAAACATTATAGCTTCCCATATTCTTATCCTCTGCTTTGCATCTTAGTGAAAACTCTGGCTTGATTTAAGTGCTGAACTTCACCAGAGACATTTTATATGTTTACTACTTACCATATGAATATTTATATATGAGTGCAAACATTCATAAGCAGTATCATTTGCTTTTTTAAACTTGATAAATATTGTAAAATTCTGTTTGCATTCCTGAAATGTTTGAGTTTTTTTTCCTTTGAAGTTATGTTTCTGAGATCTTTCTGTTGATACTCAGCACATCTTATTTAAACGCCTGTATCCACTGTGAGACTGAACTTCAATTTATGTGTTCTGTTTGACATGAGCATCTAGATTATTCTCTCCTTGTTCTTATAATTAATCCTTCGGTATACATTCTTGAAAATATCCTCCATCCATTCCCTCACATGGAGAAAGTATATATTACTTGCAGAAATTCGGTTCTCTTGTTCATCCATGAACAAGATATGTGTTAAAACTGATACATACTGATATATCTGGACGAGCTTCTGTACTAATGGGAGGACCCTTTATTTATAGCTCTCTCCTCTGGGCAGGAGTTTCTCAATGAATTGTGGCACGCGGTACAAGCAGCAGATGCTCTGAAAGAATTTTCCATTGTCCATTTAATTCTACACTCTAGATTCTTCTTGTTAGAGAATAGTCAAATATCTTTATAATTCAAACAGTCACCACTGCCATTTCTCAATCATTCACATTGTTATTTATTTATAACAACGACATATAAATAGGACCAGGAGACATGTTGCATAGCAAAAGTTACCTTCATCCTGAACTCAGCTTAGATATTAAAATTCTAACCCTAAATTAATGGCATTATGAAGAAGCAAACGCTGTGGTTAACTCCTGAGTGACACGTTTATAAAGTCCACCAGTGACTTTCTACTTCTCCCTTCCCTTCTTCCATGTTGTGAGATCTTCTCTAAGCCCTGCTTTACTGCTTCCTCAGTCCTCCAAAACCTCTATGGTTAACTTCGGTCAGCTAATGGCCACTTCTGCCCTCTAATTCAAAACAAATTTTATGTTCAGAATGTAATCAAGATATCACATAACACATGCGTGTAGGGTCCTGATAATTGAATTTGTGCCCTTTTAAAAGTAGATCAAAGGCTTTGTTTACCTCTTCCATCACATGAGAATACAATGGAAAGGCACAGAGGCCCTTGCCAGGCGCAGGACCTACTAGACTCTTAAATGACGAAGACTTTCCACCACCTGGCCCCTGAGAAAAAATTCTTAGCTACCTCATTTATGGTAGTTTGTTATACATAGACTAAGCCAAAGGTCTTACAAATTATTTGTTACTATTAACTGGTTTGAATTTTTCAGGACCATTGCATAATTTATAGTTTTCCACATAGTATAGCTAGAAGTTTGGAGGAATATTGTAGAAACATCTACTTGCAAAACTAAAATGCAGTTTCTGAGTATGCCAAGTTGAAAATAAATCTGAAAAACTATAGTAAAGCCTCATCTTAACTTCTTTGATAAATATACTAATATATAACTATATTGACTCGTAGATGAAATTTTTATACTTTGACTTGTGGAATACCACTTAATTCTGGTAATTATGCTCCCTTTAGAAAAAAATCTAAATTATATAGTAATAAAGTTTATAAAATTGTGTCAAGTGGGAGAGACAACTTTGGTTGTTTTACAAAAGATATTATTGCATACTTACAGTTAAAATACCAAATAAAAACTTTCAGAAATATCTTCTTCTATTTTGTTTAGTTCAATTTATTATAGAAAATCTGCTTGCCATATTTGGAGTTAGGAAAGAAAGCGTTCATACATAAAACAATGTTTATAATAATAGGACAAACACTGAAGCCTATGTTTTATTATAATACAAACAAAATATACATTTCATAATTTTAATTATGTTGTACTATAAGACTACATTTTTTTAAAAGTGAAAGATTCAAGATTGATTGCTAACCACTGACAATATTAGTATTAAAATTAACTGTGGATTCTGACAAGCTAATTTTTCTTTCCCAAAAAGTGTTGTTTCAAGCTTTTCACAAATACTTTATATTACAAAATAATTAGTCCATAGTTACAAAGACTGTGTGTTTTTCTGTACTTAAATTTTTGATTCGCAGGATCTGGGAATTTTAAATCATATGCTTTTCAACCTCACATACCAACTGAAAATTGTAATATTGTGATCATCTACTATGAGAAAATAAATATTTCTATCTATAAAAAAAGCCTATCATCCACACCGAAGACCTTTCAGTGGAAACAACCATGACAGATGAGGCACTGTACACGTGACAAATGGGGCCACAGATGTCATCCTCTGAAGACACGGGCTTCCCAAGGCCACTTGCTTCTGTCTTGCTGAAATGTGTGAGACGCACCTTAGATATATGTGTAACAAAAAATCACAGTTTACCGAGTGGTCTTGTTTAATTTCATGTTTCCAAGTGAATGAGATGGCACTAGCTGTCCTGGGCACTCGGTCTGGGTTGAGTTATTCCAGCAAACAGTCACTCCTGCTCTTCCCTCCCTGAAGGCCCCAGTTTAGGAGGAACAGGATCTAGGAATACACGAAGAGTCACGCTATAGAAGACAGGAAAGCCCCGAATGAGTGGCCATATCACGGAGAGCATTTTGGAAGTAAATCTTACTGGGTCTGGAATTCTGAATGATACCTGGAGAGTTCTTGTGGCTTCTCCAAACTGCTCATTTTTTCCTATAGCTTTCTGCATTTTGTTAAGCACTTTGACTGTTTCTCCTGAACCAATTTACTCAATGACGTGCCTGTAGGATTCTGAGCTCTTTGGGAAAGAAAAAAAAAAGGTATTTTTACATAAAATGATTATTTAGATTATCCATTTCTAAACAAACTCTTAAAATTCCTAATAAATTAAATTCAAATGAATTCAGCTGGGCACAATTACATTTAGCAGCACAAAAGACTGGAATAAAAATTTAGCAAAAATATAAGAAAGTTAAAGACATATATTGAAGATTAAGAAAATATATAAAAAATGAGTGTCTAGGTTATTCTAGAGTCTGTTCTGAGATATTTGGTGTCTTTGACTATTCAAAATGTGAGCAATAATCTGATTTTTCTTCACTTCAATAAGAGGTTTTCATCTCTGATGTTAAGGAGGTAAACATTGCATTTGTCAGTTTACAGATTCACACTTTTCTAAGCGTTCAGGACAAGTAATCAAATGTGGTTTAGATACAATTTGTTTTTATTAAAAAACACATAAACCTTAGTTTCCAATTTTATTTTATAACCTTATCTCATATAATCTTACTAATAGGTTATATAATATATTTTATTCATTGTTAGTAGTTTTGTATTCAAAGCAGCGAGAGTTTTATTTTAAACCTAGGGTATAAAACAGATGTACAGAATGTTGATAGGAAACAATTACATTGAGCTAAGTAATTAGCAAATGTTTTGGATATTGTTATCTAGGTAAAATTAATTTTCAGAGGTCAGTACAAATATTAAAACCTTGTGGAATTTTTAACGTTGTACATATTTGAGAATTATTTTCTGATATACCACAATCTGAAAGTCATTTTTAAATGAAGCATGACCCCTCAGACTTGCTTTGAGTTTGCTGTCAGTTTGTAAAACTCACAGCAAATTAATAAACAAACTCCCTTGCGTGGTATTTGATTGCTAGTCTAACCAAGACACAAGAATTTGTATTTTTTTCTTCTGGAGATGCAGTTCATTCTGGTTCACTTATTAGGACAATTCCTTCACTTTTCCTCATCCTTCGAGTGAAGCGTCTATGGATATTCATTATTATACCAGCCCCTCACAGCTGACTGGGAAGCCTTTGAGATAGGAGCCCAGTGCAGATGAAATGAATGGAAGGTCCTGATGCTGCACTGGCCAAAGAGATTGACTCCCTAACACTGGTCTTTAATCACACAGGCTTCTCACAGACTTCTTTCAGAGCGTGTAGAATGCATGAGAAACAAGCAAGGTCTGTTGGTTTTCTAAAAAGCCACATTCTTTGTGAGGAAGTGACTAATTGTTCATTTCACACTATAAGGAGTGTGAAAAGGCCAAACAGAGGAAGGCGACGGTCTTTGTGCTAGAGGAAGGAAAGGTGAGCTCTGCAGAGACTGGCTGGGAAGCGATGTTCAGAGGGAACGTTAAATTTGAAACGTGCTAACAAAATACAAGTGGTATTCACGTTAATGCTGTGCATTTTCTTTACGGACTTGCTTGTTGGAAAACTGCTAAAACAACGCTGCTTGAACTCTAATGTATCAGCCCAGAAATGCAGAAAATTTGTGTCAAGAAAAGGATGTCAAAGAGTTAAGTTAACCCTTCCCGTCATCGAAATTTTGCACTTATCTATTCATTCAAAAAATATATAGTCCCACTCCCCCTCTTGGTCATCTACTTAATTATCTCTGCATGTATTACATATCGTTTACTCCTATTTACTCAACTACAACCAAATAACTATATAAATGCAAACAATATACAGAATATGATAAATACATAGAAAAAAGAGAACACAGAAATACATTGATTATAAATAAAATACTGTCATCCCATAATTCTTTACAAATGTTACTTTCACTTGAGCTTTTGCTTACAATTTGTTATAATCTAGACTGTTTTTAGTGGATACATTACAGGTTGGGAGATAGTTTATGCTCCAGTGGAGTTTCATTACATTCTATCTAGTTTGTTTTTGGTTTCCTTCCTTCTTATGTAATATAAGATTTCCCCAAAGCCAGAATTTATGGCTATCTTACCGTCTGTCTTATAAGTCCCTTCTGAGATATAGTGCACATATCCCGCCACTCTTACTATATTACAATATTTCTCCATGTTATTAAAATGGAAATTGTGCATTCTGCATTCTAGAACACAGCATTAACCGTTAGGTTCTGTCTGTGAACCTGTTTCTCTTGACCAATCACAAGGAATCTTTGTTCAGATCATTAATACCCTCTCATATAATCACTATTGCAGTGCACGAGATGTAGCCTGTGGCCTGAAACAAGGAACATACTTTTCTAAATTCTCATACCTCACTCCAAGTGTGGACTTATAGCTCCTTGAGAAAAGTTCTTGTTACTAGCATTAGATGTTTTAATTCATGCCTCTCTTCCAATTCCTACAAGATCACCCGTTCTAGAATGGAATGATTTAGCTGCTCATCAAAACATAGCCAACTGAATGATAAACTCCATGTTTAATGGGCATGCATAGGAATAAAGCACCTTCCATTGGACCAAATGATGTTCAGTTAGCTTACTTCTATACATGACTTAAAATTCAAATATAAAACATTTACAAATGTAAGGCTCCAATTTTGAGGACAATGCTTGATTTTGCTGATACAAGTTTTGTTCTCAGAAAACTGGTTCAGATGAATTCCTATCTACCATAGAGTCTCATTAAGATGAAACTCCATGGAAGGCATGCATGAATTGGCAATGAGGGATGTACAAAACAGAAGACAGTATTTTTCAGTCAGGTAAATAATTTTCTCTTTAAATTAAATAGAAAACTATGTAGCCATGTCTCTGTGGAGCTCATCCAGGTCTCTGTGATGTCGTCGGTTTCGTTTCTTCTTTATTTCCTGCATGTGCTTCCACTTTGGGCTGCCCTTGTTGCGTTGTCTCCGCTTCTCCCTGTACCACATCTGTTCACAGTACTGGTCCAGGCTGAAGTTTGGGCTGCTAAGGATTTGGATGTAGTCTTTGTATCTCAACCGTGACTCAGCCAATAGATCCTTGACCTGCCCCTCCTGGTGTTCTGCCCTCTGGGTATTTTCCATCTGTTCGCTCTCAATGACATTTAAAGTCAGCTTCACTACGGTGTGGACGAAAGTGTGTTCTTGGGCTTTGCAGTAATACATCCCAGAGTCCTTCTTCTGCAGGCTTCGGATCAGTAGCCCATAGTCCGTTTTGATGATCCTTTCATCGGGTTTCAACTGCAGGTTGGGAAAAAAATGTAGGTAATAAATTAGAAACAGAGAGCCACAAGCAAATGAAAACAGACCACATAGTTTTACTTAGATGAACCTAAAAGATATATTCTTCAACTTTCTGTCATCAAACATTGTCAGCCGTAGCTGAAGATTGTTTAAAAAAGAATCAGCTAAAAGAGTAGCCCCCAAGCCATACCCTGAATCCTCTACGTTCGTATCTTATCACATCCAAATGAACTTTGAGATACTTTTCGTTCTTCTCTCCAGTGTAGAAATCAGAAGGAAATGTGGCGGGAAACAATGAAGCAGAAGGGGTGTTATCAAATAACCTGTCCCGATATTCCAGATGGAAATCAGTGCCAAAGCTCACAAGCAGTTTCATGGGAGATTTACAAAGAGTCCCTGTTAACTAGAAGAACTCAGAGTGTTTACTAGCTACGATGGAGAGGAGAACAATGTATTAGCTCTACCTTCTACACAAATCGCCTTATAGAAGATCTGCACAGTCTAGGAGAATGAGAACCTGAATTGCAGAAACTTGCCAAAGGCTTTGGGCTGTCACTGAGCAGGCCTGTACTGGGAGAGCTAGCCTTGTTCAAAGCTAATTTCCTGATTATCATTGACTTGTTCAAGTGGTACTTTGGGGTGCCATATTTGTGGAAATTTTCACCAGAGTTTGGAGTGCTCTGTCTAGTACAGTAAATGTGATTTAAAGTGTGAGAAAGTACAATGAATAAAACAAACCTCCTCTGAAACGTGATGCTCAGCTTTTTGAAGTGGTAACAGTTAAAGACAATTCAAATGTTAAGCGTGCCTGGCTCACAAACGGTGGGAATAACAAACTATCCTCAATGTAGCGGGGGCATGTTCATCAGCACAAGAGCCTTGTTGAAATACAGCATATTGTTGAGTGGCTAGGCATGAGGTAGAACAACAATAACAACAACAACAACAATAACAACAAGACCTGGAAGATTTCCCAGCTCACACATCTGTCCCGGAACTGTAGACTTTTGGCTGATGGAAACGAAAGAGACATAAAGACAGCTAAATTAAATTTATTCACAGTGGGTGGACTATACTTCACATTCTTATGTGAAAACTATGTAGGGGAAAAAAATCTTCTTCTGGAAATATGAGAAAAGGGAAAGAAACATCTTTGGCTACCAGCCCAGTTAACTAACAAGTATATGGCAAACCACCCTGGGTGCCAGAGAAGTGCAGCTGGTGGGAACCAGTTGAGGCCAAAGGAAGGTCACAGCTCAGATTCCTGGTGAAGGAGACTGAATCAGGCCTGCCTTGCACTGTCCTGAGCCTGCACCATCAGGCTTTGGCTTGGTTGCTTGGTTGTGTCCTTTCCTCGGACCTTTCAGTGAGCTGAATGTGTTTTCTTTGCCCACTGGACAGAATCACAAAGCCACCGCATCTTAAACTGCTATTGTAATACAAACTAACTAACCTCAAATTAATTTCCATTCTCAAACCATAGAAGCTTCCTGCCTAAAATAAATGTGTATATGTGTTCGTAGACTTCTAAAGGGAAGCTAAACAGCAACAGCAGTCTCATATTTAACACAGAACATATTTGCCTTCCTTTTGCATACTGTTATTATAATTGTTTAAAAATGTAAATCCATCTTAGATCTCAAAAGACTAGCTCTGTATATTTGAATGCTGGTTTCTCGGCCGATCGTTCCTACTTTGATTCACTTATCTTCCCCAATGTTCTCCCGCCTGTCAGCTCCTGGAAGGCACACGGTGAGTTTGGAAGTAAACAGCATTATAGCTGCCGTGGTGGACGAAAAGTTTAACTTCTGCAGTTTCTGTAGTTCTCCTCACTGAACGTGCCCTGAGGCCATCAGCATGAAGCTGGAGTTGTAGTCCGGTTCTCCACGTCACATACCTCTCTGCGTCTGATGTCTGATGTCGCTTAGGCTACACTAAGCCATTAGACACCATCACAGTTTGGCCAGGTGCTGTCTCTTGTTTTCTTTAATCTTCCAGAAGGAGGAAATTATGACTGTCGCTTCACGAGCACTGGGTAACACCCCACCGCTGCTTTCTCTTTCTCTATCTGTATCCTGTGTAGGAAGCTTTGTCCTGAGACTGAGATTCCTACCCCCTTTTCATGATAGCTCAATCCTATGGGACTTTTCACCACATAAACACCTGGAATTCTATTACGAGGGGAAGATCCTTCACCTTTCTTACCGTCTATGGAATACTAAATATTCTTTGGATTTTTACCAATTGTTATAAAATGTGCCTTATTTTATTTTATTTTTTTGTTTTTGTTTTTGAGCTAGATGGATTTACCCAAGGTCTATCAGGTTGCGTAATGAATTTTTGTGTCTTTTCCAAAATTCCAAAATATAGCTTTACTGCAGTGGAATCATTAATCGAACAGATTTTTATTTCATACATTTAGAGGTTCTTACAACTTATGGATAAAAATCTGCGATGCAGCAGTTGAGTAGCTAATTGGCTTTCACAGTTCTCCATTATTTCTCTATAATGCTTTCGTTCTCTGCAGGGACAGGACACACGCCCAGCCTGTGACCCAGAGGGAAAAGGCATCACAAATAGCTGAGAAGATCGAGCCCCTGTCAAAGAGATCGTTTCTGACCACTGAGTCACGAGTCCATGGAATTTTCTCCAATCTGAAAGTGCTGAACACAAGCTAGCCTAACGTGAAGAACCCCAACCATTCTTCTGTTGGAGACAGCTATCTGTTTGCCTAATGGAAGCAAGGATTATGTACTGGCCATTGTTCCCTGAAGCTCCTTAGTGAAAGGCAATTCATTTCACATGAGAAGAACAAAGAAATGGTGAAGGTTGTTTAGATACTAAACAGCAGGTGAAGATGAGAGGCGCTCTATTCTTTATTAAGAGCAGCTGGAAGGCCTAACACATTCCCGGTATCTTGGAAGAAATTACAACTTCAGGAATACTCCTTTCTCCAGAAAACATTACCAGAGGGGAACTGGTATCAAATAAAGAAGAACACTTTCATCATTAAAAACATGAAAGCCTATAAGCCTGTTGTGAAAAAAATGTGTTTGTATTTAAGAATACTTTTCTAATTTAATATTGTAGGAAGCAAAAATACTGTAAGAAAAAAATTATGCATATTTTTAGGTTTTTCCAATTATGCTTCTATAATGCTACATAGTAAAACATTTATTAAAATAACAAAAACTAATAATCATTTTAGGCAAAAAGCAAAAAAAAATATTACTAAAATAACTGGTTTGTTCTTTAAAGAAATGAACTTATACCTAAATGTTAGAATAACTTTTTATCTTTGAAAAATGTAAACATAAAAATATAAGGTGTAGGTATAAATTAATGTGGGAAAACATTGATGCCTTATTATGAAAGAAGTTCCTAAGCAGATGAGTTAGGAAATTGTGTACTTAGAAATAAGTAGATTTGCCTTATTCAAATATAACACTTTCATAGAAAAATTAGAACTATTAGAAACAAAAGATATATAACTAAATTATTTAGAATGTGTTGCTATTAAATTATTGATTTCTGTAATGTAGAGATGGCTTGAGGAAAGTATTTTTTTTCTTGTTTTTTTTTTTTTTGATACCGTGTTTCTCTGTAGCTTTAGAGCCTCTCCTGGAATTAGCTCTTGTAGACCAGGCTGGCCTCTAACTCTCAAAGATCCACCTGCCTCTGCCTCCCAAGTGCTGGGATTAAAGGCGTGCACCACTAGGTGAGGAAAGTAATTTTAAGTGAATCTGCTAACAACTTTCCAGACAATGGACCCATAAGATATGTTGCTGAGTTAATTAATGGAAGCACAGAGCTAAGAATCTTGAGAACATTTGCTCACATCTGCTATTATTGAAGGAACTAAATTTTGACACTTGTGTGTGTGTGTGTGTGTGTTTGTTTTCCAGATTGCTGAAAGCTTCTTAAATTTTATGTATAGTAGCTTTGTTCTGTGAGGTACACATGCCTCAAGATGGTGGCACTGATAGACAATCAAACAGTATAATGACCAATGTCTCCAATTTTTTTCTTAGTTTTCAGTAATTTGTCCTAACTATATAGAAAAATAAATATTTAGATATAAAGGCAACCTTTTTATTATTAGAGAACATGATTTAAAGAGCTTCTATTTATCCTGTGGATTCCGTGTGGATGAAAGAGAGACAATGGTCTGATGTTTATTAACAGGAGGAAGCAGGGAAAGTACTCCCAGGGTAGTGATGAGTACCGAAACTGAATAAACCCAAAATATCACTCATGCTTATCTGCACTAAGTGGTACCATGATTCTTTGTGTGTTATTGCAAGTTTAAAAGGATTTATTTGCTTTCATAACAAAAAAGAAACGAAAGGAAAACAGAGCACCACAGATGGAAAAGGCAGACGCTGGAAGATGCTTTAAAAACATTCAGCTCCACCAAGAAAAAACAGGATGGTAAATGGCATGAAGGATCACTTCTTTTCTTCGTTAAAGTTGTCCCCAAAGTTCAACAGAAGCTAGGGGACTGCCAATTAACGTGCTAGTTGCAACATAAACACCATCAGTTTCAACCAGCCTTATAAGAGAGTCAGCAGGTAACCTCCCCCAAAGCACCCAGCTGAGAAGTGGCTTGGTGAGGAAATGGGCTCCTCCTGGCACCGAATAACCTGGTGACAGCATCTGTAGCCCAGGAGGCCATGATGCATCCCCCGGGCTTTTTATGAGCCGAGGAAAGATTGCAAGCGGCGACCTTCTGAGTGAGGACCAGAAGACATCCTGCAGGGCAACATGCTTCAAGTGCAGCCAGGATATTGCCCTGTTCCTCAACTCAGGAAGCAGCACTGCGGGTCCTGGACAATGGGAAACCACCCATTTGCGAAGACAGATGAAAATAACAGTTGAAACATTGCAGGGCACATACTTTCCAACAAAATGCAATAAATACATTATTTCTGCTCCATTGAAATTCATGGAGCATGGTACCATCATGATATGTGATATAGTGCTGTTAGGTACATTAAAACAACGCATAGAAATTTCTGAAAAATGAAGAATGTAAGTACACCATAAGCAAAAATGGATACCTACAGCTGGAGGAATTCCTCAAGTAGCACCACGCTTTCCAGCTAAAGGTCAGATTGGTTTGCTATGGAGGTCAAATACCTCTCTAATTAGAGCAAATACAAAGAAAAATCAAACCCCACTAGCTATAAAATCTATAAGTAGCTTCAATTCACGCATAATTAAAATATATAAATGTGACTAAATTAAATCTGCATCTTAAAGCTCCAAGAGCGCTCAATGTTTCATTAATAAAGAAAAAGGACTTGTACTTTGAAGTAGAATAATTATTACTCTATCAGATCATAGTTCAATGTAGACTACAAAAATAGATAGGGTAGTAATTTGGAATTCCACTCTGTATGCTTTGAATATGTTTTATTGCCATTGGTTAATAAAGAAAATGATTTTGTCCAATAGCTTAACAGAGCAAAGCCAGGCAGAAATTCTGCACAGAGATGTAGAAAGAGAGTAGGTGGAGTTGGGAAGACACCATATAGCTGCCAAAGAAGACAAATGCCCCAGAGCCTTACTGGAAGGCATAGCCTCATGGTGATACACAGATTAATAGAAATGGGTTAATTTAAGATGTAAAAGTTGGTTAATAACAAGCCTGAGCCAGTAGGTCAAGCAGTGTTGTAATTAATATAGTTTCTGTGTGATTATTCGGGTCTTGGGTGGCCAGGAATGAATAAGCAACCTCCACCTACAAAATGGCCACTAATGTGGGGCTAATCTGCACGGTCCTGCCACATACTTCAGGTCCGGGAGCTTGTGCGCCCCCTTGGGGTCAGGAGGAATGTAGCTGAGGGTACCTCAGAAACTCAGCATCACTGTCTGGGAAAGCAGCCAGATCAGGTCTGCAAGGTGTGCACAGGCAGGAGAGCATGGCCAATTCTCGCCAGCATACACAGAGATATTTCCAGGCCATGCAGCACACTGCATGTCAGATTTAGATTTTGCTCAGATAAAAAGGGTTTATGTGCTGCACACTTCATCTCCGAGTTAAAGTGGTGAGTGTGGCTCCTACCTGGCATTCCCAGAGAAAGCTGGTGGTAAAGGTACCTCAGCCATATAAAAGGCCAAGAGAGTCAGAACCAGCATCCAGGGCCACTGCAACCAAGCTGATTATCATTTTAAAAGTTCTCCTGGGCAGAAAAATGATTACAAATATGCAATAAATACAGATTTGGAGAAAAATAAACCTCTAAACTGGTCATGATGTGTTTTAAAAATGTATATAGGCTTGAGAGAAAGAATAAAAGTATAGACAATTCCAAAAAAGTAATTAGTTTTAAAAAATAAAACAGTTCTTAAAGTGACAGTAAAAGTAATACAAAAGGGTACAGGCAGACACAAATTAAAGAAGTAAAGAAAAATAAGCCACATAAAGATTAAATATGCAGAGAGTCTGGAATATCATATTTTTGTGATTTCTTGAATTTTTTAAACTACAGAGAGATATTTTATTCTGGGAACAACTAAGATAAACCAACATATATATTTTAAAGGTATCCTGACTTCAAAGTTTGGGTCTAAGGATATGTTGCTTTAGAAAAAAGGTTCTGCTTTTCTTTCTATAGAGGATGAGACCCTGTGGATTCCTTCCAGCATAATGTAATTTTATGGACACCCCCCCCCCTCCGAAACATCTCTATTGACACTCAAAATACTTTGCCCAACAGAAAAGAAGGAAGCAGTTTGGAGACAACTACATCCAAATTTCCAATTATTGTTTGTAAGTGTTTGTTTTCATTTAAAAGAGGGATAAGCTATAGAGATGAAGACTTTGCATTGGTATGGATCTTGGTCTATCGATAACAAATTTAAGGTCAATTTTGTTATGTGTATTTCTGCTCTTGTTTAAAGTATTGTGTTTGTGCAGTTCATTTAAAAATGTAGCATATAGTGAAGAAATACAGATTAATAGATAGTCACTTATAATAGTCAAACTCAGTCATGTAAGTTAGATTTTACTGGATGTACTGAGATATATTTCAGATGGATAGGTATTCTTCATATCTTTCAAAGCCATACAGAATATGGCATTTAAAATGTTCTCAGAACTGAGATTTTTCTTGAGAGTGAGATATGTCTGCTTCCCACAGTACTAATTAATTCAGAGAAGTGAATGGACACTGAAGAAACTTGTTATGGAATTTGCCTTCAGTGTGACAGGGCTAACCATTTGAGCAAGAAACTGCTCTTGCCTGGACTGCTTGATGGTATGCTATATAAACTGCACATGCAGGATCCACAGCAAAATGTCTGCTGAAGTTGCCTAAGGAAAGTGAGACAGTCATTCACAGTTCCAGCTTCATGAAAGAGTCTGCTAGACATTCTGCAAGATACAGAAGAAAATGACTGACAAACTCCCAATATAGGTGAAACTGCCTTTGAAATTTTCTGATTCATGGAATAGTCAGCTAGATACCATGGGCCTGTAGGCTGAATATTAATGTCCTAATGTTACAGAAGAACTCTGGGTTACTGTCCAGGCAACAAGATGTCTCTTTCAATTCTAGAGTTTTGGAAGGTGCTTACAATGTACTTCCTGTTTACTTAGGTAATATTATATCCTTCTGGAGTTTTTGATGAAGTTGAAGAATGATAGTTACAAATAAAAAAGATATATTAGTTATAAAACTTTAGACTCACAAAGATAGTAGAGATGATAGAGTATTTTCCTTAATTTGTCAAATGTAAATAGACTAAATAGTGTAACTATAATTCTTGCTCAATAACTTTTGCTGTATGTAATCTTGCTATATTAAAGTTAAAAACTTCCTTTTTAATTAGACAGAAAATGAGAGGTGATGTGTGATTCCCTTCTGTATGCTGTGAGTATGATTTATTGCCATTGGTTACTAAAGAAGTTGTATTTGGCCAATGGCTTAACAGAGTAAAGCCACGCAGGAAATCTGAACAGAGAGTAGAAAGAGAGTATGCAAAGTCAAGGAGATGCCATGTAGTGGCCTAAGGTGGCATATGTCCCGGAACATTTGCTAGTAGGCCACAGTCTTGTGGTGATACGCAGATTAATAGAAATGGGTAAATTTAAAATGTAAGAGTTAGTTAATAAAAACCCTGAACTAATATGTCAAGCATTATAATTAATATAGTTTCTGTGTGATTAATTGGGTCTTGGGCAGATGGGGACAAGCGAGCAGCCTCTGCCTACAGGACAGACTTAAATAAATATTGAGTGTGTATATTCCCTGCCTATATTAGTATTTATATTTAGTAATATTAAGTTTTGATGACATGTGATATTTTAGAGAATAGAGTTAACAGACATCCTCAAATTTCCAGTTTCATATATTTATATATTAAACTTAAATCAACAGAGAGGAAAAAATAGTGTTTATTCTTTTATTTTTTCTGTTAATTTTCTTAACACAGACTTGTAATTGCAACAATTACATTGCAACAATGTTATGAATATTTTATGACACAGAACAATCATATACACCAGGACCTCAAGAGCATCTTTTAACTCTGAAAACATTTATTCTGAATTCTGCATTCAATCTTCCACTCACCACAATGTCTTTTGTATAATATAAGAATTGTAAATTCTAATAAAATATTGGATTCTTTAATATTTTTATTTATGTATATATGTATGGGTCTGAGAGTATTCTAGGGCACAGAGGTCAGAGTGTGTGTTGAATCTCCTGGAATCGAATCATAGTTACAAGCAATTATTAACCACCCAAGGTGGGTACAGATTCAGTAATCTGGGTCCTTTGGAAGAGCTGTTAATTTTCTTAACCATTGAATCATCTCTCAAGCCCTATTACTGGGTTCTTTTCGTTCTTTAGTAATAAACATAATAACAATCAATTCTACAATATATCTTTTATTTCATAATACTTTCAAAATTAATCTAAGATTTCTAAGACTACCTAAAATAATCTCATTCAAATCTGCAGCATATGACTTATCTATGCCATAAAATGTTCATAACATATCTCAATCTTGAGTCAATGTTAAGAAAATTAACAGAATAAAATAAAATAAAAAAATGACCATTAATTTTCTCTCCTTTGACTTAAGATTTATTACTTAAATAAATAAAAATAAAAATCTATACATTTCCAAATTCTGCAATTTTATCCACTTTCCTCTTAAAATATGATTTAATAGAAATTGATATTTCTGGGAATAGTTTTCATTTTGTGACCTAGACTAAGCTCAAAAGTAGCTGAAATTTAGTGATATTACTATGGTTATGAAAATTTTATATTCTCTTTTTTTAATCAGAAATTGTCTTGAAATTCTTTAAGAAATAAAAATTTGAAAAAAAATCGTGTTTGTTTTAAAAATATGTATCAATGCTCCACTTGCACTGAATTGGCCTGTGCATAGCCCCCAAACAACTGTAACCTATGTTGTTGGTGAGTCTAAACTCTGACCTGCCCTTTCATCAAACAGTGAGTAGAGTGCTCTATGACACTCAATGTCGTGCAACTTTCATAAGGAATAGCTGAGTTCAGTTTGACAGCAGAATCCTTGCTGATGACGGCTTACCTCCTCACGATGCTCCTCTCCTGACCGCTGGATGTACCACTTAACGGAGGCTTGCTGAGATTTTGGTATACATTCCAGAAAAGTTGAATTAAATTCAATTCCAAAAATCACCTTTTCATCAGCTGTTTCATGGCTAATGCCTAGAAAGCAAACATAGCATTGGAGATTAACCTTGACCTGATTTTAAAAGCAATGGGAAAATGGACTGATTCAAAACAGATGTCACCACGGAAGAACCATACACATTATTAAAGAGAATGGAAATTCATACTATAATACTGTTACCGAGAATCAGATACTATCCAACAAAGGAATGTTTAAACTACACCTGTATCATCATTTTAGTCTTTAATTGCCACATTACAATTATTTTAAAGAAATAAAAACTTGCAATATGTAACAATTAATATATCTTTTCATTAAAAACTTTTTATGTCTTTCAATGTTGTTGGTTCTGGAAAAGTAATTTATTTTTTTATTCAATTAAATAATTCAATTTTTCATTTTTATTTTTCTGTATTGCTGTTTTGCTTGCCTATATGCATACATGCATACAATCTCCACAGAGGCCAGAAGAAGGTGGCAGATAACCCAGGGCTGGAATTACAGATGGTTGTTAGCTGCTAAGTGAAGGCTGGGAAATTGTCTAGGAATTTATCTAGGAGAGAAACCAGCGCTTTTTACTATTAAGTCATCTCTTCAACTCCAGCAATTAGTTTGAGAAGACAAAGGGGGGGGGGGAGAGAGGGAATGGAGAGAGAGAGAGAGAGAGAGAAAGAGAGAGAGAGAGAGAGAGAGAGAGAGAGAGAGAGATTCTACTTAAATTGGTACACAGAGTTGCCCAGATAATATTTTAAAAATCTGATATCTGCAATCAGGAAAGTAAGTAGAATTGTCCAAGCTTGATGAAATTGTGTGACAAGAACAAGGTCAGTGGTCTGACCTAGAATGGAGACCTTGTCTCTATTGCCTTGCCATTTGGTTTTGTAGATACTCTAATTGTTAGGTATTTAGCACAGGTCATTTAAAGAGATGCTAAGGATTAGTTTCTCAGATATTTTTTTTTATTCAGCTGCACTATCTAAAATACATTCTATCCAGAGTATTAAAAGGCCGTGTCCCATGCAGAATATAAAATTTGTAATCAAATTCTTCAGTAAAACTTATATCTGCACAGATTGACTCAAATAATCACTTTCCATTAAATATTCCATTCTACGGATGAACCCGTTTAGTATTTTAGGCATCAGCACAGGACTAAAGTTATGGAACCAGGGGGGACCCAAGGCAAAGCACTCAAAACCACTAACATAAATACTAGAGAGAAAGCAGGAACGTTTTCAGCTAGGATGGCTGGGGAGGTGTCTCTGAGGAATTGCTGTATCAGTATAAAATCCCACAAGGTGAAAATGCAGCTGTGGGAGCTCCTGAAGCAACTACCCACTGCAAGTGCAGTAATACAAATAGACCCGACGAAGGACATGATTGACCCCTATCAACATGTGAAACTCCGTCGGTGGATGAACAGTGAAGCAGTAGGTGAGGACAGTTTACAAGTGGACAGGCAAGAGAGGTCCTGGCAGGATCTTATAGGCCAGGCTGGAAGCTGGAACTTCTGCTAATTATTTAAGGAGATGGGAAAATGTTTCAAGGATGGCAGCACCATATCTGACTGTAGTTCTTTTTAAGAAATTATTCAGGGTATCGATTGCTTATGGACTCACAAGGGGAAGTGTGGCAGCAGGGAGGCTAGAAAGAGTCTACTGGTGAAGATCCACAGCTTCCTTGTCACTGGTGGCAATAAGAAGTGGGGTTTGGCCTCAGAGGCAGAAGGATTATCAAGAGGTCGGTGATAGATTGTGAAAGAAAGAGAGGCACCAGAGAGATTCCTAGGAGCTTTTCACCTCAGTTCAGTGAATGCTATCATTATTTACTATGATGAGGTGGTCAAAAAATCCATGGAAACAAGAAGTCTTTCTCAGTCACTCATTGCAGATGCTAAATGGGCATTCAAGTGCAGTTTTTGAGTAGGACTGTAAGCATGCATGCTTAATATACAGGACAAGAAAGTTAACTATGAGTTTGAGAGTTGAGAAGACTCTATTGCTACAGTAAGGGAAAAGACAAACAAATGTATGATGAAAAAAAAAAGAGTTGGGATGCTCCTAAATGCTAAGTGTGTGATAAAATGCAGAAGGTTCTACAACTTCAGAGGTTGACCAAAAAGATGCAATGCCACAGCAGTGCAAGTGTGCAGAATACTATCTCTCTGAGCACAAGTAGGCTTGATTTGTTGTTATGATGATCTCCTGAAATAAATCAGCTATCATTATTGACTCAAATTAACTAGGATGTAGAGTAAGCTCCCAACACATCCTAACTGGTAAGCATCCCTCAAGAGAATGAAGTAATTCAAAGGAGAAAGAATTGTAGATTATATAAAAATCAAAAATGAAAATTGTCAACTGGATTTGAAATGGAAGAAGCTACAGGGGACCTCAACTGGAAGGGAATGGGCACGATGAGGATTTCAAGAGATCTTGTGCAATGGCTTATAGCAGGAAAGGGGTGTGGGGAAGGGAAGGCGATTACTGTGAGTGACTCAGGGAACAATGTACTTTGTTCATTTCCTTTATGCCAACTGTCCTCATCTGACACAGAACTTATTTTTCCTGTTTTCCGTTTGTCCTTTTCCCTAACAAACAGGTGAATATAAAGTCTAGGAATACATGGATAGTGTTCTGGTCATTCACGCATCCTCAAACCTCAAAACTGCCCTTGGTGTATCTTTGCATTTATGTGTGCAAAGGATTGAATTCATAGCATGTAATGAAGTTCACCAAACTGAACAATGGACATAACAGTGAGTCACTTTCACATTAGAATACAAATGTATACACCTTATTCTGTACAACAACTTTCTGCGGTCAAGGATGAACTTATAAGTTACAAACACTACTGTGTTTTACAATCAAGAAAGGACTCCTGGCCCACCAGTTACAAACTATGAAGAGTTAGGTCATTTTTGGTCAGTTATAATATGATAAAAGAGTGTATCTTCCTTTCCCTATTCAAGTAGTATGGTGTGTGTGTGTGTGTGTGTGTGTGTGTGTGTGTGTGTATGAGAAAAAGAGAGAGAGAGAGAGAGAGAGAGAGAGAGAGAGAGAGAGAGAGAGAGAGAGAGATCTCAGCACTCAGGAGGCAGATAGGAGGGTTTCTGTAAGTTAAAGTTCAGCATGGTTTACAGAACAAATCAAGCTCCAGGGCAGTATGCCAGAATACATAGTGAGACCCTGTCTCCAAAGAACAAAACAAAACAAAAAACGTACGTGTATATGTTTGGTGGTGGAAAAATCAGAAGACAATAACTAAAACCTCAAAGCTGTCTATAGTTTTTAGAGTTAATTTTTTCCATATTCAAACTCAATCACCAAACCTCTTTTCCAGGATCTTCTCTACTCGGATTTTCAAACTCATCTACTCTGAGGATCTTTTCTTCTGAACAGCAAAGCCTTTCGCTAACTCTCCATTTACTAAGGGTCTGCATTAGTAATTGTACCTTATGACAGCTCCTCCGAAGGGCATACGCACTCTAAGGAATTCCTTTGTCTCATGGTACACACAGATCAATTAAGGACATATGCAACCTACTCAATGAGCATTTACTGCTCGAAGGTATGCAAGAATAAGTGAATGGAAATAAAGTTGAGACCACCTAAAACTTTGATCCAATAAGCACTAAATTCTTTTTTTTTTTTTTTATCAGACCTTCCTGGGAGGTCTTCGCGTTTCCTCAGGAGTCTCAAATGTTTGGGGCTAAACCCTGTTTTGCCTCTAACAGAATCCTCCAACTTTAAAAGGATGGATAAGGCACTAAAGAAGAAACATGTTGTGGCTCAGGAATTTAAAAGACATATGAAACAAATCATGATTTAACAAAGGGTTATTCACTTAGGCAAGTAGACAGGGAACTCCTTTATAAAACTCCTGTTACTTTTCCAGAACATAAGCATTACACACAATGAGATAGTCATATGTATGGTTGCTTAGATTCATATAGAAAATTTTAAAAAGGCTCAGGAAGAGGAGGCTTATCATTTTAAATGGTAAGAAATGTGCATCAAGCCCATACTTACTGTCTTCTATGTCCCAGCACTGAGTAATTGGGTCCCCATATTTTACATCCTGGCGTCTAGCTCGCCTATGGAAAGAAAATTAAGCTAATTAGATCTTCAAGTATAATTGAAATATAGAAAGTCTGTGTCTCATGCTATCACTGACTGAGACAAACTGTACTTGTCTGACTGTGCAACCGAAATGCAGGTCAGGCTTCCCATCAATCAAACATTAATTTAAATTCCTGTGGTAGAAAAGCCCCAACACAACAAATCCTGCTGTTTTGCATTAAGATGATCAGAATTTCATTTAACTACTGTTCTTTTTCTCTAGCTTCACAAGTTATTCAATAGAACAGGTTGAACATGACTAAGATGCAGGTTTATACACAAGACACGGAAAGAACTCTTCTTTCCCACCTGCCTGCCAACATCATAATCTACAAAAGTCTTCCAGTGAGTAGGAAAAGGCATATAAACAAAGAAATCTCATTGTGTCCTTCATTCTATTACACGCTTTATTCAATAAATTAGGTTCAGTCAGAAACAGAACTACTAGTTCAATATGGCATACATGCATATTTGTTGTTATTATCAATAAACAATTAGCTATCCTGGTAACTGTGAAAATAATACAAGAAATTTTGCACTATGTTATATGTTTCCCTTAAATTAATACTTATTTAAGATGAAATGCCACATTTCTACTTAATCTAAGTGTATCTTATATCTTAATATAGTTTCACTGCCTTTGTCTATTCTAAGTTTTTAAACAGAAAGTGCTTTAATATGCACAAAACATTAAAGTTGTACATATTAACATGCTATTACATAATATTTTGATACATAGATATAACTGTGAGATGCTACAGTTTTGTTCAATGCATTTATCTCTTTAGATACTGCTTTGAAATAAAAATCTTCAAAATCCCTTTTGGCTTGTTTGAACTGCACAATTCAGTGTTATTACCTATACTCCACATTATGACACAACACACCAGGATTTCTGATTCCTATCTAACATTATTGCTAAATCCTCTAGATCCCTTCTTCCCTGCTACACTCTGGGGTCCATGTTGTCACTTCAGAGATCAGAGACACAGCAGTAAACTTTCTCAGATGCTTGGAGTGCTCCCCTGGGGCGCAGCTGACCAGATGACAACCTTGGAAAAGAGTCATCCATTGTACACATCTGTAGCCTCTGATGGACATTATGTTAGGTGAGGGAGCACATCACAGTGGCATATCTGTGAGATCAGAGATGCAGTCTTGGGAAACACAGGAAGAAAAAAATTATGATGCTGTAAGGAACATAAGGTCATGAATGTTTTTAAATCTTGGCTTCTTCAGGAACAGGATCAATTAATCAAAGAGAACATTTATTGCCAAGTAATGAACACTCTACTCTTCAGCTTCTAGAAAAGAATTCCCTAAACACTCATTAAGATGAGTCTATTCTGAGCAGACAAGTTTTAACAAACTGTTGGCAACTTTTAACTCTGAATAATCATATTTACCCACTTACACTTAATGTAAAGAATTAAGTGGTCTTAAAAGAATATAAAATGTGTCTTGGCTATAATGAATATGTGCAGATGTACAAAAGACCTACAATTGTTGAGTCCAAATGTTTCGAATCTGACAGATCAGTGAAATGTTTAACTGAAAATAAATGTACATGTGACAGTGAAGCTAACTCATGTTCTTCACTTAGAGCACGAAACGACACCAAAAGTGTGAAAGAGCTTAAAGAGGAAATTAACCAAAAGCATGCATAATTTGATAACAGTTTTATTTAGGACATATACTTTGAATAACACCTTAGCAAATAATATTACTACCATGTACATACAAAATATGACATATGATAGTAAAATATTCATCTAGCATGAATTGACTGGCATTCATATTTTTTCTAATGTTTTTCTCTTAAAAATAGTGTCAAAATGTGTATCTCATAACTCTGGATAACTTGTACTTGTGCGTGTAGAATAGTGCAATAGTTAGGCTTTCCTGGATATAGTCAAGTGTTTATAAAATAAAAAACTACCAATGTCAAGGCAACAGTTTATTGCTGAAGCTGATCTGAGTGACAGAAATTGACAAATTATAGATATTAGAGTAAAAATAAAATTGCATCAAATCACCAGATGTGCTGTGGGCTTTGTCTGCACTTCTACAAACATGGGCACTTATGAACAACTTGCAAAACAATAGATGTGAATAAGTACATATTTAGAAGTCTGAGAGAAGGAATGTAATAAAACTAGTTAACAAGAACAATTTTGAAAAGTAAACAGGGTGTCACTATTTAGCTCAGGCTATTGTGGAACTTGGAGCAATTCTCCTGCCTCAGTCTCCTGTGTTGTGCAAATACATGCCCGAACCACTATGCTTGGCTGTTAAAAATGCTGTATATAATTTATCAAAATTTTTAAAATTCTATAGTTTGCAATTTCAGAACATCTGTTCAGCCTTCAAACTTTAATATAAAGTGATTGAATATTTCAATTATAATATTTCTTCCACAGGCCAAGCTTTCTATTTGCCTTTAACTGAAACTCCAAGTAAGAACTTCTTGTGAGAAATCATGTGGGAGGGAGGGGTGTCCTGACCTTTTGGAAGTGGGTGCATATCTTGAGCAGGCATTTCCATCCCAAGCACAGTAGGGGTCTCTGGCAAGACAGCAATCTGCGCAGGCTTTCCCGTAAGTGTCACATCTGTGCAAGGAGAGCTGAACCAATCCATCCCAGGAACCAACGTACAACTGTTGCTGCAAATCAAGCAGAAGAAGCGAATCAGTGCCCTTGCTCACATTAGTCTTGAGAATCACCCTTTTGTAAGTACCATACAATAGCTATAAACCCATTTGTAAGTGTCCTGTTATCTGTAAATGCTGATGCAGAATTGTGAGGAAGGGTAACGAGTAAACTTTGCCTACCGCTAGCCAGATTCTGATTTGAAGATGTCAATATGAAGTCGACAACTATTGTGGAATATTAGTTTTAGATGTGCTACATTCGTTTATGCTGTAGAATATTTGTTTAATGATGCAAAGATGTGCTGCATTATTTTATGTTACATTTGTTTAATTGCTAAGTTGTGTTGCTTTGGCTTCCTAAAAGACCTGATTGGTCTAATAAAGATCTGAATGGCCAATAGCTATGAAGGATAGAGAAAAGATGGGCAGAGCTGGCATGCAGGGAGAATAAATAAGAGGAGATAAAATAGGAAGAAGAGAGAAGAAGGAGGAGTGAGAAAAGGAGAAGAAGAGGATGATGCCAGGGCTAGCCACATAGCCACAGAGCCACACAGCCAGCCATGGCGTAAGAAGTAAAGATATATATATATATATATATATATATATATATATATATATATATATATATATATATATAATTTAAAAAAGGTAAAATGTAGCTAAAGAGAAAAGAGATAATTTAATTTAGAAAAGCTGACTATAAACAAGGCAAGCTAAGGCTGGGCATTCATAGTAAGATAATTCTCGGGGCATTTATTTGGGAGGTGAGTGGTGGGCCCCTAAAGAGTAAAATCAAACAAGCAAAATAACAAAAAACCCTAACAACTAAAAAGCTACTAACAACTACAGACAATATTCTAGAAAGCTAAAGTAGGCTAGGCAATAATTTAAACTAATAAGCTGCTAGACTATGGAATTAAGACATCATTTCTTTCTCAGTAGTAGAAGTTATACTTTGGTAGATGCTCATAAACATAGATATTACAGGTAACACTAATGGCATGCCTCTGCCATGGTTCTCAACAGGAGAAATGTCTAAAGCAGACTCTTGACACTATTTTTATTTTAAGATGGACTGATCCCTGATAAAATACAGTTTACAATTGGTGATTAAATGTCCGGTGTCTCCATCATCAGGTAGACTTAAACAATGCTATATCATAAAGCAAAGGATACTGGAAACAGCAAATAAATTACACTTGCAAAGTGAGTTCTGAAATTCCTGCAGTACTCCCCATACACATCCATTTGAGCGTCTGCAGCAGAGGAGATGAAGACCGAGGAATAGTGTCAATGATAAGTCTCAGCCTATGATTCTCAAGAACTTACAACTCTTGTGGACCATTCTCTGCTTTGAAATAAGGAGGAACCCCACAGAAACAGATTGTAGCATAAAAGGCATAGAGGTTACCAACTTACGGAAATCTATTTTATTGCCTGTTTTATTCTGTTAAGACTTCCTTGTCATTGAACACAAAGCATTCTGTTAGCTTCTTTCCCACAATTCTCTGAAATGCTTATGGCAAATGGCTACACTTTCCTTGTCACTCTCACCATCTTTACTAACTTCCTCCCCATCCATGAAGTTCTAACCTTTTTCGGCCTCTTCCCTCTGCTGTGGCCTTTCTTTTGCTTTGAATCATCATTTGCATACATTGTTTGCAAGGTTCTAACTACTTTTCTAATGCCAGCTTTTCTTCATGATCCCCGCCTCTGCAGAGGACCCGCTCCCTTTTCCACAGACAGACCTTTCTAAAAAGTTGGTCTTCTTATGACATTCTCTCGCTTAAAAACTGTAAGAGCTTTTGTTCTTAAGCTGTTAAACATCATGGCGGACAGGTCGAGCCTGACATACTCACACATCCTTCTCCAGCGTCATCTCTAGCTTCCTTTCACCTTAAGTACGCATGTTTTGGATCAACTTTTATACACACTTAACAGAAACAGGTGTAGACCTTCATTTTCACATTCTTATTCGCTCATTCTATCTAGTGAACTGTATCATTCATTTTTCAGTCTGTCTCTTTCTTCTCCTCTCAAACCCTGGTCTTTCTGGCTCACTTTCAAGTTACTTTCTGTCCTTTGCCTTTGTGGTGTATGCTTCAATTATTACTCTACGCTGTTGGTGTGCTTCTCCCATGTTAGCCCTGCCCAGCTCTGCTAAACGGGAGATTAATGTTGCGCCCTTCCTTCTTTTCTGTACCTTCAATGCACAATAGCAGAGATTCAAGTAATAAAAGTTATTGAATGTGGAAGTCAATGAAAAGAACTCAGAAGCAAACTCATTTAGACTTTTCCTCTAATGGAACTACTAAGTTTAATTGTAGCAATGCCCTACTGTGGAACCTATATTATTAAATGACTGTCTTAAATCTCGAGGGTGTTTGGAGTGTAGGAATAGAATGGTAAGACTAAACCTAGTCAATGTACATTATAATATAACGGCAAAATCATATATATATATATATATATATATATATATATATATATGATTAATAAAATTGACCATTAGCACATACATCACTTTGCTTAAAATGTTGGCATATTGAGTTCTAGTTAAGCTTACAGCAGGAAGGGGCTATCCGACCACAGTAGAAGAGGGAAAATGCTTGTCTAGTATTTACAATGACCTACTGTCAATACTCAGCACTGATAAAAAGAAATCCAGGTTTTTCTTATGCCTGTCAATAAATACAGTACTTAGGAGGTAGTGTCTCATTTGGATAATAAGATCCTGTTCCCCCTGCAAAAAGTAGACATTAACCTTCTTAATAAGTGCAAAGCCCTAGGTTTGATTCCAAGCCTCACTAAGAAAGTATAATTAAATAAACATTAAACTCATAACAAACAAGAGAGTTTGCTAGTTGAGAAAATTGGTTCTGAGCTATTGAGTAAAGTGTTGAAGGTTGATTCTTCAGTGTTGTGTACCAAAATATGAACCAAATATGGTCCATATTTGAAATTCTAGGTTCCCTCATTAAAAGTCCCTTTCAAGGCTTGTGATATATGTCTTAAGTATATGTCTTATGATGTGAACAGAAATACAATTTTAGCAGAACAGACACACACTCATTTTTTTTCAGAGGCAAAGGGAGAACACACTATTCACTATCCCATTAATATTTTTTCTCTCCATTCTCCCAAGGCAAGGCTGAAATAGTGACTTCTGATCAATCAGAGGAGAAACAGGCAACCTTTACCTTTCTGCATTATTAATGACTTAAATTCCAGTCTCCAGTTTCAATAGACTCTGCAAATGAACTTTGATTCAGGGAACTTCATACATCTGAAGTTAATTGGTAAACAGAAATTACAAAGTACCTGCTTCAGAGACAACTCCATGTTCAAGATGGCTGTTGGGTGCTGCAAACAGAAGCAAAATGTCAGTAAATACATTTAGAGCTTTATATTAGTCAGTATGCTGCTTTATGTCAACCTTGGCTGTCAAGACTCTCAATGAGAGAACATGACCTTACTACTTGTTGTTTTCTTGCAGTGCGTATTGATTCAACCTTACTAGACACGAGGAAAATGTTTGAAGTATTTTATCAGAGAGAACCTAGCAGACTGTATGAGGAAATGCTGTGTTGAAATGCCCCCTAGTTATTAACAAGTTTCCACTTAGTTCTAAACCTGCGTATCTTCATGTTGGCATGAAATTCATACTAGTGTTGACAAGAAGATCTCCATCGTTATTTATTGCTCCATTTTGATGTTACTTCTATCAAAGATTCAAAACTTGTTTAGGTAGCAGCACCTGCAAAGCTAAAGTTCTGCTGTCGATGAAGATAGTTCTTATGTGACTCTTCAAGTGTCATTATTTGCTGCTTTATGATAAAATATAAAAATATAGATAGACAGACAGACAAATAAATAGATGGATGGGAGGGTAAGAGGGAGAGGAGGAAGAAGAGGAGGAGAAGAACAACTTTGATCACCGAGCTAATAGTCAATTCTTGACTCTAAGATCCATTGGAGAAGATTTGTCATCTTCCAATTATGTCCCTGCTCATGATAGAAATTCCCTGAACCTCTGTTCATTCACCCTTATGTTTGACATCAACTTTTCCCTTAGGAGCCACCCAGGATTTTGTTTTGGAAGAGGCCAGATAGCAGGTCTTGTTCTTGTTAACTTCTTGACCACTATTATCATCAGAATGTAAACAGGATCCTGGAAACCTCAGCACGATAATTAACTTTAGCCCTTCGCAGAGGAGGACTCCCTCTTTCCAGGCAGTGGATGTTTACATGGGAACAGTTTTTAATAAGCTTCTTTAACAAAACAAAAACATAAAAGAACATATTTCTAAGAAATATAACATTATTTCTAATGCCTTATTATTTGATGAAATAATTCTAAATACCACAGAGTAGCTATAAGGAATTCCTGTCACACTAAAATGTACTTATTGTTAAAAGCATAATTTAAAACAAAGAACTCTTCCTCCAGGCTTCCTAATTCCCCTTGAAGAGGCGAGAGGATTGTGGCATACATAACTTGCTATCATTGATTTTTTTTTCAGTACAGTAAACCAGGACTCCTACACATGATTCATAAACCTTTCCAGTTCTCTCAAATTCATTTGGGGAAAAATTGCACAGTAACATTCATAAAGTAGAAAAGCATCTGGGTAATAGGAGATCCCAGGCTTGACTCAGTGTGGCCACTTGACTGAATATATGCATGGAGAACGCAGTAAGGAGAAGCCACAGAGCAGCTTTCTTCTGTCAGTGACATTCAGAAGCAGAAGTGAGTGCCTTTCACACTTGCTTATGACCTGTTCCAATGCTTGGCCAGAGAAACAGTGGAAGTACATTTCAATGACTTCTCCAGGGAAAAAGAGAGAGAAAAGGCAAAGTGTGCCAGGCACTGCGCAATCTCAGCCTCTGTCCTGAGCCCCTCTCACCTTGAACACCTGAATTTCCTCCAGGACTACTTCTTCCATGTTCCACTTCTCCTTGGAAATGCTGACAACTTTGAGGACTGTTCCAATGTCTGAAAAAAGACAGACTCCTAACACCACTGCTTAGCTTTCAATATTGAGTTGAAAGAATATGTCTAGAAATCTTGAAATTTTCCCTCTCATATGCCCAAATAAAGCAATGGGAAATGAAGTCTGCTGTGAATGCTGTTTCCCTTCTAGAGCAAGAGTATTTTCATAACTGCGTATATATAACTAGTTAGTCCTATATATGACTAACTTAAATATTGTCTGAAATAACAAGTAAAATATCTTTTATTTTTAAAATGTTAAACTGCTAAAATAAAACTTACATAAACCTATTTATTTTCTCGTCAGTACATAGTAATTATATCTGTTCAATTATAAACACTAATAAAAACATATATTTATATAATTTTCTAAAATGCAAAAAAATGGACCAGAAAACATTGGAGACCTTCTCATGGGGAAGCTTACTAATCCTTCAGATACGATGTGCTTTCAGAATAATTGTTAATGAGATTAAAATTTAAAGTTGATTCAAGTTATTTTGGCTCAAACCTAAAAGAAGCTATAACTTAATGAAATATAATAAAAATGATGTTTAGAAAAGTTATCTCAAATAATTATATATTGAATGAAATGTGTCTCTGTAGCATGCCAGTATAGAAAGATAATGTAATGCTCACCACAAACATAAAAAGAGAGGTAGCACTTTGCAATTAATCTATTGAAAATATGTCTTTAAAATTCTGATCAGGAAGCTTGAAAATAGGAACATATAGTAATTTCACTATGTGTAGAAAGTGCTGAGATTATTTAATTTTTAAAAAATGACTCTAAGATGTTCAAAACTGCTAAAAACATGTTTTACAATACATAATATACTTTTTGAAGTCCCCTTATTTTTCTCAGAAAAGGTTAGGTAGTACCATCTAGTGGCTGAGTGCTCTTTATGGTACTGAACTGCTAAGGACGTATGAATGAGCTTTGGATGACCAGTGCAGATTAAATTTAGCTCCTGAGAACTAATAACGTACTAATTAAAGTTCTGACCCTTAAATAGTCATCTCGGCAGTCTCGGAAATGGAGTATCCCCTGGATTATCTGGGGTTTGTACTTGCTATCTGAAACATAATCAGGCTTGACAGCTGGTGACAAAGGCTCTAGCTATGACATGATCTTTCCAAATAAGCTTAATTTCTGCAAAACTAGTGTAGTGCTTAGATGTTAAATAATTGTAACTGTTTCACGTTATTGAGAACTTGTTCTAATAAATACCTAGCATTTAAACTCACTAATTTCCTACTGCAGAAATGCTCAGTTCCTTAGGTGCATGTATAATTCAGTACCAAGTTCTGAGGGAACATGCTATGTTTACTGCCACTAGAGTGGCCTTATTACATAATGTTTTTCTTAATTTTGAGAATCACCATATAAGCAATAATACTCTGTGTAAAAAAGTATGTGTATATAAATGTACATATAAACGTATACATGTATTTGTGATCATCATTTGAATGCACAGGCTAAACAATTTCAGAAAACATTGTATCAACTGATCTTTACTTGATTTTGGCTGACAAATATTCTGGAAGTTTTTGTTTTCTTCATCCATGAGGGATCACTTCAGTTTCTTTGACTGTAAGTGTGGTTTGAGGGTACCTGTTCCGAGAAACATGACATCGTACTGTCCGTCTTCAGCAACCACGTGATCCACCACTATCTGCGTCAGTCTGTAGTCCACATTGATTCTCTTGAAGGTGGGTGCTCCTGCCACCGGGTACACCGACTTATACATCACCGGGTGGCGCCTTATGAAGCTGACGACGTCGTCAGGAAAGTCCCGGGTGGATTTAATCAGCGGATCATAGGTTTTGCTTGGACACTGAAAAGAAATGCGCACAGGAATAAGGCCCCCGAGAGCTGCATGCCGTGGACAGTAGCGGATAGATGAGAGAGTGGAGGACTCAGCCCAATGTGCAACAAGCGCAGTCTACCGCCAATAGAGGGAAATCTGAGTCTCTTCTTGTAAACATTCATAATTAGGTGACGTTACCTAAATTTTCTAGTTTCTTCGGTGTAATCTTACTTTCTTTTAAAAGATTATGGTTTTGAACAGAAACTAATTTTTCTGTTCAAATAATTAAAATTTTAATAATTCTAATTGTAATGTAATGATACATCCCTGCAGTTCCAGAACAGGGTCAGTGCAGGAGCATCCTGGCTCAGGGGCAGCCAAGACTCATGCAGATAGGTCAGGCCATGTTTTATCATGAAACATCTCATGACCCAGTTCCAAATTTTCCAATGGAGGTACTTGAAACTTATATTGAAACCTATCATGAAAATGATCGATAAATGCAAAAATGTGATGGAAAACTTTATTTTCATATTTAAACAAAGTTAGGACTCTTTTCCAATTCAAGTACATTTATTAAAGAGTAGAAGGAACAAATCAACATGTCAAAAAATTCGCTCCAGAAGAGCTTTAACGGTTTGAAATTACAGTTATACATTTCTGCTACTGCAGCTGTGAAAATTAAACTGTGTCCCGTCCGGCATGCTCTTCCCCTAAGCCTGGGCTCTGTGAATAAACCCCAGGTCACTTCCCACCTCTGCCTAAAGCCGCTTCCTGGGAGTGCATATTGAAAAAAGAGTAGGCATAAACTGCCCTCTGGTGGTCAAACTTAATTTGTATCAAGCACAACTTGATATAAATTTACTGAATTTGATGTGCAGCTATCCAAAATAGGGAAGGAATGACATTACCATTTGAACATTTTACAAGGTATGTGTTTTTCCATAGCAGGAATTTAATTTATGTTTCAAAAACTGTATCCTGGAAAGTTGCCTTTTGTAGGAAAACATTATCATGTTTCAAATCTTGACTTTATTTTAAAATAGAAACTATATTTAATCAATGCAAGTATATAGAATAAGATGAAAGATATCAGAGAAAACAACTATTAAAAGTATTTTAGAATTATCAAAATAAAATAAAACTAAAACTAAACAAAAATTTTAAAATTTTTTAAAAAAGATGACACAGAATAAAATTCCCACTCGTTGAAAGCATTTAGATTAGACATCAATTGTAATCATACCAGTTCTTCAAAGTTTCCTCCTTGATCAAGAGGAGCATTATTAGCTTATGATCATGAAGCAATTGATCATAAATAGCTTTAATTACAAATTTCATACCAATAAACCATAATGACCCAGTATGAAAGACAGTGTCTACCAAAGAAGTTGTTCTAAAAATTTAAAAGACCTGTTAGTGATTTTCTAATTAATTGGAGAATATCTATTTTTTTACAAAAGTTTTTCATGTCTTCCATTAAGAAACTGATCCTTTGCTAATGTCTAGTCATTTGTCCCGGGCTCTCACGAAAGAGATATGTCCTGCATCATCAGCCATTGGCGTGCTGCTGCTGGAAGTCAATCTGAAGATCAAAGTCTGTGTGTTTGCTCACTGCCTTCTGCATTTCCCCTTCACCCAAGGAGAATCTGTCAACTTCACTGTGGGAGGAGCCCTATATTAAGTAGACTGAGTCAGACTTAACCGGACATCGGCACGGATAATACTGAGCTTTTTGCCGATTAGAGATGATCATTGGCGTTTTACTCAGTCACCATTTCCGAAGGGGCTCATATCTCTTAACATCTTCAGTTCAATCTGATTGATTTATCGTTAAAAGCAAGATTTTGCCTACATTGCACTTTGGAAAGAGTCCTTCAACTTAACTTTGCATCTGTAGTTACACAGTAGCCACAGTTTCAAAGGACATATTTACAAATGAAGATTCCTAGTTGCTATTCAGTTAAAGCAGGAAAGAAATTCACATAAAGGACAAACAAACAAACAAAATGTAAAGAAATATCACATCTAAGAAAGCCATATTTGGTTATTAGTTTTCCTTTAAGGATTCCCACTGAAGCTGTATATCCTAGGCGTTAGTGTGGGATATGCATAGAGTCTTGTAAATTTGCAACTATTGCCATCATTCATCTAACTATCCCTCCCCACAAAGCATCTTTAGTTGCTTCCCGTGCTTTCGTAGCACGCATTTGCCGCCTATGTAAAGCAGAAATTATGGTAGGTTACCCGAGTTCTCTTTGCTCAGTTTAAACATCGAGAAAAGGAAAAGACTGAACAGAAAGCTCTCGGTCAGACTTTAAAACGCCAAAACATTGCTGGATTTGTGCCCAAAGCTGAAGAGAAGACAGCCTGCCCAGACAAACCGGGAGATGCTAGGGTGTGGCCCTCAGCATCCGGCCCTGCTGGTTTGGCTATGTCAGAGGGCTGCAGTTGGTTAGGTGTGACCCTGTAATGCTTGGCAGGTCTGGGTGTTTGTGTTGGGCCTTCGGGAGGGCAGCAGGAAGCGGTGGATAAGAAGAGAAGAAAAATGGCTTTTTGAGAGACCGTTGTTGTGGCAAGGCACCAGGCAGCTGTGAAGTTTCTCCGCTCAACGCTGTCAGCTGCTTTCTGATCTGCCAGGTCCTGTTTTCCTCTTAAACTAATCGAGGAATGACCAGCGGGCGTGAGAGAAGTCATGGCTCAAGGAGAAACCAAACCGGGGGAAATAAACAGGACGATTTATGTGTGATAGGTAAAAGAAATATGGTTTTTACTTTAACTTGAAAATACACATTTTGTAAGTGGAATTTTATCCCCCTGATTATTCCTCTAAAGATCGGTCTGAAATAGACCTGTAAAGAAAAACCCTGTATTAGGAACTAGAGTAGGGAGGGGAGATCTGCATAATATTTAGCCATAGGGGTGCAGTAACAAAAAAAGACTCTTTATTAGTGATTGGGGTGGGGGAAGAGATCTGCCTAATATATAGTTATTAAGGTATAATAAACTATGCAAAAATTAATCCAAAGAACTTGAACTTTCTGAACCCTGCTCCCTGTCCATCAGATACCCTTTCCCTTACAGCAATTCCCACAAGAGAAAAATTAAAATATTATTGCATATAGTGGGTAGTTGGAAAATTGGGGACCCCGGTTGAGAAGCCAAGGTTGTGCCTTTTAAACAGCTGAAAACCAGGGTGAAAAGTGAATGTATGTTTAAAATAAGTGGACTCTCACTGTTTCTGGAGAAGTACCCTAGATCTAATTAGTCATAGGGAGGTTGTGATGTCTGTTGTGTCAGACTCCCCAAAAGGTTCAGGTTTAGAATGATGTGTTTCTTGAGGTACAGTGCTATTGTCAACCAAGAAATTCACAGAATTCTCATAGTATGTGCAGTACCAATAACTGAACAGTGTCCACCTGGAAAACTAAAGCTATGAAAATCAATGATATTACCTCTGACTCCATTTAGTTTCAAACAACAAAACAGAGGATTAGTCGGAAGAACCATTTGTTTTGATTATTAAAACACAGCAGAGTAAGTTGACAGTAAACACAATAGTCATTTCGGAAGGAAGCAAAGGTGAATTACTATTTTTACAAAGTTTGAAAACTGGCTGGCAATCATTTCTGGGTAGTGGATCACATCTTTCTCACAAACATCTACATTGTGAAAGCCAATGCTCTTTTCAGCTTTGGATGAAGAATGCTTTAAAACTGAAATCTCCTTCTCAGTCAACACTGGGCAGCATTTTACATTAATATGTAAATTCAGAAATTCCTTATCAGGAGTTGGGGAATAGTTCAATCCATAGAATGCTAGCCACACAAATGTGGGGAACCTGAATTCCAATCTCAAGTAGCCAGCTTTGTTTGAACACACCTGTAATCCCAGTATTGGAGGTACAGAGAGGAGGATACCTAGGGTTGCTGGCAAGATACAAGACAGTACTGGCAATTTTGTGATCTCTTCCAGATTCACCGAGAAAGCCTTCCTCCAAAGTAATACTATACAGAGAGTGACAGAGAAAGATATCCAACACCACCTTCAGGATTTCAGATGTACATGTATACACATGAATATACATAACACATACAAAGTAAACACAGCAGACACACACACACACACATACAACTTCTTTGTCAACACAGAATAAAACTGTAAAATAAACTCCCTTATTTGCTAAAATTGTATTGAATTATTTCTAATAGATCAAATCTCAAAATTGAAATCATCCTTTACAGATCTTTCTGAGACTGAGGTATTTTTCAGACTATTGTTTTTATCCTGCATTCAGTTTGGTTTTCATGTCTGATTTGTACCATTCTTTGTTTCACTTTTGTTTTGAAATTTCATTTCAGTCAGAACCTGACATCACCAAACAAACAGAAAAGTAAAGATCCTACAAATTCAGCTGAATAAAACATGGTTTGCTAGCTGCTCTTTCCAGACACCAGAGGGCAGAAGAATCACGGAGGTAAAATCTCTGTGACTCTGTAAGTTTATTAAGTTAAAGCATCGTGGACTAGGAATTGAGATTTGGCATTGGTCCACAGTGGTACAACATCCTACCTAAACCAAGGAAATTAAACAAGATAAAATGAACCGTGCCTGTAAATATTTAACTGAGGTCCCTCCTGGGATATAAACTCGGTGTTCAATCATAAAAGTAATATAGATACAGAATATACAAAACCAAAGACTCTAACCAATGTACAAGAAGCAAATTCTGTATTCAGCAATCTTTCATTGAAGTTAGAAGTATTTCCATATATTAAAATAAAAATATCAAGTGTCACAAGGCTACAGAGTTTCATTGTAATTGTGTAGAGGACAGACCAGGCCTAGGAGAAGCAATTCAAGATTCTAATTATTAGTATTTATGAAAATGTCAGTCATAGGAATGTGCAGTTGCAATTTTATATAAAACTCCTGAATTGGAGGAAGAGCATAGTTTTGTACTTTTAATAAGCACAGATAGAAGAGTATGGGAGAAAATAAAATAAATATTATTAGTTTTAGATAGGTTATGTTGGCATATATTTGTGGGGGAAATGTTAAGAAAGAGGTAAATATTATATCAAAAGACAAGGGAAGGACTGACTGGAAAACTCCTCCTAGCCCTTTCGGTCTGCTGCTTGGGTAATTTGAGATTGGGTATACTATTTAATTACTTTGGACACTAATTTCCTCCAGTGTAATATGAGGGTGAGTTATGATGTCTCTATCACTCATTCTAACTCATACATTCTCAAATTTTACAAGGGTGGTCACTTGATAGTCTGTGAAACCTAATTTCACTGATTTTATGAATGTGGTTATTTAAAGTGATAAAGTTCATTTGGTACAAGCACTTGCGTAATACATTTTCACATCAACTACATGGTATTTCCAACTCAACGTCAGCATTACAATTTAAATTAATTTATTTTCAATAAATAAAATACTTGCAATGTAGAAACAGGATGATCATTAAAACAAATAAAATAGTAAAGAGTTATTGAAACATAACTGAACAAATGAATACAAAAATTTAAAAATGTAGGCATTCTTTTAGCCATTTCAAAATTTGGTCATAACTATTTTGAGGGTACAGCAGCAGATCAGCATATTTGACATATTTTGTTTTCTCTTTTATCACTGATGAAAAACACTAACATATGCATCTTCTGGTGTGTGGGAGTCAGTAACTGCCATTTCGGAGGAATGACTGTGTGCTTAGATGTGTCACGTAATGAGTATTCTTTAAGGTTTCCACAGCATTTACGGCTTTTTCAGGCGGTGGCTGAGAAAAAGGTGACAGCAAACCTCACCGCAGTCTCTTTCACTTATAACTTCAAGGCAATGTTGGTATGGAGTTATTTTGATAACTGTGTTCAATGAATGAGTATGGTAAGATTCCGTGGCTGTGCCTGTGTATCAAAATTATTTATTGTATTTAATGTAGATGGCCCCGATTCCAAACCCTTCCACTTACAATACCCAGATGATTTGGGGGGGGGGGGGGGCGGACACACAGCCAAAACCAAAACTGTAATGGCTTGAATTAAATCGGTATCTGAAAGTAGTGTAATCATTTCTAGTATTATTGCAATCCTATTCTAAGTAACAAAGATGTGGGACAACTAAGTATTCCCTGATAGATGAACACATAATAAGAACGTACACACACACACACACACACACACACACACACACACCACTGGAATACGATGAGCTATAAAAAAAGTAAAAAGAATTCTACCATATGTAACGTGAAAGAGCTTTTAGGGTACTGCTTGGTAAAGCAATCCATTCGCAGATGTCTGGAATTGACTTATATGAAGTACCAATGTAGGTAAAGTCACAGAACCAGGGAACAATATGGTGGCTATCAAGGGACAGGTAGTAGAGAAGAGAGAGAGTTGGAAACAATGGACACATCATCTCAGCCAAGATGAATGAGCTCTACCTGCTATGCAACCTTTAGCTCCACACTGCGTACTCATGTATTGCAAACTGTCAAGGCCTACATATGTGAATCCGTTCCACCCTGACTAAAGGTCAAGGAGTTTGAGCTTATTTTTACTCCTTCAAAGTTGTTGACAACAGGTGTGGCTACAAACAAGAGATCCCGACCTAGGGTGTGGTTAATTAGTATTTTGAGTATAGGGCTGAATCCACTCGACTTTGCTATTCCTGCTCCTCCAAAGAAGTTTGGCTTTGGTAGGAGGTTCCAGGGAGCAGCTGCCTGTAGAATACTTGCTCTATTCCTTATATGAGGTTAACACAACCTGTGGCCTCCCTCTTCCCTTTGGAGTGAAGTACATAATCGTGTGGAAAATAAAGATGAGTGATTCAGGGCTGAGTACTCACTGAATGCCCCTCCTGGTGTTATTCTGACTTTTATGTCTCTTACATTTCTCTCCTTTTTGCTTAATAATTCTAATCCTCACACTCCTATCCTGGAACGTGCAAATGTCATTCAGGCTGGACTCCAGCAGATGTTGGCCCAACTTGCAGTTTATGGCAGATGGCCCCCAACGTTTGGCTTACGTCAGCAAATTAAATGAGAAGTTATATCCCAGGCGAGGTGGGACTCTTTCAGTGACGTGGTTGCCTGAGAGTCACCCTGGCTCCTGAAGGAAATTTCTCACCCATGTAAATGACACCAGTAAACCCATTGGCCCAGTCTAGCTGGAGATGTAATGGGTTTTTGTGTTTGTGTGGCTCTCATTGGGTTCTTTCTGTTGTTTTCACATTTCCCCAGAAAAAGTCACCCTCTTTCCAAATATATAAATTAATAAATAAATAAATAAACAGCAACATATTACAAATATAAAATTATCCACAGAAATAACAAATACCCTCCCAAATAAACTAGTTAACTAAAATAAAAGAATAATTAATACCTAACGGGTAAGACAAAATATCCTGGAAAAATTCATATTGAGAAAAATAATGATAATAATAATATAGAAATAGCTGCATAATAATACATACAAGTTTAGTTACACTACATACAATGAAATCAGGAAGATAAGAAAGCTCAACTACCAATTATTTTTCTCCTAATAATAAGCACAAAAGTGCAATACAAAGTAGAATTTAAAGGGCTAAAATTTCTCTTGATGATTATTTTAGATGTCTTGGTGGAAATATTTAGCTATCCTTAAGTAGGCATACAGAACATTAACCTTTTTGATACTAAGGTTTGAGGAACCTGTAGTTTACAAAGACAGAAACGTGCTCTTCAGTTATTTGTGGGTACATGTGTGTTCTCTCATGTCTATGTTCACATGCATATCTGTTCACCTGCATATGAATCACAGGGTCAATATGGATGTCTTCAATTGTTTTATGCCTTATTTTTGAAGACAATGTCTCCCATTGATCCTGAAGCTCAGGAATTTGGCTAGACTGGCAGGCCACGAAGCCCAAGGGATCTTCCTATCTTTGCCTCCTCAGCAGTAGGAGGGATTACAGAACTACGGCAGCATCCAATCTTGTTTTATTTTGTTTGTTTGTTTTGTTTTTCTTGAGACAGGGTGGTTCTTGGTAGCCCTGTCTGTCCTGGAACTTTCTCTGTAGACCAGACTGACTTTGAACTCAGAGCTCAAAGATCTGACTGCTTCTGTCTCCCAAGTGCTGGGGGTAAAGGCGTGCATCATCATGGTTGGTACATCCAGTTTTTTATCTAGTATTCAGGGATTTACCCACAGACCCTCTCACTTTCACAGTTACTGGGAACCATTACCCAAGCCCATATTTTATAGCAAATACATAAATTATAAAATACATTTTACTTTTTCTCATCTGTCTTTAAATATGGTTTACAGCATTTGAAAATAAATGTAGACTAAGATGAGTCCTCCTCCTCCCCTCCACCTCCCCACTCGTACCAGTAGCTTCCCTATCTAGCCTGCTTAAGGGTCGGCTGCTTAGGGACCAGCCTCAAATTCACAATCTTCTTACTAAATCCTTCAGCCTGCTGTGATTACAGGTATATACCATTAAAATTTCCTGTACTCTAAGTTATTTAGAAACTCTTCTACTCTAAGAATTGTAAATTATTTTAAAGTTCAGCATAATAAATAAAAAATGAATGCATATCAAGAGCTTTTAAAAAAAGAAATAGACACTAAGAAATCCTAGAGGCATATGAAAGATAAAAGCAGAGATGGAGAAACAAAACTATTATTCATTTGACATTTTCATGTGATTTACAATTTTTCATTCTGGACAACTAAATTGACATATCTGCACTAAATTCTGTAATAACATCACAATACAAACAATAGAACATAGTCCACTGTGTTCCTTAATACTTAAAATTGTCATTCAAAAACTTTTAAGTTTATTTGAATAATAGAAACATTAATTCATCTCTATAAACAAATAATAGTTATTTCAAAATCAACAGCAAGCATATCGGCTTTAAGAAACGTCATAGTTGGTAATAAAAGAATTGGGAGTTGAGTGTAACATGAGGGAAATAATTCAGTTATTCAGTTGGGTACATACCGTTCCGGGTCGGGGATAAGGTATCCTTCCATCATACTGGACCCAGCGATGGTCTGCACTTTCCTTATGAGCATAGGGGCCATTAAAAACAGCTCTGATGTCAGCCATACTGTACACACAGACAGCAGAGCCCTTGAAGATGGAGCTGAAAGAAAGGGACGCGATCCAGTCATTCATCCAGTGTGCACATAACTGTGCCCAAGAGCTTTGTGGAGAACAGATGGCACATTCTAGTTGATAGGCATTGACAAAATATGTGCCTACGTCTTGAAGGAGTACTTATCGACAAGTAGTTTTGATTGACATGTGAGGACTATAAGTGTCTTACAGGTAGGTAATGGAAGCATGAAGCAAGGAGGGTGCGGGAGGACTGCCAAGTGGATCATCATGGATCCTCAGGGGACAGGTGACAACAGTGATTCTCAACCTTTCTAACGCTGCGACCCTTTAATACAGCTCCTCATGCTGTGGTGACCCCGACCATAAAATTATTTTCATTGCTACTTCATAACTGTATTTGCTACTGTTATGAATAACAACGTAAATATCTGGTATGCAGGCTATCTGATACGTGACCCAAGGGGGGTCACGACGAACATGTTGGGAACCAATGATGCAGAAAAACTGTAGGCTAGAAATGATTAAATATGATGCTCACTCACATATTGTTTAGTTTTTGAAATCATTATAATACTTACAAAGAGATTAAAATGTAAGAAGTTATATCATCTGTATTTAAAACAGTAATCATTTTATAAACCATACCATTTATCTTAGGTTGTCGGACTCGTTGCATGTGTGTTTGCTGACTTAAACATTTTCCTGGCCTTTGTCATCCCACTAAAAGTGCGTGCATATCCAGAGTTTGGATAACAAATTTGTTGTTCACATCATTTTGTTAAATAAAGCAGAAATAAACTTTCATTGCTTGAACTGGGCTTATGAATTCCAGTCGCTTACTTAACACTTAATGTGGTCATAATCATGTGGTTTCAGCAGACATACTAAGCAGCTAAAATTTTCCCAGGAATTCTAAAACTGTACAAGACAGAGATGACAATTGTTAGCACCCTTTAGGGATTGATTTTTTTTTTTTGCTTTATTCCTGGAAAGTAAAATACATTTTCTTTGAGGCTTACTCTGAAAACTAAGAAGGACCTTTCTCACCGAATGACATCATCCCTGCTTTACATAAACTAATGATTCTTCAGCATTTGGAAGCTCAATCATTAACAGTCTTGGAATGGTATCAATGGGAAACATCAGAAGGTAAGGGTAAGCAAGCAGATAGGAGGACATTGTGATAATAATCAATATCTGTCTATTATATTTTAAAGAAATAATATACCATTATCAAAGGGCAATTATGTCTTTTCGCTAGACAAAGATATGACATGCATTCTAAAATTACCGCCGTCTTCAAGGTAACATTAAAAATAAAACAACAAAGAACACGCAGAACAGAGAGCTGTTTTGTGACTTTACACCCTGGGTGGGCAGAAATTTGATAGGAAAAAAAATGAAAGAAGTATCTTGGGGCTCTGTCTCCCTGGCACATATCTACATCTGTGTGTGGAACACACATCAACTTCAAAGAAGAATTTTGTATGGAAAGGGGCCAAGACAACTAGAGCTGAGATACTTGAGCCACTGCAGGCAATTGCTCCTCTTGCATTTTTTAAATATTCTTTGCACATTAATAGAAAAATGGATTCCTAAACAGCACATCTTGGGGTGTCTTTGTAATATCCACATTAAAATATTTTCTTCTTCGGTCTCACAATTGATCAAATATTCTTTGTTTGCTGATATATTTTGAATCCACGAAAATTTCAAGCTTTTAAGGGGCTCATCATGGAGAGAAAAAGTGGTAAATTTATTCAAATAGAGACACCAGAGTCATTTCTTTCATTGTCTATAACAATCCCTCCAAGTCCTCCAATACTAACGTCTAAGCACATTGGTAAAGAGTTAAGGGAAGATGCGTGCAAAACTGAGAAGAATTCTAGGTATACAGTGAAAGGGTCTGTGTACTCGAAACAGAGTCAAAAGTAAGTCATTGAATAAAACAGGATGAAGACAAAAGAGGCCACACCTTTATAAAGAGTTTGTAGATGCCACTACAAACTCATGGAAGTCATGTAATCTCAGCAATATTACAAGGCAGCACTATGCAGAAACCAGACAAGAACATAGGTATGAAAATGAGGACAAGCTTCAGGCTGGCCTTATTGGTAGGAATTGGCCACTAATCTTAGAGAGCAGTTCAGTGGACTGTTCAGAGCTGCCACGTCCGCCTGTTGGGGTAACAAGGGGGTTGTGATACAGATGGTTTGAGGTCAACAGTGCTCTGTCCTCTGATGAATTACAGCTTCATCAATTAACTCAGTCCCTCATTCATGTATTTCTTCCTCTATGGTTATACATACGGAAAGCACTAATTATGAATATTACATGTATATGTTTTTGACCTAACCATTTTATACTGTGACTTCATATTAGAGACATGCCTGTTAATGTGTGCAGTGGCATGAGTGCAGGTGAGTCAATGATGCATCATGAATACCAAAAAAAATAAAAGCCTGTAAACCATAGGACCACAGGAATATACTGGGGGCTGGGTGAAAGTTAGCTGTGATAATTAGGATAGAGCTACCGTGCTGGTGTGAAGAGAACTAATATGAATACATTTCTCAGACACTAATACCAGGTCCAATGATAAAAATATTTGTGCTACACAACCATGAAGGGAAATTAAAAAGATCATACAGCTATTGTAATAGTTTGAACATAAGGTACCCATAATAGACTCATTTTCTTTTAAATAACTGTTTCCAAGTCAGTAGTGCTATTCTTTGATGTTGGGCGGGCGATGGGACCTTGCAGAGAAAGTAGGTCTCTGGGTAGTAGACCTTGATGATTATAGCCCCACCCTCCTTCTGGCCCCTGTCTTGCTTTGCTTCATAATTTCCTCAAGTGTGAGCAAGATTTTTCTAAGAACAAGGGCATGTCATAATGAATTATATCTTGGAAGGTTGAGTCATTTCTCTTAAAAATTGCTTCTTTTGAGTATTTGGTCACAGTGATAGCTAGAGTAGCTTCTAATGCAGAGCGGAGATGAAGCATCGTGGACGGATATTAGCACGCCAACGCCTGTGAAACAAACTAGTCAACAACTATTTGGCTCCTATACATGAAAAACTTCAAGGACAAAAGCATTCTCTTTGGGGCTGGAGAGATGGCTCAGGGGATTATAGGTTTCCAATATCCAATGCAGACAGTTCACAACTGTCTGTTAATCCAACTTCAAATCCAGATACAAAGTATCATATTTGATGCCATATTCTGACCTCTATGGGCCTCCGCACACACTTGCACTTACACACACATGGACACAAACACATGACAATAAAATATATAAATAAGAAAGCTCTTTTTAAAGCTTGAAGTAAGAAAGTACAGAATGGACTGGCATCAGACTCACCAGATATGAGAGTTTGACACGGCCACAAAGATCCTCATTATTCAGCACAGACAAACAACATACACAAATCAAACAGGTAGCATTTCGGTGTGTCAGCTTCACCAGGCTAACATATTCAACTATTCAAATAAAAGGCTTATTACTCGGATGAATGTATTTAATAGATACGATCAAATTACATGATCAGTTCATTTTAGGGAGATGATCTTTGATAATCTGGGTGAATAGATTCACAAACATTATAAAACCCAGCAAAAATATGCTCAGATTCCGTCACTGAAGTAACTTGTGCTATGCTGAGAATTCAACTCCCTACCTTTTCCCAATAGCCTGACTTTTGGTTTTTGGAATTTCCTAGCAAAATCCCAAATCCTGTAACCTAATTTCTTCGAATAAATCTCTTCATATGTTAGGGAAAAAAAAGACTTGTGTTCAACCTACCTGGTTGTGGTAAAGACTCCATATACTACAGGATTTCTTTCATCTCTCGTAGGGAGTAAATAAATGTCTTCTGTTAATGGAAAAATAATTATGTACCATATTTTTCTTTTTCAGTCGTACATTTGCTTTTTAATAATATATAATAGTTCAAGAACTCTAAGCAACATAAAGATGAATCACTACAGTATTAAGGACTTAAGGGTAAAAGCTTTCTCACGAGCTATGTGGCATAACCTCTTAGTGGGATGTGTCAATCAAGTGTAAATGAGATGACTCAGTTGGCAGTCGCCATGACTATATTTAATTAAGAGTCTGTGATTCCATATAAAATGGAAACCAGAGACCAAAGAAACATTTTACCCAACAGTTTAAAAACATGTTGTGCTGCAATGGGCCGAGCCTCGTCTGTCAATGTGAAAATATGAGCATGTGCAGTGGATACAGCACTAAAATGTCTTTTTAATTGATTTTTATTGAGCTTTACATTTTCTCTCCTCCCCTCCCTACTTTTCTGCTCCCCTTCCACCCTCTCCCAAGGTCCCCATGTTCCCAATTTACTCAGGAGTAAGCTGTTTTGCAGGATTATGCGAGATATGGGTGTGTTTATTTTCAATATGAGTAAAGCATATAACACTGAGGAAATAAGTAGAGGAATTAACCATTCTGCATGCTCGAAAATAAAATTAGAAGAAAAAAACTAACAATGTTGGCTTTATGTGCAACTAACATCTTTTCAGAACTAGATTTTAGAGGAATAAAAAAGAAGAAATGAAAAGAAATCTGTCTGTAGTCTCTCTAAATATGTTTTGAGTGGATGACCATGGTCAACAAGTCTTCCACACTCCCCAGCAGAGGGCAGCCTAGGAACAAGGAATCCATCCAGACTCTTTCCACCTGGAGGAACTTGCTTCCACCAAGGAAAGAGGGAAGAATGGATAGACTTTCTAGCCTCTTGGTCTTCTAATTACTAAATTATACTTCCTTTATTCAATTTGAGGTTCCTTTGAATACAGAAATACTTGGAGTCTTGTGCCTCCAGACTGAGAGCAAAACATAAGCTTTGCATGTGTGAATGTCATTTAGCAACAACAATTCCTCCAGGCTGCTGTTAATTGTGAATGGATGTATCTACGTGATGATGCTAGAATAAACACATGCTGAATTACTTGATTAAGTCACAAGATTTTTCTAAGAACAAGGGACATGTGACTTACGGAGTTCATCAAAATGAGTATCGGCCCCATCGCTTCCAGGAATTGAGCAAATCAGTCTCGCCTTAAGAAAAGTAGTCCATTTGTTTATCAGACTTCGTTGCCCGCCTACATCATTCTAAAAGAAAGGGAAACAAGAAGGTTAAAAAGTTACCAATAGGAATCTACAACTAACTAAACCTGGTTGGCTTTACAGATAGTACCTTAGGAACACTACCTGTTTAAAAGGCACGCAATCCGAGTATTTACTTCAACTACTCAATCACGGAAAAGTTAGTTTGTCACTCGACCATAAATGTTTTCTTACGGTTAAATGAAAGCAATGCGAGCATTTTAACTCTGGTGAGTGAGTGGATGCATGCAGAGTGCAGTAATTAAAGCAGCCTGGAACCCAGTGCTGTGCCTGCCAAGTTTCTGTTCATGACCTATAAAATGCTAACACATCTCTCTTTTGTCATTGATAAAATATGATTAATGTCTTGAAATTCAGTTATTTTGATGATCAAATGGAAAGTTTTGGGTAATGTGTTTAGTGTAGTGCCAGGCAACTGAGGTTCAATAGCTGTTAGGATGACTTATATATCATATTGGTACTTAAGAACCATGTTTTCATATTTTCAAAGTAGGCTTAATTATAGAATAAAAATAGTCTTCCGCAAACTAGTGTAGTATTAATTAAACATCAAGGAAACATAAGTGTACACATACATGCACATGAAAATAATTTTCTGTATTAACCTATATTTTCACACATTACTTCTCAGAAGATTTTTATTTAAGATAGTTTTAAACACTGAGCCAAACATAGACATCCACTTCAAATAAACAGAATAACCAGAGTGTCCTTTTATACATTAAATTTATAAGATTATAAAAAATGTTTTCAAATAAGCTAGCTTTTTCCTGTGCTCATAAAGAATAAAATGCAAATGATTAATGGGATGCATACATTAATAATATTATTTCAATCAAAATTATTCTTAGATACGTTTTCCATTATTCTACTTACATTTAACAATGTCATATAAATCTTTTGTCTTTTTTCATCCCAAATTATAGAAATTTAATAAAAAATTTAACTGACAAGTTTGGTACTTGACTATCGAGTGCATACCTTGTCTACTTAATGTCTTTAATCTAGACTAAATTGAAGGAGAATGTCTGGATGACCATTCTAAATAAGAAAATCTAGTCCATATACAATATATCTACACACACACACACACACACACACACACACACACACACACATACTCATATATACTACGTTCTTCAAAAAAGGAAGGGGACACAGAAGGAAGACCAACTAGCCTCCTGTCTTCAGAGACCACACACAGAGTGTCACTCTATGCCCCTCACTGTGACTCATCTCTTTCATTCCTTCCTATTGAACAGGGACATGTCTTGATCAGCCAAAAGAAGCAATAATTATTCTTTTATTGATTTATTTTAGATGTATAAGATACAACCATATAAATTAAAGGATAACTTTAAACTTTAAAGGCATCAGTCTTGAATGAAATACTTCAGGTACGTAGTCAACAAATCATAACATCTAACAGATCTTTGTCCCACTCATTTTTTTTTTTCAAAATTTAACACTGGGTCTCATTCTGTGGCCCTGCCTGGCCTGGAACTCACTGTGTAGACCATCGTGGCTCGAGCTAGCTGAAAGCCACCTTCTTCTGCTTTCTAAGTGCAGGGATCAAATGTGTGTATCACTGCCCAGCAACTGTCTCTTTCCTTTAAAGTTTAAATGATTCTAAGACATTATGAAGAATAGAATAAATCGGTAGGATATATGTGCTTGTGGTTACATATATAAATATCTAATCATATGTATGTGCACAGACACAATAAAAATACAATTGTACACACAGAAAGCCCTTCAATTCAGGGGAGAAAGAAGAGAAAGGCTTTAGGTGATTTTGTTGTTGGCGTTTTGTTTGCCATCCATGCAGCTTAGATTTTTTTGCATTTGATAATAATAAAATCTGCAATAGCATTTAATTTCTAGATGGTTTAAGTTAGCACCAGAAACTTCTAGGTGCCTTTGCTGATTAGAATATTCTTTTCTTTTCTTTCCTTTTATTTATTTTTTTGTTTTGTTTTGTTTTTTGTTTTTTGAGACAAGGTTTCTCTGTAGCTTTGGTGCCTGTCCTGGAACTAGCTCTTTTAGACCAGGCTTGTCTCAAACTCACAGAGACCTGCCTGCCTCTGCCTCACGAGTGCTGGGATTAAAAGCGTGTGCCACCACTGCCCGGTGATTAGAATATTCTTTACAGTATCGCCAATCGGGTGCTTAATAAATATATGTTTAATCGTCAAGAAATAAATAGCTTTAAAAACTGGCAAAATTCTTTAGAAAGGTTTGGGGAGCCACGTCTGGAGCCTCTGCTGGAATTTCTGCACACGGGGAAAATGAAGAGAGGTGTTTGGGATGCAGCAGATTCGATTCTCCATCTCGTTAGTGACAGGCAGTGTCAGGGCACATGTGGAAAGATGAGTTGAAGAAATGACCCGGGGGCTGGAAATTAGGGGAAAAGTACAACAGATAGAGCAATGCAAAACATACTGAGAACCAAGACAAAGCTTGTTTCAATGAAAACTGGGATCAATTAAACTAGTAAAGGAAAATGTTGGAAAAGTAAATTAGGGGAAGACCAAGAGAGGCTTTCATAGAAGGCCAAGGTGCCTGGATGTTATTAAGTATACAGTGAGGAAGTGCTCAAGGATTGCAATTAGAAAAGAAACGAAAAAATCATATTTGTCTTTTAAAAAACCACACAGCAGACTCTTTATTAATGCCACTCAAGTAACAGGCATGTCTATAATTGCTCCTAAAATTCTATTATGTATATTTAATATCTGAGTATCATTGCTCAAACAGTATGCTACCTATTTGATGATTCTGATGTCTCTGAAGATGTAAAGGCAGGCTTATCTAAATATGGCTTTTTGAATGATCATATCTCGGAGTATCATTCTTTTCTAACCCTGGTGTATCAAATGTCAGCAAGTACCCATATTCAAACATTTTCCCTATTCTACTTTCAATTCTTATCTATGGTAAAAAATGAAAAAATTCTAACGTACTAGCTCCAATTTTGTTGATTAAAAGGGGGACTGTTTATTGTTTAATCTGATGAATAAAAACGTGCACATTTTTAAATGGAACAATCTTGCCTTGTCTCTCTATCCAGCAATCCTGTCAAGTTTCTTAAGGAGCTCATGATAAAAACAAACAAACAGAACAAACCAAGTCAAAGCTTCCTGCTCTCAGCAGTGCAGCGAACACAGCTTTGGTACAATGCTCTCAGTAAACACTGGAGCACTGAAGATTGACTCTCGGGGAAACCTGGAGCGCAGCTAGGCAAAGCCCACTGCAGTGGACTTTGTATTTCTTCTGCAAGGAAGCATCAGTCTGACTTTGTTGTCCATCTGTCAGCCTCTGTGTTTGTTTGCAAATCCACAAAATCCCCTCTGAGAACTTTTAGCCCAGAAGAAGACTGAGCAAAGGTAATCACTCTTGTCCCAAATTGTCACAGGTTCGCTCTTCTTTTGAAGCTCTACAGAAGCCAGTGCTCTCACCAACACAAAGATTTATTATTGAGATGTCAGAATGAGCAGCTCCCGGTCACCAGTCCGGCTTCTGTGTGCCTCCACTCTATTTATCAGGAGTGCTTTGTTGTTATGCCCTCTGCACAGAGATGCACATGAAAGTAACAAAGAGATAAGGGAAAACAAGCCTGAACCCTTGTGCTTCCCCGGGGTGGTGAGTAGGGACAGTGCCTCTGTGTTGTTTGCTTGTGTTGTGACAACAGATTATGAATGGTTTTCGTCAAGTAGATCAGTCGTGATATATCCTAATGGATAGAAATCCTTTCTTCTGGGCAAGCAAATTAGGTTTATATAAACATTAAACTGCCATGCAGAGTAGCTCAGGGCCATCACACATGAGCTTTTACAGAGTGTGTCTTGTGACCTAAGGCTCACAATACTGGGTTCATATGCTAAACAGTTTATGGAATAAGTCACCCGGTTTAAAGATCTCTCAGTACTTTATACAGCCACTTTCACCTATGCTTAAAAAAATATAAGGAAATATATTAATTGACATTAAATTGTATTGCTAAATTCTTGAAATCAATACAATCAGGAATTGAATTGAGAATATATTGAAATTGTATGTTCAAGGCATGGAGATGTGTTGAGTTAGTAGAATGTTTGCATAATATATAAGAAAATTGGGTAATCTTAAAAATTATGAGTTCAAGAAGTCAAATGTGTTACACAAGCAAATGGCTAGTTTTCTTCTCTGCTCTTTTTCTTAGTAGTTTGTGTATGTATATTTTTATTTTGTCTTCTAAGATATCTCAACTGTCAGCTGTTAGTAGGTGGGGATAAAAGTTCTTGGCTGCCAAGCTGCCTTGAACTTACTTGAGTTCCTAAGAATCAGAAAAGCCTTCAGTGGCTTTAGAAGCAGTAGGGAGTAGGTCTCCATAGATCTGATGTTGGTCAAGGGAAGGGGAGTCACTCTGATAGTTTCTTTTACCAGACACAGGTCCCTATAACTGCACTCTCTCAAGTAAACAAATAAGGCTGTGTTTCATGTGACACATTGAACACCCATTTCTGTGTGAGGTACTGAGGCTTCACCTTTGTTTCTACGACTCACCTGACAGGATTACGAAGTATAACATCATGGAAAGACTACCTGAAACAGTCTTCAATAAAATTGCAATTATCTCAGTATAACATAGTGGTGAGAACAGCTTTGTTATTCTCACAGTCACAAAAAGCACAGTCTCAGCTCGCTGAAGACTGAGAGAAGAAAACAGGAAAAGAAACATTGTTCTCTCTTTCGCTTGGGGGAAGGGCAGAGCTTCTCTATCATACATCATTCAATGGACAAAAGGATCCTCATTCAAATTCTTTTTTGTGTACGTTTTGTGTAAGTTTTTCAACATTTAATTTTTCTTTTTATTTCCAGGAGGGTGGGTCATGGGAGACAAAAAATGAACGTGAAGTTCAGAGGATAACATGAAGACGACAGTCCTCTCCTTACAGCACTGGGTTCTCAAACTTGATGGCAAGGCCCTTTATCTGCTGGGCCACTTCATTCACGGTGAAATACTGATACATATTAATGTACATGGTGTAGGACTAATGAAGCTTTGGTGACCCTATTCTAGGTTTCACTTTATTTCTCTAATGTTATGATTGCGGTGGAAATCTTCTAAGTCTAACATCTTGTGTTGGAATTTTCCTTACCATGTTTATTTACTTACATAGAAACATGTAGACATGTTTTAAGTTTCCAAGAACCAGATTCTATCACTAGAAATACCTCAGTGCAGCCCGAGGAAGCACAGAGCAGAGCCAGCAGGGCAGTTACTTTGCAGGCAAGATCATCTTGAACAGTGACAATCTTTAGGTTATTTCATAGCATATCTCAACACAGAATTAATTAAAGCCTGCTCGATGCAACTTTTTATGGCAAATGGCACATCAGATAAAGAATATGAGATGCTGAAATAGAGAATCCATTGAGTCAATATCACAAAGGTACTGACTCCCCAGTTCTTCATGCTATCTTTTTAACAATGGTCTGTAGATGGCCTGTGTATTGGCCTCCAAGAGACAACATCAATGGTAAAATAATATTTTCATTTATTGAAAAAAATGCTATGAACTTTACAACACATTTCAAAACAAGGAGAGTTCTGCTAATTCCAGGTATAATACAAGAACAAACATTACTGATGACAGCAGCTGGAGAGAAGAGAACAGAGAAGATGTTTATTTTTAAATGCTTCGGGACATTCCCCTTTTTGTCCAAGAAGACAGATGAATAGCAGTGGGTCAACACTGAAATTTTAACCAAAGGTAAATCCATAACTCTAACTCTTATTGTCCTAATTTCTTGGAGTGTATTACTCTTTGGGGGTCTAAGGATTGGGAAAGTCTGGATTCCCTCGAAGTAAGTTCATTAACACTGAGCAGCGTTTTTGTGTGTTTGTTTGAGACACCATCTTATGTAGCTGAGGCCGGCCTGGAACTCACTACGTGGCAGAGAATGGCTTTGAACTTCCGCTCCTGCCTCTATCTCCCAAGGTCTGGGGTTACAGGCACGCACCACAATACCTAATTTTATACTAGGTTGGGCATAAAATGTCCACAGAGATTTTTCAAGGAAAAGTTTTCTTTCTGTTTTAGTTTTCTTATTCGTTTCCTAAATAATATTTAGAGGCAACTGCTTGAGATTTGCCATTGCAGAACATCCATAAACCAGGAGAAAATGTTTCTCGAGCTACTTGAGAAACTCAGGAGAGTATTTGAGATGCGGAATATGGGTGACACATTATGCTGAAGAATTTCATTTCTAAGCACAGCAGGTTAAGTTGGGCACACGTAGGCATGCTCTCAGGTAGTATCAAGGCCTACTAATTTTCGCTTTACAAGCTACAGCCAGCATCATAAATCCCTTCCCAAGAATTACTCTGACGGGAAAAGCAGACGGAAGTGCCGCAGAAGCACATCTGTAACTGTGGGCACTAAATCTCTCACTTAGGTTGTAAGTGACAGGCCGAAAGTAAGCACGAACCCCACAGCCCGGTGGAGATCAATAAATACAGAGAGTGCCATCAGCCTTACAAACAAATCTTCAAAGGCAGCGATTGTCCAAATAGGGCCGTATATCAACATAGACAACGCGAGTGGAATGGAAGCAACGAGCTACTAATGAGACCCCTAGGCAAGTTATGTGAAAGGGCCATCCAAATTGAATTCCTGGCGTGGACACGAGGAAATGCTCAAAACAAAAAGGGAACTGGCATAGCCCGCAGCTGGAACCGAGAGTGGGCTGCCTAAGTAAGCCTGCCACAAGGCTTCCAAAAATGAAGGGAATCCACGTGTAATCAAAATAGCCTTGAGGTGCAAAGCTGCCAGCTGGCCTCACTAAGGGACTGGCATTTCCACACATTAATAAGGGCTGAACACACACACACACACACACACACACACACACACACATACACGTGCAAGGAGAATGTGTATATAGGTACAATGGTTTCTGAAAGTACTGAACTGTAAAGTAAATAGACAGAAGTCTCCCCGTCATTTACCTCATCGGCTGTGCCTAACCATCCAGGGAGTGTGTAATTTCTCACCATGGAGATAGAAATAATCTACCATGAATGACCGAAATTCACCGAGGTGTAAGATGGCCCACTTGGTACTTCAAAATATTGACAGTTCAACAAGATTGAACAATTAAATAGAACTCAACAAGGATTTTGTAAATCATTGAAGTCTCAGCACCCTATTTTAAGTTTGAAAGGCTGGCTAAATAGTTGGGCTAGAAAGTCATGATGTTACAAGAAGGTAATTCTTTAGGGGATGTGCCGTTCATGATGGAAATCATTATTAATTTGAAAGAAAGTCTTAAAATAATGGTATTCTTCTGAGCTATTATTTATTCATAGTGTCATGTGAAATTAACATACCAGTTAATTGATACCTCTCCTTTCCACATATCTTAGCCAAAATTCATAGTTCTTAATAATAAATATTTATCAAATATGGTTTCAAGGTACTTTGATTGTGTTCAGAAATACTATACATTTATAAATATAAATATTTTTAAAAATAAGAACAAAGTAGAGAGCTGGAAAGATGACTCTGTGGTTAAAGCATTTGCTGCTCTCCCAGAGGACCAGAATTTGATCCCAGCACCCATCTCTGGTGGCTAACAATGCCCTGTAGTTCCAGCGCCAGGAGACTAAATGGCCTCTGGGCTCCGTATGTTACTGCAGTCATGTAGTGTACACTCATACAGAAACACATTTACACATAAATAAAAATAAAATGAATCTTTTTTTAAAATGAGAGCAAAATAACAGTAGTTCTACATTTACAGTTAATAAAATATCAGCGGGACCTTATGTCACACATTGGAATCCCAGCACTCAGAAAGTAGAGAGAAGGGGATTGAGAGATTTTCAGGTCAGTGTGAATTGTACAGTGAGTTTCAGGCCAGCCTGGAAATACTATCTTCAATTCAACAAAGCAAATGGAAATATAATACAATGCCATTGCTTGCCAAAATATCTTGGTAGTTAATCTGCAGGATACCATTTCCACCTTCTTCAACTTCAATATGTGATTTATTATATGTCCATGCTAAATAATATGTGTGATTGCTCATTTTCAAGTACTATGACAGATTTTTCATTTGTTACATGTAAGTCTCCTATAATAGATTGCTATGTGCTTGCTCATACCCAGAAATCCAAGTCAATCATCCATTGAGCATATGCCACATGTAAATCCAATGCTCTTATTTAAACTTTACATTTTTTGATATAATAGTCATAGAAGATATGGGTGTTTGCATTGTGTAGGTTGAGAATGGAGAAAGAGAGAAGGTAGGACGTGTATACTGAGTTGAATGTTTCTCTCCTCTGGGCAAAGGTCATCAGTTATGTGTTGACTGTCAAATTCTAGCTTTTAAATCGTGTTCGTACCTGAGATTTATGGACTTTAACATCATTGAAAACTGCTTTGGTTTCCTTGTTCTTTCTTTTCTCTTCTCCTCCCGTCTTGTCCACATACTCTCTTCCCCCTCCACTCTATTTTATTGCCCTGCATCAGTGTCTGAAGCACGCAGATTATGGATGCTTGGCTCCCCAACAGCAACTGAGTTTTTATCAGGACATCACTCCAGTGACTTTTGATAGCTCTCCTACCCATCCTACCATACCACAAAACAAATTCTTCTCAAATTGCTTGGGTGGACATTTATATCTTATTTAAAACTGCTGTCGTCCCTCTGGATTCTGTCTGTGTTTCATCTTGCTACAAATATTTCTGAACAGTTTTAGTTACTTCCACAACTCCAAAGTTAACACATACTGCAGATTTCACACTCGAGAGCTGAGATGCCACAGAGCCTCGGGCTCACACTTTTAAGTAGGTTAATATGCTAACACAGTCCAGAGCCACATCGACTGCAGAATGTCCCAATATAACATCTATGCAATTTCCTCTCTCATCAGGGAATGCACCATCTCTGAATTGTCAAGACCCCTGCCTTGTCTTCTAAAACCCAGTTACCATGAATATAGGAGTGCTTTTCTGTATGATAAGCATCATCTAGGATGATACTGCCTATGAGGTAGTTATCACATGATGAGGTCAATATCATTTTGAGGATGGGAACAAGGCAGCACTGTTAATTCAGTTTTTCATCTTTAAAGCCATATTTAACATGTGACCATTCACTGCATCAATAGTTCAGAGAAGACCATGACCGTGGTCATGGATTACACTAATCTGTAATTAATCTACCAATAAGATACTTATTTGCTCTTTAGATATGTACAAATGGATTCTCTTTGAAATATCTCTTAAATAACCCTTCATGCCTTTATTCATACTATGTTGGATAAAACAGGCTTCCTAATCACAAATATTTCTCAATCCAGATGCATTCTTCCAATGCAGGCTAAATATATCCATCCTGCCTCTCTGCACCTCAAATATTGAATAGCTCACGATTGCCTAGGGTCATGTTCTCACTTGCTATCATGGAAACAAAACATCTTATCACCTAATTTACAACAAAAACCTTGCTCCCCGACACATGCTTTGAATTTTTAATACAAGATTTCAGCATCCTATGAGCAAGGTCTGCCCTGACAAACACTGCGTGGAATGCTTGTCCTCTCTTCCTCCATGTAGTGTAGTCCTATTCACACTAAAGAATTCATTTCAATTGTTCCCTTCATATGATGCTTTCAAATGTCACTGATAGCTTAGAGTTCTCATATGTCCTAGTTAAATCATCACACTTTAAGGGTTTCTTTTATATCCTTTACCTCAGTGTAATTTAGATTTCTTTTTTTAAAAAAAAAGAATAACAGCTTAGTATCAGCAGTGTCGTGTGTGTTCTAGGGAAGTCATATGTTGATGCTTTTGGTGAAATATTCAAATATTAGGCATGAATAGATTATAATATTGAACATATTAGTCCTTCTCTTGGACAATCTTTAATCTTTGTGAGTGTTCAGAGAGGGGGAGAGAGAGATAGAAAGCACGCGCGCGCACGGCAGAGAGAGAGAGAGAGAGAGAGAGAGAGAGAGAGAGAGAGAGAAGAGAGAGAGTAAGAGAGTAACAGGGTAGTCTACTACCAAAACCTCTTTCTAACAAATAATTTTATGACAAAAAAGTCAAGAGAAACAGATTTTTCCAGGTAAATATAACAACAATTTTTAAAGTTTAACATTAAAAGGGGCAGAATGTTTTTAAACTGTCAACAGTTCCTTTCCGTGTCAAATTATTAGTTAAATATGAAAGCAAACAATGGCAGCAAGAACAAAACCTTTGTGTTTCCAAATACAGACTGTGGGAAAATATGAGCTGAACTGGCAGGATAAAGGACTGCCATTATAACAAAATAAAACCTTGGAAAGTCGGAGGGGCTTCCACATCCTACTAGGAGATCTTTCTTCTATACTAATTTCTTACAGTTATCACCCTCAATTTTGTTTCACAATAAAGATATATTGTTTTGTTATTGTTTGACATAAAAGTAGAGAAATAATTATCAAGACATTTTTTAAGTAAGGGAAATAAAACAAAAAGAATAAATTGCAAATAATGCCAGAATTCTTTTATGAGAAAGTCACATAAAAAGTAACGGTGAATATGAGTTGGATGTGCGGTAATTAAATTGCGAACAAAGAATTTAGAACCAGATTTCATGGACATTTGACCAATAGATTATGGCTATATAGCGAACAGTTTTAAGATGTGACACAGTTAAAAGAACAATTAAGAGACTCATCTCTTTCCACACTGAGTGTTTTCTTTCTCATACATCACATCTTTATTTGATCTCATGATTTGATAGAACACAATCTTATTGTGTATTCTCAGGGGCTTTTTGAGTTGAGTAAACTCCTTTACTGCTTTATTTTCCTGCCTTTTCATTTCTGCATGGATTTTCTCACAGCTTAAAGAGAACATTCCATGGGTAATGGTTGAAATTCTAACTATAGTTTCCATATAGAAATTTGTAGATATGACAAAGGTTGAGGTATTCATCTACCTTTATGGTTCATTTATACCAGAATGCAACCTTTACTTTGTTAAAAATAAATTTCAGTCAAATGGATTATAGCCATTAAGAAATAAGCATTGAACTTCCCCACAAACAGCGCACTTGTCACACACTGTTTTCAAAAGGACTCATGAAATGCATTTACTGCTTGTAATCCCCTTTTGACACATTTAACATACCCCACTTATACAAAGTGTCAGTCTACTGCGTGACTTTCAGGGTCATTATACCATTGTTATATGGCATGCTTCAGTACACTAACACACTAAGAGCACTCCGGGCCTGGCCATTCATTCCTAGCAGGAGGCTTTAAAAGATGACTACAGTTTTTTGCACTCTGAGAGAATGAGGATGCCTTTTAAACAATCTGTCCCCTGTGGGGTAAAAAGGATCAGTGGGAGGAACAGCATTATTGGCTAGGATAGGACGTAAAGAATGGTCTGTTCTCAAAAGTCGGCTTCATTCAAAAGACATGTTGTCATTAACAGTTTCAAGTATGGTGATGGTTTGTATCCCTGCCCCTAGAAAGGTTCAGAAGCCTGAGGGGACAGAATGAAACAAAAAGTGACAAGCTTAGATGGAAGAAAATGAAAAGTTTGTTTAAGACCAAAGAAAGATTGCTGAAGAAGGTATTTATTAACTTAACAGCTCTTGTTCATAACTGGTTTATGTCTCTTCAGGAGAGTTCTTCCAGCAGAGGCAAATTCAGGAAGAATGCATACATTCAGACACCAAGAGTTTGGCTCCAGTACTTTCTCTATTCCGTAAAGCCCATAGCCAATCAACTAAAAGCCTTGAAGGAACAAAATGTAACTGTCTAAAGCTGTTTATGTGGTCAGTATAATTTATATAAAATGGCAATATTCAGATTTAATTGGTTTTTAATAGATATGTTATGCTTTTAGTTATCTTTTCTTCTTCATTTTTCTCTCAGAACTTAATCTGGATTAATAGCATAGGAAGTATTTGATATAATAAAATAGAATTGTATTTCAAACTCAGTTGGTGCAAACAAAAGACATGGTTGTTCTATGTGTGGTGTATATTTGTAAAAATATAGACATGATTTTGTTAGTATGTAAGTTACTCTAGTGATTATTCAATTTTAAGATGAGATGGTCTAATGTAACATGGAAACATTTTCCCTCTGGGGATCACGACAGTGAATGGTCTTATGGGTAAGGGCATTGAATGGTACCCAACATCAGCAGAGCACCAACAATACGCAAGACCAGGGAGTCAGATAAGAACCAAAAATCAGATTGGAAAATAACTTGTTTTTGCTCTTTAAAGTTACATCTCAAAAATCGCACATGTATAGGAGTCTGAACTGCACAGAACTGTGATCTCATCTTCAGCTTTCTCAATAATGGATGATCTCCTCTCCTTCAATACTAAAGATGCATTACTTCATGCACATAGTCATGGTTCTTAAGAAAAAATAAATGACTCTTGCCTTGCAAACTCTCCCAACTCTTGAAAGAATGCTTCTGTCAGATGTACTGCCTTCCTGGGATGATTCCCGAAAGAAGAAATATATTTTATCATCATCTGGATTATAGGTGTCTGGAATGGGGAATGTTCCAATAAACTTTGCTCCTGTTTGGAAAATAGAGAGAGGTGAAAGTTAAAACAATAAGATCATCCAGTCAGAATCATCTCTGGGACCACTATATACAAAAAAAAAAAAAATAGCAGAATTTTCAGAAAGTGATCCGAGAGTAGCATGCAGGAAACGAGGTGTGCCGATCAACATAGTCAGTGCGGGTGTATGCCGTGGCACAAAGGGCGGCTGCTCACGTCTGCAAGCAATTCCAGGAGTGGCTGCGAAAGTGTCTGGGGGTTCCAACTTTCAGTGATTTCCACTAAATCAGTCTCCAGCCGTATAATCACAGGGATATATATCCCGAGAAATGCTTTATTCAACGATTTCATCATTACTATGCAAACACCATAGAAGTTAATTACAGGAATATCACAGGCTCGAGGTCAGTAGGCAATACAATCTTAAGAGACCGCATTGTCTGTAGAGTATACAGGGTCCCTTGTTGACCAAATGAAGCGCAGACGACTTACCTTCAAAGTCTTTTTCTGTCTAGCAATACTGTGATTATTATGTCCTCTTTCTCATGAGACTACTTCTTTATAGTCAGTGAACTTAGGGCAACCTGAAATGTCATCGGTCATGTAAACTGTGGTATTCTTTATGACACTGTGTGAAATTCACCGGAGATGGGATGAAAATAACCAATACTGCTTAGGTCCTCTCCAGCACATGCCCTGGAGATTCTCATTCTCGGGTGTATCTTAAAGGTGGTCCCAGAGAATTTTGGAGACATGATCTTACTTAAAAGTTCAAGAGGCTAGTTATGTGCCAGGTTTTTTTTTTTTACATATAATAGAAGACTTTTAATGTTATTTGTCTAGCAGTATTAAATAGTATCAACTAGTAGGTTACTATATACAAAAGCACTGAGCAACTGCCAGTGCCTGATGTTCAATCAACATGAGTTAGTTAGTCCTAGCAGCGCTACCCTGTATTAGCAGGTACTCTGGAGCCAAAGGCTGGAACATCACAAGTACAAGGCATCCACAGTGATTTCTGGGCCCACCTTTGCTATTTAGTGAGAATCTGTCTCCAAAAGAGAAAACGTAAGAAGGACTGGAGACACCTCAATAGTAATGCAGGGTTTAAGCCTGCATTAAGTTTGGGTCCCATCGGCAGGAGAGACCTCAGCAATAAGGCAGCTTTTAAACAAAACCGCAAAGCAAGGAAAAGGTCAATGTGATTTTTGAAGGTGACAGTGGTGAAGATGGTGACTGTCCTGTTATGAGGCCCCTGTGATTGGGAAACCTGAGAGCATCATGTACTTGTAGAAATGACATAAAGTTATTCAAAGTTAGCAAAGCCTGTCTGTCCTGACCCAGAAAGCCATCCCTCATATATAGCCCGTGACAAAGTATTGCAGCACAAAAGGAAAAAAAAAATCCTTTGTACTACTTCCAAGTCAGATAAAGTTTCCTAATGACTTGCTTAGATAAAGAATTGGTCAGTTCATGTTGATGTTTGGTGTAACTGTAAGGCTGCCTGATAACACATCTCTACTTCGTTCAGAAATAATGTTTTGAATAAAAGCAAAGAAAATGAAAACGGCTCTTGAGGAGCAGAGGAAGCAGTTGAGTTCAGCAGAATATTTGAGGCACCTGTGGCAATCAAGGCACTGAACACTCAAGGTACAGAAGAAAGGAGATAGAACATCACATTGTTCTGGATGCTTTCTGCCCATGCATCTCGGGAGTTCTGAAAAAAATCATCCTCCAGAAAACGCATGGCAAGTGATCAAAGATCCCATAAAGTAGGTTTCATGGCAGCCTTCTGCAAATGGCTTGGTGGCACACGCCTCGAATTCCAGCACTTTGTATGCAGAAGTGGGTCGGGATCTCAAGACCAATATTTGCTCAGAACAAAACACACAGGCACACACGTGGGTGCACACATTCATGAGCATCATTGTGTGCATATCAAGCAATGAGCAGTTTTCAGCCCTAATCCCAGCACGCTGGAAGCAGAGACAGAAAGATCTCTATGGGATCGATACCAGCCTCGTCTACAGACTGAATTTTAGGACAACCAGATTGTTATGCAGAGAAACTCTGCATCAAAAATAGGAAAACAATAATAAAAAAGAGCACCAATATAGAAAATGATAGCATTCTTATAGACATAGAACTGGGGATTGATAACACTCTAAAGAATGCTTTAACAGTCTCTAATACAATGCTGCCAAACCAGATGAAAATCTCGAGTTATAGTTTAGAATCGTGGACATTAAAAGAAAACAAGCCTTTGTGAGATGCTTTTAATCATCTGCGTTCAAAAGTCATTAAAATGGATATGACCACTCTGTCGATGGAGAAAGGGAATAGCTCCACCTATTGTTAGCCCGTGGCTAATGATGAAGATTATGACTGGATGAGAGAGACCAAGATTGAATAAGTAAATATTCAGTACTTAGAGTGAGCTCAAAGGGGGCTAAGACAAATGATTTGGAAATCCTCGGAATATGATTGGCCCTCTTCATTTAGATAAGGACAGGATCTTAAACAAGACATTAGTGGGGACATCATAGACCACAGCACTGAAATGCAAAGCAGGAAAAGTTATACATGCAACATGATGACTCCTGAAATGATACTATGTTTTCGTATCTATTCAACTGACATGTTTATTTCTCAACTTTAATTACATTCTATTTCATTCCATTCTAATTTATTATGTGCATGGGTGTTTTGCTAGCATATATCTGTGTACCATTTGCATGCATGCTGCACACAGAGACCAGAAGATGGCCTTGGGTGCCCTGCCAATGAAGTTACCTTTGGTTGTGAGCTATTTAATATGTTACTTCTAGGATTTGAACCCAGATTCTCTGAAAGAGCAGTCAATGATCTTTATTGCTGTGCCATCTCTCTAACTCATTAACATAAACTTACAATGGAAATTTCAGATCATGAGATATCACTTCACATTCTTTCCAGGTGTGGCGCTCTGCACCTTTGATCCTAGTAGTCGTTCATGGGAAATGTGGAGATAGGAAGAGCCAGGAGGATCTCTGAAAGTTTGGGGCTAACCTGCTCTACATAAAGAGTTTCAGGACAGCCAGTGCTGCACAGTGAGACTCTGTGTCAAAACAAAACAAAATAAGAAAAAAAACTAAACAAATAAAAGACCACTGAAAATTTACAATCTTTCTCTAGAAAGATGATGAAGACTCCATAATGTCAAACAGAAAAATATCAAATAATAGGAAACTGAAAACGAAAGGAGGAAAATGTTTATAGAATATCTTTCAAGCCAGGAGTACTTACTGAAGCCTGTAACCCCAGCCCTTTGAAAGATGGTGCAGGAGCCAGCTAGGAGTTCAAGGCACTCTTACCTCACATAGTAAGTCCTAGGCTAGTCTCGGCTATAGAGTGAGCCCCTCCACTGAAAAATAAATAAATTGCTTAACTCTAAAAAGTTTTTGAAGAGGGGCTTGTGGGAATGCGGGAGAATGATTTCCTGAGCTGATCTGAGCCAGTCGGTGGTCACTTTGTTTACAGAAACTAACCATATGTAAAGAAGAAGAGAAAAGCAGCAATTCTGCAGGAAGTACAGACATCTGGGGCATGTTGTGGCAGGACTGCAGGCGTGCACAGGGCAGCCTTTGTGACAATGAAAATCAGCATGTAGCCTCTGACAGAGAGCACCCCAGAGGTGACCAACAGGTAGAGTGTGACAGCAGCCCACACTTCAGGAATGTATATGACACCAATGGAGGAGATTAGGATAGCATTGCAAGTACTGATGCGCTAACTGTGAGAAACAATATAACGTGCAACATGCATGACTTTGTGTTAGTCAGTCATCACTGATTTTTACTCGTTTTTAAATGTGATTCTTTTATAGGTCTTGGAAGAAGATTGTTCTTGAGGGGAACGGTGGGAAAGTCTAAGCCAAATGTTTATTACATGAAGAAATCTAATTACAGAAAAGAAGTTTGAGTATCAAGTAGTACTCTGTTCTGTGATTTAAACAATAAACATCCTTACAAGCTAAAAATAAATACACGTTTTGAGAATAGGGCCTTTCTTTCCTGTAGATTACACTGAGGTTCTGTCTTAGAGCACTGTTGTTAGCATTTTATGATAGAAATTCTTTCCTGATTTGCTGCCAAATTTGGGTAAAAATAGCCATCATTTAATTAGTGCATGGCTGTTGAATTCAACAATTTAAAATCATAGCAATAGACACCTGGGCTTTATTATAGCACAGCCCCACCCTCTGGCATTTAAAACATATGGCCTCGTAGGGACAGTTTGAAACTATGCATTTTCACAACTGAACTTCTAGCATGACACCCCAAGATACTGCCAATTGAAGATGAAAAAACCTCAGCCTGCAGAACACAACATTGTTCTTTCTCCCACAGGCTCTTTTGCACGGGGTGATCACACCTACCCCCGTACTTAGTTGACAGTGATTTTTCTAATCGCCTTTTGTTTCTTCTGTGTCTTCCTCCAGTTGTTTTAACTTCTCCTTCCATGTGGGAGAATTTACAGACAACAGAGAGTCTCCACAGAAACTTTAAATCAAAACCCCCTCTAATATGGTAAAAATGAAAATTTAAAACAAAAGTTCCCAGCTACTCCAGAAAGAAAACAAAAACACATGCATCCAAGGTTCATTAGTCGTTTTCATTTTCCAGGCGGTGACATTCTTTCATTCCACCCTGAGATTCTAAGTAAAGCTCAGTTCTGCTTGAACAACCACGCTGTCTTGTCCTTGAGTCCCTGTCTTGGTATTTAAAGATTATGGTGTGTTTAAAGGTTGTGTTAATGGGGGATGTGTCAGTTTGAACTTTACCTAGAACAGCCCAAAGGCTTTCGGATTTGTTATTCTGTATTCTGATAGCTCATTTAAGAGGGAGCTTCAGATGGCAATGAAGATCTCAGCTCTGAGGAGCCATGCCTCTTGAGTCACAAAAGAGGGCTTGGTCTTCAGAGAGTAGCGGTCCTACATGAGTCTTAACAGGCAAAGCGAGAGATTAGCTGTTCTCGTTCTGGCTGCTGCCAAGTGGGGCACAGGACACAACATGGTATGCATTTAAGGACGTCAAACTCCCAAAGCTGTCGAGCAGCTAAAATCTACTGAAGAAAATCCATGATAATTTTGCTAACAACAATTGTTCAGTATACAAATCTTTACAACTAAACACATAATGAATATTACAATTGCTCCTTATATTTTACTCTCTCTAAATGTTGTACCAGGTTTAAAAGAATTTAGCTTATCACGTGACTATAAAAATGTGGGACTTTGAACTAAACATGGAAGCAAGCACAGAAAGCAAACCTTGATACACGATCTTATATGTAGCTCACAAGAAGTAAATAATACGCTAATATAATGACACATGCAGAAGTGGAAGCCACAGTAGGCACGGAGCTGACTATTGATAATAGATTATTCATAGCTTCCTTCAACTCAACAATACTCTTGTGAACCTCAACACCAAGTTTTACATCCATATACAATGCAAATAATGAAGAAAATTTACAAATACATTGCAGTATGTAATTACAGGCTATTGTACAAATACTCCTAAGCAATGAGAATTGAAACCAGACATTTCAAAGACATCTGTGCCCTGATGGAAATTTTTTATGTTAGGACTCCTCAAAATGATTTTGTTCTCCAGATGATATGCACAATGAACTGATATATGGCTGAAAAAATAAGTAAGCAAATTTATTAGTGCTAGGAATTGAGCCTAGACTCCTGTGTATGGAGGATCGACTGCTACTGAGGTACATGCCCTGCTCTGTCTGATTTTTATTAATGCTACTTTAAATTGAAATCTCTACTGGTGGCCATTGTTTATCATAATGGGTGTCTGAATCTTACATAGGGCAGCCCATGTCTCTAGCTTTTCTGTGCCAGATCCTGAGTTAAATCAGAAATGGTTTTCATTCCCGTAGCTACTACAAAACATCAATGTCCTAATTTAGAACAAGCTAATAGACCTGAGCACTACCCTCTGCCCATTGTATCTCAATTTGTGAAGTGTAAGGCTAAAAAAATAGTTTCTAAGTTAACATTCGTTCCATCAATTAGCATAGATCATCTGTGTTTTGGTCTTTACACTCCTAAGTCAGCCAGAAAACCCCACTAACCTTTGTCTTTGGGCCATGTTCTCAATGTGTGTACAAAATGACCATTTTTCATGACAGAGGATAGAAATGTTTCTTGAAAGCCAATATTTTGCCTTCCTCCATCAGTTCTCTCCTCATTATTAGGAATGTTCCATAGTTTCTGCAACTTCTTTCCTTACTCTGACCTGACTTCCATGGACCAAGGGGTCCTGACTGGCTCTCTGGAAGCAGTGGACTGATTTCACTCCGCTTTTTTTTATTCCTCAGCAAATGTTGACCCTGCAGCTCACACTGACCCAGTTCAGCCCACGCTCTGGTGGTCTCTCCCACTGCTGATCTAAACACATGCTCTCTGTCAGTTTTAACCTTAGCTGCCAGATCCCCATCCTCAATTTGCTTTAGCCCCACATGCAACTGGAATATAAAATAAAACCATGGGCTCCTGCTTGTGCATCCAAGTCTCTGTCATACACACTGGAAACAGTCTATCATTCAGAGCTGGACAGATATATCCTAGTTTCAATCTTTGTTGAATTTTCTAGCTATGTATCCAAGTATATGACTTCTAATATCTCCCTGAAAGTAACAAGCAAATAATAATTTTCTCAAGGCTATGTCATTAAACAGAATTACACTGTAAAAGTGCCCAAGATCATGTCTAACATGTATGGTATATAAAAAAAAAACTGAAAAGGGAGAGATGAAAGTGAGTCACATTAGTAAACCATCAGATAGGGCAATAAAATCTCTGTGAGGCAATGAAGCTTATTGGATGATTGTGGCCACGGAAAGATCAAGGTTAATAGCAGGTCTGAAGGAAGTAGAGCTGCTTACTGACAGATTAGATAAAGGAACTGAAGGGGAGAAAAAGGATCATAGATAAGCACAAGGCAAATAGGTGGGGGAAGTTAAGAAAACCAAGACAGATAACATCAGGAAGCTGGCACTGAGGGGCAGTTCAAATGGAAGAGCCATATATTAAATATTACTTGCAGACTTTTAGATCAATTAAAGTGAAAGGTCATTGAAGAACCAAAACTCAGAGCAAGTATGATGGTTAATCTGGATTGATACCTTGGTGGGATTAAAAAAGATCACCATTCATAAAAGCCTCCAAACCTGTCTATTGAGGGTCTTACAGATTAGTGTAGCCGAAGTGGGACAATCCATTTAAAAGTGAGTGACGTCATTCTTTGGACTATGGTCCCAGACTGGATATGATGGAAGAAAGGAGCTGCTGAGAGCAGCATTCATCTCTTGCTGCTTCCTGGTGGTAGATGCTTTATGAGCAGCTGCCTCAAGTTCCTGATGCCACCCCTGAGCTGCGGGGGTGCACGGCATCTTTGAATTGTGAGCCACCAGAAACTCTTCCTCCCCTACGCAGCTTAGTAGGGTGTTAAGTTGTAACACTAGGAAAATTAAGTAGGACAGCAAGCTAGTTATCTGAAGCCTGGGTTTGGCGGTCTTATTTCTCTATAAAAAGATTTTAAGTCTAATCTAAGATGAGAATGTAAGACACCCAATGCTTGAGGTCCACTTAAATGTGAATATTGAAATTGCAGTTCCAGGAAACAGCACATAATACAATGGAGATCATTAGGCAGGATAGGCGAGAAAGAAGGAAAAAGTGGTGGGGTGGTAAATAGTTTAAATGTTGAAGTGTCATGGGGAGAAGCAAAGAATTAGGCTTTTTAGCCTGCCTCGTACTTCTCCCACTTCCAGGAATAATGATAATTGTGGTGGGTATTTTATCAAATTCAGCTCTAAACTTTGTATGTGTGTGAGCCTTGCATGGGAGTCCCTGGGAATAACTTGCCTGGTGTCTTTTAAGTAAACAAAGGTTTAAATTCAGAGAAACTTTGGACCAAGTTCTCACATAAGTGATAATTAAGATTGAAGAGCAAGTACTTATGTTCAAATAAAACAGGTTAATTTGTTTGTTTTTATGTGGTGGATGGATGTGTAAGTTGATGCATTGAAGAACGGAAAGGTGACAGAGCATCTGGAAGTTTCCTGGCAAAACAAGTCTTTTGATCACTTTGATTGTTAACCAGTAAATATTGTCTTGATTAACTTTTCATGAGTGTTAACTATCCCAATTCTTAATAATTTAGCTAAATGTATTCCACTGAAACTTCTACCATTCGTCTCCTACTATCTTCATTGTCTTATCTCTTAAGGCCTCTCTGTCTTGAACAACCTGTGCACTTTAAATTCTCCTATTTACAAGCAAATGTCCCTCTCACATCTTCTGTGCAGCGTATTTTCACATCCTCCTAACAGTTGCTACCTCTATTTCTATTCCCTCTCATCTGTGTTTTTTTTTCCTCTGTGGTCTGCTCTTCATACCCACACCACTGTCTTTTGGTCTTTAGTGTATTAATAATTAATGTTGAGAACACACACACACACACTTTCCTGATTAAATAGTAAGCATCAATAACTTTTCTTGGATTCATGAAATGTTTTCAGCCTCCTTGTTCACTACTCAGACACCCCTTGATTAGCACACATTCCTTGTCCCTGGGGTCAGCCACCTTCATCTGTCTGTCTATGTAAGAGCATTGTGTGGAGAAACACTCTGTAGGCAAAAGACTTGGAAGTTGTTTATTGGGAAAGTGTCAGGCCATTTGAAAGGTGTCCCATTGTGTATTTCTATTCAAATAGCAATAACAATAATAGCTTCTAGGCAAATAAAAAAGGCCTACATAGACTTCTTTATGGACATGTCATGATGAAGAATGACTAACTATCTCCTAGCAAACTTTCTATTTGAGGACATTTGCCATTCCTAAGTAGATGCAATTTTATTTCAAAACCCTGAGAATATTTACCTAAGCAGGTGTCAAAGGGGCAATCTACGAAGTTACTCTCAAATAGAGTAATTCCAAAACCCATTCGCTTTTTAGGAAATTTTTCTTTTGGCCACTTTGAAAATCACTTGACTGTGTAAACAAACTGATTTACAGGTTTTGACAGAAGGAATGTTTTAAAAGTGTCTTGCCTTTTGTTTATATTGTCACTGTTCAAAAATCACTCAGAGATAGGAAGATAGCCACTGGGAATCCAATCTCCGGCTTGGCTTCCTTAGCTAGACTCAATACTAATGGAATGATAAATGTGATCTGACTGTTTAAATAAAATTGTGTGCTATTTCCCCCTACACATGGAGTATAATAAGACAGTGGGTGAAATAGTCTTGTAATAGTTCTTGTAGTAGCCACATAAATTCTTTAGAGATTTTTTTCCTGCTTTTAAAGCCACAAATAGCTTATAAAACTTGAATAAATTATAATTACACAAATCAATATCATTATCAATAATTTAACATTTTGGAGTGCTGTTTCTAAATCAAAACATAAATTTTAGCAGCAGAAACAAGCATTGAACTATTAACCTTGTCTAGGCTGATGCATGATAAAAAAGGGAGAATGCTAATTACTCTGATCTATACATAGTGTATACAGTTATGAAAACATATATAATTTTAGGTGGCAATTAAAACACAGAAAAGAATTTAGGATGCTATCTATTTCGTTCCATTGAGCTAATAAACTTGATAATTAAAACCCAGAGCACAGGCTGCCAGCATCAAGCCCAGCTCTGTTACTGATGGATTGGGAGGCCATGATCAAATCACTCAACTTTTCACATCTACTCTTTACTCATTTTTAAAAATAAAGTGTTAAAATGATAGTCTCTCAAATGTCATTGTGAACCTTTAAAAAATAACACATTTATCATAATATAAGGACTGCCAAGGATATAGTATGTGGTAAATATCAGCTACTCACACACACACACACAGATGCGTGCACACACACACACACACACACACACACAAACACCGACACACTTTCATGAGATTTGTCTAAGTTGTAGTGAAATTGTTTGAAACGTATTTTTAAATGCTGTATGAAATCAACTCTTCCTAAACACATCTGAATGCATAATAATGAGCTCCTAGTTTTTCCAAAAGCAAAGTCAGAACAAACAGAAGAGAAACATCACTAACCATTGAGCCAATAGTGTTCTGAAATGTCAGTTCTGATGTAATGGTGGTCCTGTGTCAGTCCAAGGGACCTTGTGAATGCAGTGTCCTTGCCAAGGAAATCAGACGCTGTTCCAGAGTAGAGGTACTCGTCTGCAAGGAAGAAAGCAAACAGGACGGCTAAGACATAGAAGCAGAGGTCCACACAGGATACAGTGGGCCACACAACACACAAGTGAATGGCTTAACACTAGAACACGTGCTTCGCACATTTTTCAGATGTTGAAGAACATGCTTAGGTGGAGAGGTAACTCAACTAACTGATAAGCAGAGGCTGAATATCCAAAAAGACCAAGAACTTCTGATTTACCAAGGATGCATGCATCGACTTCTCTTTGGATATAGTCTGTAGCATTTATCTACAATAAGCAGCTAAATATCATAATCAGGAGTTCATTTTTCGTAGTAACCATCACAGTATTAAAAATTAAGTGTCATAATAAGAACGGATGGCCCAGTTAGTATTTACTTAAGTGACACAACTCCAGCAAGCACAGGTTTTCTTTGTCAAGCCCCTGCTGAAAGGGAGTTGTCAACGCTGACGTCATTCCTTGTAATTATAACATGCTGCATTCCTTGAGATGACCATGTCTCTAAAGCTCTGATAAAAAGAGTGAAGATTGCCTGCTTGCTGCATCCTAAGCTCTTGGTTCTCTATGACATGAAGTGAATGTTTCATCAAGGGGAGAAAGAGGAACAATAGAGCCAAGAGGAAAAGAAGGGAGAGGAGAGAGGATAGCATACGAGATGGAATCGGGGAGAGGCGGCAGAAAGGGGAGGAGGAAGAGGAGAGAGGAAGCACAGAAACAGAGAAGGAGAAGAAGAAAGAACAGGAACCGAGGGAGAGAGATAAGGAGGGGCAAGTGCAAGTGGGTTTAGGGGTCAATGTCCTCTGTTTGTACTGCTTGTCAGAGCACTGGGGAGGAGGCAGGAAGGAGGCTGTCCCTGCTGCTGATATGTTGTACTTCTGAGAGCTAAAACCCTGCTATTTCAGGAGACTTTTACAGGAAACTTCTTCGGGTTACACCCAAAATATAGTAAAAATGGCTGATCTGTATAGATCATTTAAGTTTCTTACGCAACCCTACAATGGATAAAACCAATATCATCATGGAAATGTGACTTATTTTTTAAAGCAGCCTTCAAAAGCCTCTCTGTTTGTGAAATGATGGAAACACTTTCAAAATCCCTGCTTATGGTCCTCTTGGAACGATTCAACCTAAATGTCAGTGGCCAAAGGCTAAAGGAAAACAAAACAAAACAAAACAAAAAGCTCAAATGAAATGCAAGGACATAAGGTTGGTGCAGGAAGCACGCCGTCTCCACCACTGGACACTTTTCCAGCCTGTCAGATACATGTCAATTTTTATTGTGAATTAAAAATTTTAAAATACAAAGGAAAACTGATAATGTCAATAAGGATCTGAAGAGAAACCTAAGAGAAAAGGAAACAATATAACAATATATCATTTGAAATATATATATAAAACTATATATATAAGACTATATATCTATAAAACTATATATATATATATATATATATATATATATATATATATATATACTTCAAGCATAGCAATATTTGTCAGACAAAGTGTGTTTTAGCCATAATTTTGAACTGAATATTCAGGTTTAAAAACTGTCATGTTTCTTTCTAGGGCATCCACAGATTTCTAAGAGGGATAATCCATATCTACACATCCACAATGTGTTTTTGTTTTTGTTTTCGTTTTTAAGGTTGCATCGATACTGGTTAGCAGATGAAAATAATCGTGACATCTATTGAGAAGAAACAAACATGGGTTGCATAATTTCAAAACACTTCAAAGCAGAATTCCTGGTTCTAACCATGTGGAAAATAAAATGTCATGGTGCTTCACCCTTATCATCTACTCAAAGATTCGCTAGAGCAATTAGATGAGAAGAGGCTAAAGCCATGAGCCAACCAGAGAAAGGCTTGCATAACACTTAAGATTCATGGATCCTGCTGTTGTTCTTTGGACCATGATTCAAATCCTACAGCGTCTTTTCTATGAGAATTTAAGATATATCCAAAGCCAGACGGGGCTACATGTGTGAGAGAGAAAAAGAAAAAAGAAAGAAAAGAAGGAAGGAAGGAAGGAGGGAGGGAGGGAGGAAGGAAGGGAAGAAGGAAGGGAGGAAGAAGGGAGAGAGGGAGGAAGGGAGGGAGGGAGGAAGGAAGGAAGGAAAGAAGGACAAAGGAAGGAAGAAATGAACAAAGAAAAGAAGAAAAGAAAAGGAAAAGATCTGCACATTTCTATTGTATAAAATAAGGGAGAAAATGCTTAGACATTATGTAACTGTATTCTGTAGCTTGATGGATTGATTTCCTACTTAGAAATTGCTTTATGTGACACCCTTTCTGAGTAAATACAGGTCAAAGCTGAGTATGAGAAAAATCCCAGGTAAGTAAAAGTTTTTTTTTTTTGAACAATGAAGTATGATATTTGCACTAGAGAGACGTCAGTCAGACATTTGTTTTAAAAGCCTCTGTGCAGACGTGAAGGAATTCTGTCTCCTCACTCCCTTCACGACTGACGATGCTCCTCTAGAGAGACTGGCACCAACATGTGGGGAAGGGCTAATCCGAAATTATCTTCAATTCAGTCAGAAAATGTGGTTTAGTCTACACAGGCCTTTTCAGAAAGTCACTTAGACATAAGCCTTGTTTGCACTGATCTTACCTGTCATTACCGAAGCAAAAGGCTGCTGAGGATCAAAGGGACATTTCAGTCTGCCAGACTCCAAGCTGTGTGTGTCTAGTTTAAATATGAGTTCCTGTGGTAAGAAACACAATGACGTTTTCAAATGTATCTCGGTCAGCAAGAACAGAGAAGATAAGAATTGGTTCCCATTCATTAACTCGATAGAAATGTACTGAGCACACAGCACACGCATCGCGCTGGGGCTTAACTCTTTCGGCGCCGTTGCATCCTGCAAGACCCTATGCCAAGTTTTGTCCCCTGTTTCCAAAGAGATTCAGGAAGTGTTCAGGTTGAAGGACCACTTTACTCAAAATTCATTATACCTGCACAACTGTCAGGAAAAATACAACACAAAATACCCGTGTTTTTAGAGATTGATTAGTTTTCTTCCTGAGGGTATCGTGTATGTGTGTGTCTGTTTTAGTGTGTGTGTGCACATATTCATGAGGGTGTTTGCACCCTTGTGTGATCATAAATGTAGAGGCCAGACGTTGTTTTAGGTGTCTTCCTTAGTTGCATTCCACCTCAGTGTTTAGGTAGGGTTTTCCGTTGAATGTGGAGCTCAGCGATTTGGCTGGAGCCGCTGGCCAGCAAGCTCAGCTTTCACACTCTCCAGGTGGTCAGTGCTGGATTACAGACGCGGGCAGCATTTGTGCCATATGCTGGTTGTAGGAACCTGAGCTTAGACCTTCATGCTTTCACAACAAAACTTTACTGGCCGAGACATACCCTCAGCACAGGTTTAATAATTTACTTAGGCTAATAAAATCAGAACTTATCTCACTATTTAAACCTCTTTCTCTTTCTGTGAGTGTGTGTGTGTGTGTGTGTGTGTGTGTGTGTGTGTGTGTGACTGTATGTCCCATAGAGCAGCATGTGAGGAGGTCAGAGGATAATCTCAGAGGCCGGCCCTCATCTCACACCTTGTCTGAAACAGAGCGTGGGCCTTGAGCTTCAGGGATACTCTTGTCTCCACTCCGGATCTCTCATGAAGAAGCGCTGAGATTACAGAGCTTCTCTGCCTGGTTACATGTGGGGCCTGGAGATCTGAACACCATTCTTCATACTTGTATAGTGATAATGTTTACCCACCTAGTCATTTCCAAGTCTCTAAATTAATGTTCAAGAAATAAACTTGCTCTCTGGCATGACAGTCTCTCAGTCACACCTCTGAGACTGGTACCTGGGAAGTAGAGGCAGGAAAATCAGGAGGTCCGGGCCACCTCTTGATACACAGAGAATTTTACAATACTTTGTCTCAGAAACAAAATCAAACTACCTTGTCTCAAAGCAAGCAAGCAAACAAACAAAACCCCTCAAGAATTTGTTTTGTAATATTTGCATTTCAGGATGATAATTACTGTTAGTTTAAACATTTCTATGATACCAGATTATCTAAGACTGGTGACTTTTAAAAATGCTTAATGACATACAAGTGTTCTCAAATAGACAGTGAATTTTCAGATTTGTTGACACATGTGGGGGAAAAAAATCCTGCTGTAGTGTTTTTACTATTGCAAAAACACTACTCATGGAAGACACATAGTTATTTTGGCGGAAGCTTTTATTTTTATAGTAGTGACCACAGACAGAGTGACATTGGCAGACTTTTGATATTCGGAAGAAAATCATCTTCTGTAGAACTTTCCAAGAAAAATACGCATGCATAATGAACACAGCCCCATGCTCCCTAGTGTCCCATAACAATGACAGCACCACCTTCCAGCACCTAGGGAGATGACTCAGCCAGTGTAGTCAGAGAAACCCAAACTGCAAGCTTTGTGGGCAGCATACCATTGTGACAGCAGGTCACTCTTACATCAAGAAAGAAACACACCCTGCGATTTTAGTGAAAACAAGCAATGAAGTGAAAGGGACAGAAGACACCAGGTTAATTCCTGAATTCTGTTGTCATTTTTTGGAGGGCTCTTCCTCTTCTTTTGAACAATAGTTCAAATAGTTAATAGTAACTGTTGCCTCACCAAAAAGTAGTAGCAGCAATTTAAATGAGACTGGCTAGCAACTGTTATTTAATAAACTAAAACAGACACGTTTTAATGCAAATAATGACACCTAATATTGGTTTGTTTTTGAGACAGGGTTTCCCTGTAGCTTTGGAGCCTGTCCTGGAACTAGCTCTTGTAGACCAGGCTGGTCTCGAACTCACAAAGATCCTCCTGCCTCTGCCTCCCGAGTGCTAGGATTAAAGGCATGTGCCACCACCGCCCAGCACATGTAGTATATTTTTATGTATAGCATTTTTTAGAAGGAAAAGCCAGGAGATGACATTATGACATAAGGAACCTCCTAAGATGTGTCTGTGTTCACTTCTGTTGGCTCTCTTCTGCTGAGCATGAAGCTTACCCTTAAAAGTAACTTATTTTCTCAGTGAAACTCTCTTGGAGGAAACTAAATTTTCATTTGCAAGGGAGATATCTGGGCATTTGGAGATATCTGGGTTAGGGGTACAGTCAAGTGTCCATTTCTGCTCTCAGCTCTAAGAGCTAGATTGTTGCAGATCTGTGCAGGCCTTGGCTGCCTCAGTCTCTGTGAGATCGTATGTGCTGGATGATGTTGTCAATAACTTTCATTTGATACTTAAAATAATTCTATATTCACTTGCCCTTCTGGTTATCACATGCTACTGAATCAGCAAAGGCTTAGAACATTTCTACCATGTGCACAAAGTCACGGAGCTGCTAAATAGTCAAACCTGACTATTGAAACTACTCTTTGAAGCTGTAGACAGCTGCCTTGACCTCCCTTCTGAGGTAAGCTACCATAAGCCCGTTGGAGCAACATGGTTAAACGCAGTATGTGCATTTACTAACTCAGCACTTTAACCAAAAGCTTGTTACTGTTCTTAGTTCTTATCACACTAAATAGTGTTGTCACCTTCCCACACCCGCCAACTCCTCAGGGTTCATCTTAGCTTCCTTTTTTTTCCTCTCATTGTGCTAGACACTGATTGGATGGCCTCAGTGGGGGTTTTCCTCTAGCCCTTTACATACACTGTCCTCTCTTCTCATTTCTCTCCAAGTAAGCTGGTCAATTTAAATGGAAAGGGTCTATAAACTTCTAGAAATAAAACGCCTTGAAATGAATGATATGTGAATGTAGTGATCCATATGAAGCAGGCTGCCTGTTCTCCAGATCAGCTCAACCTTCCGAGTCTCTCTCCGTCTACTCTCACCATGCTCTTACTCTGAAAACTTCTTGACAAGTCCCTAGCTAAGTTATTAGCTCTATCTAAATTCCCTTCTAGGGAGCTTGACTTTATGAGTTACAGAGCACTGTTTGCTGCCCTGGCAGGTTGTGAGTTTGGCCTTTAGCCTCAGGCCTAAATCCAGACACAAGCTGTGGGCTGCTCGTATAATTATACCCTTTGCTACTGTTATATATTGCCCTTCATCAGAGCCAGGCTGCACAGCATTACACCAGCAACAAAGAATGATAGATTCCGTTGCCAACTCTTCACTGGGTTCAGAATTGAACTATCATTGTTGTTTTACTTTCAAGCAGTTGAGTCAAGGCTAGTTAGAGAGTCGGTTAGAGGAATCTGGTTAGTTAGGCTAGTTAGAGAGTCGGTTAGAGGAATCTGGTTAGTTAGGCTAGTTAGAGAGTCGGTTAGAGGTGTCTGGTTAGTTAGGCTAGTTAGAGAGTCAGTTAGAGGAATCTGGTTAGTTAGGCTAGTTAGAGAGTCGGTTAGAGGAATCTGGTTAGTTAGGCTAGTGAGAGAGTCGGTTAGAGGTGTCTGGTTAGTTAGGCTGGTTAGAGAGTCGGTTAGAGGTGTCTGGTTAGTTAGGCTGGTTAGATGAGTTGGTTAGAGAGGAAAATCGGTCTGGCCACAGTTGTAGGTATGATCTGGGCATGCATCTGCTAAATTAACATAAAGAAACCTTTTTCGTAAGGCCAGACTTTGCTCTCAAGCACAGATATTGAATGGTTATACACAGGAAATACATGCATAAGCATGAGAAGAGTTGCCTGCAAAGAAACAGTAGAGAGTACACAACCAAAGCTCAGCAGTCATGCTGGCTCTGCACAGACACTGCCTTGGTTCATCTCGTTGCTGGCCTGTTTATACTAGGCCAAGTAAAATCATTTTTCCCAACTTGTATATCAGGGATTACAGTGGCACTAATCTCATGTTGATGGAATTCCAAAGTGTAAAAAAATGCATGCAGTGCACATGACAATCGATGACCCTTGAGAAAAATTATTTTGGTTGAAATTCTGAAATCTGCACGCTTCTCGTTTATTAGAAATGCTCATTGATATTTGGAATAAATTAATCTTAACTAAATACATCCTTTATTTCCATTCGATTAGTTTAGCCCCAAAAATTCAATGACTTCAGTCTGAGTGAATGTTTTTATAAAACCAAGAAAACTACTGATGCTCTTTTAAGTCCACTTCTAACACATATTTCAGCCAGTACATATCTCAAGAACAAAACGAAATTATTTATAATATATAATTACACTATACGATCATATGTGTAAAATATATTCTTCACATCATTGTAATTTATAAACATATGTGTAAATGTGTATGTGTACACAAATACCATTAGAAGAAAAACTGAAAGTACACATGTTGTTCATAAAAACAATTGCTTGTAATAGTTTATATTGCAAATTTTACTTCTCTCATTAAAACAGGTTTTGATAGAAAACACTTAGTATAATTTTTAAAATGTTTAGAAACATGAAGTCTTATATAACTCATGTTATGTTTACTTAGACATATACAATTTGTGCTACAGACATTGTAGTAAATTATATTTTCTATTGTTTCATGCTGTCAGGGTTTCTGTTCTGACTGGTTCCCATAATCATTAGGTCCCAAAGAAATCACACCGAGGTCTATATAAGTTGTAAACTGATTGGCCCATTAGATCAGGCTTCTTATTAACTCTTATAACTTATATAGCCCATTATTCTTGCCTATGTGAGCCACATGGCTCGGTACCTTTTTCAGCGAGGCAGTCACATCTTGCTTCTTCTGTAGTTGTGTCAGGACTGCAGAAGAATGGGCTTCCTTCTTCCCAGAATTCTCCTGTCCTCATTGACCCACCTCTACTTCCTGTCTAGTTGTCCCACCTTTATTTCCTGCCTGGCTACTGGCCAATCAGTGCTTATTTAAAATATAATTAACAGAACACAGACTACCTTCCCACATCAGTTTCATTACCTCCTTGTTGAGTCCAAGATCAATATATCCACATAGTGGATGAAATGCTCCAGTTCCACACACATAAATGTGAGTCTTATTATACGGCTGAAGTACTCGGATGAAATTCGCACATTCTGTCTGTTAGGTATAAAAAAAAGCATTAGTGTATGACTAATGGACAATTCTTCATTTTCCTTGTTTTAGGAATGTATCAATAATCCAAAATAAGGAAAATATAGAAAGATTTATGAAAATGGTATGACTATTTGACTTGAACAAAGGAAAGAAATACAGAAATTGTGGCTGAAGGAGTGATATCGAAAAGTGTTACATTTATACTTTTGCAGCTAACTCAAGTGTTGAGACATAGAGCTCTATAGCTGTGTCCAGTGAAACCCGGAGAATGGATATAAACAGACTGGGTGTGACAGAAACTATCAAAGAGCACAAAATCTCTCCTATTCTGCTACAAACATAACCTCGACCCTGCATGTCTTACTATATACCATATCAACTGTCCAAAGCCCACCAAGCACAACAGTAGACATACTACATCTGGGTTCCTACCATAGAGCTCCCTTTATTGTAAAACTGGAAAGTCTTTTAAATCAGGTTACTTCATGCTGGTTCTTTCCTCCTAAACATTTTTATTCCAGCAGAATTTTGAAGACTCACATTTATGTTTTTTTTCACATGCTTATATCTAAACATTTCTTTCTGTTTTTGCTATCTTTATTTTCTATAATTGATGTGCTAATAAATATTGATTCTCCGATTTTTCTTAGAATATTCATTCAGTGTATTAAAGAATATATTAAGTTTACCTACTATAAGTGAACCTTTAGCTCTACAAAATTTTTGTGAGCAATTTATTTTTTCTTTACTCTGAGAGAGAAAATCTCACAGTGTAGCCAAGGCCAGTGAGGAATTGAATAAGGCTCCCCTTAAGTTCAGGGTAGCCCCCAGCCTTAGACTGCCAAGGACTGGGACTCGAAGTGAAAATCCTATCCCTGGATGGAAATAATTGCTGGGCCATGAATGCATGTTTCAGGACCCCATAGACACACAGAACTTTCACAACCACTCTAGACATTTATCCTGTATAGAAGGCAGGCAAATGTTCAGTTGAAAAGTAGGAAGCTAAGGAAAAGTCTCGTTTCTCCATTCCTGACTGGCCAGGGCCTCCTCACCAAGAAAGCAAGATCACTTGTGGACAGTGGGAGATCCTGACTGACTACAGAAGTTCCCAGAATCCAGATCTCATGGCTCACAACTGATAGAGTGCCCCATTTGTAAAACAGGATTCATACAAGATTACAGACAGCCTCCACCTTGCCCAATTACCATCCTTTATCCCAGGAAGGAAACTCTGTGCTGTTTTAGGCAAATAATTTCCATAAGAAGAGGCTGCAGAAGAGACATGTGAACCCTGAAGACTGTAACATTTCTCCAATTATTAAGCTTATCACCACGATTTAGGGTCACAATCAGCTTTTACTCCTGGAAGACTCCTCAGTTTCCCTGTGAGAGAGGCTGCCTTTTGTTTTGTGTGCTAATAAACAGTCCCCAACTGTTGAAGGTCAGACTCTCATGTAGTTCTGTCCCTACCCTACCACAGAAATCCAGAACTGCTTATAACTTCAGCTCCAGGTGGCCTGACACCCTCTACTGGTTGCCATAGGCAACTGCACGCACATAGTGAACATACAGAAATGTAAGCACACTTGCGTACACAAAAAATAAAAACAAACAAATCTTATTTACAAAAACAAAAAGAGGGACGTTGTGGTTTGTACCTGGCGTGCCTGTACTAGGATGCTTAATTCGGGAGGATGGATTCAGATAGAAAAACTACTAATGGTTTAGAACAATGCAGGCAAAGAAATAGGAAAAAAGCCAATGCAAAAATGTAAAATCATTTATGATCACCACATAAAATTTAAGCATGGCATCCAGTTAGGAAGGGAGGTTTACACGTCTCCAGCTTTTACTTAGCTTCTGCGTGTTCATTTTGCCATTTGGTCTTTGCTTCTGCACCAACAAGGGTACAGAGGCCCAAGATGAAAGCTGTATGGTTAGAATAAGACATTCAAGCTCACTGCCAGTCATTGAAACACTGTATCAATGCTTCATTTTACCACATGGTCAGTGACTTAGATGTCAACTCTGAAGGATCTTAAAGAGATACTTGCATAATAATTAAGATAGCTCCCTTCCAGGTATAAACTATAAAATCTGGATGATATGGGTAACACTGTTAAAAAGGCAAGTAGGGTCCAGCAGTTCAACATGTAGTTTAAGATGTGTAAGTGGTATTTTAAATTACAGAACAACAACCACAAATCCAGAAACATAGCTAGACTGTGCCCCATCATCGCTTTTTCTGGGAGTCATTTTAGGATTAACACTTTGGCTAAGTTGACATTAATTCAACAAAACATGTTTGAGTCTGGGATTATCTGGTACAGGTCAGAAAATGTCATCCATGAAGTGGGGTGATTATGTGTGGGTGTGGGGGGGATGTTGGAATAGGGCCATTCTCTAAGGACAGTATTGGTTGCCAAAGGGAAGGAAGACTGTGATTAGATTATTAAAAGATAAGATCTATGATTTTGCATGTTGCACAGAGCAGACATTTAAGGCAAACAACCTTTATGGAATATACTTTACAATGAATGGCCTTTTAATTCATGTCTTCATGTTTTTAAATCTCAGAATTTATGGGCTGCTTTCTTTTTATGCACAAAGTTTTAAAGCTTTGTTTAAGTGGCAGGATTAATAATTAACTGGGTTTAATTCACTCAGTGACTTGCTAGGCTATTGATGGTGGCATAATTCTCTGGGGCATGAAGAAAGATAACTTTGAGAAGCAGATTTTAAACTTTCCCTGAACCGGCTAGTTTGTCAGTCACTGCTCACAATAGCAGTTGTTGCATTTGAATGATATAGTTTATTGGATTTCTCCTCCTCTTTTTATTCCTCTCATCTAATTTCCTTTTCACTCAAACCAACCTTCCTCGATTAGAAAGTGTGTGTTATGGGGAATTAACAAGAAATAATCACCAAATTATTTATTATTATTATTATTATATTAATATCATTTTATACTTATTTATTCTATCTATTCAAGTATAATGTATGCGTGTGTGAGTGCTAATATGAATTGCATTCCTATGGCCACTGTCCATGTGCATGGGTCAGAGGACAGATCATTGCTTGTGTTCTCTTCTCTCATCATATGGGTTTTGGGAATGGAATTTAGGTCCTCACTCGGACTTGATAAAAAGCACTTTTACCTATTGGGCCAATTCACCAGTGCAATGGAAATTTCCTAATTATTTCAAGTAATACTGCAACTTTTAACATGTTGCACCTTATATACATTCATATACATAAGAGTTAGATGAGTGTGAAGTTAAATTAATATTCACATTATAGCCTGGTGATGAAAATTTAAAACTTTGCTTTCTATCTAAGTAACTAAATAGAAATATTCCCCAGATAAATTTCTCAGAGGCAACCTCCTTGTATGCAAAAGAGTTTTTAGGCCTTAAAATAATTAAAAATATTTAAGTAAATTTCTACCAAATAAACAAAGTAAAATTCAAATAGACATTTTTGCTTAAAAACAAAATATATCAATGTAAGTCTCTATTAAGAAAAGAATCTGTTTTAATAAAAAACAAAGGAAAACATTTTAAAGCAGAAACTTACAGATATCCCTATGTCAATATTTAAAATCTAGACCTCAAGATACCTGATGATGTGGTGATTTGGGGGAGCACAGCCCCCCATAGCCTCATGTGTTTGAGCGTTTGGCCCATGGGAAGTGTCACTATTAGGAGGTGTGGCCCTGTTGGAGTAAGTGTGGGTTTATCACTCTGAAAGCAGGCTTAGAGAACTCAATGTGCTCAAGTCACACCCAGGGATACACAGTGTCCTTCTGCTGCCTGGAGATCAAGAAGTGATCCTCTCAATTACTTCCCAGCACCATGTTTTCCTGCATTCCATCACGTTTCCCACCATGATGATAATGCAGTAACCCTCTGAAACTGCAAGTTACCCCAATTAAATGTTTTCCTTTATAAGAGTTGCCATGGTCATGGTGTCTCTTCATAGCAATAAAGCCCTAAGACAAGTGAATATTTTTTATGAGTGAAATTCGTGTAAAAATAAGCTTAAAAACTCCATGTAAAAATTTAAGCTTATAAACACTTGTCAATAACGTTAACAGACATATATATCTTTGTTTTGTAGCTCTATTAATCACTGGTAATCATAGCAAAACATCTTTTAACCAAAGACTGCTGCTTAGAATATATCTTCAGTTTCTTGGAGGTCAGTTTCACTACATGAACACAAGAAGTTTTAAGTCCTTAACTAGTAAAAGGTGAGGATCTTCTCAATATTGATGTGAGAATTCTCACATACAGGATCATTTGTAACAGGAAATATGTGGGAATGGCCAATACTCAATAATCTGACATTCATGAAATGATGTGGCAAGGATTGCAGAGCTGCTTTGGAAACTTTTGATATGGAAAAGGCTATGGTACTCTGAGAGGTAAGAAAATCCTGTTAGAAGAAACTATGTATGCAGTGATACATCCTGATAATTAGAAATAAGCTACCATAATGAACAGATTGCAATGTCACCTGAAGCCCCAGCTCGTGACTCCAGGTGAGAAGCATATAATTTAAAGTGACCCTTCATGGTCTCACACATAACTTATTAAACTTTTACAACAAACACATTTAGTTTTAGGCTTTCTTAAAAAGTAGATGAGTAAATAATTGTAGAATTTCAGAGCAGGAGGCTTTTTTTTTCTGCCTGTAATATTTCATTGTCAAGGCTGGCACCTCTGTAGCTAAACAAAGAGATAGCCCAGGTTAACCTCATCTTTGCTTCCTTTTGCCTATACCAAGCAGCTTAATTCAAGATTTAGAAACAAAACTAAATCATTTCCTTTATGTCTTTCTTTTAGCACCCTTCTTCAAAACAATGCTATAGTTCCCCTCCTTGGGTTAAACTGAATTACTGTTTCAGGGAGTATAACAGTTCCCATCTCACCTTCCTTCTCCCACCATCCCAATTAGTTAACTTTTGTTAGAGTGAATAATTCACTACTTTGTAGTTATATAGTACCTTTTTGTAAATGAAAAGTCTTTCCAAACACTTGTTAATCCCAAACGTATTCTGTGGAAGTGGGTAAAAATTACTAGAAAGGAGGGAAAAAGAGGTTATGTAGAGGCAAGAAGTCAATGAAACCAAAGACTTGCCTGTATTCTGTGGATCAGAATCAGTGTTCAAAATGAAGATCAATGTTTTAGTAATATTAAAAAAATGACTTGGAAAAAATGTTTGTTGATCTATTATGTAGATTTGATAGTGTTAGGAGCATAAAGGATGTGCCCAGACTTCTGGCTTCAGTTTCTGGTTTCACGACTGAACGAGTGTGTAGTATTGAATGAGCCATTTACTTTTGCTGGGTCTAGTCTTCTCATCAGAAAATGAGGATAAAATAAAATTATAGCTATAGGCATGGGATGTAGTTCTTTAAATAAGGTAACTGGTATAAAACTGACGGTCATTATCAATAACTCTAAAAGAGAACACATGTTTAAAAGGATGCACTAAAAACAAGGAGGATTGTGATGCAGCATCAAATTTTATAGTCCTGTGTGAAAAAGGGAAAGGCTCTGTAAATCTCTAATCCACGGTTAACAGTGGACATGTGTAAAAGTTAAAAGTGATTACTAGCTCACAATTGTGGGCTCAAGGACAGAACCCCCAGAGAAGTTAATCCCCCCTTGTCTTAACTGAACAAGGAAGCTACTGTGTAACTTAGTAAACAGACTGATGGGAAAATGCTCTCACAAGGCACTTCAGTTCCACCTCCTGACATTCATAGTTTATCCCTCCTCTAACTCATGGGAAAACTGACATTAACTTCGCTTTCTTTCCTTACCTCTTTATCAAGTACTAAACATAGATGATTCACAAAACATAAAATTATTCACAGGGTGACTGCCCTGCCACTATGGCTTATTTGACAAATAATTTTGAAAACTGTTGTAATCAAATTATGTTATGCCCACAGGTTTAATGAGAAATGGATTTCTTTCTTCATCCATGGGCATCATCTCAATGTGGAGATATGGAACAGGGAGAAGCCCTTCATGTCACAGAAGAAAGAAAAATAAATGCAGAAGAGTATAACTCCTTTCTTTTCTAACACTTCCAATACAAAACTATCCCCTACTGCATTTGAATCTAACAATTCCTGATATATTTCTGTTAGCTTAAAGGTGCCTTTAAAGGATCACATGTGATGTTTACAGGATGTAAAATGAGGTATTACTACACAGTTACATTGTTTTGTTTGGATTATTGCGGTTTTGGCACTTAATCCAAAAAAAGTGATCATGTGGATGAGACCTCTGTCCTCTATTAGAAAGAAATGTCTTGGAGGACAGACTTAAGTCTTACTTATATGTTAGACAGAAATAGACTTGCATTTTTGTTTTATTGGCTCACTTTGTTTTTAATAATCTATGAGATTAAAGCAAGATCCTCACACATACTAGCCAAGTGCTCTGTCACTAAACTCGATTTCCAGTTGTCTTTTTATTTCAAGATAGGGTCTCACTAAATATCCCAGGCTGGTAAACAATTTCTAATACTGCTACTGTCAGTATCCAAGTAATTGTAATTATAGATAACACCACTCTACTTGTCTATTTAGGCTACCTAACTCTCCTTACTGCATAAGTAAATGAATAACTGAGGGAGCCAGCTTGATTTAGGTTCTTAGTCTTTTTAAGTTTCTTAGGGCATTTTGTATCTTGTATTATATTGCTATACTTTAATCATCCTTAATGTGAGATTCCCCTCTGTATCCTGTGAATATATCTTATTACTAATGGTTAATAAAGAAGTTGCTTTGGCCTATGGCAGGGCAGAATATAGCAAGGCAGAATATTCAAGAAGAGATAGCAGAGGAAAGAGGGCAGAGTCAGAGAGAAGCCATTTAGCCACCAAAGACAGTTATAAAAAAGAAATCAATAGTTTTTTTTCAAAAACAGTCTTTAAAGAGACAATAAAGGTAATATAAAGAGTACAGAGAGTCATAGACTAAATGAGCTAAAGGAATAAATAAGATAAAATAAATATTAAAAAGTAATAGAGCAAAAAAGTCATATAAATATGGAAAATACAGAGAATCTGAATGCTGTATGTTCTTATGTTTTCCTTGAATTGCTAAGGATGGAGTAACAGCAAAAGACAGTTATTATAATTGCTGCTGAATTAATCAAACATGTATATTTTGAAAATGCCTTGACTTCAAAATTTGAGTCTAAGGCTATATTACTTTGGAAAATAGGTTCTGCATCACAGAAAAGTGATTGCTGAATTTGCCCAAAGAAAGTGAGACAGCCCTTCATGGTACCTGCTTCATGAAAGAGTCTGCCAGACATTCTGCAGGACACAGAATAAAGTGACTGACAAACTGCCAATATAGACAAAACAGTCTTTCAGATTTTCTGTTTCACTGAAAAGTTTGATGGATACCATGGTTGTCAAGGCTGAAGATGGATGATCCAAAGTTAGAGAAGAACTTTGGGTGACTATCCAGGAAGTGAGACACCTCTGTCAATTCCAGAGCTTTGAAAGTTGTTTATATAGAAAACGCTTTACTGAGTGAGGTAACCCAGACCCAAAAAGAGGAATATGGTATGTACTCACTCATAAGTGGATTCTAGCAATAGTTAAAGGTCTTTGAGCCTATTATTCGTGATCCTAGAGAAGCTAAATAAGAAGGTGAACCTGAAGAAAATCATGTAGTTATCCTTCTGGAGATTGGAAGTAGACAAGAGTGCCAGACAACCTCGGGTGCATGGGAGCGGGTGGGGGGTAGAAGTAAGGGGAGATGGTTAGAGAGAAGGGAGAGGGGGAGGAATGGGGAAAGCTTGGGGGATTGGGATGGGGGGAGGGAGGAAGGATGCATATGTGATCAGGGAAGTATATACCTCAACTAAGGGAGTCATTTTAGGGTTTACAAGAGACTTGATTATAAAGGGGATCCCAGGTCCAAGGAGAGATCCCCAAATTGTTCTCTGGACAGAGGAGAGGGTGCCTGAACCGGCCTTGGCCCATAACCATACTGATGAATATTTTGCATATCACCATAGAACCTTCCTCTGGCGATGAATGGAGATTGAGACAGAGACCCACATTGGAACACTGGACTTAACTCCCTAGGTCCAAACGAGAAGCAGAAGGAAAGAGAACGTGAGCAAAGAAGGCAAGACCAGAGGGAACCTTCACCCGTTGATGAATGGAGATTGAGACAGATACCCACATTGGAGCACTGGACTGAGCCCCCAAGGTCTAAATGAGGAGCAGAAGGAAGGAGAACATGAACAAGAAAGGCAGGACCGTGAGGAGTGCGTTCACCCACTGATACAAGGGGACTGATCTGATGAGAATTCACCAAGGCCAGTTGGATTGGGACTGAACGAGCACGTGATTCAACCAGATTCTCTGAATGTGGTCGGATTTTCTGAATGTGGCTGGCACGGGGTCTCTCTGAAAAGCCATTGACAATGACACTGGGACTTGTTTCCTCTGCATATACTGGATTTTTGGGATCTAGTTTGTTTGGATGCTCACCTTCCTGGACCTGGAGGGAGGGGGGAGGAACTTGAACTTCCCACAGGGCAGGAAACCCTGACTGATCTTAGGGATGGAGAGGGCAGAGGAGAGGGAGTGGGGGGAGTGGGAGGGTGGTGGGAGGAGGGGCAGAAATGGAAACTTTTATAAATTAATAAACTTTTATAAATTTTAAAAAAAAGAAAGTTGTTTATAATGCACTTCACGTTAACTTAGGTCATATTTTATCTTTCTGGCGTCGTTGATTGAATTGAAGACATAGTGGCAGTTACAGTTTTTCTTAGTTATGGCAAAAGATAAATTATATACAAAATTTTAGACTCACAAATATAGGGTATGTAATAGAGTATTTTCTTTTATTTGCCAAATGTAAATGGACTAAATCTTATAACTATATTCTTGTTTCATAACTGCTTTTTATATGTAATTTTACTATGTTAAAGTTAAAACTTTTCTTTTTATTTAGACAGAAAAGGGGAGATGTAGGATTCCCCTCTTTATGCTGTGAATATGTTTTATTACCATTGGCAAATAAAGAAGTTGTTTCCGTCTATGGCAGGGCAGAAAATATCAACACAGGAAATTCAAAGATAGAAGAGGAAAGAAGACTGCCCAAGATGCAAGAGGAAACAAACCATGAATCTCATGGTAAAATATAAAATAATAGAAATGGGTTAATTGAAGATATAAGAGTTGGTTAGTAAGAAGCCTGAGCTAATAGGCCAAATAGTGTTGTAATTAATATAGTTTCTGTGTGGTTACTCAAGTCTGTGCAGCCAGGAACTCAAAGCAGAGAGTCTCAGTTTACACATTTTTACTTTTTAATCTAACTATGCTTTCACACAATGAGCACTATTTGTCATTATTAAATATTAAAATGTACAGTTTAACATTCATTATCATTATTGTTTTAAATGTTGCAAAAGAAGCCACATGATAGTCCAATTTTGGGTCAAGATTGAGACCTCTGCTCATCTTCAGTGACATTCAGGATATATAGATTTTGTTCAAACAGGATGTTTCCCTCATCAAAATAGTGCAAGAAGTCAGGGCCCAACACAGAACACCTAGCCTAATCAGAGTATATGGATCAGGAAGCAAGCAATGGAAGCAGACTGGGATTTATTCACTACTGCAGATAAAACTGATCAAGCAATGAAGAAGCCTGAAGTAGAAGCCACATACTTCCTAAGTAATCCAGGCAGAACTCAGTCAACACTAACTGTCTGACTGAGAACCTACAATGGTCTAAATGGTAGTTTAAATAGAAGCTTCTTTCATTTTCAAAGAAGGATCATATTCTGTACCTCAGGTTGGCCTTGAACTTGTGGTAACCCTTCTGCCTCAGACAACCAAGAGATGGTATAATAGAAATGTGCCACAAAACTTTTCTAGAACTTTCTATTAAAACCATATTTATACTTTGTGACTAATTTTGTGAAAACACTAAATTTTAGAGTAAGTTTCCTATAATTCTTATGCCAGAATAATTTACCTTTTTCCTTCTCATCCAAGCCTTGCCATTTCTATGTGACCACTTAAAATAAGTTGTATGTGTGAGATAAATTCAACCTCAGCTCAAAGGAAAGGGATGTTAGTTGACATTTATGATGTTAAGTAATGTTTTGTTGACATTAATATATATATATATATACAAATTTAAAGTATAAATTCATAGAAATACTATTTTCCTAGTGGTATATTTGAATATTCTGAATTACTTCTAATCTAGTTTTCTGAAGAAAATAACAATATTTAGAGCTATTAGGTTAGAATATATTGTTCTTCTATCTTTAGACTACTGTAAATATTAGTGTTGCTTTTTGTAAGGTAGAAATATTTTATGTCAGATTAATCTTTCATTTTATTGTTTCTGAATTTTTCAACAGGGTTTTCTATAGTACAGATAACTCTTAAACTCACTACATTGCAGAGGTTAGCCTTGAACTCTTGATTTTCCTTCCCCTACTTTCAAATGTTGAAGTTCCCTATTCACTATAATAATCTGTACAGAGAATGTCAGTTTAGTAATAGAAGTAGCAGACAATATTATTATTCATTAAAAGAGAATATACAAATTTATTGCACTGTTAGTATCCAATTTGAGGAGGTCATTTTAAAGTTTCATACTTACATTTGGATCTTTTCCAGCTAATTTACATAATTCCACCCGTTCTTTAGCAGCAGGCCAATAAATCTGAAAGAACATTTAAAGGTAGATTAAAATAGGCATATTAAAAACATCTAATTCTGATTTGAAAAGAGGCTAAGTAATACTGAAGAATAAACATCAACCGTACCTTGGAGTCCAGACATAAATATTTTCCAAAACCCGTCTGAAAATCATCTTAAATAAAAACTGCAATTTTCCTGGTCTTAATGATGTAGTAGCAAATAACTTATTATCAAAGGCATGTATGCTCTTGTTGTGATGTCAATACAGCTTTGAGTTTATATTTGTTAACTTCATCATGCTTTTCTGGGTTTTTCAGAGTGGTGATGCACTGTAGAAATGTGTGGTGAGATGGTAGAAACAGTTCTCTGTCATTCACACAGGTTTCTACTCCAACCCAAATATTAGGGTCAATTTGCTCACCACACTTAGCATGAATGGAGTACAGACATATCTGGAAAGAAGCTAAATATTTTAGAATTATGTCTTATTTAAATATCACAATATCCCTAATAATAGATATACTTCCCTTCTTCATTTTCATATCAGAAAACTTAATCACATAACAATTAAATAAAACATATAAGACACAAAACTAAATCATGATAATCTGACCCAAATGTGTTGTCACTAAATCTGAGAATCTTAATCCCTATGCAGCAAACATGGTTTTGGCAAAGGACCAAGGTGAAGAGCATCCTCACCTTTGGTGGGCAGCACTAAATTATATTTCAGAAAATATTTCACACGTTTACTGCTTATCTGTTTCTTTTCTTTTTAAACAGCTTTGAAATCATGTAAGGATGCAAAATTCAGATAGTTATGGTAGTCCATTATAACTTATAGCAGATAATCCCTGTTAGCTGTGGGCAAGAAGAAACAGAGATTACACACTCGAGGGGGAGATGACACACGTTTCACTCGTATCCAAACTCTTTTATTGTGCTTCACACTGATATTTGCAGAAAAACATTTTAATGACTGAAAGGCATACTCTATGGCATTGTGGTGAAGGGCCTGGTTAAACCAGAAGAATGTAAAGCATTTAGACATCACCAGTGTTTTATGATATGATCTTCATAATGCTATCTGGAGCATAGCATCTCTGAGCCAAGGAAGACAGAAAATGGCACCCAAAACCCATTCTTAATGGACAAATACATTGAAGTAAAGAAATTTCAAGACAAAGAAAGGCTGCTGTTTTAGAGAACATTTCTGTAATCTACAAATCAGTGGTATATGCAAAAGAAAGGGTGACCAACAGTGCACTTAGGTGATGAACCCACTGGAAGTGTAAGCCACAATAAAATTCAGAAATGTCATTTACTCAGAATTGTTTAAAGTTATGTCATTTTCCTCTCATATAATTTTAGGCAATAGCCAGCGATCAAATATCAGTGAATGAAAGGCATGAAAATAAATACATAAGAAACTTAGTAACTAACTCATTATTATGTTAAAATAGTACCAAATTACACAACCAATTTCTTTTTATGATAAAATAAAAACAAGTAAAATGAAATAGAATTGGTAAATAAAATATTTATCTTAGCCGAGCATGTTGCTATGTGCTATAATCTCAGCAACAAAGAAGTCTATGTAAGACGGTAGTAAGTTTGATGCCAGTCTGAACTACATAAGTCTCTGTTTCTAAACATCACTTAAAAAAAGGGGCATGAGAGAGAGAAACAGAGACAGAGAGAAAGAAAAATGGGAGGTAGGAGGGACAGAATGGAGAAAAGAAGGTAAGAAGGAAGGGTGCTGTGAGTGAGTGAGGGAGGAAGAAATAACGGAGAGAGAATGAGAGGTAATGGAGGGAAAGAAAGGAAGGATGGAGGAGAGAGGAGAGAGAGGTGATAGATCTGGGGTGGACAGATGATAGATAATGATAGATAGACAGAAAGACTGACTGACAGACAGACAGACAGACAGATAGATGGATAGATAGATACATAGATACATATATAGATACATAGATAGAGAGATAGATACATAGATAGATAGATACATAGATACATAGGTAGGGAGTGAGAGACCTTCATTCAAGATAATAACTAGAAGAGATATGTTAGTTTCTAGCTTGCGATGAGAATGGTATTCATTTTTGGGTATTTAATGCATAATTGAAAAGAAGTATTGCTTTTTAATGAATAGAAACATAAAATATACCATGTAAGAACAAATAGACAATAGACTCCAACCCCTCCCCCCCCCGAACCACAATGTCCAATATACCTGAGTAAACAGTTAAAAGATACACGGGAGCTGTCAGGAAATTTTGTAAACTCATTTAATTTTTTTTGTGTTATCAATTAGTAGAAAAATATCTCACACTTGAATTTATACTCTTTGTTTCACCTTTGTGTTTATGAATTATTTTTATTTATTTATTTATTTTCCTTATTTATTTATTTAAAGAATTTCCACTTCCTCCCGCTCCCCCCACTCCCCCTACTCCCTCTCCTACTCCCTCACCATTCCCAAGAGCAGTCAGGGTTTCCTGCCCTGTGGGAAATCCAAGTTCCTCCCCCCACCCTCCAGGTACAGGAAGGTGAGCATCCAAACAGGCCAGGATGCCAGAAAGCCAGTCCATGCAGACGAAACAAGACCCATTGCTATTGTCAATGGTTTTATTTATTTTTTTATTACCGCCTTTCCCACTTACCACTTTTACTAACTATATTCACATTGATATGCAATGATTTCTGAAACTTCTTCATATAGGGCAAAAAAATGTTCTAGCCTGCACTATTGACTTTAACTCCAGTGGTAATTCTTATACATCTATTTGATAATAGAAACTGGCACACAGAAGCAAAGAAATTTGCAGAGCCTTGACTTAAGAAAGATAAAATTTTAAAACAACTATAAAGCAATACCCATATTCTAAAATATACTGACTTAAACATCTGAAGTCACTCTGTCTATCTAACCTTTAAAATAATTCATAATTAATCATTTTAATGTATTTTATTCTATTTAGAAGAACTCAAATACTGATGTGTAAAATATTTTTTAGTTTCTATTTTATATTTATATAATATAGATTACTAACATGAAGAAAAATTATTCTTATTGAGCAAAAATTGTCTTCTATACCTCCTTATGTCCACTTAATCTCACAAAACTATGTTTAAGTATATTTTAAAGGACATATCCTAATAACTTTACATATAATCTTGAAAATATGACCCATGCTTTAGTTGTATAACTATGATTTCTTAACAATAGCTTTAGTTTTAAATTTCTTGAGCATTCTTTTTAATTTTGAAAAAAGTTGTCAAGGAACTTACAAATAAAATATTACAATTATTGCTTCATTCATGAATTATGAAATTCATTTGTATCCTTTATTTACAACTCATATAATTCATTTAGAGTTGTCATTTTATAAGGTGAAAATGTCACACAGTTTATTTTGAAGTAGTTAATGTTAGGGAAATTACAGACACAGTCAAATAATGATAAGTACTTATAACAACATCCAAAGGAAATCCTAATTATATCTGCTCTTTGTTTCATCTTTAAGAGACACTTTAATTGACTTAAGTTAGCAAGCACAAGTTTGGTCCAATGTCCTTTGCCCTAATTCAGAGATACCAAAAGACTAAATAGGACACCAAAGAGGAAGTTGCAATGTGTTCATAAAACCTAATTAAAGACAAAAATTCAAAACCCCAGAGACATCACACATTTCTATCAAAGGGCAGGACGCAAATGTGTGATTGATTGTAACAAAGATGGGAAAATGTTGAGCTAATGAGAAGTGGTAAAGGATTTGAGCAGTAAATAGAACAATGAACGCTCTGGATCCTAAGGAAAAACTGCAGTAGACTTAAATTAATAAATATTGAAAAGCAAAATGTAAGCACTGCTGACGGTAAAGGTTGAGTTATTACAACTGATATAGATATGGATTGTTATAGATGGAAAGTCTGACAACTCAATTAATTTTTTCCTTCCATTTTAACCTCCACATAAGTGCAGAGGTATAGGATTTCCCAGAAACCATTTCAGACCACAAGATGAATCTAGGCTTAGCTTGTCTGCTGCTGCATGTCTAACCTCCTAGGAATGACCTTGGTGTAGACAGCTGTCAATCTCCTAACATCTTCCCAAGAAATCTTCATCTATGACCAGTATAAATAACTTTCCAGGAATACCACCACAATTTTGTGGAGACCCAAAATTGTGAGCGCATTTCACCTTGTCTGAAGGTCAGAGGGTTTGAGAATACTCAAAGTAGTTGACAACAACCGTGACTCCATACCCTGACATAATGTGGTGACTTGGTGTTTTAAAAATTAATATGGCCCATAGAGGTAGATCTTCTCCACCCTGACCAAAGGGCAGAGAATTCAAGCATATTTCTGCTCCTTCTTTTGAAATAGAATGTTTGATCTAGGGAGTGACTGCCTTCGGGATACTTGGTGTAGGGTGGCTTCACTGTCTAACCAACAGAATGCTCTTTTTTTTTTTCAAGAATTAATTGACAAAATTGGCTTGATGTCTCAAAGTACTGAGACAAGTAACTATTCTGGTTGTTCCTTGTATTATGTTAAAGCATCTTTGACTTCCTCCCCCTTTTGTATTGGGGTATAATAGTGTGTGGAAAATTAAACATGGGCAGACTCAGAATGCAAGGATGCAACTCAGGATGCAAGAGGGACTGAGCAGCCCAATACTATCCTATGTCTGTATGTTTATTTCTTATCTCTGTTCCTTCTACCTAACATTTCTAATCCTTACGGCCCTACTCTGGAACATGTGAACCTGTGGCTAGGATCGTGGTAGAAGTCACCCCCAAAAGGTGGCTTCGGATGTATAGCAGCTCAGCAAGGCATGACTTGTGACACAATTTAAAATAATACAACAGTTTAAAAATACTTGTTTCCTTCTGTTTCTTCTTCATCAACTCTTTTCTCTTCTAATCAGATGCACCGTGAAAACAAACAACCTGACCCATTTATTCTCCTCAATACTTGCAGCATCCAGAAGAGAAGAATATATGAGTAGATCATCAAAAGAATATGTTGCGAGAAAGAGAGAGAAAAACATTAACAAACAAATTACAATAAATTTGAAGAAACACAATATGGTTTGATAATATTCTATTTATGGTCCAATTATTCTTGACCAGGTAGTCCTAAAAAATTGTTTGAAATCTTGTTTGCATATTCCATTTCTTCTTTGTAACTTCTACAATTTTTATAAACTTTATTTTAAAATATTTAAGAATTATTAACACCCAAATTAACTGTTTCCAATTTTTTTTACAACTCACTGAACTACTGTGCAGTGCGAATGACCTTTGGAATAAAATTTGTGGCACTTCACATTAGTTCTCACAGATTCCGTAGTGAATATATTTTAAGCACTTATGCACTAAACCACCAGCTTCCATGCTGAGTATTGCTGACAGGAGCACTGGCGTGTCAGGGACCCCAGGGCCTCAGACCCATGGAATAGCAGTGCCTTCCTCTGGTTGGAATAATTCAGTTGGCAGTGCATGCAGAAAATATCAACCATAGGTTCCTCCTCTCACAGCGCTGCAGGCTGAGACTGCTTCTCTACAGAGATCACTACTAAAATTAGCTAGCCTGCCTCCCATCCAGCTGGATATAATGAATGGACTGACTACCCGGGCCTGCTGCTTCATCTCCATCGGAGCATCCCGTCCACCCAACGCCAGCTTTTCTGTAGGTTTGCCTGTAGATTCTTTAATTCCCGTCTCCCAAATCAGATCAATCCCCAAATTGTGCAGGTTGTGGCCTATGATAGTTAGGACTAGAAAACCGGGTTCGTGGCTGCTTTCCTAACTTGAGTCTATTACCTGCATTCAGTCCTTGTTTGTCGCATTATTCTAAGCCCTCTTTTCTTCAAGGTATACTGCTCTATTCCATTTCTTTTTAGCAGTCTATGACCCAATGGCATTTGGGGACTAACAATGAGCACTGCTCCTTTCTACCCTGTTCATGACCTGCAATGTACACGTGCTGAGCACTGGAGATTTTTTTTTTTTTTTTTTTGGTAATTTCCTTGGAATGGGAAACACAGGCATTCTGGCCAGAGTTCTGGCAGGAGACTGGGTTGTCTGCCCCCAGTCTGACAGTCCATTACAGTGACCAGATGGGACCTGCATATCAGCGCTGAGCTCAGGGGCCAGCACAGCCATGAACGAGGCGATTGTTTCACGGCTCTGATTACAGGACAGCTTGCAGTCAGTAGGCAATAGGAGAAGATTACACAGCAGGAGACTGAGTAGGATGTCTCATATAAAAACTTCATTTATTATGATATCTGCGTGGATCCAAGAATTTTATATTCTCTTAATTTCGGGTGTTAAAAAGGAAAAGTGGAGTCTTTCTTTCATCAGTAGCCACGTTAGGTGAAGAGGTTATTTACTTCAATTCTCAGCTCTGTAAATAACAGGCACACAGAGTGAACCATTGTGGTCGTGACTTTGTGCGGCCCCAGAGGGGTGAATGGAATCCCAGTCAGAGGCCATTATTATTTATAAAGGATTTTTTTTTATTATACTGAGCACAAAAAAAGCAGGGCAGGATCTTTTCCTATAGAACTTTGATGTAAACTTCCCTGAGGAAAGGAAAGTAACAAAAGGCCTTTTTCATGTTAGCAAAGAAGGATGTGTGTTTAAACACTCCAGAAAAATTACTAGATTTATAATTACAAACTCAGTCATTTCATAAGTGCTAAACAATAAGGGCATGGTTTAATTAACTTCAACTATATTGAGTACTTTTGTAATTACTCAGTTTTGATAGTTAGGACAAGAAAAAAGTTAGACCATCTTTGGGATACAGGAGAAACATCTTATTTATTGATAAGTTTAGAATCACAGAATCACTTTCTAGTCTAATTAAAACTTTCGATTTTTTAAGAGTTTAAAAGTTTAACTTAAGTAATTTATCTTTAATTTTAATTCAGTAATCCATTCTGGAAGATTTTGGTTTTATTTGTTTGCTGTTGTTGTTCAATAACCACAAAGATAAAGATCTGAAATAACTATCAGATTTCATAGTTTACTTTAGAAAACTAAATTGTCTTGGATTGTTTAACAGAAACAAGAAGTTCTGTGAGGAAAGATTAAACATTCGTGTTGTTATGATTCACTGACATCACACTTACAAACCCCAGGAAAGCGCCCTTGTTTGTAAACCAGAGCACATTTATCATTTTGTCACATTGAACCATTTCTTCCAAATAGAAAAAACTATGCTTACATTAAAACAATAAGTTTCAGATACTTTACACAAAAAAATTAAGTTCTATACTGATTTTGCTTATAATTCTGTAAGTAGAATTTTTTAAGTATTGGGTTTATGTTGGGATACAATAAACAAGCTTCACTTTTTTTTCTTTAAATTGTTCTCTCTCTTTTTTCCTCTCTCTCTCTCTGCATGCATGTGTGTGCATGTGTGTGCATGTGCGTGTGCGTGTGCGTGTGTGTGTGTACATGTCTGTGTGCAAACTGTGTCTCACTATTTAGTTGAGTCTGACCTGGTGCACCCAGAATCCTGCTGACTTATTCTTCCTAGAAACAGAATAATAAGCGTGCACAACTTGCCAACTGAAGATATTCATTTTTCTTTTATTTCTACACTTCATATTAGCTAAAAGTTCAGGAGTCAATTCACTTTGAATTACTGCTGCATTAATTCACTGAACATTTTTTTTATATATTTGATTTTAAAACCTCAGTTTCAAGAGAAAGCAGTTTTAAATCTATTGGATAAAAGGATAAAGATGAGTAAGCATTATTTCCAAATAAGGCAACTAATCTAATTCTGAAGATTGTTTTAAAAATGGGTCAATATGTTTTTTTGTATTCTCTGTAGACAAAATTCCCAATTACACTTTTTCTGGAATCCAGCAAAAATACTACTGAAAAATCATAGGTAACAAGATACAAAAAAGAAAACTGTATTTGATAGATTCTATTAATATTTCAGAGGTTACTAAAATGGCTATTAGTATTTTCTTACCCATGTGATTCCGATGAGAATACTTCATGAATGATGTACAATAACTCTTCCATGACATTTTTGGAATTAAAACAGCATTCTTTTGAGATCTTATTTTATGAGTTGGATAGTCTAATATGATGATCAAAGGGAAAGTTTAACTGAGGCAAAATCTTAAGTGAGATATAAATCAAAGATGCAAAAATCTTCAAATTTGATAGGCAAGATTCATTGAGATCATTCCATCCATGTCCAAACAATAACAGACTTGGGAACTGGAGATCTGAAATTACTGTTTCCCCTTGAGGAACATGTTTTCATCGGAGCAAGCTCACTCAGTGCTGCAAGGTCCCTCTGAGAACTTGTTAGGAGAAGAGTCTTGGGGATCCTCAAACAGCTCTTGCTCTCCAGCTTTCCTGTGAGCTGATGTCCAAAGTGAGAGAACGCAAATGACAGGGAAGACAGTGGACATTCTTATTTACCTACACATTAAGAGTATATGCAGTATGACGGCTGCCTAAGGCATCAACCAGAGCTGTGGGAAAAGGCTTCTCAAGAAATAGATAGAAGCCATGATCAAAAGTAGAAGGTTGCAGGCAGCTCACAGATCTCCCTTTCTAATGCCACCTTTCCTTTCTACATATCTTTCCAATAGTGGAAGCATGCTTACCCCAGTATTCTGGGTCTTAACCCTCATCTTATGTAGTAGTCTCCTCAGTCCACTTCCAACCTCTACTCCTGAATATTCTGCCTTTCTACCTTCTTCTTCTCTTCCTGGCAGTTGTTGAGATTTACAATGAAGGTTCCCTCTGGTCTTGCCTTCTTTGCTCACGTTCTCTTTCATGGCTTTAGGGTTTGCAAGTAACTTGATTCTAGAAGGGTTCCCAGATCCAAGGAGAAGTCCCCAGATTGTTTCCTGGGCAGCAAAGGAGAGGGTGCCTGAACTGGCATTGGCCCATAAGCATACTGATGAATATTATGCATATCAACATAGAACCTTCATCTGGCGATGAATGGAGATAGAGACAGAGACCCATATTGGAACACTGGACTTAACTCCCTAGGTCCAAATGAGAAGCAGAAGGAGGGAGAACGTGAGCAAGGAAGTCAGGATCAGAGGGAACCTTTATCAGTCGATGGATGGAGATTGAGACAGAGACCCACATTGGAGCACTGGACTGAGCCCCGAAGGTCCAAATGAGGAGCAGAAGGAGGGAGAAAATGAACAAGGAAGTCAGGACAGCGAGGGGTGCATTCACCCACTGTTACAAGGGGACTGATTTAATGAGAGCTCACCAAGGCCAGCTAGACTGGAACTGAACGAGCATGTGATCAAACCGTACTCTCTGAATGTGGCTGACATGGGGGCTGTCTGAGAAGCCATTGATAATGGCACTGGGACCTGTTTCATCTGCATGTACTAGCTTTTTGGGATCCTAGTCTGTTTGGATGCTCACCTTCCTAGACCTGGAGGGAGGGGGGAGGAACTTGAACTTCCCACAGGGCAGGAAACCCTGACTGCTCTTTGGACTGGAGAGGGAGGAGGAGAGGGAGTGGGGAGAGTGGGACGGTAATGGGAGGAGGGGAGGAAGTGGAAATTTTTATAAATTAATAAAAAAGAATTGAAAAATAAAATAAAATAAAATAAAAATGCCAAGTATCATCTTACACCAACTTGAGATAATGTTGACATCAAGAATATCTGACAGACAGAAACGACTAGAAAGAATTCAGTAATGGTGGCAGCACCTTTTCAATAGCCATTAATTCTCGACTCTAGTATTATGAAGTAATATTTTACTAAGATAAATATACGTGTAAAGAGGATTTTTTTTAAATTTGTACTATACTTCAGCTTTGCAAAGTGCCCAAATTCTTAGTTATCAGTCCATGCCATTACTGGGGACTGTAGAACTTGATTAAGACTACTAAGTGAGTTTAAGATCAGACTGACTTGCATAAGACCTTGGCTCACAAACAAGGTGGGGAAAACAGTTGAGTGGCAGAGAGCTCAAGGCTCTTTTCCTCATCCTTTTGTCTTCCGTGTAGCCTAACGTGATCAGCTGCTGCCACCAGGCACTTGGGTATAAGAGCCCGAACTGCCATGGACCCGAACACAACTGGGTCAATAGAGTTGGAACTGAAAATCCAAAACTGTGCTATATTTGGAAAAGCAAGGCAAGGTGCCTTCATGGTGTGTAACTGTTTATAGTTCTTTGATTCTTAGCTGAAACCTTCTTAATTAAATGAAATTTATAAATTGATTATTCCTTAGAAAAAAACACAGAAATTAACAATTCCTAAGGCAGAATGAAGAATGTGAAATAGCCCTACATTTATTGAGTATGTAAATGAGTAGGGGATGTTTTAATAGTTACACAAGACGGGGAACCTGGCATTCCTATAAACACATGAACTGCCATAGTGAATTGAAAGCATAACCTGAAAGTGAGGCAAAGCTGTGGGGAGCAATCTGTAACAAGTGACTGCAATCGAATGAATGCCTTCAGGATCCCAAAGGGTTCAAGCCAGAGTGATATGTAAGGAAGGTTCAGCAAAGGCAAACCTTTGTGACTAGATTATTCACTTTGCAAAGGATTAAGGTTACTTAGAGGAAATAGAAGTGGATTTGGGAAGGAGGAAAGGGAGGAAGACTGTGAGAGAGAGGCTGGGATGGAGGAAAGGGAGAAGAGAGAGAGGAGACAGAGCAAGTGAAGTGCCAAAGAGGACCTTAAATGATATGAAAAGCATTGGAAACAGGGTGAAAATGATTTGGACGCCTTAGAAGTCTGTGCGGCAGACTCTAGTTCCCAGGTGATAAACAATATATAGAGGTGCATAAATGCTGGAGAGACACAGCTTTTTCTTAAATTTTTTTAATTCTTGTGGCCATGGTGCATGGTGTGATGTGAGAAAAAAAAATCATGAAATCACTTGGTTGATTGATACTTTATATCACTCCTCTTAGTGGGATGTAACGTAAAGTTTGCAACACTCAGTCAGGTCTGCCAGCTGAGGTTCTTGTTAGAACTGTACTGTCTAGAACTGTACTGTCTCGTGGCTGCTGATGCTTCCTGGTTTCCCTCTCCCAGGTGCTGAATTGAAACACTCACTAATATTCCATAAACTAATCTTCTTCTCAGTGTTGGTATAACCGAACGAACACACATAGACACAAGAGTTAAGTGACGGGTACAATTCTACATTCTTTCCTTGCAGTGGGGACATTTCTAGGTGGTTCTAAATATTGATTTTGATCTAGAGTTGAAGAAAGACAAAACTCAAAGTGTATTACCTGTTTAAAAACCTGCCCCAGAAGGAGTTCTTAAGGCGTCCCCTCAAGAAAGAACCAATTAGGGAAAAATCCTGATTAAATTATAAGACATCACATCCTTAACACTTTTATACTTGCATGGAATCTTATTCAATACAGAAATCATAATTCCTCTTAAAAAAAACCAAAACAACACAAAAAGAGTAAGGGCATGTCTTTTGTCCTAAATGTCAAAACATTTAAAAGAAAACAAAAGAGTATTTATAACATTTATTTTCCAGGTAGTGAAAATGTTCCAGAATCCTAAGTTTATGTCTGTATGATTCAGTAAACTAGGCTCAAAAGCTAGCCTGATCGGGAGTAGGCAGTGCAAAGGCAACCATTACGTACTCACTTCCTAATTACTTGGTATATAGCTTTCTTGTGTTTTCCGCTTTACTGCAGTAAACAAATGTATGTATAAGTGTGAATGAGAATGGCTACGTTTCGGGAGGCACAGTCTTATTAGTATATGATGTTGGCATATACATTGTAAGACAAATTTTGCTTTCTTCAATTGAGTACTTTTCACAGACTCTTTTTTTTAATTTCCCTTGGGAAAATATTAACAACCAGACACTCATAACTCAATTATGTGCTGTAGATTGCTGTAACTCGAAAGAGAACAAAGGACACCTTCAGCCCTCAGAGTCCCAACATGTGTGGTTGCTTTTCACAGAACAGTCCGGATCATTACCGAAGGGCACTGAGCCAATGCAAACCCATAGGTCTAAACACTGTTGAAGTACTGCTTCTCAACACTCACCAGCTACCGTGGAGTACCTTTTAGCACTAGAGTTGATTTATACAAAATGAAATGGTGGAAACCTACATAAACACAAACTATTTCCAAGTCATATATGACTTTCTTATGAATTATATGTTTTAGAGAAGTACAAAGGAATTTCAGCGATGTGGAAAACCGCTAATTAAATAAAATATTCAAATTATCATTTATTACAAGAATATCAAAAGAGAACTAGATATTTCACAACATTTACTTTATTAAATATTTGCGCATTTTGAGCATGGAATGTCGCCAAAAAAGTTATGCTTAAAATAGTCAAAAGGAAGTTGTGCTATCACAACTTATTTTAAGCAATGATCTAATACACTCAGTTCAGATAAATGAACCTTTTCTTCCAATCCCTGAAGGCAAAGAAGAGAACAAGAACAGATTCCCTTAAAAGCATGAATTGCTTTTTGTTATTATACTAAACCAAGACATATTTGGGAAAATGCACTGAAAGTCAGATTGCATAAAAGCAAAATTGCAAAATTCAATTTTAGCTTCATTATAGAAAGTGTTATCTTCTACTAAGATATTTACTGATGGCTGAGATATCACCCGATATAATCTGTCTGTGTCAAGGTTATGAATGCTTTTAAAATAAATTCCTGAATAAAAAATACAACCTTAAGAATAGATAGAATGGAACCACAGTATTAGAGTGGAGGCTACTCCTTAAATTCTAGCATATAATCTACTTTTATTTCATGTTACTATAAATAATAAATACATAGATTACAGGATAAGTCTAATTGTTAAAAGACTGCTTTCCAAGTAAATGAATTAAGAAAATTTGAGAAAAACTTCTGGAAATAATTTTTCTCCCCACTTTTCTTCTAGAAACACAGCTTCCATTAACGAATCTATAGCTGTTTGCTCCCAAAGACACTTAGCAAGTTTGAACATTCAAAATAAAAACAAAAGCTAAAACACAATCCATTCTTCCTTATGAGATATCAAAACATATAGAATTACCGAAAAAAACAAATGATACAAGGCAAGTCTTCCACCCAAGGGCTATCCATCTAAAAAATTATATATGGTGAGCCTATGTTACTTATGTATTTAAATGTATGTGTACACACACACTTGGATTTTTGCTTGTTTGTTTTTGTTTAAAAAAGATGTAGCAGTCAGGGCTGGGGAGATGGTTCAGATAGTTAAGTGCATGGAGTCTGATCCTAGCAGTCATAACAGATCTGGTTTGGAGGCGTGCATTCCTAATTCCAGCATTAGCAAGGTGGACACAGAAGGATCCTTGAGGGTGGATAGCTTACTACACTGTAGGTACACAGGTTCCCCATTTTTCCGAGGCGCTATGCAGGGCTGTTCTGCTTCCTGGTTCCACTGCATCAGCTTGAGGGTGTAGCATAGAACTGCCCTCTCCTGTTATGTTAATTTTGCCTACAGCCCAAGGGTGTAGCTTAGAGAGAACTCTTCTGTCATGGTAATTCCACCTGCAAGCAAGGTTCTCGCCCGCAGGCAAGGTTCCAGGGTCAGCTCTTCTCTGAGCCTGAGCACGCCCACCTGGCTTCCTCTTTTCTCGGTTCAGCTGCTCTCCGACCTTGGGTGCGGCCCCCTGACTTTTCTCTTTCCTTGTTCCTGATGGGGGGGCTGGTGTCTTTCTGCCCCACAGTATATATACCCGACTTATGCTTAATAAAGCTGCCATTTGCCACTTGCTCTTTGGCAGATGAGCCGGTCTCTTTGTGTGTGTGTCGTCTGTTCAAACCCCTAGGACATGCGTCCGTTCTCGTGGGCTCGAGTCAGGAAAGCGCGCGCCTGTTTCGAGGTTCGGGTGTCCACAGAAAAGTGCGGAAGCTTACACTACACTAGGAACATCGATGGGTTTCATGTGTGCTGAGACATGTCTCATAAAGGTGAAGAGTGATAGAGATCTTACACATCTTCACACACATACACAGACATGAACCTGTATGCCTGCACATACTCCCACAAACATTCATCAAACTAACAATTAATTCTTAGTAGACACAGTATGTCCTCTCTTATACTAACGTAGGCTAGATATGTCATGATCATTTCCATATATTTAATCTACTCTTTTATTTTGGTGTTACTTTGGATCAGACTCAGGGCCAAATGCATACACTGTAAGTGCAATAGTACTAAGCTTTAGATCTAAAAAATGAACAGCACAAAAGACAAGTCTAGTGTTGGTTTTGACATCTGACTCTTATAATGCCAGCCTTCTGGAGGTGAAAGCTGGAGGAAGCTTTCAAGCACTTATAAGCAGACTGAACTATATAGTTAAAAAGCTATCTCAAAGAAGCCGAACCAAGCAAGTCAAAAAAGAAGAGGAACATACAAAGCAAACATCTGTTTATGTTCAGGTGTTCATCAAGCAACAATAATACATATGCAGATAAGCATTTCTATGCAGACTAAAGTCTCAAGAACAAACCTCATTCACTTAAGCAAACCATTGATATTTAATCATAAAATATATATCATACATCTAAGGATCAGAGGATGATCATTATAGATGAATATAATAAGGTGGTTCAACGTCCATGTAAACAGAGTTCAATACTGACTCTGATTTACCTGATTCTTACAAGAATTCTACTCTTTCTGAAGATGAATAAACTAATAATCACTGGTGCCTCACAGGTTAAAACTACTTCATACATTTTGTATTTTAAATTTCCAATCCCTCTAAGCTTTGATATCTCTAGGTTTCATTGTAGATAACAGTATTTGCTAAACTCATAGAAAATGTTAGTTGATAGTACCTGAACTTCTATTTGCAGCATTGCTTATCTCGTAGGGTATAGTGTAAATTGTATTTTAAATTTTAATAGCCATTTCTTTTGCAATTTTAAAGATTTAATTTAAATTTATTTGAAACTGACACTCTAAACATGACAATTTTGTGAACCAGGAAAATATTATTTCATGTTTTACAGATGCAAAAATTAAGTAATATTTAAATCAGATCTAAACCTCTCTTTCACCTCATATATCACTCCTTTATTTTAGTAATATTCAAAATCCCTTCCTTCACTTTATTTTTCAGATAATTTCTCACACCTAACCTCTTAATTTTTTGAAGAACAACCATATTGTTTTTCAATAATAAGATTTCACAGAGGTCAATCTGCCTCTGCATCTCAAGTGCTGGAATTAAAGGTGTGTGTTGCCACCACCCAGCTCATTTTCCTTTCTCAATGAAGTTCCTTCACACCTGTTGAAAGTCCGCTGAATGGGTTACCTGTGATAGTTTTGTTTGTTCTTGTTCAATGGTCCATTTGTCTGTTTTATGAAAATTCAATGGAATTTTGATGATTCTAGTAAATTTTGAATTCAGGTAGTACCATGCCTCTAATTTTCTCCTTTTTAGTAAAAAAAAAAATTCCTGATAAGATTTTAATTTCATATATCTTTTTGAGACTTCCAGTAGCCTACCACCCCACTTGAGTGGGCACCATATATAACATGAGGGGGCCGACTTGTTGGGGTTTCTGTCCTGCCCGGTACCCCACAGCTGGCAAATCCCAAAGAGAAATCACACACAGGACTCCATAAGGTTATAAACTGATTGGCCCATTAGGTCAGGCTTCTTGTTAACTCTTATAACTTATGTTACCCCATTATCGTTATCTACATTAGCCATATGGCTCTGTACCTTTCTCAGCAGGGCAAGTTACATGCTACCTCTTCGGTGGTCTGTGCAGGAGTGACAGAGGAACCTCCCTGCTTCCCAGAATTCTCCTGTTCTCATTGCATCACCTCTACTTCCTGTCTGGTTTTCCCACCTATACTGCCTGCCTGGCCAATCAGCGTTTTATTAAAATATGATTGACAGAATACATTCTCCCGCATCACTTGAGTGTTTTCTATGCTGATTAGAATATAGAAGTCTGGGTGCTGGGCCAAACTTTCTGTGGATGTTTGTCAGACTGAGAATTCAACATAACTCCTAAATTTCTGCTCATATTTCTGCTTGGATGATCTGTGGATTGACAGAATGGGCCATTAAGCTCTCCAACAATTGTTGAGTGGGAGTCTCACTCTTTCTTTAGTCTATTAATATTTGCTTTACATGTTTGGGTGCTTTTACATTAAATGCATTCATACTTACTTGCCCATTTCCTTTTGTTGAGTCAAACTCATTGTTATCAAGTCATGACCTTACTTTTCTCATTTACCACTTTCATGTAAACTCAGTTTTATCTGCTGTAAATATAGCCACCTCAATTTCCGTTTGAATTTGATTTGCATAGAATTAGATTTTCTAGTTTTAACCTATTTCAGTCCATGTATTTGCTTTTAGGTAATTTGAAGTTTTTATAAGGTACATATAACTGAGACTGCCCCACATTTAAACTGGCATTATATATCTTCTAAATATAGAATTTATTCTCTTTAAATGTAAATTGCTAATAGGCAAGTTCTTAAAGTAGATATTTTATAACTCTTTTATGTGAGAGTTCACTAATGCTAGCTAATATTTTTTAGCACAGTTTCCTTAAACCTCTTAAAATTTGGTAAGTATTGATACTTGTCAGAAGAAAGATAAATGTTAGTCTTCAGAATTTGTCTCTTTTTTGCTTAAGCTTGTCTGGGAAGAAACGCTTATATTTATATATTTTTTTTATATTTTGCAAGCTCTTAGTCACTTCCACTAATTTAGCACTAGATGGTGTTTAAGTTCACGTTTGAAGTGTCAACTATCTGTGTATTGTCACTATTTTAGCATCGAAGGATAATGGCCTCCCAGGTTCCCAGGTCTCTGGTCATTGTTTTGTTCAGTTGTAGCCAAAGTGCTTTCTCCTTAAAATGGTAGTCCATTTTCCCATGCTTCTCCTGGGGTTTGGAGTGTCACACTTATCTACCTTGTGCACGGTCACCAGCTTGTGCTTTTGGCATTGTGGGGTTGTGGGCAATTTCCTGAGAATCATCTCTGAGTTAAAAACTCCAAAAACTATGCTTTGTGTGTGACCAGCAACTCCATGGGACTCTATTATATCCAGAAACCATGTATGGAAACTGGACCAAAAGTTTACATTTCTATTGATTGCCTATTGCAGTGATGTTGGACAGAATAGAACTCCAATAGATTATGGTTTCATGCCGGCTCTTGATAATATTTGATAGTCTATTTCAAAAGTCTATCTGTTGACACCCTAATAAGAGTTATTAGGGCCTGTCTGTAGGATAATACTCTTTTACCCTATAAAGACTTGTCACTCATATTGATTTAATAAAATGCTGATTGGCCAATAGCCAGGAAGGAATATAATCAGAACAATCAGACTAAAAGAATTCTGGGAAGAGAAAAGGTGGAGAGACACAGTCACAAGCTAGATGCAGAGGAAGCAAGATGAGGATACTCACTGAGAGAAAGTGCTCTGGGACAATGATTTATCAGTTGTATTGCTCTAATAAAATGCTGATTGGCCAGTAGTTAGGCAGGAAGTAGAGGTGAGGTGACCAGGCAGGAAGTAGAGGTGAGGTGACCAGACAGGAAGTAGAGGAAGGGTGATGAGAACTGGAGAATTCTGGGAAGATGAAAGAGTCAGTCTGCTGCCTGCAGCTGTCACCCAGACACAGAACAAGCAAGAAATGACTGCCTGGCCAAAAAAGGTACCAAGCCATGTGGCTAACATAGACAAGAATTATGGACTAATATAAGTTAAAAGAATTAATAGGAAGCCTGAGCTACTAGGCCAGCTAGTCTATGATTAATGTAGATTTCTGTGTATTTCTTTGGGACTGAACAACTGTGGGAACTGGTGGACAGAAGCCTCTGTCAATAAGAAGGTACCAAGTCATGTAGCTAAACATAGATAGGAATTATGGGTTAATTTAAATTGTAAGAGCTAGTTAATAATAAGGCAAAGCTAATAGACCAAGCAATTTGTAATTAATATCAGCTTCTGTGTGTTTCTTTGGGACTAAATGGCTGAGAGACTGGACAGGACAGAAAGTTCCATCTACAGAACTGTCCATCCTAGAACTGAGTTTCAAGGCAAAGACATGTGTTAATTAATCTTAATTTACTTCAGTGAATAGAGTTTTTTATGTTGTAAAAGTTGGGCTATATGGGTGATGGCAGTTGTTTGGCCACTAAAGTTGATATGAATTGGCCAGTGTCCAACTGTCATAACCACAAATAAGATCCACATCATAATGAGTAATGATACAAAGGAAAACACAAGTCCATTTTCAATGCCATGTTGGTTTCTACCAGATATAGGATACTCTAAAGGTATTATCTTGGAGACCTTGCTGAGGGCTAGGTAGTTGATTTTTCCCAACATGGAGGTGGGGCAATGGTTCTCAACCTGTGGATTGTGAACATTTCTGGGTTGCTTATCAGATATCCTGTATGTCAGATATTTACATTACGATAACAACAATAGCAAAATTACAGGTATAAAGTAGCAATCAAATAATTTTATGGGTGGGGCCACTACAACAAGACGAACTCTTGTAAGGAGTCACAGGATTAGTACGGTTGAGAACCACTGGGTTAAGGTAACACAGACAATTCTCAGCTGTTTCGTTGTTGTTGTTTTTTGTTTTGTTTTGCATTTTTTTTGCAGTTGTTTTGTTTTCGAGACAGAGTTTTTCTGTTTAACTTTGGCTGTCCAGGTAACACTCAACTCTAATAGCCTTAGATCTGTCTAGTCAAAAGTTGGAGAATGGGTAGATACTTGAGATCTATTAAAAGACTGGCATAGATTTGATCCCCTTGGCATATATTTTAAATAGGGATTTTGAGGGTGCAGACCTAGAGCGTCTGTCTTTGAGCTTTGGCATCTGGATGTGGTCTTTATATTCTGTCCAATCCTGGTTCTCATGCAAGTGAGCCCAGAAGTGAACCAAAGATCCAACCCTGTGTGAGCCTTGAAGCCCCTACTGCAGGATAGATCACCATCCCTGCTGCACCATTTGTGGATTGGCAATAGAGAAAGTTTCTGTGTTGACACGGTCCATGTTTTGGTCATTTGGGTGAAACAAGAGAGAGGGTTTAGAATATTCTGCCCATCTCCTAATTTCACTAGTACTGATCAAGACAGATAGAGTTTAGAACGTTCTGCTCATCCCCAAATTTCAGTGGTTATTGTCAAGTCTATAGTTTAGACTTAGTTTCCTTTCCCTGACTCAAGTGGAAGGCACCTCTCCCACATGGGTAGCTGAGTTGAGGTGGCAATATGAGCTAGAATTTCCTTCTTAAGCCTTCTTCATATAGCATATCTTTATATCATATTAAAAGTAGTCTTCATGGTCACTCATCACATGTCTTTAGCTGTTATGCAACTCTCTGGTTATGTGAACAGTTCAGACTGATGTCTGTGGGGTTAATGTTGAGGGATTTTACTCAAACATCATCTTTCTCTTTCTCTATGTTTCCTTTAACTGGTAACCCTTCTTAGCCAGTTCATGGTTGGAGCATTATGAATCTTTATTAGCTCAGATTCATTAGACCTTGGTAGAAATTTGTTCAGATGTGAAATCAAAAAGGGAGAAACAATGTAAAATATTATCATAGTCTTTAAACAAAGGAGTATTTATTAATTAAAAATTAATAAAATATTTATTTCTTGTTGCATTTTCAGGAAAGAATACATGTTTACTCTTGGCTAATTCCCTTGCCATATCTTCATTATAGATACTTGCTCTTCTAATATATAAGTATATATTTACACATTTTTGCTGCTTTTATTCATGTTTTCAATGGCTTCAATATTGTGCTCATTGACACAAAATATGCATATATATATATATATATATATATATATACATATATATACTGAAACCCATAAAAGCATAAAATGTTGTCACAGGGATTTTGTTTTTAACTGCCTTCTATTGTTTTTGACACTTGGAAGGCCTCCTGAGCGACACTGTCACCTAACACAAAGCAGGCATAAGGCACAGAAAAAACTCAATGAATCCACCAACGATGTATATAAATAAACTGACCTTCTTAACGTTTTTGTTTAAGTCGACCAGACTGAGCAGGAAGACATGGTCCTTGACCCCTAGGAACAGCCTGCCTCTCTCCTCATCTACAAGGAGCGTCTGGAAATCCAGTCCTTCCGACGAACCCAAAAAGGGAATGCAGCTGTTTGAGAGCAGCAAGTCTGTGGAAAAGTTAAAAGAGGGAGAGGAAGGGAAAGCTTTCAGCATAAAATGTATTTACATGCCCTAATACACATATCGATCCACTTTTTAAACATACTTGTGCGGCGTGGATGCCCCAGTGTTGACACATTGGAACAAGTTTAGCTCCTTCAGAAGCAGACACTTTTCCTTAAATAGTGATTGCTTCTGTTCTGTGTATAAAATACATTTTAACATTAATATAAAACTTTGAACTATGAAATACAAGGCATTACCAAAGCAGGTCATAAATTATAATTTAAAGCATTTTTTTTAATTTGAAAAATGACATACCCAAGATGCATCAACAAAGCATAAAAGTGTGTCATAAATATCATGGTAATTTTTTCCTCTTGTGCTTTTTAAAAATTCTACTGAGTATGAAAAATGTTGGTGCTATTATGACATTTTCCTTCTGATTTCACATTGCACAGTGTTTACATTCACCTCTTACATACCGTGGCTCGCCTTCCTCCCTTCTGATCTCTTCCCTCTCCCTTGATAACCCTTCCAACATTCACGTTAAAAGCAAGTGATATTTGTTTTTCTGAGTACTGTTTTATTTTCTGTTTATATTGTAATTCATCCATTTACCCACAAGTAAGACTAATTTGTTGCTTCCAAGTTCTGGTAGCTACAATAAAATATATGCATACAAAGGTTTTTGCATATAAATTTCTGATTTCTTTGAAGTAAAGCAAAAGAAACAATTGTTGGTCACATACTTAGTTTTGCCAGAAATTGTCCAATATGCCTAACAAGATGTATAAATCATTTGTATTTTGCTTGATGATGATTGCATGGTTCTATTGCTCTTATTCGCATTGTTGTTATCAGCATTTTAGATGTAACCCTTTTAATAGACATGTAATGTTATGTCGTTTTACTTTGAGTTTCTCTGATGATACTGGTATGATATATGAGTTCATATGCTTATTTGATATTTTATATCCTTATTGGTAAGGTGAATATTAATGCCTTTGATTATATTCTTTCAAAATTCATTTTGTTTCTTACTATCGAATTGTAGTAAGTCTTCTTACATTTTGGCTATTTGTCCCTTGCGAGACATGTGTTTTCAAATATTCACTTTTTTGTCTATAACAGTTATTTTTTTTAACTTTCCAGTACTAAAGAAAAATCTTTTATAAGTAAAATTGGAGAGCTGGAAAAATGACCCTGTCTTAATTGCACCTATTCCTCTTTCATAAGGATGTGGGTTTCTAGCACCCATGTGGTGGCTCCTGTAACTCTGGTTCCAAGAGATCAGGCTCTCCCTTCTGGCCTCCGCAGGCACCAGGCACACATTAGTGCCCTGAAATGCATGCAGACAATACACTCATAAACATAAACCACTTGTTTTAAAATGGAGCAATTTAGAGATTTAGCTGTTAAGTATGTGTGGGCGTATATGTGCATATGAGTACTGTTCTTCCAGGCGAGAGGTGTCAGATCTCCCTGGAATTCAAATTATGGCAGTTATGAGCCATGGATGTTAGGAGGAAAGGCATGTTCTCTGAAAGAACAGTATGCATTCTAACCCTCTGGACGAGCTCTCCTTCACCTCTTCCTCCTGTTCGTGATAGTGTTCAGGATGGAGCATTAATGGAATGCCTGCATTCTCACAACATTTTTAATTTCTTATTTTTTGAGATTATAGTACATGCAAATCTTCTCTCCCTTCCCTTTCTCCTCTGTAAACCCTCCCATACATGCGTCCTTTTTTTTTTTTTCATGTTTGCGGCCTCTTTGTTCATTAATTGTTATTTCCATGTATGAACTTATGAAGGTATATGCATATACATCTCTAATGCATAGGTGCAACCTGCTTTGTATATGTCTGGATAATGTTAATTGTATGTGTGTTTTTATAGCTGGCCATTTAGCATTGGATAACCAATCTGTGTCCTTTTTCCTGGGGAAGACCATTATTCTGCGCTCAGCCTTGCTTAGTTGTCTATAGTTCTTTGCGTAGGTTGAGGCCTCCTGGGCTTTTCTCATGCACGGTAGCATGTCCACTCATGTTTAGGAAGTCATGTTGGTGAATCTCTCTGTGTATTCTTTGTGACAGGAAAGCATGGTAGAAACCCATAACCAATCAAAAGGAAGAGCTGTGAAGCCCAATCCCAGTGAAAACATCTACAAACCAGCTCCTACACCTATTGTTCAGGGACCATTATGTAGATTGTAAGAGCCAAAGTTCAGGGAGTTCTCTGTGAGATAGTGTCTCCTAGCAATGCACTCTTCCTTACTATTAATAATCTACATTTCTTGTTCAGATGTTTGTTTCACACAAAGATGGAAACAAAAAGTTGAATTAATTTCTAAAGAAGTGTGGCCTGAAACTGGAGATAGAATACAAATTGTAAAGTTGGATGAAACCTTCAAATGACTCAGTACAAATGTAACTTCACAAATGAAACCATTTCATTTCGATGAAGTGAAATGCATATCCTATAGTTATGGTCTTTGGTGTCAAACCTGGTAATTATAGTGTATTTCCTAGTTTCCTTCACTTTGAGACCTATTTGTAGGCCCAGTGCACTTGGTTCGCAACAATGATAACAGACACTTCTAAGTAAACTAGATCTTTATAACACATTTCTTTTAACCAAAGTACTTACAATAGTATCTTTTATTTCTGTAAACCTAGAGCATTGATCACCAAAAAGGTAGTAGTAACAAATTTATCACTTTACTAAGGTTGAGGATATGAAAATTTAAAAACAGTTGGTAATTTTGATGTAATTAACTATTGATTCCTACTTTTTTCTACTTCCATTTATTAATTATTATTTTGCTCAATTTCCAAGATAGACTTGAAAAATTTATTTTAGAATATGAAAAAGGTATAAACGTGTAACACGACCAGGAATCTCAAGTGCGTGTGGTTACCAAACAAAACTCTTTCTTTAATATTTATAGATAACACTTTATGCAGAGTAGATGGACATTGAACTCTAACCTCATTTTTATGGAACTGAGTGTCATTTTTTACATCAGAGGTACAATATTGCAATATAATTTTACAACTCTGAATGCTATGTTTTGGACTCATTTCCAATGAACATTCCACACTGGCTGTAAGTAGAATCGAGAAGAAAGCAGTGGGATTAAGGGATGGGCTAGGACTGACATGATTAAAGCCTTTTAAAAGAATGTATTTCACACTAACCTTCGCACAATCAGGCAAATCTGTATTTTCCTTGGGATTTCTCTTAGGTAAAGTAGAAATGTGAAAAATTAAAAGTAATTGAAGAGACTCCCAAGAGTATATACTCACTTCACTAGTAAACAGTTTTATTTGATATAAACCCTCATGACTTCAATTTTTCAAAACTGATGGTTGTTCTGAAACATGAATTACATTGAAAATTATAAGATGCAATATGACATGGCATAAAGAAAAATAGGACCAGGCGTGCAAGAGTTAGATCAAAGCACCAGCGTCCTGTCTGTGGTTGGCAAATCATTGGCAGTGTGATGTAGTGATTTAGGACAAGTCCCTGGACCACCGTGTCTCAGCTTCCTAAAACAGAAGTGAAGTTAAGAGAAATCATATGGCAACTGCTGTTAGCTCACAGAACGAAGGCTTTAGTGTGAGATTGGCCTTCGAACAATAGGTGGCATGCACCCCATGCTGTGGATTGATCACCTATTACAAGGATAATGTGTTCTTTTTAAAATCTATGTAAAGAAAGTATAACATTCGCACATTTATATTATTCTCTCGACAAGTAGAAGAGGTAATTTTTAGCATTTCTTAAAATTATGACTACTAAGTGTGAAAAGGTTAGTAAGTATTGTTGTTTATTTTGTTGTTTGTTTTTTCCTTTTTCAAATCAATTTTTAAATTGATTTTATTGAGTCACACATTTTTTTTCTGCCCCACTTCCTTTCAACCTCTCCCATGGTCCCCATGCTCCCAATTTACTCAGGACATCTTGTCTTTTTCTACTTCCCATATTGATTAGATCCATGTATGTATGTCTTTCTCGGGGTCCTCATCATTGTCTAGGTTCTCTGGAATTGTGAATTGTAAGCTAGCTTTCTTTGCTTTATGTCTAAAAGCCACTTATGAGTGAGTATATATAATGTTTGCCTTTTTGGGTCTGGGTTACCTCACTCAATATGATGTTTTCTAGATCTATCCAATTGCCTGAAAATTTCAAGATCTCATTATTTTTTTTCTGCTGTGTAGAACTCCATTGTATGAATGCACCATATTTTCATTATCTATTGGCTGAGGGGCATTTAGGTTGTTTCCAGGTTCTGGCTATGACAAACAGTTTTGCTATGAACATAACTGAGCACATGTCCTTGTGGTACGATTGAGTATGCTTTGGGTATATACCAAAAGTGGTATTGCTGGATCTTGAGGAAGGTTGTTTCCTAATTTTTTGAAAAATCACCACACTGATATCCAAAGGGGTTGTACCAGCTTGCATTCCCACCATCAATAGAGGAGGGTTCCCTTTACCACCCATCATCTCAAGCATAAGTTGTCATCGTGTTTTTGATCTAGGCCATTCTTATAGGTGTAAGATAGAATCCCGGAGTTGTTTTGATTTGCATTTCTCTGATGATTAAGGATGTTGAGCATTTCCTTAAGTGTCTTTCAGCCATTTTAGATTTCTCTGTTGAGAGTTCTGTTGTTATAAATATTAGCATTGACCTCCAATTTGGGAAAACAAGTTTTTTTTAAACACATTATTGTATCTTCTTATAAACCTGTAACATGTAGGTTAAAACATATCTGCCAATTTATGATATTCTGAGAAGATTAAAGAATATTTATTACACAAAATTATATAGCCTAAAAGAGACACTCAGCTGGATGTTCACATTGTTTTAGAGAATCTTCCCTGCAAAAGCTATTGGATCACTGTGTGTGTGTGTGTGTGTGTGTGAAAGTAATAAATTTATTTGAAAATAAATCACAGCACATGTGGATTACATTCTAGGAGAGGTCTGAATTTTCTTTCTGAGCCATCCCTTGCACAGAATCTCCCTGATGTGTCCTTTACCTACCCAACATAATCATGGCTTAAGGTCACTTAAAGTAATAAGACCTGATGAATCATCGGGTCAGTGTAGACTAAAGCTACATTGTACCCCAATACCTTTGCCACTCACAAGTCTTCATCATACCAGACCAACACTGCAACTTGTAACTTGCTTTGTCACCACAATATAGCCATATACCAGTCAATAAGATAACTTGGTAGAGACTGTACATTTGCAGCTTTTATTGCAGTTTATTTTTATAATTCTATTTATTGATATTGATTATTGTGACCGATACTTGTTCCTTGTTTATAAATTTATATAAATATAAATATATGCCTAGAAAGAAAATAATTTATGGAGGTTTCACTATTGATGCCAATTTCATTATTCTGATTGTCTTGGAAATTATTTCCTTCTTGTGTGTGTTATGGGAGGAAGATAAGTCTGTGCTGTTGCTATTCCTTGGTATGTACTCAAGTCATGAAAAAGACCAGCCTTACTTGCATTTCAGTTTCCAGTAGTTATCTTAGTGTCTGAGAAAATTAAGTACTTAATGACTATTTGTAGCATGGAATTCAGTCTATTAAACATGGAAAATATGTGGGACCACAAGAAGTGAAACTAGACATACAGACAGTGTCGAGATAGCTGAGGGCAGTGATGTCAGGCAGGGGAGTTAGGCTATTATGTAGGTGACTGGAAGCCATGCACATTTTAGTTTTCAAGGAAGTGGCAAGGTCTCAAACTGAGTGTTAGAGAGATAAGTGTGCCTACAGAGCTCAGGACGGATGATGATGGGGCCTGGTGGCGTCAGGAAGACTACCCAGGAATCTCTAAAACAAGAAAAGTCCCTGAAATACACCCAAGTCGGTGCAGGGAGACATACACTTAAGAACTGTGAATTTCAAAGTTTTTTTTCTTCTACTTATGCATGGAGGAAAATAAAGTTGATATATTCATTTGCTGGATCCTATTTCACCATAACAAATTCTATTTGGTTGGGTTTCAAACAAACTTAGCAAGAAAACAGCTGCAAAAATATTGACTAACCTGAAGCATCGTCATTTCCAAATGATTTAACGTTGTACTGCAACAACGCTAGCATCAAAGTGATTAAAGCATGCCTCACCAGCCCTCTGCAGCCAAATAAAATAATTAAACTAAGGAATTACATATGAACACTTCTCCAGCTGACAGACACGTTAGGAAGGGACCTTGGGACAGAGATTGGGACAGGTTCCTCTTCCCAAGCTTATCTTTCTTGCATTCTTGCCAAATGCATCAAAGTTGTTGCTCGTTTCCATGGGATCATCAACTAAAACCTAGACAATAACAACCCTAGAGAATATATCTTTACACCTAAAGCTGACACATACCATGAACTCCAGGAATCAGAAGTGGAGACTTGGCTGTTCTTAGTGCAAACTGAGTTTTATGTTTTTGCCTAAATTGGAAATTCTCAGGGGTACAACTGTCAGCATCATTCTCATCTGTAAGCCCTGAAGTCTTGCCGGGTTTCCTTCCTCTCTGCCCTTAATGAAAGGACAAGTGTGTCCCTTCACACGTTCCATGCTGAGGTCTCTTGTGAGCTTACTTACTCAGGGGCACCCTTGCTTGGGATGTCAGCAGCATTTACACTGGAGCCTCACATGGTTTCTTTGATCCATGTAAACTCCAAGCTAAGCCACCGAAGCTTCTTGTCCTGTCTTTTGTCAGTGCCTTCTTATTCTCTTACCCTCTTTCAGCTTTGGAATGTCACCCAGATACTCAAACCATACTTCTGTACTAGAAACACAATGTTGGAAAGCAGATAGTATAATTACTTCCAAAGTAAATATATCAGTAATTGTCTAATATTTTTAAAGCATAGACATTATCTTCTGCAGTGGATTTGAGAAAGACACCAGAGGTATTCATGGTCTATAATGCATTACAGAGAATTGGGAAGGGGTTGTGAGAATCGGTCGCAACATAAAGGATTCACAATCCCAGCCCTGCAGGTATATGCACTTTTTCTTTTCTTTATTTACCCTCTCTTTCTTTCCGACTTCATTATCTTCTTTTAAAATTTACCCTCTCTCTGTGTGCACGTGTGTGTGTGTGTGTGTGTGTGTGTGTGTGTGTGTGTGTGTGTGCAATCAGAGGACAGCCTCAGCGGTTGCTCCCATACTTCTGCCTTCTCTGGGTTTCTTGCTTGCTGCAGTGTTCTTTAGGCTAGCTAGTTCATTAGCTTCCAGGGTCTATGTCTGCCTTCCATCTCACTGTAGAAGCACGGGGATTAGAAATGCATCTCCTCCGGCTTTAAGAGTGTTCTGGGTATCTGTAATCACATCCTCACATTTAGCAGAGTTGTTTCCCTACCTAGCTCGTTTATGAGGCAGCATGTTTTCAAAATGACCATAAATTTCTAAACCTTTTTCGCTTTACCTGCCTGTGTTTGCTGAGACTGTTTATGTGTGCTATGACACACAATTATATGTGTACTTTTTCAAAAAAGAGTTGTAAATTGACCTTCATCAACATATTTTATATCTGGGCAAATATGAAAAGAAAAATTGTGTTTCCCATACATAGTGAGAAAAAGAAAGTTAGTATTTGCTGTAGGACAATGGTCTTTTATCTTGTCACTTCAAATTCAATTTCAAAAGCTCGGATGTGGTCTCCTGAGCACCATTTTTCCGCTGGAAAGTACTGACAGCTTGATCAAGACACCCTGTCTAACAGCAATACCGTGTGGAATGCACAGCCTGGTAGAGAAGAGAAGCTAAACCACAGGTGAAAGGAAAATCCACTGTGACGGGAGTACTGAGATTAACCAAACACAAAATACCATTAGCAGTGAAATGGAAAAGACTTGTTTTCTATAATTAACCTACTATAACTAAACCTAATACTATTTCAATGTCCTCTTCTCTGGGTGGGACTGAGTACCATGTATTAAAACATTTTTAAAAATTTGGTTACGACTCATGACTTATCGAATAATAAATGGACTCACATCTGAATTTCTGAATGCCTCTTCTGCTCTTAATAGTAGGTAGACCCTGTCCTTTGAGGAAAACACAACTAAGATATTAAATAATTATAAATATGGGAGATCTTATTGCCAATCTTGTGTTACTAACAGTGTGTCAAGCTACTTAAGGTGGAAATCATCACTGGGTTTCATATTATGGATTTCCCTTAGTGTTGAAGGCCTGAGACAAGGACTTCTCCTGGTAAAGTGCTCAGGTGCTCTCCCATGTGAAGGTCAGGTTAAGGACTGAGTAATTCCTGTTTTTTATTGAAATAAATGCTCGCTTTTCAAATAATTCTTTGTATTTCCTTTTCAGTGTCCTTTAATACAATTGTGCATTCAGCCTAAAAGCTCGCATGACCTGATGATCTTCATTCTTCCTCTTCACCCCCTCAAAGGAAGGGAGTGGTGAGTAATACTGAATCTAATAAATTTAGGATTAAGCAACACAGACTTCCTCAGTTTTTGAGTGCTAAATGAACATGACCTTAAACCTCTGAAAAATTAAATTTACTGCCAGAGATCCTGAACTGGGTGGAGTTGGCAGTTTCTCTCATAAGTCTGCGTGGCTGAAAAATGACTTTGCACACCCTATAAATGGAAGGTCCTTTACTAGGTTTCACACACACACACACACACACACACACACACACACACACACACGAAGGTTTCGAGTGGTAAAGATCCATCACTTAAAAAGAAAATCAGCTTTGAAGAAAGTCAGGTTTCACTCCCTGCCAATCCGTGGACCAGACTTCTGCTCGAAGAAATCTTGCACATAAAAGTCGATACAGCTCAACGCCCAGCCTCCTCTCTCTGCCAACCCAGGAGGCTCACCACAAGTCCGTGCCCTACCGTCTCCGCTTTATCATCAAGGGAAAGGTCTTCCATGAAATGTGCTTGTCATTTGCATTCAATGTTTTCTGCTTGCCTTCTACTCCTGCCTTGATACCACATTTCACTACTATCCCAATTCTGAATGGCTTGGTCTTTACATATTGACTTAGTGGCTGTCCTAAAATCTCCTCATTGAGGTTACTTCAAAGAACTTTCTGATTTTTGTTCAGAAAAGTTTTGTCTTTCCATTCACTCCCAAGCAAAGTTTAGGTACAAAATTCAGCAAAGGCAGCAAAATATTCATTGTAAAATAAAAACTATCCTTTGGTTCTGTAGTTTATTTAAATCCTTCAGCATCTACAGGTGTTTGTCTATTTCCCCAGTCTTAATTCTAGAAAGAATTATGCTGATTCAAAACAGCATGAATTAATTGATAATGGTTCGACTTGACTTTCAGCAGTTTTAAGATCAAATGCAAAGCTTTGGCTGCCAAGTCACTCATTAGCTACATAAAAATGCGAATTACAATCAACAAGTCTGTATTTAATTACATAGAGTCAACTGCTCAGACAATACAGAGCATACAAAGGAAAGAATGTTAATCAAAATTAAACTCCCACACAGAACAACTTCAAATTGGTAGATGTATGTGATACTGACCTTTCACTAGGTAACGTGCTCACTAGAAACGCTTCTCTTTGCAAACGGGTGTCCAACAAGAAAGTAAGAACAAAGTCAATTCTCACTTTTTCTTCTGCAGTGGAATGTTGAGTATAATTCTGTTCTCTAGCTTTAGAATATTAATATGGTAAAGGTGAATAAGATGATTTTACTTAGGGAAAGCTTTATTAGACTCAAAATCTATTGTACCAGTAGATCTATGTTCTCATAAGTTCAGGATGTGGGGTAGGAGTATATTAAGTCTATTATGTCACATTAACCATGTCCTTACTTTCAATTCACAGGTTTTTTCCTCAGATTTTAACTGTAGATACTTCATATGGAAGCAAATCACATGAGAGTCATGATTTATGAATGCTCAAATTTATAGTTTCAAAAATGAGTCTTTTTAAATTCCTCCAATCATGCTGTGGTGTATACTTTCCCATTGTTCAGTGACTAAACAGTACTTCCCAGGGAGCAATGCTGTTGGGGAGTTGACTTCCTCATTGATGTGGTATATACTTCTGTATACATCTTGCTTTCTGAATGAATAAAGCTTTTTGGCCAATGGCTTAGCAGAGTTAAGTCAGGCAGGAAATCTGAACAGAGATATATATAGAGAGAGAGTAGGCAGGGTCAGGGAGATAAAATGCAGCTGCCAAAGGAGACAGATGTGGGAAACTTACTGGTAGGTCATAGCCTTGTGGTGATACACATATTAATAGCAATGTGTTAATTTAATATGTAAGAGCTAGCTAGGACTATGCCTAAGCTATTGACCTAACAGTGTTACAACTAATAAAGTTTCTGTGTGATTATGCGGGTCTGGGTGACCAGCAAACAAACAAGCAGTCTCTGTTTACATCTCACAGGTAGCTGGAGGATAGTTCTGAGGGAAATTGATCCTACCATAATTCTTTACATTGCTTCCTCAAGGCCTTGAGACCTTCTCCATTTTCATGGCGTGCTTAAAATCAAAATTCTACCTCATTAATAAGAATGTGTTCTAGCCAAGCATATGAACTTAATCAGAAGAAAACTCTTAAAGTCCACATCTTAATATGTTTTGCTCAGAGTTATTAGGCAAGTATATAAAAAAATAAGATTCCGCATAGTAACACCTCTTCAAAATAGAGAGCAAGGGATTATATTTAAAAGATCATATTTCTAATACTTATAGTTTCAAATATCAATTTGCCTTAAATTTAGACGAATGCATATTGCAAACAATGATCAAGTCATATGTGAGGCTTTGGTCACTGCTGAGACATTTTAAACCATCTGTACCCCAAGCCTTTGAACATGCCTTTTGTTTTTCCTGGAATTTGTTCAAACCATGCGATCACTCTTGCTATTATGAAACTTAAACTAATTTGCCACATATATGTCCGGTTTCCATTCATCATGCTTGTTCCTTGTGAAATCTGCCCTTACATGTCCACTGACTAGGGGAAATTTTCACATTGGCTCCTCATTTAGAATAGATGTTCATAATCCAAAAGGGGTTCCCCAGGTTTTCTCCAGATGATGGCCTCTGATTTTCTAGAGGTGGTCACAACACTGACGTCATCCTTCTCACACATGCCTACTGGAGGGCATTTTCCAACAGACAGTATTCACACCATTTAGACAGTAAGACAATATTTCCTGCTTCAACTTTGATCTTTTCCGTAAGTTGTTCATGCCCCATAAACTTTGTGCTGTTGGTCAATGACTTAAAGCCCCAGGACCCCTTGTGAGTCTTAGTTCAGTTCTTTAGTTGACAGTTTTACCTCTAAACATGTCATCTTTCTGACTTTAATAACTCCAGGGTATAACCAGATTTAGTTTCCTTTTCTTATTTCTGTACTCTCCTTGGATCCTGGTTAATATCTATCATTTCTTCTCCATCCATTTCGTATCTTGGGCACCAATATCCAGTGAAAACTGAAAGTCCAAAGAGCAAATTTCTCTCCTTTTCAAATGTTTCTTCTTCGTATGGTCACACTAAGATTCACACTGTTCTTCTAAATTACTTGATTATATTCAACAATTATTTTGTTCTCCCCTGTCACAGCAGTCCACACCATGTGATACTGCCTTTTGGAAGTTTCCCAATAATCACAAATTAGGTAAAATTTGTAGTGAAAATTCTTTAATGCTAATGGTTATTTTATACAAAATATTTTAAATTTTCTTTCAATAATCAGAGATCCATTTAATATTATATTTGAAATTCTTTAGAGCATTTTATTTTACATATACGGCAACTCCCATCTTTTCAGTTATTTTGTGAATCCTTTCATCCATCTGATGAGATGGCCCAGCAGGTAAACGTCCTCAGCATCCAGCTTTATCACCAGAATTGGATCCCTTAGACTCACAGGGTGGGAAGGGAGAACGCCTCCTGTAAATCTTCTCTTAATCACCATATACATACTTTGGCAAGCACACACACACAGACACTAACACATGTGTCTCTCTTGTCATCCAGGCAGACTTTGTTACACACTGTTAATGATGTAGAGATGGACTTGTGCCATCTGGAATCCAAACTGTGGACGCCTGTGGTGACACCCTCATGCTCATTGTCCACGTGCTCATGTTGAAAGGGAAGAAGGACACGAGAAGCAAAGCTGTCTAGAAGATTGTATTTCTGAATTTGCCTTTCATTTAAGTCAGCTGTGATTCTGGTTAATGTGTAGACTGTCATTCAAAAGTAAGAGTCGGCCTGAGGTTCTGTATTTCTTAGATGTGCCCAGGTTATACAGATTCTCCTGATGTCTGAATCCCACTTATAACAGAAATGCAGGGAAACACTGAGGCCCCTTTGTGCTCAGCTTGATTGATTTAAGGAACTGAATTCTTTCTTTTTTACACAAAGAGACTTTCAAACTCTTAATCCTAACATGTTAATTTATGCATTTTTATAACACTGTGTTGTTGGGATCTGTACTTCACTAAACTATTCCTGCAGCTAAGTCTTACAAGCAGTAGATTACCTATTTCATTTAAACTAAAGAAGTAAAACAAACCCCTAACTCAAGTCACCTAGTAATTCAGGGAAGTGAATTCCTTTTGTATGGAAAAACTATCCAAGAGAGATTGCAAAATGGGAATTAATTGTATGCTTTAAAAAATTAAAGATTTGTCATGCCCCCAATTCTGAAATACTTTTATGTATTTAAAGCCCTTAAGTGTGCTTCATATGTGTCTTCAAAAACACATTATTTTCAAACTGTTTCAATTTTGTCAGAATTTACATTCCATGATAACATTCCCATTGTTTGTGTAATTAAAACTTCAATCAATCTTCAAGGACAATCTACTTTCCAAGAGACCCACTGCTCAGGTAAGAGGGCAGCGTTCAGGTGAGGAGGGCAGCGTTCAGGTGAGGAGGGCAGCGTTCAGGTGAGGAGGGCAGCGTTCAGGTGAGGAGGGCAGTGTTCAGGTGAGGAGATCAGACTCAACAAGCCACTGTTCGGACAGAGCTTGGGAGAAAACAGACACCTACTGTGCCTTCCATCTTTGCACCTCTGGCTGTGCTTCCTATTTAATATTTAGAATTAATATTCTTTTATGCAAAAAACATATACATTTACAGTTACTAAATTAGCATGAGTTGATGACTATTGCATTTCCACTTTATACTGCAAGATGTGATGTGTAATATGGCTTTAGCAAAACACCCCTGTAAAGTGCTACTTTCTTTGTACTGAATAAATGCATTTTTTCTAGTTTTTGCATCTATTGAGTCAGTGAAGTTCAAACAGTACATTTAAAAATTTTCTTTTCTTTTCCATTTTCTCTTCTCTTATTTACTTTATTCTTTTCCTCTTCTTTTCTCTGTGAATCAGGAACTGGAGTAGAACAAACTAGTCCTGAATTCCTGATACTCCTGTCTCTCCAACTATTTCACATACAATAAGAGCAGTCAAGATCTAAGTCCTGTGGTTTCAGAATTTGAGACACTTACTGCTTTTTCATAGTGAATTGAAAAAACCAGACATATTATTGGATGAGTCAAACTAAACAGGTTCTATGAGCCAATCTGTAAGGAAATTTTTAGTTGAGACACCTGTTGTACTTTATAGCTAAATGAATTAGTTTGTAAAAATGGTAAAAACAAATTTATGTACTTATGCATTTAAAATTTCTTATAAAACAAAGTGTCATTCCATCAAATAAATCACAACATTATTGTAAAATGGCAGGTAAAAAAAAGTAACAGTGGGCTTCAAGTTTTCAGTAAACTTGACCAGAACTTCAAGTTTTCTTATTAATAAAAACTCATGTAAGTTTAGGTTTTTACTATATGGAGTTGTTGAAAAGCACATATGTATCAAAAAAGTAGTTGCAACAGCTAGGTATTTTTTCGTCTTGATTTTTGTGCTCTTCCTGGTTACAATCAGGAAATAACATAATGGACCTTAGACTCAATGAATGTAAGCCACCATCTAGGTTCTGCGCTTCCAGAGCTTCATTCTCCGGTGCAAGTCGATTAGGCTCTAGGATCTCAAGTATGTTATCAGTTAAGTGTGCCTGGAAGCAATGGTTTCTCCAGAGTTGGAGAGTTTGCATGGGAATGCATTCTCCGCATTGTGTTCCTGTGGTTTACACTTGCTTGGACAGATGTTTGCTAGGGTCTTCACCTGTTATTGAGCTTTGAGAAAATAACTTTGAAGCTTCCAGTGACTTTACTCTGACATAGAACATTACCTGGCATATATGTGTGTGTGCACGCGTGCACGTTTGTGTGTGTGTGCTTATAGCACTGAGTTTCATGATGACGTCTTGTTATCAGTAGTCATGCAAACTATAATGCCTGGCAAAATGGGCATAGTCACAATAAAACATTAAAGGTAGCTTTGATGAATGTCTTTGTAAAGCAATAGCATATCTAAGTCTTTTGCATTCATTTATGTGTGAGTAGATATTGTATGCTCAGAGACCAGAAGAAGGTGTGGGATGTCATATTTTGTCACTCTCTCCCTTTTTCTTGGAGACAGTGTTTCTGAAAAAGCTATGGCTTGCACTGCAGCCCATGTAGAAAGCAGTAAGTCTCAGCAATCCTCCCTCCTCTGCACTTTCACCGACCTCAGAACTGTGATTACAGACAATTTCAAGGTGACCAGATTTATTACTGTGGGTACTGGGAACGGAAAGCTGTTCCTCACAATTGCAGATACCTTAACTGCTGAACGATCTTTTTAGTCCAACTTAGGATTTTAAAGATGCTGTCACAGCATAGTTATGAAGAGTGACCATGGGTTAGAAGGGGTATCACCAAGAGCATGCCTAAACTCAGCATTCAGCAAGGAAGGTCATGAGAAAAAGATTAGCGCCAGTTACACAGAGACACAGGAACTCCAGAACTGGGGGAGGGGGTCTCCCCTACCACCACAAGAACAACTTTTTTTTTTTTTTTTGCAGTGGCCGCATTTTAATAGACAGTCTTATTACACATATCTTGTGGCCCTTCTCTGTTAAGGTAAGCAACTACATCATTTCGAGTTCTGTTTTCACTAAGCTTGCCTTTCTTGCCATCCTTACCCAACACCAACAACTTTGCATGAATAGCAACTGCCTAGTGTAGAGAGATTCTAATTGTGACATTGAATATCTTATTGTTTAATTGTTAGACTTTAGAAATTACTACTTTTTTCTCTGAAAATTATTTTATGTACTTGTAAATCATCAGGATTATTTTGAGAAGAATTTGACATTTTTGAGACAAGTTTAGTATATCTTTTCCTTAATAGTTTAATTATCTACCTACCTACCTATCATCTATCTCTCATCTACCTATTACTACCTATTACCTATTATTTAGCTATTTTTTTTTGCTCTTAAGGCAGGTTTTCTACTATATACCGCAAGGTGTGCTTAAATTTATTTTTTAAAAATTTTTAAATTTTTAAATTCATTTTTCTGCCTCAGGCTCATGAGTCCTGAGGTTACAGGCATAAGTAACCCAACTGTCAAAATATGGCTTTTGCAGCATGCCGCCTCAGTACTCAATACTCTTAGTAGGGTCTTTTTATTCTGAACGATCAAAGCTCCTGTAAAGCCCAGCATCTTTGATTTTTAGCATGCTAGCTTAGCCCTTAAGTGTTTGTCTGTCCTATGCCTTCCAATGAATCAACTTTGAATGGATGCTGCCCCTTCTTACTGCTGCTTCTTCTTTAATATAGTAATAAATAGAACCCAAATAATACACAGAATATCACAAAGAGCACGCCGTTCTTGGTGATACATGACTTTAACTGCAGCCGTCAGCAAAGAGGATCATGAGTATGTAGTTAGCAAGGTTAAAATCTCTGGCTTTGGTTTTTATTTTCAGATTTTACTTTACTTGAAGCAAAGAGGCTTTAGAGAAAGGTACAAAAATTCATCTGTAATTAATTTTTGATATAATTCTCAAATATAGCCTTTAATGATTGGTGAATCAAAACACTAATATACTATACCTCACAATGAGATTTATCATGTATATAAAGCAGCTTTTTCTATGTTTTTAATACTTCAATTAAATGGTTTTATACATGTAAGTTTGTGAAAATTAAAACATTCTCTGCTCTCTATCACACAAAACAAAAATTGCAAATGCTGACATTTTCCTCCATCAATTGTTTTATTTCCAATGCTGTAAGCTGATCCCAAGGATTTGCACATGTGAGGCAAGCACTATACTACCACTCCTATCAGCATAGTGAGTGTGCAATAAGTAGAATATTAAGGTGTTTTGCTTTCCCATTTGAAATACAATCAACTTATATCAACAATATTAATTTCAGTGGAGGAAGGGCATCTTAAATGATAGAACATTGGCATGGGAAGTCCTTCTATGTGTTGCTCTTATTGGTTGCCTGAACTGGCCTTGGCCCATAACCATACTGACGAATATTTTGCATGTCACCACAGAACCCTCATATGGCGATGGATGGAGATAGAGACAGAGACACATATTGGAACACTGGGCTTAACTCCCTAGGTCCAAATGAGAAGCAGAGGGAGGGAGATCGTGAGCAAGGAAAGCAAATTCAGAGGGGGGCCTTCATCTGACGATGGATGGAGATAGAGACAGAGGCCCACATTGGAGCACTGGAAGTCAGGACCGCGAAGGGTGCGTTCACCCACTGATACAAGGGGACTGATCGAATGAGAGCTCACCAAGGCCAGCTGGACTGGGACTGAACGAGCATTTAATCAAACCGGATTCTCTGAATGTGGCTGACATGGGGGCTGACTGAACCCCCGAGGTCCAAATGAAGACTGAGAAGCCATTGACAATGGCACTGGGTCTTGTTTCGTCTGCATGGACTGGCTTTTTGGATCCTGGCCTGTTTGGATGCTCACCTTCCTGGACCCGGAGGGAGGGGGGAGGAACTTGGATTCCCCACAGGACAGGAAACCCTGAATGCTCTTGGGAATGGTGAGGGAGGAGGAGAGGGAGTAGGGGGAGCGGGAGGGTATTGGGAGGAGGGGAGGAAGTGGAAAGAGTGTTTTCGGATACTTGAATAAACAAACAAACAAACAAAAAAAGTCTTTCTAAAAAGAAAAAAAAAGAAAGAAGCTGCTTTCAATTAACAGAATATAGCCAGTATGAAAAAAAGATATATATATATATATATATATATATAGAGAGAGAGAGAGTAGGTAGGGTCAGAGAGAAGTCATATAGCCCTGCTAGAGAGAGACACGGGATGGAACTTTACCAGGTAAGCCACAGACACGGGGCAATACACACATTAATAGAAATGGATTAATTTAAGATATATGAGTTAGCCAGAAATATGCTTAAGTGATTGGCCAAGCAGTGATTTAAATAATATAGTTTCTGTGTAATTATTTGGTGGTCTGGGAAGCAAGAATCAAACAAGTGGCACCCACCTATAATTGGCGCATCTAAGTGGTCGACTAAATCCACATAATTATGAGAGGGTTTGGAAAGGAATTTTAGACACACAAAAAAATAAAATTTAGCTGCAGTTTTGGGGGGACTGGGCTATGCTTGCTGGTAGCATGCCACACCTCCTTTAAGAGAGGTCTTCTTGATTCAGCAGTAGAAAAAACAAACAAACAAACAAAACCACATGGTTTCAAAATTGGTGGTTTCCTGGTTCGCCAGCATGAAAGGCTCTGATTCTTCCAGGAGGTCTGGTTACAGAGCATTTAAATGGGGTCTTTGAGCAGAGTGCTACAACTTCCTTAATGGCACCTGCTGTGTGCCTAAAAATGGGAAATGTACATGGCTCTCAGAGGCAGTAAACATATCTCTGCCATGTTGGATTGGGTGGAACAAACAGACAGGGTTGTGTTGGTCTTACCCCTGCCTGCTTGGTCTTTCTTCCTTCCTTCCTTCCTTCCTTCCTTCCTTCCTTCCTTCCTTCCTTCCTTTCTTTCTTTCTTTCTTTCTTCCTTTCTTTCTGTTTTTAAAGGTGCTTCTGGTCAGAAATAAGTACAGATACACAATAAAGACAGATACAGGTTAAAAAAAGCCTTCTAAATGGGTATAATTGGTGGATAAATATATGAATGCTTTGAAGAGAGAAGAAATAGAAAAAAGAGACAGTAAACAGTAAATGTAATATAAAAGAGTACAGACAGTCTCAGGTTAAAGAAGTAAAGATAACAAAATAAATACTAAGCTTGAAAAAAGTAATAAAGTAAAAAAATAAACCACGTAAAGATGGAAAATACATAGAGAGTCTGTATTATGTATATTATTGATTTATTTGAAGTTTTTGACTGTGAAGTACAGAGAGACATTACATTGTACAGCCTGCTAAGCTAAACTAACATATATATTTAAAGGTGTCTTGACTTCAGAATTTGGGTCTATGGATTTGTTGTTTTGGAAAAGAAGTTCTTTTATTTTCACAGAGGGTGAGAACCTGTGGATTAATTCCATACTAATGTGGTTTGATGGATTAAGACCCCCTGAAAGGTCACCTTGAACAACCCTAAAAATTATTTCACCCAACAAAACCAGAAAGCAGCTTGGAGACATTTACACACAAATTTCCTAAATGGTTGTTTATAGCTGCTTGTTTACATTTAAAGGGGGCAATAGAAATAAATTCTTTGCTTTGGTATGGATCTTGATTTATTGATACAAATTTAGGATATATTTTGTTATGTATGCATATTTCTGCTTTTAAATAAGGTATTGTGTTTGTGCAACTCATTTAAAAATGTAATATATAATTAAGAAATATAGATTAATAGATAGTCATCTATAATAGTCAAGTGTGTAGTTATATTAGTTATACTTTCTAGAAATATAGAAATATGTGTCAGTTAGCTAGGTATTCTTCAAATCTTTCAGAGACCTATGGAATATGGTATTTAAAATGTTTTAAGAACTTAGGACGTTTCATGACAGTGAGACACATATGCTCCTGGCAGCACCAATCCACTTCAAGAGGATGATGGGCATTGGAGATGTGGTGCGGGAGAATTGTCTATATTCTGTCAATCATGTTTTAAATACATTCTGATTGGTCAGGCAGGAGGTGTAGGCAGGGAAACCAGACAGGAAGTGGAAATGATGCAAGGAGAGCAGGAGAATTCTGGGGAGGAGGAAGTTGATTCTTCCCACTCCTGTCCAGACCACCGAAGCAGCAGGATGTGAGCTGCCTCACTGAAACAGGTACTGAGTCACATGGCTAAAATAGATCAGAAAAATGGGTTAATAAAGATGTGAGCGTTAGCTAATAAGTAACCTAACCTAATGGGCCAATCAGCATTATAACTTACAGAGATTTCAGTGTGATTTTTCTCTGGGACTAAACAGCTGGGGGGCCGGGCAGGACAGAAACACAAACAAGTAGTCCCAGGCCCTTCATGTTACAAAGATGCTCTTTATGAAGCTTGTTAGCCATTTGGGAAAAAAAAGAGACTGTTCTTGCCTGGACTTTTTGATGAACTGGGCATGCAGGACCCACAAAAAAAAATGATTGCGGAACTTGTCCAAAGGTGAGACTGTTGTTTGGGGGATTCCTGCTTCATGATAGAGACTGTCAGACATTTTGCAGAACACAGAAGAGTACAAGGTGTAAGAAATCCTACTTCATGGGAAAGTCTGCTAGATACTATGGAACAGTAGGCTGAAGATTGGAAGCCCCCATGTTATAGAAGAACTTTGTGTAACAGTCTAGGCAGCCTCAAGTCTCTGTCAATTCTAGAGTTTTGGAAGTTGCTTACAATGCACTTCCTGTTAACTTCGGTAATACTATATCCTTCTGGGGTCTTTGATGGAGTTGAAGAATAGATAATAATAGTTACAGTTTTCCTTAGTTATGATAAAGATAAAGTAGTTATAAATATTATAACTATAATTCTTGCTTGATAATTGTTTTGTTATATGAAGTTTTGCTATGTTAAAGTTAAAATCCTTTCTCTTTGTTCAAACAGAAAAGGGGAAATGCTGTAAGAAGTCCTTCTGTCTATGTGTTGATTCTTTAGTTAGTAAAGAAGCTGCTTTTGTCCAATGGCTTAAAAGAATATAGCCAGAATGTATATATGTATATTTATCTTCTAGATGTCAGGGGTGGAATTTTACTCAGTAAGCCACTGCCACGTGGAAATACACAGATTAATGAAAATGGATTAATTTAGGATATAAGTGTCTGCCCAAAATACCCTTAAGCTATTAGCCAAGCAGTATTGCAATTAATACAGATTTCTGTGTGATTATTTCATGTCTGGGAAGTTGAGAACAAACGAGCAGTCTCTGCCAACAGAAGATATTTAAACTATCAGTTTAATTTTAATAGAAGCTCCTTATAAAGTTGATTTTTCCCAGCAGAATTTTTAAAACACATGGTAAGAAGTCTAGTACAAATCATAGGAAAAAATAAAGTTTTTAGATGTGGAATTTTGGAAAAAGCTATTCACAGACTCAGACACCCACATAATGAGTAACTATAACATAGTGATTTTAAATTACCCATTGATGTTAACTTAAATCTTTAAAACAATTATCTTATATTTTGCTTTATTTATTTCCTTGAAATTTATGCCATTCTTATTGATTTTTTTTTCCCACTACAAAGCCTGTATAATCGGTATCTTGGCTATTGTGGACTGTGAAAGTTTTTGCTGTTTTAAATAAATATGCTAGTAAAAGATATTAGTAGCAGTTACATAAAATATTTAAATTTTCTATTTTTATACAATTGATTTTTATTGTAGCTGAATAGATCTGGTAGACTAAATTTATCATTATAATTATAAATACTAACTGAACAATGTACTTGGGTAGTTTTAGTATCTTTTACTTCTCAAGAGTAAAGAATTGTGGTCTGTGTTTTAAATAATTATTGACTGATGTAACTTTGTAAAAGTGAATATACATTTCTGAAAAAAAGATATGAGTTATTCAAAGAAGACATTTAGATATCCTAGGCACCCCTGTAAAATATCTACTACTCATCTTTGTAGGTTAGTTTTAAGTTATTCAAAGAAGACATTTAGATATCCTAGGCACCCCTGTGAAATATCTACTACTCACCTTTGTAGGTTAGTTTTAGACGTGGAATATTTTGTTTAGATGTTTCAGTGACGGGAAGAAAGAGCACAGTCATGATTAACATCATCCAAGTATGAAGAAGGTGAAGATCTTGACTTCTGAACCTTGGCCTCTCATCTTTATTAGCATTCATGATGAAAATATAGTCTTTAAAACAATGTCAACTCAACCTAAAACGCAGAAAAAAGAAAATAAAATTACTACTCGAAGGCAATAGCTTAGATTTTCCTAGAGTTTGCAACAGCTATTGGAATGTATGATATATTTCCAACGTATAATCTCTCTTTTCTCTTGCTTTGTTTTTACAGACATTTTACAGAGACTGAATCAGATCTAAGAAATGAGATTCAAGTTTGTCTTTAGTTGGGGGAATGAGTGTACTAGTAGAAATTTGACTATTTTGTTAATGAATAATTTTCTTCTCCTTAAGTTGTTTTATCTTTCTTTTTTTTAAAAAAATGCATTCTCTGGGGAACTATCTTTTTCCCAAAGCTTTGTGAATCTCTTCATGAAGTAGAAGTGCTTGTAGAGCTCTTCTTCTGACTGACAACAAGCCCAAAGGAAGAGATGCTCAAATGGAATGAGACAAAAGACAGTATTTCCCCCTTGTTGGCTTACAAGGCTTTACAGATGTTTAGGTTGGTGAAATTGGGTAAGACCAGGTTAGGGCCACAGTACAGACTGGAAGCTTGCCCTTTGCCATGACTGCAGGTGTATTTGCCCCACATAGGATAAGACTGCACAGAAAATTACTTTGTAAAATACGAACATTTCCAAGAGGAAGAAAATAGTTACTAACTCCACTGTATACAGTAAACTGATTGGATGTTGTTTGTTAAGATAGATAGAAATAATAGAAATAATTGAACTAGAAGCAATTCAAATGAAACCTGAAATTAAAATTCAATGCAGTATTATATATTATATATTATATATATTCTAGGTATGGATATATATGTATGCTATATATATATCAGATGTATTAAAAATATGTTCTATATGACACAAATAATTTAACACCAATGACATCTACGAATCTTATCTCTTAATTTCGCTGTTGAGAAAATGGGTATATAGGTAATATAATTCCTCCACTGTCATATGATTAAGTAAGAGATGAGTCAGAACATCTGATCAGGACTTAATTTAATGGCTAACTTCATGCCTAAATCCTTGCTATTTTTGTGTCTTGAGTCAGCTATCTTCTACTTATTAATGAGGTCTTAGCTTCTTTTGCCATATCATTAAGTTATCATCTGTTTTTCTAGTCAACAGTCAATAAAAAAGGTATTGCTAAGTTGGAACCCAGTAGGCATTCTTCATGTGGTGCCTGATTTTTTTAATACTATTAGACAGACAACATTATTATTTCATTATTAAGCTTCATACATAACAGATGTGAACACTATGTTAAGTAGTGTTATTAACTATTGCATATTCAGAATAAATATTTCAAGCATATTTGTATTAGGTTTAGAATATTAAATTAAGGTTGTTGTTTTTTTTTTACGGGAGATTGGCTATTCAGGTTTCTGAAGTTTATGACATACTTTCATTTGTTGGTTGAGCCTTGTTCACACTAGGAATGTTTTATGCCAGTAAGCTACAGCTCAGGACTGTTAAATACTTTCAATATTAAAATTATTTTAAATCTCAGAAAGTAAAATTTATTCATTAAATTAAATTAATATGTCTTAAGGTATATGAATTTATGTGCTGAGAATTAATTTCAATTTTATGCATTTTAAAACACTTTTACCAGTTTTGCTGAGCAAATTACATTTTTTCAATTACTTTCATTATCTTCAAAAGCAATACATCTGTCCCTTGTGTAGAATATGTGTCTTTAGTTCTTATGGAGTATTTCATATGAATAGTCACATTTATATGTATATTTATTTAATGACATTTTATTAAATGTGCACTTAGCACTAGTTAACTCACATTATCTTGACACTTGACACTTTTTGAAGTTTTTACCCAAGTGAGTGCACTGTAACAGATCAAAGATATGGCTTTTCTTAGTTGTCAACTTGACTACATGTGGGATTAACTAAAACCCACCTGTGAGGGCTTTTTCTTTCTGAATGAAATAATCAGCAGTGGGAAAACCCACTTCTAATCCATATTTTAAATGTGAGAAGATAAACCTTTAATCACGATCTTTTGAGATGTGAAGGTCCACCTCTAATCTAGACCACAACTTCTATTATTTCTATATATCTTAACAAAGGACATGGAAGAGGGAAGCATTCTCTCTCTCTCTCTCTCTCTCTCTCTCTCTCTCTCTCTCTCTCTCTTTCTCTCTCTCTCTCTCTCTCTCTCCATCCCTCTCTTTATCTTTCTCTCTCCCTCCCTCTCTCACTCTCACTCTCTAGCTCTCTCTGCTTGTGTGTCCACCCTTCTTGGCACATCCATCCTTGAATGACATTAGAATCTACTTCTAGGATTTGGGCATAAATTGAAGGCAGCTGAGACCTCCAGCCTCATGAACTGAACAACTGCTGAATTCTTAGACCTTCTGTTATTAGGTCTTCATTGTTGGATTAGTTGAACCATAGACTGCAGCTATTGCAATGAATCCCATATATGTATGTATACACACACACACATATGTATATATAATCGTCTTATAATCATTGATATTCTAGGGAATCTCAACTAACAAATAAAAAAGGAACAAAAAATGGGATGATGGCATGGTTTAGTGAGTAAAATTGCTTGCAGCACAAGCCTAAGATCAATACCCAGAACCTACCTAAAAATCTGAATGCTGTCATGCACATCTCTACTCTTAGAACTGCTATGGAAAGAGGGAAGAAAAAGACAAGAGAATCTTCTATAACCTTACAGACTAGATATCCTGAAATACAGAAGCAACAATGAGGGAGCCTGTCTCAAGTGAAAGCCAAGAATTAACTCCTCAAAGTTGTCTTCTGCCCTCCACAGGTACACCATGACCCTTGTAAATGATGTCATCACATCGGTCACCCAAACTTTAGTAAATTTAAAATGATAGATAATCACCCTTTATAAATACTTGTTTTTCAGCTTATAATTGTGCACAAATTAATAGAACATACTAATGGAAACCTTATTTAAATTGAAATACTCTCAAAATTAAAATTAAATATTTATTTCAGTTATGTATTTGTGTGTAAGTGTGCTCGTTTATGTGATTGTGTATTTGTGTGTGTGTGTGTGCATGCTCATATGAACAGGTGCATATGTGAGACAGCCAGAGGACAATCTAGCATGTTATTCCTCAGACACTGTCCACCTAATTTTTAATGAGATAGGGTCTCTCACTAATCTGGAATTTACTGAGCAGGCTAAGTTGGTGGGCCATCAAGTCCTAGGGTTTCATCTCCCCAGACCTGGTAATACAAGTGCATAGCACTATTACTTTTTTTAAAAAATTGTTTTATTACTGGGATTCTAGAATTTGAACCTGGGTCTGTATCCTACCAAATAATTTCTCCAACTCATTTTTTTTAAATGGTGGCTTGCTTTCAAGTTGGCCTTCAGCTACTTTTCTTATACAACTCAGGTCTACTTGGCAAAGGGTGGCACAAACTGAGCTATGCCCACCTCCATCACAAAGCAATAATGAAAATATTCCCACCAACACTCCCACAGGCACATCTAAGGGAGGCAATTCCACGGCTGATTTTCTCTTCTTGGGTAGCTCTAATTTGTATTAAATTGACAAAAATTACCCTGCACAATGGACAAATGATTAAAACACAACAAAAGTGCTTCTAAAATTGAGATATAAGAAATGATATAGAAAACAATTTAAAGAACGGAATAATCATTTGTAAATAAATATGTCCTCATAGAGGAAAGAACAAATGATCGGAACAGTAAAGGAAAGCTCAAGAAAAAGTGATTCCTGACTCTGGGTTCTAGAAAAACTAAACAGATGGCAAGACAGCTTGTTTTAGATGGTCAAGCAGAAGGGAAGAAAATTAGAACATAATAAATTGGGACTTGAACGGGGCTAGCAAAGAGACACTTTAACTCTTTGTCTCTTGCTGCTTTTGGAACATAGTATGTGTGTTGATTTACTCTTTTCTCTGTTGACTTGGGATGTATGTTGGTTCCATCATTTCCGTCAGGGTCTGTCACCTTTCATTCCCACAGTTCTCTCCAGTTTATCCCTGTCTACCTGTGAGGAGATTGCTGGAGTCTGATTCCATCCTACCAACAGCCTCACGATGCAAGGACGTCACCTACACCCTCTGCAAACAGTGACAAGTGAGTGGACAAATAAACTGAGTAAATTAAAATCCTAATTGAGTTTCAGAGAGCCTGGACATATGAAGGACTGCTTTTGTTTTGACATGTAACAGTGTGTGTTTACATGCAGAGCAAGGGAGAGGACACACCATATGTGCATTTTATTAGCAATAATGACCTCAGTTTGGGACATTTTCTGGAAATTAATGACTAGTTGAGGTTAATGACCCTTGGCAATGTACTGAGATAGCTACTCCTCCAACTGGCCATTAATCGCTACGACATGCCCTGTGCCTCCAACATCGTCTGTTAAAAAGATTGATGATTTGGTTTCAGTGAACAGTGGCCATACTGTTTCTCATAAACCCACTCATTCATAACATCAAATAACTTAAAAATCAAAGCATTGCTTGCTTTACTATGATGACATACTGGTAAGTGCCTACACGTGCTGAAACATATACCAAAGGGGAGAAATAAAATATAGAAAAAAGTGTTGGAAATGCTAGAACTTTTTAAAAATGAGTATTTTTCTTCTACTTAATGCATTTTCTACACTCTATTATTTCTAATCATTCTTTCCTTCCCAACAAATCTTTAAATTCAGTATTTTATATATTTTAACAGATTATGAATAGATGCTTTGTCAATAACCATTCTACTGGTGCATTGATATTTTCTCTCTGAGGGTGTGTGTGCATTTGTATGTGAATGTCCACATATACACATATAGATGTGCATAAGTCATACATCTGGGAGGAATTATGAATAAATAGAAGTAGGTGTGAGTTACCCAAAGTGGGTGGATTTAGTGAATTGCATAGGTTATACTACATGCTACTGTCTGTAACAAGCTCGACCTGGAGCCAATTAGCTGCATATAATCTATTCCAGATGTTCATGGAGACAAACAGCACCCTTGGGGATCTTCAGATGTGGAGTCAATGGGGAGTGTTCTGATTATGAGAGTTTTACACACTGTTCCACTAAATCAGAGATCCAAACGCACAATCTAACACTCAAGAAGGTCTGTGCCATTTCCCTAAGGAAAATAAAAAAGTCCAAAGCTTATTATATGGATGGTAACTCATCAAAAATTTATTTGAGTAGCAAGAGATGTAAAATTTTATGTGAATTTCATTGATGTGACTTATTTATTTATAACAACTTGCTACTAAACTCATTAAGGCAAGATGATGAATTGTTACAACTGAAAGTTGTTCCATATTAGAAGTAATAAGTTAAGTATACAGTAATTCTTCAAATATGAAGACTTAAAAGCTAGAACATTTAAATTTAGAATTAACTTTCAAATGTGTGTGTGTGTTTGTGTGTGTGTGTGTGTTTGTGTGTGTGTATGGTGTGTTTGCATGTGTGAATCTAGGATGAAGAAAGAAAAAAGATTATTTCTTTCCATATTTGATTTTGGGGAAAAAGTCGCTTTTATATATTTTGACTCACGTCATGAGACAAGAAACTATAATCACTAGAAATTAAAAGTAATAACTGTGCATTTTTAGTACACAAATTACCCTACTAATTTAGAAAACTGTAGACTCTTCACTAACTGACATCTTGACTCTTTAATGGTAATGAGTTGAATTCACATGATAACAACTTTTTAAAAATTGAAATATCATCTCATTATTCTCCATTTCCTTTATCTCCCTCCATTCCCTTTCAAATAGTGCCTCCTGCTCCTTGCTTCCTCTCAAATTCAGATTCTCTTTTTATGTTTCTTTCCTTTTTAATATATATATTTATTAATTTATTTATTAATATTAATAAATATATTTAATATATGTCATATCATACCCCAAGTGTTTCGTGTTCTTATCAGCTTCCCTATGCATGCAATTTTAAGTTATTTGTTACAAAGCAATAGAAAATCAAATACAACAAAATCCCTATAACCAAGAAAATGAAATAAAAGTATACACCAAACGAAAAAAAATGGACAAACATACAAAAAAAAAAAAACCTCACCAAACTGTGACCAAATGAAAGCACCAGAGCCTGCACACAAACAAACAAACAAAAAAAAAACCCAAACCTGTGGAGTTCATTATATGTTGATACGCTACTCTTGAACATGAGCCTGTCCTGGATTGGTTTATATGCTAAGTGTCACTCTATTGGAGGAAACTGATTTTCCATCTCCCACCAGGTATAAGTAACAGCTCGGTTAACTTTTAACCTTGCTGCTAGGTTTTCTCTCATCTATCCATCCTTCCATCCATCCATCCTTCCGTCCATCTGTTCCTTTGGGTTTTAATATAACAAAATAAAATGAAATAAGATAAAACAAAAACTTTCATTTGGCATTGGACAATGCTTCTATAGGTCTCTTTTTTTATTAATATTGCTGTACATACATACATGCATTTACAAGTATGCATAAATATTAAGTTCAAGATACTGAGTCCATTTAGTGTTAATTGTATGTATATGATTTCAGAGCCGACCACTTAAGTCTTGGGTTACAAGTAATAGAATTCATTTCTGAAAAAGGCAAATTTTCCTGTTCTCAACTTTCATCAGTTGTCTGTAGCTCTTTGTCTAGGGTGGGGTCCTGTAAAATTTTCTCCTTACAATGTTGCAGGTCTACCAGTATTGCCATTTTTCAGGAGCTGTTTAGGCAGTCATCTGGTTGCCCTATTTTGTACATAGCTTCCCTGTCATTCCGAGAAGACACAATCTTTTATCAGATGTTCTGGCTCTCTGGCTTTTACAATCCTTCCTTCCCTCTTCTGTGTTGTTTCCTGATCCATAGCAGCAGTGGTTGTGCTTTAGATGAATCCTTTGGGATTGAGCTCCCTGTGATTAGTTGATTTGTGACTCCTCCCTTACTTATGATTTTAGGTAATAATGCATGCCCAGTGCAAAAAGAAGCTTCTTTGATAAGGGGTGGGAGCTATTACTGTCTATGGGCATAACGGTCAGTATTTAGAATGAAGTTAAAAATGATATTGGTCTGGTAAAGTTTAACAGTAGTAGATTTTCTAAGATTCATAACCTCACTAGTATGGATAGTTGGCTAAATTTCAGTACCAAGCATGGTTGATTTCCTGTTGGGTGGGGTTTAAGTCAATTAAGCAGTTGATAGTTACCGCCAAAATATGAGCGCCATTATTGCACCTTTGGGGAGATTTTGCCATACTGATTCTTGTGGTTTTTAGATTCCACAGTTGGGTAGGAATGCTCATTGCTTCGTATACCTCAAGGAGACTTTCAGGTCAAATCTAAATCACCTTCCAAGTCTGGTGTGTGTTATGTCTTCACTAATGGGAACTTCCCTTGAACATCTGGGAGGCAAAGAAGGTCAATAGTAATAGTGTACCTTGTTTTAGAAGTCTCTTGGTTTCCCATACAAACTCAAAAGAAGGTTTCTTTTGTTTGGTATCAGAGTTTCCTTAGATATTCTACAGCTTGTGACATTGTAATTTTAAGTAAATATAAGTAAAAATAAATATAAATAATTTTAAGTAAATATAAAACAATAAAATATATTCTTGATGCATCTGGAAAATCATATGAATTTTTCATTTACATTTTATAAAATGCTACTCTATTTATAAACATATTTACTATAGTATTCAATGATCTTTGCCTGTGATCTTAACTAGTATGCAACTCACTTTACTATCATTCCTAGAGCTGAGCTAAACCCTTTGTTACTAAAGATACATCATAATAGTAGTTGTGCTATTATTGTGAACTTACTTAAACATGATATTTTATTTAAAGGACATTGGGAGTATGTTTTTATATAAAAGCATGCTTAACAAAACAGCAATTCAGATTTTGTGGATTTACATTCCTGAAGTCATATCCTCATAGCCAGAAATATCTTTGGGAAATAAACACTTTTAGCAATTGAAGTGTTCCATTTCCAAAGGAAAAATAATTCAAATAATTAACTCTATAAACATAACACTATCTGTGGATGAAAATAGACAATGTGTTCTCTGGGTTATCAAATGATAATGATGTGACATCATGTGCTCGGTAATTGGTTAGCTACAGTATGTATGCATATACATTTGATTAAACATAACTTAGCAACAAACATACTTATGATAATACCCAATGTCCTTGAGTGTATAAATATGTATGTTCAACATATGTTACACATGATCAAAATACGCAGAATTATCTTTCAAATGCAACATAAGCACTACTTCAAGGGATCTTAAAGTCACGTGGATTTCTGAATCCAAGTCTTCCAACCAGATTTGAATTTCAGATGTCACAATACAGAAATATTAATAACCATGCTGTCTCCGACAATCAATGATTATGCAGAGAGATAGACTTTCTCAGCACTCAACAGCAATTGTGATTTAATGAACATTGTTCCTAGTTATAGCAAAGATGTTCATTCACAGGCTTCACCTGAGTTTTCAAAGCTTCCAATGCCATTGTTTCAATATCAATGTATTTCTAATTGAATCTTTAAATAAATATCCAATGCAATTTTGAAAATGTTCCTGATTGGAGTGGGGTCTCTGCAATTCAAGAATCTGTAACAGAAATCTGCCTTGTGTTCCAGATAATCTACCAGAATTCAAAGTTCTCAAAATTCTGACCTAATCAATGTCTCTTTATTGGCTTGGCTCTGATAGTAAGTCTAAATGCAATTTCTAAAACAAAATTTTACATTTTGAATGATCCTAATACCACAAGTCTTGTCTTTTAACCTAATATGATGGTATTACTAAATTTGTTTAACCTAAAAGTTTTGACTATCACCAGTTGTAGTCTGTATAACTCTCCTGGAACAAACAGATCTGCTTGCCTGCTGTTTGTCTATGGTCTAATGGTAACCTAGACTCAGGAGTCTCACCATCCCTAAAATTGTAGATTACCAGAAAACTTAACACATTTGTTATAAGAATGATTTATCCATTGCATAAAGAATTGCACAACATTGAAAGCCATACTCTAGTGTTAGCTATTTAGAATGGTCATATTTAATTTATGTTAATTTTCAATGGATATTTATTTGTGAATGAGAACAACATATGCTTAAAACAATTAATTGATGTGGGTTTTCCCTGTGTATGCTGTGAATGTGCTTTGCTGCCATTGGTTAATAAAGAAGCTGCTTTGGGCATCTGGCAGGGCAGAATAAAGCAAGGCAGGAATTCCAAGAGAAGAGAGGAGGAAAGAAGACAGACTCAGAGACATGTCATGTAGCTGCTAAAGGAGACATATGCCAGAACTTTACCTGGTAAGCCACAACTTTGTGGTGATTCACAGAATAGCAGAAATGGCTTAAGAGTTACTTATACAATTAAGCTATTGGCCAAACAATATTGTAATTAATATAGTTCTGTGTGATTATTTTGGGTCTGAGTGACTGGGAAATGAACAAGCAGTATCTGACTACAGAATGGTACCCAAGTGGGTGCTGATGCCTGCACCCACTTCAGGTCTGAGTACTTGTGTGCCCATTCAGAGTTGGGAGGAATTTTTGTAACTGTCCAGGAAGTAAGATGACTCTGTCAATTCTAGAGTTTTGGATGTTGCTTACAATGCACTTTCTTTTTAACTTAAGTAATATTATATCCTTCTTGGGTCTTTGATGGAGTTAAAGAATAGATAGTTTTAATTAGTTTTTTCCTAGTTATGAAAAAAGATGAAGTAGATATAAATATTGTAACTATAATTATTGCTAATATGTAATTTTACTATGTAAAATTTAAAACTTTCCCTTTTGTTTAGACAGAAAATGGGAGGTGATGTGGAATTTCTTCCTATATGCTGTGAATGTGCTTTGTTGCCATTGGTTACAAAAGAAGCTGCTTTGGGCCTCTGGAAGAGCACAGCAGAGCAAGGCCAGAATTCCAAGCAGATAAAGGAGGAAAGAAGACAGAGTTGGAGAGATGCTAGGTAGCTACCGAAGGAGAAAGATGCCAGAATCTTAAATACACAGAATAATAGAAATGAGTTAATTTAAGATGTAAGAGCTAGCTAGAAACACAATTATACTATTAGTCAAATGGTATTGTTATTAATATAGTTTCTGAATGATTATCAGAGCTGGGCTACTGGGAAATGAACAAAGAGTCTCCACCTACAGTTCATAACGATCTGAAAATATCTTACAATTGTTAGGCATTAAAACACAATTGTCAAGAAAGTACTAGGTAGCATTCAAAATTATAAAGACAAATAGACAAAAAGTTTTTTTCTGATATCAATAAAGCAAATAATTATTTAGACACATTAACTTTATATTTTTTACTGAAAATGGTAAAGTGGAAATGGTTAAGTTCTGTTAATGCATGATTAAACATGATTAGACCTGAAGTCTTTAATAACAGTTATTTAAAGTACATTTAATTCATCAATAAAATGCTAGTAAATAAAACCCTTCTAAAGCAATAATTTCTTGGAAAAACTTAAGGAAAAGATAGCATATTACTTTGAAGACCATGTAATATTTTATCTAATATTTCCAAATTTGTATAATGATGCAAAGGATTGAGTTTCGTTTGATATCCTTTTAAAAACAGACACTCAGAAAAGCAATTGTCCATGGCCTCTGAAACACACAGGTATAATGTAGTCCACGGAACACAAAAGCAATGCTGGAGCATCATCTGTCCAATTCACTCTGTCCTTTGCAAGGCATCCTGTCTACCAATCCATTCCTTATCCTTGACTTCTAAAACTGATTCATGTTTGTCTCATGAACTCTTACTAAAGGTCTTTGTTTTCAGTTCTCTTGAAGCAAATCACTAACTATAATGTTAATTAAGAACATTATTCACTTTATATTTAATTGGTTATGAACTCTTTAAACATATGTGCATAATTAATTTATATATTTAATTAAAATATCTTCATGACAATAAAAATATTCATGTTAAAACAGCTATATTTAATCCAAGAACTTTTAAGGTATTATTCTGGAGATCAAATCTGAGACCATCACTCATGCTAGAAATTGACCTCTGACCTGGACAACTAGCTCTCAAAATCAGATTTCCTAAAATGCTTACTTATATTGTATTTTGCTTCCCTGCTTTTTGGTTTGTTTTTTGACCAAGTATACTTGGAAATTCACACTAGTTTGTGTAAGTTAGGAAAATTTCATT